>NC_083635.1:3746700-5156700 GCF_963584025.1 Labrus mixtus
AGCTCACACACACACAAACATACAGTTAGGGTAAACTGGAAGCTACAAACATGCAGCTACATCAGCTGCCAAAGAGGGCGTTAAGGTGACGCAATCCAACCTCTAAGACAGGCCATGAAGTGCTGCATGTTGGACTTCTAAACAAGACCCATTGAACTCTTAAAATCACATTTTAATTTAAAAATATTTTTCTTTTTGAGCTTTAAAACCATCAACAGTTGGTCTGTATTGGTGCACTAGCTAGCTTTTAGCCTGTTAGCATTAGCGTCTAGTTGATTTTTGTGGTTTTACTTCCTAAAAGCACTCACTCAATAAGTAAGTAACAAAGATCCTGCTCCAAACGTCTGCAAGCCTTGTCCTGGTCCAGACTTAAAGGTGCAGACAACATTTTTTTATTTTCTATATAAGCATTTTAAATGAGTTTTTTTATTCTCACATGAGCGCAGAACCTTTTGGGGTATTTAGAAAATGTTCTGTTCTTGGGGTTATTTTGCTTTCTTGACAACTATAAACCCTCTGCAGCTGTATGATCGTCCACACTTATAGGCCCACTCTCTCTCTCTCTCTTGCTTCACAGAGCTGCTGCTGCTAGCCCCCCCCCCCCCCACCCCCTAAACTCACCCACACATCTCCTCCCCTCCTCCCTCTTTCTTCGCTCGGGCCTGGTGTGAGCGTTCAAGCCAAGCAGCATCACAAAAGCTGCTTTGAGGGGGGATTGCACGCTGCCCGCCGACCCCTCTGAGCTCACAGCCGCCGCACAAAAAAAAAAAAAAACGCACGAATAACCCCCGAGTTCTGACTGCTAGGAAGAAGCAGAGCTGGAGGCTAAACCCCTTCCCCTGTTTTTGTTGCAGAGTTCTGTTGTACCTCGATGGGGAATCTCTAGCGTTAAATGCCGAGTTGTTAAACAATGCAGCACAGAGGCGAGCACAATAGAACTTTGTTGGTCAACCATGTTGGTAAATTGCCTCAGCATGGACTTGTCAAGTCAAATATCCCTCTTGGTTTCTGGCGTTCTGACGAGCACACTCAGCTTGTTGTTCAAGGAGGCGATGTTGAGTGTGCAGAAACGGCCGCGTTTTTAGAAACGTGAGCAGGATAGAATTTTAAGAGGTTGATTTTTGTGCCTCGAAATGAAGAGGCATTCATTCGAGGTAGTTTGAACAGAGTGATCGCTTCATGTGATTTGTGGCAAATCGCCTGATTTTGCATACTTTGCGAAAGCCGAACATGCAGAACACGGCCGCTCACGTGGACGTCTTCATTGTCAAAGTATGAAAAAGAAGGCTGAAAGGTCCCCCCCCCCCCCCCCCCTTCAACCTCCAAATGAAGGCCTTCCAGGGACGCCCGCCTTTGTACGACCGAACGCGAGATAATTCAGGGTGTCACGTGAAATGAAAACGACACGCAGAGGGTCGTTCTCTCTCCTCTGCAACCGCGCTCGCTCTCCCACTCTAACCTTCATGTTGTAGGTGTGAGACGAAGGCTTAGCAAAGCATGGCCGATTCTCAGCGGTTACGCCTCATGTTTGGAGCGAGTGTGTTTTAAAACCCAGCCCTCCCTTCTGTCTGCGTGTGTGTGTCTGTGTGTGTGTGTGTGTGTGTGTGTGTGTGTGTGTAGACCTCTTGGATTAGCCGTCAACAACGACGACGACGACGAGCGCACGTCTTCGATATCAGCCACAGACCTACATTCACACAACCTGCGAGCTGAAACTCTCAATGACGCGGTTATGTAACGGCGCTCTCAGTAATCTCACTGTACGTCTGTGAGTCTTCAATGCAGGGAAAGCTGCACCCAAAGGAGTCTGCACCAGAGCTGTGATCCGTATTCTGATGTTTAAATGACACCTTATGTGGGGGATATTTGAAGGAACAGCTGAGCTCAAGGTGAGGCAGCTGTCAACTTCCTGCTGCACAAGTTGAGCTTTTGTTTTAACTCAATCGGGACTAGAAGAGTCAAGATTAGATCACAGAGTGGATGTAAGAGTGAAGTGTGACATCACAGATTTGATTTTAATGGCCTGAGCTTAGCTTAGATGGCGGTTGCGGGTAGCTGTTGATTTGGCAACTGTGCAAGATCTGATTTTCATTTCGATTCAATTTGTGCCCTTACAGCAAAGACTTACAGGAAGTGGAAATACAGGAAGTGGGCGGAGCTGCTGTGACATCACAGACTTTAATTTGAAGGCCTAAATGTTGCATGTCAGTGGTTGCCATCTTGTTTTTTGGATGCCACAGCTTCTAAATACGATTTACGCCTGAATTTCGCTTTAAGTTCACGTTTAAAACCAAAAGGATACATCGGAGTCTTATAGTTCACAGAGAGAGAGACTAGATTCAGGAAGTAGTTCCACTTGTTCCAGAAAGTTTCTAGAAAAATAAAAGACTCCAATCATAAAAAAAAAAAATACTCTTAAAACAAAGCTGTTAGTAAAAAAAGAAATCAACATAATGTATTTATCTTAAACGTGTGTCACCGTCTCTCATGGCTCACTGCTGTGCACTCTCCAGGAATCACCTGTCAATCAAACCGTGTAGGCGGCTCTGCTTGGTCCTTTCACATACATTTTCTCTCATTGACATTTGAGTTTCTCTTCGCTGTGTCCCCCCCCCACACAGTTAGCAGGGGCAGCGCTGCTTATGCTAACTAGCCTGTTCTCCTTCTTCTGCTTACTCCAAACAAACTGAAAACACATCATGTTCCCAGTGAAGAGCTGCCAGACACAAACTGTTCAGAGCTGCAGAAAGGAGAAAGCTTTCATGGACTCGCTATAGGCCCGGTGGATGTCAGCAAATATTTGCACAAATCGTTTTTTTTTTTTTTTGGGGGGACAAATCCGAAGCTCGTGTAAAGCGCGAGGCAAATGTCAGAGCTGACGAGTTCAGGTCTCAGAAGCGAGCGGCCCTGTTTGCAAATGTTTGTGTGTAGTTTTGTACAGCGGGGGAGAAACTTTCCTTTAATAAAAGTAGCTCAACAACAGGGCAGAAAAACAAGCAGAAGCCCTCTGATGTGCTGCATGCGATGTTCGATATAAAAAGCATTCAAAGTGATTCACTTTAAAAAATAGGCCTTTTTGAAAGATGTATTTTCTTACAGCAATCTGTACACTCGTACACAGATATAGGTTAGCAAAATAACTGAAAAAGCAACAGTCTTCAGGACACAGACCTAAACACAAGGCTCCACTCAGGCCTTGATTGAGAATCAATTTGCTGCGTGAAGGACCAATCAGAGACCAGGGATCTCATAGTCTCTGAGGCGTGCTTCTACGATAAACACAGGATCGTTGTTCTTCACACTGATGTGTGCTGAGTCATGTTTCCTCTTGATCCTTTACTGAGAATGACCTTTGTGTTGTTTTGTTTCACATGTATTTATTTATTATCATACTTATTGACAAAGCACATTTAAACCAACAGCATGACGTTCAATTACTAAACGCGTCAGGACCAATAAGAGGGAAAAGGATAAAAGAAATGTTAAGGAATAAAAGTGTGTTTGGAGGAGAAAACAGGAAGTGTGAGGGACGACCACACGTGATGTGGAGGCTGGAACACTTAACATAACTTCATATTAATAATTCATATTTGAGCTACAAGTACAAGTTATTGCATTGTTGTTGAATTCATTTGACGTAGAGGCGACTTGAATCCCTTTGCCCAGAATAATGATTCATGAAGTTGAATGTGAATCATCCAGAAGGAGAACACGTTTCTGTCGTTGCTTTTTTGTGTGTGAAACCTTACATTTTCCAACGTGAGCAGGTAGATGAAGAGCGCTACATTATTTACAGTTGAAATGGTGTTTCAATGAAGTAACCACTTCTGGAACAAGTATTCAGATCCATTATACCGACACACAAGTGCAAAAATCAAACTCTGAGAGTATTTAAGTGCAAGAAAAAGTCCGGAAAATCCTCAAATCAACAATCACAGCTTGATGTAAATCTGAAAGATGTCTGTATCTGCTTGGTTGAGGAGCTGAAGTAACACATGTAGTGCAGTCAAAGGTTAAATATGTGCCTTGGGAGTGTATTCTTTAAAGTAGCATCAAATGGAGATACTTGTTGTTGTACAACTTATTCTGCACAAGAGTAAATATACGCTGTGACTTTCCTCTGCTGGCTTCCTGTATTTGATGTCAATTATCTGACTTTTTAAGAGTGCACCAATCTGATTCTAATGTCTGTTTTTCTCTTTGTCTCTTCCTCTTCCAGGAGAGCCACGGTCCCCTGGCATGACAACACACACACATGCACACACACACACACGCACACACACACACACCACAAAACTTTGGTCCTCCAATGACTCCCCTCCTTGTCCTCCCTTTCCTCCCCCCTGATGCACAACCTCTGGAGGTAAGGGCCTTAGCTTGTGTGCATGTGTGCATGTGTAAGTGTGCAAGTGTGCAAGTGTGTCTGTATGTGTGTGTGTGTGTGTGTGTGTGTGTGTGTGTGTGTGTGTGTACTTGCACGCTCTCTCTCTATCCCCCAGCAAAAGCGGACGCTCCGTCTCCCCAGCTTCCGTTTTTCCTCTGCACGCCCGCTGCTGGAGTATTCACGCTCCGGGCTGTTTTCTTTGAGAGAGAGAGAGAGAGAGAGAGAGAGAGAGAGAGAGTATAAAAATATGCAAATGCTTTTGTTGAAGCACAGAACGAAGAGAGGGGTGGGGGGCAGGGGGGGGGTGACTCCTTTTTTTTTTTTTTTTTTTACAACCCCTCACCTCCCTGCTGCCACCTCCATCCATCCATCCCTCGTCTATACGTGGAGAGAAACACACCAGGAGAGAGAGACACCCATGCAGCCACTGAGATAATAAAATCCGTCACATAATCCACAAGACTGGACCTACAGCTGTTCCTAAATAGAGGTGGAAAAAGTGACGGAATACTCCTTTATTTTTGTACTCTTTCTTGCACATATTGTTTGTACACTGTTACTGCGTGTATATCTGCAGCTCCGACAACAAATCAAGCTGAACTGTATCTTTGTGAAGGAAAGAGGGACAAACTGTCATGTTCTGTTTTCTTAAAGGGCCGGTACACCAAAACATGCGACGATCCATTTAGCTGCGTCACGGTTAGGGTCGTCGTATTCCTGCACAATGAACTTGCATTTATTTACCGCTCGTGCCATTTTGTAACACGTAGAGGCAACATTTTCAGATGGATTTTTAAAGATGGAAGTCATAGCGTCGATCACCTGCAGGTCTATTCAGCTGTTTTGATTCTAAACGCTGTTGTTACATTAGAAAAACTACATACAGGTAAACTGGAGAAGCATACTCATATAGGAGCCAAAGTTCAAGCTAAAGAACACACTTTCCCACGATGCAATAGGTCAAATTAAAAAGGCATTGAGGAGATACGCAGACAGTGTCAGTCAGTATCACCTCTTGATTTGATAGTGAGCACTACGTTGGCTTTAAGGAGGCTTATCATCATAAATGTGTGTCATCGTCACTAACAGCTGCAGCATTTTCACATGTCTACAGAGCTGCACGTTGCATTGTGGGATTTAGAGTAGGAAGTGTTATGTACGTCTTTGTTCCATTGTGGGAAATCTTTTGACCTCCTGGAGATTAATTTTCTAACAAACAGAAGATGTTAAATAAAATGATTTACTTACTAACAGGATTATGATTTCAAACGGAGTTGAAATATCTAAACCGTCTGTACATTGATCAATCTCTTCATGGGAGTTCTGTTCTGCTGGTATTTTGTCCTATACTAACTTACGCCCCTAATAAAATGCCAAAGAAATCACTATTTCTGGTATATAAGTGAACTTCAAAGTGACATTCAGGCTAATCTACACAGAAGGATGATGGAGAACTCACGATATGTTGATATTTCTAATCATTTTTCAGATTTTTGTCCCCCCCATAGAGAGATTTCAGTTGAGTAGATAAGTGTTGTATGTATTTTTCTGCGTCCATGTGGAGGAGAAAATCACAGATATATTCTAAAGTCGCACTAAAACACACACACACACACACACACACACATTAGTACACACAGTGAGAGTGTGGGTCTGTGATAGTGAGCAGCCCATTTGTAAAGCCCTCACGCTCTCTGGAAGACTTTTTGAAGTGATTATGAAGACAGTTCAGATCAAAGGATTTGACAAGTCTGAGTGTGCGCCAAAATTCGCGGCCGGGTAATCACACTGGAGCCCCTCCGTACACGATGGCAGTGGTCCCCCCCCAGCTGCTTTGCAAATGTAATGTGACACTTACGGATAAACAGATTATCAAGGGGAGAAAAAAAAAAAGAAGGGGTGGGGCCGGGTGAACGGGGACCTGAAAAATCTCCACAACTTGTGGATATTATTTAATGAACTCTGTGGACAGCCAGTGTCAGGAAAGGATGATTAATTTCTCCGACGTCTAAACGATATAATTTGGGAATATTAGCGGGGACATTAGATGAGGAGGCACTATTTCTCGTCGACTCCAGGCTCTGCAGACTGCTTCCTTCCCGTCCTTTTCTCTTTTCCTTCACTAGTTATTATAGATTAATCCATAATCCTCACCACCTAAAGACATTTTTGTCAGTGAAGCTCAGGGATAGAGCCGGTAGAATTTCTTCTTCTTCTTTTTTTTTTTTTGGATATATCTCCTCTCATGCTCATTTCCCCTCAGCATGATGTCACATTGTCAAGTCTCCTACTGAAAATACTCTATCGCCAGCTTTTGCAGATATACGGTTTCATAAGGTTCTTTCGGCAGAGCTGAGGTGGGACTCTCTCAGTTTATGTAACCAGGAATTTTCTACAACATTTACACTGTTTCATGTTTGTAGCCTGATGTAAAATGGGATGTCCTGTGTTCCTGAAACAGCAGAGAACGCTCAAAGTGTCAATTTGAATGTTTCTTATGAATAAAATCAAGTAAGGACGTGTTGTGTAAAGCAAAAATGCATCAGAGTTAACATCAATTTAAATTGCACAACCGTAATGCATTGAAGGATTTCTTGCAGCTGAAACATGTTGAGTTTTTTTCTCTGATACCAAACCTCATTAAGAAAAGTCTCGTTTTTCACTGTTTTCTACATTTGTCTTCAAAGTATCACATTGTCTTTTTATAACACTAAACTGTGAATGACGCTAAAGTGCTGTTCTGAATGACACATCAGGTGCATTAGGTGTTATTTTTGTCCTGGGGAAACCATGCATCCCCACGTCTGGTGTTCATAAGTTTCCCAGAAAGTGTTGAGGAGATTCAGTTCATTTTAAGACAAGAAAAGCTACACGGTACGTTTATGTCACCAGGCATTTTTCTGAAACATATACATGCTTTCATGTTTGTAACCTGAGGCTTAACGGGATGTTCTGTGCACATGAAATAAAAGATTTCAATATGAATGTTTTTCTTTGTGTTTGTTCATTGCTCTAATGTAATCAACTGGTGAATAAAGAGTGAAAGACTGAAGCTGTTTTCTGCGTCTCATTCGTCCTTTAAGTGTCTCTAAAGTCTCTGCCATCATTAAAGTCATCCTGAAGTGCCTCGCTCAGAGTCAGCGAGTGTCCATTTGTCCAGTCACAAGAGCGCGTGCGTCCTTCTGTCTTTATCTGCATGCTTTTGTGTGTGTGTGTGTGTGTGTGTGTGTGTGTTCTGAATGACCCTTGTGAAGGGAGGAAGGACAAACGTCCCTTTGAGAGCGCGCGGACAGATGGACGAACGGGGCGACTCAGCGACAGACACAGAGGACTGAGGCTCCAGTGTCGACGTCGCCACGTGGGCTTGTTCCCCCCCCCCCCCCCCCTTTCATCTCGAAAACTTTCGCCACTTCCGTCCCGCTTTTGCTTCGCCAAAAATCACACAGATTTCAGGACAGGATTGGCGACAAGATTTCAAACGGCTCCTGGACTTCTTTACGGAGAAATATTTTTTTGATATTTTCAGTTTTGGCTTATTTGCAAATGCCAAAATTTGACAGGAGCACACAGGAGAAGAGGCAGGAATACAAACTGTGCGGATGTGAGACAGAAACCCCATGGAGCTGACAAAAATATCTCACCCCGAAGAGAAAAGAGGGAGTAAAAAAAAAAAAACACGCTCACCTGCAGAGACACAGGTGAAATTGTCACAGAAAGAAAATAGTGCCAAACTGATAGAAAGTGGCATTGTGGTGGAGTTAGTTTCTGCACAACAAATAGACCAAAAAACATTCATTACTTTATTAAAAAAACATTTTCTTTGATCTGGTTTGATATTTTGGACATAATTTTCTATTTTTATCGCTCTTTCACCTGAAAATGTTCTACAAATTCATCAACAAGGCCTCCCACGTGTCCTTAAACGCACCACAGACCAAATATAACTGTGAAACTTTCCCTCTTCTACATAATCAAACACAGAACAGCTACAACTTCCTCTCCCCCTTTCCTCCTGGGTTCGATATGTCAACGAGAGGCGTCAATGTGATTGGCCGGCTCTGAGGGCAGGCGCGTATTGATTGGCCGGTGATTAGGAGCGAGCGGGCCCTGCGGGAGTATCAGCGCTGACACCGTTAACACTGACCGACTGACTGCTCTTTAACGAACGGCCATCAAGCGAGCGAGACCCGGGCCATTGACCCACCGGCTCCACGCCGCCCCTCGCTGCCAGGCCCGAGTGTGAGTAAAGGCCGGTGGTGTGTGTGTGTGTGTAGTGGTATTGATCCAAGCAGGAGACACACTGGGGGAACTGTATCGGAGACAAGTTTTTTATCGGCTTGGGAGCGATTTTTAACTCCCTGGAAGGTTTGTCAATGACAGTCTCCTCAGGAATTCAAGAAAGTAAGAAAAATGCGTTCAAACGGTCACTTCTTGAACCTTCAGCGGCCATTACAAGCTGTTCTGGTGCTGGAGTGTGTATTTATGTTACTTCTACAGTCTGCTTCACACCACTTTGTCCTCTGACTCCGTTTGTTTGGACGCCATGAAGATTTAAAGAAACGAAACACAACCCTAAAATATGCTGCAGCAACTGTTGTGCTGCCTGCAACCAACTGGAACAAGCAGAGACGGAATCTGGCCAGAATGTGCGAGAAAATATCGCAGCACAAAAAAAAAGAAGATTCTAACAGGAAACAACTGGAGTGTTTTTATCCCTGAAAGAAACATTTTTTTTTATGTCCAAGAGAAATGTCCACGAGAAGGTTTCTGTTTCACAGGGAGGAAGAGAGGTTTGAGCTTTAGAGTTAGGGGAGCAAAGCCTTTCGATAAAACTACAAACGTTCAAAGACTGGATGTTCATGTAACAGAGACACAACAATGAGATAATGGTTGTCCATTGTCCTGGACGCTTGTTGTGCTTAAATTAACACATTTTTTCAGGAAGTGTTTAGAAAAAAAAAAAAGGCCAGAAATCCAATATTTCTGCAAAATCATCTCCATTTTAGATGTCAAAACACAGAAAATATTTTTTTTTAGTTTACTGCAGGAAGTATGCTTCACCAAAAACTAAAACATCCGCCTGTTTGTTGAAGGTAAAATGAACCATGTGTCTCATTGTTGCTCTCTCTTTGCATGCAGAGCTCCAGCAGACTTGCATTAACATTATTAACTAAACTCACTTTATTTACTTGAACCTTTATATATTTTTTTTAACTTTACAGTTATCACGTGGAGAAAATATTTTATGGGTGCAATGAAAGATTTTGCAGAATTGTGCAACATTGACAATCTTTGCTGACTATTCAAAACACCATTTCAGATATGTGCCTGCATGTTTTTCAAATTCTGCTCAGAGATTCACAAGATCACATTTCTTGCAAACATGCGTCTCTATGGCGGTATCAGAGGGTTGTTTTAATGATCAGATGTTTTAGAATCTAATCGGCTTCTTTAAGATGTTTGCGCAATCCCTGCAGGAGTTCAGAGGCTAGACCTCGTATATAGCACGCAGCATGAGCTAAATGCTACCTAAGTGTACACCGTGTGTGTGTGTGTGTGTGTGTGTGTGTCAGGTATTTGACCATTTGGCCGATCAGACGTCTTCATACTGAGAGCTGGCAGAGATACAAGTCAACAAAGGCGGCTTGGTTCAGCACTGCTGTGCCTTCTGGGGTGCTTGCACATAAATCTGTGTGTGTGTGAGAAAGAGAGAAAGTGTGTGTGTGTGTGTGTGGGGGGGGGGGGGACGCATGCTCAGAGTGTGTGACAGCTACAGCCTGTTTTTGGCACAAGTTACTCTTTGAAATATCATTAGCTGTACTTATCAGATTAGTTTGAGAAAGGGATTAACGTGCTGGAGATACTGACGGGCTGCTTTAATCAGCTGCTATAACTTCTCAATACTCAAAATAATAACACAATGTTTGAAGTATCTTTTGATCATGAGGACATGTGATGGGCTGATAGCTTTAAAGAACCAGAGGTTGCATTATATTTTTCATTGTCTCAGGGGTGCACTGACATTACAAATATTATAAAAACATGTGATCGCATGTTGTGCCAAAAATGACCTCAAGAAGAAATGAAATCTGGTTATTCAAATGAACACTATTATAACATCTATATAATTATAGTGACCTACTGAAACGGGCTTCGACATGAGGACTCAGAGACAGGATGATGTCACATACTTTCTCTATAACGGGTCATCTCATGTTTTATCATCATGTTTATTTCAGCTTTTTTTTTGCACTCCTCACCACTGCTCTACCGTCCGGTTTAGTCTTGTTCATATTAGTCTCAGTGAGCATACGTATCCAATAAAGCTGACTGATTCTATAAACAACAAGAAAACCAGAGGAGGATATTGTACCTTAAACTGTCTTAAATCAGGCGTTTCTAACTGAAATCTGGTGACTGTGGTGAGAACTGTCAGAGCTGAGGAAATGTTTCCTGACATCGAGGAAGTGATGGACGAAAACAGCAAACAGCCGAGCGAAGAAGACAGCCCGGGATGTGTGTGTGTGTGTGTGTGTGTGTGTGTGTGTGTGTGCAGAGAGTGTGTCACAGTTTGTGAGCGTGTCAGGCTGTGATCAGAAAGTGAATGAGCCATTTCACCGGCTGCAGCTCGCTCTCTCTCTCTCTCTCTCTCTCTCTCCTCTCTCTCTCTCTCGCTCTTTTTCGGAGGGGAAGCCCGAGCGGTGGACAGCAGTGGAAATGAGCTCGGCCGTGCAGTAAGTGTGGCGACCTCGTGGCTAACCCCGCACTGTTTCCACCGCTCTCCACACTAAATGATGCCTACTGTATCCTGCCCAGGAGGAGGAGGAGGAGGAGGAGGAGGAGGGGGAGGATGGAACCTAAACTCCCCCCAGCCTCCCACCCTCACAGTTTCCTCTAAACAGCCGATCTGGAGGAGAAGGGAGCAAAGATTTGTGCTAAATGTTTCTAAAAGGCACGTTTGAACTGTTATCTGTCTGTTTTTACGGTATTTTAACTTCAAAGGTCAAAGGTCACATGACTGAACTTTATTCCTATATCAGCTTTTATCACAAAGACTAACTGGATTAAACAAACGTAAACGAGTGACAGAATTTCCCGTTATTTTGCACAAGTGATTTGTTCCTGCTCTCTCTCGCCACAGGCTTCAGGGGGCGGAGCTTATTTAGCACAGTGTGATGTCACATTCTTACGATAACCAATCAGGGTTTAGCAACATTTGAATATGAATATAATGATGACAAATAAAATGATTTGACGTTTGTCAAGGTTAAACTTTTCAGAAAATGTTGTCGTATTCATTTTATTATGTATATTTCAGAACTTTTGGAAAGGCTTTAAGGATGTGAGAAATATAAGATATCTTCATGTACTGCTGGGTTTCATTTTCCAAATCAATGTAATCATGTAATGTCATTTTGTAACCATTCAAAGCTCAAACTGAATAAAACTTGAAGAGCTTAAGTGTTGTTTTCTCTTGTGGCTTTTTTCCCCATCATGTATTAAATTAAATGAAGAACTTAATTGAATTAATTCCACGTGTCTGGTAAACACTGGCGGGCTGACAGGAAGACGTGTGGCGAGTTTTTAAAGATGGATCATTTCACTTTTGAACTGCCTGTCAATAAAAGTAAACTAATAATCCTTTCTGACTACGCTTGAAAACATTTGAACTCATGCCGATGACAGTCAACAGTTTGGTCCACATTTTTTAGACATTCACTTCCAAAGCTTTAAACCGGCCTTCAGGAGCGACGCGGCGCTGACGGCCCAGCAAGCGGCACGTTTCAGTCGCTTATGTGAACTTTAGTGGAGGGCGGCTTCGCGGAGGAGTGACGGAATTGGATGGAAAGAGTGAGGCGATAGAACGTCGAAGAGAGACTGGAGCGACAGGTGGAAGGCGAGGCCGCAAGATCCGAGGGAAAAAAGGGTGAGAGGGAAGAAGGAGGGGGAGACACATCTGTAGATAAAGCGAGGTGAGGAGTGAAGCGAGAAGTGAGGAATAAAGAGAAAGTAAGTGAGGAGAGAGAGAGAGAGAGAGAGAGAGAGAGAAGCAAACATCCAGCTCTGCTCTGAGCTCACCTCCTCACAGGGGAGCCAGCTGGGCAGATTGCATGTGAAAGTGAGGCTTTGATGGTTGCAGGTAGCAGCTTTTTTTTTACCCCCCTTACTCCTCCACCACCCTTCCACCCCTCCCGGTTCCTCTCTCTGCGGAGCGACGGCACTAACCGAAGCGGCCCTTCAGCAGGCACAGGTGGTATTGCTCACTCCAATTTAGCTCAAACCCCCGACTTGAAATAGCGCGGCTGTCATAGGCAATCTGCGGTGTGAGATGGACCGCCGACTCCAGCGAAAGAGAGAAGATGTTGAAAGTAGGACTAAAGGGGAGGGGGGGGGGGGGACTGGAGGGAAGGGGAAGGAGGAACCCCCCCCCCTGCTGAGCTTCCCCATCCAGTTTCAGCACATGTTCAGAGCAGGTCGAGGTTTGAGCAGCCTGGAGTTTATTTATCGGAGGATCGGACGGCCTGCCATATGGGGGGGGGGGGGGGGGGGGGCTTTGAGCGTCTGTCCTGATGTCTCCTAGAGGGGAAAAGCTGCGACACAACTTTTCCTTCTAGAATGAAATATCTGGCTCTAATAATCTTAGTTCAACCCTTTCAGATGACGCAACACCCCCCCCCCCCCCCCCGGCGGCCATATTGGACTTCTTTGAACAGCTAGCTTACAGCTCCAAATGAGCGAGATAAAAGAGAAAGTTTTGGATTTCTTTCTGCTCAAACTTTAGTAACACGTCTTCACCTTTGTAGTCAAACAAATGTAGCACCCGGCTAACCAAACAAGCTCACCCCAACAAGTCTTTGAGCATCATTCGGTGCCTAAAGCAAACACCAAATATACCAGGAAGCACGTGTTGGTAAAGAAATGAACAAGAGTGATCATCAGGGAGTGAGATATCTCGCACACAAACTTTAAGGTGGAACGTTGCGACGCTTCAAAACGTCTAAATTTGGGACCTTTAACTTGATAGAGACCTCACAGCTCTACAGTCGGTTCTTCAGAAGTTTCAAGAGATGACTGGCTGTGAATTAGGAGTCAGAGTAATTGTTTTCCGTCTAAAGACACGAGTGTGTACCTGCCTTAAAATACACGCCGGATTCTTTGAAAAAAAAACGAGAGAGAGCCAGGAAAGGTGTGTTGGCGAGCTTCCTGAAAGTAACCCTCAAACGATTTGAGGAGAGAGAGGTGAGGGGGAAAAAAAACGGATTTCGGAGATCATATTCCACGCGAAGAAAGCTCTTCCTCCTTCTGTTTTCCCACCATCCTCTCTGTCTGTAACGCTCTTTATTCTCTTTGTCTCCCCCTCACACACACACACGGAAACACACACAGGAGCACATATAGCACACACACCTACACTCCCATCTGTGGTATAATTGTCTTAAGTGCAGATGCTCTCTTCAGAGGTGCATTAACTGGTAATGCCTGCTTCTGAGGATCCCTGGGTGCCTGATATCCAGCATGCAGACACAGAGAGCACCCAGCTCACAAACAGAGCGGGATTACACACACACACACACACACACACACACACACGCATGCATACACAGAGCAACAAAAACAGGAAGCCCACGATTAGAAACGAGCTCAGAGAGACTGAAAGCGTTTCTTCTTCGACAGGGTGCGTTTAAAGCCTTGTTGTTTTCGCCTGCAGCTACAGCCAGCTCCGATGATGTTGAGTTCCTTACAGAGGGAGCACCAGGGCTGCTTTGGCTGCATGTTAATGTCGACTACAAATATCTAGAAAAAGAGGGGGGGGGGGGGGGGGGGAGAAACATGCAAGCTCACTGTTGTTGTGTGGAGTTTAATGCCAGCTTAGGTTAAATCAGCTAATTTTGTTGTTGTGCTCAGAAAACCAAAGGATGCAGCTTTGGTATACATGCAAAGAGGGAACAATACTTTCATTTCATGATATATATTTCTGCTTTTGAGTTACAGAAGCAGCATGTTCCCCCCCACAATATTTCTTTATAGTTTCTCCAAGGGTTTGGGTAATGTTTTAAACGAGTTGTTGTACCTTTTTTGTAGCAGCACGCTGTCACATGATGCTTTAAAAAGTCTGTTATCGAGGAGGGTAAACAGGAAAATGAAACATAGCTCCTATTGACGCATAGAGTGAACTGAGAGCACGCCCGTGGAGCCGAAAAAAAACGAAATTTTCTCAAATATGGTTACACCAATTTGTCAGAGAAGAGGAAGAAACAGACTAACACAAGAGTCATTGAACTGCTCATATCTGTGAGTGACCTCAAGAATGACATCTACCACAGCAGTGTTAAAGTACAGATCCACTGGAACACACACATGTGTACCTAGATTACACACACACACACACACACACACACACACACACACACACACACACACACACACACACACACACACACACACACACACACACACACACACACACACACACACACACACACACACACACACACACACACACACACACACACACACACACACACACACACACACACACACACACACACTTTGTCTTGGGAGTTAAAACTGAGTTCAGTGACACTCAAATCGTCCTTATCTGCCCAGAGCTCCAGCAGGTCAATACTCTTTCATCTGGGGGGAAAAAACGCAGACTGGGCCTTTAATTAAAGAAGTGGCCGGCCACTGAGAGAGAGATAGAGATAGAGAGAGAGAGAGAGAGAGAGAGAGAGAGAGAGAGAGAGAGAGAGAGGGAGAGGGAGAGACTTTCATCCTCTGCCTTCAAACACTACGCTGAAAATGGAGTTTTATTTTTTAGCCACTCCGGCTAACATAGAGGACGGCCCTCGGCACATGTGACGACTCGCACCCTACAGAGTCAGCGGGGAGGCTGCTCAAAGTATGGCACACACACACACACAAGGAGATAGATGTTTAAAAAAATCACACACACACACACACACAAGGAGATAGATGTTTAAAAAAATCACACACACACACACACACACACACACACACACACACACACACACACACACACACACACACACACACACACACGAGAGGAGAGGAAGCTCCAGGAGCATAATGACGGCTTCTGAGAGAGACAGAACATCTCTCTGTGAAAACTGGACTCTTTTATGTAACGGCTCTTTACGGAGCTATAACTAAAGAGTCTAAATGTGTGTGTGTGTGTGTGTGTGTAATTGTGGGAGCGTATGAGAAAGGACGTAGTTAACTTTGGAGAGCTCTGAGTCATCTTTCCACATTGACAGCATGGCGGTTTCTCTTAAGAGTATGATAGTTGGTGTGTGTGTGTGTGTGTGTGTGTGTGTGTGTGTCCCTTGAAACATATCTCGAGAACACCTACGTAAACTCTCATCTGTACTAAAATGACAAATGAAACGGCGTCGGAGCGAGAGAGTAGGAGATAAATGGCACAACCTCGGCGTGGAGCAATTAGACCTTTTTTTTTTTTCTCCTGTGCCTGCATTATTCACTTCCCCCCTCCCCCCCCCCATTCCCCCCCACCCTTGCTCCTCTCTCCAGGGGGTCCCCAGCCTCACTTTGTTTGTTTTAATTATTTTTCCGTATGCAAATGCAGCTTTCCTTCATAATTGCTGCATGAGCTCCTCCGTTTCTGATTTGGAGAAATTGACAATGGGGGAGTCGAGACGTGGGGAAAGTTTGGGGAGGGGGGGGGGGGGGGGGGGAGATCAAGAAAAGAGCTCCTCTTATCGATTCAAGGGGATGAAGGGGGTGGGGGGTGGTGGAGGGCGGAGGGGAGGGGTGGCATCATTGGAGGAGTCATCAGCTAGTAGCGCTAAGGTAATCAATCGTTCATGTACACGGCGCCGCCTCCTCCCCCCCCCCCCTTCCTCCGTGTACGAGCAGCGTGAGAAGTGTTAATGCTCGCTGGTGACATCAATCACACACTGAGACGGGAGGAGGGGGGGAGGGGAGGGGAGGAGGGGAGGAGGGGGGAGAGGAAGGAGGGATGGGAAGGGAACGGGATGCAGAGGAGGAGGGGGAGGAGGTAGAGAGGCAAAACAAGGACATAGGTAGAGAAGAGGAAGGTGGGAAGAGACAGCTGCTCTTCAGGTGAAGGGTGGGATTACTTCCTGACGTCTCATCACGTCACTGACTCCATCAGCGTTTAGTACATCAGAGCTACACTCAAACAACAGGGTGTCAAAGTTCAGACGCACGATACAACATTTGGATCTCATCGAGTGTGAAGTAATTACTGAGATTGTCTGCAAACTTTGTCCTGAGGAAATCTGTCAGAAGTGAACTCAAAATCTAAATGAGCACACAAGGTATGGATGTACTGTGTGGTTACTTCATGTAGAATTATCAGTCCTGCAAATCTGCCTTTCCATGACTTCAGGAAAGGGGAACAAGTGTGCCCACAGGATACAGATAATGGAGAGTCAGGTGTGTTTGGCTGACATTGATTATTATTGTAGACACAACTGATGCGGTTGTTCTCCCCCCCCCCCCCCCTCCCCCTCCAGTGGGTCCTACCAAACTTAAGACAATGTTGTTGTCATACAGAAGCATTAGGTGCAAAGACGTTTTTTTTCCTGAAGGTTTATTTTGGGGTTTCTATGCATTTATTTAGAGACAGGACAGTCGGTAGAGTCAGAAATCGGGGAGAGACGGAGAGGGAGAATGACATGACAGGAGAGAAGCCATGTCGGTTCTGAACCCGGGCCGCTCGCTTGGAGGACCACAGCATTCATACATGGCTACTGGCGTCGCATAGTTGTTGTTTAAAGGTGTTTTATTTATTTCCTGCTGCCTTTTTGTTTTTAAAGAAGGTCCTCTTATATCACGATAAAGATGTTAGAAATGATTCGGACGTGTTGGTTTTGTAAATCTGGTTGGCACAGAAGCCGTGACGTGGACATTTAGTTCTTGAAGTATTCAAAACAAACACCAAAAATCCCTCCTTTAAGCACAATCATTCTTTTTTTTTTTTTTGTGTATTAACAGCCAATCGAAAACGCCTTCACTTTTCCACTTTGTGGGTGAAATGATGATTTCGGGGGGGGGGGGGGATTATGGGAAATGTGGTTTAAACTAAACAAAGATCTGAGACAGAGGTAGAGCCTACTAATCATCTTGACTGCAGTCTCGTCTCTTCCAGATCATTATCTCAAGGTGTAACAGTTAATGAGACAGTGATATATTGAAAATGCTACATGTAGCGCTTTTAATAAACACAACATCACAGCACGAGCGGGGGTAAAGAAACCACTTGGCTTACTGGTGCGGTGTCTCATTGACAACAACACAACTAAACCAGCTTAAATAAACAAATAAACAAACTCTTTCGTACTAATACTCAAAGTTGGAAACACAGGAAAGTGACAGAAGTGCAGAAAGTCAAGAAAACAAATCAGGAAATACATTTATGAAACTGTTTCCTCCCTTTTTGCATAAATAAACCCGTCAATTGTTGCAGTAGAAGGTGTTTTGGGGCTGGTTTGTGTGTTTGAATGATGCTGCAGAGTTTTAATGAGGTATCCTATAAAAAAAAAAAAAAAAAAAAAAAAGGCAAAAGGATGGAGACAAATATTGAGAGGGAGACGTGAAGATTTGGCGGGGGAGACGAGGGGAAGGAAGAGTGTACAGTGAGCCGGCTGTGCGCTCAAAGACAAGAGAACAAACCCCTCAAAGTCATCCGGCTAATCCATCTCGACAACACTGAAGCCTCATCATATCGACCCCTCCCTCAGCAGCGCGCACAAACACACATATACACACTCCTTCCCTGACAGCCTCCCCCCCCCCCCCCCCACCCTTCACCCCACCTCACCCACACCCGCTCCGCTCTGCTGCTGAAAAGGAGCGAGGGATGAAACGAAGAGGAGGTGGAGGAAGGTCAGGAGGGAAGGGAAGAACAGCTGAGGTTCACCCCGTGGGCGATGCTGTGATGTGGACGCTGGGTGCCGCCTCACCCCCCCCCACCTTCAAGCTGACTACAGTAACTAGTAACCTCCTACGACTGATGGCTTCACTAACTGACCACCCACATCTCACTTCTTCCATCCACCTCAGAGAAAATACTAAAGACGTCTTTAAACACTTCCACAACATTTTCAAGACGGCTGCCCTTCAGTCGACCCTTCAACAAAAAGACGGCGGTTTAAAGCCACAACCGTGCAGCGTTTAGCCTGCAGCAAGAGGTGTTTCACCGGGCCTTCTTACCTTCTGTCCACCCCCTCATTTGTCCAAGCTCCCGCCCCAAACGCTTGTCAATCAACTTGATGAGCCGTCAACCTTGACCCCCGGTGTCCGGCCTGAGGCTGCAGCAGCGTGCATCGTCCACCAATCTGCAATTAAATGCAAACACAAATTCATCGTTTTAGTAACTGCTCCTCCGTGCAGCATTTTAAAGAACCGCTCGGATTATTTTTCACTCAAGACCACCTGTACTTTATATAATTCATCACTTATAGCATGGCTTTTATAAAATCTTCTCAGCTCCTGTTGTCTCCTATACATATTACCATACTCCTAAAAGATATTTTTTCAGAAGTGTACAAAGTATTTTAAAGGAGCAGTCATGATTTCCAGTCGTTATTTTCACATTAAATGAAGCTCTATTTGAACTGGAGTTACCTGGCTGCTACTCTCCCTCCTGGTTTGAACCACAGATTGTGACTATTAACCGATGAAGCCTGAGTGACGTCACCCATCTGTTACTGCAGGGAGCTTTGGAGTCCCATGCAGGGATATGCTATCTCAATCCAACTTTCACTCAACCTAACAAAAGGCTGAGAATGTCTGCCGTCGTTTGGCTTCATAAAGCCTCTTCAGAAACCGGTGGGTGACGTCTATGACACTACGTTCACGTTTTATGCAGACTAAGTTTTAAAGGCGTTGGTTTGCACAAAAAAAATGAGTGTTGCTATTTGTTGCTCTGTGTGTTGAAGCCAGCTCTTCGGAGTAAATTTGACTGCTTTTCCGACTATCACGCAGCAGTAGGTGAGATATTTTTGCAGCCTGAGAGGAGAAATTTAAATCTTTTTCTCTAAATCCTAGCCGGGGTTCTGATATTTGTGCTATTTTCTTCAGCTCCCTAACGGTAGCCTGTAATATTCTTTGAAAAGAAATGCCAAAACTGAGCCGTCACAGACGTTAATGAACAGGTTTGCACATTATTAATGGTTGTTGATCAGAATCACCATGGCGAACTGCAAAGCGGCGAGCCACTGCAAAATTCAAGCAAACGTTTTTCTCTCCCTGTCACTCTTCTCCCCCCCTGCAGCAGCATTCCTCCTCAGAACTCAAACGCCGCCAGAAAAGTCAATTTTTTTGCTGTCCGACAGTGGATTGGCCGCCCGTGGAGAGGGGGATTGTGGGAAGGCAGGGCGCCGGGGCTCTGATGTTGTGTGGCCGCTGGCATCGTTCGGATGCTCTGCCCCCAGAACCGATGGCATTACTGAAGATTACTGCCACGCTTGGCAGCAGAGTGTGTGTTTGATTGTGAGTCTTGTGTGCTTTTTTCGTGCATGTGCGATCATGTGCGTGCGAACGGACCTGCATGTGTGTGTGTGTGTGTGTGTGTGTGTGTGTGTGTGTGTCCCCTCTGGACAGCTGGCGCGCCAAAGCCTGTTGAGCTGTTTGTCACACTTCTCTCACTCAGGAGAGCTCAAACGGCGTGCAGAGGCCTTTCACGGCTGACATGCTGGAGACTCCACACACACACACACACACACACACACACACACACACACACACACACACACACACACACACACACACACACACACACACACACACACACACACACACACACACACACACACACACACACACACACACACACACACACACACACACACACACACACACACACACACAGTTTCACACACTCTTACTATTTTATTTTCGGCAGAAATTCTCACTTTGGAAAATTATCAGGGACTTTTTTTTAGTTTTCCAACTGGTCAGACTTCCTTTCTCGCCAAATTTTCCAAAATGCCGAAACCAGAAGTGATCAAACTTTTGGACGTTTTTTTTTTTTTTTAAAGTTGCTTTCACATCATGCACTCCTGAAAATTGGAGCGGAAGATCTCAGGGGGACTGAAATCCTCCTGAGTTATGGTTGTGCACACGTGCACCTTACAGCAGCGGACTCTCAATGACGGAAAAAGAACATGCAAGTGGAGGACCAAGCAACAGAGTCGGCTACAAAAACGCTATTATGAGAATATTCGCCTTTATATCCATGCTACCTGAAGTTTGATGTGTTCACTACCTTGTTTCCACAGTGGCCCACAAAGGACAAACAAAGTACTGGTTCTACAGACTTGGAAGTAAAGGGCGAGGGAATACGTCGGCGTGCATGTTGTAAAATCTCAAGTCTCAGCATTTACTGAAGGCGATGAAGGTCATGAGAGTCAGTCCACAAATCCAGTGAATGTTTCCCGCTCACATGTTGAGTTATATTTGTAAATGTTTCAAACATTTTTGTGAAAAAGAAGTCAACACAGGCTGCTTTAATACCAAGTTTTGTTTTTCTAACACTATCGCAGCATCTCCGCGTCAAACCTATTCAGTAGAGTTCTATGAAGAGAAAAATGCAAAAGTGACTCGAAAGTGATCATTCCTTCAAATATGTTGGTCTTCTCTCGCTTAAGCTGGGTGTCAGTGTAGGATTTCCTCCACGCTTCTGCGACTATTTGCTCTTCTTAAAGCTGCTCCACCAGAGTGTGACACACTGCGCTCGTACAAGGAGGAGTCTGACATTTTCGCTAAAATCTTTCCGCAGCGTTCAGAAAAGTGACACACCGCTCTTTTTACACTCGTCAGAATACGAGCGAGGGAGCCTGACAAGTGGTGGTTTAAGCATGTCTGCTGCTGTACGAGGGCTGTAACGGAGAAAACAGCCACCAGAACTCAGTCAAATCGATACGATCCACCAACATCTAAGCCACAATAACTTATATTTGTGCGTAAATTCTGCACACAAAAAGACTGTGTAGTTTATGTGTGTGTGTGTGTGTGTGTGTGTGTGTGTGTGTTTTCATGCTGTATTTGTGTGTGAATACATTTCTGCATGAACAATTCTCCAAGTATTAATTTGGAGCTGCTAATCCTTTTACGCTCCCCTCCTACTCCCAATGCTGAAAGGCTCTCTGGCTGTGGATGGTTCAATGGACACACACACATGCAAGCACACACACAAGCAAGCAAACACACACACACACACACACACACACACACACACACACACACACACACACTACGACAGACCCAAACTGTCATGGTTTTTACGTTTTTCTCTCCCGCTAACCCTCAGAGCTGGCAAATATGGTTATTCATCTGATGTGTGGAAAAGGGATTTATGGGTATTGTAGTTTTTTCACTCTTTTCTGATTTGATTTGCTTATTTGCCTTGTTCTAAATTACGTTCTTTCTTCAAAATGATCTCATTTTTTATTTTTTTTTTATCAGAAATGTGTCTGGGTGAAGTGCTTTTTGCCCCAGTGCCCCGACGCTTCAGCTTCAAACTTAGCTTTGATTCATGACACTGTGGAAGTCACTGCTTTGTTCTCAAGCGTTCAGATTCATTTAAACATTTCAGCGCAGTGTTATCGATCACCAATTTTAAATCAACACCAGGTGAAGTCTTGCACTGGATAACAACATCAGCTGAGGCTCATGGGTATTGTAGTACGACAAACTAATTGGACAAAACATGTTTGTTCTTTCCAAAAGTTGAAATAACTAAAACCGGGGCCTAATAACGTGTTCGATTTGATTCAATATGTCAGGTTACCACAAGAAAGTAAAACTGTTAAACAGTGAGGAATGGAGAGAGGGAAAAAAAGGAAACAAGAGCAGAGAAGAAATAAAGAAGGGTAAGAGAAAGGAAAGCAGAAGGATGAGGTTGAGTTGGATGAAATGAAACAAAGGAAAGATGAATGCGGTCATGTTTTGCAGAAGAAGGAGACGATGTAAGGAAAGGAAACAGAAAAGGAGGATGGATAATGGAAAGAGGACGGATGGTAGAAAGAGAGAGAGAGGGAGCGATGGGAGCAAAGGAAAGCAGAAAGGGAGAGAAGGAGAAGAAGATGTCCTCACTGCCATCACAGAGCAGTAAATTTCTCGCTATTTCATGGCCGTCAGTCGGGGGCCAGTAAAACGCCGCTGCTGCCGCCGAGGAGAAAGACCCCGGGGGGGCCGAGGTGAAGCCTGAAGGACGAGCTGTCCCTCACACACACACACACACACACACTTGCTCTTTTTCTCACTCACACACTTTCTCCCCTTCCTCACTCTCACACACATTTCCTTCCTCGTCTCCTCTCACACCTCGTTCCTTGTCAATTTTTGCTCTTTTACTTTCACGCACACACACACACACACACTCACATGCCATCCTTCCCGATGAGGGAGACCCCCTGGTGTGCTCGAGTCCGGCGGCGCCTACATATCCCAGCGAGCCTTGCCGTGGGACGGCGAGGGTCGTGGCCTCAGAGCTCAAAGTCCCATCCTTCATTTCCTCTCATTTCTAGAAAAGGAAACGAGCAGGGGGAAAAAAAGAAAAAAGGGAATCAGCGGATCACACAAATCAAGGGCAAGTGAGTTAAGATAACTGTGTGTGTGTGTGTGTGTGTGTGTCCACTCCAAAGAAAGAGAAAGGAAAGAAGGAGGGAGTGGGGGAGATAAAGGGTATTAGGGGTGTTTGGGAAGATGAGTGTGTGACCCATAAAGATAGAGAGAGGTGGCGGTGTGGGCTTTTCCGCAGGCTTTATCCATTAAAACCGAGTCCCACGGCTCAGAAATGACAGATAACACACACTTACACACACTTACACGTTGTGACGGTCCCTCTGCCGGCCAGTCGGTCAGCGCACATGTAGTGTTAAAACACTGGAGAGAGTCAAAGGGAGACATTTAGAAAAGTGGGACAAAGATTTTGACACTAATACAGCAGGAATGTTCGGATATTTTTTATGCTAATTCGCATGATGCTACAGTGTCAAAGTCTTTCAGCTTTCAGATATTAACTTGACTTGAAGCAGAAACTCTAATGTCCTTGTTCTTGAGGGTGGAAAGTGGGTCTTTTTTTTTTGGGTTTACACTTTTTAAAAACAGAGACAGAGTCAAACTTCAATCACTTGGACGACAATCAGATTGATCTACACTCCTATAGGCTGAAATGTTCTGTATGATTGATCAAATATTTAAACGATGCATCGACATTAGCTGTGCCACTTTGTCTTACTTTGAGAAACTCTTTTAGACAGGACGCCGAAGAATTGGCCCGAGCGTCCCTCAAACAGATGCAGCGCAGGGTGAACAGGTGCCCCACAGGAGGCACAGGTCCTACAAAGAGGCCGAGGTGTGTGTGTGTGTGTGTGCAAAGTGTGTGTGTGTGTGTGCAAAGTGTGTGAGTGTGTGTGCGAGTGCCAGCAGGGCAGCAGAGGGCCAGGCTGTCTGAATCCCCCTGACAGCCACTTGTCACTCTCCCCTCAGACCATCTGGGCCCTTTCCTCCGTCTTATCTCCACACACACTTCGCTCCACGCGCACACACACACCCGTGCACGCTCTGCACCAATGGGAGCTTGCCGGTGACAGTGGTGATGGCGGGGGTTGGGAGGGCAACAGATGCCAGTTTCCTCCGACGTTTGTTTCCCCTCCGCGCTTTTCACCTTCCCACCTCGCTCCATCTATCGCCGTCTCCCTCCATCCTTCCATCCCTTCTTCCTTTCCTTTCCACCTTAATCTCTCCTCTTCCCTCCTCTCCTCTCCTCTCCCTTTCATCCATCCTCCGTCTCTGTCATGTTTGGGCCAGCTGGCAGCTCACACTCCTCCACGCTCTTCCCCTCACACACACACACACACACACACACACACTCTGAGCCATATGCTTGAGCTGACCTCCACCGCTGCATTAGAGCAGTGATGTCGTTTTTTACTCGATGCACTCTCACTGGGAGCTCAACGATTCATCAGGGACCAGTAACTCTCTGGATGCAGTGTGTGGCTGCAAAATAAGCCTGAATGCACTCTGATTCCAGTCCAACTGATTGGCTTACATTACACATACCCCTGTCTCCCTACATGCACATTGTGTTTGAGAACAGAACGCATGGTAAAGACAGTTACGCAGGTATTTTGCATGTCACATTGTGCAGGATGGGTCAAACAGGAAATTGATTGATCATTGTTTAAATGTCGTTCTGGTGGAAACGTATCAGAAAATAGTGCAAGCAGGGCCATGCTGTGCCTCTCTTTGACCACCATCACTGACATGATTCCCATCAACACTTCCACGACATGACTACTCAGAGATTTCTCGGTTCAAAGGAAAGCTAGTTGGCCTCCTCCTTCTCTCCTCTCCCATCACTCCCCTCTTACCTTGCATCCCTCTTTTGAGTCCTCGCACACCTCCCTCTCTCTCCTTCTTCCCTACAGGGAGGACGGCCCATCACCAGTCTAGACACACAACCAGTCCCAGCCACAAGTGACAGCGCTCACACACACACACACACACACACACACACACAAACACATGATCCATCCGTGCGCACACACACTCTCCTCTCCATCCGTCACATTTACATTTCAAACCGCCTGCGCTTCCACCAACACATCCATTATTTACCAGCCTCTGGCCAAAGAGGAGAGCTCTGTATCCACACTCCCCAGGTAGAGTGTGTGTCCATGTGTGTGTGTGTGAGAGGTAAAAGTCATCTGCACTTCCTTCTGCTGCTTCCCTTGGCAACCTGCAATTATATTCCCCAAACTTCATAAACTAAATTTGCTTCCCTTTCTCGTCTTTTCTGCTTTCCAGCTTCTCCTCCCCGTGTCGATCTTTAAAAAGTCAATTACCGGCCGTTTGGTAGCGACAGCGGTGTCAGAAATGCTCAACGTCACCTCAGCTCCAAAGAAAACATTCAAACTCAGGCAGATTTTTGTTTTTTTGAAGAGGACACGCAGGAAGTCGTGGGTTTGTTTTTGGTCCCTTCTCATTGAGAAACATGACAGCTTTAAGCTTAATTTGCACATTTGAGCACTTCTCTTCAGATTTTTGGCGTTTTTGGGGTGTGCCGTTTTGTTGTTGTTTCGGGGTATTTTTAGCTTGTTTTTCCTGCTGTCATGTGTCATCAAAAGGAAGAACCAAAACTCACATTCAAAACAAAATCTCTCTCTCTTTTTTTCCTGTTGTGAACGTGCTCAATGCACAGATTACACGTGTGATTCTCAGTGTGAATCATGCTTCACACCCTGACCGCTTGTCTTTAAATTGTGCTACTGAATGCATGTGCGTTTTTTTTTTTTTTTTTTGAAATTCAAAATGTCTGCGATTCACACGTCAAAACCGCCGAGGCAGCGAGACAGACGCGGCGGCACATTCTGTCCATCTTGCACACACCTCCTTCTTGCTGTTTTTCTAGCCTCGCTGCACCTCCTGATGCCTCCTCACACCTCCTCCGTACGAGGTGAGAGCTCTGAACGGGATTGTTGACTCGCACATGTAAACCGTTATCGAATACTACGGGATCTATCTGTTGTCATCTTACCCATTGTTCGTCTCTGCTGAACATTCAATTCCTTATTTCTCAGTAAAGTCACCAATCAAATACAGGAGTGCCTCTCACTTTGATCTGTTTCATTAAAAAAAAAGAGACGCCAGAGGGTAGAAAGCATATGCAAACTCACGGCAGAGTAAAAGGGCGTGAGGCTGGCCTAGTTAAAGCTCTCATTAAGGATAACATTATGCTATAAAAACTCTTGTCCTGTGAGTCGTGTGACCTCTCCGCCTGAGTCACCTCAACAAGCCTGTAAATGTTTGGTAAGGATGTTTTTTTGTTGTTGTAATAAGTGAGGATTTGATCTGCCAATAACATGAAGCCTTCTTGACTTATTCCCTCTGGTAACAAGTGTTTTGTTTAAAATGTTACATTAAAGCAGGCGTTATCACAACTCGTAGTTTTCCCCATGTCCACCCCACGAGTTATTATTTATAATCGCTGGTTTCCGAAATGAATCAAAAGAAGATCTCCAAAAACATGTCCAACACTTGTCAAAAAGTGCAAAAAGATCCCAAATAAGGATACAAATACAGATTCCTTATACGAGCCAAACCCTTCTTTTGAAAGTTATTCAAACCAACTTAGATTCATTTAAAATGTCAGTGGACATTTGTTTGTTGACCCACAAGACACCAACTGCACAATAACGCTCAAACTGGCAATCTAGTGACGGGCAATGCCAAAGAGGTCCCAGTACCAACTACAGCAAAATGGAAAAATAGAAGCTGCAACCTGCAAATGCACCGGATACTCGTCTGCGAAAAGCAAGTGCTGCACTGTTTAAGATCTAATTTGCAATAAATCGCAGGCGAAAAGCTAACTAAATCTGTGTCTCTGTGTTAGTCCTGATGACTTTCAGATGTGCAGAATAATAGAAAAAGCATGCAGACTGGTACATATAGTAGAGGAAAGACGCATCAGTTGATCTCAGCTCGGTTTAAAACAAATATGTGATTTTTCTGATTTATTTGATCCCTTATCAAAACAAACTCACTGCACTCTGAATTCATACAGATCTAAAACCTCTCACTATGGACTGGAGGCCGCTTCCTTCATCAGTGACACGCACCAAAGGATTGTGGGATTCCTGGCCAAGCCTGTTGGCATGAGCCCCCGTGGTTGGCTGCTGTTACGGCGATGAAGCGGTGTGATGTTCTCTCCAGCAGACCCCCACGAACGCTGCGCCGGTAGACCACAACAACCCACCTTGGCCGGCTTTCCTGGCTCCAATCCTGCCTGCACGCTCCCTTCCCTTCCCTCCTTCACTTTCCTCAGCCCCCTTCCTTCCTCCTGTCTTGTTTTTTCACCTCACACTCTCACCAAGCCAGATGAGCAGACACGGAATTAGCGAGCGCTGTGTATTTATACGTCGAAAAAACATCACAGAGATGTCACAACATCGGTGATGTTAAGTGTTAGACATCTCACGATGCCTTTAAAGCCGCCTGGAGCCTTACCACCCGCACTGTGGACAGCAGTCTGCTCGTTCACACCTCTGCAGCGCTCATGTAAGGTGTGAGATTTCTGAGTGCATAACACCAAGGAGTTTGTACAGCTGGTCAAGTTACCTGATAACTTAAGAGCAGAAATCAACCCGTATGCACTCAGGAAAAGTACTCCTTTGCATTTTGTCTAAGTATTTTAATGCAAAATGTAGGGAAAATTGACCAATATTTGTATCCTAAACTTGTGTTTATTGTCTACTGGTGCTTAAGTTGCAGTTTGGACTACAAACACAAGGTTATGCACAAGGAGGGGCTACAAAGTGCCCAACTTTTAGAAAGCAAGGCCAGTTTGAGAACAGGAAAAAGTTGACATTGGATGTGCTGGGGACTTTGACAAAATGCCAAAAGTAAAAAAAAAATAGGGAATACATACTGTACTCAACAGTAGTGAACAAACCGTTCACCTTCGAGAGACTGCATGCTAGATACACATTCCGGTTGTTTTGGTAATAGGTGACGTCCAATAAAAGAAACCCAGGCCGGAGCAGGACTTCAAACATGGAGAGCAGAGAAATCACTTTATGCTGATAATGAAACGTGATGAACATTTCCACCGACACACCAATCATTCAAATCCTGACACGTCACCTTCCAGTATACATTCTCCACTAAAACACACCTGGCTGCTCTAACTAGGCAAGGTCGTCCATTTTTCAGCAGAAACTGTAGTTAAGGCCCCCCCCCCCCACCCCCCTCCCCCCTCTCTCTCTCTCTCTCTTCTCTTACAGGACAAATTACCAGCAGAGAAAAAAATAGTTTCCAGACAAGTGAAAACACATGGAGACAATTCAGATATATTTGGTCTTCTTTGGAGAGGCCACATCGTGAAAAAAAAAGTTCAATCTGATGCTACATGTGTGGGCCATACACTTGTTCTATCTAATTTTGGGATGTTGGGTTACACTCAGAGGTTAGGCAGCACCTGCGTGTCCAAATAACTCCAACAGTTCTGTGTGGCTGTGCGTCCATTCCAATTAAAAAACCTGTGGCACCTGGTCATTTTTAAACACACACAGCTGTTGTGTGAAAATGTAAAAAGAGAAAACAGTTCGCACGCATATGTTTTGATTGATTGGTTGATTTCCGTGCATGAGCGGGCATTCATGAAATCACAATCCCGCTGACATCTGCAGGACGGAGGCCCCCGAGGACAAAAAAGGTGGCCCAGTTATCATCTGAATCGCAACAAGGGCTGATTTTGTAAGAGGCAGGCTTGCTTCAAAGCCGACTGGCAGCTTAATAATACAGAACCCAACACCTGTTACCTGTTTACGTGCACCCTAGATCCAAGTGCGTCGTCTCTGCATTCAATCTGTGGACGGCTACTCAACGTTTGGCGACAGATTTTAACTATCGCACGCCAAACCTTGGCACGCCGCTAAACAAGCGTGCGGAGGATCACACACTTCTATCACGGATCACATCTCTGCTTCATGCTCTGCAGTTGTCTGACAACAGAAGTGTATGCAAATGAGAATAGTTACATTGTGAGAATGGCTGTTTTAAAACACAGTAAAAGTGATGATGAAAAGCAGCTGAGGCGCAGCACACTAACCAGACTGTGTGTTTCCCACTTCTTAACACATGACAGCTGTGATGCGCTGTTTGGTGTGTCGACTGCAATAAGACAAAAAGAACAGCTTTTACCATGTTCCTTTAGTTATGTGTGTGGGAATGTTTTTTTTACTCCCGTGGAGACATCTACATTTATTCAGTTTTGTCCAAGACACAATTCATCAGTGGAGTCATAGAAGTTTTGTATTGGATCGTCATGGTATGCTATTTATTGTATCTTATTGTGTAATCATGAAAGTTTGAATTGCTCTCTTTGATGCAGAAATGTTTTGAAAGACTCTTTAGAGACAAGAAACTTTTTTTCCTTTTGTACGTCTCTGCACACATTACCAAAGTGAAATGACATGCCCTGATGCCCTGATGCCTTGATGCCCTGGTGCCTGTAGGACTACACTAAAGTTCTACTCAAAAAGGTAGGGCAGTTATTCCTCTAGTTTCTAAGCATCTAATGACTCTTAGGTGTTTTTAAAGTGCACGTTAAGACAAGGTGGCACCGAACAGTGTCACCAAAATGAGGCCTCGAGAGTTTAAGTTGCAGGAAAGTATTCAGAGAAATCACAAAGATATTACATTGAGGAGATGGGTAGTGTTATGATTTCTGTTTTGCCAAGTGGTATAAACATCTGAGAGGCTAAATTGAAGAAAATAATTTGTTTTTGGACTTTTTCTGTTGTTGCATTTTTTTAATTTTATTTCTGCTTTAAAGTTCTTGTGACTTTTAAAAGGTTCTGGTTCATTTTCAAATCCAGACGCGTGCGCCAGAGCGAGCAAACACCAGTGAAATTAACTTTCCTTTGACGGCAAAGTCTGCAGGTGTGATTGCACCTTTTCCTCCAAATTTAATCCTATTTCCTGACATCTTCGCCTCCTGATGAAAATCCACCGCCGGTCTCCAATTCACAGAAGCTTTTGTCACATTAGTCAACAAGGCCCCTGCGACTACAGGCTGTTTACACAGTGAAGCCTCTCTCTTTCTCCGTCACGTCGCTCTAACCCCCTCCGGTCGTATAGCGTCGAATCAAAGCTCGCCGCGCACACGTCACCCTTTGAAATCTGGCCCCTCCTGCGCACATGGGAGCGCATCACGGTGCATTAGACAGTTTGTGGGATAAATATTTGACGGCCGGCAATATCACAAGACGCAGAAGAAAAAAAAAAAACCCCAAGCACGCAGCTGTTCACCCCCACCCGTCTCCCAATCACTCCCCCTCCCCGTCTTGCTCCTGCTCCTCCTGCAGACAGAGCGCCGGTTTAAAGCTCAATTGTGCATTTTGCAGATAAAGTAGCAAAACTACTAGAGGCGGTGTTGTGAGCGCTCGTTGCCAGGGCAACACTGGTGGGGAGACCTGGTTCTCCATTACTACTTAATTTAGGCGCTCTAATTGCATTCTGCACAATCTGTGGCCACAGCGTTATGCAGAGGAAGAGGGAGAGAAAGTTAACGGGCGGAGGGGGGGGGGGGGGGGGGGGGGGAATAGGTCGTCGGTAAACCCCCTGCCTGGGAGCATAAAAATAAAATGCCTCACAAACCCAATGTGGTGCTTTGAAATTGTCTTTATTGCTATTTGTGGCGATAAACTGTTTCGCTTAAAGATGAACCGAAACATTAAATTTCAATTTCGCACGAGTCTCAAGAGCGCACTATCATGTTTTCTTTAATTTTAGGACGGAGTGGCGGAAAATGTTGAATGTCATCAACTGCTCAGAAGTTAAATATATTGTCCGCTGAATTGAAGACGGGCGAGGGGCGGGCGTGAATCATTGTTTGTTGAAGATTGTGTGTGTGAGAGAAGAAAAAAAACCAGAGAGAGTTGAGTAAAATTGCTCTAATTGTTTGAGTTTCTACCCTCTGAGCTACTCTTTCCCTTCAAAAGAGTGCACACACACACACACATTCACACACACACTGTCCCTTTGAACCTCCGTAGGCCGTGGCCCTGAGAGAAAGCTGGCCCACGATGCTTTTCTTCAGCCGGGGGTTTGAAATGATTGGTAACTGTTGAGCCAGTGTTTTCAGGTCCCTGACCCCCAGCGCTGAAGTGCCACAGACACTAGATACAACATCGCCCCAATTATCCCGCACTCTCCCCGGCCACTTCACCCAGCCAGCGGACACCCCGCCTCTACTGCACTGCAAAAAACACTCTGCGCCCAACGGTTGGTAGGGTTTGGGGACTCAAAGATTTCATTGAGGGAAAAATAAAAAGTCTCAATCTTCTTTTCCGAGAAGTAGCTTTTATAGCAAGCACACAACAACAACATTTAGTTCATTTGTGAGAGGTGTACTGATCGCAACTCTCTTTGACACACTAACAATCGAGGTGAATGACATCAGTTTGACATTAAATCATAAAGAAGTCACCGGGCCTGTTTCTGATCGGTTTCTCCTTCCCCAAATCCTGATGTTTCCATCAAACGGCGACCGGCAGACTGAAGTCGACAAGAGGGAACATTTGACGGAGGAAGACGAACAATTCATGAATCTGGTAAGCCCCTCATTGTCCCCGCATTATATTCGACTGACGATACTTACGTTTTTTGTTTTCCCCTACCGAGTATGAATGCCATGTCGTGTTTCGCCACATTGACCAATTTAAAGTGAAGGAAGAGATTGAAGTTATCACCAAATCATCCATATTACGTCTGAATCCACTGTTTACATCCTGGTTCCCCCCACAAGTCAGTCCTTTGGGATCTCCTTCAAGATGGCGTCTTAAATACATCCCAGTATTTATTGACAAGTAAGGTTCCTCGGAGCAAATCGAGAGAAGGTCTGAGAAAGCCTCGCGCCTATAAGTGAGCTTTTTGAAAAATCGACACTCTCAAGAACCCGAATCTGCCTCGTCTTGCTCAGTAACTTTCTCAAGCCAAGAACACAGAAATGAGTCCTCCTTCTAAATGATATGTGCATGGTTATTCTCTATGATTTTTCTGACTGGACATTAAAGAAAGTGTGCATTAAAGAATGAAAGTTTGCATCAAATCCACAGACTGAATTATTCATTTAACCCTCAAAAACATTGTCAACATTGGACATCCAGTGGAATGTCCCTCGTGTGAGTTGGAATGAAGGGACGTCTGCGTTTGATGCAGTGTTTTCGTTGGCTGTGTGGAGGAGGTGGCTGCCAGTTTTGACCCCTGCCACTCTCTCCGACCTGCCCTTTGTGTCATCTCACCCTGGTCCCCTCACTCCCCCTACCCCCTATCCCATCACCCCCACCAACAAAAGGACCTCTTGGACGAGGAGGAGGAGGTGGAGGTGGGGGGGGGGGGGGGCTCTTTTATGACTTCTTTACCATTTTTTTCAGCCCCCCCCTGTCCCATTCGGTTTTCAGGCCCATTCGTTCCTGCCTCGTCCTCTGGAGTCGGGGGCCACCATTTATATCGTTGCCTGGGAATTAAGGCCCCGTGGCCCCTTTTGTTGGGAGGTGGGCTGGGGCAGCGGTGGCTGGGGCAGGGGGCGAGGGGGCAAGGGAGGGCTGCCCTTTGTTCCAGCCAGAGGAGTGGGCTTCAGTTCCCACAGACCTGGGAGCCGCCGGGAGGGCTTGGGCCCCCCCCCCCCCCCCACAGTATGACAGCGATGAGGTAATGTTTACAGAGCCGAGGGCCCTCACACACGGAGCGTTCATTCATGCATGGGGCCTGAATTCAAAGAGGCAAGGACACACACAGGTGTGAGAGGTCGATATTCACTGGACACAACAACACTGACCAATTCTAATCCTTTAATTCAGATTCAAATCAAACCAACTAAACATGACCGTTAGGGGGAGAAACACCTGTTAAACCTCTACAAAACCACAAGTTATAGATTTTTCTTCCCCAGATGGAGAATGGATGTCATTTGGTTGGGTATAAAAATAGACATTATTCACTCTTGAGGTTTTAAGGCATCCAATTTTTGATCAGAAACACGTAGACCTTTCAATTGTTCAAGATAAGACCTGTTCTATTTAGCCTTTATAAAAGAAAATAAATGATATTTTGAAAGCCATGAACATTACATTTATGAGCATAATTCAACTCTTCTTAATCAGGGTACTTTTATTATGTCACAACAGAATTCTAAATTTCACGGCTATCGCATGAAAATAAAGAAAAATGTCAAAAAAGGAGAAAGCTTGGTCATACCAAAACAAAGTTCCAAGTGACATTTTTGTGATTGTAGGCAGTTGCAGAATTAAGCCTTCACAGTTACAGGCACACAGTGGGACACAAACATCAGCTTTATGACTTGCTGCATGCACAGATTTGACAGTAATCAGGTTCCTAGAGTGCAAAATCGCTGTTTCCTGCATAACCTGATTTCTCCAAATAACACGGCCTCCAGACTGTGTGCAAATAAAGTGGCAAAGAGTCAACACTGAAAATACTCTCAAATGCACTGGCACCATCCATCTCACAAAGACAGAGCTGGCAGAACTCAAGCGATTCACACCTGATTTGAGACGACTGTCAAAAGGAGATTTGAGATATAAACAATAAAGAAACATTTGTTCACCAACACAAATTCAGAAAACAAAATCTTGATGAAAAAATACTGAACTTTAATCACATCCCAACATCATGGCTTAACAACTGTCCCAAAATGTCCTCGCCATAGACGTCCTGTAGTCTTAAAAAGGAGTAAAAGGGAGAATAACCCGCTGTAAGTATGTGTCCTACCATCACACACACACACACATAACTCCGCTCTCTGCCACCTTCCTCCTGCTGCCTCCCCAAATATTTAGAAGCTGTTGATGCCCGCAGCTCTGACAAGCAGAGTTCATTCAGAGTTGCAAAAAAATAGTGCTGTACTAGAGAGACTGTATGTGTGTGTGTGTGTGTGTGTGTGTGTGTCTACACATTTAATTAAGGCATCAACAGAAAGTCTTAGAAAACAGAATCTCAGGACTCCACATGTCACAGGGAGATTCTGGCAGCTACTGTCTCCACCCGCTATGTTTTAGTAGATGCTCGATAGCCGCTCCCACAATGGCCGCCATTGTTGAGTTTAATCCATAACACTGATATGATGCTAATGAAGGGATGTGTAATCATTATCCGTGGCCTGGCTCGTGTTTTCTGCACTCCGAGAGGATTTGTGAGGGAATCCTGGGATCGGGGTTAATCTTGTTTCAGTTTCAGGTCAACTTTGACACACTGCTGCTGTTTAGCTGGACGCTTTGGCGTGTGCGTATTTTGGGCTTTGTGTCCCTGTGTGTGTGTGTGCTGAAGGACGATTTTGAGCATTATTCATGTGTTTGGGAGAGTTTAATGTACTTTTTAAGATGCCTATCCCTCCTTAAAGGCAGCATTTTTGAATGAAAGCAGGGTAGAAAAGGAGGAATTAGATTAGACACTCGACCATTTGAGAATGCTGTTAACTTGGAAATATTGTGTATTTTAAGAAAGTCATTCTCTGGGTCGGCAATTTTTTTTTCTCCCTTCAACCTATATCTGTTAAATGTGCAGGAGCATTTCCTGCTCAACCTAATGGATCAAGGTTTAGAGCATGAAGGAAATCAAGGAAATTGGGCCAAAAGTAATCAGTGTGAAAACGACAGTATTTGCCTTTAAAAAAAAAAAGGTTTGTAGCCTGGATAAGTAGACGTTTAAATGTCTTCTTTCAGGCATTTACACTTTCACCTACAACACTATTTCTAAACACGGCTGTGAAATCCTTGTGTGGCTCAGGCCTCGTTGTCGGTCTTCTTAATAAGCCCAGCGCTCTCGCTGTAACAAAAGGACAATTGCTGCAATTTCCTCTTTCCCTTAATCATCTCCTTTTTTTTTTTTTTTTTATGATAAGGATGTTACTAACTGCCGAGGTGAAGTTACATTCTAATAAAGTCAGCCGGTTAATAATGTAATCTTAAATGACGCCATAATTACCGCTTCTTAGTCACCGGGGGACGCTCTGTAATTCAATCACTGGCCCCTGCGATACTGTACAACACACACACACACACACACACACACAAAGAAGCGGCGTTATCGGGGGCTATTTTAGCGTGGAAATGAATAGCACTACCCTCCACTGCTGCTGCTCGGGGTAATTAGACAGCAGAGACTCCGGCTGCAGCACAGTTATCAGAGAGAGGCCTTACACAGCAGGGATATGATATCTGCACAGAGGTGTGTGTGTGTGTATTTGTTGCATGCATATGTATCTATGTATGTGTATATTTACAGGTCTGTAGGTGTTTTTTTTTTTTTTTAAGTGTGTGGGAATCTGTGCGTAAATCTGCAGCTCTGCCAAAGCTGCAGCTTCTTTCAAACTCTCTCAATCTCTCCCCGGAGTCCTCCATAACCTCCGCAAACCTCCTCGGATCAGGATGAAAACTTCTCAAGTCAGCGGACGCAACCCGAGGATGCCAATGTGTGGGAATTGTTTTTTTTTTTTACCTCGACTCACCCGGGTCCCGGAAAAAAAAAAAAAGGAAAGAAAAAGCAGACAAGCACGCATAAACGCCACAGGACCCAAACCCAATTTTGTCGTTTATTTTCAAGAGGCTGATTTCTTTAGAGGCACCGCTCGCTTGATATTATGTGGCAGGGAAAATCTAATGCCCCTCAATAGGTTTTCCCCTGGAAAAAAAAAAGGAGAGAAATTAGATTTGCAAACTGAGAACTTCATTTGGCAGGAGCGGCTGTGAGTCGGGGGGGGGGGGGGGGGGGGGGGGGGGGGGGGGGGGGAGCGAAGGGAGGAGGAGGAACCTGGGAGAGGAGAGCGTAGAGGGGAGGGTGGAAATCTATACTGCGCTGCTGAATCAGCAGTCCCTCCTCCTCCCTTGTTCTTCCAACCCCTCCCTCCCTCCCTCCCCTTCCCAAGAAGGAGACATTGCTGTCAGTCCCTGGCTATGTCACAGTGCTGTTTTCACCTCTGCCTCCTACATTGAAGAAAATAAACTAAAGGCGCTTCTATTCAAGGTTTTTTCTCGTCCAGTAGAAAACCAGGATTTTTACCATGATGATGATGATGATGTTCAGCACCAAACTGTATGCCACCTTGTAAGTTGTAAATGTGCACAGATGATGTTAAGACAGATGTTTAGAGCTTACTGTCCTCTGTACTGCTCACCTTTGGTATTTAATGACGCATTTCAGATCATACTCAAGCTACCAAGGTGGATGTGCGCAAATAGTTTCTCTCCAATGATGTTCCAACCTTCCTATACTTGGACCCTGAATGAGTCTAAAATTAAGTCATGGTGGCTCCATCTCAGCCCACACTCAGTGATACGTGGTGTTTTTTTCTTGTTTCCGGAAACATTGGAGAAATTGGACTTTTGAAAGAAAGTACCTGTAAATTACAAAGATTTGTTGTTGTGAGTTCCTCCCAGTTTGTGTTGTTTGTTTTGTGTCTGCGTCAGTTTACAGATTTTTTTTTGAACAAGCTTGAAGTAAAATTCATGCCAGACAATAGTGGGGGGGGGGGGGGGGCAAATAGGCTCCTGCACTCCAAGCCCTTAGACCCCAACCCTTACTCTCTGGGGCCCCTGAAGAAAAGATAAAAATGGATGACAGGCCCCAAGAAGAAGAGGCGGCGGGTGCAAGGGCACGCCAAGAGGAGGTGTTGGGGGGGGGGGGGGGGGGGGGGGGTCTTCCAATTTGTTGGGGATGGGATTGCAGAAGATGAGGTTTGGATGGAGTATAGGTTCCAAGGGTCAGCTACGCCTCCTTTACCCCAAACGGTCTACATTGTCATGTTTTACACAACCTCCACCTCAACCTCAAAAACACATCTTGTGCATGGGTCGTCACCACGGCGGCCCGCTCAGAGCTCACGGGAGGAACCGGGCGACACGTTGGAGGCATGATAAATCTGACACTAGCGCTCTCATTCTCCACGCCGACAGGAAACAGTCCAGCAGGTGTCAACGCCTGATTAGACGGATGGAGACGGCGAGGTGTGACCCCCCCCCCCCCCCGAACAGGCGGCGCGACGCCGTACACAAAACACGCAGGTGGGGAGGTAATCACAGAGGATACACTGGAGGAGAGTGCACAGATGTCACAGTGTGTACGTACGGAGCAGATGACAGGGGGCTGAACGATCACAGCGGACCCCCACCAATGATGTGGACGGACTCGGAAACGCAGATTATGTGGTGGATGCGGATAATGTGGCGATCGCATTCCTCCACCGTGTGAGGATTATGTGACAACAGACGGAATTGGACACACCGTTTTCACACGTTTGGAAGGATCTGATCAGGTTACATTTTGAAAAAAACAAGAGTTTGAGATAGATTTAGGCCACACATATGAAGTTCTTTTAAGTATTTTATAAGTGCATATCTTAGCAGAGGTAGGAAAGAGTCGAGAAAAAAAAAGATACAAAACTATCTCTTTGGAGTACGATGGTGTTTAGATTGCCTTTCCTGCGAGAACATTCAAGTTGCTCAAATTTGCTTCAATTTCCCAATGCTTACTGGTGAATTAGCTGAATGTAGCCACAGCCGATTCTGTTATTTCTCTGTGATTGATGGCTGAACTTGATGTAATAAAACCGTCACGTCAGCTCTAGCCGCGAGAAACAAAACAGCATTTAACCCATGTCTGGTTTATATAGTGTGTACACATGTCAGGCTAATAGTATAAAACAGGATTGACTCTCTGTCTCCATGAAAATCGCTTGTTTTACGGCCTCTGCTTCCATTGCTTCTGGTGCTGAAACCATCACAGTTAAAACCACAACTGCATCATTCTCCCAGGCCTCTATTACACACACACACACACACACACACACACACACTCAGAAAACACACACCTCGTAAAGCATCCAAATCAATTTGTTTTAAAAAGATGTTTCTCACGAGCGTATTGGGTGGTTTTAGAGATATATGATGCACCTTCAGCCGCAAAGGAGGAAAAATCGCCAGCGCCTGGCGAGCCCATTTGTCCAGCTTGATGATGCGGCCGCCCTGTCACCCTCGCTGCCATTAAGAGAAAAAAAAAAAAAAAAAAAAAATTAGGGGGCTCGGGGGTGACCTCACCTCTACATCTCGCCAGTCCAATGGTCCGCAGACCGCCTGCCACGCTGGGGCATAAATCAAGATAATTCTTTGCACGCCTTGATCCCTGACCTCACCACAATTCACACCGACAGAGGAGAGGAGTGGGGGTAGCCGGGTAAAACGCAGCAGAAAGGGGAGATAGTGGTGAGGTAACAGAGAAGCTGTGTGCATGTTTATGTGCGCGTGATTGAGCACGTGCGTGCGTCCATTGCGATTAGTCACCGGCGTCCAGATTGAGGCGGCCGTCCCATCTAAACGCTCTGTCTTTATGAGCCATTAATCTTCGACTCAGGCCATTTTCATTACCGCAAAACCTCGCTTTGGAGCCACCAGCTGCATGATACTGCATAGTGGAAATTAATAACCCACCCATCTCTGCCTTACAATCGCCCCCTTCCACCATCCCTCCCCAACTCCCCGCACACGCCTCTCCATCAAGGCCCCACCCGCTCGGCGCCCTGCGCATGATGGAAGACGCAAGAGTTCCCAAGCCACTTTTTCTTCTTGTCACTCGCGTCCCCTGCATCCTTGGCAAGCTTTTGTTTTGCTCAAGCTTTAAAAGATGCTGCCCCCCCCCCCCCCACCCCACAACCTCTCCAACCCTCCTTCACTTCGACAGCCAAGTCTGAGAAATGAAGAACTAAAAACTGCAGTTCCTTGACTGGACACAGGAGGCCGGCTCCAAAAGAGAGTCATTCCCTATTAGGTCCCATATGAACATGCTCCAACTCGCTGCAGATCTAAAGCTGTTTACAGCCTGATGATTACATTGTCTTTTCATAGACAGCTCACCTCTACAGATTAGTTTAAGGCTTAAGGTTCTGCATATTTTTTTGGGCATGGTTGCTGTGAGTTACAGGTAGGTGCAAATTATCTTAATGCCATTCAATTTATTGTCCCAACGGACCAATCAAGAAATCTATGTATGCTAAATATGCCATGCAGAAGGCTTCAAACAGGTTAACAGTCTAGGCTGCAAACCCCCTTTTTTTTGCGTGCTGCCATTTGACTCCCCTCCATAAGACTAACAGCATTTAAAATTCTCCTGGCACCTATACGACCGCAAGCAGAGAGCAAGTGATAAAAACAAAGGGGGAAAAAAAGGCCTGAGAGAACTGTAGGTGACAAAAGGAGGAAGGAAAAGGACAACGGGGAGTGTACAATTAATTCCTCTGCCTTGGTTTTTCTAAGTGAGAGAGTGGGGAATGACCCCCAGGGTGCCTTTAAGACCGTTAGGTGCCTGTGTGTGCTCATGTGGTTGTTAGAGAGAGACGGGACTGAACATTATTAAATACTGTACGTGCTTAGGGAGGGAGGGAGGGAGGGAGGGAGGGAGAAGATAGAGGATGGAAGAAGACAGGATTAGCTTTTTCAATATGGCCTCTTCCTAAAACTCCACCATGAGGGGTGTCAGAGGAGAGATCAGGCTGAGATAACGTGAGATACAACAGCCGCGGCACCAAATAAAGGACAGCTTTGCCCCTCGTTCATAGCCCTCATAAAACGACGAGGCGGTGAGGGAATTTAGGCACGACGATAAAGCACGTCGAGCGTTTAAAAGAAGCAGGACGTCCACGTTTTTGAATCGGTGATGAGCCCTTACACGCCAGCAGGAGCGACCGCCAAAGTAAAGGGAGTGACACTGTGACAAAATTGAAAAGTTGGGAAATTGTTTTTTTTTTTTTTTTTTTTCCCCCACTGTGGCATCGGAGGGGGGGAGCCTTTCTCATTTCCTGTTGAGAAGTGCAGTGCATTGTGGGCAAAAACATAAAAGAGGATTCGTGATATGAATCGCCGCTTGGTCATCCATCACCGAACACAACGAGACAAAACAGTCCGAAAGTTAGACGACACAACTTTCTTGGGAGTTTATTTTTGGATTTCTTCCTCTCTGCTATTAAAAAGGAGCATTTCAATATTTTTAAACCCGTCCCTTGTTTTAGATAGAAACACTATGGAACATGCATATCTCGTACTGATCTGATTTTCTGACGGCTAAACGCAAATATGAAGTAAGAATGTAACTTTTCTATCCAGAGAATAAAATCAATACAGTATAAAGTTTGAAATGGACGATGCCTCAGTTGACCTCGGTTTCATCCCGATCCTTCAAAGCGCCAGGATCCCTCTAAACATAAATCAATACAAACAATGTTCAGACATATAAGAGACTTGAAATGAACTCCACAGATTATGCTATTCCACGGCCTCCTGCATCCCTTTGACCGCTTTGCATAATGAGATAAACAGCGCATACGAGGCCCCGGCGGCCCGCGCGTTGCCTCGGCCGACCTCAGTTTGTGTAGGAGAGGAGGTGATATCAGACGCTTTGACCCGACTCTGTGTCTAACCTGGGAGAGCTGATGGAAGAGCTGCTTGTCTACTGAGACACCGTGTTTGTCTATTTCAGGGAACATGAAACACATCACTTCTCTGAAATGTGCACGAGCGTTGTACTATGAATAATAAGCGGCAAAATAATGTAGGATTCTTTTCATGAAACACATCGTAAACCGTTTTACCCAGACAATAATCTGCAATTCTTATTTTTTTTTTTTTTTATTGGAAAAAGTTGAGTAAAATGCGTCTTAGTCAGGCTCTTTATTGAGCAGATTTTTTTTTGGCGTTAAATGAAGAATCTCGCTTGCTGTGTTTCCGGTCTCCCTCGACTCCTCTGGACGGCTAACTCATAAAACAGACGAGACGGGGGGAAGGTGCTTTTACTGTCTCCTGGTGATGATGTCATCGACCTCGCATGCACTATTTGCGATGACACCATGTGCGCGGTCTCTCCGCGGCGGTCGTGAATCAGTCAGTGCTGAGAGCTTTTATCCGCCGCCGCCGACCCTCGACCGTATTCATGATGGGTGGTGGTGGTGGTGTTGGTGAGACAGTTGGGTGGGTGAGGGCGGGGTGAGTCGGGGTGGGTTGGGTTTACACACTGAGAAAAAGTTCAGCTTGCCTTCAGGCGGCAAAGTGTTGGATTTGAACCAGCGACCTTCGGGGTGTCACAGATCCAGGCCCCATGCGTTTGCACGATTGGCTCACAGCCGCGCAGGTTCAGAGGGTTCAGAGGGTCCAGGGTCCCGGCCCGTGCTGCTACAGGGTCTGCAGGGACCCTGTGAGTGCTAAGGTCTGGCTTCCTCCCCCCCCCCCACCCCACTTCATCATTCCTCCCCCTCTAGGCTATCAACAATCAGCTCCGAGAGCAGTGTGATGCAGCAACAGAAGCCTTTTTTGAAAACTCTGTTTTCTTCTTCTTCTGTGGTGTCTCTGTGGCTCTGAGAGGCTGCAGGGGAGCTGTTTGTGCTTCACAGTGGCTTCAGTAAGGGACCTATTGTTCTCCTCCCAGAGGCTCTCAAATCAATACCTCATCTCTCCCTCTTTCTCTGCAACCACGAGGGAGAAGAAGGCCCCATCAACTACACAGGACTCGCTTTCATGATTCACGCCACTGAAGAAGAGAGACAGAGACGAAGAGGGGAAGTAAGAGAGACGAGGGGGGAAGAGAGAGGAGGAAGGAGGTGGGACACTGCGGGGGCCGGCGGGTATAAAGACACCAGAGGAAGGAGGCGACCTCACGGTCATCGCTCTCTTAGCACCACACGCAGCCGGGCTATCTTTAGCCGCTGAGCCGGATTGATCTCATTGTCTTAAAGGAAGAAAGAGAAGTTGATCTGAGAGGGCGCTAAAACCATCCAGCTAACACTAACAGAACTAACACTAACTATAGAATGACAAGCTTATGTCATACACAGCACAATAATGCTATATATAATGTGAAAAAATGAATGATTTGGTCAGCATTCAGGCATACTGACTGAATAGCTCATATGACATCTGGGCTCAAACTAGCAAACCTTTTCAAGTTCAACCTGTTGCAGAAGTGGAGCAAAACTTCTTGAAAATAAAATACAAGTTAGACAAAACTTTCTGGGGAAGGAAAATTAAGTTCACTTAAACTGCTTTGAACGTTTGTTACGGTCTTCATGCAGACTTTAGGGTTCAAGTGTGACCTAGAAGACCCGCCATGGTTGTGCAGAAATGGCTCAAAGACTTTTGCACGATTAAGGAGTGAAATAAGCGGTGACATACGGAAGTATACAAGCTTCTAAAAATCATTCTGCGTTATCCGTTAAACAGAAATGGGAGAGGGAGTCAGAATTACAAATATCAGAAGCGATCTGGATGGAAATAAGTGAGACACAAGCAACCACTGCAAACTCAAGATCACTGAGAGAGTTCGGCTGGAAGAATGGAGTGAGATTTTTTTGGGGAAAATCCAGTCATTCTGGAGAGAGGGGGCTACCGAGATCAATAAAATAATTGGAGTGGATTTAGATTTGTCTTTTGTTACTTTATATCTCGGTAAAATACCGGAAACAGTCCTACAGAAGGATAAATACTTATTGAAGATAGTCTTGGCAAGTAGTAGGAAAGCTATAACTAGGAAATGGTTGCAACCAGACCCTCCAACACTGGACCAGTGGTGCCGGGATCATTCAAGAAATTTACTGTGTGGAGAGACTTATTTTCAGTTGGAGAAATGCATTGAACGCTGGGAAAAATGGATTGTGTATGCACCTTGAATAGTATGACATTATACCATGATGTATGTGTAAAAGGATACTTTGATTTGACCTGTAACACCCATGATGATCTCATGTTCTTTGTACATGTAAATAAATAAAAAGTTAAAAAAAATGAAGAACAATGAATGGTGCTCACTTTCTGTGTTTTCTTTAAAACAGCAGAGGATGCTCGACTGCAAACATCCTTACCAGTTACTGAACTGGCCCGAGGTTGATTGTTCAAAAGAATTTCTTCTGGATCAACTTAAATGTTTTTAATAGTCAGACTAACTCACAAAGAGCGGTGTAATAAGTTTGCTTTGGGTGCTTAAAGGGAAACTATTATAGCTTGTATGGTGTCAGGCTCACCTGAAGAAAAGTTTCTGGTGAGAAATTGTGATGAATCTTTTCATGTTGGGTCAGAACGTTCAGTCAAATATGAGAAGCCTGATGTGTATTTTTTCCTCCTCCTCGCTTTCTGTGTCGCTGCTCCGTTCTCCACAGCTGTACGGCGGATTACGTCTCCCTCAAAACCTGAAGGAAAATGTAATTCTGCCATCCGCAGGGGCGACGTCTTTATGGCTCTTTCCCACACAGGTGCCTCTGCGTGAGCGAGCGGGATCAACATAAAGAAGGGGAGAGAGTTGCTTTAATGGAGTTATGCAAATGGAGGCGGCCCCATGATCCCCCCCGGCTAAGTATTCCACAGGAGATGTGGACCGTGCAGCTGCGTACAACGGGGATCCACACGGCAGAAAAAACTCTTATACAAATATACGTCTTTGCATGTAGTGTGAATTGAGTTTGCACGCACTCTGTGTTTCTCTGCCTGTCACCGAACATCTTCCCCTGCCAATAAACGTACAGATTCCTGGATGTGGGCGTGCGTCCACAGTTTCATGCCTGTATTCAGCAGGACAAGAACGCGCTTTCACCGCATGTAAACACGCATCATACAGTCTGCGTCCCTTTTGTTTATTTATAATGCTACTCGTGTGGGAGTTTGTTTACATGTTTATGGGTTATGGCATATGATTTTGTTCTTTCCATACATAGCCGAGCGGCGGATCTTTCACGCTCGAGCGCTTCCAGGTTGAGGATTTATGTGTGAGCGTGCTTTTTATGGTTTTATTTTCAATGTGTGTGTCGCACTTTATTTTATGCTTGAGTGTCTCCCGTTGATGAATGCGTCCTCGAGGCCGATTACACCCGCAGTAATCTGTATATATGTGCAATTAAACCTGTGAATTAAAGGGGATTCGTCCAGATGTGGATATCCTACCTGCCTCGTATTTTCGGAGAGTAATACGAGATTTCTTCACGTTTGAGACGTCTGAAAATGAGTCAGCCGACCTTCCCGGGCCTTGTCCGCCGAGCGAGTGACCTCTGAATGATAGAGAGAAAGGAAGGAAGAGCCTCCCTCCAATCACCCCCTACGGTGACTCACACACCCAGCATGAGTGTAGGCCTCTACCCACAACCCCCTGCTGCTTGTTTAGAACAACAACAGAGGGAGACAGTGGGATCACAGAGGAGCTGGCAGGGAGGGAGCGAGGGCGGCAGGAGAGACAGTGGGAGAGAGAAAAGAGGAGGGGAGGGAGGACTCTGGATAATATGTCTTTTATGGTTCTAAGGGGAAGGTTGAAGTCAGATTGGAGAACAATTTAATGAAGGACAATTCGACACAAGTTCCCTGAAAAATGTGGACATCAGTTTAGCTTGAGTGTGATGTTTAGTCTCTACACTCAACTCACACAGCAGTTCAGTGTCCATGTGAAGACATTTGACCTAAATATATAACTTTTAGATGAAATAAACACACAACACTTAAGTTAAAAAAATAGTCAAATGCACATTCACATATTTGTCCCCAATCACACTTCAACTGTGCATGCTGACATAAATATGCACACACACAAACACACAGCCCTGCACCTGACACTCCTCCAAATCCCATTAAGACGTATTTAAGGATGCCTAATGGAAATTGATCAGTGATTAAGATCATTTCAGGTTGATCCAATTAATCAATGGTCGCTGATTAGGACGGTGGCAAAAAAAAACAAAAAACGGCGAAAGACTCATCACAGCCACCTTCAGTCGGGGCGGTCCCCCCTGCAGACACAGACATGCAGTTTGTGGTGAATTTTAAACGAGCGTGTCACCTTCAGGTCTGAAGTAATGCTGCTGCGAAAGATTTGTGCAAAGAAAAAAAGACAGTTGAAAGACGGATGAGGCGACTCGAGGGTTCAGAAAGAAGCATGTTTTTCTTCTGAATGAATGAGTCGTACAAAGACGAGACTTGGTAGAGTATAAAATAAGATGCTGAGGCAGATGTTTGACGGAAACATTTGCACCATGGAACTCCTCAAGTGCAAGAAAGCCGGCCCAAAGTTTTATTCAGACATATCCCAAACGATTACTTGTGAGCCCAACCATTGGCCGTTCATGAAGTATCACGACTTTGTTAAATTCAGCCAATTTGAACACTAGTTTATTGACCATAAAACTGATCTTACCCATACTGCAGCTACCCGGCTTTAGACACACTTCCTACACACTCCAGATATCCTTCAGGGGAAGTCAAAAGGCATGACAATCGGGCAACTGAACCCGTGTCTGTTCTGGATGTGACTACAAACTGTCACATTGAGTTGGCATGTTGACAAGCATTTTAATGACCCGAAGGGAAAACAGCTACGGAAAACGTCACAACCATTACAGTTAGTTCAATCAGGATGCTGAATGAAAGAATAATGACAGAGTGTATCGCAAGGTATCATTTTTCAGGATGATTTGTGGATAAGAGAAAATGTAAATCCTCATTGAAAAACATTTTAGAAATGGTTGTTGATAGAATTATGATATTGATTCTGGTGTCTTGTGTGTCAAAGAAAGAACATTTCTATTGGCCTTCTTGGTGCATTCTGCTTCTGAGACATCTTTGTAAAGCACCATTTGACACCCAGTAAGAGTGGTTGTTTCTCCGGCTTTCTCCTCAGGGAGAATACACAAACCCATGGGTAGAGTTTGCCTCAGGGTGATTGGCTTTTTCTCTAGGTTTCAACTTGAACAAATACCTTTCTTTCTCAGTTTGGGCAGCACGGAGATGGCTCTGTCCATTTCTTTGTTTGCCTTCGTCTGTGTAAAGAATCGATTTCGGGTGGAAAAAGCATGATGTACTTTAAGTATCAAATTCTTGATACCTAGAACTCTTTTAATCAACACAGTAGTCCACAATGTTGCATCTTTTGATTAACAGTTTCCATTCAGATGAAGACTTCATCCTGGCTGTCTTTTCCAAGCACAAGCAGATCTTCTTTTTCTGCACACTTTCTCATTACAAATATTATTTAAGTTTCAATATGCCTGCGGTTGGCATGTGTTGCACTTTGTTAGAGTGATTTGCTGAAGTGAAATCTATGACCTGGGTCAGCACTCAGAGTGAAAGGAGGTTGTTGGGGCATGTGTAGGGTCACCAAGAGAGTCGTAGCCATTGGGCGGACTCTGCCGGAGTTGCAGAGCCAAGCAAAGCAGAAAACCTTTTCAATGCGACTACACCGCGAGTGGCCAAAGTACAAATGTGGGCCAGGGCCCTGTGCAGGCAGAGGGCAGACTGACAGCCTGAATTTATAGTGCAATTTATGGGAACTGTTGGAGAGAGGCGAGAGCTGCCAGCCCTCACTTTCTCTCTCAATCTCCGAACAGTTGGAATCGCGCAGACTCAAATGAATACATTCTGTGCACACATGTAAGCCACGCGTGACACCTCGACCACACTGCCATTCACACGCACCTTACGTAGAAGATGACACACCTGATGTGGGCAGGAAGTCATTCATGGCCGCACACTCACTAACAGTCTGAATAAAGGATTGAAATAGAGGCGGAATGATAATCCTTAAAGGCATGAAGGATTTTTTTTTTACCTTCCTAATAAGTAGAGTAAATATTTTCTGCACAAGAACTAAATGTATAAGTCTGGAAGGGCTGCTAGAGGAAATGGTCTTGTTAATTCGCTGAATTGTACATCTTTTTTTTCTAGATTCAATTCAGTCAAACTGTTTTATCCGAGCACAGGTCATGGTTGAGCTGAAATCAGACTGAAAGAGCAATTCTCCTCTTCTCATACCCACATTTTGGGTTCAACAGTAGATCGACAGGTTCTTCAGTTGCCTTCATACTTAGCCCAAGCAATGAAATAATACTTCATCCTACCTTCATTCATAAATAAGACGCCAAAATCCTTTGTCTTCTTTATTTGGAACTGAATGTTGTCCAATCTTTGAATGGGGCAATCCATTGTTTTCAGGACTTGGTCAACATCGCCTCATTTTTAGAGCTAGCGATCTGTAAGCTCAACACTTACCTACATACCAAACCTCCCCATTGGATACAGAAAAAAAACAGCATGTTAAACAAACGCCAATTATATACTGAACGTTATGACTGCTAAAGATTCGTTTCAACCTGTCACATCAGAATAAAAACAATCAATGCCAGCTGCTACAGATTAATAACAAATAAACACGTATTGTGTGCTAGCCAAGGTTAGCATAAGCTTGACTCCTACGGTGTCACATATGCTACAGACGGATGAATTATTCAAAAGTGTGTAGGATGAAGCCACCACTTATTTGACACGATATCACTCATGTTGTAGTCAACGAATCAGACAGAATAATTCAGAAATCAACATGAACATTCAAACTGGCTTCGAAGACTGGTTTGCTAAATTGGATACTTCAGAGTGTGTGAAACTGTCTTTAACGAACGATAATGGATTTTTCATTTCGGTTATATTTCCCTGCAGAGAGAAGACAGAATGAAAGAGAGGTATTTGGTGAGGACAGAGCGAAGGGATAGTAAAGGGCAGCCGTGGGTAGAATGGGAAAAGCGGAGCGGAAATACAGGAAACGAGTTAGGAAATGAGAGCTCAGGAGGTGGATAAAGTAAAGCTTGGTAAAGAATTGCAGTTTAGTGGCTGATTAACTGATCCAAGTGACCTTTCTGGATCGTGAAATACAAATAGATCTCGACGTTCGCGTGCACTTGGGAGTCTTGCAGGTCCAACATACTTTAACTCTGCAAAAAAACACGACCGTTCTGGAGAAATCCACCGGGTTTCCGCGGACATTCACAAGTGAAGTTAACATGCTCAGAAACAGAGAAGGCCACTTCTTTTAGAAATAACGTCTGGATGCACAGGTGTGTAGCCAAGTGTGTACACACCTTAGCCAAAAGAGTTTTCAGTTTCTTTGCCACTTAACTCGGCATTTCCCGCATTTTTATGGAATTCATTTTTGCCAAAATGTGGTAGAAAAGGGTGAACTAGTCATCTACACCTGCTGCTCGAGTATGCATTGAGTAGAACAAATAAAGGATCAGAATTGGGGAATGACGGTGAGGTTCCCGCTGCGATAAAGCGCATGATTGAATTATCTACCTCCTCCATAAACATTTTCCCCTGCCACCTCCTCCTCTGAGTTATGACATTAAACTGGTTTCAGCAGTGCAGGAAAAAAGGCCTTTAAGGGCTAAGTTATAGCATATGGATGATTCTCCCTGAGAATTTACTCGCTTCCCCCCCCCACGAGTGCTACAAGTCCTACAGCCGCTCTACCTGGCGTCGGGAAACACCCCAGGGGGTTTGGGAGAGTAATGAAGGGCCGTTCTGCTCACTTCATAAACTTGTCACAGCTCCTTTTCATTTTAGTTCCTGAACAAACCTGATCATTCCTGCGTTTGCGAGGTCCGGTTAATAAATATATCAGTTTGCCACCTTAAAAAGTGCTGCGGCGTTAAAAAAACAGCGCGGGGATAAAATATGGATGAGGCCGCTTCAGGTGTGTCAAGTGTGATTTAATATGAAGAAGGGGGACACGGCGGCCCGGGGAAGGGAGATTGCTGAGGAGAGCACAGACAGACAGGTTGACCTTTGACCTCTGAATAGCAGCCAGTCAGCTAATACCGCTGAGCTGAGAGGATCACAAAACAGCCACCGGGGAGAGACCTGACGAAATCCATCAGCTTTACTGATCAAGAAGGAGCGCACGTCAATCTCTGGCCAATCTGTTCCTGTTTGTGCGAGTGTGTATTTTTGGGATATGGAGGTGTCAACAGTGAAAGTGTGACAAACTGTGTGTGTGTGTGTACTCTTTAGCTTGTGTGTTTATATGAGTCACAGATTTATAGGGGCTTGTGCAGTTGTGCATGTTTTGGTGACAGAGTGTGCATGAATGTTTGAAGGTGCAAGCTGAAGATATAATTAAAGAATTTTGCGATATAAGTACCATCATTATGATCTGCACTTTCCATCTGGCTCGGTATTTACAATGTTTGCCTTCAGGTCGAATATTGAGGGAAAACAGATCGCTGGCTTAACATTCAAATAGAATAGATGCTAATTGCACACATACAGGTGCAGCATAGTACAGGTACAATGGACGAGTTCACAGATTAATATAAACTTAAAAAAACAAATCCCAGGCCCTTTAAGAGGGAGACACAACAACTCTTAGAAAACCTCTGCTGCAAAATGACTTTAAATCTCGCCCAGCAGTGCTCCCATTTGTTCAGCTATCAGGGTAATTTGACAAAGATATATCGATGTTTAAAAATGCACGTTTAAGGTGTGTGCACACACAGTGAGTTAGTGTGTGTGAGTTTGTCCTCCGCTGGTCACAGAGCCACAGGCGAGGAAATAGGCTTTCCTGCTGTCGGAGGAGCTGAGCTGACCGAGCATGAAGGCGACCATAAAGCTCCAAACTGCCTCCTGATACCGGCCCGGCTCGCTGGCTAATCATTACACATCTTTATCTCTCATCTGTTTCAGCTCTTTTCCTCGTCATCGCCCTCATCTGTGACCTCACTTCTTCGTGTGTGCGTTTGTGACAGTTTGTGTGTGCGAGGGAGAAAAGAGAGCGAGCGGTTTCTGCTCTGAGAACTACCTTGCATGACCTCTAAATCTGCTGAGCTCTCAGAAAAAAAAAGAACTCTGCTTTGCTTCCCTCCCCCCCCCCCCAGCCTCTGTTTCCCTCCGTCAGAATCTCACACTGAGGCGAGGGGGAGTTGCACTTCGACAGAGCAACACAGCAACTCTAAGAAGAGGAAGCACCGCCTGCTGCCTGCCTCTGTATGAAGAGCAGTCACCAGAATCTCCCCGAGTGTCACTCACAGGCAACGAAAAAAAAGAGACGCTCGCTCAACTGAAACACTCAATTCAACCCAAAAAAAAGAGGAGAGCTTTAAATCCTCGAGGTGACTGACTCGTTAATGTGCATTTTCTCCTAATAAACACTGACACACAGAGGAGAGAAACACTTCTTTCTTTACATTCACACAGACAATCCTGATTCATTAACAAGAAGAAGGAGAGGAAGAGTAGTAGAAGAAGAAGGAATAGAAGAAGAAGGAGAGGAAGAGTAGTAGAAGAAGAAGGAATAGAAGGAGAGGAGGAAGAGTAGTAGAAGAAGAAGAAGGAATAGAAGAAAGAGAGGAGGAAGAGTAGTAGAAGAAGAAGAAGGAGAGGAGGAAGAGTAGTAGAAGAAGAAGAAGGAGAGGAAGAGTAGTAGAAGAAGGAGAGGAGGAAGAGTAGTAGAAGAAGAAGAAGGAGAGGAAGAGTAGTAGAAGAAGAAGAAGGAGAGGAAGAGTAGTAGAAGAAGAAGGAGAGGAGGAGGAGTAGTAGAAGGAGAGGAGGAAGAGTAGTAGAAGAAGAAGGAGAGGAGGAAGAGTAGTAGAAGAAGGAGAGGAGGAAGAGTAGTAGAAGAAGGAGAGGAGGAAGTGCAGTAGAAGAAGGAGGAATAGAAGAAGGAGAGGAGGAAGAGTAGTAGAAGAAGGAGAGGAGGAAGTGCAGTAGAAGAAGGAGGAATAGAAGAAGGAGAGGAGGAAGAGTAGTAGTAGAAGAAGAAGGAAGAGGAGGAGGATGTAGAAGAAGAAGGAATAGAAGAAGTAGAAGAAGGAGGAAGTGTAGTAGTAGAAGGAGAGGAGGAAGAGGATGTAGAAGGAGGAGGAATAGAAGAAGTAGAAGAAGGAGGAAGTGTAGTAGTAGAAGGAGAGGAGGAAGATGATGTAGAAGAAGAGGATATTGAAGAGAAAGTAGAAGACAAAGAGGAAGAAGTCGGAGTTGAAGAAGAAAAAGGTAAATAAGACAAAGATGATATGGAAGTAGACGAAGAAGAGAAAGAGGGTATCGAGGTAAAGAATGGGAAGAGGAGATCTGCAAGAATAAAAGGGTGAAGAAGAAGAAGAAGAAGAAACGGCTCACTGAGCAGCAAGTGAGGCACGAGTGACCCCCGCTGACCGCTGCCGAGCCGATGGGACGACCCAACAGGTAGTCGTGCATAATTCCACTTCCTGCCCTCAGTAAATGGCTTCTGGTGACCTCTGCGACCCCTCACGACCCCTCGGCCTCGGCCCGGTCTGCACGGCTGCATGACTTTATGAGCGGCCTGTTTCATTCCGCTGCCTTTTGTGGTGGACTCTGCAAACCCGTTTTTGAAAAGTGATCTTTGAATAAAAGGTTATTGTAGTTGTTTTGATGAGAGTGATTCAGTTAAAACACATTTTTCCCCTTAAAAAAAAATCTGTAGTTAAAAGACAGAAACTTTCCACACACACACACACACACACATTAACTGCATCATGTATCAGACTTCATACATGTTAGTGTTCATCTATATATTCCCCTGTCTCATATACATTGTGTGCATGTGTGAAACAACAGCTACGCCCCCACACACACACACACACACACACACACACACACACACACACACACACACACACACACACACACACACACACACACACACACACACACACACACACACACACACACACACACACACACACACACACACACACACACACACACACACACACACACACACGATGGATGCAGCTGGCTGTGTGACACGTTACGGATGTGTTAATTCAGCCCTCTAAGTTTCCTTATCGTGTCTGCTGCTCGACCGTTCATTAATAGTCCTGTTTTAATTAGCCATTAGCGAACACACTCCCCATGTCAGAGATATGAGATGTGGGGAGTGTGTGTGTGTGTGTGTGTGTGTGTGTGTGTGTGTGGTATGCAGAGAGGAGAGTGGGAGTAGGGCTCACTGTGAGGAAGGTGTTAGGTGGATGTGTGTGTGTGTGTGTGTGTGGACAGCTCCATTCTCCCACTGTGGCGGCAGAACAATTGGCGGGGACACGCTGTTCAGAGGGGCCTCCTCCTCATTATTGGCCCACTGCTCACTTGTGAGCCGTATCATTGTAGTGCAAGACAATGGCTGCCAGGGGCCCCACCCGACATGATACCCCCCCCCCCCCCCCCCCCCCCTTCACACACACTTTTCTCTACGACACACACGCACATACCAGTCCAGCTTCATACCTAACCCCCCCGCCCCCCTTTCTCCTCCTCCTTCTTCTCCCTACACTAACATACCCACTTTGCAGTATCGCTGCACCTGATTGGCTGCTGCACAGACACCCGTAGCTGGTCAGAGTCCACAGCGAGAGAACAGGGGATTAAGCGTAATTAGCATGAACAATAAAAACAAACAAACGCGTACAGGGGGAGCGCGGGTCAGCGAGGCAATCCCACTGTCTCTCTTAATTAGCATTGTTTACCAAACGACACAGTCGGTTCATGATATCAACTACATCGCAGCGCACGGCGATTAGAGGCACCGCCCGCACAGTACCACGGGCACACTGAGCTCAAACACACACACACACACATATATATATATATATACCTGTGGAGGATCACGAGGGTTTCACTACACGTCAAAGTATATGTAGCGTATTCCTTCACATCTTTGGAACATTTCTGACATTTTTTATACAGAAAATGAATCAAAATGCAGTTTTCTTTTCAGTTGCAGAACTAATAATTCTCAGACTGCCAGTGCTTTATGGAAGATACAAAATGCTCATTTTCATTCAAGCACAGCCTTGAGAACTAAGCTTATAATATAATATATAATTATATATATAGCTGGTCTGGGAATTAGCATGAGTGTACCTCCTGATTAAAAGTAGATTTTCTCTATTGACTTCTTGTTTTGCGCAGTTTATTTGCAACAGCAGGATTATATGCTCCAGTTTAGCTGCTGCAACAGGCAAAAGATTTCACAGCGCAAAAGCAATAATTGATGCCAATCAGGCCAAACAGCCAGTTAGCTAAGCCTGAACAAACGCTTGATATATTTAGATAAGCACCGAAAGTAAACTAAGGGAAGAAAATCAGCAACTTCCAAAAAGGGAGGTCCAGAAGAGGGTCAGAATGGAAGAGTGCAAATATTCAGTTCAATCCCAGATTATTGTGAATATTCGATTGCTACCGTTCCACGATTAGATCAAGTGTAGTACAGTGGGAATACATTGTGTGTACTTCAAGGAGCTCAACAATAATGGAAAATCCCTCAATCTGGGAATCAAACGCAAAAGTCTGAACTTGAAAAATGTCCCGTGGTTCTGGAGTTATACGGTCGTCTGACACAGTGCTCTATGTTGGGTACTGAAGCCGCCTCACAAACACACTCTCATGCAGAAAGCAAACTCTTGCACACTGATGAGCTGCATAAAGAAGCTCAAATCGATCGCTGCACCACATGTATAAATATTAGTGATGAGATGATTGATGATAGGATTTCTAAATCTCTTTGGCATCGCAGAAAAATTGCATTTGCCTCAGAGTGTCTGCCCGTCTGCTGCGCTGAGGGCCCGCCCCGGGGGAACTCATCGCTGCAGAGGGGGTCAGTGAAAACTGGGCCAAATCAAAGTGATTAAGGACCTGCAAATCAATACCGCCTTTATATTAGATTTACTCACCATCCGCGGATCGCACAGAGTCAGCAGAAAGACGGGAGGAGGCCGAGGCTAAAATGAACCCAGATCCGAGTTAGCGTCGGCAGATTGGGTGTTGGTATAAATCTTTAGACTCGCATCAAGTCTTTGAGGCGTGATGAAATAACAGAATCATCTTTGGATCGGGAGAAGCGAGGGATAAGTTCAGGGCTGCCTTTCAGTTTCTGCTGATCTCCTGGTGTTTTCACGATGAAACGGTTACCCAGAAAGCATCAGTGAGGGATGTTGATGGTGAACTTTGGTACGCCGTGCAACTCAAATTCATCCATCTTATTAATCATGAGCACAGCACCAAGCCACACTGATCTGTGTATTAATGGCTCTAGTTTTAGTCATATTCCACTTTATAAAAACAGAGGAAGGTGAGAGCAGTAGATCCTCACTTACAGACCTGACGACATGTGCAGCCTTTTCACAAGCTGATGGACTAGACTCACACACACCAGGAGAATGTGTATGTCCTAAATGTGTACGTTTCACACACACACACACACACCCTACACTAATCTCAGCGAACACCAATTAGTGAATAAATAGCTTTCTGGTGACAATTAACTGAACTCGTCTTGAAAATGAGCGCCTGAGCTTGCGCACGCACTATGTTGCCACTGCCCCTTATCTCCATGGAGACAACATGTCCCCCCCATCACCCCCAAAACCCCACCACCACCCTCACCCAACCAGTGTTTGTCTCACAGTAAATCTAAATTGGCGAGCGCAGTTAACCCCCTCACCTCCTCCTCAGCCGGCTCCTTAGTGTGTGGATCTCTGCAGCAGACGATGAGAGAGAATTACAATCAATGTGAAGAAGAAAAAAAAAAAGAAAAAGAAGAGCAGTGAAGAGGGAGAAGGGGAGAGGAGGGGGGGGAGGGAAAAGAAAAGGCAGTGGGACGTGTTAGCACACAACCGAGCTGGGGTCATGCAGAAGCCACATGGGTTTTATCTGCAGAAAAGATAAAGTAACCTCATTGGAGGGCTTGTGTTGAATAGTTTTTTTTTTTTTTTAGAGAATGGGGGTTATTTTGGAAGAATTTGGGATGTAATATGGTGTGAGGGAAAGAATGGATGTATATGTTTGTATGTTGGGGGAAAAGGGGGATTGAGAGGTGCTCTGAAGGAACCTTCAATCTGTTTACAGCTCTGATTGGAATTACACAATCAATTACCACCCCCTGCTGTGGCCCAAATGAGCCAGCCCAAAAGACAGGGGAATTGGTTAAATGTTATTGTTGGGAGGCCATTATCCAACAATCGGGGTGGTTAATGCAAGAAAATGACATTCATTAAAAGGCTCGACGGGAGGCTCCCAGGGGCCAGGCTGCAGCTGACCCTCATTCAGAAGCCGGGCTTTGTGGGCCCTCGTCCACTGTGGGGAGGGGAGATCATGTCAAAGGCACAAAACGCTCCTCTTTTGTCGGAGAGTGGCCTTCGCTCGCTCTTTGCAGGCATGTGTGTGTGACAGAGAAAATACCTGTGAATGTTTTAGCGCTGGAGAGAATGTGCGAGGTGTCGGAGTGAGAAAGAAGGGATAATTACATCATTCTGTGAATTAGACGAGTGGGGTGGGGGGGAGTGATTGAGGCCCCCCCTTGCCGATGGATGCACATGTAATCCTGCAGTAATGAGGCAGCAACAGAATCATACTCCACACACACTTAGTCCTATAATGTATATCATCAACGCTACAGCTTGGGAAAAAAAAAAAAATCCCCTTTTGTGAGTGCACTTCCAGGCAGCGACGGTGATATCATCCATCAACGCAGACAGAGCTATCATAAGTCAAAAAGTCAAAAGTAAGTGCAGACATCAGCCCACAGAGAGAAAAAGAGAGAACCGGTCGTGTCATTATTTTTGATACGGGATCCCTGGGAGAGATTATTTTTACAAACTTCCACCAACGCAAAAAGGCTTCCTTCGCCTTGTTCTATTCAGAGAGTGGTAAGATAGGACAGCGGGTCAGCCAGAGGAAGACAGCCATGGCCTTGTTATTTCTGTGCATCCTACAGGAAACAAGACACATTTCATTTATGGGACTAAAGGAAAAAATATGTTCCTTTATGGCAAGAAGGCACACTTTAGCTTGCTTGTACAGTGTGTACTACAGAGCAAAGACAAGTCCCTTCAGGCTGTCTCTGTTTGAGCTTATTCATCGATTGAAGAACAGTGAAAATCAAGGAAATCAAAAAAGTTTAGGACAGTTTTTATTATATTGCACAACGTTGACTACCCAAGCGACCTCAAGCGATCATAGGACTGGATAAAAATGAAGGTTATGAAGTTCGGCAACAGGTAGCCCAGTCAGAAAAGTACAACTTCTAGAGGACGAGTATAAGTGGTGAATTCAAAGAAAGCAAAAATCCATTCACTAGTATAACGTAGTTGCAAAAGCAGGCTTTAGCCTTGATAGAAGTTTGACAGATGATCCCAGACTGTACTTATCAGCAAAAGAGGAAAAAACTGTATGACAGAGGGATACATGATTGGCAGGAGTGGATTGGGTGGTTTGGGAAGGTGTGGGCGACTTGTGGACGGCATGGGGAAAGGTAAAGTATTGGTTTGGGTTCGGGTAATCAGAGGTTGTTGATCGTTGTCATCGTGAAAGGTTGAGATCCTGGAAAGGTTCCTGGAATGCTCTTGAGAGTTTGGGACCGTATCCTTGATTTGGAATCATTTGAGAAAAGACTGATTAAAGCTGATGAATGTGAATATTACTTCCATCTGCCATTTCTTGTTTTCCAAAAGTTGTTTCTTGCAAATTCATGTGTGTCAAAAGTCTGCCGTAGACTGCACAAAGAGACTTCTTTCTGTCATTAGCAAAACAAGCACATATTCCTTCTTAAATGGCCACGCATTGACCTTTCTTCACACCCTTTTCTGCAGTTTGATTCGGAAGCCTATTGTCTATGAGGGCACGAGTCTGACATCCTTTCAGAGCCGATAACTGTTACAGATAACCAAGACGATTGAGGAGCCACAAGAGTGCAGATCCCAGCGGTTGAGGACTGAATCAATTCTGCGCACTTGCCAGGTCTCCGGCTTATTGAACACACAGATTGACCCTCGTAAAAGACGGCTGTTTCTTCAAAGCCGAACACTGACCTCTGACTCTTGACCATCTGTTGGCTCCTTATGAGGAAAAACTGGAGCGTTCAAATGTTCGTTTTGGCAAGAAAACTGCATTTGTGCAGATAGAAGGATCAAATAGGAACCTAATGCAATAATTACAAAGCGATAGAGTAATGTCATTTTCTGGTTGTTGCAGTTGCATGCTGTCTAGTGTGAGCCAGGCTCATCAGAGAGAGGTGAAATAATTATCACAGGCACCTGTTATGGCAAAGAAACAGGTGGAGCTATAGCGTTTTTAATCTCGCATCTCAACGGATATTATCAGGATGTGTACGCGTGTGTGTGTGGGTGTGAATGTGCTCACAAATCTTATCTTTGTGCCAAGATGTTGTGTGTGTTAGGTGCTGAGTTAAGCCTCTGATTGAGAAACAAGCCACAGTAGCAACATGCCTCCCTGTTTCCCCCCAGCATCTGTCTTGAGCAGCATGAGGCCGCCGAGCGTACGGGAGGGGAGGGAGGAAGCCGGGGAGAGGCGGCTTTCCTTCATCTCCGATTCTCCTCTCTCTCTCTACTCTCATTATTTAGAAGGCAACATCGGAGTTTACAAAGACCCACACTCCCTCTCTCGACTCAGTGTGAGTTTTTTGTCTTCCATCATCTGCGAGTCAGCAGCGGGTCATATCACAACACGACGTGCTCTGCTGTGAGTTTAGCACCAGGCGCACCAGCACTTCCTTTGCACAGACACACTTTCTTTGAGACACACTGCGCCGCACCATCAAAATACCAGAGTTAGGGAAGGCAGATAGTGGAACGGAGGTCCTGGATGTTTGGAAAATCTCACTACTACCAACCACTTTGTTTTTCTTGTGAAATGTGGCAATACACAGCAGTGGTAGTGGAGACAAAAGAATTGATTCCCAGTCATACCATTTCGTTTCTAACTCAGTCGAGAGAACAATACAGGTCAGACGAGGGTATTATTTCAGACAGTCAACAACAATACCTTTTCAAGGATAATGACAGACTGCAACCTGTTGATTTCATACCCATTGCTTCACACATGATCTCTATTTAGCTGCAATGATTAGTAATGAAGGTGCAAAATGAAGTGAGCTGGCTGTGAGATGATCAGCTCCATATGCTGGCTGGCTGGGATGCCAATTCATCCAGTTTACCCAGTACAGGGACTGGACGAGTCAGATGTAAGGAATGTTTGACTCTCAATTTTTTTTAATGGTGGAAATTAGTATTGTGGGCCTTTGATTGTATTGTTTTTCTTTATTTACAACTATGAAGTCCTTATGCACCCATTTAATACCTTTTTTCCAAGCTTCTCTCTCGTCTTTGCTGTCAATCATGTTTCTTTCATTTCAAGGAAGATGGTGATCCAACTAGACTAACTTTTTCCGTGGTGCTGTCCCCAAGGGCTCGCTTTTGGTTCAATTGCTGAGGGCTTTGTGAAAATAAAATACTTAGGTACCAACCAAAGTTAACGAGTCTATTTATAGCCTTGGAGTGTAACTGTGTGTGAGGCTGGAGTTTAATGAGTGAAGACGCATTTCATAGCCATTCATCCAGACCAAGAGCGCTAGTCGTGAAGAGAACCTGTTGTATTTTGTGCCAACATTAGGGTTGCTAGTCTATTGGCCTTCAAGTGCCAGCACCTTGCCTCAGGATCCATTTTTAATAAACGACTTGCAGCCCTAATTAGTGCCTCATTTGCATAAAGATGAGCAGGTTGTGGACGTCTCAAGAACACTTCCTCCCAAAATTCAGTCACAAAGTTTGTAGACCAAGAGCTCATAAAGTCACCAGATATGTTCTCACACATCACAAAGTTAAAGGAAAACATTAAAGAGAACATTTTAATACAAAAAAGTATTCTTGTCTCTTCATTGGCTCGGAGGCGGTATCCTCTTTCACCCCTGGCACAGATTTAGCTCGCTGGTTTAGCTGGACTGGGATTCGGTTCAAGATGTGTTTTGACACCGTTGCCATAATTTTGAATTTCAAATCCAAATGAATCTTCTCACTGTCAGGATGCCAGACAACTCTGTTCAAGTAGTTACTTTTCTTTTTCGAATTATTCCAATCAATCTGCCCTCCACTGTTGTCGTGCCCTCTGAGATGAGGCTGAAATGGAGATTTGATTACATTAATGTAAAATTATTACTTCAAACTTTCCTTCTGACTTTTTTTTGGAATTGTACCAAGTAGTATTTAAATGTTAAACGTTAAGAACTCAGAAATCTCTTATCGTACTAGAAATGTAGAATGGGTGCATTAAAACAGGAGTAACTAAACGCAATAATTCGCTGACTATGTTCACCTGCAGGAAAGTCCACCATGCCAACAGGAGGATTGAGAAGCCTTTAAGTCATCACCAACTCGCCGTACACACATTGGAACGCCAAGTCAAAGAGAGAGCCAACTACACACACTTGGTCGTGTCAGGTGAGAGCAGCATGTCATTAACACCAGAGCTGTAACTAGAAAGGGACCAATCGACACCTGTTTCCAACATTATCACGCTCACGCTAAGAGAAATTCCATTTTAGAGTAACAAAAGTGACATTTCATGAGAAATAAAAAAAATATCCAATCTGAGTCAAAACAAACTTGTCTGAGCATGAGACGTCCAAGTAACTCCTGTTGTTTCCTGAAAGGCGACTGTTTGGACTGTTATGTAGCGCTTTCTTCGAGCAAAGCCGGGCCTATATAAAGCAACAATAAGACGGCGACTGTGATGCTTCCAAGCGAGTCATCTCCGGCAGCCAGCCTAGCTATCATTATCTGTTAAAGAGCCTCCGTCCCTATGGATCATCATTACGAGGCGCATTAGAAAATACTTTGATTAAACTCCCCTAATCCAGCGAAGACAGCTGCAGTCCATTCACAGCTGCCTAATCTCCCTGCCGCTAAATACCACCGAGACAATGGGCAACAAATGACAACTTACGTGAGAAAGGCAGGGGGGGGGGGGGGGGGCAGAAATAAAGGAGGGAGAAAACAAAGAAAAAGAGGGAGAGAAAAGGAGGGGAGAGCTGATTCCTCTATCAAAGGCTGGCGGTAAACAGTGGTGATGGCGAGCCGTATCATGCCAGGAGATGGCTGGAGCTTTCTGTGAATATGAAAGGGGATACAGAGAAAGAGAGAGGGAATGTGAGGTGCAGGCTAAAGACTTTAGTGAGGAGGAGGAGGAAAAAGGGGGAGTTGGGGAAAGAGTGATGTTAGGAAGGAGGGAGGGAGGGAGGGGGCGCAAAAGGATGATGGAGTTGCGTCTCCCCTCGGATACGAGATGAAATGTTGCACACGGAGGAGAGATGTCTTTCCCGGTGACTACAAACAGGGCGAGGGGTGCTGATGGGAGCCGCCGCAATCAAGACGAGAGGAGAGAAAGAGAGAGAAATGAAACTACTCCTCAATGGTACAAATCACCGCAGGGAGGTTATCAGGGCCGTCGGCAATCACTATAATGACAACATGGTGTGACATGATAGTTACAGCACTCAAAGAAAATCATTCGCTCGGGCTGGGGAAGAGATAGGCAGGCGGGCAGCTTCATAAATACTGGCCTGGCTCGGAGAGTGAAAGTATAAATGTGTGAGTCCAGTTGTTGTTCAGGGAGCAGGTGAGTGTGTTGTGATTGTGTGGGACAGTGATGATCAGTGAGGAGGCGTCACCGTGAAGATTTGTTTGTTTGGATTGCTTCTTTTCTCTTTCATTCGGTGTTTTTAGCGTCACGTTTTTGCTGCTTGGTGACAATAATCTTTGATAATCTTTTGTACAATCATGATTTTTGGAATGCTAGCAACAACTGTGACCATTGACCTTGGAAAGAAAAAAAAAACAGGTTTATTTTGATGCTCGAGTTAATCTTTCACGTTCTGTTTTTAATCATCAGAGAAGACAAGATTTTCTTTTTATTCTTCTTTTAGAGTGAGCATATGTTTTAATGCATCTGTGACCATTAACCAAGCAAAGCACTAAACACAGAGGGCAACAATCAGACTTTTCACCGTGGCCTAATAAGTCAATCTGATGCTTTTTGAAGTACAGAAAGTTGTCCTTTAGTAAGATCCTAATCAGATGTTCCAAGTACCGTTAAGAAAAACAGCCTCTTACCTGATCTGAGGGTTCATGTCAGCCAAGGATGGTAGGAGAACTTGCAGGTGGAAGGGGGAACGCCTCAAATCCGCTGTGGACAAACAAAAAGTGTCATGGGGTGAGGGACGTCAACTCGGCCTGCTACCATCTCAGTAAAGGTCTGGATCAACATCAGAGGTTGATGAAAACATTGTTTTTGTGATTAACAATTTTTTTTTTTTTTTTTTTTTCAAAACATGACATGACAAAATAGGCATACAATGCCCACCAAACATACAAGAAAATCAAAAAACAATCAAAAAACAAAACAAAGTGTCACCACCCTGCACCCATCTGTCCTTTGTTGTTAATGTACAATAACGGTCCTTGATCTTTAGTGGACATGGCCTTAATAACTGCAGCCATAACATCAGTACCAGTGACAATAATAATAAGCCAACCACATTACTTATAAAACAGGTTTAGTCAGCATTAGTAAAAAATCAAAAGATAAATAAAATAATATCTATCTTTATATTAGCAAATATGCATAACCTTACAAAAGTAGAATCTGCAGGCAGAGAGAAAAAATAAAAATAAGTAAATAAACTGTACTGGTACGCAATTGTCCACAAACACTCAGAATTTGCATCTCTCCACTCACTGTATCACCCATTTCCGGGGCCTTCTAAAGAAGGATATGTATTTGCCCCACTTCCTAGAATACAGATCTAATTTACCAAGTCGTTTATAAGACATTTTTTCAAATGCTGCTACTTTCGCCATTTCTACAACCCATTCTTGTGTTGATGCCACTCCCTCAGTCCTCCACCTCCTGAGAAGAATCTGCCTGCCTATCGTAATGCTAGTTTGGACCCGACTTTTAATGTGTTTATCCCCTCCCGACAGAACTGATCGGTCACCTAGAATAAATAATCTGGGGGTAAAAGGAATTTGGGTCTCTGCAATGTCACATATATTATTATATATCCATGTCCAGAATTGTTGAACTTTGTCACAGGACCACAATACGTGAACTAAGTGACCTTCCTCAGATTTGCATCGCCAACAATTTGATGTGGCCTTTAGTCCCAGTCTATGCACTCTGGAGGGTGTCCATGTAAAAGTGTTGTATAATCTTAAATTGGATGAGGCGTACCCTTGCATCCCTCCAGATCATATCCCATTCCCCGTCATCCAGTGTAAGATTCAGATCCTTCTTCAGAGCTGATAGAGCACCATTACCTAGCGTCTGCATCATCATGGTGTAATAGACAGATGCCTCATGGCCTTTTCCATAACTCGTCAGTAACTTATCCAGGAGCTCTGCAGCTTTGGGAGCTGACGAGCTGGATCCAAAAGACCCCTACGAACAGATGACGGAGTTGCAGATATCTAAAAAAATTGACACCTGGGATTTTTAAATTGTTGCACCAATTCTTCAAAAGATTTTAGGGAACCATTACTATGTAGATCCCCAAAAGTTACCATGCCACTTTCTAGCCATACCTTCCAATGAAGGGGGGATTTACCAATACATCATTTTGGGTTTAGCCAGATACTTGAAGAGATATTTAGAAAGGGGTCAAAACTAAACATCCGAGCTACTTTAGTCCATATTCATCTTAGGTGAGAGATTACTGGGTGTGTTTTTGCTTCTTTACTCAACTTGATAGACAAGGTTTGCGGGGGTGAGAGCAGGGCCAGGACAGATTGTTCAATACAGTACCACGGTGGGGGGGGGGGCCCTCTCAGGAGGAAGAAACCAGTGGGCTAGGTGTCTCAAACTAAAAGCACAGTAATAAAACAACATATTTGGCAGTCCCAATCCTCCTCTATCAGCTGGTCTTTGTAATTTACTACGGTGGAGACGGGCGCGTTTGCCATTCCAAATAAATGTTTTAGTTATCCTGTCAAACCATTTAAAATAATACAGGGGAATTTTCTAAAGCGAGCGAGTGAATAAGATAATTGAGTTTCGGGGACACAATTCATTTTTAAGACATTAACTTTCCCTGCCATAGACAAATTAAGAGTTGCCCATCTTCCAACGTCATCGGAGATTTTATGCAACAATGGATCAACATTAACTTTCACCAAGTCTTTTAACTGTCGGGGAAATCGGATACCTAAGTGCAGGATATTGATGGAAACATTTTCCCAGAGTGAATATATATCCATTGGCACTCTTCTGTCAGCACAATTTTGACTGATGCAAGTCAACATCCAAAGAACCATATCTCCATAACCTCATTAACGCTATTCCTGGAGGGACTCTGTCATGAAAAGTACACACTGAACGTGAAATAATCACCTGGACTCATCGGGTCAGTCTATTTCTTGGAGAGAGCAAATATCATTAAGATTGCATCCACTCTGTGTGTGTGTGAAGCATACAGGGTCATTTCCTGAGCCATGCTGACGTGTTTGTGGATGAATCTTACATGGGCATGCTCACAACAGCCATGCTGGGGAATAATGAGACCCAATGAAGAGAAGAATATGAACACACTTCATCTGCAACACTACCTCTTTCTCACACACTCCCCCCCCTCCTCCTCCTCCTCCTCATATCCATCACCGCCCCCTGTCTTCTTCTCTGATCTCCCCGCGAAGGTGTAGCGTACAGCTGTGTGGCGCCTATTTGCGGTGTGAGCGTGCATGTATTATTCCACGGCCACCCTGCGTGATGGCGGTCGGAGCAGCGGTGCGACGGTTTTCGGGCGGCTACGGTTGTTATGCGGCGGGGATGATTGTGCTTGGAAACAGAAGAGGTCCGGGTTAATACGGCTCAGCTCGGCGTCGGAGAGGCTGCTGGCAGGGGTCGGAAGGTCGGCTGATGAGAAAGCACAAAGCTAGCGCTGGGCTTCTCTCTGTGTTTGTGTGTGTGGGCAGTGTGGAGGTCAGGGAGAGTGAGTCACTGCTACCACACAGTCCTACACACACACACACACACACACACACACACACACACACACACACACACACACACACACTTTTAAAAAGGCATACTTCCACACAAGAACTCTAAACAAGCTCACACAGTCTCTGATAAAGACACACAAAAGGCTAGATTATACTTTGATGCACACATAGCTTTGTGCGCCGGGCCTTTGCTGTAGGGCGGCCCAGGTTTTATTTACAGAAAATCAATTAAAAATAGTCTTTAGCCCACAGGAATGCAGCAACTATATTATCTTGTCTCACTGAAGTTTCTCAATCTACACTCATGAAACAGAGTGTAGAAGTTGCACTTTCTACCGAACGCCTGCTGAACACATCATTTTGCTGCAGTCCAAAATCAAAAGTTGGAGCAGTGGATGCAAAGCTTGGAATTGGGAACGAGCCAATTCTGGGAGCAGGTTGATTAGAAGTTTGGAACGGTGCTAGTCTCAAGCCTGGCGTCCCAAGTACCAACAAACTACCTGTCAAACACTAAAATCTCACAGTTTTGATCATTTTCCACCAAAAAGGAATGTGTGAAAAGGTGCGCAACCTTGAAAAAACATTCCCCCATCCTGATGACTTTGCCTGTTTTCCTTGTGTTAACGGATGGAAATATGGTCATCCTTGATCGAGATCTCAAGAAAACATTCAAAATGGACTCGATATTATGGGAAAATGTGATACAATAAAATGTTTGGATGATAAAACCTGAATGTGTTACAGGTGCGTCATGAAGGAAAGGAAAGCAACATATTATGGCTTGAACATTCTGGTGTCAGATAAATCAAACTAAAATATTGGATCCTACATTTCCCATCACGCAATTCAAATGATTCATGATGATTCTAAACCGGCCTTCTTATCTGGTAAATAACTTTTTGTAATGGTAAGCTTACTGTTTAAGTTTGTAGTCTTCAAACCCAACTTCAATTTAGCCCAATGACATCATCGTGACATCATCAGGGTTTGCTTATTTATAGACTACAAAGAGGCACAAAGGATGGAGCAAATTCTACAACTAACGGTTAAAAACGACACATTTTTGACATGTAAATCTCATGAAACAAACGAGCAGAAACTTCTTCACCTTCAGCATGAGTGTGTCTCGAACATACTGCTCAAAGTCAGTCTATTACTACGATAGACGGGCACTAAGCTATATTTTCCGTATTGGGGTCAGTCACTGTGCAGTAAACAGACCTGCTCATCCAGTGTAACCCGCGGGTCACCACTCCCCTCTCTGCCACTCTCCGAGGTCCCCGCAATCACGAAAATGATCACTATCACTGCCGCCGCCGTCTACTGGACTCCGGGAGTCTGCCGCGCTCAGACAGTATCAGTCAGAGGCCATTTACATAATAACAGCTCATCATTCAAAAAGCTCCTTTTGTTTGCCGTATAACAGGAAACTGTCAAGATGTCACCCTCGGCTGGGGCTGGTAAACAGAGGAGGAGGGGTCTAATTGTTGTGTGAGTAAAAAGGAGGAGGAAGAGGAGAGGGAGATGGAGATGAAGAGATACAAGTGGACTGAGTGGAAACACTGGAGAGGTGGACAACAAAGAGGAATCAGTAAAGTAAAATGGTTTTTAAAAAAAAAGGTGAAAGTGTGGTTTGATGGGAGACAAGTGATTGGAAGAAGATCTGCAACGAGAGCCCACTCACCCCACTGACGTCCCCTGACCTCAAATTAAACTCAGATTCAAGTCTGATGCAGGTATAAAAACATCACCAGTACATATTTCCCGCTCCAAGTAATCATTATTTTATTCTCCCAAGCTGAGTGTGGAAGTGCATCACGCAATTTTTTTTACCTGACGGACTTTGTGTGTTGCATTACAAAGTCATTTGACGAGGTAGAAAATTAATGTTTGACCACAGAACCTCCTCTCAATATATATTTTTGAGTCGCTCTTTGACAGAGGTCCAAACAGAGTCCTGCTGGCAGGTGCATGTTGGAGAGGCTGGGTAAAGCCCTACGTTTGCTTGGTTCATTACCCTGAGCTTTAAGAAAAAAAACATCAGAGATAAATGGGGATTATTTTGTAAAAATGATGAACTACATGGCATATAAAAACAATCTTCTATGTAAAAGACAAATTAAGAGTCAATACTTGAGTACTTCTGGTGGATGAGGAATCAAATATCTCAGTTTTCAAGTTTCAAGTCAATTCAATCTTTTTGATAGAAAATCAAGTCAAAGTGAAATCTTTGATTCTTAGTTCTGTGTCTTCTGTCGGATGAAACTCAAAGTCTCAAGTCCACATTTCTATGAAAATCCGACTTGTGTGAATGACACGATTTCATGATAAGCAGCACCCACCTCCAATGGCTGCATTTTACAATTAAAAGCAACACTTGATGCCGGCTCATTTGAAATCCAAGAGATTTTACATATCTCGGGGCTCCTTCAGTTTGCACGGGCGTGAAGCCAGAGCTCACACAGACACGCACTTACACTCATGAGCCATGACGAGTGCACATATACCAACTTCACACCTTACTGTGTGTGTGTGTGTGTGTGTGTGTGTGTGTGTGACAGGAAATCACCGGCAGCCACTCCACCCAGGAGCGTTTTCTCCTCATCTCCGCCGCTCCTCGCGGGCCTCTCAGCATCCACTCCTTTCTCAGACCTGCTCCTCCACAGCTCTTCCACCCTCATCGCCTCTCACATCATTTGACATCAAAGGGGCCGCGACGACTCTCGCTGTTTACCCTCCCTGGCAGGCGCTCATTACAAAAACATCAAAATAAGCCGTGCAGAGAGGCAGGGCGAATTAATGATCTTCCTGTGCCACCGGTGCCCTGCACGCCCTCAAAACGGTGCCAGGCCATTTGATGCAGAGCAAATACACTCAAATACATGAGCATGTGGAGGCAGACGTGCAGCTAGATGCATATCCATACACTCACACACACACACACACACACGCTCTAGTGCCAAGGCCTGAGGACGCTAACGACCGTTCAATTAGCAGAAATTAGGGGAGAATTGTGAGGTCCATGCTGTGACCATTAGTTGTTGGCAGAAAGTACAAGGACAAGGGCCAGGATGAATCCCTCAAGAGCAAGATGGAGAACCTCGCAGGTCTAACATGCTTCATCGCTATGTTGTCAAAAAAAAAAAAAAAAAAGGTTTTCAAAGCCATTGAACGTCTCATTTAAGCTAACAAGGTAACCGTTTGTGTTCCAAACAGGCACCTGAGGTACGGCTGGTTGAGTGTCAGGAAGACAAACATGGAAGTGTCTGTTCTGGTCGAACGAAGAAGAATATCTCTTCTAAGGATGCTGAAAGGTATTTTGTGCCTTTTTATGCAACGCTGAAGGTCATGACAAAGTCTCAGTGTCCACATTAGGTTTGAGAACAGGCTGAAAATAAACCATCTGGTCGTATTTTTGGTTTTGATCGGAAAAGAAATGGATAACGGTGAGCCTCTACTGAAGGTAGAGCTGGATGTTTTATCTGTGGTGGCATTATTAGCAACATTTGTTGGTGTAACCAGTTGTTTCAATGGCAGTCTAAACACTAACGCTCATCAAACGGGCTAGTTTGAAGCTAGCACTCATTAGATCAAGTCCGTGCAAATTGCTGGCCTACCAAAGCAAACCCTGATTGTTAAATCAAAGTGTTTCGCCAATGCATTGTGACACAACACATACATCAGTGTGCTCAGGTCGCCCTGCAACACATGGCTTTCCCCATGCATGTAATGCCAGGTTTTTATTTGGAAATTAATTCTTAATCTAATCTATACAGCCCTATTAATAACTATTATAAAGCACACCCCAGCCATGAATTAATCAGGGATTGGTAATTAGTGTAAAATTTAAATGCATGTTGTAAACCCACATCGAGTGTCTGGCACTAGACGGAGGTGCCAAGCCATCGCTGTACTAATTAGTTTGCAATTATGTTTAATAAGTTCTGTGGAAGCCAATCATCTTACAGTCGGGGAGCTGGGCTCTCCTGATACAGACTCTGTGGAACCAACATGGAGGAGGCAGCACCGAACACCTCACACATTGTTTTCCTCCAACGTTTACTTATTTGACGGCGGTTTGCTGAGTAACGCATGCTTGATTTGAAAAAAAAAAAAAAAAACACCCTTCTTCACACTCGCTTCCTGCTGGGAGATTCTCCTTTCAGCCAAACTTCAACATTTCTCTGTTAAAACAACGACGATGTTCTGCTGCAGTGACATCACTGAAAAGTCTGGTGGTTATGACAACACTGACGTGATTGATTAAGCAAACTGAAAAGAAAGCTAACATGATCATTAGGTATATTTTCATTCACTTTTGAACAGCTTATTGAAGATACATGTATGTGTACTGTGACAACAACGGGTCTGTTACCTTGATGTGACTTTTTGGCAGTAGCTCTTGCAGTCTTGTCCTTCTGTCAACATGGCGTAACCCAGCTTTGTACAAAAACCTGCAATGGAAAAATAATATGGTAAGAACTATGTGAACATGCTGTAATTACTCTTAGCGCTAATTTCTTATTGTTTGGTTTCCTTCCCAGAAAATCAACTTTTATGAAGTTTCAGGCGACAAGTAAAACTGAAAAATGAAGAGATTTCACAAAATGAATACACAAAGATGTTATTTAGAGCCTCATGTTCCCGAAAAGCTAAACAGAAAAGTTGAGTTTGTGTGCAATCTTTGTTTGAAATGGTAACTGCTGTGTTTTACAATGCTAATGAGCTTTCTGTTTTTTGGCAGTGACCTGAAGAAGGAGACTGGAGAAAAGTAGCAAGGATGTATTTTATTTCAAAGAGTAAGGGCTACAGCAAGTTGTGGAGGAAGAAGTTGTGGACAAAAGTTAATCAAAATGTCATTGAGGGAGTCCAAATGGTTAGTGGAGGGGGGGGGGGCATTTTGCCAGGCTGGAAGACTGACAACAAAATGAGAGCGTGTAACACCCTCAACCTCCTAAACCCTGATAAAACAAAGCAAAGTCTGCAGCTGTTTAAATTATACAGCAAAAGTTCGAGGAAAGATCGGGAAGGACGAAGCGATGCGCTCTCCAACCCTCCAGATAACAAGAAATAATAAAGAAATCAACAGAATGAACTGTGTGAATGTATGAACCCTGGCTCCGTGTCTGCCAGGCTGAGTGGTACATTGTGAATTCACAGAGTTGAAAGCACTTTGTGGATCTTGGACGTGGACCAAAAAGCCTCTAAATGGTTTCATGAGGTGGTTTCTACACTGGTCAGCTGCAGGAAGATGGGGGAAAGAGGTGGGGGGGGGGGGGGGGGGGGGGGAGGTAGCTCTCAATTTGATATCAAAATTAGAAACTCACACTTTCAAAGCTTCTTAGACTAAAATATCCCCAGCGTGATTTGGAACAAACAGGTGCTTTGTCTGCTTTGTTTGGACCAGAATGAGAAACAACAGCTTCAGAGAGCAACACAGCAACATATTAGTCATTAAAACTCTGACAGCTCGCTACAAAGATCTCCTCCTGAGCTCATGGCAACACATCGGGGCCTAGCTGCAGGGTTCAGCTGGGACTCTTGGCTCGGGCTCTTGACTCGATCGGGCTCTGCCGATATGTGTGTGTGTGTGTGCGCGCGGACGTGTGTGCGTAAGCTAACAGTCGCCGTGGTGCCATTTGGACCAGTGCCTGACACCCTCCGTGTTAATAAGAGTAATCAGTGCCCCCATGCCTGCTACCAGCCTACAAAGCACAGCAGAGACATGGCACAGGCCTGCACCGCCACCTGAGTGTGTTTACCCACAACACACCGCCGCCACCACCCCCGCTACACACACACACCTCATAGAAGCTAATGAGGGGGAAACGCAGTCAATACAGTACAATTGATCAGCATTGTCCGGCGACAGCGTGCGATCGATTGGGTTTCCCTCGCCAGTAATGCCTCATTAGCCGCGTCTGCAAGCACACATGAGCAAACACACAATCAGGTGCTAATGCGTCGCACCGCAAACAAATCACAGCATTTAATTTCAAAGCGCTCGCTCGGCTTTGGCTCATTCCGCCTCGCGTGCGTCAGATGACTGTTGCGGCTGCAGCTGCATTCCATATGTTTTCATTAATATCAATTGTGTGACATCAATATTTGACTCTGTGTGGAATAGTAGAAGTAACGGGAGGGCAATCAAACCGCACTTTAGTTTCTCAACTGAACCCGCTGCAGCATTTGAACAGCTAATATCTGGGAGTGGAATTATGATTCTTTGACGGTTTCACCATAATGACTGTTAATTCATCCACATACTTTGCATTAACGCAGAGAGGACTGTGATTTGGGGGTGAACACTTAAAGCGTTTACAATCAGGGGTTGCAAGATGACGTACAGGAAAAGGTAAAAAAGATACCCCTGAAGAACATGTTTGTGCAATAGATGCTTGATAATAGAAATATCTCTGGCGATAGAAAACCAGCAAGACAAAGACATTTAGCCTCGTGACAAAGAGGATTAGCTCTCTTTAACGTCAGCATCTATAAAAACACTTCTGACCACTAAAGATTTCACCCATATGTTCTCCACTGTTTTTGTGTGTTTTACTTGGCAATCATAGCTCTTTGCATGATTCTTGCCAAAGTAAGGATGGGGTTGATTTGCTGGAGCATCTGCTGGCTGATAAATCACAGACGTTCTTCACTCTGGAGCGAAGCAATTGGCGATTGGCTGTTTTCCAGAATCATTATTAATTAATTCTAATGTTTAGTGGATAGAGTTAAGCTGTAGGAGCTGTGCGAACCACAGCTTCATATTCAGGACTTATAGCAGCGTATATGCTCTCACTGCCGGGAAACGAGACTTGAAAAATGTTTATTATAGCAGCAATTAGGTGTTTGCTTGTGTGTGTCACATGTGGAATATCTTCTTCCCCACTTTGACCTTCCACCACAGAAGCGGGAACAGATACATGCGTGTTCTCTGGAGAGACTCGCAGCTGATTTGAGGTGATGTAATGTGATATACGGCTTGTGGTTGCCTGCATGTGTGTGCGTGTGTGTTTGGATGGCGGTCAGGAGGTAAATCTGTGTGTGCTTACGTCCATCGGTGTGTTTACGCGCGTGTTTGACTGTGTGCAGACGTGAAGTGGTCGCTGAGCAAAGTGTGTGTCTGAGGCTGGTTCCAGTGGCCAAACACTGCTCTCATAGAGGTGTCTCCTCGGGGGGGGAGGGGGGGGGGGGCTCACTGCTGATCCCCAGCCCAGACCTCCACTTCCTGAGGCTGCCGCGAGGATGAAAAATATCCCAAACACAAACTCGCGCACACACACAAGTCTGTGGAAAGCCCACTTGTCTGCCTGGAAAACCCAGGAGTCCTGAGGGACTGGACTCCCTCAGAAAGTACATACTACTCCTCTCACAGTGTGGGCAGTTCGCTAGAATCAACTAGAAGCTTTCGCCAGACAAGTGTCGCACTTTTTTTATCCCAATTTCTTCAGAAAATAAAAAATGTGCATCTACGAAAAAGGGGGGGGGGGGGGGGGGTTTGCCTTCTTTGGAGGTGTATCCCCTCTCTCTGCTTCAACGTCCAAATATAATCTCAGACAGGAGCGATTTCCCCTCACTCAAGCCTGACTTTGTGTTTGCCTTTCATCAAGGTCCCCGCAGCTCAGAGTGACAAACTTGTCAGCCCGCACGAGTGGAGAACACGTCGACCCCCCCCCCCCCGGTGAGCTCCTGAGGTTCTGAGCAGAGAGCGCGTCGACCTGCAAGTTCTCGCGACCGAAAACCGTGGAACACGTCAGCTGGCGGGGCGATGCCCATTTGCTCATCAAGGCGACGAGTCGGCGTGCGGCGACCGAACACATCTTTACAGCTGTTACAGCAGAAGGTGAGGTCGGAGAGAGGTGTTAAGACGCGTGTCAGTCAGCCAACGTGGGGACGGGGCGCGAAGCAGGAGAGGGGCGGGGATCAATCAAAGATGTCTGATTAAGAGGAAGATAGGCACGCTCCCATTTCCCTCAAAACCAAAAGGCAATCCCACGCCATGTAGATTGGGTGTCATTCAAAGTGACGCCGCCTCTGGCTTGTGTACATAGACAAACACATTAACCACAGGGGCCGATTGCCGTAATGACAGTAATAGAGCACGCCCGGTGACAGACAACAGAATAGCACTCTTGTCGAGGTTGACAGAGGAGAAAATAAGGAAAAAGATTTCCAGTTTTCTCTAAAGGTCTCTTTTCCCTCCTCTGCTAAAGGTGCTCATTTGCTGGGGTGAAACGGTTGCGACACGGCAAACAGAGGGCAATTTCCCTCCCATCAAGTGTTTAATTTTCCTTGTCCCTCTTTTACACGTCTCGCAAGGGCAGCACGCGTGTGAAGGCTACAATTGATGTTAACATCTCACTTTGATTGTACAATTTTCGCAGGATGCCGCGTCCTCTTGGCCATTACCAGTAATCCGTAAAAAAAAACACGCGTGTTTCGGATTTCGCCGTGTCGTCAAAACTCAGGTGACGGGCGAAACGCCTTCAGGAATTCCTTTTTTACGCCGCAAAGGCCGACAGAGGTTGCGCACGCTTGAGTCATCCAAGGTGGGAGAAAAAGGAAACGGAGGCACTAACAGGTTTTCAAATCCGTGTACACGCCGTGTTTGTTTCAGAAATCTGTCGATGACTCACGGTTAAGATTTGCACACAAGCCGGATTTCCACTAGAATAGTCCGCTAAAACAAATGTAAACATGTTAATCACCTCTTTGCATATCAATCCTTATACCCGATCTGTGAATATTTAACAGCGGCGTCAACTCAGTTGCCAGTTTATTATCATGTACAGAAGCCAAATGCAATCAATACAAAAAAATACATCTTCACTCAGGATGATTTATTCATTTTGTTTGGTCACTTTGAAAGCAGCTTCTGATGGACTGAAGAGCAATATGTGGAAATATGTGTCGCTCATAGTCGACCCTTTAGGTAGTAAATAGTCATTTGAGTGTCTCCAGATCAACATGGCTACCAAGACGCCACAGTGAGACTGCAAGGACTGTGATTGGTTTGGGCTTCTTGAAAATATGGAATTACAGTACGCTGTGATGTTGGAATTGATCATTTAAGCAGCAGCAGCAGCTGAGACCCAAAAGGCCGATCTGAAAGCGTAGATGACTTTATTTTCCTCTTTGTTTAATGGCCACCCCCCCCCCCCCAAATCAACAGTGAAAAGCTCACATTCTCTATTAACCTGCTGTCCTCTAACAACAAACACTACACATGCACTCCTATCGGCATTCATGCAAACCTACGGCAGCAGCAGGGGTCCAAATCAAGCTGATATTCCTCTTTGATTTTTACCGCCTGGATTTGACTCTGCCAAGTCAAGAGTGGAGCGGCTAGTTGTACAGCAGTGGGAGACGAGGCGGTGTTCTGCATATCATAAAGTAGGGAGGGATGTGTGTGTGTGTGTGTTTGTGTGTGTTTGTGTGAGAAGCTGTAATCTCCCCCTGTGTGTATCTTTCTTTTAGTCTTTCAATCTCTTCAAATTCAGCACATAGCTCAACCCTGCAGGAGACGGGGGGGGGGATGGGGGGGGGGAGTGAGTCGTCTAGTTATGCAAAATCAGCAGAGTATAGTATTTGTAAAGCCGGGCTAGCTGCTCAAACAAAGCGTGATTATATATCTCGCCTGCACGCTCTCCCCTGTCCTCCTTTTCTCATTTTTCCAGGTGAGAAGATTATGTGGCGAGGTTGTGTCATTTTCCTCAAATTGCACACACGTGACAGCCTGGAGAGCGCAGCGCGCGTGTTTGTAAAGCGAGTACAGTACTGCATGTTTGCATATCTGCCCGTGTTGCGTGGGCATCTGTGGGTGTGTCTGCATCTGACGGGGAGCAGTGGCGGTGAAAGGTTGGCCTTCGGTGTTGGTGGACCTCTAATTTGTTCCGCCACGGCAGAAGTCGGCTAATGCAGCACACCTGCTATCCCTGTACCATCATTAGCCGGTGCAGCGCGGCAAAAAGGTCAAACATAAACAGAGAGATCACAGAGAGCGAGAGAGAAACACAGACAGAATGGGAAAGAAGAAAAGAGAGAGAGCGTGTGTGTGTGTGTGTGTGCAGGAGAGAGATAGCGGGAGAGAGATGAGCGCTAATGTGGGGATGATGAGTGGGCGTGGGCTGCCCATGCATGGAGCGATGCATGATGGGAACACTTCACACACCCGGGGCGACTGCCTCTGATCTTGGCAAACAAGCCCCGACCAGCACGTAGGCACGATCCGCAGCACACCTGTGTGCACATTTCAAAGTGCTCACAAAACAAACTGGCTCGCACGCACCACCGAAAGAGATCGCACACAGTCAGCTGTGCAGATGTGAAATCATTTATTTCCATTAATTCGGACACCCAGTGAAGAAGCAGCGTTGACAGCAGTGGAAGGGAATGAAGAAAAAAAAAAAATCATCCAATCTATCATCATCCATCTTGAAAACTTTCGACCAGCAAAATAAAATGAAAAGTTGATTGGAGAGAGGTTAGGAAAGTTAGGATCATGGAACCAAGAGTAAGAAGACGACGTTTCAATTTTCACGGTGTTTTCAAATATGAAAAGATAATCAGAGTTCAGGCAGGCCACACAACAATCATTGAAACACTACATTTAGTTATGCTAACTGTTTTAAACGTCTCATAACTTGCAGTACAACTCACTACACTGTTAATACTTCTATAGAAAATACTCCCCTGATTGCCTTGAAACGCACACTAACCTTAAATGCACACACATATATCCACCGTCCTTCGCTACACAAACACACTAAAGAGCTGAGATGCAGATTAGAAGCTGTCTCCCTATACCTGGCTGTGAGGTAATTAATTGCTGTGGTATTTAGGAGTGTTCGACTAGACAAATATGACAGAGACAGGGACAATTAGTTTGCCCGTTTAAGCTACATTAACTCCCTCAGCTATTACACCTCAGTGCTGAAGCACAAGTCCTCCCGTAGGAAGGCACTGTGGCGATCAGCTGGAGAAGTGGAGGAGGAAAAATATCAGGGGAGGGTTGTTTGCTGTGGGGCATAATTGGGAATAAATTTCAATTATCTGCCGTGTCACCTTCTGAGGTGTGTTCCTTGCTTTTCTTAGAATGTATATGAGAGGTTTGAGGTTGTAAATCACTTTTTTTTTTTTTATACGATTTGTTTGATTCAGCAGCTGTTATATCTGCTTCATTTGCACCCCTCCATGAGGGGAAAATGGTGGAGTCCACTGGCCTGCGTTGACCTCGTTCCAAGCTGGTAGTTGGCCACTTATCATCAAAATGGGGGTTGATGGGGTAAAAAGGACCCCTGCCAAGTCCTCCAAAAAGTTAGCAACTCGTGCGGCACTCTAAACAACAAAACAATGATTGCTCTCTTGTCCGTATTGCCGGTGCTACGAGGCAGCGGTGCCAAGACTCTTGTGGTTGAATTCAAAACAAGTGGGTGTTTGACAAGTAGCGACAAACACATTAACGCCAAGGTGGTAGAAATGGTAGCTCAGTGGTTGAGTAATGGTCAGCATGTGTTCAAGCCTGTTATTGCACCTATTTTTCCATTGGATCAACCCGGAATGATCTTGTAATACGTGTTGTTTGTGCTTGTCTTTTCTAAATATAGTGAGAAACTCATAAAAGCATGTTGAAGACTCATTTGACAACTTTAAAACCTGTTATCTGCAAATAATACTAAACTACCTGCTAATTATGCTGTCAGCAACACTACAATTGTGTTCCTGCACAGACAATAACAAAGACATTACAACGATCTGGTGGGTTCAGATGACAAGATGGAGTAGCTGCCAACACAGGGAAAACACTGCAGTTGTTTATTCTATTGGCCTGGTTTTATAGTACGGTGGTTAGGACCAGCTTAAAGCAGGGACCGCACTTTTTCTAGGCTTGAAGTTCCAACAATGTCAGACACGAGGGCAAATGTTTTCAGTCTTGATAATTACCCTACAAGATATCCAGTCTTTGCAAAACCTTTTTGAAAAGAGTCAGTATTTCATTTCTTCACAGTCTTCCAGAGGCGTTTATGTCTTCTAGTGTATAGTACACATTGAGTATGTCAAGCACAGCTCAAACTACCAACAAGTTTGAAGCACTGACAGTTCTTTCATTTACTGATATGTTAAAAAAAAAAAAAAAAAATGTCTCATTGAAGAACTCATTGGATTGTCCTTTGATTCTTTTTCGATAAAATTGGGAATATCAAATGGCTTATTCCAAAAAGTTGTTTCCAACATTACTGTCTGAATTACAAGTTTACAGGTCAGTGTCCAATGTGTTGGAACTTTGACTGAACTTTAGGAATGACTTCCCCTTTGGGTGGTAGGTCCCAAAATGTCAAACCAAAGCCATACCACAGTGGATAGGGTCTGCATCCAGACTGGGCCTTTGCAGCATGTCATCACGTTTCTCTCTTCCACACTTCTTTTCTTGCTTATCTTCAGCTTTGTCTTTTTTTTTTTCATTTAATTGAAAAATGGCAAACAAACAGCAATGCAAGAATATAAAATGTGAAAACTGAATATATCCCCAGTTCTATGCTTGGTTATAACGTGATGAATCTGACTCAGATGCTCATGCAGTTTTGCTTACACAACCCCCGACCCAACCCCCACACCTCAACCTCACTGCAACCCCAACTCTTCCAGCATTACCTCGCTCCTTCCTCCATTCCAAAACCCCCTCCCTCCTCCCTTCATCTATTCCCTTGTTCTGCTCCCTTCCACAGCTGTAACCCCACCTTCAAATCCCTTCATCCAGCCTCCTCCAGCCCCACCCCAAGCCTCATCCCCCCTGGTTTAGCCTCTCTCTGGGGCTACAGGCTACTCAGCAGGGAGGGGAAAGAAGGGGGGAGGAGGGGGGGGGGGGGGGGGGGCAGGTATCTGCAGTGCAGCGTGCTCCGCCTGGCGCTCAGGGCGGCTCTCAGGGGTGAAAAGCCAGCAGGGTTCTGATGAGCTCGGGGTGTCATCTTCAGCTTTCCAGCACCCCGGCAGAATGAAAGGAAGGAGAGAGAGAGAGAGAGAGAGGGGATGGTTGAGTGAATAGGCGTGCGTTGTAAATCTTCACAGCGGCTACATGCGACCGTGGAGAAGGGAGGGTGACGAGTGGGTGATGGAGAACGGCAGGCAGGATGGAAAAGAGAGGGAGAGGGATGGCGCAGAATAGGGAGCGGATTTGCCTCACTCACTTAATGCACTGCTTATGACAGCTACAGGGGAAAGTGCGCTGGAAATTGGTGAGGAGGAATTACCAGTGTTATACTGCTTGCCATCTTACAAATGAATACCGTTTAGCCTCGGCATATAAATGAGTGGATTTTGCTTGGAGAGGAAAAGAGAAGAGAGTAGTGGAATGAGAGACGCAGGAAGCAAAGTGGCGGCGCAAGCAATCAGTGGCCGGTGTTTCTTTTTTTTTTTTTTTTTTTTGCGGAGGTGTGTGTGTCTTTTTGCAGTGTGCACACCAAGATGTGTTTGTGTGCGTGCGACTGCGGGCATGTGCGAGGCTCTGTGCCGAGCCAGCCGCCTGAAATTATGCAAGCAAGTAACAATGAGCAAATTGAACCTCCGCACGCTGACACACTCTCACACACACACACACACACACACACACAAGAGCTAAGCACAAGGTCAGGCTCAAAGACAAGGGAGTAGGGGCGTTTTAGCAGTGGGTGGGAGCGAAAAACAGATCATGATAAATTGGCTCACATTTTACAAAACGCTGCCCTTAATGCACCTCGGCTAGCCGTGCCCCCCTAGCTAGGCGCTGGGGCTGCTTTAATAGCAGCAGCTAGCCATTTGTGATATATGAAAACCAGGCTGTGGCACTAATTGCGCAATTACAAAGCGGAAGCAGTAGCGTGTTGTGGCAGCGCAGGGCGGAGAGAGATAGGCAAGAGAGGAGCAGAGAATTGTGCACAATAACATCCCTCTCCCTTGATTTCTTCTGCTGCCTCCACCTTGTAAATCCTCCCTCCATCCCAGAGCTGCCTCCTCTGTTTCTCCTCCCTTCCATCACCTCTTTTTTTTCGCAGAAGGCCGACCGAGCAGCGCCCGTGGCATCCCTCTAGTTTATTGAGAGGTAGAGTGAGTGTGCCAGTTTCTCTAAAAACCACAGGGAGCAGAAGAACTGGGAGCATGTCGAGAAAGGGAGAAAGAGTGTAGCGAGATAGAAAAAGGGGGGGGGGGGGGGGGGTGCGAGGAGGTAAAATTTGTCTTGCGCGTCGATGAAAGGACAATTTATTAGGAGCTGCTCAGGGAGACTGAATATTTTGCCCCAGTGCTTTACCGACTGTCTGGATGAGGGATGGGAGCATATTAGCGCAGTGCCGGGTTGGGCATGGGACGAGCCGAGGCCGAGGCTGGAGCTGCACCAAGCTGGCACCGTCCCCGCCGCAACTCTGCCCGCCAACACCCCTGGGGGTCGTCGGATCAGGGGCACACACGGATGGAGGGGAGGGGAGGGGGTGTGCAGTGACGGCAGACACGGCGGGAATGAGGGGAATCCAAAAATACATCCGCAAAATCTGCTTGGTTCTTGATTAATAATCTATTCTGAGGTGTTTTAAAGTTCTCCCCCCATGACGTCACGTAGTCACAGTTTGTCTGGGCAAAGAAACTCTTTTAAAATGTATTTTGTCACCTTCCCAATGGTCGATATGGACCAAAAATATTGAAGTTGGTCTGGTAGCTGGAGAGGTGCCAGGGCACTTCTGTCAGCGTCTTGAGATTTAAAAAAAAAGTTATGATTTGGAGCTAGCCAATCGAAAAGGATCGTCCGACATACAGCAAATGTTTGATCGCAGTTATTTCAGATATTACGCCGAAAAAGTTGAGGTGGAACTACTTTTTTTTTGTTAATGCAACAACTTTGTTCAAAGCAGGAGAAAGCAGACAAACTGAAAACCTTCCGTGAGCATCAGCGTAGAAAAAAGGTTCTGTTTGGTCCTTAACCAGAACTTCTGAGCCTCGTCACCCTGCGCTCCGCTTTCTTGTGAACGTTAATGCGCCGGTGTGTTTCTGGCACTTTCTCAAACGCTTACAAAACTGATGGACTTTAATCGTCGCGGCGTTTCATCGAGATTTCTCAACACCTACTTCTCTGTGTTTTAACAGCTTGTGCATTGAGTATAGATTTTGTTATATATGACTGGAAGGACTTGCTTCATTTGGTGCGCTTGTAATAAGAAAAACGCCTTTTCCCATCTTATATAGGAAAGAGTAGAAAAAGTTCAGATAATAGCAGAGTTTGGATTGGCTCTTACTTTTCTGCATGAATAGAAAGTAGGCTCCTTACAGTTTGATAGAGGAGATAATAGGAAGAAGGTACAGCACAGAAAAGTGAGGTTAAACTTATAATTGTTTTTCCTTCCAAAAAGGCATGAGTTGATTCCCCTCCTGGAGAAGAAAACAGATGGTCACAAGGCGCCTCTCCTCTCTCCCTCCGCAGAGACCGGTCCCTGAGCGACGAACCCATCTCCCGTGTAAGCTGGCGACGCACGCTTCCTATTTATCTCCCGTCTCGCCGAGCCGCAGCTAGCTAGCTGGCGTGACCTCGGCTGGGCGCACATTAATTTCACCTCGCCGTTTCTATGGCATCGATTAATAAAAAGTGACGAGGTTTGCAGCAAATGAACACACGCTGATAAATGAGCGCCCGAGCCTAATTGCTTGGTAAATTAAGAGCTCACAATAGTGACGACGACGTGCGCTGCTTTTAATATTTAAAAACTCATTAAGTGCAGGGGCGCTGCGCTTAGCCGGGCGCGGCGGCCTCGTGTGATCACCTTTGGGTGCTGTTTAAGGTGGTCGTGGGAAATGTCAGCGAGGGTTTCAGGGTGCAGGTGCAGCGGCTGATCGGATTGAGCTGCTTTAAAAGGTGACTCCAAACCTTTTGTCTGCTGCTTTACCCCTCAGACAAATATCCTCTCACAAATGTACACACACACACACACACACACACACACACACACACACACACACACACACACACACACACACACACACACACACACACACACACACACACACACACACACACACACACACACACACACACACACACACACACACACACACACACACACACACACACACACACACACACACACACACACACACACACACACACACACACACACACACACACACACACACACACACACAGAGCTTACAGCCTGCAGTCACAATCTGGAATCACACACATGTGCACAACAAAAATAAAATCTCTCTTTACACTCCCTCATGCAAGCGAAGACAAATGCTCTTTAACCCACACAAATACACAAAAAATATTTAACCATTGCATAAGCACCTACGCACATGCGTGCTTTGAAAAAAAAAAAAATGTACACACACACACACACACACACACACAGACAGGTTTGTGTCTGTATGAAGAACACAAACAGCCTCGTGCAGTTTGCTGAATTACACACTCACACACAAACTATCACTTCTTCTTCTCGTTCACGGACACACAAAAAGTCAACCCCCCCCCCCCCAAATGTCATGCATCATTATGAATCTGGAGAGCGGAGACGAGCGAGCGCCGGCAAATATTGAAAGTATTTATTTCTTCTCCACACATGAACGGGACGTAATCCTCCAAATATATTTAGTCCTGTTATGGATTTGTTGTTGCTTAATTTGCATGACAACACGCTACCTTTTTCGCAGAGCACGCAGCTGCAATTGTGTGGCTGATATCATCTTTATTATTATTGAGTTATAATGTGGCGCTACACAGAGGGGGGAAATTGAGCAAGTTAAGCTGGGAGTCGGAGCAGACACTCGGGCTGGTGGTGATGGATGGCTCTCGGTAATTTCTCTTTATTATGATTGGTAAAGATCAATATTTTAACAGTTCGGTTACGGCCTTCAGTACAGTGCTTAATATGTATTATTCACGACCTTTATCAGTGCAGAGGGAGGCAGGGATGTATGGAGAGCAGGGTCTGCTCTATCTGGGACATGAATGGGACTGTGTAATGGACACAAATGAAACTAGGCTCCCTGCATGTGTGTGTGTGTGTGTGTGTGTGTGTGTGTGTGTGTGTGTGTGGGTGTATGCGGGAGCCCATCCACCGCCAAGAGACACATATTTAAAAGGTTGGTTCACCCAAAATAAAACAAAAACATGTTTTCTCACTTCCACAGCCTCTAGCAGAGTCTGGCCGGAACATCATGCTGGTTTTTATTCGTCCAGGTTTGAAGAATTTAGTGTCCTTGTGCAGTGGCTGTGAATGGAATTTGTTTGTGGTGTTTAAAGCTTTACAAAGTCTGATTTCAAACATTCAAAAAGTGACACTGTTCTAGAAAACGGGGCTTTAACACATGACACTAAGAAAAAACGATTCATCAGTTCTCAAAGACAGTTGATGATTGGGAAATGACGGACACTTTTCCAATCACTTCATCATAGGTAAGAGAAACTGTCAGACATTTACAGATTCACGTTTGAATAAACTACCAGTTTACTCGCACACCGTGTACAGGGAGAAGACATACTGTAGAGCAGTGGTGTCCAAACTTTTTTTCTTGCAGGAACAAGATTGTCGTGTTAGAATCGCTCGCGGGCCACAGGTTTTGTTTTTTAAAATATAGTTGGAAAAAAAGTAAGGCTTTGTAGATCAGAATCGAAAGGCTCGCTAAAGAAACCCTTTAATAAAAGGAAATCAAATACTTTGATTTCTTCGTTCTACTTTATTTGTTTTTTTCTCAGAATCAAGCCTGGTGGTTCATGTTTTTGGAAAAGCTTTCTGCATTTAGCTCAGGTCATTAAATGGTTAAACAGCAGTCCGCTTGTTTGCAAAAACTTTGCATACGTTTCTTTTCATAGTTTACAAAAATGTTTTGAAAATAGTAAAAGCTGTAGATTTAAAAAAAACAACAACATACATGTTACTGAACATTTTCTGTTTTAGGAATATTGTTCAGCCCTTGTTAACATGAAAAAGAAAAATAAGATAATGTGCCAATCTTAATCGAGGCCTTGGGCCAAAATCTTCTGATTCTTCATTTGAAGTTGCGGGCCGCAAAAAATCCCCTCAAGGTGCCGCAAATGGCCCCCGGGCCGCACTTTGGACACCCCTGCTGTAGGCAATGCCACAGTTTGTCATTTTGGCAATCACCACCTTGTTTTTTTTTTTTTTTTTACCCAAGAGGTGACATTCAATAACTCTGTTCGGCCAAGATGACGGCAGTAAGTTAGCATTTGAACACAGCGCTCTACGGTGGTTGACTCACTTCTGGAGTCTTCCTCAAATGACCAATCTGAGATCTGCAGTTTGGTCACTTCCAGATGTTGATGCTTGAAAACACTCAGTAAATTGTCGACAAGCGACACTCAAAGTTATAAACCTTTTCCATGTAAAGTAAGATTACTTTGGTAGAACATTGTTCCAATAATAACCGCTTACAGTCAGGTCAGTGGATTGCAGAAAGGTTGTTTATGAAGGTGGCAAAAGCGTGTCAAAGCTTCGTATTTCTGGAGGTTAATTGGGGAAATGGATGGGTTTTTTTTACGTTAAAAATGGTTAAACTGGCCTTTGAAAGTGTGTATTTACAGAAGAGAGTCAGAAAATGCAAACACACCTCTCGAGCTGTCGGTAATCCTGTAATCCTCACTGGGCATGTAATTAGGATGGATGGGACTCCGGCTGCAGCGTGAGACATACCTGGAACATACAAGAACATATGTCACTGGGATAATGTTATTCTATCCTGTTCTACATTCATATTCTGGGTCAATCCTAGAAAAACAGAAAGAGCAAGGTTCAGGAGAACCTTCTAGTGATGGGGGCGTGGGGGGGGGGGGGGGGGGGGGTTCATATTGTAGAGCCACCATCAGATAAAATGCTGCGTTCTTGCTTCAGTTTGTGAAGCAGCAGAGAGAAGCGTCTGGGATTAAGAGCTGTGACATATTCATATCTGACCAGACTTAAAGCTGCTGCCACACGGGAGGGTCTGTCGCTATCAAAGCGGCAGGAAATCAGCCGGAGAGGGAGGCAGGAGGGAAGTGAGATAGGGAGAAAGAGATACGGAGGTACAGTAAGAGTGAGCGAGTCAGAACAGCAGAGAGGATTTCTTACAAAGCTCCCCTAACCATCTCTGAAAAAGAGAATCCTTTGTACCCCTCATCCAAACCAAACGCTCTTCCTCACCTCAACCCCCCCCCCCCCTTCCCCACCGTCGTCTTTAAGTCCCAGTGTGGAACGAATGGGGACCGAGCCCTGGAAAAGTTTGTCTCAGGGAAGGCCGGGTCGCTGTGTAGCTGATTATATCAGTTTCAGTGGCGGACTGGTAATAGGCTCCTCTTCGAGCAAGCCGCTAACCCCGGCTCTCCCCTGGCAGCCGCCGAGAGTGGAATTAATCAGGCCTACTGGGAGCCTCCTCCATCCCCTCTCCGCAGGCGAGCCACTCCGCAGTCATTTACCAGCCAATCCCACTGTCAACCCACTGTCATTTAGGCCCTTTTCATTACGCCTTTTCTCCCCCCGCCTCCTCCTCCTCCTGCACACACAACCTCACTCTTTTTTTTTTTTTCTCCAGCGTCGGATCTGAAAAATATGAGGAGAAATGGAAATGGGTGACAGATTAGCCTAATGCTCGGTACCTTTTGTAGACGGGCTATTACGACCACTACCCTTTGGAACAAAAACACAGTGCAGAGCTGGAAATCTGAACAACATTGGACAAATAATAAACCAGGAAGGATCCGATGTTCCACGTCGTCTTTCTATCTGTAATTAGAAGCTTGTTAATGAGCCTGTTCTATCGCCCAAGCCACGCCACTGTCCTAAATGTGGCATAAAACGGCCAACTTTGTTCATCTCCAATAAAAACCGCAGGCCATAACCACCAATTACCGAGCCAAGGTTTCCCTGGGGTGCAGGGCCCTCGTATCAGCCCGGCCTCGTCTGCTAAGCCCGCTTAAGTGACCTATTTTGAGCTGGGAGGCAGTCTGTAAAACACCTCGAAGGTTAGATTATCCAGTGATGAAATACAAGGCTTCCCTGGCCACAAATTACCCACAGATGAAGCACCACCAGGCCGTGATGGTCTCCCCCCTTCCACTCGGTTCTCTCCCTCTCTCACAACAATGCAGAGAAATATTCATGAGTAAACAAAAGGAGTGATTTGAAAAATGGCTGGAGGAAAAAGAGATTAATAAAAAGCATGAATAGTGCATTATGGGAGAGCAGAGGAGCCGAGCCATCTCATTGGGGTTAGAGGGAGATTGCATTTGGGCTTTATTAAGAGGGCCGCTCTCTGGACGACTCAAGAGCGCCAAAGAGGGAGGCGACGCTCGGACGTCTGAGCGACAAAATGCAATGGACTAAAAAGGAAAGAGTCCAAAAATGACTTCAGCTGTAACTGCTGCATTTCCACCATTTATATCAGAAAAGTTTCGACTTTTTCGGTCAAAATTGAAGAAAAAAAAATGACGCCGCAGCCTTCCTGACTTTCTAACTAGCGACCACTTGAATACCAGTGAAATCCACCTCCGCGTTCGGCTCTCCCTTCGAAACAAAAACAACGCTGTGTCTGCTTGAGCACAGACACGAAGCAGACTCTGTGGCCACAGCCAGCGCAGAGCCGGACCCTCCTCCGAGACTAGACCAATTAAGATAAGAGGCAGTTAACAGGAAGTGCTTGTTTGACATCCTGTCACGTTAACGAGGACAAGCGTAATTGGACTCGTGTGTTTAGCGGTAGGCGTAAAATGCTGTTAGTTGTCAGCACTTACATTTCTGTGCGCCTTGAAAGGGAGGGATTTCTCTTCACTTCTCAAAACATGAGGGATACATTTGTTGAATGCAGTTGCTGAGTGAAAATGTCAAGACTTCTATGCGAACAGCAAATGAGGCACTAAGGACTGCACTAATCAGGAACTATCTCGTAGTATCAGCTCAGGGCTGCTTTTGTAGTTCTTCTTTTCCTACTGCCTTCAGTGGCTTTCAGGTTACTATCTCCAAACATTTCAAGATCATTTTTAGTTTATGTAGGAGCTTCAGTTTGTGCCATGGTAGGTGAGTTTCCCTTCAACACTTTAATACTCATGGAAATGGGTTCGCCAGGGGAAAAATGTACGACTCTTGCTTAATGTAGTTTCTTGGAGCATTTTTGATCGTGTCACAACCACAGAATCTGCACAACCTTAACTTTTAGGTTGTGGAACTCGACAAACCGTGATAGACACAATTATTTGACATGTTGCCACACATCAAAATCAATTCTAAATCTTCAAGCCACGAGTGCATTTGTTTTATAATGAGCAGATTGCATTTTGGATAAGTCCATCCGCAAAAAGACATCCAATCTTATGTTTTGACTTATTGCGGTGCCATTTCTTGGAGTGTCGATGTATGTTTTGCAAGTTCTGCTCTGGCTCTTAATTGTTTTCATTTTAACCCCCCCCCCCCCCCCACACAGGATAATGCAGACAATGCTCTCCCCTTCCCCAGAATACGACTGCAACCTTCTGCCAGTGCTTTTTTTCACTGCATTTTATGTAACCTAATGACATTATCATACTTAAGAAGCCTTTGCCCTCCAATGCAAGGAGAATGAAGGCTCTATCTATCATGGTTTTCATTTGAGATCATGTCAAAAAGATCCATTTTCAAAGGGTCTAAATACAAATTTGATCCCCATCAATCTCAGTTTGGGCATCCTTCTACGCAACTTCCTTTCAGAAGCACCAACCTAGATAACATTACCCCTGTCCAAGTCTACCTGAAGCCGGTAAGTCTGGTGTTACACTATGCAGGTGCAGGAGCTGCCGTATATGTTAGAGTTCCTGTTTGTTTGGGCTTGGCCCTGCTTTCAAGCCCCAGAAGGAAGTGAGCTGGCTAGGGCTCTGCTCGGGATCAAACCTGGGCCTCGAGCTGGAAAGTAAAGGAAAAAAAAAAATGGCTGGTGTTTATTGTAGCTGCTGCTGCTGCCTGGAAGTGACTGGCAGAACGCACGCACAGTTTGTCAAAATGAACAGAGGCCAGAGGCATAAAACAGACAAGCTCTTCATACACGGGAGATGACTGGGACCACACTTACTGCGCCGAGAGAATTATACAAACACGGTATCCATGTCTGAGCTTTAGAGACGCTTCTGAATTCCCATACATATATCCAGAATCTATTAAAAATCCCATTCGGGGTTGACTTGGAATTAATTCTCCCTGTATAAACTCATGTCAACGTTTGAATGTGCATGAATGAGATAATGACACAGCTTGTGTAAACACCGGCGCTAAATATTTGAAAATGCAAGTCACTCATCAGCCGAATTATAGTGCTGAATTGTGTTTCTCTGCTGGCTTTGCGATAACCGGGACATTCTTTAACCTGAGCACCTCCAATTAGAGGTTTGGAGAAAGGGGGGGGGGGGGGGGAGTAGGGGAGGAAGGGGGGGGGGGGGGGGGATATGCTATTGCTTTGACCCACCCCGCTTTACTTGGAGGCGCACTCGAGAGGCAGAGATGTGGCGGCAGGATATCGCAGAGGAAAAACAGGCTCAGCCTCGGATGGCCAGGGGCTGCCTGTGCCTCTCTATCAATGCAAAACAGACTACTTCCTTGGGCAAAGAGGACATTTCACTTTTTATAAGCCTGCCTTCTTTCTTTTTTTTTTTTTTTCACATTAATTTTGAAAGCAGAGGGAAGGCAGAGCAAGAAACAGAGAGCGACTCAGACAGGGAAAAGGAGCACAGATGAAACGCATCTTTAGGATGCCGGAAACATCTGGTTTCATATTCGGAGGAGCCCCGAAAGGAAATTGCAAATAGACAAAACTCTTATGTTTTGATTTATTTTATTATTTGATGGCTGTGCGATGCCAGCCGAGCAGTAGAGGCCCCTGGTCGTAAATACAGGAGCCAGGCAACGTGACGGAGCATTAGGGACGTCTCCTTACTGTCCCCAGACTGATTGATTCTGCTTCTAATAACATCCACAACTGCTGCTTTCTGCTCTAAATTACACACAACTGAAGGGCTGTGTTTAATTGGATGAACGAACGCAGGATAGGGACAGGGACGGGAAATACAGACATGAGGGGGGGGGGGGGGGGGGGGGGGGGGGGAAGAGAACAGAAGAAAGAAATACAGTAGAGCCTTATCTTATTTAGTCTCACTGGTTTATTTGAACCCTCCTCTGTTCTAAAAACGGTCACAGTTAAGTTGTTCCAGGTTAAAGAGACGGGATAATGATGTCATATTCTGTGCATTTACTTAATGTGATACTTTTGAACCATTTACAAATGTTTCATATATCAATCAAATACAAACTATAGAAGTCTTCAAATGTTTTCAGAAATAATGGAAAGGAGATTTTCCACAGATATTTCTATAGAAACATGGTAATCCAACATCCTTTTAAAAGGTGACAGGTGAACACTCCATATTGTCACTTTTATGTGCAGAGTGCATAAAAGTTTTGATTGTTGTTCTTTATTTTTTTAAAGTATTTGCGGACAAAATTCGACAGCGATTAAAAAAATAGAACATAATATCGTCTTTTGTTGGCTTAAAACACACTGAAGTGTTTCTTTAATTGCTTCATCTCTATAAATAACAGAAACAAGTGGGCTGCCCATGCAATGGCAGGGCTGGAACATGTGGTGGTATTTTGACCCTCACAGCCATCCATGGTGGAGGTACAGTATGTTCACTGCCAAACAAAACAAGAATCCCAATGCAACTGTAGAAAAGCTGCAGCTCCCATAGTGTTGAGGCGTAGGATGACCTCTGAACTGGCCTCCAACCAAGAACACCAGTAGGTGGATTTCTGTCCGGAGAGCACTCAGGTCAACATCCAGAGTGGTCCACGCAATTCATGAGATGAAGCTTTCTGTTCTTACAAATAGACCTTATAGAACTTGTTCTTGGAGACAGGGAATAAGGCAGGACTTAATAGTTCAATAGATTTGAGTAAAGAGCAGTCAGGGATCAGCGCCTTCATGTTAAGAAAGGTAAATGTCCCACACCTTACCAAAAAACTGTTCCTTTTTCTTGCCAGATTTAGCGATACAAACTGTTTTGACTGGTTTTGTTCAGAGTTGAAACATGTTCCCGCACGGTTGGTAAAAGCTCCAACAACCCTCTCAACTCTCGCTGTAATTGCCGCGCTCCTCCTGCGCTTGCACAGGCGCACGACGCAAAGACGCGTCTCCCCGCAAATGCTGCGGGAGGCCAACAGATGGGAGCGAGGTGAGCCGTGGTCGTCCTCCAGGCCATTCCCGCCTGCCTCCCCACTCTGCAAAGGAAAGATTTACAGCAAGCATCCTCGGGAAGAAAAAAAAAGCAGCTCGCAACATCTGGATGGGCATGACACGAGGCACGCTTGGCGGTGACAGTGGCTAATTTAAAGGCAGTAAAAGTGTTAGCAGGGACCAGGGAAGAGTGATGGACAGCTGTATTTCCCTGGCTGACCAGGGTGTGAAGACATTGTGGAGCAGAAAATAAGGCCCTGAACAGGCTGGAGGTCTCGACGGGGTTAGAGTATTCCCCCCAGCTTTAGATTCATTAGCCAGGAGAATGAGCCGGAGAGAAAAAGAGAGGTGGAGGGAGAGAGATGAGACAAAGGAAGAGATGAAACAAGACAGGCAGTGAATGGGAGACGGGAATGATTGAGAGAAAGAAGGAGAGGATCAATCAGGAGGCGCAACAATAATAGGGGAGGGTGACACCCCAATCACAGAGAAGATCTCACTGTAATTCTGTTTGCTTGCCGCACAATGTGAGCATAATTGCCACGATCATTTACGGGCGGCGACAAATCTAGCCCTGGATTATTGTTTTCCTCTGACTGATATGAACCATTCTATTTGTTCCACCGTCTGCAGAATCACGCGAGCTTCCTGGATGCTACGTCTCCCTCTTCCTCTGAGGAATTCATTATCAAATGACCCCTTTAGAGGAGTCAAAAGACAGCTTGTCAAAGCTGCTGGTCTTCGACACTAAACTGAAAATCTACGATAACACACACGCGCACACAAAAATCCCATTTTTGGCATACCTGTCCTGAGAGCATGCATATGCATGAGCCCATATGGATGGTGGGAGGAAAGGTAGGCGACTCGATCCCTGCAGTCGACAACTAAATAGTCAGCTTGACCCATTTTATCTTGTAAAAATCCATCCACTGTGAGCGCCAAAAGACTTTATTTTTTATTTTTTTTAAGCCACTAGTGTGTGTCTGGGTTTTTTTGGACACTCCCAAAACACACACTCGTTTGTTTCCGCCGAGAAGGGTAATGAGACAGCCCGCTTAGGCAATAAGTTTAATGTCACAAAGAAAGGTCTTTTCGGTGGGTGTTTTTTTCCATTGAGGGAGTTAATTGCTGAAGAGAATTAATTAAAAATATGGACTTGAGAATTGTACATTGATTACTGTAAATATCCTCCAGAGTTTCGCTCTGCTAATTGAAGAGCATTTTGCCTGGTGCATCTGATTACGTGGGCTACTGTATTAGCTGCAGCACATCCTTTGCCAGTATTGATTTTTATTTGTTTGCTCTTGCTTTGATGAAGTGAAATACACTCAGATCTCCTCAATATCTGAAAATATTCAAGTTGAAGTTGATGAAGACAGAGTGGTGCAGTAGAAGGGGAAATTAATTTCTCTTCTTTTGGTCTGGGGAGGATTTTCATGGTTTGGACTTCCAAGTTAAACAATTCAAGAATATAGATGGTTCCTGGATCTTGGTATATGGTTCCTGGCTGGTGTCAAAGCAGCCAATGGCTTTGGGATCAGGTGGTGTCTTCTCACTGTAGGCCATGCATTACACACAGAGACAGAGCGAGAGCTGGTGACCTGAGCTGTGTCCATTGCAACATGAAGTGTTCCTCTGAAGCCCCCCGTGAGTCTGATGCACAGTTTAACCCTTCAACTGCAACCCGGTCTTCTACTATCACACACACACACACGTTCACATAGAGAGAGATAGGCAGGCAGACAGGTGAAAGACTGAGGCCTTGTAATGAAACATGACTGATGAAGGGTGAACAGTCAGGCAGAGGTGCAACATCAAACCTGCCTCCCCTACACCTCAGAGCCACAGAGACATGAAAGGGGAGGGGAGAGGATAGAGAGAGAGAGAGAGAGTAGATAAAAAAAAAATAACTCCTACCTTGGAGGGAGAAGAAAGAGTGTGGAGTGGGTGAAAGAGTGAGAGAGGCTGGTGATGGATGCAGGGGAGAAGACTATGGAAGGGTGCAATTAAAAACTGAGAGAGAGCAACGTTGAGAGGAACATTTTGGTTTAAATGGTAAAAAAAAAAAAATCAGTAAAGCAAACTATTGACCTTTTTTAAAAGTGGGTCAGCGCCATTGTAAGAGATGAGAAAAAACTTCAGCTGAAACATTAGGAAAACACAAGTCCAGAATTTGGAGCTTGCTCTCAGAAAACAGATATAGGATTTTTTTTTTGAATGCCAGGGACCAAAGACAGTCTGCACTGATCCCTGATGCCATGTCTCGACATTTCTACACACAAACAATTTTACATTCGTAGTTCCGTGAGTTTTTTTCATGACTTTTCATCCACAGTTGTCACACCCTTACTTTGTCACAGCCGGTTTTTTTTTGGCATCCAGTCCATCTTAGCATCTGTTTAAAGGGCGAGTTCCCCTGCTGCCTAACATGAAACAGTCTGATTAGTTTCAGCCCAATGGAAAACTTGAGTTTTGGAAAAACAACGAGGTGCATAAATAGTAGCTCCATGTTTTCTGACGAAGTCACAACTGAGACAAACCTTATTGGATGCATCAATGAGAACAACCCGCACCAACAGAGCCAAGAAGACAACCGACACTTGCTGCAACACGATGCGCCAACATCCGCGGTCAGTTACATAAGATAGAGACGACTATTTCAAATGATGTCATCAAATCCAATAGTCAGTCTGCTTGGATTCACTCGAGCGTGACCTCTACAGTATGGACACAAACTATGACCAACAACAATCAAATAATACCTGATCCCATACTGATTCAAACAGGAATAGAGTTAGTAACCGAGGATGCTCCTTGGTTGTATCAGACAATTTGCTGATACAGGTTTGATCCATACCAACTTCTCTGTATTTCCCTGTCTTTCTTCTCCACCTCAACCTTTCTTGATTTTTTTCCACCTTCTCTCCCCCACCTCACCCCTCCCTCCCTTCCTTATCCGACTGGGTGTGTGTATCTACCTATTCAGGCAGCAGTGCTGGAGGGGTCCCCCAGGGCTGGAGTCCTTTTGCTCGGGGCTGTTTGATGTTGAGCCGGTGCGGATGAACCTCAGCCCCCGCCCCAGAGTTCGCTCCCCATCATCAAACACCCCGGCTGGGTGCCAGGCCAAGGCTGTGGCCCTAATCAAACGCGGTGCCTCGGCGGACCCCCTCGTACACTCCAAATGGGAGAAAAAGACTAATTATCGGAGCAACCTTCAGAATCACTCAGAAGCATCTAACATTGACGCAAACTCCTGCCTCTTACCATTTAGGTTAGGTGTGTGGAGGAGTGTGTGTTGGGTTCTGTAACGAGGTTGTGTGGCGGTGCAGGAGGAGACAGAGATTACAGGCTGAGAGGAAAATTCTCGAGAGGAGAAACTTATGAAACAAGCAAAGATGCTGTCATTAGTTTGGGAGCTTATCTGTGTTTGGGTGCAAAATGTAACACCTGTCGATTTATGGATTTCATACTCATGCTGAGGGAAGTTTTAAAAAGGAGTGCTTGAAAAATGAAGGGGGAAAAAAAAATGGCATGAAGAAGAGGCCGGCAGAGAGAGAGGCTGAGCCCGTCCTTGGAGAGAAGGCGAGCGCTCGATTTTCTGTTTGCTGCCATTTGTCTTGTGCTGCTAAGAGAGATCAACAGTCCTCGGCACACAGATCAATATTCTCTTAACCCGCACCTAATCTGGCGAGAGTTTCCTCCAATTTCACCTTCCCTGCCGCCTCCCCCTCCTCCTCCTCCTCCTCCTCACCCCGCTTTCCCTCGTCTTTTATTTTTCCCTCTTCTCTCCGTTTTCAGCCATTTTTCATGCTCCCGGTCCAAGGGTGTGACACAGGAAGGAATGATGTTTCCTGACGCGAACACTAGATGTGTGTGTGTGTGTGTTTGCGAGTGTGTGTAAGCGGGGCGGGTGATGGATACGATGTGCTGGCGGGACGGCGTAGCTGCCGTCAGGGGCCCCCCCGACGCCGGTGAGATAGACTAGCTGCCTAATCGGCCGCATGACATCGCAAATTCAGCTTCCACCTCCTCCCCATCACACTTCCTCTCTCTCTCTCCTCCCCCCCCCACCCCTTACCGTATCTTCTGAGCGTCTCGCCAACTCCCAGTGCACCGTTCGAGCTGTTGTCAGAGTTGTCCTGTCGACTAAATGGAGCGCTGTCAACGTGTCCCCTAACTGTGACGGTTATGGAAAGAGAGAAGGGGGAAGTGTGTGTCTGAGTGTGTGTTTGTTTTTGTGTTTACCTTGGTTACTGTATGGGCTGTGGGATTTTGCCAAGGTAAAGCACAGGAGACTGCAAACGCCTTTGGAGCTTGTTAAAACTGAGATTTTCAATAATACCTTAAAAAAAAAAGGATTTCAATAGGCCACCTTTCACTTCAAACAGGTGATGTATATTACAGAATTATAACGTCTTTGATTGTACCTGTGGCCTGTTCTGTCATGTTTGCAAATTCATGCTGGAGGATCATAAGCCAAAATCAAGTAGAGCTGGATTCAAGTGGGTCTACTTTCATAGGACGGCTATGAGTCGTCTTTGGATAAAGCTATTTGGAAGTTCTGAACGTATAAGATGTTTTTTTCAAAAGTCGCATTATTATGGTTGCGTGTCTGGTATCGACATGAAGCCAGTGACACTGGCTGTTTCACGACGATCAACCATCTTCAGCTTCCTGTGATCCGTCATCTTCCTCCGTGCTCCTTTCCTCAGCCTGTTTCCTGAACCGCAGTGCTTTCTCCATTTTCACTCAGCCTTTCGCTTTGTCATCAGACATGACAGGTCGGGATAGAAGAGGCATATCTGAGTTTTCTCCATGGATGAAGAAGTTTAAGGAGCTCTGGACATCCTCTCCTCCCCTTCGACAAGCCGGGGAGTGATTGACATTGCCGCAGGAACAGAGCTTCTCTTTCATAGCCCAGAAGTGGAGGGCTTCTTCCACGGACCAACGTCAGCCCCCCCTTCCCCCCCCCCGGACAGACAAAGCCTGCTAGTGTACGATGCTTGTACTCAGAGGCGGATGCCACACACAGACACAGTAACAGAATGACAGCTGGTCCGGTTACTGTGCATGCACAATATCCAAACTCGAAAAACAACGACGTTCACGTATGCATGCAGAAAGAAAGAAAGCGGCCTACACACACCCACTACATCAGTGCATGCATACAATAAACGCATGCACGCTGTACAGTCTGTGCGGGGCGTGCAAAGAGTGCACACACACACACACGCAGACAATAGCTGCTTTCTTTGACTGGCTGGCATCAGAACACAAGCCAGTCCTGATCCTGGTGTACACTGCCCCACATGCCGCAGACATGCGCTGCTTAAAGGATTATGTCACGGGTGAGATGTTCGGTGGAGTCCTTTGGGGGGGGGGACACAGACAGGAAACCATCATAGAAACCAAAAATTAGAAATAGTTGATTCAGGTTGGGAACTTTTTTGGAAAGTTCTGGTTTATAACAGCTTCAGATTACGGTGATATTGCAACTAGGGTTGTCACGACACCAGAATTTGACACTTACTACACAATACTAGTATAACTAAAGAATATCAATGCATTTCCAAACCACAGTCCTTGGCACCCAATATTATTCTTGTTTTAATAAGCAAAACTTTCAAGCACACTGGCGCACACTGTTTTAATTGCACAAATACGTTTGAAACGTTTCAGCGCTGAAATGTTGACGCAGCGTTGAAGTTCCGATAAGACAAGGCAACGCAGGTGCGCGTCGGCACAACCACAGATGGCAAATTCATCACTCTGGCAACAAAATCCACGACAGGTTTTCCAACCTGGTGCAATGTGTCCTGACAGAACTGATTCAACATTGAAACGTGTGCTAGTTTAGCACGCTCTGCCTCGGCTCTGTCTGAATGCATGCTACTGTACTGTCTGGAGTGGGCCTGTATCCCAGTTGGCAAAATGACTATTCCAGACTGTGGGCCCCGGCGGTAAGGAGCATACAAATGAAAATAGCAGTAGAGGGGAAAAAAAAAAATAAAAAAAAATAGAAGCGCTTGTCTCTCTCTCAAGCCAAGCATCTGCTAAGCATTTTAATGGGGATCAATGGAAGGGCAGGGACAGGAGATCGAGGGGTTGATTGGCTGGCCGGCCTGGTGCTCACACAGCCGAACGCTCTCCATACTGTCCGCGCTGCTGTTTACAGCCAACACAAGCTGCACAAGCTGATGTGTATATCTGTGCACTGTGTGTGTACTCTTGGGATTAATGTATCGAGAGTGTGTGTGCACAAGGGACTAAGTGATGTGTGTGCCCGTGCGTACATACACAAGACATCAGTTTGTATTGTTTGTGTGCGTGTAATTATAGTATAATTATAGTATAATTATAGTATTAGCAACAAATGTATTGTGTGTTTGTATGCATTTAAATGTGTACATATATATAAAATGTGTATGCACAGACACATGTAGGTTTAAGGTTTGTATTGGCACATCTTCTATTTGACTGCATTTGGGTTTGACTTCGGGGTGTATCATTTAATGACATGTTGCATGTGTGCTCACTGTCCTGTTTTATTGCAACAAGCCAAAAGTGTGTGTGCACTAAGCGACGTGTGCATGCGTATCTATATATTCAACTTGTATGCACGGTTTTGTGTGTATTTTTTAGCATTAGTAACACAATAAATTATCGTTTTGTGTATCTTTTGTGTCTATGCATGCATTCAAATGAGTTAGGCACCAATATAATTGCACATTATTTAAGTTCATGTATAAAAAAATCACTCTGCTTTGTGTGTGTTGTTTAACTGCATGTCAACTTTCCTGATGCACAGGCACACGCACACACACACACACACACACACACACACACTCTCAGTCATCAGTGCATTTTGAAGGATCCGCTCAGCAGAAAAGAAACAGTTAGAGTGATGCTTCCAGGCGAGCCAAATGAATCAGATTAATATTAGCCAAAGTGAATGTCATCATTGGCACTTCTCCCCTCCACCTCTCTATATCACTCCCGCGTTCTCTCTTCCCCCCCCCCCCTCTCCTCAGCCTCCTCTCCCTCCTTCTTCTCTCCTTGCTGCGTTTAGTTTTCTGAGTCCTGGCCGGTAATGAGGGAGCGTTATGCAGTGCCATAAACGGAGGGGCTCGCTGTCAGTATGCATAAAGGATGAGACGGAGAAGATGGCGCTGGGGTCAGGGGGAAGAGAGGAGGAGAGAGTCGACGAGGACAGGATGGAGTGTGTGTGTGTGTGACCAGTTTCCTTGTCACACACACACACACACACACACACACAGACATGCAGAGTGAGTGAGGACTCAATGGAAAGACAGAGAGCTGGCGACAAATAGGCCCCCCCTCTGAGTTGTCTCACAGGTACAATGAAGAGTGTCGAGCGCCCCCTTGGCTCGACATGGAGGAAGTTATTGAGAACTAAAAAACACACAGAAGATCCACCTGTTTTCAGCTACATTGAACATAGACAAATTAGGAAATTTATAAAAGGAAACAAAAAAGCAGGAAAAGGGAAAAGAATAGCCAAGGAGTCACATGAAAAGACGTCAGATAATTCACCTTCCTGACTCAGTTTTCACCAAAAACTTGATTACACACCCACGAGACAGTTTGGACACAAGTGTCTGTAGTATGAACATGTTCAAGTATCCCCACAGTTTTTACTTTACAACGACAGTCATGATTAATAGAGAAACAAATCCAAACAAAGACTATAGATTTATTTCCTCCACTGGGGCCCAGGGTAGTCAGTGCCCCCCCCCCCCAACTGTTACGCCCATGGCCGCACCACATATAACAACTGTGTGTTTTTGAGATTGAAGGTTTAAACCAGTTTTATGAGTATTTTTCAATCTAAAAAAATGTTGACCTTCCACCTTGTTACATAAAGTTGTAACTTGTAATCTAGTCATTTAAATTTAAAATGACCAAATCCTAAATACTTGCAGGAACAATTCAACAACAACATGAGTGAGTAAAAAGGAGCATCTATTGGTGGATCCGTGCCTGAAAAGTCACCTCATGTAAAGGTAAAAAGGGCGCAGGATTAAATTAATTTGATACAGGAGAGGCATAGATTCTGACTTTGTAGCTTTCACTTTGAGCCGCTGCTCTCTCTCTCTCTGCTAATCGATGTCTGTCTGGAAGAAATCCAGCTCTCTCTCCCTCTCTCTCTCTCACACACACACACACACACACACACACACACCTTTAAAAAGCCTTCGATATCATTAGCTGTCATGTTTCACGGTAGGTAACACAACAGTGTGCGGGGATACACAGCTCACTGCAGAGTCTAGAGAGTGTGTGTGTGTGTGTGTGTGTGTGTGTGTGTTTGTGTGAGCGTGCACACAAACAAGGATGCATGGTGAGTGTGTGAGTGGATTACACCGGGTTCACAGTGTGTATTGGGGGAAAGCGTGTCAGTAACTTGGCTCCATAATGGGATTTCTCAGTACTCACACACACACACACACACACACACACACAAACACACATGCACGCACACACACACACACAAACACACACTGATCTCACCCCAAACAAGCAGGTTAGCAGTAACAAAGCAGAGCACATATCCTATCTGAGCAGTGAGAGGTAAGCTGCAGCAGCTCACTTAAAGACACATATCCCCTCACCTCTCCCTCTCTCACAAAGCCAAGGGGGGAGGGGGGGGGAGGATGGGTGAGGGAGGGAGGAATGTGTGCAGGGATCAGCTACATTAGACAGGGATAAGGCATGCTGTAGTAAAGCTGGATGAGGGAGAGGAGAAGCTGCAGCACAGAGCCGACTTATAAAATGCACAAATGTGTAAAATGGACTTATGCATGAAATGTAAAGGCTTTTATTGCTGAATTTGACTTATAGAGCAATGGCTCTGCAGGATTCTTCTGTGTGTCGACGTATGTGGTGCCAAGGGGTCCTCCTGTCATTCAAACAGAGGATGCAGATGACACCTCATCCAATTCGTATACTTCCATTTCAAAATAACAGTTGAATTGTAAACTTTCTCTTCCAAAAATGAGGGTGGAAAAATCTTTAAGATGTCAAAAATACATTAAAAGCATTCACTTTAGATCAATGTTTTTAAATTCTTTATCAGTTGAACTTGTAATTTATTAAACACGTTTGTTGCTGCTATAACAATTGCAAAAACAATCAAAAAAACGTCATTCAAAGATCATTCAAAAGTAACATTTATATATTCATAAATCAATTTCCCATGCAACACCTTGAAATGTGCTGGAATGTGCGAGAAAACTATTTGTTTTCCCAGTGGAAGAGCGTAAAGAGCCGGTGCAGCAATGCAGTTGGATGATGCATGGTGAATATTCTGCGGTGCAGAGACAACATTAGCCCGCAGCATCCCCCCGCCTCCTCGCCCAGGTGTGGAGGAGAGCCAGGTGCATGTCACCCTACTTTTTCCTCTCCTGTTTGTCCCTCTTTGACTCGCCGCTTCTCCACATCTCCAACACACAGCTGGAGGGAATTCAGCCAAACTATCACTGTGAACGTCCCCCGGGCTGAAGAGCACAGAAATTACACACACTTTACTCTTCGAGGGCCAGAAGCAAATAAACACCTGAGCATAATGTGAAAATGTGTTTGCGCATTTCTGCCTTGTAATTCCGCCTTCTGTGTGGCCTCGCAAGATAGTTCTGTCCCTCACCCTGCAATTTTCTCCAGCTTGTCTTCCAGCAAATGTCGCTCTATAGAAAGCATTGAGGGTAAATATTGCTTATAGGAATCTGTTTAGATTGAGGCAGTTCAATCAACACCACCTCTTTGGAACGAAGAGATGGTGTACACCGAATGAATTTCTCTGAGTGCAAGAACTCCATGTCCTTCAAACACAAGACCCATAACTTTTTCATTTTCAATTTTTACCCCCCTTTTTTTTTTTTTTTTTAAATCTTTTTCTAACCTTCTGCTCATCCTTCCCTGCCTGGAAATATTTCCCAATATGTCAAAAACCGAGTCCGTCTTCCAGTTTTTCTTCTTCTTCACTCCCACAGAGCGAGAGGAAAAGTAAGCAAAGAAATTCTCCAGGCTCAGCAGCGGGGGAAGACAACTGTCCCCCTATCCTTGGGGCTGAGGCGGGCCAAATCAAATAGCAAGTGCAGCAGCAGGAAATGGCTGGCCAAACACACAGGAGCATGAATCCAGGGTTGGCAGGGCGTAAGGATTTCTCCATGCAGTCCCCAGGCGTCCTGCGTGACTATAGAGGCCTTTTTGTATTCAAAGGACATCTCCCAAATGGGTTTAGCAGTAATCGGAATCAGAGATCCACAAGAAGGTTTTATTAAACCAGTCAATCTGTTTCTAGATGTCAAGAATTTGACATGTATCCTGATGCAGTACAACGGTTTCTATGGGATTTTGTTTAGCCAATTACGGTGACCAATGAAGGCAATAATGGTACCAACTTGAGGGCTTAGAAAATTAATTTAGAGTTTTGGAATTTTGGGTTTCTCTCCAAATATGAAAATTGATGACGTTTCTCTCCACTTGTACTAAACATCAGTTCTTGATCATGAGGTACAAATGAGGACTTCAGTAGATACCCAGCACATCAGCATGAAACCCAAAGTAAAGTTAAACCAATGATTCTGGTTTCCAGTTTGCCACCCACTAAGAAAGAATGAGCTCCATAGATACTGTAAGGTGTGTCATCAAATTCAACACAACACAGTCAGACGATTGTGTGCTAATTTGGCTGTCTGAGCAGGATTTCCTCGCCACATTTCTCTGGATCTTTCTGTGGCATCCAGTTGCCCCCCCCCCCGCCCTTGCCAACATCCCACCCATCTCTTTCACCTCCCCTCACCTCTGTAAATGAGAGAGAAGCAGCCTCTGTCCAACACGCTGCTGTTTGCACAACCGACCGCAGCGGAGGGAAGCCAACGATTACGGCAGCCACCGTGGAAATGCGAGAAGTGGGTGGCAATCGCTGGGGAGCCGAGGTTAGGGAGGACAGAAAATACTTACTGTATGCATGTATGTGCTTTCAAAGAACCTCTGTGCAAGATGTGGTACTGAATGTTCCAGCTGGGTTTTATATGTGTTCCTGTTCCAATGAATTGTATATGGCTGAATGTATAATCTATCTAGGAAGCCATTGGAAACCCAGTTCCCCTTCCAACTATATAATTCAGGGTTTTATGTAAACTAAATAAACAAGTGTGGTACTTTCAATCAAAATAATGGCATTTTAGTATAACAATGGGTTTTAATTGTGAGTGATTACATCTTGATATTTGCAACATGATTAACTACAATTCAATAATAGGAAAAATCACCAAAATAATTTGCAAATCTGAAAATCATTTGTTTCTTTGGAGATGGGCAGGAGTTTGTCTGTCTCATCTTTTGTTGCAAAGTATCAAAATGTTTGCAAATGAACTCAAAAGTGCCCACTAGCCAGACCATGAACAGGACCCGTATATTGATTTTGGTGCTCCGGGAGGCTTGAGGTCATGAGAGGTGCTCATCTGTGCAGAGGAGCAGTTGGGAAGTGTCGGGACTGACTGGCGCATTAGTTAGTGGAATTATGTGGATCAGGGCTGCAACAGCTAGAGGTGCACACGCTCACCGGCAGGATTAGATAATGCTATTATCAGTATGATAGTAGCATTAGAAAGAAGCATTAGCATGGATAATTCCACGGATTCAGCAGCGGAGAATCGCCATAAAATCATTGCATTATACCCAAAGAGATGAGATCCAGATATAGAAAAGCACTCAGGCTGCGGAGAATCAAACTTGACGGCAAATCTGGGAATTAGGAGTCATCAGGTTTTTCGTGTTTTGTTGGGTAAACAGATATTTAACAAAAGGATGATCACAAGCGTCTTTTCTCTCCATTTTGGCTCCAAAGATAACACGACCAAAGCTGTTCCCATTTAACCACAGCAGTTCTTATCCTCAAGAAAAAGTTTCCATACAAAACAAATGCTAAGAAGGTTTTTTATTTGTGGTGTGGATGCGTCAAGGCCTACGTCCACAAAAGATGCTGCTGGAAAGAGTGACATCATTTTAGAGTGGTCCGCTCCAGCTGTCCATCACTTTACAAGTTAAACATCTCCTTTTGAGTGACTTACAGTGAGACTGAAGTCAAATCGCTGTACAAGGATTCTGCTAGAGTGAGTACTGGGTACTATTTATATCCAACGCTACCATCCAATAGCAATGGGGGCTATTGTTCCACTTAAAGAGCCCATATTCTGCCCTTTTTGGGGTTCGTATATTTAATCTGTGTCTACTTTTGTACGTTCACAATAGCTAAAGTCCGAAAAAAGTGTCTGTTTTCATGTACTGCTCCTCCTTGCTCCCTCTACGCTCTGAGTCCGTCAGCTGCGCTCTGCTGAGCCCACACTGTTAGACCCCACGTTGGCCAAGTCTGCTCTGATTGGTCTGCCGATCCGCTCTGTCGTTATTGGTCAGTCGCTCAGCACGGTTCTCGGAAAATGCCCCGCCTCTTTTACCATATTGGGAATGCAGCCACTGGCTCCGTCCGAGGGGAGCATAAACGTTAGCACCTTAGCACTACTGTGCTACCGCAGGCTGCGGCATATCGTGGGCGTGCTACAGAAGTTAACGGGCGTGCAACATGAGCTGCAAGGCTTGCCACAACGAGCCAATGGGCTTAGATCAGTGATCTCACACTGACAACGACGTCGGGCTGACAAATTTTTATCGAGGGGGGCTAGAACCGAGCGTTACATGCGGCTAATGCTACAGCTAACAGGAGGACGTAGGAGAAGCTGCTTTTCCGCGGACTTTGAAAACACACTAAAGAGCATATAAAACCAGAAGAAGCATAATATGGAACCTTTAAGTGGCAAAGGAAGTTTAGTATATATTGTAGAAATATTTGTATTAAACTACTGCATGTTTAGCAGACTTGTAGAGAGCTGTACAATATTCCAGACTACGATGGATTTTTGACCAATCAGAGTCAGAACTGGGTCTTCGGACTGAAAAGACGTCTAAAGATCCTCTTATGCTGGATCAATACTTTCTAACTGAAGGGGCATCAATGAACAAAATCAAAAAGTCGCAAAAAAAGACAAATTCACCTGGGAAATTTATGCGACAGAAAAAAAAACAAAAAACAGGTGGCCATAATATTGTGCGCACTCTGTTTTTTCCCCTTCCACATGGCTTTTCTCACTCTAGAAAACTTGTGCGAAGGTGGAATGATAACCATGTTGGTGTGGGAGGTCTGTTCAGCCAGCTACAGTAGCTGGGGATTGTGTGCACACACACACACACACACACATACACACACACACACAGCTGCTACCATAGCACACATGCCTGGGTATAAATAACTGTATGCCACTATTTTGTCTTTACATATTTAGCTGTTGGATATTTTAATGCAAATTAATGTGGTGGGATCGTAGAGGGGTGTTTTTGTTGACTGGAATTAGTGCTTGTGAGCGAGCTTTCTTCTCCATTCTTTCCCTTTTTCTTTCTCTCCTCTCCAAATTACAGCTATTAAGACAAGACTGGTGTGAGCCAAACACGGCGCTCCACTTAATGTGATTTCCCCTCGCGCGGTGAAAAGGGAATAAGAGGCGATGATTCATGGGAGCAGCACAAAAAGCCGGAGAGACGGGAAGATGTCCACCTCCGACATGTGCTCAACACAAACACTGGGCTTGTTTAAGTGTGTAATTGCAAGTGTGTGTGCGATTTTTTTTGCATGCAGATGAGCTTAAAGTGAACATTATGATTTATGATAACTTGTATTTAACATCAGCACAACACTAATCTAATGAAAAGACTGTTTTAGAAAGAAACATGCAAATGCCCACTGCTTATTTCCAGGTTTGAGAGCCAGCAGTGGTAGTCTCTCTTCTTCATGTGGTTTTATTGCGTTCCTGCAAAAATGATCTTGCTGGCAACTTCCCCCACACAACCGAGGAGTAATGTGACAGCAGCACGCCGGCTTTTCTTTAACGTCTACCACGCCAGCTTTCAACACCCGCCATTGGCAGAATTGGGTTTGACAGCTCTTGTTGAGGCCTGGCGATTGGCGGGGCTCCAGGGACGTTGTTTGAGAAGAGACGTGTGGACGGCGAAAAGGTCCGGGGGAACAGGAAAACAAGGCAGTCACCGCTGAGAAACTCGAGCGGGAGTGTGGTCGAACCCTAGATCTTGTTTCATCAAGTACAGATTAACAGCTGAGGCCATCTGAAGGAGTCCGGCGCCGCAGAAAGTGAATGTGTGAGTGCTGACAGCAACACAGACCCTTTGGAGAAACACTTAACACCACAGCCAGGATGCAGAAGATTGGAGATACTGTTAAGCAGAAGGCAGAGAAAGGCCTTCAGTCGACAGCTCTGTCCGATTCACAAGATACGGTTGTGCCTTTTTGAAAAATGGCTTTGATTAAAGGGGAACAAAATGTGCTATTTTTTAAACAAAATCCACTGCAAAGACCAAACCTGAGCCCAATCCGTACAGTGTACACAGAGTCTGAATCCCAGGGCCAAGTCTTCTGGCCCGCCCCATAGATCAAGGCTTAATGTAGCCTGCGGCACTGGCAGAATGGCCGAGACAAATGACAGTTCATGGAGGTGGGGTCCCTGGGCAGAGCTCGGCCTGGCCTCTGGCGCTGTGCTGCGGCTGGGAGCCTGCAGGACAGAGGGCCCATGCAGGGAGGGGAAAGGAGGGAGAGCGAGGGATGCCGGTAGGGCCCACTCGCCTCGCTAATGGGTCCCCAGACAACCAGGCTTGACCTCACGGGCCCAGTGCATTCATTACCAGCTGGTTAGCTGCAAGAGCTAGCCGCAGCTAGTTAACTGCACTTAAAGGTTAAAGCTTGCTTAACAGGGCCACAGAAAGACGATCTGATAGCTGCATTCACGTTCTGATTGGCTGTACTTATTGTCTGAAATAACATATAACGCTGCCGAGTGTACAACGATAAAAAATATTGCCCGATAAACTACTGCAGACGTTTGGACTGCTGCCATTACAGTGCATCAATTTTGACTTTGAATACAAGTTACAAACATCAAGTGCCATTACAATTTAAAATGCAGGAATGAATGAATGCCTAACTAAATGCAAGAAACCCTCCTGGACAACTAGACCTGACAAAATCATCGGTATTCAGAGATTCAAATCAGAGATGGAATTTGTATTTGTATGAAGTCCAGATCTTGCAGTCCAAAGATGATATGCAAAGAAAGACAGCATTGAGTAGTCTTACAGAAAACTCCTATAGGACAACAGTCTAAACTTTGCCTCCGTGTGTTGCATATCAAATGCTCCTATTCCTGACCACTCCTGTCTCGTTACACCTCCCCTCATCCGAGTGAAGCAAACACGCGTCCGTTTGCACCGCACATCACAGGAGTCCATTCTCCTATTTCCAGAGGGCACACGCACGACTCGGCTGAAATAACCTCCTGGAAGTCTCCTCATCTCTATGCAGCTATCATTTTGCTCCGAAAAAGATGTCCACCCGCCCGCCCGCCCTGCAGCAGCAACCCACAGTGCCTGTGAACTCTGCATACATTATCTCTCCTCCCCTCCATAGGGCGCTGCGCTTTATGCAGGAAACCGGCCCCATTTATCAGCATTCCCTGCACCCCCCCCCCCCCGCCCCCCAACCGCCTGGCAGAGGCACCTGCTGCTAGTCTAACTGAAGCCCGGCTGTGGCCTTATCGCTGCTGCAGATCACAAGGCGCGGGGGATGTAGATTGGCTAAATCTGCAGCTAAAACAAACACACAAACAAACACAGAGAGCTAGCACTTATTTCCTTGCCTGCATTCCTCCCTTCAGATTTGGCCACATCTGAAGGTGAAAGGAAAGGAAAGTAAGTTTAAGGGATGGATTACGGGCGGCTTTTGAAAACTAACTGGGGCACATGCGTTTGGCGCGCTCTCCCCTCGGTGCCAGGCCTAATGATTTCTAATGCTGCTAAACATCGCGGCGCAGCGAAAGCCCCGCTTTTCACCGGGGACGCGGCCGCAAATCTCCCATCGCATGTTCCCTTTGTTGATTTTTGCGAGACAACAACACGGCGAACGCTTATCTCCATTACAGCCCGGCACCGCGGGGAGCTTTCCCAAAGCCTTTCACCCAGCGCCTTATTAGCAGCTATTCCCTTCTGTCTCCCTCATCCTCCAACTGGGAGCAGATAGAGGCGAAGGAGAGGGAGCATTATCCCGGCGTTTGCTTCTTCCTGATTCATAACAAACCCCTCGCCGCGTCTATTCACACGCCATTGCGCCTGGATGGCCCCACTTCCTCTTCCACTCTCCCTTCTCTTCTTTTGCATTCTTAGCCCTGAATCGCGCTAAGAAGAAGAAGAGAAAGAAGCATTCCCAGTTATTTATAAGCACCATACAAAAGGCTTGGCTGTTAATTTCAGAGTCTGTAAGAAGATGAGGCTCTTTTGTGCTTGTTTGTATTGTGGAAAACAAAGAAAGGGATAACGCTGTCAACAATGATAGCTTCATTTCAGTGACGTAAAGTAGCATGAGATTGCAAAGGTTACTGCTCCAGCTTAAGAGCTAAATGTTGTGTAAAGGGAAAGAGCATGCGTTTCTTGTTTAAGGGGGAACTCTGAGATGAATTCTAATGCGAGGAAGTTCCTTAAGGCGGTAATCTCAAGGTCTTCATCCCCTTTCTTTTTTCTCCTCCTCTTTCTGCTCCATCATGCCTCTCTCTCTACCCTTTTGTGATGTGTGTGTGTGTGACTCATACTCTTAGTTGCAGCAATGACGATAAAGATCAGCCCTTTTTTCTTTTTGGGTTCCTCCCCAGAAGTCTTAATTCCTGCAGCCCCTCAGCTGCCCCCCCCCTTGTTTGTTTAGTGTGTGTTTATTTGTTTCTCTGTAGTCCTGGGATTAATTATCATAACCATATGCCCGGCTAATACATCTCTCTCCAAGCCAATAGTGCAGCAGCCTGCTACTTCTCCATTTTAATTACAGCTAACGTCGTTAGCCGGATTTTTGTTTTGCGGTTTCCTGCTCATTTCTGAATTCATAATAATTAAAAAAAATTAAAATACCGTCAGAAAAATAAGGGGTTTGGAATAATTGACTCCTAAAAAAGTAGCATTGCGACAGTCTAGCACACGCAGGGAAAAAAAAAAATGTTCACACGTCTGACACCAGTGCGGCATGAATTCAAAAGAATCCTACGTTAGCTTTTGGAAAAACAGTCCAATTGGGATGCAACCACCACATGTTTCTTCTGACTTGTTTGACACCAAAGTTTCACACTAGAAGAAAATAAATGTTCCTCATAGGTGTGAATATGGTGATTATGACGCAGAGGATTTGAAAAAGCATGCTGTGTTGCGGTGAAGGTGAGTGCTGCTAATGTGTCTGGGAAGGAGTGGTGTCGGGGGTTCAGCGTCTGCTCATATTTTACCAGCTTGGCTTACATCCAGACAAGTTTTGTCTGGATGGGGGGGGGGGTGGGGGGGTGGTGGAGTGGGTGGAGGGGAGGGATAATGACTGCTGAGTCAATCAGCACAAGCTAGGTCAAAGTCATGGTGAGGTGGAGACGGCGGAGGGGTTTGGCTGAGGCTTTGACGCTGACGTAGTGATACTATTAGGCTTGTGATGACACCTAATGAATGGTCACAGTACGCTTTACTGTGCTTTCATAAGGTTGTCATTACAGGTCCCTCATGGACCAGAAGACCCGAGGCCCAGCATGAAACCCATACAGGTTAGGGTCCAGGTTTAGCCTCCTTATTTTACCCAGTATTCGAGTACTTTCCACATTGTCTGTAAGGAAAACCAGAGTAGAGCCCATTACTAGTTAAACAACTGAAAAATGTTCAGACTTGGGTCCAGATTACAAACGGTCTTGAACAGCCTAAAATACCTACAATTCACTTAGCAGACGTACATCAGAGAGTAAGTGCAACACAAGCAAGGATCTAAAAAAAAGGGAACAATGTCAGTAAGAGCAAACGATCAGCTTTGAGTCTGATTGGACACACAGGTGCTGACAGGAAGTGACCAGAGGCAAAGCACAACATTGAGGGCAGTTCTTGAGAGCTCTAATCAGTATAGAAACCATCTTATAAGTCGTCGTTATCAAACAAAAACCATCATCATCATCAATAATATGGAGACCATCATCATTAAGTTAGTAGGTATTCATGAAAGAGCTGGGTCTTTAGCTTTTTCTTAAAAGGTGCAGAGGGACTCTGCATGCCCCATAAAGAGCTTTACACGTTTCTCAGTCTACCCAGTCATGGCAGAGGTCTGTTCACCAACGAGTCTGGTTCTACTCGGGTTTTCTACCTGTTCAAAGGAAGCTTTCCTTGCTAGAGTTGACAGACCAAATCCCCCTCGTCAATTGAGGTTTGGGTTCATCATTCTGGACCTCTACCTGGATGTTTCTTAACTCACCCAGTCCTGGCAGATGGCTTTGTACCATGACTCTGCCTTTGGGTTTTCTGCCAGTAAAAAGAAGAGTTGCCACCGCTGGTTCTGTGTGAATAACAGCTGTATAGGTAAAATGGCTTGGGATAACTTTTGCCATGTTTTGGTGCTTTACAAATAACAAAGTGGTCGATTAATTGATTTCTGATGCTTGATGATGTAACTCTGCTGTGTCCTGGTTCTTCTTGGTTGGATTCTGGGATTAGGCATTCTGCTCTGTTTCCCAGGTAATGACATGCTCGCTCCCTCTGTTTTCACCAGGCCTTATTTCAATAAGAAATCATCCATTATTTAGCTCCCAACCTATCTGCCCCTTCTTCCCTCCTCCTCCTTCCTCCCTTCTAGCCTCCCCTTGGATTGGGGGGGGGGGGGGGGGGGCACCCTGCTGGTTCTCACTTCAAGGACGAACGTGGCGGAGAGAGGAGAGAGGAGTCGACCTAGTCACCAGACGAGCTCTCAGAAGAGAGAGAGCTAGGGAGACAAAGTAAGGAGAGAGAGAGTGAACACACACACACACAGCTCTCTGAAGAAATGTGAGAAATGTGTGACCCAAATATACATTACTTTGTACTCTGGTTCAAAGTTTCCTGTCCTCTCTACCAAACATTCAAGGAGAAGGGGGAAAAAACACAACAATGAATAAATCATACAGCAACTGAAACCTACTGTAGTACTGTTCCTGAAGAGAGAAAGAAAGAAAGAGAGAGAGAGACTCAGTGGGAGAGAGAGAGCCAGAGAGTTGAAAGTGAAACGGAGAGAGAGCAAACACCTCTTTGGTCTTTTGATGGCACTCTCTTATGGAACATGGTATTTCTTGATTCGCTCTTAAATCCGTCATCAGTCAAGCTAATAATTCGACGTAAGTGCCGCTGTGAAGCAATACATCACATGCAGCAGGCGCCGTCCCCTGTGAGCGCTCAAATTACAGGAGCCAAACAGTTGGAGAGCCTATTAGGCAACTTCAGACTTTGATACAAAGTGCTGTTTTTTGTTGCTGTATTGTCTCAAATTAACAGATTACTTTTGATATCTTATTTGGCTCATATGAAGCTGAAACAGTGACAAAGAAAAGCTTCCTTAAAGCAAGACTTTGTGGATTTCTCTTTTTCCTTTTGTCATGTTTAAACGTGTAATCCCTTTAGCATTGAAACATCATCCCATCAAGAGCAGCAGGCGGGATAAGACGGGTTTGCTGTTGCCACTTCACAGCCGGCACCGCAAACGCTTTCATCGTGCAGCAACGTTTGTTTGTCACGTAAATCATTCCCTCTCAATCATTTTACTGTATATCTGAGACAAAACACTTAACTCCCTGTGACTGAGGCATCATTGGATTCAGTGATGGGAGTGTGTTGAAATGCAGTCATTCGTATAGAAAAACAGACGACGGCTACTGTATGATGTTAAACAACCTTTGTCATTGGTGGAGTTCACCTTCATTCACCACCTGCCACCTTCAGTTACTTAAGTTGTTTCATTTTTTTGGCCTTTAAATCTAATCTAACGCTATCTAATTTTTGGCAAAACGGTAGCAGCACTTATCCCACTTCTCATCATCACAAGATTTAACTCCTTAAATAACCGTATTTAAGCTTTTTTTTTTTTTTTTTTTTAAGCCAAAGCAAATGAGTTACTTTTGTGGAAACCCATCAAACTGCAACTATTATCCAGCTATAACTCCCCACACACATTCAACACTGCACCGACCCTCCTACTTTCAAATCACTTATCAAAACTCACCTCTTTAAACAAGCTTTTAATGTATGATTGTGATGTATTTTCTGTTTTCTGTAGTTTACCTTCATGTTGTTATCTTTATTGTTGTTATCTTCATGATTTGTTTGTAATACTGCGATGTCCATTAGTCTCTCCTTCTGTGCTATTCTTTATGTTTTAACCATTGTAAAGTGTCTTTGAGTTTTTAAAAAAGCGCTTATAAATAAAATGCATTATTATTATTATTATTATTATAACCCTGTGTTCTTGGTGCATGTCAGGTATGAATAAGAAGGTATAAGCACATGTAGAAAATACTCCTGTTGTATGATCTAGAAAGAAGGAACCGATGATGTGTGTGGTTGTGATGTGTGTCAACCCCCCCACACCCCCTCCCCTCCCCACCGGATTGCTGATGGACGGTCTACCTCCCCCCCACCCCCTTGCTCTCTATCCCTCTTCCTGCATCTTATCCCATCTCTCCCCCTATCCCTTTCCAAGCCCGGCGCAGTCTAGGCCTGTGAAGACTGTTTGGTCATGAGCCGGGGATCCGGCCGAAGATTTCTGCCTTTTAATAAGACAGTTTTTTCTTACCACTGTAACTTTTGCTGCTTTGCTAAAGTGCTCATGATGGATAAGCCGGATCTTTGTAACATAGCAATAAGTAAGGTCTTTTACCTGCTTTTTGTAACATAACAATAAGTAAGGTCTTTTACCTGCTCTTTTGTAATGTTAACAGACAAAGAGTAAGGTCTTTTACCTGCTCTTTTGTAATGTTAACAGACAATGAGTAAGGTATTTTACCTGCTTCTTGTAAAGTGTCTCGAGATAACACTTGTTATGAGTTGACGCTATACAAATAAAAATTGATTGATTGATTGATTGTGTTGGTTGGAGGAGTTGTTGGCCAAAAGTCTGAGTTTGAACCTGCTGCTTGTGTCAGTGGAGAAGATCTATCCATAAAGGCAAAACATGAAAGAAACTCAAATACTGGACGTCAGTGGTAGACTGAGGAATTAAAGACATGTTTGGACAAATTGGGCTTAGATACACCGGTATCAGCGTATTCATTTAATATCATCAAATCAATACCTAGGTTGCGTTCACCAGTGTTGCATTGCCTCTTGTACCAATGTATGCATGTATGCTCATTCCTTCTGTCTATACATCTTTCCCAGGGAGGATTTGCACCTGTCACGCAGCATGTGACAATATTAACCAGGTGTGGTCGTGCCCGATGCTCCCTCGCTGCTCGACACTCATCAGATTCTGCGTGACGGCTCTGAAGTACAGGGAGACCCACCGGAGGAGCTGTCAGAAGGCAGGCCGGATCCCACTTAGTGGATCCCATCCCCGTCTCAAATCTCAAACGCGAGCAGCGACTCCAAATGGAGGCTATCATCAGAGCCCGCGGTGGGCTCGCGACACGAGGAAGTCATTGCTCCGTCTATCACAAGAGAAAGCTGCTAATGATGATGTTTTTTTTTTTTCGTCAAGTGCACAAACATCAAGTCCGGTGAGGGTTTTTCAGTGTGTGTCTATGTGTGCGCTTGACAGGAAACGTCTTCCTGCATTACACTTCTGCGGCGGGAAGATGTAATAATTTCCCTTGAAAACTGGGGCTAGACGCACGCTTCCTAATGATGGAATCTTTTGATGTTTAAATTAGGATATCACACGCGAGGAGCTATCCTCTCAGGGCCGCACCTTCTTATGACAAGATTAGCAGCAAAGCAAAGCCATTACTGTGGTTTATTTCTGCCCCAGCCAACTCCCAGACACAGGCAGCCATCCAGAGAGAGAGAGAGAGAGGGAGGGAGGGATGCTGGGGGAGGAGAGATGGAGTCAAAAAAAGGAGAAGTGATACAAGAATAAGCAAGGGAAGAAGGAAAAGAAACTAATGGGGTACACACTCTTTATAGATCCCATCCAAACCACTTATTTATAGATCATCTGTGAAGCACATATAAACCTCTACTTCCTAGTTCTGTCAGCCTGTCACAATGTCAGCCATGTCAACTTTCACGTATTTTGCTGTCTCTGCTGTCAACACACTGTACGGAGAGAAGAATTAATAATGCTGTAATGCTGACAAGCTCCGAGACGGACTGGTAGCAACATTTACTGACTCCGCCGCCTGTCCCACGAGATCCTTGATAGCCCGTCTGTGTTTGTAGGACAAGAAAGAAAAGCTAAAAACAAGAAGCGACTGACAATGATCACATCTTGTAAAAAGACACATTCTCACTCTTGAGCCATTTCATTTCAGTCCAACTGTTCGGACTGCAGCTGCTGTGTGTCTGCCTTTATGCACTAGAAACATCTGGTACATCATGAATATGCAGGATAAGATAAACTCTTATTCCTGAGGACAGTGTGGATATTCTGCACCGACACTTTGAGGTCAACAAAAAGCTACCTTTGTAAACCATCGTTCTCTGAAAAAAAAAAAAAAAAATTATTTAAGAATACTCAGACCAAATATTTTCTTTAGTCACTAAAAGGCCCAAAGTGTAATTTCTGAACTAAAAAAGAGACAAGAGAGGTCTGCCAGTGTCCCCACACTTCTGCGTTGTGATTGGCTGGAGCTGGACTGTGGTGTCTGTCCATTGGGAAACCAATAGTGAACTTTAAACTACTATTTAACCAAAACCATGATTATTAACCCAACTTTACCTTTAAGTAATGTGGCTGCCTTTTCTCAAATCGAAGCATGTAATTAGCACTTTGAAACATGGGGAAGGGGAACTAGCCAATCATGGCACGGTATAGCAATATAACAGTATTTGCAACAATAATAAAGTGTTTACTTAGGCTGAAGAGTAATAGGAAGCTGGGCTAAGGCTCTTTCTCCCTGTTCTGATGTCCTACCCAGTCAGTTTCTGTTTTGTTCGCTGAATGTACCTGAAGCTGTCTGTTTTAGATAGTTTGGGTTAAAACGTCCTGCAAACCCTCACAGAATAAAGAAACGGAACCATCCGCAACAGCCGGTCTGTAGTTCTTAAGCAGCTGGTTTAAAGGACAACAAACAGGAACCTATGAGTGAAATATCATCCACCTCCAAAGCATGAACTGTTCCTTCAAAAGGGAAATCCAGACACAGTGGCACAATGTAAATCCCACATAACGCCCTGCAGTGATGAACAGTTCAGTTTGTGGACAGCTCCTGGTGCTGAAATGGGATTAACTGGACTGAGCACATGACAAATAGGATAAAATAATGAACCCAGTTCAAACAGATTTGATCCCTCTGTATTATCTGACAAGAAGAAAAAAGCTTCATGTCACAAACACAAGTATGAGGATATTACGAGAAAGGACACGGATAGTAAACTGTACTGGCAAATAAGCCAATAGAGAACTAGATGCATTGTTCTCACAGATGTTTCTCTGCAATTCCCCCATTTTCGTTTCCACTGAGCTTTCGGACAATTACCAGACATGCACGATGTCTACATTGTTCACAATATCTTACTTATACTGAGCCTACAGTTGGATGGTTTCCAAGCACAAACAGATAACGGCAGACAGCGTCCCCCCCCCCCCCCCCGAAACACGACAAAGGTCTGCCAAAACCAACGGAGGCTGTGATAAAAATATAAGTAACGACGTAGACTTGATGAGTTACGTCACTTTTCTGGAGGTCTCCAAGTCGATTTCTAGGCAAATGAAAACAAAACTGACAAAAATAAAACCCAGGATGGACCTTTAAGAGAAACTTTCCAGACATAAATCCAAGACGAGCCTGTCTGCTTACCCTTGTGCTAGACTCAAACGATAAATTAAAAAGCTGCTGTGGTAATAACGAGATGTTTTAAGTGTATATGACCTTGACCTGTACGTGGTCTGAAGCCTCGTCAGAAAACAGATTCCTCTTGAGATTTGAAGATTTGTCTTGAACCACAGTCGATAATTACGCTTCCACAATGGTGTCCTATAACACACACACACACACACACACACATTCATATTAAGGCTGATGTTCTATGAAATGCTATCCGGCTGAACAGGGGACATTACCTGAGCTTTCAGGGCTCAGAGTGGCTGCTGGGTAGCTGAAGCACTGAGAGCTCTCCACCACTCCACTCCGTTCTCTCTCTGCGCTCGCTCAGGCAGCCGTTAGGACGGTAAAGAGAGGGGCCGGCGATGGCGGGTCCCCTCTGAGGCCCTTTTCATGCTCTCAGGTTGAGTCACAAGGGCCCACTTCATCGCCGTTATCCGCGGATGGGAAATACATAGCTTCTCTTTAAAACTCTGACCCGGCCTTTTAGTCCGGTGCGCCGGGGGCCGATTATCCTCACTCACCCTTTTAAAAAAGTCCTACAAACACACACATACACGCATAAATGCTCTCAGTCATAAAGCGCATTAGAGAGCGGCACACGAGCACGCACATGCATACAGTAGATACAAGCGCCAAGTGGCTCATATTCGCAGAGGTTACAGCCCCGACTCGGGGACGGATCTATATTTAAGAGGGAGATACAGCGAGCGTTTAACCTTGGAGTTGAGGTGACTTTGAGTGAGTCACAGAGGTGTAGGAGTTGCCTTTGTGCGCTCTTCCTGCTGCATTTTCTCATTGAGTGAGTCAGCCAGCCGGTCTGTGAGAGGAGAACTAAGCGCTCGCTTTGCAGAGTCTTCCTTTTGAAGATGACCTTGGGCTGGAGGTAAAAACACGCCGAATGTTTTCACAGCCGCACAAAGTTTCATGCTCCGGCGCGTGGCGTGAAACCCCCCGTGCTCGTATCTCACACCAGACAGAGACGTCCTGCAGCCTAAGCCGGTCCTCTAAAAAAAAAAAAAAAAAAAAAAAAAAAAAAAAAAAAAAAAAGGTCTGAACTCGCCTGTGACAGGTGAAATAGACCAGTTGGAATATTTCAAATTCAAGCAGAGATAAACAAACAAGCGGCTCATCAAAGTCAGGGTTTTTTCTGTGTGTGTGTTTCACGGTCGCCCCCAGCTATGTTTACTCATTAGCTCGCCGTGTCCAGTAGCTCTTAGATGAAAGACGAAGCCAAGGACTGATAATGAAAGACAATGCAGCTAACTGAAACAAACAGAGCACTGAAAAGCCCCCACTGGGAGTCTGTTTCCCCTGGTCCACATCACTGGGATGGGTGGTGTCTGCTCTCTGGTTGTTGTTCAAACAATTAATGAGAGGTTCGAATGAGATTCAGTGGGTGGGATGGAGCAGGCCGACTGTTCGGGGACAGTTTTCTGTCCATTCTGGTGATTTATGCACCCGAACTGAGAAGTGTGTCAACTTTTGAAAAAGGATTTTAGAATATGGAACAGTTGTCAAACATTGTAAATCCTAAAATTGTCACATTAATTTCGCTCAGAGCAAAGAGAATGCTACCTCTTTTTATTTTATCACATTGTATCAAGACGTTCTTTTAAGATCTGTTCACATCTTTTGGTTGACAATGATTGGACTGGTTGCTCCTTATGAAAACTGAACACTCATCCTGCACATTTCAAATTGAATAAGAAAGTCTCACCCTCACTAAAGTTTAACTTCCGGGGTGCTCGACGTAAGTTGATAAAAAACAGACAAAGTATGTCCTTCTGTATAAGTGTTACCTGGCTTTGCTTTGCTTGTTTGTCGTCTTGGGCTTTAAGTCTGAATAAACTTTGGAGAACTTTGGACAGATTGATGAAGAAACAAAGAAAAACCATTTTCATGTTTTTACCTGGCTGCTTTAAATAAAAAATTCAATCATTCAAATCTCTGGCATTATTTATTATCAGTTCCCTTTTCCAGCATATGAAATCATATTCTTTGGCGAGACGAGTTAGCATCTGCTAAGCTGAGAAATACAGTAACTTCTCTGTTTACAAGCATGTTTCACTTTGCCTCAGACGGCGGGGCCTGCAGGGTGACAGAACAGCGCTGAACACAATTCCTCCTGTGTAGCTGCACTGCTGGCTCGCTCCTGCGCCTGTTATTAAGTCGGCGGCTGTGCCAAGCCGTTTGTACACAATCCTCTGTTGTTCGGGCTAGGTAGTGTTAGCATCACCCCGGCATCGGGATGAAGCGTGTGTTTCAAGTGGAGGAATGCCAGTCAGCCAGAATCCCTCTTTTTCCCTGCAGTGTCTAATCCATGACCACAGACATCCCCCTCATTACCGCCAAATTACATGCAAATTTCCCCAAATAAATGAGTTTTAAGTACTTGACAACCTGTCAGCCTTGGAATATTGAAACGTCCTGACGCCTAGATAAACAATCAACAATAATCACTCTATGCAAATTTGATATTTCCTGCACAATTACGAGAGGAAGAGGAAAAAAAACAGCCACTATAAATAACCGGACACACAAAAGCATCTGGCATTTGTTCAGGTTTTGAACAGATACGGATGCAAATGAAAGATTCTTTAGGATGTAATTGATTCAAACGTCGCTTCGCCTCCTCTGCCTCCTTTTATTGTTCTTCCTTTCTTTTCCGAGGCACTTGTTTTTTCTCTCTCCGTGGCGCTCTTTATCTCGCCGCTTTCAATATACACAGATAATAGCAGATGTAAATGAGTGAATGGGAGGAAAAGGAGGGAAGAAGGACGTGAATCAGCCTTTCATCCACCTCTTGTTTTGTCTTTTTAAGCTCGTGTTCTCGGGGAGGGGATGTGTGCAGAATAAGGCGCGTTGATGGAGTGGATGGGAGGTGACACTGGGTTGGAATGCAGACTGGGAAACGGCGAGCTTCGTCCATTCGCTTGTGGAGGAGATTACAGTGCATCTCAAAGCCCTCCCCTCCTGCACCCACTCCTCCACAACACCCAGAGATTAAGACTGACAAGAACACATCAAGTCATTCCAGGACAAGCAGATCTCTGGCTCTCATCTCTCCTCCCTGGGCCTTTCTTTTCAAAACACTTTCTTCTCTCAGTCCTTTTCTCTCTCGCTCTTTAAGTCTTTTTCTGTCTCGTACTCTTCTTCATTTGTCCGTCCACACTCAGGGCCTCGGAGGTTTCTCTTGAAGGTGCAAGTCTGACCCCCTGCGACCCCCAACCTTCCAGATCAGGACATCCATTAGCGGGAGCTAACGGCTTCATCCCCCTGCCAAGAGCTGACACCTCCCGCTGGGCCACTCTATGGCAGAACCCCCCCCCCGTCTTTCCTGACGGCCTCTGCTTGCTGCTCTCTGAGCTTTGGGTTCATGTTTTTTATCTCTGCAGAACACTCTCAGAGTCAGGCGGAAAGAGTCCACTGTTGTGGCTGACATCCAGAATCAAGGGGTTGGGCTGCAGTGATAGGCTGAAGTGAATCTCGTCATTTCTATGAGGCTCATCGTACAATCACAACAAAAAGGTTTAAGTGACAAGTTTGGAGCACAAAACGTGGATCCTACTGCTCCGACACGACTTGGTCAGACTAGAATTGGGTTTCGACACACATGTAATTTACAAGTACGGGAACAAAAAGTCAAATTCTGGTGTCGAAATATGAAGCCAATGCAGAAGAGCAAAAAAAAAACTGCAGTTCATTGAGTGTCCACTTGAGGCTGGCTGCAAAAGTTGGAGAATGCCCATCAGGTTCCATGTTACAATATGAAACTTTACAGCAGAAATAAACATGTTTACAGCCTAGTACAAAAAAATCATCATAGTCTCAATAGCTAATTTCTTAATTCCACAAACTGTTGGGGGTGAATTATTTGATTTTTGACTAATAAAGGACAAAAGTTTGACATATATTTGGCGGTCGCTGAGTTGACTAACAGGTAGTTGTGTGTAGTTACTGTAGAGCACATACAGAGAGGTATTAAACACTTCTTCAGGTGTTGACCTTGGTCATTTGACACTCTGAGGTGAATCTGCTTCATCCTCTGCAGGTAATCCAGCCCTGAGAGGATGTGAGGTTACCATGATTACCAAAAAAGCAGAACCAGTTGAAGATGATCTCCTGGTTGGAAGATGAGCATCACTGAGCCGAGTTGAAGCTCTGCAGCTGATTGGATCTTTCAAAGTGCTGCCGCGGACACCTGGGCTTCAGGGAGAAGGCGGATGGTCGTGACGGCGGCGGACATTGACGAGCTGCGCGCCGGCGTTATCAATCACGAGCTGCTCTATTAATTTCATCAAGGCCCTGGCGCCTGCTGACATTAAATGACACGCCGGTCGGTCCGATGGCGTCCCTGAGGTGGCGATGCGACCGGCCGCCGCTTTTGAAATGCAAATCAGGCTTTAACCTTAAACAGAGCCGCCCGCCCGGCTGAAATTATCTTTCTGCCTTCGAGTCAGGTGCTCCCCCCTCCCCCTCTTATTCCCACCTTTTCCCTGTGCTCCCTCTCTACGGTTTCCCACCGCCGAGTTGACCCCTGGGGTAGCGGAGACAGAGAGAGCGTCTTTAGAAGAAGCGACAGATAAAGGCAAAAGGTGGAGGAGGACGGGGGGGGGGAAGAAACAGTGCTGACACCAGCATTCTGTCTCGATGAAGGGGCAAGAGGAGCGCCACCGCCAAGCCGGGGGATGAAGACGTCTCAAGGACAAGGAATCATGGGAAGGAGGGTGAGGAGGGTGGAAGGGGGGAGGTCAAAGTGCACTTGCTACCTGGGATGACCACACATAACCCGCCTCCTTCTGTCTGCATGATTGCCCCACGCTGATTCTACCTCAGATATGAGTAAAAACAAACACCTGAAATCAGTTTGCAATCCAATACATGAAGGCTGTTTGAAAAAAAAAAATAGTCCCTGAGACGAGCCGTGCCATTAAAGCTGTCAATATTGTGAAGCATTAGCGTGGGCCAAGACGAGGAAGGATTGGTTACCAATATGTGAGGAGCTGCCATTGTTCCTGGAAAGCCTTTTCCCTCCTCTTTCTTCTTTATCTGAGCACACTGAACACATTAATTTTAATTGAGACATCAGACGAGAGTGAAACAGAGAGCGCTGCCTGGACAGGCGGCAGATACATGACGGAAAAAGGAAAAAAAATATTCAGACGGCAACTAAAAAAAAAAAAAGGAAAAAGGAGAGGAAACGGGGGGTGAAGAAAGGAGGTCCCCGCGGCAACACAAACAAACATATCATAAACACATGAGAGCTATCTCTCTCTTTATCTTTCTGCCTCTCCTCGCCTCCTCCACTCCTCTCCCGTCTCTATTTCTTCCTCCTCTCTGGTGCCTTCTTGTTTTTAAAAGAACAAAGCAGCGCAAAGCAAACTATTTCAGCATACCAATTCTCCACACATTATCTAAATCCCAACATCAGTATGTTGACTAGAAACAGCATTTTGTACAGTCAATGCAAATCAAGATTCCATATGACTCAGCAGGCATTAACAGTAGCTGGAGGATCGGGTTTATCTCATACAATGCATCTTGGTTGCACGTGCTTTGATTTGCAGTGAAACTTTGTTGAGAATAAAATGTTTTAGTGACTCCCATGGGAACCGTACACTGTAAAAAAAATCTCCTCATTAAGTCAGTTTGACCCTATTCTGCAAGTTTTTGCCTTTTTTCTGAGTTCAAGTGGAAAAAAAAATCAGTTGTTAAAATATTTCTGGGTTATCGGTAGCCTAGTGGTTAGTGTGCGAGCCCCATGTACGGATGCATAGTGGCCTTGGTTTGGGTAAATGGAAGTGATGAGGTCCTTATAGTCCTTTTTCTACAATTAAGTGTAAGATCTGTAAGATCTGCCTGTTCAAATGTAGATTTGGATTTTCTTGCTAGAATCTGCAAATTATTCGATGCTAAATGCAGAAATCGGACTCTTTCTTTCTAGATACAGAAATCCATATCAGGAAACCCCTTCAAAGTTTATTCAATTGGAAAGACACTGGAACATCTCTTTACGACTTTTCTACAGTACTCTATACTCACTTGATTAAAGAGAGAAACAACATTATATAAGAAGCATTTTGGCATAATGAAAAGTATAATGTGTAAAAATGAGATTGAAATATTTTTGTGTTAATGTCTCTAGGATATAAGCGTGTGTGTGTGTGCGTCTGTTTGAGCGAGGTTTGAGTGTGCATGAGCCCGCTGTCTGCAGGTTTAAGACATGCAGGTATCTGTACGGCCTGTGTCAATGTGTGCTTCCGTGCTGCTGCAAGTTTTTGTTTATGAGTACATGTGCAGCAGAAATATGTGCATGCCACTGCTTATCAGTGTGTATTTGTGTGTTCAGAATCCAGGGGGAGGGAGGCAGAACTGAGCTGCAGGAAAACCAAGGAGCTAAGCCCGGGATGTTAAGCACAGGGAGACACCTGGCACAGAAACTTAAGTGCTTCCACCAAGTATCATCAACCCAAGATTAAAAGCGTCGAGGGGGAATAGTGGGAGGAGGGGGGGGGGGGGGAGGGGGAATAGTGGGAGGAGGGGGGGGGGGGGGGGGGGTGCAGAGGGAGGAGGGGGGAGGGAGTGATCACGCATATGACAAGAGGGAAAAGGGGGGAAATGAGGAGAGGATGAGGACGGGGAAGTATCTGAAGGCAACAGCAAAACAGGAAAATGCTGTGAAACAGTTTGTAGCGTGAAGAGGATGCACATACTGGACATGGAATCAAAGTAAAGGTATAAACACCACTTTCTGCTACATGACAGATAACAACAGGGTGGTCTTTTCCTTAACTAGGCAACAGGATGATCGCTGGACTGAATAAAAAAGGAGGAAAACAAAATACAAATTGTACTAAACCAAACATGCCTGGCAAAAATAAATCAGTCGGGTGTTTTTAAAAATCCTTTTTAGAAGATTTTCAAAGTGTTACACCTCACTATTTGAAAACACAGCAGTGGCAGTAACCAGACTTACAAGGTTTACCCCCCCCCGCCTTTAACCGCACAGCCTGATTACCAGACAATCTCTTCTCAGATGTCTCTGAAACCAGTCCGTCAAGGGCCGACTGATTACTGTACACAAATACCAGGCTAATATCCTCCGTCGATGGCAAACAACAGGATGTGTGCACCGCAATCTCTGGCTTTCTGCACGGCTCTGTGTGTGATTGTGTGTGTGCGCGTTTGGCTCTGACTCATCTTCAGAAATCTGTGTTTTGATTGCAGAAAGTAACTGCGGGTACGCCTCTTTAAGAAGGACGTCTATGCTCTCTCTTCCCCATTTGCCGCCACTCTGACGAATGGTTATTATTACCGTCATCAGTGGAGAGAACGGCGAAATCAGGACCCCGACAAGCAATCTCTTCTCTTCCCACCACTGCAAGAAGTAACTGTCATTGCACATTATATCATCCGACATCGGTTATCAGGATGTTTTTCTTGGGGGAAAAAAGAGAAACCTGCCTACATTTTATTCTACTTCAAATCAAATATCTTAATACAGATGTGACAAACAGCTTCATTCATTAAAAAAACAGCCATAGTCACAAAAGAAAGGGAATGATCAGTGGTCTAAAGCGGAATGACAGCCTCTATTTCTTACTAGATAGAAGAAAAATCTCATTTCAAAGACCAAAAGGTTCACCATGTTTTGCACAGTGTGGTTTAAGAAATGTAACTTCCATGCAGAGTATCTTCCATTTTGGATGCATCAATGTTTTTTTCTTCCACTTCCTTCTAACATGAACATCCCACAAATGTTGCATTGCAAAAATAACTTCTTAAAGTGGTACAGTCGATGGGTTGAATTGGATATTGCCTCTATTTCTAACTAGAAGACAATCTTATTTCAGCACTGAGATCGTTATTTTTTGCAGAGTATGTCCCTCTCCCTGTCCTCTCTATCCAGACGGCGTACTTATGTGCATCCTACAGTCGTGTTGACAAGAGGGAGGCTTACAACTGGCACAACACAAGCCCCACTACAGGCTTAATAGCATTTCAAGTGTTTTCTCCCGGACTCGTGTTGAAATCTCCCGACTGAATATCGTGAAGGGGTGAAGGAGCCAGTTTGAATGCACATGCGACAACCCGGGATAACATCACAGAAGATCAGTAGATCTGGCTAAATTTGAAGGTTATCATTTCATTTAGACGGCTGCTGTTGATGAGATATTGATACAGTAGTCGTCTATTCAAGAGGAAATTAGAGAGCAAATGAAATGACCCTCAGGTTCACAATAACCCCATTCAAAGGCCAGTGAGTCATGATTGCAGATTTTTCTGTCTGCTAGTGAGTCAGGTAGATAGTCAGCCCGTCCTCAGAACACAGAACAAGAGCTATAGTTAAGCTCTTTCTGGGGCTTAGCAACAATAATCCAACCCACAATTCTCCTCTCGTTCTGAACCCAGAGAGAGGATGAAAGATTTAGACTCTCACCCTTGGTCTCTGAAGCCTTGCTCTTTCCCTCTTCTTTTTTATTCCTCTCTTGCTCCGAACCATCTTTACACCCCTCTCCATTCTCTGTTTGTCTCTCGTTATCCTTCACCCCATGACTCAGAACAGGAAAAGATCTTGTGATGATTATTTCACGAGCGTGCTGGTATCATCTTTGTGGGTTTTCTCGACTGTTCTCATCCAGGAGGAGGTTTACAAAGCACTCAACAGAGAGCTGCCTGCTCTCTTCAAAGTAGACCTGCTACAGAACTTATTGAACTAGTAATGGTAGAACTTTCATAATGTTCACATTCAAAATAATTACAACAAATACGTATGATATCATCTGCATAGAGTGATACTTAATGCTTCATAGTTTGGGTTTAACATTCTTATTTATGCTCGTCAAGAAAGGACTCAACTGGTCTTTGCTCTTAGAGAGAGCTGTGGTTCTTCAAGAATGGGATCTTTGGTTTAAGATTTATTTTAAGCTCAGAAAACAGCTGACACATGTTCAATACAAGCAATCATTTTGATTTTATTTAGTCTGACGATGATTCCTAAATTTGCCTAATTAGGAGCATGGTTGAGTGTATTGGATGTTCTTCAGGAGGCTTAAGGCTCGCCTCAGCTCCACCTCTTTGGGCTTGATAATTCCTCTTCAGATCACTGAGACGAACACCAGCAAATAGTCCTACCTATGAGTAAGTCATTGTGTGCGCTACAGACCGTTTAAGTGGTTCTCTTATTAGCACAAATATCCTTCTATCTCTCACTCATCAAATGCATTCACATCACCTCTTTCTTGTATCCCTTTCAGTGAAACAATGCTTTCAATGATATTGCCCACACTTCCTGACTGCTGAAACATTACACCTACTATGATCGTGATTCTGGACAAGCTAATTACCGTGCCAGCTCTGACATCCATTTCTCAAATGAGCTTTTGAGTGACACGGCAAAAAAGGCAGAGGCGGTGAAGCAGACAAGGGTTTAAAGGAAATCTAAGGAATTAAATATACAAAACTCATTTAGTCCTCGCTGGTACTTCCTCCCACTACATACTATTACCGATCTCTCTGTATTCTCAACTCATTTGGCAGCTCGTATTGCCCCTCGACTGGCATCTAAAGGCTTTGATGTAGTCGGTAGCCGGGCCAGCGCTGTGGCAACCTGTGTTTGAGAAGTCTGTGGGCTGGCCTCTCTACATCCCCTCTTTTTCTCTATTTTCCTTTTTTTGTCTGTCCGTCTCTCTCTGGCAGTTAATGAGCCATGCAGGACCGCCATCATTCTGTGTAGTCATGTCGAGAGTCGGAAAGAGGTGAAAGAAAGCGATAGAAATACTTTTTTTTTTTTTTCAAGAGACGGAGAGAGTGGGGACATGATGTTTTCCTTCACCTCCTCCCTAATCAGGCCCATCTTCCAACCCAACACCACACGGCAATTAGACCTGACAGTACTCCGACTCCCACAATCCCACCAGGAGTACACGTTCAAACAAACACAAGAGGGGGGGGGGGGGGGGGGGGGGTGTGTGAAATGCCTGAAAACAAGCCGACTTCAAGCAAACAGACCTCCTGATAGCAGTGAGGTAAAAATCTAAAATCTATTAAGACATAAAGAATAAAAAAAAACTGAATTCTCAGCGTCCCAATGCTCACGGCCAGATGTTTGGCGGGAAAAGTGGTCATGACTGTGTGGGGTGTGCAGAAGCAGGCCTGAAATCCCCCGAGGACCCCTTTGGAAGAGATAACAAATACAGTGGAGCTGGTTTGCATGAACAGTGAGCTAATTGGGATAATTAGTTTGTTACCTCGCTCGTTATTGCATTTTAATGTGGATTCCAAATAATGGCGGCGGGGGATGGGCGACGTGAATGTATGCTTTTTTTTATGTTTATGTGCTTTTGTGCATCTGTGTCTGGCCACGTGCATTAAGAAGTGTATTCAATTAGCAGGCGGATACGGTTACAGGAACGTATTCTAACCACACACAGTAATTGTTATGGTTTGGAAATAAGTGCTCACAGTATTAAATATCATTAATCCTGTGGCTGCGTTGAATGCATTCCAAGTTAGTTTTTTTAATTAGCATTCCCTGTGCAGAGTTTCTCCCCGTCATCTCAGTTAATTCTTTTCGACATTTTCCAACAGCCTGCGATTCCACAACTTCCACAGACGGGACAGAGACTTGTTGCTTACAGCTGGGGGGGGGTTAAATGTGTAGGCAGGGAGAGCAAGAGAGAGAGAGAGAGACTTTCTCCAGTTGTTATACTTTGCTTAAATTACAGTGTGAATAATGGACAGCTAGCCACTAAGTCTTCCGCCTCTTGATGCGTTTTCATTCATACACATCACTGGAAAACGGGGGGGGGTTCAGAAAGATGTCCTTGCTCTTTCATTCTTCGGGAATCAAAACCTGAACCTGACTTTTTCATTCTTTTGATTTACTGATGGCTCAAAGACTCTTTTATAGATGTCCAGGAAATATCTCAATGTGACATTGTTAGCATTACGCAATGTCAATCGTGTGCCTTTGTTAGGAGCAAAGACATTAAAGGTGCAATAAAAACAGAACAGATGGGCGTAGAAATGTGGACATTTACTTTGGATGTGTGTATTTTTACTTTACAATTACAGTAATGATGTGATGCTGCTTTCACAGACTTTTCCATCTTTTTTCTCTGGGATAAATGATCAAATAGTTTCATGAAGCCAGAGCAGGTCAATTGTTTTTTATGAGTTAGAAGGTTGTTGGCTAAAGGATTTTTGGCTAAATTAAAACCACAAAGGGGGTAAACTCCAACTCTCTCATGTTTAGGTCTTCCTGTTTCTGTGACACTGGTTCTGTGTTTGTGCTTCAGGTGTGAAACAGATGACAGGCAGGATGAAATGAAGCCCAGAGAAGAGGAGCATGTGTCCAGCTGATGATGGATACGCTGCGTGTCACCACTGAGGCCCTCCCCTCCCTCTCATGAAGAAGCCATTTCAACCCCACACATCAATAGCCAACTCTCCGGAGCAGAGCGCAGCAATAATTCCAGATAAATCATTCCCTCACGGAGCCACTTGCTGCGTTCAAACGCACCCGTGACCTTCAGCTCTGCCTCTTTCTACATCATATAGCCCGGGAATATAAAAGCTTATTAGCTCAGAACATTGTTGATACGTTTGTTCGAAGGCAATGCACTAATGAGGCGTTGCAGGATGCCGCTGCAGACTCTCCGTTTGGAGTTCCCCCCCCCCACCCCTCCACCAGAGGAGCAGAACAGGCGGCTAATGGCATCTCTTTCACAAATGGGCAAATGTAAAAAAAAAAAAAAAAGAAGAGGGATGAAGTGCAATATTGCTTTACCATATCAAAGGAAGAGGCATCGGAGGATTGTGCGACTGTCTGTTGGCGTGTTGATGGGCGAGCAGGAGGGTGGGCTTCAGTAGACACGTGATGGACAGTGTGAAGAGCTGCAAAAAAAGACGATACAAATAAGACAAATAAACAGAGAGACATAAAGCAGGAGGTAGTCAAACAGACAAAATGACAACACTTTCTAAAACATAGAAGCAATATGTTGAAGAAGAGGCTCAAAAAGACATTAAAGAAACACATTTCAGATTTAAAAAAAGAAAACTATACATCCATTTGTCTGGTTTACATCACTATGCTGTGCACTTTGTGTATCCCATGACACTCACGTTATAATGTTGACACTCTCAGTCACAGCAGCAGCAGCAGCTCCATGTTTACAGGCAAGAGTAGCTGAAGAAGAGAAAGAAGAGAGCTTTTTCTTTACAGGACTGATATCTGGAGCTTCAATATTGTCCTGCCATTCAAGTTTATTTTATTACAGTCCTTTATACTGACTTAGGTTTTTACTTTCAATCTTTCTAGGCTAGCAAGCTACTAGCATGAAGTACTGTGAGAAAGTACGTCCTGTTAAATGATGAGGTACTTCATCTGGCTCACTGTTTGTACAGTGCAGACTAAAAGAGAGCAGGTAAATGCATTTTCACATCGCAGGTTGTACATCGAGCGCTCTGAGTGACATTCCACTGTAATGAAACATTCGCGATCGAGCTAAGGGGGCTATGCTAATCAACACTTAACTACTTGTCAGAAAACAGGGGGAGGGTCCACACTCTCTGGGACCAAAACTGCTCGACACCAGAGGGAATTCATTCCCACTGTTTCAGTGTTTTCTGATCACAAGCTCCCATTTTTAATTTGACTTTCCCATCATACATGAGAAGACATTTGGATGGGGTGGCATCCCCAGCAATCAAGACAGAAATCCTCATTACACCATCGTCTCCTTGTCCCTTACTTATTTTGTAAATTCACATCCCACCCCGGCCCCCTCGCACAGCTTATTTTTCGCTGAAAGCCCCCGAAGGACCCGAGTCTTCGCACTCGCCGCGCTCGGAGACGTTGGGAGACTCTCACTCAAGGGCCACCTCCGAGGGGGAAACGATTTCCACTTTGTTCTGGCAGCAAGCGCTCTGTGGGGAGAAAATGTCTAAAAAGGCCCACATAATTAGAGGAGGGGAGTGAGAGGTAAAGACGAAGCCCTGGTTTAGATATGAACTCAAAATAGTTAATCAACTCAGGCTTGGACTCATTTTTTATTTTTTTGAAAGACATGTCGACAGCGTCACCCTGGAAACGTCCTCTAATGTATTCACATATTTGGGGTGAGCCGGGGACACGGGTAGGGAAACGGTCTTGAGGAAAGGAAACTGAAGACTCCTTAATTATTTCCCCGTTGAGTTTGTGCTTTTCCTGAAATTGGAAAGTGTCGCAAAAATAATTCAATTACTGAATCAAAAAAATTTTTTTTTAAGGAACTGCTGACTTCCTGTTGGCCATCTTAAAGAGGCATTGCACCATGGGGATTTTTAATTGAAAGGACACATCCTCAATCCTCTGTGTGATGTCATTTCCTGGCGCTGCAGGAGATTCAGTGAGCCAAAGTTGTTGTTCTTTTCATTTACTTTTAAACAATGAAGATAATGATGAGGCAGGCTGCATCATAGGAAGTGTAGTCCAGTGTTTTGTGGATCATACAAGGAACCAAAGTCTTGATAGTTCATACCCAAATGTCTCATCTAACTCCTCTTATTCTACTGAAGGACAATTGTACATCATTAGAATACTTATTTGAGACGCCAAGTGTCTCTTATATTAAGATATTTCCTAAATGATGAAAAATAAATCCTTCTTTATCTCACTTTTGAAAGAAAAGTGGGCAAACAGCACAAGTGTATATTCACTCCGTCTGTGTTGTGGAGGCACTTGAGAGAGAAAAAGCTGCAGTTTAAGCCCAAACTTGCGATGCGAGCCGTGAATTCCCTCAGTGACACCCTCCTCCATCCCACCTCCAGCCCTCAGCTAAACATCCCCGCTCGCAAAAAATACTCACACCCTCACCAAACACATCCACACAAACAAACACACACACACACACACACACACAAACACCTTGTATTGTCTTCAGCTCTGCTCAATTATTAATGGATAAACAAAGAGCCGTGAACTGTGATGGGCTGTCAGCAGATATTTTCCCCCCTCTCATATCTTGGCGGCCCAGGAAACGTACACGAGAGCTGGCAGTGTAAAGAGGGAGGAGAAGCTTAAGGTCAAACTCCTGCACACACACACACACACACACATATGAGCATGTACACACAACCAGATGTGCATGAATGTATTCGCAAAAACAGATACAAACAACCAGGAGATCTGCGTGGAGTACAGATAGTCTAAAAATGTCAAGGGGAGCTGCATGTGTGTGTGTGTGTGTGTGTGTCAGGGAGAAGTGGAGCAGATAGCTCATTTCCTCTACTGAGACGCTTAGCTGCCTCCTCTCTCAGGAGGTTGGCTAGCCATGTGTGTGTGTGCATGTGTGTGCGTGTACACCTAACAGACAACAGACTCTCCTGGGGAAGTTTGGATGATGTAAGGGAAGCTCATCGACTTTGCTCGGAACAATTCTTAAAAAAGTGTCTCTTCCAGACAAACGGGCACAAATAGTTGCAATAATCAACGCTTTTTGGTTGTGAGAGAAGAAGAAGAAGAAGAAGAAGGAGAAGGAGATTGCATCAGGAGCGATGATGGAAATAAATGAAGTCCTGCTTTTTCCACGTCTTCGTTTTGCCGTTTGTTGTCCCGGTTGTTGTTTTGGTAATTTACAGGAAACGCTGCTCTGTGGATATCAATGCGTGTGTCTGTATTAAACCGGGAAGTGACTCAAATGAGCCGTGATGTCATTGGAAGCTTTCTGTTAGCAATGCGGCGTCTTATTCAGCCATCTGCCACGCACTGTGTGTTTGTGTGTGTGCCGTCGCCTGTTTCTTCTTCCTCTCATTCAGTGAGGATGTCAGTGAGATTTAAAAAGGTTTCATTGGTGTTTTTAGTTCATTGACTTATCAGATTGACTGAAGTATACGGTCATTGATGGATATTTGTTAGTAATAATAAAAAATCCCTAGAAATGTCTTCAGAATAAAGAAGCCTGACTTGATTTCTTCAGAAAACTGTTTAAGTTATTATAACAAAATCATACCATTACTAATAAAAATATTTCAGCAAGAAAGTCATGGATGCACAACCTGTCTGCACATTGACAAGCCAGAGCTGGTGAATGTATTTTTTACTGCGTACTCCCCTGCAATACACACACACACACACACTGTGCGATATCACATGCACATACCATGCACAGGGAAAGAAAAACACTGGTGTAAGTTCCCCTCAGCTGTACACACACAAATCCATCAAACTGTGGCGTACATCTCCGACTTGTTAAGGTACTATTTGTCAGCTGCTCCTGGAGTGGCTGTGTGACTCCAACACTAATTGCCACTGGTGCTAAATTTAGTCGGGGAGATATGAGTCCTTTTGATCAGAAGCACTGAATCTAACAAAAAAAAAAGAAAAAAAAAAAATGTGCTCAGCCTCGCAGGCAAGTTTACCCGCCTCTCCCCCCGCGCTCTCCCCCATCTTCCTGTCGCTGGGGAATAGGTGAACTATTCCATATGTCAGCCTTGTCAATCAGAGGCAGAAATATGGGAAGTGCTCTCTCTCTCTCTCTCTCTCCCTCACTCTCGCCAAAGATCGTGGGTAGATGTTGTTCGCCTCTCTGAGAATTCTGCCACCGCTCCGCCGCGTGTTTATTTATTTCCGTGTCATCATGGGTGGTGTGCAACCTCAAGACAAGAAGGGAATATTAATCAAAACAATCTCAGCCAGGAATTTTAATTGTAACGTTAATCAATCATTGTAAATGAGAAGAGGGCGCGTCGGCGCGCTAAGTAAACGTGTTGTTTGGAAGATGCTGCGTTCAAAGCAAAGGGTTTGAAATGTTGGACTGGCAAGGATTCATTATTTGTATGAATTAAGATCCATCAAATGCCAGAGTTGAAGCAGTTGTTAATCAACTGGTGGGAAATAGGAAAAAGTTGGGTGTTAAGGGTATTAACCCACAGTTTAATATAAAAGAAAGTTTAGCTGTTTTTACTGGTCACATAACACCAGTATCAGTATCGTCCTCAATTATCACTGAAAATATGGTAACTAAATATTGGCAAGAATGCCAATCAACACGCAATCTGATTTCATAATACTTCCAACAAATCCAACTGGTTGTACATAAATCATGATTAGTCAATAAAAACAACAACAGTCCAGTGCCAGCAGAGAGTTTTCAAAGTGTCAGTAGTCAGTGCACTGGTATCGGAGGTACTTGGTATTGGGCCAACACTGAAGTCAGGGTATCAATAAGGGACTGGTCGTAGGCTCCCTGTTTCAGAAGTGAAGCCTTAAACTTGCATTCTTTCTGAAGGCCAACAGGGTGCGACTTCTCCTGTTGCTAAAAGACACTGATTGATTGATAAGACACTACCACACCAGGCACCAGACTGAGCAATGAATGAATCTCTATCCTTGACATCTTTGCTGTTGACCAAATATTTTCACTTCTGGTGTCAAGACACAAAGATGGCGGCAGCCAAAAATGACAAGCCCTAGGTTTTAAACCAGGACTCCACAAACATTACTTCAGCTATTTCCACAGGTTTGAGTCATCGCCTGCATCACTTAGACGATCATCTGGAGCGATAAAGTTGATGCAAATACGTCAACATGTCATCACTTCATTTCTCCTTTTCAAAGTTATCTATCCAGCAATTCAGAAAAAGTTGCCTGTTTACTGATTAATGTCATGAGTGCTACCAAGACTTCCATAACTCACAAACTTGAGTTGTTTCATGCAATCAAGGTCACAGCGAGCAACTTTATCTTCAGCGAAAAGCTCCATTCTGCACCAGTGTCACCAATAAATTTCCTATTTTGATCTGTTCCAGTGACGTGATGCCGTCCAGAAGGCTCTTATTGTAATGAATACATTTTTCATAATCTGGCCCGATGGCTAAATAAAGGGCTTTGTGGGGAGATTGATCTCTGTGAATAGAACATCCATAAAGGGTGCAAATCATGCTAAAAGCACCGTCTAAACAAGACGCATAAAGGCCAAGGTTGCAGCAGCTCTTAAAGAAGCTCTTTATTTTCTGGATACTTTGTTTGTTTCAATCTTTTTTTATATTTTAGATGTCTTTATGCCCACCATAAATGAAGGTGCAGCCAGCCTGGCTTACAAAGAAGTCAGTTTTCCCGAGACCTTGGTAAAGAGTTTGCACTCATGGACGCTCCGTTTCAGCACCCTTCCAAGGTGTTAGATTGTGTTTTCTGTTCCCCCGAGGGCCCTGAAGTTCTCAAGGAGCAACACAAAACAACATGTCTGGAGCTAACAGGTTAAAAATAATTGCAGGGGCACAACCAACAAAAGGCTTGAATGTCAGGAACTATATCGGTTAAAGAAATGTGGACATAGTATCAAACCTGAATCCATCAAGAAGTCATGAGTCTGGTTGTCTTTCAGTAAAGGTGTGATGCTCAGAAACCGTCCAGACAACTGCTCACTCTCAGCACTCTGTCTCCCATGGTGATCTCGGTTAGCGCCTTGTCAAATTCATGACGACAAACGAAGATCAGATTTATCAACATGTACTTCAAACTCTGAAGAAGGATGTTCACAAACGTACTTTTTTTTACACAGATTAAGACTTAAGATGTCCCTCGATGAGTAAAAGGGAACAAGCGTCTGGAATGGAGGATCCCATAGTTGCGCCGCTTTCTATATCTTATCACTTTGCCAGCTTTCCAACAACCTCTTTCATACATTTTTATAATCTACTTACGCTGATGATGTTTTTTGGACCAACATCTAAAAAGCAGATGTCCTCCTACAGGTAAGATGGAAAATGACAACCGCGATACCGAGACATATTGACAGCAAGAAAGTGAGAGAAGTTTTCGACTTGAGAGAAAGTCACTTTTAAATGTCAGAGCAGTTTTGACAACAGTTTGACTGCTGAAGATCAGAGGAATAACAGCCGTTTGATTCGGAATAATTAAGAGCCTGATGAGGAAAGAAATTAAATCAGCAACATTGGGGCTAGTAGAGGCTTGGTGGCATATTGAATACTTTCACAACTGGACGGCAATTATGTCTTCGGATAGAACTCATTTTCCTGTATACACCACATATGAAGAAGTGGACACTTTTATGTTGCAGTCAAAAAGTTAACTTGTGAGGATTCCAGGTGGACAACAGCAGCACTGAAATCAAGCCTTGTTGGCCAAGTTTAGAAAGACAACTATTGGTGTCGTGAAGAAGTTAAGTCGAAGTAAACAAGACGCACAAAAAAAAAAAAGGAGAAGTGGTCAGAAAATGCCGCTGGGCTGCGCTTTAGCAATCCAACAATAAATACATTGACCAAACAAAACTGAGATCTGCGAGTGCTTCGTGAAAGGGCAAACATTTTTGCGTTTCAGAAAACCTTTACCTTCCCCAAGTTGAAAAATAATCGATTGATTCCAGAAGTGCCGTGAAAAGACCTGATTTCACAACGAAAACCTGAAAATCCACTAAAGAACAACACAATGTGATAACTGCAAATCATCCATCCTGAGAGATACACAACCAAGAAAACTAATTGGATCCAGACATGCACGGCACCAACAGCTGTGTTTCAGCATCTCTCAAAGAAACACACACACACACACACACACACACACACAACATACAGAACACTGACAGGGAGGGGGAAAAGACGAGGCACCGAGAGCGATGATATCACAAATCACAGGGACAATCAGGAGTGTGTCATTTCCCGAGCAAGCGCACGGACTTCACAACGAACGAGCTGTTAACGGCAACGAGATGGGGTGACTTTATTTTACATGCACCCTGCTTATAGCTTCATGACAAATACTGGATGTTGATAAGACGTAACAGTGTGTACGCGAGTTCATTGTCACGTCTGCTTCTTTGCCGTGCTATGAAAAGCTACGAGAGAGACAGTTTTGATCAGCTTTCATGGCGTCCTATGGAAATGCAAAGCAAGGAACAGACATGGGAAAACAAGAAGTCCTACATTTATTAATTTGTTGGCATGAAAGTGCTGCCGTGTTGGACGGCATGTGACAAAATGAACGCTTTGCCTGATCAGTTGGGATTAAGTTTTGAAGTGACAGTGGAGACGCATGAAAACTGGAAACTGAATGTCCGGTTTAATGAAGCCTGGAAAAATGGCCTTCACTTCAAATGGATGATTCAGCTTTGAACCTATGGTGCGCACACACGTGGGCGTGTGTGTGTAGGTCTTTACATCCAGCTCTTTGAGACAGAGGGACAAAGAAAAAGCAGGGCCGGCTGGTTGAGAAGGACCCCTGCATTAACCTTGCTGCGGGCGACGACCCCAGCCCCCCCACCTTCACAGACAAACACATTTAGGTTGGTTCATCCCAAAGCACCAGGCCACCATCGCTGCCCTCTCCATCTATTCCTCACAAAGTGTGTGTGTGTGTGTGAAAGCTGCACTTAACCTCCCATCCCGGGACCCTCTGACAGCTCACAGGCAGGCCGCCTTCAAAGGTGCAGCGCTTCAAATACAGACACACACACACACACATTGCCTGCTCCTCTTCTTTTCAACCTTTATTTATCCAGGGAAAGTCAAACTGAACTTTTCCCACACACACACACACACACACCTGCGAGCCTCCCAGTCCAACCACAATCCTCTCCACTCGACAGTCGCCTCCAAAAGGTTTTTAAGCTTCTTTCTACCTTCAAACCCCCTCCTCTACATTCCCAAAGAGCCCACTGTGCAACTGCACCAGAACAGCAGTGATTCATACAACAACATTAGGAAGGGAGAACCAACGAGCTATGAAACACGCACTGCCAGGAACGCTCGCTGAAACGTATACAAACACGAGTCTGATTATTCTCGGCGGACGCTTGATTTCACTCCTCGCTGAGAGAGACGAGGGGCAGAGGGAGAGTAAATAAACCTGTTCAAAAGGAAAACGCAGAAGGCAGTACTTGTAGGGATGTGGCGCCAACCGCCACAAGTGATGGAGAAAGTTACTTTAATTTAGAGTGTTTCTTTGAGGAGTATCTTGTAATACTCAAAAGGTTTCTCTTCCTATGCTGTGAAGTGATATCCTTCCAATACTTTGATAACTTTAAGGCCTCGCCGAAAAGGGGCCATTGCACAAATGTAATGTCATGCTCAATTAGGTTTAACACAGGATCATGGTTTGGGTGGAAGTAGGAGGCATATGCATCCTTTTTTTTTTTTTTAAATCGATCCATCTACCTGGACCTGTTCCCTATGCAGAAAATCTTTAAAGGCCACTTAATGAACTGACTTCCTCCAAAAAAGCTTCTTTTTTTTTGTGTGTGCAAATTACAGCTCAAAAGGTCAGAACCCTCTCGGGGCTAAATGAAAAAGCTATCACTCTACCCTTTCCTAGCAGCACACTATCCTTTCTTAATCATCTTAAAATGGTTCTTTTTGTATAGGAGGAACATTTACGTTCAAATTTCTCATGGGTAATCCAAAGATGTCCAATGAGGTCTCACTTCCAGTTGTCTGTGTCTCAAGTCTTTTAAGCAAGGACCCATAAACAACTGTTTAGTTCTGACAACGTAAAAATGGTAACGCTAAGGCATTAGAAATACTAGGTTATGTTCCGTTATCTCGTGGGTCTAAATTACTACATAAAAAGAGAAAATTTATTAATTAAGGTTTAAGCTAAGGATCTGTCGATACCACTTTATAAGCATGACTGGAATAACTCTAAGATATGCATTCCACCACAAAAACTGTACTTTTAATGGATGCAGCATTCACATTTTCAGGAGTCATACCTCTGCACAGTCACAAAATCTGTAAATCACTGCAGTGGGAGTGATGTAACACTTTGAAGGACCCAGAAATCCTCCCCTGATGAAACCTACCAAGAAGCCTAGAAATCCTCCATTGACTTCTATCACGGCCGCGGATCTACCTTGGCTGTCTGTTGTCATCAGCTGCAGCCCCGGCAGACTCGACTGCAGGGAGGGTTCGGCGCTAACACATGTCGGCCTAACTCTCCCTGTCACTGTGAAATAACTGACAGCGGGCGGCCCGGGCAGCAGCCGGCTGAAGAGAGACGATTTAAGAAAATAGTCCAGGTTGCAGAGACTGAGGAGGAGGAAACATACCTCTCTTACTTGTCAAAGAGAATGTTTAACTGTGAGTGAAGGAAACATTGTGTTTATCTATGCATCTCACACTTAAGACTACCGGTGGAGGCCTCGGTGGGCTCACATGGCAGAAGGATGTGGGTATAATACCGGCACCTGGGGCCTTGCAACCCCAAACTGGAATCATACTGGGAGCAAGTGTACAAAGGCCCCCATCCTGGTCAACAACATACCTCCGCCAGACAGAACAAATTACACTGCAAGAGCCCGCGTCCACCAACACCCCCGACCTAAAAACAAGCTCGCATTACCTCACAACCAGTCTGGAGCGTCTGCATACACTCTCGGCGCAATAGTTCTACTGTTGTGGGAGACGTAAAGGAGGAAGTGGGCTCTTGATTACTCACTTGGTCCTATTTGTTTCCATCTTCCTGTCGTACTTTATCATTGAATCCAAGACCCAGCTTTGCCACCACCGACCTCCTAAAACCCTAAAAAATACAGACTCAGACCAATTCATCTGCTGTATACTGATGGATGGATGTCCGCTGTTTATACTCAGCCTCTGGTTTCAGAAGAGGAAACTCCCATGCCCGTAACAGAGCGGGCTTTGAGAGATGCTGTACACTGTTGTGGGTCTGGACAAGGTTTTTACAGTTAGCTTGAAAAGAGGAAAGTTCACCTACAGCTTTACTGTAAAAAAAAAAAAAAGATGTATGGTGCAATAATTGATCCTTTCTTTGAGTCAGATATGGGTCTACACCTAAACTAGCAGCACTCCTGACCACAATTCTCTTTCTATAGAAATACACATACACAAGTTGAGGTCAAAAGTTTGTCTAACTTGAGAATTATTTCTTATGGAAAGATTTGAGTTTTCATTTTTCACGATGGTTCAAGCCGCTGCTAGGACAACATCCAAAAGAGGTACGACTTTCTGATCTTGTGCAAATCCATCGAGCACATCAGGGGAATTTGGGGAAAAACAAGAAATCGACCTTGCGGTGGAAATAGTCACACTTGTATCAACAATTGATTAAGACCTTCTGGGGGGTGTGAATGTCTGTACCAAATGATATCTCCAATCCACCAAGAAAATGTTTAAATATTTCACTAAACTGAAAGTCAGTCTGGCTGTTGTCAGGATATGTCATTCAAAACTGAAAAATGTCCTGATGGCATGTACGTGTCCCAATGTAACAACGTTATCGATACATTTCATAGCAATGTTAAAAATGCATCTTGTAAGTCAAGGGGTCAATGAAGTTATTAGAATTAAACGTTTGCACGAGATTTAACAGCAACCCATCCAACACTTTGGGAGATATTTAACTCAAGACAAAATGTAGCCCTAATTTGTAAAGGGAGCCATAAAGTAGGACAACTGAGTTCTGTTTTGTTGTTGGCATGTTTTTCTGTTGCTTCAATCAGATGCTAAAATCAGATTAAAATATGTGTATTTAAAAGCAAATGTTTTGTCTTTTTAAAGATGAATTGAATAAATAGTTTGTGTAAATACTTTTTTAAAGAGATAATCAACAAAAAAGATGGCTATTTGTTGAAAGAGCAGATAACAAAGAGAGACATTTTCAAAGTGCTGCTTTGGTTGCATTTTGAAGTATCAGGCGCCGGTTCATTTGCAGTTAATTACATTTCTACCCGATGAATATGATAGAGTGACTGTTTTCTTCCATTCCACTTCTCTTACATCTTCTCGGCCTTTTGAAGGTCTGATGGTGTTAAAAATATATCTCCAACAAAATAACACCTTTTTGAATCTTCGGTCCAGACAGAAGCAGCAAGCAGTAGAGCCGAAATAACGTACATCTGTGCGGCAGATTGTCCTCGTGCCAGGTGTGAAGTAATGTTCATTAAAAGTGACAAATACCTGATTTGTAAAGAATTCATTGAAAGCAACATGTGCTAGAACGACACGTGTGATGTGGTTTGTGAGAGAGAAACTTGTGAAAATTGGAAGGCTTTGTTTTGAAAGCCAAGGAGTCAGGCAAGAGACAGATTTTGCATGGACTCGTCTCCACATCTGCGTAAATACGCACACAGACAGTCGGGTAATGTAATTTAACTATTTCCAACATACCTTACGACAATATCTAGCCATTTTTCCTCCAACTCCCAACCTCTTTTACCACCGTCTCTACCCTGACGATGTGCGTCCAAGGCCTGGGCCCCCAACAATTGGGGTTCTTTTAACAAAGACGGAGTCACTGCCAATTCCAATTTTGTGAAGCATTAACTAATATCATGTAGATCATCAGCCCAAATCATGAATGTTTTTGAGTCAACCAATCACTTTCTATACGTGGCATTCACCCCAGACATTAATGGACAGGCTTTGGGAGCAATGGGGGGGGGGTTAGGGTTGTTTCAGTTTCTTTTCCCAACCTGCAGATTATCCAACTTTGAAACCACATGTTCTATAAGTGCACAAAAAGCATGAATTTATAATCAGTGTGATTGAAAAAAAAGACATCATCATTGAAAATGGCATGAGGTGGGTTCAAGTGTTTTCAGCAGAAAGGTAAAATCAAGGATTTCATACATTGGGGTATTAGTCTAATACATTCAAGTCCAGTGTATTTTCAAAGGGCGCTCCGGATCCAATTTGTATTACACGTGAGTAACATTCATTCATCTTTTAATTACATATCATTACTAAGTCATTCTGATTCCGATGGATTACCCACTGCAGAGTGTAACTAATTGCTAGACACACTTGGTACAAGTTAATCAAGAGTTTCCCTCCAAGGAATCCCTGTACTGTAATCTAATATACAGAAATGTACTATTCTGGAGTTGGCTACTCACTCCTCTCAGCCACATGTAATATTCATGACAGGGACTTCTTCCCTAAAACGCCCTTCTCCTCCTCTCCTCACCTGGTGGGGAAGCAAAGCGTGCGTCTCCCGACAAAAACCTCCAGCCACTTGGAGCTTTTTATAGACTCTCCCTCTCACTCTCTCTGAGCGGTTAAGCTGTCCCTGGGTTCCTCTTAGCTATTGTAATCCATACACAATACCCACACATTTAATGGGAGTGACGCCTGCAATAAAGCAGAGGGTGCATTTCGCAGGGAGCAATTTAGCCTTCAAACAATATGCCGAGGTTTGCGTCCTTGGGGGCAATACTGCTGTTGGGTTATTTTTCCTCTCTTTTTAACAATGCAGAAACCAGGATGTAGTCATTACAGTGTGGGCTTGATGAAGGCCGAATAAAAGGAGAGCGACGTACTCCCAATTCACCAAACTTTACATTGAGTCTTTGAGAATGTATGCGCTTTTAGGAGATAAATGTTCTGGATTGCAGCAAGGCGACAGCCCAGCAGGTCATCCTTTTAGCAAGCACAGTGTCCGGCTGCTATCTCTTATCTCAGCCAGCTTTCAGGCTAAATGGTGAAACCCACCTGGGCTGAAGGAGAGGCCCTCTCCACTGTGAGCTTTCCCTTCCCCCTCCCGCCCATATCCACCATGAGGATACACAATACCTTCCTTGCACTAACCTATGGGGACAATGGACAATAAAAAGCAATCATTCTCACTTCACCAGCACAATTACTGTACAACTTAGCTCCCCTGCCTTCCCCACACTCCCGGCAAAAAGTGGGAGCAGAAGAGAGTTCTTTTGAAGCGAACATGGCTTTGACTTCTCCGCTGCTTGCTCCTCTTCCCTCCATTTCCCTTGGTGATAAGATACACAAGACTGAGTGCACTGGTACAATGCATGCTGGGATGATGTGGCAGCTTGCTGCTAGGCACTTCCTGTACCCAGCAAGAGCAGAGGTTGTAGTTGGTGCATTTTCTAACAACTGGTTTGGTTTCTTTGCTCATTTCAGCTCAAATTCAGCTGTTTTAAGCAAGAACTCGAGCCTCTCACTTTTGTAGCACAGAGTGGGTTATTTTCCACGTCTGAACAACTGTGTTTGGTTTAGGCGAAGGGTGGCGCCAGGGTAGAGCCTACAGGAGGACGATATGCCCGCTACAATGCTAACTGTTGTCGCAATGAAATGAACACAACGTGAGGAAGTATCCAGGAAGCCGATGCAAGAGTAGAAAACAAAATACAGGCAACTGAAGAAAGGCAGAAAATTAAATAAGCAGCAAAACTCTGCAACCATAGATTGCATAAAACAATGGATGTAGCCATTTTGACGCCACCCATTGTTTTGAAAGGCCCCAGAAGTTTGACATTCTGCATATTGACTTCAATTGTAAGCCCTTGGGTTGCAACTTCCATGCATTTTGAACATCATCATCAACCCCAATCACTTGCTGTATACTGTCTTTTGATTACAATTACCTGCTGAGTTCACCCATTAGCTCAATTGGGAAATGAAATGGACTTCTTCTTGGAAACCGGCAGGTTACATGCTGCCCCTTTGGATATTGTCCGCACATGTTCAGGACCTCAGTTCATGTCTTGAAAGCTGAAAATCCATTGAGAATGAATGAATCACAATTTGCTCAAACAAGTCTTCAGGCATGGCATCCTTCTCCCCATGATTGTGGCATGCCTGAATGTTCTTCATTAAGATGGTGCAGATATCAGTATCTCCGTTTGTCATTAATAATGACAAGGCCCACCACTAAATACATGTCCACTGTTAATTATCAGAGGCCATGTCTGTTAAATATCAGATTCCTCCCTCTAAATAGTGGGCAGTTCTCCCGTGCAGTCTCATCTGTCACTGTAAATGTCATCACTTTATTCTCTCGTTGGCGACCGTGACAGGCCCCACTTTGAGCCCCGCTTTATCTCCTTTCGCCTTCCATTCTCCCCCGCCACAAAGATGCCCCTTTCTCTCTCTCCCTTTTCTTTCTCTTTTTTTTTTCCCTCCACCACTCACTGCTGTATCCGCTTTCCACACGTGGCAAATGATTGCCCGGGTAAAGGTATTTTCTGTTTCAATCTTACACTTTCCCAAGGGAGAACAAAAAAAAAAGGGGGACAAGCTTTCTGCAGCTGGTTTCACTGAGAAAATTGTTCAGAATTGCCTCATTCCAGGGCAGATTAGCGAATGCATACAATCCCGGGCTAAGTGCTATTGTGCACCACAATTTGGCCATTATACTTTGTCTTTTCCATTTAGAGAACCCCTACCCAATTAAAGTAATACAGCCCTTCCAATACCTGCTCCCAATTAAATCTGGGCGGTATTACCTGCCTTGATATAGCCGGCCGTGGCTCCTCAACACTCACTTGCATTCATTAGGCCTATTCAACGTGACGGAGCTGATGACAACGATTCAAGTTGCTCTCCCTCCATCCCTCCCCCTTGCCACTCTCTTCTCCCTTGTTCTCCCCCTCTTTTCGGATGGGCTCTCACTTTCTTTCTTTTTTTGTCCTAGCCTTTCTCTCTGTCACTCCTCTCAAGTCTAGAAATGCCTGCCGCTTACTCCAAGGACTCAAGAATTGGCTGGGGAATAGAAGGGAGTGAGCGTCCCACCCCCCCACCCCCCCCTCCAGTCCCCCCTTTTCTCTTTCTTCAACATTTTCTCGCCTGCCCCTGGTTTTGTTTCCCAGGTAGCTAGGATTCTTTTTTTTTCCAGCTCATTGTGCCTTTTTCAAATCCTTCGTCCATGCTGCTTGGTTGGCACCATTTTAAAGCCCCCGCGTCACAAAGAAAGAGCTTGTCCAGGCCACTGACTCGATTGACAATTTCAGAGTGTTAAAAAAATCCACAAAAGCCGGAGCTCAGGGGTGTCGCTGAAGTGGGAGAGAAGCCGTCAATATGACATGTCTGCTGTCCAAACCCATAACCACCAGGTGTTTGTAGCCTTTCAGGCAAAATCCGTCATATCCAACTGTTCCAACTGAAGTAGAGAGTCGTGAAAAAAAAAAAAAAAAAAACTTTCACAGTGTCACATTTCATAAAGCTGAGGTTAAAATGAGGAAAGCCAACAGAGGAAATACACTGACAGTAATCATACTTGTACTGCAACAGACAGCTTGTATTTAATGTGCAAAGTGGCCGAAACAATATTAGGAAGTGTATTTATGTATTTCATCATAGAATTGATGAAATATAAAGTGACTTAAATTGGAATTGACAACTGTTAATTGCTGTTTTTTCATCAGTATGGCTTTGTAGGTTGAACAGGTGACCCAAAGTAAACTCCAGTTTAAAGGTACTAATGTCCGTAGTTAATCATTTTCATCATAGGCATAATGATAAACGTAAAGCCTAAAACATGACCAATAGTATACCTTGGGGTTTTGCCAACACTGGTAGCAGCAAAGTAAATTATAAAGACTCATATTTACATTGAAAGGGAAATAAAGAACCAGTCTTTTAAAATAAATGTACAACTTAAAGTTAAATGTGACCTCTTTTTAACAAAGTACTGTATATACATGTATATGATTCATTTTGGTACCACTACTCAGTTGCTGCAGTTCCTTGTGTGATAAATCAGACAGAACATGGAGCTAAAAACACCCTATCAGGTTGACATGCTTCCATCTAACACCTCGTACCCAGAAGAGAACAGTGCCTCCTTGATAAATCCTCCCTGTGCTATTGGTTTTACTCTCAGTGACATTTGGAGATAAAGTATAATGGTAGGAGGAAGGAGGTAGATGAGGAGGAGGAGGAGGGGTCTCCTGTATGGAAGTGAGAGTGACATTCTCAGGACCCCCCATGAGGGGAAACCTCTGGGCCCTGCTCAGCCCGACTGTGGGGATGATATCAACTTTCCCTTGTCAATCCGCCGGAGGATCAGCCTCTCGCTCTGCCTGCATGAATCAAGCTTTGATAAACCAGTCAGCTGAAAGTAACGTGTGCTTAAGGATGCATGGAATTATTTTCTATACGGGTGTAATATTTGCCTTTTGGTTAGTAAGTGGTACTTAGTTTTGAAGTCTCTACAACATAGTTATTGGCCAATTTGTGGCCTAAAAGAGCTCCAATTTTGCTCTTAAAGTTTTGGATTTCAACATTAACCACTAAATCTGACTACATTTGGTCCATTAATTCATCTTTTAAGGGAGCTGTTGATTGGAAATTCAATTTACACCAATGTGATAAACAAATAAAAGGTAGTTAAGGCATTGCTTGCTATTTCATCATAATTTACAGCCCTCTGAAGCGTATTAATTTAAGCACTTGATTATTTGTTTAAAGGGGAAAACACACTTTCTACCTTTACTCTAATGGAGCCTCACTTAGGCAAATGTGAGGCAGTACTAAAGCAGCCAGCCAATCAGAATCCGGCGAAGTAGGTCTGTGTGTTTCCGACCTTGGGAACCACGGCAACCCAGGGATCACGCTCGCCCTTTGATATGCCAAATCAAAGATCTCGCTCCGGCAAACTGAAGGCTGTTTTGTTGCGCTCGTACTTGTTGTTGTTCCCCGTGTCCGTGTTAAAAGGGAAATTGGCCGTGACTTTCGTTCACGCCACTCGCATGGAAAAAAAAAAGGAAAAAAAAAAAGGAAAATGAGCCACCCTTCTCACCTTGGGGGGAGATTTTAAAGGGAACGCTGCAAATATCTGAGTCAGGCTTCAGGAATAATGAGGCATTGGGATAATTAAATAATAAGAAAACAGAATATCAGCAATGCAATATCTCTGCTGGTCTGTGGACTGGACTCTGAAGACACATGTACGCATGCAACCACTTAGCAAGGACTGAGAGTAAGGAAAGGAAGCCGGATGGGAGAGGGAGATAAAGGATGGTTAAATTCAGACCACATGGCTGTACAAGAGGACTCACCAGGGGCTACTTCTTGTCACGGTAGCTTTATGAAAGTGGGATAAGAGACGGAAGGAGACCTGGGATGATGATGTATACTGCTTACATCAAGATATTAGATTATTATAGCTGAGATTGTCCTCAGATTCCTCCTGAGAAAGTCTTTTTCTTACTGTGGTCATTGCTTCGTGTAAGTCTTGAACTGATTTTGACTGATTTTTACAAAATGGCGATATATATTTTCATAGAACTTCTTTGTGGTTGCATTGGACATTGTATCGGGCATTGTCTCTTCGACTGAACACTTGAATCAGTTGTAAATGGTTGCTTCTTTTACTTTTATCTTGATTCCATTATGACGTTATTTTTGTAAAATGAACTTGATTTACATGCACCCCTGTTCTGAATGATTGCCTTGGTCGTTTCTTATTTCACCTCACCTACCTCACCTAATTGACGAGGAATGTTTGGAGCCTTAATACACTTTAATCCAGCATTTCCATTTTCTTATGGCTTCTGCTTTTCCCTTGAGCAGATATGACTTCACATTTGCAAAAGGCCTTGCATCCAGCTTTGATGATTGCATTGGTCGTCGCCTCTCCCATCGATTCCTTCAATCAATCATGACTTAATTTCGTAAAAATGTCCTTGATATATTTGCATCCAAGTTTTTCGATTGCATTGGTTATTTCTTCTTTTAATTTCTCCTTCAAGTGACTGACTTTTTTCAAAATATCCTTGATACATGAACATTCATCTTTTATGGAACCGCTCTGGTCATGTTTTTTCTATTGATTCTTTCAATCACTCAAGACATGATTTCTGCAGAATGACCTTGATACATTTGCATCCAGCTTTCATATGATGCATGGGCATTGCTCTATTTATACCTTTAATTACTGATTACGGATATTTTCCAATCCAGCTGCTACGTAATAGCATCGGTCGCTTCTTGCTTCTTTTACTTACTTCTTGAGTTGATCAGGATTTTATTTGTTGATATATAATATTTGTTTATTTGGTCTTTACGTATTTCCTTCCAAGCTTCTTTGTGATTTCTTTGGTCATTGCTTCATTTACTGAGTCCATGAATCAATCATGGCTTGATGGCCTTGATATATTATTGCACCAAACTTCATTTCGATTGCATTTCTACTGCTTTTTGTACTTGTTTCTTGAAGTGATCATGAGATTAATTATCCAAATGGCCTTGCTATGTACAGTTTGGCCATGAAAAAACAGCATTTGAATCCAGTGAACCAATGGTGTACATTTCGGGGTTTCTCACCCACCTTGTATCCACACTGATGCCCCCTTCATTTCTCCTCCTCAGCAGATGTTAGAGACTAGCTGGAATTAGCGTGGACGCTAACCCCGGCCAGCTTTTAATTAATTTTACACAGACAGTAGCGCAGTGACCCCGTGAAAAAGGACGAGGCACATCCGACTAATCAGCCTGAACCCCGATGACATCACTCTTGGACCTGCCAAGCCAGCCAACACAGGGAGGGGAGGGGTGAGTGTAGGTAGTTTGCAGTGGATACAAAGCGCCAATTTATCACTATAAGCAAATGCTAACCTAGGAGCGTTGCCCCCGGCAGAATTAATTGGCCCTCTCCCTGTCTGTGAAGTGTCTGGCCTTGTTTAAAAAGACAGGCTGCCCCAGAGACCCCCGCTCTCAACACGCCGCTCTGAGGGGGCTGCGCAGCGATTGGCTGATTGATAGCCATGGAAACCACCTGCTCTGCATAACCAGGAAGTGCTCGTTCGTGAAGGTGATTGGATGCTCAGACTTGGAGTTGTGGTGCATTATGTGGAGAGGATTTTGGTGACAGTCAAATTATTTCACAAATATCACTTGAAGAAACATTTTACGAGTAAATAACTGAATCTCTAACTCCTTATCCAGCTGTGGAACATTGGTTCACCTTTCTTTAAAGACGTTACGACATGATGTGCCGTCTTATTTATGTTCTCTATGACTCCTTTCAGTCGATGTAACCTTCAGCCTCATGTACTCGTTCTGTCTTTAGTAAAAGTTAGTTATAACTTTAAGAGATTTAATTGAATATCTCAGTCGGAATATTCCTAGAAAATAAAAGGTTGAATAAAAACTTACATTCAATATTTTTACCTTTTTTTTTTTTTTTTCAAGTCTAGATGTGTAATTGTTACTACTTAAGAACACACAAAATGTAATTATCATAAAATCTCAACGGGGGACCAAAACACCCTCACAAAAAGACAAATCCCATCTCGGTTGTCAAAGCATTAAGGGCATGAAGAAAGGGTCACAGGTTCATCACTACAAGCTCCACGGTAAGCAACCCCGAAAAACAGTGGAAGCGGAACTTTTTCAGACGAGATGAGGCGTCTTTCACGTGCGGTACATGTCGTTTCTGGAGCTAACAGAATGGGAAAAGCTGATTTACTCGACTATTTGCTCTTTCAGCCCACTCTACTGTGACTAAGAAAGTGTTGGTACATTAGCCGGAGATTGAAGGCTCCTACTGTAGGTTAAGAGAAAGAAGACAGGGACAACAGAGCTCCCCCCCCCCCCCCCCCCTGCCTTCTCTGTGCCCCTCTCCCCTTCTTTATCTGGCCTCTCTCGTTCAGTGGAGAGAGTGCAGCCCTATCTCGCCGGCCCATCCACGGTGTCTCCTTTCCCTGGCTCCTGTACTTGGGGGAATAATTAATCGGGCTAACAGGTAAGAGATACCGAGACGTGGCATAAGAGCAGCTTTCAGAGCTTTGTGTGTGTGGGGTTTCCACGCTGAAATGGATCCAGGGCTCCTTTTCACCGGAGGAGCCGTTGAGGAGGGGGGGGGGGGAGGCAGCTGCGAGCGGATCTCACCGGACAGCTATGGCAACGCCCCCTTCACAACCTCTCCCCTCCCGAACCACTCCAGCCTCTCCTCTCCTGTCCTTCCTGCATCCCCCCTCGAACCCGACATCCTTTATTTTCTCTCTTTTTTTTTTTTTTTTTAAGTCTCAGAGAAATGAGACTCATGCACGCACTGAGGCAGCTCAGGGCGCCGGAGCACACTGGAGGGCCCTTGGACACTTTCCCTGATCCGTCCTCGACTGTCCCCGCTAACCAAGCATGACTCACCTCCACACGTATTGTTATTTGTGGAAAGTCTTCAACTAGACTCTTGTTTTTTTTTTTTTTTTTTAAATTCCGTATCAAGTTTGAAATGCAGCCCTGAAAGTAACTTTGTGTCCCCACTAACAAAGCCTTTCTAAATAAAAAGATGTGGATGTGACAGTACAGTTTGTAACTCGGCGTGTTTCTGAAGGATTGTTTCCTGGAGGAGGCTTCAGTTTCTTCCTGTGGGTGTCAGGTGATTGACAGCAAGCAGAATGTAAAGTAATACTCGCGCTGATGTGAAAGCGTCGCCGTTGATGCGCTGAAATTGTGATGAAACAGAAAGTTTCACAGAGACAATGTGAGGCTTCATGTTTGCAGCTTTAAATGATGCTGCTAAACGCTAGAAAACAGCAAGAGGCTTGTTTTAAAGTGAAGAAATGAAGACTTAAAATCTCTCAATTGGAGGCTAGTCAATTTGACTAGTCTAATCACGAATCTCAAATGTACTTCTTAGGGCTTTAAATTCTTACATTACATCATCATATCTGTTTGTGCAATGCAAAACTCAAATCGTAAGTGCATCTGTCTCATTTCTGGGCATAAATATTTCATTACACTTAATATAATCCACATTGACCTGACAAGTCCAGATAAAAACATGCATTGTCACTCATTACTAACACCTTGGGCCTTGTGTTTTTTGGTTGTAATATCCTGAAATAAGATGTTTAGCTGGACTTTTCAGGTGAATGTTGCTTATAGTAAGTGTAATGCACGTTTACATCCACAAATCAGACGAACACACTTGTTAAGAAAGGATTTCTTTGCTGTGTAGTCCTACAAAATAGTTTGATCAAATTCACTTCTGAAGTGCAACAAAGGAGAGATCATTTTTTGCAGCCAGATTCCAAGAAGGTCAGAACACTGTGTGACAAGAAATCATGTGAAAGCAGCGCAAAATAAGTCCTCCACCTATCGACATATAGCAGGGACAATGTGTAATCCATTTACCACCAGTGAAGACATCGAAAACGTGTTAAACACTGGGTCATAGAGGGGAACAGTGTGCAGGTGTGCACACCTCTCTGTTTCAGTGAAAGCAGAAGCTGAGCAGCCCGTCATTTCGACAGCAGCTGACTGAGACTCTAAGAGAAACCTTCACAGCACTTCCTGGTGTCACACCCTGAAAACAGACAGTTAAACTCTCGGATACTGGAAATGAATTAAGGGACACATTATTTATAGCAGCCAACACAACACTTAGAGGTGAACGGCTGAGTTACTGCGTCTGCTTTTCTAAAGAATGTGGCAGAAGTTTGAAATGTTGGACGTTTGTGCATCACTTTTTGGGAACGCTCGCGTCACAAGAAAGTCGAGGTGCGGTGATGTCATGTGCTGAAAACTGTCACTCTTGCATCCAATGGGAAAAATGCACACACCTCTTCAGAAAACAGTCTTTGATTTGAGTCTGAGCACATTTATCAGTCATATATTGAAGATTTAGAGGCAGAATGAACACATCTTGATCATTTCTGGCTTGTGAACGCACCTTAGTACAGACTAAAACTATCTGAAACGTGACGAAAATGATAGATTTTGAGGTCAATCAGCATTCCTCAGGCTACAGAACACTGATAGAAACTTAGCTGATTATAGCCTTAACACTTGATAAAAAATAATGTTTAACTGGATGCAATTGTTTTTTGATGAATTAGAGTACACAAATCTTCTTTCCTGGTTGCCCTCCTCCTTTTTCTTCCCTAAAAAAGGTTAAAAAAAAATAAAGTAGGAAGCCTTTTTCTTGCCAGACAGCTCCAAAAAAAGTGTACATTACTCCCTGTGGAACGCACAACTGGTTGCAGAAAAGGCCAAAAGGTGCTGCAACCAAAAAGGGGGCGGTCCAAGGGTGCTCTGATGTACGGCCAAAAAACCAATGGGATCGATCGGAAGCCCCATGCAGAGAGAGCCTCCCTCCCTCCTCTCGTTCCCCTTCTGCCTCTCTTGCTTTTCCTTCACTTTTCCTTTTGTCTTACCTCCCCCTGCTGGCTGCCTCTCTTCTTTTTTTTTTCATCCCTCCTCCTTCCTTTAAACACTCTCATGGGCTCACACTGGCACTACAGATCCAAGAGAGCTTAACATAAAGGGGGGGGGGGGGGAGATGCTGTAATGCAGATTTGCATTCCGCCAAGTCATGAGTTCAGGAGGGGAAGACAATGTAAAAGATCCCCCTGGCAGAGCTGCAATTACCATTATTTTTACATTTTACATCGAGCAGAAGCATCAAATGCTACTTAAGAGCGTGCATGTTTGAATGTTAGAGTGCAGCTCTAACGCTCCCGTCGTCCTACTGTAATCACTTCACATGAAAGCGTCTGAATTTTAACTATTAATCAATGATATTGATAGTGCCTCGTCACAGATGAAATCAGTCTTGTAATGTCAGCGATGATGCTCAATCATGTAGCTCAGGTTCATCAACAGCAGTGATTGACAGGCCGGAGAAGAAGGAGGAGAATAATTAAAGGATACAGATATTCCTGTTTCTGTTAGTGATCGCCTCCTTGAAAAGGATACTGCTGACAAATTCAATTATTCCAAAGAGACGGGCTAATGGTGCATGCTAATGATTCATTTCATAAGTATTTGTGCCGTATGTTTTAATGAAAGCGCACATTGTCACTGGTGGCAAAGGGAGCGGATGGCTTACACCAATTACTGCGCTGTCACTGAGGGCGCATGTTGCAGCAATAATCCTCGCCCTGCTTCAGAAAAAAAACAGACATATACACTGTATACTTTCCACAACACATGTTTGTGTGTGCACAATAACCACAAACGCACACTTCTGTCTCTTTTTCTCCTCAATGCCCCAGCCTGGTTTGCCCTTTGTGGAAACACAAAGAAAAAGGATTTTCTCTGTTATTCTTAATTCCTTTGGTGCTTTCTGGATCCAGGGGGTCTGGGCAAAAAACGTCTGCCCCACCATGCTTCGACATCCCCTGGGCATGAGAGGCAGAGGCAGGGGCCTGGAGAGTCTGGAGGAAGTCTCAGGAAGAGAGGAGGTAAAGGTTTGGTGGTGGAAGAAGGGAGGGTGGAGGTGGGGGGGGGTTAGGGAGGTGACGTACATCTGCAGCCCAGAGAGAAAGAGTGAGAGAGAGAGAGAGAGAGAGAGAGTCAGGCTCAAAGGCTGGGGGAGAATGAGAAGAGGGGTTGCAGGGGTCAGTGACAAGTGGCACACACAGGGTGGGTGTGCGGGTGAAGTGGGGTGGAACAAGTGCTATAGAGGGGGCCAGGGATTGTGTTTTTCCCATGGTCCGCTACCCTCTTTCCCCCCCACCCTCCACCAAAAGTTTCCCCTCTTGGACTCCCACCCAATCCGTGGTACCCTCTCTCTCTCTCTCTCTCTCTCTCTCTCTCTCTCTCTCTCTCTCTGTGTCGTTGGCCTGTCAGGAAAAAGGAGCGGGTCGGCTCAGTTTCACTCCACAGGGCCGGTGTGTTTTCAATGAATTGATACAGATGAAGAAGTTCAACACAATGGATGGATTACCTCAGCCAAAATAGAGTGAACCCCCCCCCCCACCTCCTCCCCCCTTTCCACCACCCTTCAAAAAACCCCACCCGCCCTCCTCGCTCATTCCCACAGCCGCTGACACGCACTGACATCGGATGATTTAGACCCGCCTCATGCACTTGGACACAGATATGAACACATAATAAACACTCTCCCTATGATATCACGGCAGTACAAATAAAACACTGCATGGAAATCAACGCTGCCCTCCATTTAAATATTCAGAAACTTTCTTACCTAAAAAAGGACACACAACAAAGTGGCTACCAACTCACTGACCTTCAGCTGTCAGCCCGGTTGGTGTTGTTTCACTCGTTTGGAGGATGCTAGGTGGATGATGAGCTAGATGGGATCAATGTGGTAGCTGCCATCATGGGCTACATAAAGCCTCTTCACGAATCAATCATTGTCACTGAGACTGCGTCCATGTTTCCTATGCTAAATAACCAAGCCTCCTTGTTCCACGCGACATACAGCACATTAGTGTTTCTCTTGAGTCTGGGTTTGATTTCAACCTTGAGTAGGCTCATTAATTGGCAAGTAATTGGTATCTTGTTTTGTATCTGCATGAAATTAGTTTAAATTTCAGTTTTTTTTTAATTTTTATTTATCGTTGGAAAATTCTGAAACAATGTCCACAAGTAGGACTTCAAAGCAGGAAATCCCAAGTGTCTCTTTGATTGACAGATGACCTCTGGATTGTGTGGTTTCAAAACAGCACTGCAAATGACAAGCCTACCATCCTCAACATGTCAATGCCATACACACTGTTGACGCTTTAATACGTCCCTGGACGGGATTGAACCGAGTTGCGTGCTGTACACCACAAGCCCCGCCCCACCGTCTCTGCAGCTGTAGTGGGAGGCGGCGGCATTCTCAGCTGTCGGGCTAATGGCTGCGAATGGGCTCTAATGCACGCTCCTCCTGATAAATCACACACGCAGCGCCCTGCTCAGACATTCAGCAGCTTGGCCGACCACTCTGCTCCATCACGCGCCGAGATTAATGATCACACGTTCATTTACCTTTGCACCGCTGGACACCAACACACACACAAAAATACATTCATGCACATGGACAAAAGCATACTTGGAGTTAAATGAAAACAATCCTAAGCTTGAAAAGTGGAGAAACTAAAATATGTTTCTATCCCTCTGAGGACTTTTAGAACTACACACACTAGCAAGTCAGCCACACACACACACACACACCTTTTCACTCTAACCTGCAAGGCTTAAGCATTGTACTCTTTGCGGAAGGACAACATCTCATCACAGATATAAACCACAGTGTCATCGAAGTAAAAAGAACACACTGACAGAGTGATTAGTAAGTATTATGCATGAAGCACAACTCCTCTCTTCCATTGTTTGAGTTAACTTTCTCCCGTGGGACTCCGCGGTGTCCTCTGATCGTTCATTTAGAGTTATTACAATCAGGCGCCGCCGCCGCCAACATGTCAGGAACCCAACGTGCCGAACCAAACGCGCTCCCCAAATGTTTATTTTAGCAAGAAATAATGCACTCCGCTAACCATATCTTTGTGGTTATCATTATTGCTCGGGCTATTTACAAACTGTATCTATTAATCATTTTTGAGCATGTACAGCAATTAAATTAGGCCGGGTCACACTTGAGCAATAATACGATTTTAATTGCGCGGGGCAAGGGCTCTAATTCAACTATCTCTGGATCGCTTGACAAGGGCAAAGGAAACACTTTCCAGGGGCACAGAAACGGAAAGAAAGAAAAGTAGGGATATATTATACAGGCAGTTTGAGTTTCAATTTATGGGAACACAAGAGAGTGATAAAAAGTTCAATCAAAAAAGCAGACTAGTCTATCTTTTCCATTATGCGCCTGGTTGTTGCAATCTGGAAAGACAACTGCAATTACAAGCAAGCCAGACATCTGTATTTGCCTCGTCTCTTCTCCCCGAACCTTTTGACAGGGGGGGGAAAAAAAAAAAAAAAAAAAAGGTGTTCCAATACAACTCATCTCCAATCACCTTCAAACACAGAGCCGCAATCCCAGGTCAAACCGTTGTGACGTGCAGAACAAACAGCGCGGCTTTCGTTGCATGCAAACACCAGAATATAAGAGTGCAAGGGAACTCACGAGACAGAACAGAGCAGAGCAATATGAATGTTTACTTGTTGAATCTTTGATCAGTTTGGTTTTTATCTCCCTCCTCCTCTTCTTCTTTCTTTCTCTCTCTCTCTCTTCCTGTGTTATCTATGCAGCAGGTACTGAGCTTTGCATCGGGGCTGCGGGGAGCTGATTAGAACAGTGATAGATGGGAGGGTGGGTGACCTTAGCTTCCGACTAAACACAAGGTTGGACATTTGTCTCCTCGCTGCATTTGCATGCTTTCCGCCCGTTTATGGCAATTTGTCACCATACTCGCTTTGCCATTGAGAAGACAACAAAAAAAAAAAAGTGGCGTGGAAGGCTAGATTCACAGGAATAGAAATTCAAAGCAGGTAATGATGAAGCACTTTCATTGGGATAATTCTGCAAAGCGCAGGAGCCCGCACAGTGGGAGTTCTTCCTCATGCTTCCCCTTTCCTGGTAGTTAAATGTGAAGTCATGAAGAGTAATAATGGTACACTGGTGCAGAAATTCAACATAGTCTCAACAAACTGACAACAAGAAAGTAGTGTGCATTCAAAATTGTGTCTCCTTGTAAAGCTCATATTTAATCTCCAACCTCCCACAAGCTCATTTAACAACCCACATGCCATGAACACCAATGCCAACATATCCAACGCGACACATACTGATGAATGGCCTGTCATGCTGTTTGGTGATCAGTGAATTATTTACGCTCATATGCCGTTTAATAATTCAGGGGGACCGGTCTTAACAAATTATCGCCTTGCTCCCCAAACCAAGCCGCAAGCCGCACGCAAGCCCCTTCATCCACTCCATAGCACGCCCCTTAAGACTGCGATGGTGACATTTCTGCAAGGGGCGCTAAATCTCAAGTGTAATTCGATCATGTTGGAGGCGAGACGGGTGTCAGCAAATCAGTCCAAGAACATCTCCATTAGTCATCGCTTCGTGTTCCTAAAAAGCGAGTTGACTAAATCTGTTTTTCTCCCAATGAAGGTGTTAACTCTTTGTACTGCTGCCGGAGGAAAAGCCTCTGAAGCAAACCTTTCACATGTTTATGAATGGCAATAATGTCCGAGCCAATGCATAAGATAAGAGTCATCCATTATCATAAATCAACCTGACAGGTGAAGGTTAGAGCATGCTTTTATAAGGTGTGCAATAACTCAAAGTTGGCCTATAACATCCTTGTTTTCGATTTAGTACAAAATCCAATCCGCACGCAGCTGTATTTCTGCAGCACGTTTCATGGAAACATAAACTCCATGTGCTTTAAAAACAGACCCGTTAACGTCCACCAATGAGTGAGCACTTTGGCATCAGTGGCACGTAAACATTTGTTTGAACAGGCAGAAGCATCGAGCAGGAAGTGAGCATCCATCTGCCTCGTCTGAATCGGCAAAAGGAAGAAGAAAGAAACCTGCACACTCAGGAGGATTAAGAAATATGACCACATGTTTCTATAAAAGGTGATTTTACATTTTAAATTGGTTCAAATGGGAAGGAGCTAGGCGACGAGAGATTTTGTCTTCCCTAGTAACAGTGACTAAGGAGGCGGGGCTTGACAAAGGTTTACTTCCTGGTGAGGGCGGGGCTTGATAAGGGTCAGCTGGCTCGCGGTGTCAACATCCAGTCATGTATACATACAACCAGAGGTTAGGCCTTTACTTAATGCCTTCTCAGTTTTCCTACTCATCAGCTAACACATTCATACACACAGACAGAAAGGACACAGACACACACTGAGGCCCAACCAGACACTTCCAGGTCCCTAACGAGGTCGCTAATTAACTCTCCCACTTGCGCTCGCTCGTTTTCATCCGAGGTGCACATTGCTTTTTTGACAGGAGAAAATTGCCGGGCAATTAAATCATCTGAAGACGAACACTCCAGCAGCTGGTATTAACGGCTAAATGTTACACCCATTTTCAAAAATGCAATTGTGGAGGAACTGTACAGTTAGTGACTGACTGCTATAGTGCTCTCTAATAAGCCACAGTTAAGCCTCTGTGGCGATGTACTGTCGTCGTTTAACACTGGACGCTGATGTCACACATACAAAGCATTCATGCAAACCTCAGTAGTGTTTTATGCCACAGTGATCATGAATGTATCAACTCTCCTACAATCCTGGTGTAACCCTCTCAAACAGAAACATACCAATAATAATAAGTCGTATACAGCATGATGATAGTTTTCATTATTTAATGTCTTGTTGTTTCAGGTTAGATCTCCAAAATGCTTGTTTTGTCCGACCAGCATCAATCATTCCTTTGCAGTTAGGAAAATGAGAAGAAAAACTAAAAACTCTAATATTCAAGAGGTTGTTTTTGTAATTGATTTGTGACCTACAACTATACAAAATGCCCTGTAACTGAGTATAATATGCAAAGCATCAGAAACGACCACATCCCTCGAACTTAAAGCTCTTTTCAGGTCTAACTCCCTTCTTAACGTCTTTTTACCTCTTTGTTTCGGTTTCTAGATCCCATACTCTTCTTTGTGGGTTGCTCCCATCAGTTGCACGTTTTAGAGCCGCGAGGTTAGAGCATGATAAACCAGCTATGCATTACCTGCCCAGCACCTTAAACTGAATTTGCATTGGTTAAATGACATATGGTCACCCCTAATTAAGTAGGTACTGACAGTATTTGCAACATTAAACTCAACACATTACAAGGTTTGTCAATGAATTAATCAAATTATATTTATTATGCAAAGTTCCATCCTAAATGTGTTCATCCTGTAAACCCAGCATATATTGAGATGTATAAACTAAAGGCGAGAAAGAATTGCAAATAATGTTTCACCCTAGTTGGTGGTGCATGTGTGCTTTTTTTTTTTTTTTTGGCACCACTTCATCTCCGTGCAGCCCCTCGGGTCCCGGGACTCCTCTGAAACTGATTTTTGTCTCCTATTTTGTTAACCTCGCTCGCAATTAACCCCACGCTGCGAGCCAGCCACACATGGGCCAATGGAGCCGGCCTACAGTACGTGAGTGCCCGGCCCCGTGTGAATCACCGCATTGTGTCATCTGTCCTGTGAAGAAAAGAGTGGGGAGGCAGGAGAATGGGAGAAAGAGTGCTGTTTTTGGGGGTCCGCTATTCTTAGCGGGGTACCCCCAGGGGCGATAACAGAAGAGTAGGGTGGAGGGTTTGTTTCTGTGTCTGTGTGTGTGCGCGCAGAAAGGAAGGGGGGGTGGGGGGGGGGGATTTGACAGGTTCTTTTGTAAGGCGGGGTTTGGGTCAGAGAAGAGGGAGGGGTTACGCGTAGGTGAGGGCCGATTTTTTGTGACGCCGTCAGGGAACGTTGGAAATGGCGTGAGTCGCCGCCGGCGGGGGGTCATTGTCCCCACTCCATTCTGTCTCCACACTCTGCTACTGCTCAATGGGAGGATTAAAGAAAACGCCTGAGTCTTAATCTTTGAACTGCGCAGACACAGATGCACAAACACACACACACACACACACACACACACACACAGCAACACACTCTCAGAATTGAGTCTATCAGGGTCGGGTCCCACGCAGCTTGTGTGTGTGTGTGTGTTTAGCTAAACGTTCACATCGGCGGTAACGCCAGAATCTATAGGTCTCATTTACAATGCTGAACACATTGTAATGATGTTACCAGCAGCACGGCACACACTGTAATGCTTCTTTTTATAGATACAGCCAAGCTTTTTTCCCTGGTCGTAATGAGAGAAAAAGGTCAGTGTCTGACAAGGGGGGACGGGGGGACGGGGGGACGGTATTAAGCCAGGATCCTCGGTTTCTTTACAGTTCCTTAAGTTCACCAACTCCAGCAAATGAGCATGTACAACAAGCCAAAGGGCCTTTATTGCAAATCTAATTCATTTCTCTAGACAACTGTGAAATTTGCCATTGACATTAGTCATTACCCGCAGGCTAACGAAAAGATGATCTCAGTTAATAAATGATCCCTAACAAGGAACTCTCTCTTTCTCCCATTGTGTTAATGGCAGGGGCAGCTGTTAACGCCAAGCAGTTACAGAACAACACTGCTAACGCCGACTCTGGCTTCTCTCCTCTCTCAGTCCGTCTGCTTCCATTTGGCTGCTGGGTACCCCCCCCCCCCCCCCCCCCTTTTCCTCGTCTCCCCCCTTTCTCCCCCCCCCCCCCCCTCCTTCCGCATCATCGTCACCCCGCAGATCCTGCATTATGCAGTGGCATCATTAGAGCCTTGATTTTTTCGATGCTTCCGGCACCGTTTCTGGATCGCGGTTTGCGTCGCTTCCGGATGCTGGCCGGCTTCGATTCCAAGACGAGTCGAGGAAGCCTTTGGGAGCAGATGTGAGTGACAGTGGCTCTGAGAAAGGGAGACAGAAAGGGTGAGGGATCGAGGCAGCGATTTGAGAAGGATGAGGGGAGGAAAATGGCTAATCATCTGGAAGCGACTCTGACCCTCCAGCTGGCCCTGGCCATCATTGATACTAAACAATGAGGAAGCTGCTCTTCGCTTCATGGATGAGGGTCAAGAGGTTGGATCACACACGGCCTCAGCTTTTTAAAATAATACAGTGAAGCAGGTCACTTTAAGACACAAAGAAGAAGGTCCCCAACTGTAATCAAGCACTTCTGTGCCTTTCAATTTACATAATTTGAAAACAAAACAATCAGAACTCTGCTGTAATAATTGTTTCCTGAAAAGTGAAATCCCTTATTAGAGCGCTGAGGCATTAATGTTTGTCTATCTCTGAAACAACATGTCACACTTTCCCATCAGAAGAAAATGAAATTGTGTTTGCAGGAGGAGTCCCAACGTCTAGTGTGGGACGCAAATAATACCCATATTCACGTTTTCCCACTACTCGGCATTCCAATTTATTGGAGTAACCGAGCAGAAAATGCACTGACAGCTGTAGCACTTTATTGCGAATTAGTATATACATTCTACAGCCTGCGAGAAAAAGCCAAGCCTCATTGTATTTCTGTAATTGCCGAGGTTTGGGAATAAAAACGAAGGGGCAATACCAGTTGAGCAATTACAAGCCAAAGATGGCAGGGTGTACTTTTAGCTTCACATGTTTGAAGAAGGGATGTTAGTTAGGAAGAGACAGAATCAGAGAGGTAAAAAGCAGGTGTTAACAAACCTTAATGCGTAAGGTGATAGCCGCCATTCATTAACATAATACTAACTCTGACAACAGGAGAAAGAACTACAAACAACTGGCAATTCAACTGAGAAATGTAGTTCTGTAGCTTCTTGGAGACTTTTTGTATTTTTCAGGAAAGCTTGGGAACCCATCAGTGATTTATGGTTTGAATCGTTTGTTGCTCAAACATACCCGACGTAGAGAAAACATCAAGGCCTATTGTTGTATCATCTGCAAAAGGCTGAAGAAGGTTACCTGAAAGTTAAATTCATTATGTTAGCATGTAAAGCGTGAAACTTTAGCGAACTGAAGCAAAGACCTAGCAAGAGTATCCTATGAAGACAATGTGGAGACAACCACATATGTGATGTTATATGAAGATTAAGGTGCACCTTTCTCTTTGATTGTTCCCATCAGTCCACTGGACGACTTCTTTCTTTACAAAGACACACCGGAAAAGTGTGAGGAGAGATCTTGAATTGATCTGAGACCTGCAGGTAGAGGATTCCAACCAACTCTAAGCTCCCCTGACGCCTCCTTTCATGATTCCAGGTGACTCCCCCATGTGGTCTTGCGGGGCCCTCTTGCTCCCTTGCAGCGTGTGAAGAATCAGCAGAGAACATGCTGTTTCCCCAGCCTGCTGTATTTGTCGAGCTGATGTGCTGTTTGGTGTGCAGAGCCGCTGAACTGTGAAGCGCCGGGGGCATCGAGAATAAACACCAAACTGACCGCATGTGAACCGGCCAGCCCGTCCTGCGTGCAGGTGAACTGCCCAAGGCCTTTGTGGACTGCACACAGAATTGATGTCAAATGAGAGTGACTTCAGAGGTCGGTCAGGTGCATGAAATATGTATCAAGATGTATTCCAGCTTGGGTTGAACTGTCTTTGAAATCCTTTTCTCTGGTGATTGATGGATTGATTTAGACTTTCAAACTGGAACCAACTGAGCTGCCCCATGTGAAAAAAAAAAAACACACCCAACGGGCACTCCATGTGCAAAAATCAACCAAATGATAACCATCAAGCTTTTCAATATGTGACTGTTCCATCAGCTCAAGTAATGCATGTTTTATTTGCTACATTCACTGTGCTCCTTATGGAGAGCAAGAACTGTATTCCAATTCTGTTGCATTTCCTTTGCCAACAGTGGGAGCAGCCCTGGGGATGCTAACCTAGAGATGGAGAGTACTTAGAATGTAAAAGGCACAAAGCTGCAATGTAAACACTTGTCTTCCTTCATATTAGATTTTCCATCATCTTCATTGCTTCGTCTTTTTTTTGGCGAGAAGCACATCTCACACTCCGGCGTTTCAATTTGCAACGCCACCGTCCCAAAGAACACGTTCATTTATTGCCGTTATTACTTTGTCATGTTGGATAAATTGATAACATGACATAACTTGTTTGCTGCCTTGTTGCGCCGGCAGTCTGATTATGAGGTCAAGTGCGTTAACAAATGACAAATGTGGGAGATGGGAGAGTTGGCATCCATTCCTTTCAAGCCAGTGCTTTTCCTCTTCTAAAATTAAGACTATTGTTCTCGCAAGGGTGAGTGAGGCAAAGAACTGATTCTCTTTTCATTACAAGTCTACTCCAGGAAATGATGAAGAAAGTTTACAGAGTGGGTGCAAAGACAGGATTTCTAAACCTGTGTTTTCCTGTCCTAAAGCGTACCATTAAGTAGATTGAAGTTTCTCAAACGCAAGATAATCAAATATTCTGGGAATTTTCGGACATGTTCAAGAAAGACGTCAGAAAATGTAACTCAAGCCCGGCAGGTACGCTCAACTATTGACATGTTTAGCTGAATGTCATGAATTGGGCGCACAGTATCCTCCTAATGATGTTAGAATTTAGAAGGAATTGGCAGTGATTGAGAGGAGGATGGAGGAGAAGGGAAAGAAAAGCTCTGTCAAGGTCATGGAGCGCTCATTAGAAAGGTTTCTAAGCTACAATCTGCGACCGGCAGAGAAACCAGAATAGTGTGAGAGGAATGCTGTGCCTGACCCCACAGAAAAGTGCAACATAACTACTGGTTCTAATTTACAATGGAGTGCTCCTGAAAGTAGTGCTGTGCTCTCGCCTTTTTTTTTTTTTTTCTCCAAACTAGCTTTTCAGACTTCTTTGAGGATTGTGTTCAACTCCAAATTAGCTCTTGCATGGAATCCAAATAGTTCATTGCTTGAAAGTGACCAAAAAAAACAGTGTAAATAAAAGAGAACCGGGTAAGAGAAGACCCCAGAGATTTCTTTGGCAACGCTTAGTATACACTTATTTATTATAGGCCTTGATATATTTTAGATTTATTCCATTAAACACTGAGGTGCACAATTTGAAGTGACCTTTTTTGTAAATTAGCAATGAACAGTGCCTACACATGTCTGTGGAAGCACTTAATGAAAAGGGAAAAGCCTCGCTCAATAGAGCACTTAAACGAGGGAGGACGACGCACAGACAATGCAGACTATACCTTCAGGGTGCAAAAAATATCTCCTGTCCTCAGGGGACGACAGCACTGTCAAAGAATCCCCCATTATGTTATATCACAAAGTCAGACAGCGAAATCTTCAAAACCAATGTCTGTGATGGGCTAAGAAAGAGCTGACAAGAGAGCACCAGCCGCCCCTCGCCTTCTCCCCCCCCCCCCCCATTCGAGTCACTTTGAAAACTTAGCGGATCCACCTTTTAACAATTCTGTGGGGATGAATCAACCTTGCGCTCCCTATCTAAGACGGTACAACCAGCACACCTAGAATTACAATGGAAGCACATCAAGGGACGGCCAAGCCTGACTGACAAGCTCTTCCCCCTTCATAAAAGCGCCGGGCTGCCTTCATTTGCATGGCGGGTTTGGACTGGCGGAGGAAGTTAATCAGGGCTTTCCATGGTGCCATAGCAGGGGCTCTCGTTTGTACCCCCCCCCGCCCCTTCCTCTCTAACCGAATCACCCTTCCCCATGAGGGCTGCGGGTGAAATCCTCTTAGTGGTAGTGAATTGGAGCCCACCTCGCCTCGCGGGACATGGAGGGGAATGGGGTTGGTCGTTCTGGGGCTCGTCTCCATTGGGACTGACCTCCCCTTCCAACACCGTGCACCTCCCGTTAAAACAGCTTTAATTACACAGAGATGACTCCGCCAGTCCCCACCCCCCTTCTTCTCCAACTCACCCTCGCCCTCCCTGCGCCTATCTCTCCCTCTCCACAGGGGAGCACTCCTTGTCTCCTCTCCATTAAGATTGAGAGAGTGAGGGGAGAGGAGCCTGCAGAGTCTACCACTTCTACACATGCAGCAGGGAGCAAATACCATTTTCAGCTTCAAATGTCTTTTTCACAGATTGATTTTACTTATTTATTTCCATAGATGACAATTTTTTTTTTTTTTGATCCTTGAAGCAAATTTAAAAAGACTCATGTGCTTGAGCATGAATGATTTCAGAGACATCCAGCCAAACGTATTTGTGGCTTTGCGTTTGAGAATTTTTGGACAAACTTTGATCTAGAGTGCATTGGAGCAAAGTTTCAGATCAGAAATGTCTCAGCAAAGATACAAAAGGAGAGATTGTAATGTAATCACCTCTACCTCTTCTGTCTTTCGGCCCATACAGAAGCACAGAACCTAAATTATTTGAGCTGCAAGGGGGGAATTAAGTGGTGACGTCGCCTTTGTTGTCCACTTCCTCTATGACAAACCTCTTTTAGGCTGATATGATACCTGAGGCCCAGGAGAACTACTTTCTTCCCCCCACCAATAACCAACTGTTATCAGTTAATTCCAGTGAGGGAAGCTTGATTTATGTTTCCTTGGATAATAAAGTACAGTATCGCTAACATGTGTAAAGTGATCCCCAAGCGCCACCTCTGTCTCCTTGATTAATGCCGATTTAATTAAGCAGCGAGCTAATTAAGCAATAAATAATGACAAGGTGTGCATTTATGCAAAGATAATAGCAAACCCTGGGTGAAGTGATACCCTGGAGAAGCTGTCCAATCAGATTGTTTCTTTGGACAACAATGGAGGGAGATTAAATGCATCCAGCGGACATGTTTGACCATTGTTATGCAGTGCATTAAACATGTGTGATAATCATCACAATGTGGATTTGCCCCGGATGTATCAAGAACGATAATTAATAGAGTAATAATCACCAGGCTATCATGCAACATACAAAGAGGGGATTGTTTTGTGTTGCATTTTCAGGGCTGATTGGAATTGGATTTCAGGAACAAACTTATCTGCAACTTTCCACAAAAAGGTAGGACGGCTTCTTTCTCTTTTTTTTTTTTTTTGCTGCATTGCTATATCACAGCTTCAATTATAAATCCATCGATATTTCAGAAAGTAAGATGCCGTCCTCGACAGCGGGACATCCAATAGAGCCATTAATCAAATCACACCCTACTGTCTCGAACTCCACAACCTGAGCCCCAGCAGCAGAAAATACCAATTTCCTCTCGGGAAGCGTCAGCAGCACCTCTCCGCCAACATCCGCGGCGCCACTTTTTCTGATCATCCGGTCACACGCCTATTTTGCTGCAAATGTGCTTCGTCGCAGCCCTCCTTCGTGTCAAATGTCTCTGCGTACCAACTCCTGATATGTGTATAAGAAGAGCGTTATTTACACTGATTAATGGTCCCCAGCTTTGGCAGGGTGTAAGCTGCTCGCGTCCAGACAGCAGTGACAAATAAATCTATCAATCATAGAAGGGATTTTCTAATCCCCGAGCCATCAGACAGAGTTGCAACCTAAACACTTTGTCACGGAGCGAGCGGGCCCCCATTTGCTGTAAACACACACTTAATGTATAGTTAACACAGCACTTTGAGCGACACAGCAGCCTCCAGGTTGCGACAAACACAAGCACGACAACAGCAATACAACATATTTATGAAGTGGAGCTTTAAGCATGTGGAGTTTGGTGCTGAATACAGGAAGCTCTCTAGCCTTAGAATAAACCAAAACACTTCACTATAACATACATTTGTTTTTGCATATTTTTCACAGACTTAAAACTAGAGGAAATAATCTAAAAAACACTTATATTATGGAACACTTTCCTTCCAAACAGGATCCTCTCTGGTGTTTTTTAACTGCCATTAAATGAGTTTGTTAAAGCAAAAACATATAATTCATTAATTCTCCAGGTACCAGCGGCTCTGGCATGATAAATGTCTTCACCAGCACATTTCAGCAACATATAACTCTATTTAACCCAAAAGAGACGAGTTTGGGTACATCGCACAATCCGTAAGTAGAGACATCAGTCGGCTCCGTGAGTCCTCATGGGTCCATCAGCTCCAGTGAAACAGCATGGCAGTGTATAGCAGAACAAGCCCCTGGTTGCTCTCAACCATCTGTGACTGAAAACAAAGCCTGTGATCACATTAAAACGCCATAGAGGGAACGAGAAAATGTATCAAACCGCAGCACTTTCCATAATCTGCTCACAGGTCTCGGCCATTACACAAACACAGGGCCAATTCAATAAACCCGCAACTGCCATTTAATTAAACGTTTGGCAGCCGAAATTCAATTAGGCAATAATAGCTTATTTCCAGAGATGGCTAATATGTTAGACACAGATAGGAAACATGGGTCTGATTTCATGTGTCAATTCCAATTATTTGGAGCTGCTTCGGCAGGTTATGCAACAAATATTTGACAAACTGTGAGGCTGTGTGCGTCCCTCAGGTGGCAAAAAGGCAATAGCTTTACTTTCTCCTTCTTCTGAGAATGCAAATTTATAGTTGTCATGTCTTGGTGGCGGTTGTGGAGATGTCCATTCCGCCGTTCAGTCCCCACGTGGAAGTCAGAGTAAGTAATGCTAAGGGAAACCTAATAGGATCTTGCAGGACGGGGGGAAAAATGATGATTATCTTTAATCACTAACCTGCCTCTAGTGGCGCCACCGCATTATCCAGCACCTTCATTCCTTATAAAAATATCTATCACACACAACGCCGGGGCGATGAAAAGAAGCAGCGGCGGCGATGGGAGCGGAATGCCAATGGCCTCATTACTTGTCATAGCACATTGTAACTGGAAATTGCTTCTTTCAGGTTTTGTTTGCTCAGGCAATTACAATAAACTCACGGCTTGACACGTTGTTTGCACAGATGTAGGACATTAATAAACATGAGCTCTAATCTGAATTATTGAACTGCTCGCCATAATTCTGACAATGGATTTGGAGCCCCTGACGGATGGAGGGACGGGAGGAGATGGGACGGCCGGGATCCCCGGGATTTTGCCCCGCTGGCTGGCCTTATCACCTGAGAAATCCTCTAATTGAATGTAGGAGCGCGGAGCTCAGCTCAGCAGGTGTTTCCAAACTTGTTTCAGCCTCCCTGCCAGCCAGACATCACCTACTGCCTCAACACAGGAGATGTGTGAGACTAACACTTGTACAGAAAACTGATTATAGAAGAAACAACAAGAGTATGAGGTAATATATCTGAACAGGGAAAGGAACAAGAGCTGCACCTTGTTCCTTTCAGAGACGCTACTTGTCCTTATTCAGACCTGTTCTTGTCTAGAAATGAAGAGGATGATGCATAGATATTATATTTTAGAGAAAACTTGCCACATATAAGATTATTTATATTGCTCAGCGAACTGAAGCATCCTAATCCTAAATGTAACTGTGGTCCAGTGGGTTATATGCTCCAATAATGGGCACCAAGTTAAATACAGAAGCACACATATAAATCTGGTTAAATAACTCCCCCCCCTTGGCCTCTGCTGTACATATTGCACTTGAACAGCTGTACAGACAAAGTCTGGGGTTTTATTCTTCCAAAAGCTGCTTGTCCTTTACTTTCCTTCAAAGTTTCCCCAAAAACGCTGGGGAGCCGGCTTCCCAGGCAGGAGTGCGGTGGGAATATCTACAAGAAGAATGCAGGAATAGCATTTTTTTTTTTTGGTCCTCCTTTTATTTCGGAGGAATCTTAAGATGTTCAAAAGGCATAGCAGAGGGAGGGCCTGGCTATTCTTGAGAATCAAAAAGACTATGCGGACTTTGATCACCTGCATCTCATTCAATGCAAAATTACCGCGCCGGGGTCCTTGGCTTCTCGACATGTGAGCGAGATGGAAGCTTATTATACTGTACACAGAGGCAGACAGTGAAATGAAAGAGGTCTTTTGTCAGTTCTTTGATTACAGTAAGGCATTGTGACTGTTAAGCAGACTACTAGCAATTACGAGAGCCTGAGTGAGCGCCGGCTGAGAGTTTGGGAGGGAGAGAGAAGGATATAGACAGACAAAGAGATGGTGGAGGAAGAGAAAGGTGGGAGAAATAATGATGGAACTAAGTGACAAACCGGCCCCTTTAGTTAATAAGTAAGTGTCATCAGCAGAAGTGATGATTTAAGCATGTACTGGTTGGATAAAGTGATGAACATGCCTATAAAATACCTTCACACTTTGTTCTGGATTGTTCTGCATGTGGAGGTTACAAAGCATCTGAAAGGGCCGCTGGTAAATACAACGTCATCAGCGTATACGACAACATCACCGGTGACCAAGGTGCCTGGAGAGTGAAAGGCTTGAAGAGGTCACAAAGCTCCAGCGACACTTGGAGTACGCAGATCGATTTTAATGAACTTTCTTTGACCGACGCGTTTCGGCTCGTGGCGCAAAAAAGATCTGCACGCGTGAGTAAAATAGACATCTGTGAAGGCAGCCAAGACGTTAGCTACTAGTTGACTTTCTTTGTAAATGGAAGAGTCATGAACTGAAAATAGATATACAAATGTACAAGTGATGAAAATGTGAAAGACAGCATCAAACACTTTCTTCAGGATTCTTCTGCATGTGCAGGTAATAAAGGCCTCCGAAGAGGAAGCTCGGGTGTTTGCTATGAGTAAACTTGGATGTTTTGTACCCTTTGATTCCACAAAAACAAGCAGCATTAGAAATATGGGGCCTTGCATTTCCATGTTGAGCCCTCCCAGCCTCCCTCTGTGCTATAAATATTGACAAAGAACGTGAGCAATCGCCCCGTCACAGGTTGTTATAGGCAAACTTTATTGTGGAGAGTACAGTGTGTGTGTGTGTGTGTGTGAGGGCGTGTGTGCATTAGCATATCACTGTTTACTCCAGAAGTTACTGTGAAGCGCCCGTTTCTCCTTGGGGAGAGCTGCTTGGCAAACACTTTGGAGTAAACAAGACAACCAGTGACAATATGCTAATGGTGTCGATTCATTATTCCGCCGCTACAAGCTCCGCCTCGCCAAAGACACCTCACATCTCCATCACATCCCCCGTTTCCCTGCTCCACCCCTTCCACCGCCGCCTGATTAATATCTCATCAAGCGCTCCACTTTCTCCTCCGAGCGGATCATCCGTCATGTGGCTCAACTACGGTTCCCTCCTGACGGTATCAATCTTTGGAGATTGCGCCGAGGTGACGCTCCTATGAAAGAGGCGGGAGATAGAGTTGTTCACCTTTAAATGCTGCGGAGATGGATGCACGCCTTGTCAAAAACACAAAGCTGCTCAATCGTAAGCTGCTGTTTCCTGATTAAGACGTTTCAAGCTGCACTGTTACAGTCAATAAACAGCTGGACGGACCAATCAGAGTGGCAAGATTCCAATAAGGTTCCCTCTTAATTGAATCGGACAACAGATTGGATTTATTAACTCCGCAAATATTTACTTTTCTTCCTGGGGCCTAAACTCATTACTCTCCTATGGATTTCTCATCCTACACATTCACAGCTGTAAGTTAATAACAGCCTTGCTCTGCATTGTTCTGCATTATTTCCACAAGCTACTGAGCACCAAAAGAAGGCGTCTTGATGAACAAGGGAAATACACAAGCCACAAGCAGGTATTGATTTGGAAACAGAAAAAATAAAGATCAACTGTAGATGTCCAAACAGAGACGTGTGATTTAGTTTAGAGCAAGCTGTATTTGTATTGAAGAAGACTTGATTTTTATGGCGTTTACTTCAGAAACTTTGAGGCTACATGACATTCAAGGTGACATCACAGCCTATTGAGCCTCTAGTGTGCTGCAAACAAAGTCTGAAGTCTGACATTTGCTGTTTTAAGGGCAGACGGTTTTTTCGTCTTTGTTACTTTTGTAAAAAAAAAAAAAAAAAAAAAATAGTCACATTGCTGCAAAGTCATCAGTTTAACTCAGAATAGTTAATAACCAGGATTTAAAGCGTCCACGGGGGGAAAGAAAATCAGGTGACGCTCCCCATATTCAAAAGAAGATTTCCAAGCGTCCCGAGCTCCCGAGACACAACACATAATTCATCAGAGCGCTGAGGTAATTTATTTCCCTCCGTTTTAATATGTTACAGACGAGTGCTCGTGTGTCTTTCTGCCATTGTTGCTTTACAACACAGAGGCCAGGCGTGTGGCGCGGCCGCCGCTTCTGCACGCCGTACAGCCGATACCTGTGGTGCCTTTCATGGTTCAGGGCGCTCTAATTTCAACGGGAAGTTGCACATATTTCATGGATACATCCCTGCTATAGAGGGGGGGGGGGGGGGGGGGGGGATATAGTAAGGGGGTGGTCGCACACAGGAGGAGGCTGATGATGGACTGTGCCTCTTTGCTCCTGCGTGATGCAGGCTGGCCACTTTACAGCAGAAGGTTCTGGATCATTTGGTTCAGCCACTGGCTGCACTAAAGCTGTTTGATGCCATGCACCCAGGACTGCTTGATGGAGGGATTGTTGGGAGTCCCACCGTTTGGAGGTCATTGTGTTCACCTTACCAGAGTAGTCACATCATAAATCCATCTAAAAGGAATGATGTTTGAACTGGGAGTATTGGGGACGCATTAAGGGTACAGTATTAGGGTAATACAAGGGAGTTGTATTATTGTGAACGTACAGTCGCAACGCTGAGAAGATGGTTGTAATAATATGAGAAAAAAGTTCTTATATTTGGAGACATGGCTTGTATGTAACAGGAACAAAATCGTAATATGACCATACACCATACCATAAAAATTATTTCCTCCTACGTAACTGTTTGATTCTCGTAATACTTTCAAAACCTCTCTGTTCCCTTCAATGTGGCCTTAAAACCCTGTCTAGCACTGGTCAAGTTTTGAGTCCAAAGCCCGGATTTACTCAAACTACCTTCTACTAAAGCAGGACATCTCACCTCTGACTTTCATCTGCTTTCATGTTATTTTTTGTAGACATGATAACAAAAAGTCTGTCACTTACAGAGAGGTGAGGATGTAAAAGCCAAAAAGCAACAGTTTCCTTAACGCCATCTAGCACAAAGTCAGACAAAATGCTCTCAAATAATCCATTTAACCACAAAATCTTTTGGTAAAAAAAACAAACAAACTGCACACCTGTCTAAAATGTCAGAACACCAAGCAGGACCTTTTCACTCAAGTACTGCCCATCCTCCTGTTAAAGGTAGGCATGCTAATGAAATGAAGAGATATGACACGTTCTCTCTTGAAGCAGATCTCACTGTAGTCGACTCTCTGGAAAGTTTTCCCCAACAATATTGATGCTGCTCCAAGCCTCTACTTTCACTTTAAAATCCCCATCAGTGTGTGGAGACGTTACAATCAGCAGCTAATACACAGCAGGAGGGCCAGCTGATTACTCAGGAACATCAATTAGGATAATGAAGCCTCAGGCCCTGACATTAGGGATGGGTAACAAAGAGCAGATAAATAATATACTAAAATATTAAAACAATCTGGGAGGTAACTCTTTGTACTGAAGACTTTTCTTTTCATCTTGAATGAATGAAGTTAGAGCTTTATGCTTGTTTGTCGTATTCATCTCTAGTCTTTTTATTCGATTGATTTCATTGATCTAAAGTTTTTATTGTTTGATTTTTTGCCCATGCACTTCATTTCTATCACTATTGAACTTTGTACTTATTTTTCTCTATGGATTTTCAACATTTGATTATTGTCACTAGTACCTGTCACACATCTGCTTGATCTTATTTTTTTATTGTTTATTACTTGTATTAAATACTACTACTACTTTATTTCTTCATTTATATTTCTATATAGTTTTACATAAGTATAAGACATCAAAGATATTACAAAAGAGAAATATAAAAACTTTCCTAAAAATGAATAACATGATACAAACAGAGGATGCATACAAAGACCCCATTTCAAATAAAGACTGAAAATGTATTTTGATCAGTTTTCACAAGAGTGTAGAAATGCATATCTGCATTTTTAGATATTAGTGTTGTGACACTGCATATAGTCACACACTTTCAAATAGATCTGTTTGAACTCTTTAAAGCTTAAATCTGAGACCTGTTTATGATTATTTTTATAAAATCAGGTCACCCAATAGACAAGGCTTGCTCTCTGGGAGGCGCATCCATTTACCGGCATATTTTACACAACGTTATCAGTTTGACTGCATTATTCCCGAGGTGAGTTGGAGTAGGGACCTCGAGTGTTATCCCAGCTGTTTGGATTGCGTCTCCTCAGGGCAACAATAATGTGTTAGATTCTAATCAATACCCGACGCCTGAAGAAGAATAGATCACGGAGCTACAGCTGGACTCCACCTCACTGTCCATCCCCCTGCTAGTTATGAATCAGCATCCTCTTCCTCCAGAGGACCCAAAACACAACGCATACATACACATATACACAAAGAGTGAGGGAGAAGCTGACCTATGACCGATGACATTTTGACCCCTGACCTGTCTGTCTGATGGCCTATCGATTACGTCTGGCCTCGCCTGGGTAATTGTTGCCTTGTAATTACTTCACATGTTGTGTTTGGAGCCACAAAAACTGCAATTTTCGCCCGTCTGAATATTGCACAAGAGCACTTGAGACCACAGGACACAAGTCTTGCCTCATTTCAGGAAATTACACCACGCACTGGATGGACAATTGCAGACCGAATGAGAAATAATTGCTTTCTGCAGAAATGGTGATATTTGGGATTGGAGGGAGAGGCTGAAATAAAGATGGTAAAAAGTAATCAGGCGTGTTTCTGACTTCTCCAAAGGAGTCCTTTAGAAGGATTTGAGGCATGTCAGATGGCGCACTGAGAGCCTGCTTCCTACTGTCCAATTTCCTGGCCTCATTGCCTGGGTAACCATGAGGAAATGAGGAGCGGACCTCTCTCTGTTTTGGTGGGAGTCATGGGTGGCAGTTCAGTGGAGTGGTCTCTGTTTTGGTATGAAATGGATTCTTTCAGATAAATGAACAATAAGGTCTTGTCCCCATTTCAAAGACAATATGACATGAAAAGCATTTTTCAATATTCATGTAAGATCTACATGGGTATAAGGAAATTGTCCAAAAAGTAGCAATGATTGTCAACAATGTCCAACATGAAAATCTCCTAAAGTTTGCAAGGACTCGGAGTATGAAAAATCTCCCAAAATATAATGAACGACGTCCATTGTGGGAAATGAGGCAATGAACGTGAAATATGGGGATTGTGCAACGAAAGGGACAAATGTCCAAAAAACAACAGTAAACGTGAAAACACTAACAGTGCCTCTAAAACACAGCGAGATGTCACTCAACCTGTTGCCGTTCCATTAAAAATGAAAGAAAAGGATCTTTGTTGTCTGTCGTTGACACGTCCATGAAAGATCTCAAAATTGCCTCGGCAAATTGAGTTTGTTGTGTATACAAGTACCTGCCAGATTTAATATTGAAAGGATGATCCAAAATGGATTTTTGATCCCGGGAAAATGAGGGGAGATGTCTGTAACAACAAAAAAACTGGGAAGGAAAGAAAAAAAAAAAATCCATAACCCTCTCAAGCTAAAATCCTGCTCCCGGGTGTAGAATATATTACTCTCTCCCTTTGCTCTGTCTTTTTCCTTTTTACGAGTTGTTTTCATGTAAAGAAAAACCTATAGGCTTGACCTCTGCGTCAGTTTGCCTTTGGCGATCCACAGATTGCAAGTTTTCAATGCTTGATCCTCGGGGAGGGAGCCAAGTCAAACCCTATAAATATTTCAAGACTTTTTCTTGCTCCCTAGACCCTCCACTAACACACTTGCCTCTGCTGGCAAACAAATCCAGCCTGTTTACACTTGCCACTTGTCATTGCTTTAAATTCAGCCTTGTGCAGTGGCTTAATGAGAGAGGCAGATACTACCAAATTGCATGTTTAAATGTTTTGCCAACAATCGGGCTCCTCTCACTCAAAGGATTCATGGAAGCCGATCAATATTTCTCGAGTCGAAAGTGTTTTTTGTTCGCTGGGCAGAAAACACACACATAAGAATGAGCTTAAAACTGATTCCATGCTTTTCTCCCCCTTATGTGGGAACCACAGATTTGCATGTCGAGAGAAGAATCCTGTAAAAATTAAATGTTGAAGTGTCAGGAGTCTTTAGAGATACGTGTCGACATCTGGTCGCCATCTGAGGGAACCTGGAGCAAGGCCAAGGATACTCCAAAAAATGAAAATGACTTCATTATGAGGGAATTACCACTGGATGCTGACTGAATACTTGGAACAATCTAACAAGCTGAGGGAGCCATTAGAATTCAAACTGTTGGAAACATTATACTTTTAACATGAATGAATACATTGAGACAAAAGTTGGACAGTAAATCTGAAACCAGTATGGAGACTTTACCTTTGATACAGTCCAAATCAGGCTTAATAAAGGTAAAAACACACATTTCTACCTGCAGCACCCTCTTCCCCTGCTCATAATATAAAGTGACATTATTTGTTCACATAAAAACGAGTGCTTTTCAAAATATGGTATTTTTATCAAGGCTCTTAAACGCTTTGAAGTGATGAAAAATTGCTCTTAAGAGTAAAAAAAAAATACAACAGTGTGTGGCTTAACAGTTTTAATTGTTGCTTTAAACAAAGGGATAGAGGCGGTATAAGAGGATCAGTGTGACAAACAGTCCCAGCGGTCCCTCTATCATACACAATACTCAAGCGGCAACAAAGGCGAGAACAAAACGGCGCTGGAAAACTTCCAGGAATCCATTTTACCGTCAGCTCAGGGTGAATCAAACACTCAGGACACATCAGGTCCTTGTGAAACCAACGTCAAACACAGCAGTGAGGGCTGCATCCGCATCATCAGCAACCTTAGCTGGGATTAAAGAGTGCACAGTAAAATTATTTTTCTGATAATGTTGCTCCCAAGCTGCCACAAATCCAACTCTTAAAAGGATGATGGATAACAAGCTGCCTCCTGGAAGGCGCTGACTAATTGTCCAGCTCATTATTTTGTTGTTGCTTGGTGAAAAATCTCAAATCCAAATCCGTGGATGCCTCTGACACCTTCAAATCAATAGTATATCTCTGAAAAACACCTAATGACTAAACATCCACTTTATTTAAAGTTTACAATTTAACACCCGAGAACTTATTTGAATGTACCTCTTCATAACTGTGTGGGTGAACTTTGTTGATGACACAACTGTCAACTGATTCTTATTGATATTTACCAATTTTTTGATTTGTGCAATTAGTGACATTGACGCATTTAACGTCCCTTACTTTCAACTCAGCCTCAACAGTTTCAAACCAATGAGAAAAATGCAGAAAAACAAACAAACCCAGACTCAATCTCAATCAAAAGACCATATTGTCCAAAGACAGAATCCAATTGAGCAAATGTTGGACACAGTGCCTTTCAACCAAAGGAATCCATCACATTTTGAGGGTCCTATGTAAGGTGTGTAACCTGAAAACCTAAAAAATAAGGCATTTTTTTTCCTTATCTCTTCAATTACTCAGAATAACTTAAAGAGAAATATGTATTCAAACTATAAGCATTAGTTTTCATAGTTAGTGAGAAGAACTTGAATTTCTTAATGAGTGCTTTTTCTTGGTAATTGAAAAGGACTTTGAAACCTGAGGTTTTCAATCACGTGGTGATTTGTTTGTTAACAACCAGCAAATAGTAGGATAAGTGGTACAAATAGCTTACATAATCCTGTGCGACGACTCTGACATAAATTTGGTAGATGCGTTAAGCCTATTGACAGGTGGAAAGGATGTTTGGGATGGATGGCCCACTAAGTTGTGTTTTAGTTCTACTGTAAACAGGATTAGCATTGGCAGGTATCAGGCTACGAGGGATACAAACAGCTCCCAGCTCCATGGGGAATGGACTGATGCAAATACCAGCTAATGAACTCGGCTGTTGTTTGTAACAAGGGAAAGAGATGAGCAGAGGGAAGAAAAACAAGTTGAGGGACGAGCACAAGATTGATTAGTTTGGAAAATGTCCAGCGGTCAACGGCTTATGGAGGATTTCCAAGCGTGCACCAGCGCAGGCCATCATTTCAGACTCTACCTTTTGTCTTCATCCCAAGTTAACACAAGCCGGTTGATCTACTGTATTCCCATCGAGATCAGAGGGTGCTGCATCAAGCTGTCTCGTCTAAAGATGGGACTTTATTGGGCCGTCTAAATCTGTCCTGTACACAGAGCCGAACAATGAGGCCAGGAGAAAAATGGACGCCACCTGGCAGTTTGAAAGAAGGACAGCCGTTTCCCGCTGTAATCCATTCAGTGTAATCACCTGGGGGCCGCAAGAGAAGCATCGCCTACCCCTCCCTCTGCTCCCTAAACACCATTCAGTGGCGACAAAGTGATGAAGTGCAGGTTGAAGAGAAAGCCAAGTGTCCCTTTCAGAGATGAGCATGTTTTTACAACTTTGTCTTTTTTTTTTTCCCCTTCCACCCATGTCGATGATCTCTTTCTTTTCCGTTACAGTTCCTCAAGCACAATAGAACAAACTGCGATACATTTTTCCTCCTTATCCACACACACTAAATATTTGGTGTCATCCATTCAGGAGGAGAGTTGCTGTAAATCGCGTGTCTGCTGGGAGAGATCGAAAGCAATTACCATTAGATGGTGGCTATCGTGAGCCGAGTGCATCGCCCCAGTTCCTGACTCTCAATGCTTTCTCTCCGACAACTCTGTGTGCATGCAATTTAACCGACGGATCAATAGCTAAAGGCAGTTAGTGGCCTCACAACTCCCTTGAACTGCCTTGCCGGACACGCTTTGGCATCACAACGGAGCAAAATGTCAAACCCGGCCAAAGAATTTGTTCTTGTGAAGCATTATTGACACACTTTAACCCGCGTTTCCACCTTGCACTGTGCAGCAAAGTCAATTCTCATTTGGAAAGGTGGCCGCAGTGGTGGTGGTGGCGGCGGCAAACAGGGGGGGTGATGGAAGGTCAGTAGAAGGAGTCAGAGGTCTTGGATTGGCCCAAGGTCAAGGTGACAGCAGAGTATCAGAGCAGGGAGGCCTTCATCTCCACCGTGGCCTTGGACTGGATCAATACCATTAGAGAATCCGTCTGATCCATCAACCCCCCTACCTCCTGGCGTCTTCCTCCTCCTCCTCCTCCTTTTTCCTCTCCAGTTCAGTTCTCAGTGATTATATATCCTATTTTTCCTTTTTCTTACCTCAGCCCTATTCACTCTTTAGCGGATTCATTGAATCGGTTGTTGGCTCTCTCTCTCCCCTTCGCTTTCTGCCGGCTAATCTTGATACTGACCCGCGTCTTCCCTGTGCAGAACCCCTCGACTCCCCGGGCCTCTGCTGAAAAAAAAAAAAAATGGACAGGCGGAGATAACTCCAGCCCCATATTGTTTGAACAGCATTTTATTAAGCTGAGCACTCTCTTTAATATTTACATTGGTGCATCCGAGGCTTCAGGAACGCTTTAGGCAATTACACACATGACCAAGTCGATAGCCACAGAAACAGCAAAAAAGCCTTTATCACGCCGCCAGGAGAGTATTGCCAATTCCGCGGCCCGGCCGATGATGTAGTTTGCATTTCAATTAAAAAAGGGCCGCAATACTGGTCTTTTATTCAAAGTCAATGTCGTAGGAAGGATCCACAAAATGCAGCCAGAATAGAGTATTTTGTGTGTAGTGTAATAACGCGGGGACATTGCACAAGCTGGTGTTTGGACTCATAATGCAGGCTTGCAGAAATTGAATGTAAAGGGACTTTCACGGCTGAATAGAGAAAGTTTTAACAACATGGTTGAAGAAAATGATTACAGGAGGACTTTTATGTGGACTCCATGACCCTTTTTTGTGACTCAATTGGATCATCTTCGAGCAACAGACATCTATACAAAAATATGATTCTTTGGGCGGAAAGAAAATAAAAGGAAACCTCATTCACATTTCTTTGACTTATCTCGGTTGTCACTCAGCTATTTCCTTTATTCTGTATTGTTTCATCCAAGAGAACAATTGTGCTTTAGTTAATTTCACAAAAACAAGACTTTAAGGGCTGACATTTTTCTCTGAAACCCGACTTATGGCACTGGAACTACAACTTAAAGCTCCATCTAATGCAGCCATCCCTTTGATTGCGACAGAAGACCAACTTAAAAGCAAAACACTTCAACCCTAAACCAACATTTTCACATCAGCCTCTTCAGATTCAAATCAAAAAACTGCTTCATCTGCGGTGTAGGTGTGTGCCATTTCTACTGCTCAATCTCTCCTTCTGTTTTGCATTGTTAGTGGCAGCTGTGCTGAAAATGACCCCCCTGGATTTCAAAAGCCTTGGTGGCTTGGCCGCCCAAGAAACAAACAGATAAACAAAAGCAACAGAGGGGTTTGGCAATCAGGGGATTCTAATAAGGTATATGAGGTTGAGCAAGGAAGCGAGGGGGTTTTGCTTTGAAGTGCTCCCAGCCCTATCTGTGCAACCCCCCCTCCCATGGTCTTGCCCCATCAACAGACAGGCTCTGCACTGAGTGTGTATGCTTGGAGGATCATAGGTGGCTTTGATAATCACTCCCATACTCCTAAAACAAATGCAATTACTAAGTTAATTGTGTTCAAAGTGGAGGCTGGCAGTGGAAGGAGAAGTCAGCAATCATGACTGTGCTGACGGTGCAGCGAGCGTGGAGAATAATGGATGCATGCGGGGCAAATGCCGGGGGGGGGGGGGGGGGGGGGGGGGTTGCGGTGGTGGTGGTGGGGGGTGGTGATTGCAGAAGGGGTTTAAGGGGTGGAGGGTAGGGGGATCGAGAGTGAGAGCGAGGGGGTTTGATGAGCGGTCGGGAGAGCGGGTGACACGGCGCTGAGGGATGTGGCGGTGAGCGCCACCCGGCTTGACCTGCCATTTATCAGAGGATAAACAGCAGGTCACCTGACCGGGAAAGCCGCGACACGATTGGCCAAACGGGCTGTTTAGTATGCAGGTGGTATTGCGCGGTAGGCGCTCGCCGTGCACACACCACGTCTGCTCCATCACAATGAATTATTGGTCAGAGGGATGATCAATTTGAATCGGCTGCGTCCTAAGCCATGGTCAGAAGAAGAGGAAGAGGAAGGGTGTGTGTGTTTGGATATATTGCATATTTGTGTGTTTGATGGGGGCAAAAAGTTGTGTATTTTGCAACTCAAGGTTCCTTCTTTTTTTTTTCTTCTCTTTTTCTAAAGCTAAATTTTCTCTCCCTCCAGAGATCGCAAAGGGAGGGAGAGAAGGAGGGAGGGTTGGAGGGGTGACAACAGATGTGCTCCCTCCTTCAGAGAGCTGCTTGTTTGATGGTGACAGTGGAGCGTATCATGTAGCCTGAGGTGCTAACAGTAAATATTACAATACCACAAGATGCTCACTGCAAACACCATTTCTTGCTCTCTGCCAGTCAATTTCTCCTTTTTTTTTTTTTTTTTTTACCCCTGTGGTGATGGTGTTTTGATGGAACCAAAAGACCAAGAAGGATATTCTGCATGTGCATATAGACATACAGCATGTGAAGTTATATATAACCCAAGTGTGCAAGGCCTAAATATTCTCAAAAATAGGCATTTTTTCAAACACATTACGGTCAACTTAAGCCATGATGGAAAAGAAAGTAAATCAACAAGGCACCATCGGCGAGAAAAAAAAAAATGGCACTTTAAAAGGGCTTTCTGCAGAATAATAGGCGAGCCCGGGATTCATGGGATTGCATTTGGCTTCCTGTGGCGCTGGGGTGTCTTTGGCTCGCTCAGTCATTTCAGACGGAGCAGTGGTGCCGTCCCACCCTGGGCGCTGTACAGATGGGCTCATGTGTGGAGAAATGAGCCGCGAGCAATCATTCTCTCCTTCTCTTTCTCTCCCCCCCCCCCCCCCCCCCCCCCGGCCGCTCTCTGTGTGTGTCGACTACTTCTTGCTTTCTGTTTACCTCTCTCTCCTTACCATCCCCTCCTCTCTTTTTCATCTCCGTCCCTTTATCTCCTCCACCTCTCATTATCACCCCTTCCCTTCATGCATCTTTTTCTCTCTCCATCTCTTCCCCCTCTGTCTCTCCCCCCCCTCTCTGTCTCTTTCCCCCCGTGGTGACTGTGTCCTGGGGGCTGCAGAGTCTCAAGTCTGTGCAGCAGTAGGCAGTGGGGGGACTCGGCAGGAGGCCCCGGCGATACGAGCTCACCGAGACGTAGGAGCCCATCTCAGGCTTGTGCTACCGGAAAATCTGCCCGTTCACGCTCCGCCGCGCAGCCAGACGCGCTGATGGAGGGCGCGTGATGGGGAAGATGTTGCAGGAGGAACAAGCAGCCTTTGCTTTTTGTTTTGGTGGAGTCTTTCATCACAGTAGATACAGTTGGGTGTGTGAATGCTGGCACAGAGAACTCCCTCGGCTTCTTTCTTCATCCACACTGACCTGTCCTTTCTTTCTTTTTAAAGACTTGACTTCATGGTGATAACTACTTTACTACTACTCATAAACCATATCGTGACAGATTCTCCTGTGGTATCAAGTGTGTTTATAGTGATGTGAAGGGTAACAAACAAATAATTTAGTCCTAATCATTGCTGTATACATACAGCTTCCTGAGGTGGCTGGTTCAAAAGACAGGTATGATTTGGATCCATGTTATTGTCTTGAAGAGGTCACATCAACCATTACTGCTTGTAATCAGAAAGTCTGAAAAATGTAACCTGATAGCATGTGGACGAAATCCGTTGTTCTTTATTGTCCAATTGCCAAAAACTTTTTAGACAGTATTGAGCCTTCAGATTTGGGAAACCCACGTGACTTAACAATTACCAACGTTTTTCAAAAATATCCTCACTTTTAAAAAGGTCTAAAACTAACAGGTGTTCACAAGGATGGAAGAACCCAAGTTCACCCATATACTGTTTGCCACCGCCGCTGCTGCTGCTGCTGCATGGTCCCTCTGCTACCTCACTTCATTAAATCACTCCCTCCTCCCTTTCAGACTGTCAACCTGTTCACTTTTAGCCTACTGTGCTTTTACACCGGAGAATTCACCTCTCCTGTCCTGCTCTGTCTTGTTCTATTACACTTTGTTTTTTACAGTATTGTCTCTTCTTTTTCCAGGTGTTTCTACTCCTTCCTGAGTTCATGTCTTTCCTGGTTAGATGTCTCATACAGTATCCAGAGAGGACAAGCCGGATAAAAGAAAAAAGGAGGTGAAGGTTTGGGCCACGGTTTGTCCTTCCCCTCAAACTCCCCACACACCCCCATCTTCCACTATCTGGAAAATTCAATAGACTAACCTTAAGAATTTAATTGATGCTGCCAACGGGATTACAAAAGGGTCCGTGCAGCGCGGGCCGGGGACAGCTGATTAGCAGCGGGGGTAATTGTTAATTGATTGATGTATCTCTGCACCTCTCTGCCTCTGTGGCTCCTTTTTGAGACGGTTTTGTTTGCCACAGCCGGACAGCACATTACCATACATCTACTCCCCTCTTTCTTTATTAAACTACAGTCGACTGGATATCTTTGTGTGCTGAGACAAAAGGCGGCTAAGTGTGGTGGGTTTAAGGTCACTGATAGGTGCAGGAAGGGCAGCGATTCCCAAGAAGAATCCATTCTTGCACTTGGAAGACAAAAGCAAAATGTATTTTTTCCTCGCTGTGTTTTGTTTAGTTTTCCTGATTCTGCTAAAGTGCGTTTTCTATTTTCAGAAACTAGCACGGAAGAGATAAAAGCTTGGTAATTAAAAGGAACAATAATAATGAATTTGCAGAAAAAGAAGTGAGAAAAAGGGAAGAAAACAGTGGGAGATCTAGATTTGCGTGTCAGTGTAAAGTGATGCTCCTGCGGTAACAGAACCCTTGTTGGGTTCAACAAACAAACAATCTCTCCATTATCCCGCTTATTTTCCCACTACAAGCTCCTTTTTCATCCGGCCTCTTCTCAGTGTGAAAACCCGGGGCTGCAACTGTCCAAAAGGCGACTCAGAGAGCTTCCGCTGCAGCTATTTCTGCCCAAGCCAATACCGAAACCCACTGCCAAGTATCCCCAAAACCCCTCCCCCATGGCTTTGGCATGGCACCGGGCTGACCATCAAGCAATTACACGGGAACTTGGCAATCGGGAGGAAATCCAGTCATTAAAAGGGCTTAACACTGGCAGAGGGTCTCCGTTGGTGGCGAGCTGAGGCGCCTGCTGCACCCCGTGTTGAATAGGACAAATACTCAGGGAGGGGGAGGCTTGTAGCGTGTACGAAGGGGTTTCATATAGCAATTTTTTGGCAGGGGTTCAGTTGGTTTGTGTCATTGTGTACATGAACACGCAGCTGTTCTCAAACACACACACACTCCTTGCTCTCCCACCAGATGTTCCCATTCACACAGCAGGATTGTGTATCATTGCTTTAGGGGAATAAGCTTCTAAAATGTCAACTTTTCAGCAACTGTTCGGAAACAGAATCAGATGTTACGCCGATGACAGTGTGTTTTATACATCGCTCGATTGGCTTTAATGAACCCAAGAAGTTTGTGATTTCTCTGAACCCACACCAAAGCTTTTACTCTGAGGTGAAAACATGAAAACCAGGCGTTTTTAAGCGAGAAGACAGCAGTGGTGTGAAGGCGAGAGCTGCACCCATGTCCAAGGTTACAGGCTATCGACTGCAGCAGACATAAACAGTATTGGATTAGACGCGGCTCTGGTTGACGTTTCAACACATTGATTGGGTTTCTCGCCAAGGTTTCAGCAGAAAAGGCAAGGCCAGAACGCTCAGGTTCAACACCAAACAAGTGTGTTTGGTATGCACAGTGAGGCTGATGGAGACCATTCAGTGAAATAATAATTAGTTGAAGCAATATAGTGGTGCATGTATGACTTGCATATTGCTTTCACCCTATGAAGAGACTAAACTGCTGTATCTGTATGTACCTAGCAATTCATCCATCTTTGACTAATAACATTTTATTTAGAGAATCTGTAAATCATCAGTTTATTAAAGCAGATCTTGTTTCTGGATTTTAATATTTGACATATGAGATATTCAATCTTGCCAATTACGGTCTGGTTAGCTTTTTTAGTTCATGTAGACATATTATTATTCATTTCAGTCCATTTTCATAACCAGCCAACCATTCCTTAAAGGTGCTTAAATATGCCTACGCTTGCTTTAAGCCAATGGTTCAGTTGCCATAACCAAAAAACACAAGGGATGCAAATCCCAGTCTTAAAAAAAAAAACCTTTCTTACCGCACAAAGCAAACCAGAATCCCTTTCAATGTTAACCGTAACAATACTCTGCACCTCATAATTTGCACTCAATGCCAAAGTCCAATAAAAATACACAAACGTTAACCCAGACAAGAAATAAAGGATTGGCTCATCATTTTCACATCTGTTCATGTGTCCTAGGGTGGAGAATTTTTGACGCTTTTTGAGAGCTTTAAAATTGATCCTCAATGCGTCATAAAAAAGACAACAAGGTCATGTTGATTTAAGTGTCTTGGGTGAAGTCTGTGCTGCAATAAATACAGCTGCAAAAGAGAAGTAGCTTTAAAGCAGAGTGTTTTCTGTTAATGTCAGTATCAAGAGGCAGAAAAGTTTGAAAAACCATCGTCGATAGCTCATCATCAGGGGTCACAGCCCTCTAAAACAGCCGTCAATGAGGGCGCTGCGGACATGATCGTCCGTCCTCCATGGCTCTTTGCTGAGGCCTTGGAAAGTGCACTCCATGTTGAACTGCCATTGAACTCCTCACAATTAGTCTGTTTTTTTTCTCCCCTGGTTCTTTCCAGCAGAGGCTCTGAGCAGAAACGCTGAGCACTTTTCAGATGAAGGTATCCCTTAGAGATATTTAAACTCCCTGCGTGCCGGCGCTGCCTCCGGGAGTGTGGATGGGATGGTTATTAATGCATTATTTACACACGCTTCCTGCTGTCTCCTATTGTGGCTGGGCTTGATTAAAAGGGATATTGCAAAGGAGGCACTTTTTGCATACTGTGATAGGAGGAAGAGAAGTTACTTTGTTGGGCAGGACTTTTCATTGTTCTTTTTTGAAGTATTGCAAGTTTTGCAGGCTCATTGGATTGGTCTTAAGATACTATCTGATGGGGTCTTGTTTTAAAAACATGTCTGCTAGCTGTAGTCCAATCTAGAAGGATAAGGAAACAATGCTGTTAAAAAGAGAATATCTAGATTTAAATAAGAGATTTACCAAAGAAGATAGAGTTAAATTCACTTTTATGGAGATTTTACAATGATAATCCTCAAAATCAGGTGTTATATAATAATTACAGTGAAAGTACCACCGGGTTAATGTGTTAAAAGGTTTACCATAACTTTTTTTAGTAAAAGCATTTGTCAAATTGCTTTACACCCTTCATCCCTTAAATGTTCATATTCCTAACAGACCTCTTAAGCTTTACACTCCTCTGTTCATTATACTAGTGCTAACATCTTTCTTCTCAGTCAAAGGATGACTCAGGGCCTTCTCTTCTCCCTGTAATAATTCCCCAGCTGAATAAATAAAGTCCTCCCTGTGTTGGACGGTCATGGAGGAGCATGTTTTAGTGGTATTCTAATTGAAATACATGATTCCGACAGCTTGTTTCTGCACTTAGTCGCAATGAACCATATCTGATTCGTCATTAAGTAATTATGAATGCTAATGCAAATAAAGCACCTTTCAAACGCAGCGCTCTCTCCCTCTCTGTATTTCTCCTTACAAGGAAATTAATCACTCGCTCCTCGACGGAGGGGAAGACGGGCGGAGGGGAGAGAGACAGCCAGCTGCGGGACGGTCACTTCGCTCTCTGTCGAGATATGAAAGAGCGCAGAGACGTTAATGATGTCTGGGGGATTCCACCGGGGAAAGTGGAAGGACTCAAAGGGAAAATGAGAGCACTACACGTTTTTTTTTTTTCTTCCTCCCCCTGTTCCTTGTTACTTTAATAAAGCAAGGAAAGGGAACGAGAGAGCGGGGGTGAGGAAAAGAGAGATTCGCTTAGAAGTCTCTCATAAAGCACAAGCCGGAGCATTTTGCAGCAATTACAGGCAGATTGGGGATTTAGATATTAGTGCCCGGTGGTCCATTAGCTGGTAATTTGCCTGTCTTTTTTCTCCTCTCTCAGTCGAGGAGTGTGCGCGCTAAGATCTCTCCCACTCTAATCCTGTAAATAATAGCTGCATGGAAAAGAGCCGGTGTGTGATCGCTGAGTGACACTGAAGATAGCTGAGTGGAAGGAAGAGAGCTGGATGGATGGGACAGGTTCAGAGTCAAAGTACACAGTCAAAGGAAGAGTCTCTACACAGCAGCGTAATGTCAGATTAATTGTGTCACCATGGGATAATTGCTTGCAATGATCAAGAGGGTGTTTCCACATTTGAAAACTGCAAAATACTTGTTTCAAGAACAAGCAACCTCCTTCAAAAACTATTAAAAAATGTACCAATTTTATTCAATAAAACAACTGATTAAAAATGCTAATGCTCAGTAAATTAATCGCCACCGTCAACCAAGAAGCTTGACACCGGACAATCGTACAAAAATCCATATTACTACACATGCTAACTCTAGCATGGCTTGGAAATATTCACGGCACTGTCAAATTCAAATGAAGGTATTTATGTGATGAGCTAGTGTCTGGTTTAAGCTTTGAAAAAGATCATGGTGATGGGAAGGAAAAAAGGTTTTTGTTGAAAAGTCACAAACCAACCTACCTACCACGACCTACTTGGCCTACATTTATTGTTTCTGCTTCGGCACGAATACTTCGCTCCATTGCTGCGGCATGATCAGCATACCTTTTGTGCTCATTGCTGTCAAGCCATTTTAAACATTTCCTTCTGTACTTCATTTTCTTTTCATATTTGCAGCTCCGTTGCAGATGTTCATCCTCAACCAACAAGCAGCACTCAATGCAAAATCAAGCAATTTAGTCATTTGAGAACTTTTGAGAATTTAAGAATGAAAATCAGATCATTGATGGTCAGAGTTTGTGTTTCAAACTAAAATCCAAAAGGATGTTGGAGTTGAGATCCCAACTGGAAAAGAGGAAATACTAAAAGTCTGAAAAGCAATAGAGGAACATGAAACGATGAGAATGAAGATATCCAAGAGGCACCTTAGAGTGAGTCGTCCACCATAAAGCAATAGTCCGCTATAATTGGCTCATCCATGACGCCTGCTATGAGCTGCTGTTAGCCGAGTATTGAGAGGGGACGGCAGAGCCCTGGGACATGCAGGCTCGGGGTGACATTAATCACGGTCCCCCACTTCATCGATCGCCTGGATAATGGTTCCGCTTATCACTTCACTGGTTTCCAAAGGGGCAAAAGCCAGAGACGTTCAGGGACATCGTCAGTGTCTTCTAACTCTTCTTCTTTTGTTTATTTAGAGTAGGTTTCGGAGATTAACAATAAAGAAAGGTGTTGCGATGATAAAAATTCATATTCCAGCCAAATCCAGGCAGTGTCAACTTATTAAAAAAACATTTTTCCCTACATGGTTTACATAATGGATCTTTTGCGTAACTATATCAGCAACAGCATAAAGAGGACCCATCCATCTTTCTTGTCTCCTCCCCCTTTTTTCCCACCTCTAATCTCTGCTCTCTCATCTCTCTTTGCACGTGGAAAAAGGTTAGCCGAAATCTCCGCAGATCAATTAGAAAGGGGACCTGCCCTTCAGAGACGGAGAGGGGGGAGGGAGGGGGGGAGGGGGTGCAAAGGGCAGGAGGAGAGGTAAAAGTAGAGGATAGATGGAGGAGCGAGGTGAGGGGATGGAGGAGAAGACGATGAGACATTAGCATATCAGGACAGGGGCGTTCAGACTAGCCAGTCCTGCTAATAAGTCAGCTGCTAGTTGGCAAGTTTCCTGCTCTAACCTCGGCTCTCTGCCCTGGACGGTTGGCTCCATGGGATGAGAGGAATTCATGCTATTAGTATCTGTCAATCTGGATGAATAAGGTGAACTGCAGGGACCCTAAGGAGCGGTGGACCTTTGGGGGGACTTGCTGGTTCTCCTTATGGCCTCAGTAGGGTTGGACTGGAAGTTGTGGGAGATAAGAGCCTGAAGTTGGAGAATCTGAAGTTTAAGGAATGGAGAATAGAAGATTTAGCACAAGAAGGGATGGAGGAAGTATGAGGAAATGACCCAAGGTGCACCCAAACCATTTATTTCCAATCAGGTGCATGGAAAGAAAATGCTTGGTGGCAATAATTCTGGTCAACATCATGCAAAAGTTGTGTTCTTTGACACAGAGTGACAGTTAGAGAAAGCATAGAGCTGAGCTTTTGGAAAAAAATAAAAAAAAATCCTTGTGAAGGAAACAATAAGTAGAGTCTGACTTTTAGTCTTTGTTAAATGTAGAGCTGTCTTGATACCAGGATTTTAAGTTTAGATATGAATGTAGGAAAAATCAAACAATATCAGTTATCAAGAAAAATGGGTAGGCACCCAATACTGGGTGTGCAAGCAAACTCATGCATATTGTCTTAATTATAGAACACAACTGCCTATTTATGCAATTTAGAAGATGTTCTTTCACTCTTTTGTCACGCCTTTTGTCTTTGATACATCGGACAGAGTAGGGAGTCAGTCCAAAATCTCGCTTTTTTTCTGTAGGGAGACAGACACTTACATACTGAACACCAAGACATCACTAAAAGCCTATCACGTCTTTTAAAACTTAGTTACATGGATGTGAAACTAATTTTTGGAAAGTATCTCTCGCGTGTATAAAGTATTTTATAATAGCAATGCAATATGTCTATAAATGGGATTAACTCCCCTCCTTTCGTTTTGGAATATAAAGAAACAACATCTAAACTCCCGCCCGCGCTGTTTGATTCAAAGCTAATCTCTGAGTCACCTGCAGAAACAATCTAAACTAAATGTCATACAGTCATGCAGTGTTTAAAAGCTTCCAGTGCAGCAAACCAGCTCATTTCTACCGCACATTTTGTGTTGATGCTGAGGCCTGAGAAAATGAGCAATATTCTGAATCACTGCAATTAAGTAAGCTCTGTGTCCTACTCCTAAAAAAAAAAAGAGCAATTTTTAGACCTGAGTCATATTAACGTGGTGTACTGTTTGAAATTATAACCGCTGTGGGAGGGAACATCTTGCAGTTCTGACCTGAGAGAGTTATTTTTTGAGTGGTGAATATTTTTACCTGTACATAAATATTCAGTCAGTAATAATGACTGTGCAAAGTGTGTGTGACACCAGGCTGTTTCCATATATGAAGAGAGTGGCATTAAGTTGGGGATAATCATGTTCTGCTGCTAATTTAAGGTAATGACAGTGTGAGTATGTGAGTGTCTCCATCCCCCCCCACTCTCCCTCATGCATTGGTAATGAGGCGTAGGCTTATTGACTGAGGGTGGAGATATGATTATCTCTCCTCCCCCTCCCCCCTCTATGCTTTCTCTCACTCACTCTCCATTCATCAGGAGAGGATAAGGCATGTTTGTTGCATGTATATTGATTTGTGCTGATTGTTACGAAAGCGGGGTGACTGGTTACGCATCAAAGATGGAGGTAGAGACGCAGGGAGCCCACCAGGAGGCCTGCTGGGGTCTCTGCAGGTCTGCAGCCTGGATGTTTCTTCTGTGGATGAATGCTCTCATGGAGGATCAGGCATCATCCAATTTGAATAATATATTGTAAAAAGGGTTCCAATAGGATGTTTTTGCTCCAAGGATGCTCAAATATATCAGGTTTCTCTCATTAAAGTAACTAGAAATGTAAATGTTACCCCAAAGTGAGGAGAAAATCTGCAAACGTGACCTTGTTTCCCTTATGCCAAAACAAACCTTCTCCAAAGCACTCAGAATCAATCGCCTACTTAATTCAAGATATTCACACTTTTTATTTGATTTGGTGGCCGTATTAATCCGTCTCTTTGAGCAACACAGTAATTGCAAATCAAGTAGAACTTCTAAGACTTTCTAAAGTTTGTGATTCATTTGTTAATCTGTTGGCCTTCCCATTGTCTCCCATCTAATTGGTAACTTCTCCATCATTAGTTAAAGGAAAACTGCGATGAATGATCTCTTATGGTGGGAACACGCCTGCAGCTGCTTATGTTCTTAATGTCTTTGGGCAAAGTTTAAAGTCTGTTGTTCTTTCAGCAACAGCATTAATGTTTTTCGTAGTTGAATGCTGAGAAAAACTACAAAAGTATAACAGTACAAGTTTGTTCTGACCCTCTGGTACATAACACTCGGCATAATATGTTCTACACTATAGTCCTATAATGCATCTTCTTAATGTGACCCAACAACCTCCAACCAGGGAGTAATCAGCACTTGAAAACTATCAAAGCATTCAAAGTATCCTCTAGAAGTGCGTATGTTGTTATAGGAAGAGTTGGGTCACTTCCACTCGTACTAATGACTTTTCTGGCAGCGTCGTCCTGCGTCTAATGACATTGTTGACACCGACTACCACTACATATCGTGTCACAGGGGCCTCTGGCAATCGCTCAGCCACTCATGTTCTCGCTTTACCGTCGGGGGCACACCGCCTGGCATGGCCAGAGTGACGCTTTTTGGCAGGAATGGAAGCAACCCCGCTGCTATGGCAGCACAGTTTGCAGGACGCGTCAATTTGTTCTCCACCATTGTGAGCGGACGATCTCTCTGGCGGCAATCCAGAACTCATCTGCATATCTTTGTTATCCCAGCGCTGGTGCTGAGGGAGAGGAAGGTAGAGATAGACAGAGGGAGTTTTTCCACGCCATCTGGGCGCTGTTTCTTCAACGGACACAAATTAAAACTCAACCTGTACGCTGATGATGAAGCGAACAATACTTCTAATCTCTTTCTCCCTCTGTGGGCTTTCAAAAAAGAGGAGAGAAGAAGAAAGGAGCTTTAATAATTAGAGGGGTAGAAAGCTCAAACAGATGAAACAATGTCCCCCTCCTTTTTTCTCTCCCCCTTTCGTTTGTAATGACTCGCGCGCTGATGGAGAGGCCTCTTTGAGGATGACATTCAAATGCTGACATTTGAATTATGTCTGTTTATCAGAGAGGAGAACGGCCCGCCCGCTTTTGTTGTGCCTCCTTCGACGTCGCAGGTACTCAAGCTGGCGGGTTCATTTTAATCACACGCACACATAGCTGCACACACACACACACACACTCACAGATAATACATAATGGCTCATAGGAATCCTGAAGGGGGCAATTTGAGATGGTTTTGTAAAAGTGCGGGAGAGTGCAGAGACAGTGTACACTAAAAACTTTAATGGGTTTTATTTCAAGCGTTTACAGCCAAAGAGCCATCAAATTGTAACAACCGACATAAAATCGCTCATCGTCACTAATCCCCCCAACTGTATTGCCAGTTTATCTGCATGGCTTATTTCCCGGTGAGGACAACACGGACACCATTTTGTGGCTAAATTCCCTCACGATGCATGTTAACCTTCAGGAAGCATCATACACTTAAAGGGAGATAAAAATTTGCATGTGGAAGATTTATTGTCTATCAGTAAATGGGGCTGCAATGCAAAAACAAAAAGGCCACTCGGCAGCCGTGTGGTCTCTCCTCGGCTGCTTGTCAAAGTTGGGATCTAAAAAAATCGAGACGATCCATCACACTGGCACATGAAAAATTATGGAATTCGCCCCCCGAGGAAATGTATTCACGGGATGCAAGGGTGTAAATGGCTGTTTAACAAAGGCGTTGAGAAGTCAGCGGTAAACGCAGGTCTGCAAGGTGTGCAAGAACTGAAAGGGAGGGAGGGAAAAGTGCACCATCCCATAATCAAGCTCCCCATCTGAGGGCTATTTCACTGCTGCATATTACATATCACAAGTGAAGTATTGAAACAAGCATGCATATTGAATCAATAAGCCGGCTGGTTTGATTGCCAGGCGTCCTGCTGAAGCTGCTGCAAGAGAAGTAGACGCCATTTATCTAAATGTATACATTATTAAAAGAGTTAATTAATGTTGTGTAAATGAGGATTATATCGGTACATACATGTCAGTCTGTATGTGTTTGATTATTCTCTGTGCATACATATATACAGTATATAGATAGCGTACGTATGCATTTGATGTGGCTATATGTTGGTGTTACTCCTCATCATTTCCAGGTCTGAAAAACTCTCACTGGTCAGTCCTTTGACTTTTAAGAAATCATCAGGCTTTTAAATACACTTCTTCCAGTTGTTATTACTTCCATTGGAACGCTTTAGATGGGGTCGCTTGCCGCCACCAAGACAAGAAGGTACAAATCTTTAAAGATAACAACATCCTAAACAACATCTGTAGTAACAGAAGAACGCTCTGACATCAACTGAAAAAGAAAGGAAAAAAATGTAAAGAAATAGTCAGGGCATGTCAGCTATTTAGTTTTACACTACTCCTAAGTTTGATACTTGCAAGAGATAGATTAAAAAATAATTTATGCTGATTTATGCTCTTTAGTTTGGGTTGAAAACCTTGAATCCTACCGTGCAAAAGATGCAGTTTGAAAACGTTTTATTTGCTCTTATTGACAATTCCCTCCCTCTGGTTTGACACACATAAGTAACTGTGTTGACGTCACTGCAGATTATTTCTCAGGCTAGACGAAGCTCTTCCAGAGCCACAGAAGTCCTGACACAACTTTGTTCACACAAGGGGGCTTTCTCTACATTTAATAAAACAGTATTTTAGTGCATTTGTTTAGTCTGTAGCTTCGTGTCTGTAAGATTTTCAAACAAAGATATTTCTTCATATGCACAAACATTATGGCTGAATGTGTTTGCACATGCACCAAGACAAATCTGCATGCCAATGACTCTCCCCTCCTGTGGATCAGCTATATGATCACTGTATTGACAAGTGGGAACTGGAGAGGGAGGCTGAGTGGAAAACGAGATGATGCCTGTTCAAACTGATGAACTGAAATGACTTTGTTCCATTGGAAACTTACAAGTTTTGTGCAGAACAATAAAGATTCTCTGCAGGGTGTATTTTTTATATAAAAAAGTCTTTCACTTTTCTTCTGTCATTGTTGACTTCGTCAAAGCATTTGCCCGCCACGTCTCCTTGGGAAAGCATTGTTTAAATTCACTACGTTTCCCAGCAGACCTGAAGGCCCAGCATGCACTGAGTGCCGCCTCATGTTCGTGGTCTTTCAGGTCAGTGGGGGAGCCTCGCTCAGCAGTGCAAAGTGGACAACAGCATGAAGGTATTTACAGTCCAGCTGACCGGTCACTGTGGACAAGTTATTCTTAGTCTGATGCAGCCAAGCCATCAGGTGCACATGTGACGTCATTCTCCAGAGGTGACACCGTTCCTAAAAGTTCATACTGGTACCGTCTAATATTCATCAATTCATTCCACCAACATAAGAAAATGAAGCCTACTCCGAAGCCAAATGTTACCCAATTACTCCTTAATGTCATCAAGCTGATGTCTTCTACTGTATGTCATGATAGAACATTATTCAAAATGAAACCATACCATAAGATATGATACAGCATGATATGATAACAACTAATAAAATATACAGACAAAGAAAATAATAAGCCCTTATTTGGATGTATCTGGTAAAAGATCCTGACATAGTGACAACATTTTCCAGCTCTCCAGCTTTTTTGACGTCCACAGTCCCAGATTTCCCGCATTGCTGTGACTGACAGCGGCTTTGGGGTCCGACACATGAGGTGTGATGTGTCGTTTCCAAACAAACAAACCCCCCCCCCCTCGCACACAGGTTAGGGTCAGGCTCGGCTGAGGTCAAGGCCCCACAACGACACCGGGGTCTTTGAAAACACACAACAGCGTCTTTGTTCTGGGAGTTCCTGCTTGAGTGAACGCGCTTTGGGTTGGGACTTCTGTTTTCATTTAGTTGTTGCTCCTGGGGCAACAACAGACGGGCCCCCCCCCCCCCTCCTCTTCCTCGATTTCTTCAGCAGTACACTGGGAGATGATTTTGTGAATGAAACCATGCATATCCTGGCAGCCTTTATGATGGAAATGACGAGCAGCGGAGGAACAATGGAGGCAGATCGCTGGGATTCAAGGGTTATGGTTGTGGGAAATAGAGGAGGTGCGTGTCTGTGTCTGTTTGTGTGTTTCACTGAGGGGTGAAAACCTCACAGATCCAAAAGATGCCACTCAAAAAAAAAAAACTGAATCTGAGCTATTGGCTGCTGGCTTTTGTCAAATATGAGTAAAATTAATAAGAAAATACTCAAAAACTTCAGGTTGATATCTCAACACATTCCGGACCTAAATGATCCATTTGATGAGCACTGATTGGCTAAACAGATAGACATATTGAACAGGAAATGAGGTCAGTGAAGTCGCCACACAAATGCCCAGCAGTTTCTATCTCGATGTCAATAAACGAGTTTTTAGGAAATTGATCTCGGATAGAAATAAGACTTCATAAATATGAAAATGTAAACTTGATTATGACAGCACCAACTGGAGGTCATTAGGAGTCATTTTATACGCACGAGCAGTGCAAGGAATATGCATTCTATTTACCAATTTGACTAATCACTAAAAAAAAAAAAAGACATAACTAAAATGGGAAGTGAGACAGTATATGCATTCCGGTAGAAGTTGTCCCAGAAGCAAAAATAAACCACAAGGGCCACCAAAACAGAGAGGGCTTCCTACAAAAAGATGAATCAGCAGGACATCTAAGAATCCAAGGATGCCCGCCCCCCCCCCACTGTTTGATTAACAGGTTGTTCTTTTGGGGAGGTGACACCACCAGAACAGAAATCCTTCTACGACTGAATAAAGAATAACTATGACCACACCTGAATGAGAAACGATCTACGTTTGTGCCGTCATTTGATACTGTGAAGATTCAAATTGACTATATTGATATATTTGCTGAAGAGTCGAGCATTTATCCACAAACACTGCATAACCAACAATAAACTGCATTCCCTTTTGAAGGCCAAACCGAATCACTCAAAGCAGCATAAATAGACACGTATATCGACATCCCAAATGCTGCGTGATCATCGTGTTAACACTTGTACTTCAGATTATTCCCAGAAAACAAGTGAATGATTCTTTTTTCCCTGTTTTAGACGAAACAACTGTAACGTCTCCACATCTGGCAGTGCTCTTCTCACTCGTGGCTGAAGATTGTGGGGCCGCCGCGCCGCGGTTTTAATCGTTATGTGATTGTTTGGGCATGTTACAAGTTGTAGACCACACCAGCAGACATACGGGTAGATACACACGTTCACAGGTGTACGCATACTGTATTTGAAGGCTTCTGCATATGGGAGCTTTTGCGGACAGATGTCACCTCGTCATTGATGTTGACATGCAACATTAGCCAATCAGCAAGCTGTAAATCCATCCACTGTAACCATATGGAAGCACTGGCAAAATAAATACTGACTTTTTATCACATGTGTGGACAAAACATGAAGAATTTAGCATCCAGGAGGAAACTGTGCTTCAGTGTGTTCTTGTGTGTGTGTGTTGTTATGTGGTTGGTATCAGTGTAGGTCTGAGTGCAGGCCTTGCTAATCCCTCACAGTAGGTCAACCACTCAAGGAACAGCAGCCATTATAGGCTTTAGCTTCATTTTATTAAATCACTCTCTGCGTCCCTGTTGTGTGTTAATGGGCTAATTTGTACGGACAACGTGCAAAGGATACAATCAATGATATGGTTTTATAAGGAGGCTTAATCAGATAACAACTTTCTTCTAGCCGCTAATTAGAACCAGGAGTCGAGCTGAAAGAGCGGAGCAGACCTTTCTCAGCCCCGGTGCACCGTGGGAATGGAGGTCCAAGGTCAATTTCAAAATTAGTTAAGCTTGACGGGCCGCCACTGACCTGCACAGGTGCTCCCACTTCCCCTGCCGCTCCGCGCTTCCTCTCCAGCCGACCCCGGCCAACCCCGGGGGTCACAGACGCCGGGGCCCCCGAGTTTTCCTCCTGGCCCCTCCACCTCCTCAGCCCGGGCCTCCCCGGGATCAGTCTGGATCCATTAGCAGACGCAGGAGGAGCTGCAGGCCTGCTGAGAAGACCAAAGACCACCGTCTGTTAATGCTAAAGCTAAAGCAGGAGAGCATATTCAAGCTAAGTGTTTGCACACCTTGAACTGTTGGTGTGCTCTCCTCAGCATTAAGACTTCAAACCACAGAGCTGGCTCGGTAAATCCACTACTGAGGCATATTTAACACATTTACTGGAAGAATTTAAGAGTTAAATCTGCTTATCTACACACAAACATGAAAACAAATTCCCTTCACCTCCCCTCTCCTGCCGTCTGTACTCTCAGTAGGTTTTTTAGCAAAGTGATGGGGGGGGGGGGGGGGGGCGGTTGTTGTTCGCGCGAGTTAAGCTAGGCCCGTTGTTTTTGAGCCCCGCTGCGGTTGTGGCCTCCCGCTGCTCCTCCTGCCATGTGTAATTAAACATTTGGCCTCCACAATTACTCAGCAGTGTACGCATGCCCGTGCAAGGCCTGCGCAGAATATGCATTTCAAAAGAACTTAAAAAGTGCTGAAGTGTCAGGAGGGGAGAACCTTTGGGGTGCAGGGGAAAAGGGAAGGGAAGAAGAGGGGGGAGATGGGAGCGGTCCACAGGGATGGACTGATTAGAAAATAAATTAGACTTGAAGTAGAACTTGAAAGTGGACTACACAATGGGGGCCTTGTTTGGCAGGTAATGGATACAGCTTCACCGCTCTGTGCTGATTGTCCTTTTTGTACCATCAAACATATTGATCGGAGATTTTCTAACTAATCTAAGTGGTAACTAATGGTTCCACTATGATACTGTAGAGAGTGTCAAGTTTGCAAATTGTGCCAAAAGTTATCTCTGATGTTTTGAATCGTTTCAATCGAATGGTTAACACCAGGCCTGCTGAATTTTAGCATACAAGCATATACTCAAAATTTTGTTTAGTTTTGAAGCGACACAGAAACGTCCAAAAGCTTCCCAAAAAGTCTGCCTACCTGATAACTTTCCCTTGTTCATTGAATGAAATCACATGTTTGCAATCGCTAAAGTTGAATTTTAGCCAAAGTAGATGGAAATGTCATTCTTGCAAGTTTTTAATTTTGCAACATGCTGTACAAAAGACAATGATTTTACAATGCTCGTACCTCCAAAGACATTAGGGGTTCTTCCTCTGACAACTTTGGATGCACAACATGGCAATCATTCCTACAGTTTTTGAGATATTCCAGTTTCCCTAGTAATGCAGCTGTGGATTAAAACGACAGTAACCAAAAGTGTTGCTTTAGTTCATGTGTTTGATTCAGGACGCCCGCCGCCCCCGTGCCAACCCACAGAGGTACCGGTTGGTGTCAAAGCAGCCACACGGCAGCGCTGGAAAAAAACTTGCAGTAGTGGCGCATCTCAACATCAAAACCGTCTTGGTGCTGCCACTGGCCTGCTGTTTACATTCCTGACAGTAATGAAATTCACACACAGCCGCCGCCTGACAACACAACCGCTCGGAATTTATGCAAACACATACATTAACGTTTGACATTGTGTGTCCACGGGTGAAAAGGTTCTAAATTGCAACCTGCCATTAAAAAAGGGAAATAAATAAATAACAAGCAATCAAACAGCCGCTCTTGTACCGTGCGAGGGTACGGGATGTTTGCGGCGAGCTGGAACACCTGCTCCTGTGCAACGCCTCAACCAGAGCGAGAGAACAGGTCAGTCAGTGTGCTGAGATAATACTGCTCATTTCTTCTGCCTTGTCTGGTATTAAAAGGCATTATTCTTGACCTGTGAATCTAAAAACCAAACGGAAGGAAAGATTGCATTACTTGCATTATCCGGTTACAACATTTAAAAGGTGCAGATTAAAGGTTGTCGTCACCTCTGGAACCAAAAAACTGATTCTTCTCATTGCCAGTCCAGTTTAAAATATTTGGCCAACCCTTTTGCAGGAATTAATGGAAAAGTAATAAATATTACACAAACCAAAATGTGTATATAGAAAGGTATTTATTTTTGCAGTCTAGTTTAGAAAACATGACCTTCAAGGACCTCGACAGTTCTGTCACACACCCTTCAACTTTGTGTAACCTAGTCAGAGCTCCCAGAGACACTAAAGCTCCTCTTGAAATGACAAACCGGCAGCTCAGGCGCTGGCAAGAGCCACCCAGACAAATACGACACCCACTGCAACATCGTATCGTGACTTGAGGAGCAAACGCTTTGGCATCCAGCTGTCACTCAGACTCTGGGTTGGAAAAACAAAACCCACTTCTCCCTTGCTCTCCAGTTTACCAAGACATGTGAATCTGCCACTTTCTTTGCATTGATAAGCTCAGACAAAAAAAAAAGTCAGAGCAATACCGCAAAGAGTTGAAAATGCAGGATATGTGTGTGCAGAGAGAGAGAGAGAGGTGACTAAGCTCCCCATCTCCCCGAGAGAAAAACAGCACACAAACACTCATCCTCTAGAGTCCCCTCTGTGAACAATGTGGATTTTAAAAGAAGAAACCTCTCTGCTAGCCCCTTGTCAGCGCTGAAAGCTAGCAACACGTCACACAGACGTTGGCAGCACCACCTGCCCGTGAGGCCCCAGCATCCCCTCTGCAGCCTCTTGTGTGCCATAGAGGTGCCTGTGTCCATGTCCCGCTATTGTGGCATGGACTAGAGGGGGTATTGTGAACCTTGTCAACGGCGCTGCCATCTCCGTGCCAGCTGGCCGGGAGTGAGTGGCTAAAGGGGGCGAGCAGGGTGGGGGGGGGGGTGGGGGTGGGGGTGGAACAATGCAGAGATCTGTGCACAATGGGCAGCCGTGGAAAGGCGGCATTGTTCCGGCATGATCGGCCATGCCAGCCTGCAACAACTCGTTAAAGTGGAGGAAATTTCATCCAGAAGCGCTGGTTTTCTGGTTAAGAAAATGTGCTTGATGCATAGAGCAAGGTGCACCTTTTCTTTCTCCTCTGTTAACGTCCACATGTGCACCCTGCAGCCTTACAGTCTTTTTTTTTTTTTTTTAAATCAAAGAGCGAAAAAAGGAAGGGGAGGAGCGGCTTTAAGGGAACGTCTGGAATCCATCTGAGATTGAGAAATCCGACCATCGTGCTTGGATCCAATTGAATGAGGCAGGCCTGGGTAACACGCTCCGACACGGCCTTTCTCTTCCTCTAACACCCCGGCCATGTGGTCCCTGAGCCCTGCCAGGAAAGCATGTCACAGCTCATCACAGTTGCGAATGAATATTCATGCAGCGGAGGGCGCCTGTACGGAAAACTATTTACGTGTGTGCGTGTGTTCCCTTTTCTCGTGCGATAAAGACAGAAAGAAAAAAAAAAAAAAAAGAGTGAGTAAATGTGCGCGCGCGTGCTGTAAGTTTGTAAAAGTGATCCCCGGGATGCAGCCGCAGGACTCTGCTTTCCGACGCCGCTTGTAACACGCGGCGTGGCTCCCACTGGCATGCTGGCCAAACACAGCCGTGAGTAAGAGTCAGTGTTGGCCGCAATGTGAGGTCTCTCACACACTGTCTGGATGCAAAAACACACACATGCACAAGTGAGCGTGCGCGCCCACACACAAGCGTGCGTTGGCTGCCAGAGCTCCACAGATGTCCTGGCTGTTGATGCATGTGAGTCAGCGCGGGCCGAGCTCTTTGATGGCGAGGTCTGGTGCGAGGTTTGGGGGGTGCTAGGATTGAAATGCAAGGCAGGTGCACTGTCACATTTGGCTTCCAGTACATTCTGATGCCCAGATTGGCCCCTGACCTCTCCAACAACAGCAGGCCTGCCATTTTTGAGAGGTGGAGGGTGACGCAATTCAGTAAATATTCAAACAAAAACCTCGGCGAGGTTTTCAAAGCCACAAAATAAGTTTGTAAAACTTTCTTCTTTTTTTTTTTTTTACTCTGAACTTCAAACTCTTGGGCAAAAAAACTGAAACTAGTTGTGATACCAAATGACAAGTCTGATATGGCTCAACTCATTGTTCCGACAATGACTAGATTAGCATCGTGGGTAGTGTGCACATTGCCAGAATGAATGTGAAAGATGACATATCTGCCAGGATAACTTTCTTGGATCATAAATTGACTTTCAGCCGTTCAAGTTCACGACAAATCTGGTGGCAACTTTAACATTTGATGCTGGTAAAAAAATGGCCATCACATCAGATGTGTGTAGTTCTGCCGAAGCGGTCCACTTTTAAAACTTCTTCCACAACTTTTTTTTGCCCATTTGTGTCCATTTCAGATATGAGAATCCTGTTGCTTTGTAACTTATTTCAGTCCTCTTTACTTTAAGTAAAAAGGTTGCTAATATTTCCTTCTCATCAAAATAGTTAGACATCTTTTAATCATAATTTATATTGAGTCTTACCTCAAGCCAGAAAACACAGATTTGTCTTTTTTGTTATTTTTCTTGAAGGAGTGCAGAAATCAAAAGATTTTAGCCTTTTGTGTCGCAATTTTCTGAGCCCTTGTAATGATTCCACAACAACAACACCTCCCAATGTGCCTGGAGCACACACCAGTTACTCGGCAGAGAGTGAGAATGAAGCCTCTGACGAAGCCCGGAGTACAGGTGTCAATGTGATTAATTGCACCGGGGAGGAGAATTAGCAGCCAGCTAATCAGGTCGACCAAACAAGGAGGAAAAATTAAGTTTTTAAAGTGTTAGTTTTTCCTACGATCACGGCCCGTTGGAACAGCAGAGGGAAGTTTGTTAATGGCTCATAAGTCCATCCCTGAGGACCAAATTATCCAGAAGGAAGCGCTCTGTTTGGAGAGTGCCAGCTTGGATTTCGCAGGAGGGGCAGACACCCACACAGCGTTAGCATAGGAACAGCGAGGTTATTGGTAAATTGGCAGCTCAGCCATGTGGGGAGTAAATCATTGTCATTGACTCCTCAGCAAGGTGGGGGAATCCCATTTGGATAGAAAGAATGTCTTTACCCTAATTAAAGAAAAACAAACTCTAAGGCGGCCACACATAAAACGGGAACTGCAAAATCACGTCCAATCAGGTGCGGCCATTCATTTTCAAGGTTTTTGCTGCCCTTCATTTATGAAAACAACTTCTAAATAATGACTTCTGACACCAGGGTGATGAATGATACAAAAACAAGCATTGCCGTCACCTTTTTCAGGTTGTGTGTTCATGTTCACGCCAACGTGTGAGCAAGAACATCTGGCCTGGCCTGAAGACAGAACCTGCATGGGATCTGTAGACATTTGAGGTCAGTGAAAATGGCCCCTTCTCTGCACCCTTTGGGTGAATATTGAAATTTTGACTTCCTCTTTCAAGGAGTTTAGCTCCCTTCACACCTGCCAGTGCTTTGCTCGTGGATGAAGAAACTTGATCTGCTGCAAACATGTGATTTCATTCAATGAACAAGGGAAAGTTATCAGGTAGGTAGACTTTTTGGGAAGCTTTTGGACGTTTCTGTGTCGCTTCAAAACTAAACTAAATTTTGAGTATATGCTTGTATGCTTAAAATTCAGCAGGCCTGGTGTTTAACATCTCACTTTGGCATGTGAGTATGCTAATACTTGCTAATCAGCATAGAATAACAGACATCTGGTAAAAACTAAACAACTCAACAAGCTTACATTTTGTTGATGGTAGGAATTCAAAAGTGGTTGTCCCAATTTTAACTACAATCCATTAAAGAGTTGTCCAGGTATTTCAACTCAAAGATTTAAATGTCGGCCTCCTAGTTCAAACGTAGACATTTTGAGTTTCACTAAATTTAGTGGCACCCATATTTCAGGGTTTTCCACTTTTAGAAAAGGTCACGGAAAGGCCGCAAACAGAGTGATTATGCAGTCAGGACCAAATTGACAAACCACCAAATGAGCGATTTCATCGAGACTGCTTTGGATGAAACATTTGATTTCCTGTGTGAAATAGACAATAGCATCAAAAGCCTAGACAATGCATTTAGAATGAATAATCAAAGCCCAAGCTCACATCCTTTGGAGCGGAAGAAATGCGCATCACAGCATAAACAAAGCCAGGTTGGTCGGCATATGATACAGTTTTCGGCTGGAGGCTCCATTCTGGACATACGGAAGTAAGCCTTTAATATCCACAAACAGATGAACAGAAGTCGCCCCAACAAAAGCAGCAGCTGGCACAAAAAAACACTCTTACTCACTACTGCTGGTGTTAGATGGCAATGTCCAGGAGAATGTCGATCCCCAGAATGCTATTCAAAACCAGATAAGAAGACAGCGCCACTGGGTATGCAGCTTCCTACCGTGATCGTGGATGAATTCAGTTAAGAAAATCCGACCATACTTTAATGTTTCAAACTGTATTGATCGCAATGACTCAACAATGAATTCCAGGCCCTCAATCGAGCACCTTCAAAGAAATAAATGAGTGAAATACGGACGCCTCATCAGGTAGGTGACGACTGATGCTGCATCAGGCTCAGGCAGGATATGAACTTCCATCCACTTGTCAGATGTCCAAGGCCAGAGACTAAATGAAGAAAACCTGAACATGATCATTTCCACGAGGTCTCTCTACAAAAGTACGAGGGCTGGGACGAAATATTGATACAATGAAATATTGATACAATAATATATTGTTGCCTGGTTTGTGTGTAACAATAATTGCATCATTGGTGCCAGATATATTTGTATTTAAAAAAAATGATGACCTTCATGACATGAATTGGGGTAGCGTGAATTGAAATTAATTAGCCAAGGAGGAGAGCTGATTAATGTCCGATAATGTGTTGAAAAGAAGTGAAGAGATGATTAAAAGAGGTGGAAGCGACACCTGATTTTACAGGATAAATACGTTAATCCTGCACTTTTTTTTTTTTTTAGGGGCATTTTGTTATTTACAGTTATATATTCTATCAATCAATCATTGTTTGTGTAGGGCCAATTCCGATTCAGTCCGATGGTAGCGGCTGGGCGTTGGGCCACACAGTTTGGTTTTTCAAAGGCAAAGTTAGGTGGAACTTGTGGACAGATGGACAAAGCTTGGACTGTACTAGCTCATTCAGGTAGACTTTCCAATCCTGCATCCAAATCTGTAATTGCCATCCTGAGACTAGCACTTTATCTCAGTCCTGAATGAGATTAATCCAACCGCTAGATTCTGTAAACCCATTCAAACATTTCAGCACACAGGCCATGAATGAATCGTCTGAATCCCTCGACTGTCATTTGCTCCCCTGTTCCTGGCGGCGTTCCTCTTCAGCTCCACCCCTTCTACTCTGTCTCTCAATCTCCCTTTTTTCCTCCCTTTTCATTCATCAACCACCTAACCAACTGTCCACTGGAGAAGAAGGAGCTCCTTTTCTTCCTAAAAAAAAAAAAAAAAAAAGTCCAACGGGCGAAAAAGGAAGAGAGAGCACGCAAAGGCAGGACATGAAACCTCTTCCCAACCGCCTCGCCCACCCAGGCCAAAGCCTCTCAACTCACAAGCCCTTCAAGCGGGCATTTTCTAGCGCTGTGAATTTTTGTGCAGGTAAAGATTAGCAAAGAGGCCTCGGCAACAAAGCATTCAATCACATTCAAGTAGGGCCCTGTATCAAATGCGCCCTCCACCTCCACCTACTTTAGGAGAGCAGGTCTTTCTTCTCGTCTCCCTTTTTACTCTCGTCTTCTCTTTGGCTTGGTCAGACTGAATTGCCTTTGAAACCACAGCATCTCCACTCCCCGCCCTTCCCTCTTTCCCCTTCATCTCTTGTCAATCCGAGAAAGCCAGGAAATGAACGCTCTTTGTGGGATTAATTAATAGCGGGAGCTGGTCAGCGCGCTAGCAGAGCTGTAATTGCTACTCAGCAGAGGGAGGAGGAGGAGGGTTGGAGGAAAAAGTTTGGGTTGCAGTTTTTTTTTTTTTTTTGGTGTAGAGGGGGTGTTCCTGAGCGCTTTGAACTGAAGGGCTGTGCTGCAGTGGATTAAAGTGAGAAGAGAGAGATAGAGGAGGGAGGAAAGGGGGGCTTTGAAGTCTGCTGAGAGGTCTAGGAGAAGAAGAAGAACTGAAGTTGGGTGGTAGAAATTCTGTCTGGCAACATCAAACAGTGTTATCGCCCACTTTCACCTGTTGACACTCAAGGGTGAAGACACTAGATTCGAGCTGCGCCGCTTCACGTCCTCCTCTTTCAATCTCCCCCCTCTTCACTCTGGAATGAGAATCTCCGCAGAGGACGCGAAGACGCTGATTCGTTTTGGTTTTTTTTGCGGTTCACGCGGGGTTGGTTTGGCTGCTCCGCATTCCGCAGCTATTTGGTGTGTTTCCAAACGCAGCCCGCTTCGGCACCTGAACCCAGGGGTCAGTCCGCTGTGCGTACACCAGTGTGCGCTTTACGAGCGTTTTGTATTATTCGAATATGTTTTTCCCACCCTACGCCCACACGGAGGCACAGCCGAGCTCAAAGAGTGCGCGGCTGATTGTGAAAAAAAAAACTGCGAGGGTCGCACACTGATTACTGAGAAAGTTCACCTCCTGAACATCTTTTATTCAAAATGCGAGAGTTTAGCTTATTAATTCTTTGCAACTTTATTCTTTAAGAAATCAGATCATTTTCTTGGCTTTCATTCGATCAGAGTTGGTCGTCTTTTTGTAAAAAGTTCAGAACAGAGTAAAACAGATGAAGTTATAAAACAAACATATCATAATTTGTGAATCTACTTATTTTGTCTTCACATGTTGCTTTCTTATTTTCTTTTATGATCGTCTTTAATTAAAAGTTTGAATAAAAGGGTCAGAAAGATTCAAAGTACTTGTGGAAAAACTGCTGATTCTTTTAGTGTTTGAATACGTTCTGATGCAATGAGAAACCTTTAAATTCAAACAACGTGCCGTACAAAATGATGTGTGTCTATTCAGAGCTTTTAACACCACACGGTCCTGTTCACGCCTCCCTGAAAAACCAGGGTTTATGTAAATGTTTTTTTTTTAAAACTTTGCAAATGGACTTTTTCTGTTTTTTTTTTTTTGCTGAACTGTCAAATTAGAGTTGGAGCGGCCATGCGTACGGAGACTTAATCACCAATAATCGTTTCATTTGTGGGGGAGATTATTCAGCAGAGGGCCGTCTGGTGAACTGACGCTGCACTCACACAGAAGGAAACTGTTGTGTCTTTTTTTTTGTCTCCAGAGTTCAGATCAGTTGAAACAAAAAGCTCGCAAAGAAGTAAAAAGTTAAGACTTTTATGAGAAACATTTCTTTCAGTGAATTAAGTATATATTATTATAACTGAAACTAAATGGAATAGGCTCATTAAATGCATAATGCCGTCTTTATGAAATGTGATATATAGTTCATTTTAAGATTTTTTTTGCATTTTTGGTCATTGTTGGAAATCAAAGAAATTGTTTAAGAATAACTTGCTGTGCTTTAATTTAAGCTTTTTTTTTTTTTTTTTAAGCTTAACCCATTTAAAATCATTGAAATTTGGTGAACGACGGCAGCCTTTACTGCCTCAAAGATATAGAAAATTAATATAAAAGATTAATTCCTTTAAAACCTCAATACTAAAAGTGAAATAAGAATGGAATGAGAGCCTTAATGATGGGGAGAAGCAAACAAAAAAAAAAAAACTAAACAAGAGACACATTTTGGACATTAATGCATTAACTATGAATCCGTACCAAAGTTAATGCAATTTCACAATTTTTAGGTAAACAAGGGTTGTGATTATTCCACCAGTGTTCAGCAGAAAATAAATAGATCAAGTGTGTGAAGCTCATGGGAATGGACGAGTGTAAATGAATACACTTAAAGGGGGGGGGGGAAAAAGTGCACTGCAGACAGAGAAATAGTATGCATATCCAGTGAAGTGAGCCCACATCCACTCATCCATTATACTAGCTTGGCACATTTTCCACACACACACACACACACACACACACACACAGACAGACGCTCACACACACTGGAGTCTGGACGGACAGTAACATCAGAATTCAGGGAGGAGAGGGATGTTGTGGAGGGGGAAAAAAAAAAAAGAGTGATCCTTGATTTTTATTCAACGCCTGTTCAAAATTCAACTATCCTTGAGGCGCGCTTGTGCAACACTTTGCTGATGTCTGGAGGCCTGTAATTGTGCACACACATCAATTATGGATCGAGCGGTGGTACTCCTCTGCCAGCTCCAATCAGAGCAAGGAGGGGTGTAGCTGGTCGCGCTCCCTTGGTGCCTTTTTTGGTGGAGCGGTTTGATTACAGGTGTAGGCCTTGTTACAGTGGATGGAAGTGGTCCCCTTCTCGTTCTGTCCGGATGAAGGGGCATGTTGGTGGGTGGGTGGGAGGAGGGAATTAGGGAGGAAGCTAAGGGTGGAAGGGGTGGCGGCGGTGGTGGTGGTGGTGGGGGGGGGGGGGGGGAGTCTGATTCGGCCATCACATCCCGCTAACAATTTCTGTCAGGTCCCTCGAGGTTCCCTAATGAGCCCCACCGACACGGCCGAAGGCGAGATCCCCGCGCCGGCCCACTGAAGTGAGAAGCCAGAAGATCGGCACCTAGCAGCCTCGCAATTATTAATCAGACTTCTCTCCCTCCTTTTCACTCCCCCTCTCCTCTTTTCTCTCACTTTCTCTTTTACTCTATTCATCAGTTAGTCAAAGTGTTCCCTCTGCTTCTCCCTCCCATTTCCACAGATCTTCACAGCCTCACAGACAGAAATGTTCTGCTTTTAAAAGATCATAAAACATCAACAGCCAACAACCACCAAGACAAATCAGCATTTAAAGACACATGCATCCTCTACTGCACTACATTCAGGAGATTCCTCTTTCTTTACTTGACTAAATGCATCGGTCAAAATTAACTAGAAACAGCAGCTAAGAATTACCAGGAGTTTTGAGAGTGTATGAAAGCAGTTCAAATTGCATCTATTAGAATAGCTACAACTCTGAAGGAGAACATGCATATTGATAAATCAGCTATTTTATAATAAAAGTTAAACTATTTAATTATTCAACACACAAACAGCTCATTTTTAAAATGGATCTTTAGACATTAAAAACTGTATTATGAGTGCTGTAAATTCTACAATCTTAGGTTAATCTTGATTTAAATGGAGAATTAAGTAGAAGCGTCTATTGCTGTAATGTTCTGATCAGAGCTGATCTGGTATTTAAAGATATTTTGAGTATTTGAATGTCTTATTTTGATGTTCTGCTTTATCTCTGTGAAGCTCTTTGAACTGCTCCATGTATGAAAAGTGCTCCATGGATAAACTTTCCTCGCCTCACTGATACAGTTTTCTTACTTTTTTTTTGCACATTATTTTGAATGTAGGACTTTCTTTTTTTTTTATAAGCATGTTTTCTCATTGTAACAATATTAGGCACACAGTAGAAGCAGGCTGATTTGTAAATGGCTGATTACAACGAGTTCAAAATCAGCATCCTGCTGTGTGCATGGGAGTCAAATGAAAACTACGCTTCTCCCAATTTAGAATTCTGTGGATGTGATTAAACGCTTCTTTAAAGGACTGAAATATTCATACTTAAAGAGTTTTTAACTTATTATGAAACAGACTGAAATGAATACTGACGCCGCTATATGAGCTACAAAAGCAAACAACACCATCAATGACGGGATAAATTGTTTCTAGGAAGTTATTCTAATGGCCGTACCTGCTGCCACGGGGTAGGTGTCAGATGAGACGATATTCACGGGAGACGTCTTTGACTGTTTAAAAGAAAGCAGAGGTCGTTTTTAATCAGAAGATGCGTTCAATGTATCGACAAAATGGACAGAAATTAAAAGCCTCTAAAAGGAGCTTTAAGCTACAAATTAAGTTGAAGAACCAACAGATTTATCTGATGACGAATGACGACATGCATGAACACAGCTACATTAAAACAGGGTAGTTCACCATTTAAAAAAAAAAAAAAACGCTTTCATGAATGGGAAATGAGGCTGACAAGCTCTTCATCATAACACACACACTTGTTCTAATACCTCAGTCCATACTAGTACTAAATATAACCCGTCTAACGCTCTCACTCTGCTTTACATTTCTTCATCTGTTTTCCACTCATAGCTGCTGTCGTTAGCCCTACAAGTTAATTGTCATAGCTTGAATAAAAAAGGAGAAGAAGAAGAAGAGGAGACATTTTCAGAGGTATAGAGTGCAAGAGTCTAGGTGGTGTTTTCAGGAAACACCCCCTTGTGGCCGTTAAGTAGCCCCGTTAATAGAATGATAATGTACAGGCTCTATTTGTGCGTGCAGACTTTTACACACACACACACACACACACACACACACACATATGCACACAGACCTTCTCGCCCACACACACACACTTTTATCCCTCCATGGAGGGGAAAAGGGAAAGTTGCTTGTCTAAGTCTGCTCTCACTTGTCCTGAGGCAGAATCTGACCTTTGCTCCACAAAGGTGAAAAGCTGTGTTCTCATTGGTTTGAGAAAAATGCCTCCAGAAGTAACATTTTTCCCTCTTCACATCTCATCTTTTCATCAGTTATTGTGGGTTTTTTTTTTTCCTCCTCTCTTCTGTGCCGTGTGCGTGAGTGAAAACCTCCCGTAGCCTTCCCAGCCCGACCCACCCCCCCCCCGAACCCCCTCCCCTCTCCAGCCGTCTCTTTCCCTGACAGGCCCTGATGTTGCTGTAACATTTTTATCACCGGGCGGCTGCACACCTACGAGCCCGTGCTGGACGGAGCGTGTGCTGAGTGCTCGCTAAACAATGTTGCAGGTATTCCTCGAGGTGGCCGCTCCGGGGGGTCAAGTTCACAACCTCGCTAAGATGTGGATTGTTGACCCTGACCTCTGAGAAATTATATTTATTTTTCCTCTAAACAAGGCGGGATGATTGAAAGTGAAACTGCAACACTTCCTGTGTATTGCTTTGTCATAATATTGAAGTTGTTATTGTGCAGCAGGTATGACATGTTTCATGTTGATCGACATTTACAGATTTTTAATTACAACTTTGATTTTCTTACAGGCAATGTATTATGAAGCATTAAGATGAATTTGTGTGGGTTTAGCATGCAGAATAACATTTATATATTTCACTTTTATTTACACATGCTTATGCAGTGATGCTGTAAAAACTGTAACATGTTCTTTAAATGTTGGAGAAACTTTTGCATTGTTGTTGCTTCTAGATTTTTTATTGTTGGGTATTTTTAAAGTTAAATGATTTTTTTCTCAGTTCATTGTTTGTATTACTGATCAGGTATTAATTCATTATTTTATAGTAAATTGCTAAAAGCAGTTGTGTCATCTGACATTTTAGATGCTGCCTGTATATAATTTTGTACGACTCAAACGTCACAGGGTTTTTCAGTAAAACTTGTTAATTTGAGCAATTACTGAATTAGATTAACATATTTAACTTGTTTTAAACTCAATTATGTGAAAATAACACTTCACCAGACGGAGGTTATTTCTGTAATGTCCTGTTGTAAACTTCATAATTAAAACATTTAAACTTCATGACAAAACTGCTTTAGTTGTTTAGCAGGAATAATATTTAACTGTTACTAAATTACAATTTAACTCAAACCCATTCAAATGTAGAGCTCCGAAACAGCAATAATAAAACATTACATTTATTTTACAATGTGTGTGCTTGCTGTTTTACAACCCGGACATTATTTACCGTAGACCTCGTATGTGATTTGCACATAACAGATATTATTTTGGATGTTTCCACCTGGAGCTTTGCTGCAATCTCTTATCAAATGAAAATGAACAAAGACATGAATATTAAGTCTTTAGAGGGGGAATTATTAATAAGTCATGCATTTGACATTTATTTTATAGTTTCTATCAAAAAGTAAAAACTAATTCTAAAACACAATCTGTTTTTAAGTCTCTTATTTTCTTAATTCAAACTAAATTTGCTTTAAGCACCTCACTTAATATACTACAACTATATTCTTCATTTAAAGAGCTCAGACACTTTGAGAAATCTTTGAGTAAAAACTGCTACTCACTGCAGTCATATTATTCATTAATGCACTTTGGATAATGTTGGAGTCGTGTCAGATGTTTAATTTGACCTCATTTATATTTGACTTTTATATTATTTCCAACATTTGCAGTTTTAATTCATGAATCATAAACACACAATTTATGGATTTTTACAGAATCTGAACTTTCTCCTCATACTCAAACTACAACCCTCTGAGGTGCAGTTTGAAATGCAATATGTCAGGTGTGGGGCAGCACCACAGAAGAAGAAAATCTTAGCTGTGTGTGTGTGTGTGTGTGTGTGTGTTGTTGGCGGAGCTGGTGGTGTAGAGGGTGTGAGTGAGGGAAGAAAGTGTGTGCAAGATTGTGTGTACTGATTTGTGTTATTCATGTGGGTTTCTGCATGTGTGAGAGTGCTCATGAGGGTGAGTGATGGAGATGGGTGAGGAGGAGGTGGTTGTGGGTAGGTGGGAGGGGAGGGGTGGCGAGGGTTTGGGTGGGTGGTAGCCCCGCTGTTTGGCCATACGCTCCTGCCTTCTCTTGCCTTTTCAGCCTGGCTGACCAGAGAGCTCATTTGCATTAGCTGTGTGTGTGTTTGTGTGAGTGTGTGCCTGTATGTATGTGTGTGTGTGTGTGGGGAGAAGGAATGGGGGGTGGATTTTCACTCGAGGCCTGTCTACTCTTCCAGGCAGTAGCCTGGTGTGTGCATGTGTGTTGGGTGTGTGCGTGTGTGTGTGTGTGTGTGTGTGCGCTGGTGTGTGTGTGGAAGCATTCATCATGCCGGGTTGGGAGGGGGGGGGGGATCGTGCACTGGCAGAGAGGACGTGTCACATCCATGTAGCCCCCGCTAATCAGGGGCCGGCTTGAGCTGCGGCCAACAAGCCGCGGCCCCCGCGCTCCCTCCACGCCATGTGAAGAAATGCAGATAATGGCGCATGCTGCAGAGAGAGCGGCATTCTGGGAAAAAGCTACATACATGTAGAGGTGAGAGCGGCTGGTGGGTTAGCTCGGAGTTCAGCATATGGGGTGGTATCATGCATTTGTGTGTGTGTGTGTGTGTGTGTGTGTGTGTGTAAAAGGCCACGCTCTGACAACCCACCAGCACCTCTTTTCCATTGCAAATGCTCCCTCATTTGGTGAAGTGCTAGTGACCCCTATGGGCAAGATGCTGTGAATTTTGGCTATTCATGATGTGCATGGATGAATTTGCACCAGCCCCGTGCAAAAAAAAAAAAAAAGGAAAAAAATGAACATGGCATATAAATGATTACTGAATATGCTCCACAAACTGGAGCTCAATTAAAAAATCTGATCCTTTCTTCTGAAGTATTCCACCTCATTTGTTCTTCTGGGGGTATTTTAGGACATCAGCAGTAAATGTTAAGCTCTCCAGATGAAAGATAATTGGCAGTCTACTTATGTCATGATGCTTCTTGGCCAACTCTGTAATTTACAGAAAAGAAGAGTGTGTTCTTACAAGTACTCCAACAACCAACGTCAACGTCCAATGCAGCACGAAACGGTCCTGAACCGCACAATATTTGGGACTGGTGGATATACTCAAACCTGGCAACCAGAGAAAACGCAAAACTTTCTTTTTACACCAGAACACACGGCAATTGACCTCACAAATTGTAAGCTTTGCAAACAGTCGGGACATTGCACTCAATAACATCGTCACAACATTGCGCAATTCACTTTTAGGATGGTTTATTTTTGTAAATGTATAATTCTGTTACATGACGTCTTGTAAGCCTGCTTTGGGCTCGGCATATTGAGGCATGATGGTTGTAAGAATGAGTCCAAATCCAATTGTCTTTGTGCACAGTGGCCAACAAGGGCACGCGCTCTGCAACGATCCAAACGATTTACATACGGCAAAACGACAACGTGCTACAAATCCAGAAAAGCCTGCTGCAAGAATCAGAAACGATGCAAATTGAAAAACAACGGGAGCGATTCAGGCCTGAAGGGGGTGCTCGGTAGAACAGTTTATGCCACCTTTTGTCGCAACACTGTACTTACTAACGGAGTGATTTACTACCTCGACGTGTATCTGAAGTTGTATTTGAGACAGATACAGACAGCTGATTCTTAAAAAGCGCAGTATCATCAGCGTAAGCGCTCACTTTCTCTGCTGTTCTATCTTCCTCGAGCCGTCAGAAAACGGTGACATCGCCTGATCTGGAACCTGCTGTCCAGACTGCATCGTCCTCTACGAACAAAAAGTAGCTGAGCGAGGGACAGTGACACAAAAAAGTGAGTGAAGGGATTGATATAAAGAGGAGGGGGTAAAGGGGAGAGGTTTAGCCGTGCAGGTTGAGATTTCGAAGCGACCCCTGTGTTTGCCTTCTTAGCTGCCCTTGTCGTGGCGAGGCGAGCAGATGTGACAAACACACTCCAACCCCCACCCCCCCCCCCCCCAACAAAATCTCTTAAAGCGTCTGATCCGCATCTTAACTTAAGAAAAATATAATGTATTCCAAATAATATGACACAAAGGGATGATAAATAGCAGGATGAGAAGTGTAATAAGCTAAAGGGGCTGTGTGGATAATAACCCCGGAGATGTGGAGACCCAGGCCCTATATGTTTCTCCTTTGCCCGCTCGGGAGCCCTAATCCTGGGCTTTGAGAGGGGGGATTGGAGGGAAAGGGGCTGAGGTTGAAGTTAGTGTAAGATGCATTAGTGTCTCCTACCCTAATCCCTGCTCTCCAGCTTTTTCTGAGCCGCTTTTGTGTTTCATTTTTTTCCCCTCCTCTCCTCCATCCTCTTTTCTCTCCTTCGCTCCCTCTTTCCTTCTCCTCTCCTGACCGGTTAAATCCCGACGGGGCCCGGTGGAGTGACAGGCCCCCATTCAGCGGTGTGCTAGGGGTGACAGCTGGTGAGAGGCCCGTGTGAAAGAGCGTTGCCCCCATGATGCCTCTGACACCCCTCCTCACACACACACACACACACACACACACACACACACACACACACACAGATACAAGACAGGAATGAAGGGCCGAGCAGCAGCTGAGCCTCCCCTGCCCCTTGTGTCCTTTTGCCTCCCGGTTGACGGTCCAAAAATGGCCCATGTGTGGGGAGAACAGGTAGTTGTCATTTTGAAGTGTCAATCTAAGATTTGGCTTTTGTTTCAGCGGTGTTACTCGGTCACAGCTGCAGCAAATCTCTTGTCAATCTGAACACATGGGCAGTGCGTGCTTTGACTCTCTGCAGGTGTCTGCTGTGTTATCGCTGCTCATCATGTCAGACTTTTTTTAAGCTGCTTATGCTGACTTATTTTTTGAATTATTGTCGCCGTTAAAATTAAGTGTTACGTAGTTGAAATCCTCCTTCACACATTGTATGTTTAAGTACATTTAAAAAGGATTGAAGGTTTGAACACAACACAGGATCATTTGAGGAAGTAAACATGTTTCACAGTAATATTTCTAAAATGATATCACGACCCCTTAGATTTCTTTTAGGTCACTTTGTAGGTTTCCCACTCCCAGCTTGAGAACCCATTCATAACTGAAATGATTTCCAGGTCTCCCACATAACAGCCGACTTGTACTTTCACATTGCTTACATTTCTTTTTCATAGATCGTCTCCTTCATAAAATGCACACTTACAGCTGCAGTATTTCTTATCTGTATAAAGCCAGGAGAAAACTAAGATGCTTTTAATAACTTTGTGTCCATGTCGACTGACTTTTGGTAACGCAGGAGCACCCAAACACAACTATTTGTGTCAAAAAAAGTCAAGGATTTTGACTTTGACTGCCATTTTCAGCGACCTGGAACAGCTCAAACTTTGCTTGTTGGATTTTGAACGAGGCTCCACAGTTTCCAGCTACTTGATCCAAACACCCTCCCTAAAGTACAGTGATTCTGCTCTCAGCTCGGCTCTACAGTCAGTTCAGTTCATTAACAAGGCCGGCAGTTTTGTGTGTGATGAGATGGACCTACAGGAGTGTGTGTGTGTGTGTGTGTGTGTGTGTTCCCCGTCTGGTGCTGCCATGTTCCTCCTCTGCCCCCGGCTTGCTTGCGTCGCCTCGTGTCCGTCAATCTGCGCCCCTCACCTGCACCTGTTTTTGCATGACTTATTCCACGTGTGTGTGTGTGTGTGTGTGTGTGTTTCCTCCCACTTTTTGTGTGTCCATGCCTAACGAGGGTCCCTGGTCCATATGTGACTTCCTCATTAACGGGCCCACATGACAGGGACAGAGGCGCTGGCCGCTGGCCCAGAGTCGGGGCTGACACCGCCGGACCCCCAGACGCCAGCGGGACCGCGCATGTGTGTCTATGTGTGCGTGTGTGTGTGCGTTTGGCCACAGATGCCCTAACCATGTGGCCCCCTGTTCTCTCTTCCAGTTAGGACCACTAATTACAGGCTGGATCTCACCCCTCCACCTCCCTCCATCCATCCCTCTCTCTCTCTGTCTCTTTTTGTCTCTTTTTGAAGTGATAATGGCGTCATCGGGTCGTAATTGGCCGGCCAAGATTGATGGTAATTGATAGGAATTGTACTGCTCCGTGTTGTTGTTTGCTTTAACTTGCAGCATCTCGGAGAAAAACAGCGATTTTCAGTGCAACAGGGGCTAATAAACAGAAGCAGGAGCTGAAAATAAAAGTTCGACGGGAGCAAAAAAAAAAAAAACGACAGACAAACTCGCCGCGCTCCATGTTGGCGGAGTGTGCCGCGCCAGGCGAGAAGCCACGCCAAGTGATTGACAGGCTGTCACAGAGAAGGCAGCTTTTTCTTCGACGACTTCCGAGTCAACTCCGCGGAAAAACTGCCTGGCGTACCTGGCAGAGGTACAATTGGATAACAAGCGAGAGCTGTTTGTGCCACATTCAGCGGGAAACACAGGCGACAACAAATAATGTCAGATAGGGCTGTTTGTGTGCTGTTAGTGGACACGGGGAGAGTTTCAGAGCTGCAGCGAGGACACAAAAACATGATGTGACACACCACATCACAGTCAGTGCAGAGCTTACACCTGAGTTTATGAAAATGGGATTACTGTGGTTAGAAAAGGACAGTAGCACTCTTTTACAATGATGTAGAGACTGGTTATTTTACAGAAACCCAACTATCCAGAAATATTCTGAGGGGATCTATAATATCATTTTATGTCGTTTTTTGGGTCGTAGTTACAGGAATCTGCTGAGTAAAAATCTGGATATAATCAGAACCCAAAGTGTCCTTTCATCAGTCGTTACTACCACAGAAAGTTTCAGGCTGGGACAACTGCACCTTTATATATTAACACTTCAGATATAAAAAGTTCATAGTGCAGTTCCAAAACTATTATCCACTAACTCGGTGTTTATGCTTTAAGTTCATATCGTGCTTACTTAAGGGGGAGCATCTTAAATTGTCAAAGTTAAGGACACACTGTACAAGCTGAGTCAACCATGTTTGTTCTTGAATATATGTTTTTCTACTTTATAGAGGCCAAAGCAGAAAAGTGAATGTCCATACATCTGTTTCATGCACATTTCTAATTTGCTCATGATTCTAAATGTGAAATAAAAAAATGCGCATGACATAATATTCCATATGAGAAAGTAGCTGCAATGAAAACTTTCCTTCAAAACATTTCCTTGAAACTCGAGTTTTTGTGAGCTGTGAGATTTGGGCAGAGTGGAAAAATGATTCCTGTTTTCTTTTTTTTTGTAATGTCTAAATAAAGGGACCCCATGTAACCCAAACATGTAAGGGTATAGCGAAAAAGTATCATCGTTTAAGTTCTGTTTCAGCTCCCCTTTCACAGCTTTTACCTCTGCCTTCTCCGCCTTTGACCAGTGTTTCTTAATCACACACACCTCCCAAGCTTTATATTTGGCCTGATCTTGAATAAACATGAACTGCCTCTGATGAAACATTATTTGAGCTAATTATGGTGGTGTGCTCCCACACAGTCTTTTACTGCACTTCCACTTCAAAAATCAACATCCACATTGGGCTTTGTTAGAGTACAAGACTCCATGTGTAATTAGATGTTGTATTTTTCTTTATAATTTCCACTTTTAGTTGTAAATTTGCCATATTTAATTTGGCACCATTTGGAGAACAGGCAGCTAAATCTAGTTAGAGGGGATAAACAAGGTAAGAAAGAAGGACCGCCAAAATATGTGAACAAATGTATATTTTTCAAGCTGTTCCAGCCTAGCATTGGCTATTTAAGTGCTTTGGGTACTAGGTTTTTGGGGTTTAACAAGGCATGCAAGAGTTCTGTTAGATTGAGTCTGTATGGTGGAACAGGAATAGGAAGAAGAAAGTGGGAATTACAGCCCAGGTGCATCCAGATGTTCCCTCCAATGAAACAAGACAGAAACACTCTTGCAAAAATTCCCACACTTAAAAAAGGTACAAATACAAAGTTGTCTGTGACCTGTGCTTGGAAAACCAGTGTCCCGACGATGTCCGCCTCCCTTGACAACCACCAGCTGCTCTTGGCCACCCTCACTGACCTCGTTACTTCCAGGTCTAAGCTCTGATGCTTCACCTCTGTACCTGTCGGGTTCACACGTGTAGCTCTTCTCACATACATACATGAGCACTTCAGGGTCACTGGAATGTCACAATGGCGCCATGAAGCATGACCTTTAGTCTCACAATATTTCCACGAAAAGGTTGGTCTACAAATGGTTCACGTTATTTTATGTGAAAATGGTTCATTAAATCACATAATCATTGAAACAGTCTTGGTTGTATATGCCTCCCGTGGACAGGTGTTGCAAATTAGCAGTTTGCTAAAAACACTAAGAGCAGTGCATCTGGGACTTGTGCATGGTTAAATGTTACAGCACCAAATGTTACTGTAAGTCCATGTCAAATAAACAAACCAATACATAAAGAAGTGAATATAAAAAGTGAAATGGGATGTGAGGATATTCAAACATGAATGGATCAGTTTGAGGACCGGCTTCGATAGAGACTTATCGTGTTTTAATCAGAGCTTTGCTTCTTTGCAAAGAGAATCAAACATTAAACAACAAAAGAGGTGTAAATAAATTCAAGAAATTGGGGGAATAATAGTTGCAAATTTGTGATTATTCACACGTCGCTTGTTTGGGAGGATGTAGGCTGGAGAAAAGGTTCAGCAATCATTAAAGTATTGTTCAGCTAAGGATGTATAATTTTCACCTTTAGCTTAATATTTGTTCCTAATTACTGTGTATGTTTAAGACTGTACTTCTCTACAAGGTGGGTGATTTTGCTTCCCCGCTTATTGAATGAGTATTAATTGCTCAGTTTGTTCGGTTTGAGATTGTTTACTCCTGAATAATGACCTGTCACACTAACGCTCAGGCCCCTGGGGCACTTCAACGTCCTCAGCAGATATCATTTTTCCCCTAAGCGGGTCTTAAACTGCCTCCTGGTGTTGAAATTAATTGCCCCCTGCCCAGACACTGGGTTGACCCCAGACAGCCGTTTGACCTCAGACCTTTCAATTGTGTTGTTGCCTTTCCAGGGTAAACAGAGACAGAAGGCTGCTGCCTGTCTGCTGACCTCATGCGCTGTCTGTTCATGTGTCTACTGGCCTGTTCTGATACATGCAGGTTGAATACGACGCAAGTCATTCAGTGGTTACTACGATCATATTTATGAATTAAATAAAAAAAACAATTTAAACACCGTTTTTAAGTTTAAAATTGTAACATTGGATTTGATATGTAAAAGTCACATTTTGATAATTCATCCAATGATTTGATAAAAAAAAAAAACATGTACAGTCATGCAGTCCAAACCTGACTTCAAATCTTTACATTTGTGGTTAATCTTCTGTATGCATAAAATATCATAGCCTCAAAAGTTAACATCAAATCTTAACCTGTAAACTTGAATTGCCTTGTATTAATTTTCTTACATATTTACAAGAAAAAAAATAAGAATGCTTTAAACTTTGATCGGTGGATGTAGAGCGTTTAAATCATGTCCAAGGAATGCTTTATCTTCCGAGGAAAATAACTCAAAATGTAAATAGAAGACAAAATGTTTCTTTGGGGAATATAAATAATTGAAGAAAGTGCTTGAAAACCAAACTTAAGTACTGCACTTGAATGCATCCAAGTATTGAATTGAAGCACAAAAAAACGGTATAAAAGAATAATTGTGCTAATTTAATTTGCATACCTATAGCTCATGTTGCGCTAGTGCTTTAAGATTCAATTTGTGATTCGACGAAACATGATCGAATGGTCAAGACTCAACAGTAGTTCCCAACTGGAATTCAACTGCTGACATTTCAAGACTTGAATAAGAGACTTGAATTCATTGGAAACGACCGTCTGATTTTACTCATTCCACATGTGGAAAAAGAAAGAGGCGCAATATGAACGGAGCATTTGGTTGGTTGGTTGTTTATTTTCTTGTTTGTGCCCATGTAAAACAATGACTTTAATCCTGCGTTCCTCGTCTGCCAGCTCTTGCTTCCTACAGTGTTGTCAACTAAAAATAACACTGATTTCCAGTACTGTATAGACAGCATAAACAACCAGAATTCAGCTGTAAGGAGTCGTGGTAACGTCGGGGTTACAAGTTTTCAGCCCTCCTGCGAGTATGCCAATCAAACGGCCTGTCTGTCAGCCCGTCAACAAGCATCAGAGATAAAGAGGAAAAAAAACTTGTTCCTGGAATAGAATCAGCTGTTTTCAGCTCTGTCAGACGCGCTCACTCTCAGGAGAAGTTCTCCTCAGCTGCCACTTCCACAGATAACGCGGAGGTTTCTGGATTTCTGCAACAAGGACGTGAAGAAGTGAGCAGCTCAACTAAAAGGAGTGGTCACAGAGTGCAGCTTCAGGCGCGTCAAAGCTTTGTCCTTTCTCAAAGCCGTGTCATTTCTCCGCAATGATTGCCCTCTCGAGACATCTTGTGGCGCTGATCTGAACGATTCAACCACTCTGCTCTATCTCGATCCCTAGAACTCAGCCCGCGGTGTTTAGGTTAAAGAAATCAAGAGAAAAGAGGAAATTAATTTTAACTCATTTCACCTTAGAATGTGCCCCCGGGTAGCCAGAGGGCAACGAGAAGTAAGGTTGAATGTGATAACAGTTATCAGCTGGCTGCTTATAGACTGAACAGTTTCTCCCCCACAATGCACTGCCTTCGTGGCTGTTCAGGGGTCAAATGTGGCACTTTTTGTGCCGATGCCCTTTTATTAGAACACTTTGTGAGGTCTCCAACATGATGACCCATTTATTTAGCTTTATTTGTATGAATGAAGGAAAGTACAATGCATCTTTTTTTTTTTTTTTTTTTGAACGATTGACAAATGTGCTGAAGCTCAACTGATTGGTGTCAAAGGCGTTCTGAGTTGGCGTCATGTCACCTGCAAATGCCTCGCATGCAAGAACTACGCTTGCTGACTTGAAATTTATTGGTGAATATTCATCCTAAAACCAACTTCCAATACCATTAGCATGCACATTTTAGAAAACGGTAACCAAAGTGGGGACCAAACCGCCATTTTTTTCCCCACTAACAAAGCCAAGCATGCAGGGCTACAACCTCGGCTTATTATCTCCTCAAATTTTAATCAAGGCACCGTCCCCTGGAGGGAAAATCCATTTGCTCGAGTCTACTCTATTATTGGTGGACGTAAACTTCAGAGGGCAAACCTAAAGAACATATTTTGGGTTGGAAGGCAAGCTTGAATGGCAACGAGCAAAATCTAGTCATTGCTTTACTTTTACTTTTATTTTTGGCCATGCTTTTGTTGGGAGTTGGGGATGGTAATGTCTTTACATTCAGCTTTTTGTTAAAATACCTTAAATGTTTTTGATGGATTGACTTCAAATGTGGTCCCTACAGGATGAATTCTATTGACTTTGGCAATGTTCTTAATTATCTAATGATGTGATTACTGGATGGACTGATGACATTTTTTATGGACAATAATGGTACCCAGAGGATAAGCCTCTCTTAATGTGGTTATCCTATGACGTTTTTATAGAAGATGATTAACATTTGTTGTTCAAAGTGAAACATTTCCAACCATATTGGATGTTTATGAATTAAAATGGTTGGGAGGATTTGGCTAGTTTGAGCTGCCATGCTCAAGTTTTAGAGAACATTTGCATAAATGCGTGTATTTTCCAATTATTCTTTGTAGTCTTGCTTGGTTTAGACTTGTTGCCAAATACTAATCAAGTTTTTATTTTGCTTGCATCACAAGCTGCCACTGGAAATGACTTCCTGTCTCTTATGGATCTTTATGGAATAGCTTGGCAGATGTGAACATCTGGTCGGGCTGGAGTTTGTGTGTTTTTATTGTGAGCATGCATCTACGCTGCGTCTGGCAGGCTATCTATTCTTTTCTGTGTTTTGTGTAGACATTAGTGGACATGAATGAAAAAGAAAAGAAGGGGGAGTAAATGAAAAGAAAGGATCAACTGATAGGATCTGGAGAAAGAAGCCTGAGGTTGTTAAAGGTAATGAATCTATACCTGTGTCTCTGCAGCCATTGTCGCGTATAATTGCAGTGCTGTTCTTCAGCGGCTGAGAAATGCCAAAGAGGGCGGCTCAAACAAAACACCAGCCCCTGCTGTTATTTTACTACAATATTTCCTCCCTGACAGTTTTCTCCCCCTTGTCTCAAGCTTTCACTGGCTTTCAGTCTCTTTCAGGGTCCAGCGGAAAAAAAAACTGTTTTTAAAGACAAACAGAAGGGACCAGCTTGGGAGACAAAAGGAAAAGTTGTGACATTATGATGTGCCTGTGATGTTAATTAAAATAAGAGAAAGAGTGCATAAAGACGTGTTTCACAGATCTAAACAATAACCTTCTGTTTTAGAAAGAAATCCTTACTGACCCTGTGTGAGTTCACATTGGACATCCCCATTTAATAATACGCTTACAATGAAATGTCACTTTCCTGCCATTTCCACAAGGATTAGAGCTTATGCAGGGTTGATGGGTTCATGAGAGGTGAAGTGTTTCCTTCGCTTGTCATCCAAGTGTTTGTTATTGGTGCTGTATATCACAATCCTCAATGCTTTGTTGTCATTTAAGTCTCTGTTATCCTATGCAGCTTTGTCTTTGCTTGTCATCACTTTTTTAAGGATCTGAGGCGTTATTTTTTTCAAAGGCCCGAAGGGTTTGTTTAGTTTCATGTCAAACAAATTTATATTTTTGATGTGCTTTTTCACCGAGCATGTAAATAGTGTAAGCCAATCTGAAAGTTCACTTTGTGTATTTTGGTGCTGTCAGGCACAGATCTGTCAGTTTCGATCTCGTTATAAGAAGAATGAAAGCATAAGGCAGGCTCCAATGTCTCCAACTATATATTGATATATATAACCAGTCCATAAAGTATCAAGTCACTTAGAGAAGTCAACAACCATTGAAATAATTTCCAGAAAAAATACAAATTACAAAACAGAAGTGATCACATGGAAAATGATTCATCTTGGTTTTTTTTAAAATAAATATTACATGTAAGCTATGAATGTGCACCCACCAGAAAAAGGAGAGCCAAAAGACAACATTAATAAAAAATAGGTATTTGTTGATGTTTAAAACACTGAAAAGAAAGCGATTTGTGGAGGTGGACAGTTGGGATGGATTAGCCAATGCACTGACCTGAGTTCAACTCCAGAGGCATGCAAAGGAGTTTGTAAATTTGGATTTTTGTGTGAAAATATTTCTTATTGAACAAAAGTTCAAATGTCCTTTAGTGAATGTTTGATTTGCCAAACCAAAGTTTGGTTCGACTTCGGAAAACTTTTTCCTACCAAAAGATAACTTGGCCCCAACATCCGCTTGCTACAACAGAAGTCCTGAGATATCGTCCATCAAACAGAGTTAGGTGAAATATGTTCCAATATTGCAATAGGGAAGTCTGACAGGATAAGAGATCCTGACGTTAATGAGGCTGTAGGTGGTGGTTAGACACACTCTCATACTGTACTCTTTGTTGTTCTCCAGAGAGAAAAAGCAAGTGCATTAACTTCAATGCAACAACTACTGCTGCTTTCTACTGCTTATCCCTTTAGGACACTGTAGGTAAACTAAATCTTCAATGTTTACTTGGTTAAAGTCAGCCGGGTACATTGTCACCAGTGGCCATGGCTTCTTTCAGCATCAGGTACATCTGAGTGGTCTGCAAGATCTGAGGCATCAGGAAGGCCACTAGACGAGGGGATAAGAGGGGAATCAATGCAAGCCTCTTTAAGGTTCCTTGGCTGTGCAGCTGCTAGCATTTACCTGCGTGGGAGAGAAAGACTGAGGTAACCCACTGCTGAAGGCTTCTCTTAGGCTCACACCCTGAGGCTCTCCAATTACGCCGCAAAAAGTCGGAATATCTGTCAGAACCAATCAGAGCGCAGCCCAGAAACAGGAACATGGCAAGCATTCATTTGTTTGCGAGGCAAACACTCGCCATGCTCTTAGCACTGAATCAATGTTTGATTTATTAATGTGTGTTTGCAGGTCCGAGTGCTGCTGTGCTATTTTATGAAAATGTCCCCCCCCCCCCCCCGCTTGCAATGAAATAGAGGTTTTAGTTGTAGGGCTGCAGTAATTGGTTACTTCATAATCAAGTAATCTATCAATTATTCTGGCGATTAATCGCGTAATCTGCTAATTAATTCTGCATGGTCAGTCTTCTCTTTTCATTAATTCATGAGCAATAGTTACATACAAAAGAGAAAATAAGACAAGCCTCTTGTTGGCGGTCAATGTAGCTTGCCCACCGATGAGCTCTTTTCCCTAACTCCATTATGAATAATTAAAAACATTAGCTTAAAATCTACGTATAGCGTATTTGTGCGCTGTATAGTAGCCCAGATTTAAATGTATTTCTTTACATTGTGCCATGAAGTTTTTGGTGAAGGACAAAAAGGGAAGTGTGAAATGAACACAAGGGATGCTTCTTCAAGATGATGATTCCTGCATCCCTTTCCCCCCCCCCCCCCGACTCCCCTTTCCTCTCCCTCGCCCTTTTACTCCATCTTCTTCTTCTTCTTCAGGATTGGCTTTGGAGTGAGGCCGTCCAGCCATATGCTCGGCGCTCTCCGTCTTCTCGAACCACTTTGTCACTCCCTGCGGTTCCGAGGTAGACTTTGAAAGTGATGTCGCGCAATGCAAAACACCCGGAGAAGGTGGGCCGGCAGCAGACAATGATTAATACTGCTTTCAGCCATTTCCTTGAAGGGAACCGAGGCGTCATTACATCGCAGTAGAATTACTTATGCTTAAGAGAGGAGAGTGAGGGGGGAGTAAGCAGCACCATAATTCTTTGAATCGCCATATACGGATGTTTTTTTAATTAAAATCTTTAGTGAAAACACATTATTCACAACCTTGGATTGTATGGGTAAAACTTATACCTTATGCATCAGGGGAAAGTGTTTCGACTTTGTCACTTTCTCAGAAGACTCATCTTGATTTCCATGCCCGTTCCTCCAAGGTTGTTTTGCATCTTCCATTCATGTTTAAAGTGATAAATGATAAGATTAAGTCTACGTACTTTTCTTTACTTTAGGCCTTAAAGAAGTAGGGACGCAACAAATGTTTGGGATTTAGGATTTGGAGGGTTTGTTGGGGAAAGTCGGAGTGTGCCTGTGCATTTAATAGAATTGAAATAAAGTTTGTATCACTGAATGTCTGGCAGTGTCTAACTACACTGCCTCGCCAATTTGACCTTGGTCTTAATAACCTGCTAATATGTGAGGTCATAGTGAGTCAGCGTCCGTAACAGAGGCCTCATCAGGACAAATAAAGTATAATGATACAGGTTTGCTCAAGGCGTCCTGTGAATCACATCTTCTGTGGGAGGTGGGAAGGTGCTGGAGGGAATACTTCAGGGAGTATATTCAAATATTTAAGTGTGTTTGTCTTGATGTTAGTGGTGCATATTGGTGGTTATAAAGTTGTAATACTGGAGGGACTCTACTAGATTTCAACTAGATGAACATATTTGCATTAAATTGATTGAAGTAAAATGGTTACAGGAAAATCAACGATCAGTGTAGTTACTAAGAGGAAAGTAGCTGTAATTGTCCTTTAACTACTTTTAGAGGATAAAAAAAGAGAAGAGATTGAAGTTATGAATGGCTGCTTCTTGGGAGTAATGAGTAATATAATTTTCTAAAGACTGCTGAGTAATGCATTATGACGGCTCTCACTTAGTCATGACTCACAGTCTCGCTTACACACACACACACTTGTCTAGGAAGAGCTTTACACACTTAATAAAACTACTGTCCTATCATTAAGCAATTTATCCGAACAAATTAGAAGCTTCACGTATCCAACAGATGAAATCTCAGCTAGTATCAGCCATGCAAATTCAACTAATGCAGTCCATACTCCATTACACATATCATTACAAACCCCTGCCCCACTTCAAAACCCCCGCTACCAATAATCAATCTCTTCATGTTGGGGAATAAAATGCAAAGGGTTGAATTAACAAGCAGGCGTGACAGGCTGATTATTGATTTAATGTCAGCTGCTGGCTGGCACATACATCTCTGAGGCACGGCACACTATTAAAACGTCCTAACTAGGGTAATTGCATTAGACACCTTTTTATACCACTTTGTGCGGCTAATCGGCATGTAATAAGGAGAGGGAAAAGACAGGAGCTGAGTGATTCGCTGAGTCAGTGGCTGTGTGGTGTCATGTCTGGAGGTGGAAGTTAAAAGGGAAGAGCGGAGAAACTGGAGAAAGATGACAGGAGAAACGTCTTTCCTACGAGAGAGGAAAATGTGGCATTAACTCCCAAATGTCGCTGCTGTTTGAATACTATAGCTTCATTTCTATGGGGACCGCCATAAAGAGAATATGATAGCGCCAAGTGACTAACTTTGAGGAACAATTGATTGGGAAACAGCAGGGCTTTGTCCAAACGTCGAAGAATGACAGCAGCACATCAAGCTCACTTATCAACACGTTGTATGTTCAGTCAAGAAAGATGTCACAGCAGTAAATTGTGTATTCACATGGGGTAATGTTTTAGGCTATTTGGCCCCAAGCTAGTTCTAAAAAGTAGTTATAGTTGTATCCTCATCCAAATCTCAGCAAGACAAATAATTGGCATATTTTCCCACATTCTCCAACTATTGCTTTTATAATATCCTTCAGCAGTAGATGTGGAAAATGCTTCTTTTTCTTTAAGCGTGTGATAAACCTTCAAAAAGGCCTGCAGCAACAAGCCCAGTATTTCACTCCTGGGGTCGACTCCCAAAAGTGAAATCTCCTTCAGCCTGACCGCGCTCCCTGCCAGCACCACTTCCTGTTGCTCTCTGAATGAAGATGTGAAACTTTCATTATGGACCCCCGTCAATGAGGCCTGCGAAAGGGGGAGACGGGAAAGGGGAGAAGGAGAGACAAGAGCGGGGTGGCCAGGTGCCAGGTGCTCCCTGTGACGGGACACCCCATCGCCACGGAGACGTGGGTCAAGGGGCATGTAGAGGGGAGGGGGGGGGGGGGGGGGAGGGCACGCGCTCCGAGCAGCAGGGCGGCCGGGCTTTGGCATGAATTACCCGCCCGCTGAGCCGCTGTTTTGGGCCCACTGGAGGAGAGGTCACGTACTCAGTGGCCCTCAAACGCACACACAGGCCTCTCTCAGCGACAACAACAAGGCTCTGTGTGCGGCCGGCTAGTCACAACAGCTATTCTGCATTTAGCACAGAAACACACACATACACACACACAGACGCTAGGAGGGGATGAATTATGTCAGCTTCATTGGTCAAACAGGACGTCTCAATGCGCAGCAGGGCACTAAACACAAATTATTCTCACTAGAATGCTTTTAATATCAAAGAGGACAGACACAATCAGTGGCTGGACTTCCATTTAGAGCATCCCACAGCGCCGTGTGGTGCCACATAAGGTACCTTGTCCAGAGAGCACCTGGACACAACACTTGAGGGTACACAACAGGAAACTGTACTCACTGTACTGTGTCCTTGTTAAGTAAACATTTATATTTAGATGTTTATTCAGCGGATCTTTTAAGAGAGAAATTGTGGTAGCGTTTGTTTAATCGTACTGTCGTCAAGTTTTCAACAGCATAAGGGAGGCCGTCCAAATCATTTCTTCGGGCGTACAGTTTGACTTGTAAACGGAAAATAAGCTGAGACTTTCAGTGTAAGTATAAATTAAGTTCCTGTTCGGTGTCTATTTAAAAAAAAAAAAAAAAAGGCCCGTCAATCCTGCGACAGCCACTTTATATGTTGCAGACGTAAACACATTTGCACAGGAATATTCCAGCAAAACAGACCTAGGTTAAGTACAAAGACCTACTGTATTTTAGTTGCTGAAAGTCCTCTAAGCTGAGGGGATCTTAGGACATGAAAGCAGATGAATAACCTCAGGAATAAAAATCTACATGAAGTTGAACTGCACCTATGCAATCAGGAAATGATTGTATATTTTGCTCATACAATTTATTTGGGTCTTAAGACTGCATTTAACAAAGTCATTGTCAAGGTTGTTTTTTTTTTTTTTTTTTTAGGTGAAACCTTCAAATGTTTTCACCACGACCAACTTGCAAAAAAGCATTGTTACATAATGAATCAGGATTATTCCAAGTCAAAGGCGACTAAACAGGAAAATAGATTAAAATAAAAAGCTTGTCCTACACAAAAACTAAACATACCTTCCAAAACTGGAATATTCAGTTCTGGCTCACAAAGTCGAACAGCGAGCTAAAAGATTCGACCTTTACTGTAATTTAGCAACTTGTGCTTGGTAACAACAGTGGGTCACTGAACCTCCTCCTCAGCATGACTCGGCTGCTAAACTAGAGGATTGTTTTTCCACCAAAAGTACGTGATGATCCCACTCTGGCGGAGGAGTGCTGGAGAGAAACAGAGAAGCCATGCTGCTCTGTGCTAAACTGAATCAAAGGCCAGAGGCTGCTGCTGGATGTGTGCCTTCATCATCCGACAACCTAAGAGAGCGACTCATTCATTCAATCTTCTCCTACACACCTCCGAGACCTCCACACACACCTCGCAGTGTAATGAATCAAACACTCCCGGCCCAGGGAAACACAAACCCTCTGCATAAACACACATGTGCACGTCACTGTAATTGAGACGAAAGTTTGCAGAAAAAGTTTATGACTCATTTTTTTTTGAAAGCGGAGCGCTGTGTTAGCGTTAGCATGTGGCTGCGCGAGAGTGGCGCGTTGGCGTTTCCTTTTCGTTTCTAATCAACAACTGCATTCCTTATTATCGCAGTAATGACAACTGAATCAGTCTCACACGGATTCATTTGTAAAAGCAAAAATAATTAAGACAAAAGGTCCTGACAAATCAGAAAGACAACGAAGTATGATGCGTGACAGTTCCCCCCCCCCCCCCCCCCACGTCCTCCCGCGGTGATGCGGGCCCTGTCCTTTGTGTCATGACTAGTCGCGCGGCGGCATTAATCAGAGCGTCGTCCTATCTTATTAGGCTGAGCTGCGAGATGATAGGGCGGCTGCAGGTCTTTAATCAAGGTTAGAATAATCTGTGATGCTAGCTGATTAAAGACCTGATCATCAGCAACATATTGTCGCTTCCTAATCATCCAAATAAACAGAGAGCGACCTGCCCTCAGCCCCGTCTGAAATTACATGATACACACAAACACACACATAAATGCCTTAACTCACACACTGTTAGATTAAAAACACAAGCTTGGGCATCTTCACATGCGCACACTCAGATATCTGCAGCATGCAGCACTTTCACATCAAATGCTTCTAATGCAAATACCACATTTTAAAAGGCCTCTTTTGAAATTCTCTGCCTCTCAGCGATTGAGAAATGAATACATCACAAAGTAAGAAAGCACAACTTGAAAGACATCCATCAAGACAGCAGATAAACAACGAAACGGCACCTCTCAAGTCGATGATAACCTCAACTTCTTTTTAATCTACTTTCATGTGCTTTGTCTCTCTCTTTTTTTTTTATTTACTCCCACTCCTTATATTCCACCTCTCAAAGAGGTGATCCTCTCCTTCTTCCCTCTCCTTTCTCCTCCCTCTCTTCCAGGAGCTCATTACCTCGGGACCGAGTCTCGGCTGTTTTCAACACAGAGAAAATTATAACACGAACCAGCGACGGCACTCGTTAGCAGACTTGTCAATCATCGGCGCTGGGCAAAGGGTGGGGGGGGATGGGGGAGAGCGAGAGAAGCAATCGGCAGCGGGGGTCAGCGATGAAGATGTTCATTCTCTATTCATCCATCACATCTTCCGGGAAATCAATTTACGGCGCGTCAACGTCACAGTTCCTCGACAACAGCAGAGATATGAAAGAGGAAGGAAACAAGTTCTGAGGAGAAGACAGATCAGAGTGGTGAGATCCTTTTAGATACAATCTAATAAACGTCACTCATCCTGATATTTTCTTTTCTCTCACCTGCAGGTTACCTGAAACCGTTTTCCTCCACTGGAAATTACTTAATAACTTGAAATATCTTGAAAAAACAGCTAAGGGCTACCCATGGCTTACTAGTTATTCATATGTTTATCCTCCTCCTACTGTAACTTACTAACCCTTCATCACACTTTCTGTCCCTTTTTTGTGTCCTGTATACTTTCACATTCTCTTCAGGGAGGGGTCAGATGACGCTGCCTGTGTCGCGTTAATGTAGTTGTTGCCGTTTCGCAGGTGTCAGCGCCACAGTTCATTAGCGCGCTCGGTTTTCCAGGAACACCTGAAGAAAGAGACAGGTGGGATGGAAAGAAGGAGGCATTGGGAAAGTAATTGGCCAGCCTCGCGCTGACACCGTCCACGTTAGTCGACTACAGATGAAAACGCGCCTTTGAGCGTCGGTTCTGCGCCGGACATGGCGGGCTTCGTGAAAACCTGAAGTTTGAGGTGAGAAGAGGGAAATGACAGGACGGTGAGCCAGTTTGTTTGAGACGGTAGTGTGTATTTGAGGAAGAGGAGGGGAGGGGGGCTTTCATTCCAGGAGATGTCATGCTGTTTGAGCAAACGCTTCTCAATGAAGGCCGTCCACCGCCTGCTGCCGGCGCCGCCACCCCTGCTGCACCCAGCCAGCCTCGTGCCAATGCCTCCGACGCGGCGGCGGCGGCGGCTCGCCAGTGCCAGGAGCCTGCCTGCCCCCTTCATCTCAGCAGAGCAGATGTCACTCAATTGCCCTCCACCTCCACCCCTCACCACCTCCCCTCTGCCACCCTAACAGGCAGCAGAGCCGGCGTGCCAAGCAGGCGACACCCGACGTGTGAAGTGAGAGAGGGGGAGGAGGGGGGGGGGGGGGGGGGGGGGGGGGGTGGGTGGCGGTTGCATCGATAGGAGGGCGAAGGAGGAGGGAGCGTTGTAGATTTTTCGCACCCCCTCTGCCCCCGAGCCACCCACTTACCTACCTCTCTCCCCTCTTTCCTGCACATGCCACATGAATAGTCTAGCCCCCCCCCCCACCCCCCCTCCTTTCCTGTAAAAAGAGACACACTTTCCCCTCTTTCTCCCGAGATGACACCCCCTGCAGGCCTTGGAATATTCTAATTCTGTTTCCCAACTCTTATTATGTGTGGAGTGTGTGACATGTGAATTGTAATTAGTCGCTCTGGGGTGAGCAGAGAGCAAAACCCCCCACCTCCAAAAAAACAGACCCCCAAAAAAAATAACACTGGAGGGCAAATAGTACCCCATTCAATTTAACCCCCAAGTCACCACCTTGTGCTCCTGTCGCCGCCTTTGATTTTCCAACATAGGTGTATACGCGCTCTTTGTTTCCGCTTCCGGCGCTGATCCGATTCCTTCCATTCAAATCTGTATGGTACTGGAGCAAATCTTCTTCACATTGTCTTGGATATTATCTGCAAGGGAGGCCGGTATCAATAACCCTGCAGCCTCCCATCAGCTGTTACAAAGGGCCCGGGCGATAGGGGCTAGCTGTAGGGATGGAAGATAATGGTATCGAGGTGGTATTTAAATCTCAGCGAACCATGGCAGCTCAAGTAATTAGCGGATGGGATCCATACTGGGGGCGCTAAGCAGAGCTAATGCTACCCTGGGCTCTGCTGCTGGAGCAAAATTAGCAGTATGGGAATGTTAAGAGCTATCACACGGATTATCTAGGCTACTTCTGCCACTCAATCTCTCTGTCTTTTTTTGATCGACACAGAAAGAGGAGGTAAGGAGGGGGAATTCAAGGGACAGAAGGAGGGAGGGGATTTTAATTTCACCGCAGTGTCAGAAAAGCCAGCCGAGGCCCTGTCTTTCCATTGAGGCTTCATTAGGACGAACAATGGACTTCCCTGCCATCTAATTAGACGGGGTTAATGAGGAGAGGAGGGCAGCGGCGGATCCCCACCGTGCACGCTGTGTCAGGGGCGGGGGAGGTGGTCAAGGGGCCTCGGGGGCAAGAGGGGAGGGTCAAACCATAACCATCTTGTGAATTAATGCTCATTTGAGACGTTTACAAGGTAATGTGTTAGGACTAACCATACTTCCTCTTTAAAAGGGATGTAAATTCCCTCTTAACCTAAATCTATTTCACTTTACTCAGTTGGAGAATGGAGGTAAATGGTTGACGAACGTAATGTTTTTATCTTCATTCGGGTCAGAACTCGGCGCATGTTTCATTACAATCTTTCAGTTTTCATGTTTGAGGAAAAATAAGCAACTAGTGGAAAACAGTGAAAACCTTTAAAGGTGGATATCAGCAAGCATGTCCTAATGTTTCTCTAAAACATGCAGCAATCTCCTCACAACTCGTAAAAAAGGAAAACGAAGCATCGTGAAGTTTCCCTCTGTGTCATTGCCAAGAGTTACTCTCCATTTCTGTTCCAGCTGTACTGTACCTTTAAGTGAACACTCAGCCCGTCATTAAAGTCTGCATTCCGCATCCTCCATCCCTCAAGGTTTTTGAAACTCACAGGCAAAAGTAGCTCAACAAACGTCATCAGATTGAAAAACGGATGGCTACGAGATGGACAAAGTCCTTTCCGCCCCCCCCACCATGTTTAAAGGATTGCTAACATGCTATTTGCAGGACGTACTAGATATAATAACATCCCAATACAAGCACGGTTTGAACTGTCCTTGTGCTTAAAATTTAACAAACATGCTGCAATGATTTCTACCAATGCTCATGGATTCAATCTTCATGTACTGCATGTTTAGAACGAACTGTCGATTCCCTCATTTGACGACAGTTTGGGGTCTTTCTTGATTCTATTTCATGTTTGGAGAAACATTCCTCCAGTGTTTCTTTTTACTGATCCCATTAAAAAAGGGTTCGAGGATTTCTTTTAATGCCTGAATGGAGGGTCTAAGGACATGCACTGTTTTGTGGCGTTTGTGATATTTGACTGTAAAAGTAAAAAAAGAAAGAGTTGACCTCCGTGCAGAGACAAAAACTGATTTTTGAATCAGTTAAGTGCCGGTTCAGAAGCACTTTTTCTCCTCAAATACTAAGAAAGACAACGTCTCAACTTTTCTACACTCAAACCAGTTGAGTTTTTTGTTTACCATTCCTTTGTTGCACTTTTAATCACGTACTCACAGAAAGGTGAGAAGAAGAGATCCCAACAGACATGGAACCCCCAGAGGTAAAAAAAAAAAAAGTTCAGATGATCAACAAACTGGAATCAGCTCGTTAACAACAACAGAGTCAGAAACAACAACACAACACGCAGCGTGTGATGTTGCTCACTATTAAGAATGCAGCTAATTAATCAGCTAGGTGTTAGCTAGCAGAGCAGAGGTGTCATTAGAGATGTGCCAGACGAGGGAATAGGTGTATGTATGGATAATGGCAGTTAACAAGCTGGTGTTGAGAAACAAAGAGTGACAGATAGTTTAGCAATCCTAATTTCTGTTAAAATGTACGGCAGTGAAAGTAAGAAGATGCTATCATTTGTATGAAATAGTCAAGAAAAGAGGAAGTGGAGAAGCCAGTCTTAGTAATTAGTAATGTTTGTTTTTTACAAAGAAAAAAAGATTAGCGTCTGTAAAGAGAAATGAAAAAGAACAACATGTCTATGTGTGTCGAATGAGGTCATAAATTAAACACTTTTGTTCCCCAGTCAGCTTCCATGGTCAAATAGGGAAGGTATGCTTCTTATCTGCCTTAGCTTAGACTAGCTAGCTAACCTGCGTTCCACTAGTCACAACCGTACCTTTGCTGCAATGTGGTGAGTCAATAAGTCAGACTGCTTACCTTGTAGCGTGGATAGGGGTGGTTCTTGCGTTGATCGTTTTCTTCGGCTAGAAGAATAAGAAAATAATTTCAGTATTGTGAAGTGGTGACACTGTACAAAGTAGCCCCAACTGAGCTAGTTAGTCTAGGTAATATTTAAAGTTACAGGTAGCTATAGACACAGCGATATAGGTCGCTAGTCAGCTCACCTTTTGGGCCTTATAGCGCGTTTGCTATGACGTACAATTAGCTTTACAAAGAAGATGCTTTTTTTGGTTTCGAAATATCACAGAAAGAACGTCTAGAAGCCACTTTTAGATGTGTTGTTGTTTTCATACACTGTACACTGAACAATTTTAACCATTACCCTTCAGAAAAAAAAAAATTGGGCTTTAATGGCACCTACATGATAAAAACATGCAGGTCGCACTTTGTTGAGCTGCTAGCTAGCTGTACCACTTTCCAAATGAGACGCTAGCCCGTGTATGGATATTATTTTTGAACTGCGTTAAAAACAATGCTATGAGAGATTACTCCTGCAGTCACAGAGCCCATGGTCGAGTTTCTACACACACAGATGGAGGTAATATCTAGTAATGTGTGGGTCATGGTGTGGAGTAATGACCATAATCACAGAAGCTGTTAGGCTAATTTCAGATAGATTTTATGCAGCCATTGTAACCAAAAAGCCTTTTTATTTTACAATACCCAGAGACACAGATAGAAGTCTTTATATTCTACAATTTACAGAGCCTCAGTCTCTGCTCCTTTCATTCCCCATTGAAATGACGCTGCTGAAACTGACATGCGCGAGCAAAATGTTAATCAAACAAACCCATTTCTCCTCAACAGCTAAACCAAACAAACGGGCCTCAACTTTCCCATTCAAGTCAGAATGACAGCGTAACACAACACAACACAACAGCGGCGAACGCAGCGTTCTTTATTCAGGGAACGTCAGCCGCGTGCTATTCTGTTGAAAATATCAACTTCAGATGTTGAGGGGAGGAAGAAAAAGACGGGCGTTTTGTCTGCCTTTGTTGGTTCGGGCTTGATATGCCGCGTGAGCCTTTCAAGCCATTTGTTAGACTCAATTTCTTCCTCTGTTACATCTGCAGATTACGTTTCAAGCAAACAACCGGCAACATGAAGGCACAGCAGCGCTATTACGGTGAGAGAATGACAACTTGCATAGGTAGAGAGCAGGAGGAGAGGGGAGGAAATACAAGAAAAGGATGAGAAAAAAAAAAAAGAGTTGATGTAAAGTAGGCGAAGGAAGATTGGAAAGAGGCGGAGATAGAAGTGATGAGATTCTGCAGTGATGGGATGTATACGTGTGTATTGTAAATGCTTGCATGCAGGTTATGCAAATAAAAGCGCTTTGATTCTCTGGCCTTAAACATCGTCTCCCTCTTGTTGTTTCCTCTCCCTCTTGGTTTTGTGTCTCCCTTTCATTTTGTTCTTAAAACAATACATAAACTTGAAACCGGTTTCTAACTTTTAAGCATATAGCCTGAGGTGCTCGGATGCTCCAAGAGCACCCATAGAGCCTGTTTTAGGTGGAACCTAAATGTTGAGGGCTGAAGATCACTGACATTCAAAAGGTGAGTTCATGGGAATGAAAGCAGCGAGAATGAGTCCACTTTAAGGTTTTTATTAGCACAGGTTTTTTCCTTAATTTGTCAAGTGGTTCTTACTGTTTCGGAGACAAAATATGACAACTAATGATTGGCCTCGTTAACAAAATAATGTTCAAACAAACATAATCACTGAAGTAATTTACTCAAACAATAACTCACATGTGGACGCACTCGACAAAGAAAGGTGGAACAGGTCTTGTCCTTTGGAGAGCAAACAGAGCAATTAGCTCTCCTTCTCTTTATGGGAGACCTGATTTGGGGATCTCACTCACCTGTGGCTGATTGCTGCAGCCAGCACAGGTGATTCTTGTTGCTCCTAATTGAGCTCAGGGAATCAAGCCAGGCATGACATCTCGACAGAGCCCGATGCGGCAGCAGAGCATCTTTGAAGGGTTAACTGAACCCAAGTTTCGGCTAAAGTGCATCTACCCTGAATTTCAAAAAATGCCTTCAAACCGTTAATAATAAAGCAATCCATCAATGAATTTAGCTATTAGACACTTTAGCGACAAAAATGTGGTGGGAAGTCGAGGGCTCTCCTCCTCCAGAGTCTTCTTTGGACCACGACCAAGGGCGGTCCAGAGCCGTGTCAGTTTGAAGCGTTTGAGACATTCGATGCAGAAGACGTGGAGGGGAAGGAGATGATGGTAGACGCTGCGTGATGGGACGATGAGACGATGGTAGACGCTGCGTGATGAGACGATGAGATGATGGTAGACGCTGCGTGATGAGACGACGAGACGATGGTAGACGCTGCGTGATGAGACGATGGTAGACGCTGCGTGATGAGACGATGAGATGATGGTAGACGCTGCATGATGGGACGATGAGACGATGGTAGACGCTGCATGATGAGATGATGAGACGACGAGATGATGGTAGACGCTGCGTGATGAGACGATGAGATGATGGTAGACGCTGCGTGATGAGACGACGAGACGATGGTAGACGCTGCGTGATGGGACGATGAGATGATGGTAGACGCTGCGTGATGAGACGATGAGATGATGGTAGACGCTGCGTGATGAGACGACGAGACGATGGTAGACGCTGCGTGATGAGACGATGAGACGATGGTAGACGCTGCGTGATGAGACGATGGTAGACGCTGCGTGATGAGACGATGAGATGATGGTAGACGCTGCGTGATGGGACGATGAGACGATGGTAGACGCTGCATGATGAGACGATGAGACGACGAGATGATGGTAGACGCTGCGTGATGAGACGATGAGACGATGGTAGACGCTGCGTGATGAGACGATGAGATGATGGTAGACGCTGCGTGATGAGACGATGAGATGATGGTAGACGCTGCGTGATGAGATGATGGTAGACGCTGCGTGATGAGACGATGAGACGATGGTAGACGCTGCGTGATGAGACGATGAGACGATGGTAGATGCTGCGTGATGAGACGATGAGATGATGGTAGACGCTGCGTGATGAGACGATGAGACGATGGTAGACGCTGCGTGATGAGACGATGAGACGATGGTAGATGCTGCGTGATGAGACGATGAGATGATGGTAGACGCTGCGTGATGAGACGATGGTAGATGCTGCGTGATGAGACGATGAGACGATGGTAGACGCTGCGTGATGAGACGATGAGACGATGGTAGACGATGAGATGATGGTAGACGCTGCGTGATGAGACGATGAGATGATGGTAGACGCTGCGTGATGGGACGATGAGACGATGGTAGACGCTGCGTGATGAGACGATGAGACGATGGTAGACGCTGCGTGATGGGACGATGAGACGATGGTAGACGCTGCGTGATGGGACGATGAGATGATGGTAGACGCTGCGTGATGAGACGATGGTAGACGCTGCATGATGAGACGATGAGATGATGGTAGACGCTGCGTGATGAGACGATGAGACGATGGTAGACGCTGCGTGATGAGACGATGAGACGATGGTAGACGCTGCGTGATGAGACGATGAGATGATGGTAGACGCTGCGTGATGAGATGATGGTAGACGCTGCGTGATGAGATGATGGTAGACGCTGCGTGATGAGACGACGAGACGATGGTAGACGCTGCGTGATGAGACGATGAGATGATGGTAGACGCTGCGTGATGAGACGACGAGACGATGGTAGACGCTGCGTGATGAGACGATGAGATGGACGGTTTCAGCTGCTGAGAGCTTTAGGAATAGCTTCATACATAAGAAGCCAGTTCACATCATATAAAATGATATAACATCAAATATATAACAACAAAAGAGTCTCCTCGTCCTGAAGGTGAGTTTTCTATACCTGTGGCCTGGAGGAACAAAGGCGGTGGTGTTGACTGTGAGCTTGAGGCTGTGTGTTGTCCTTTAAGTTTTGTCCTTCTGTTACAAATGCTGATGAGAGGTTCCTGCTCGTATACAATTATTTTACTGCTCGTTGTCATGATTCTGTTTCATAGATTGCGATGAGCTATCCAAACCACAAAGTCAAAACTGATTCAATAAAATGTTTCACATCGCCTGACTTGGATTATCCTCCCGCTCTCGTTAAGTCACATGTATATACAATTCAAACATTGCACTTTTAAAGCAAGTACCTCAGTTTGACCCAAACAGAAAACAAACAGGAACTGGACTTCTTCACCACTATCACTGATGTTAAGATATTTCTAAGACTTCCTTGCCATAGAATAGGACGATATTATTCATAATAACATCCCTATTATCCCTAATCCTCTTCATTATGCATGGCTAATAAACAAATTAAACAGAAACTCTCTCAGTAATTTGTCCCCCTGATCTATAGCTTCAGCTAAAACACAATCTCACTGGATCAAGAGTCAAACAGCTGAGGTTTAGATCTCGCCCTGGGTTGTGCATTTTGTTCATTAAATTGTGTTTTTTTTCCTGCATGAACGCAACATGCATCCACTGCAAGCATGTAAGAAAACCCTCGCTCCCTGCAAATGAAAAACGTCACCCAAATCCCTTTCAATATTCCACAGGGCTCCATGAGTGTATACTCTTCAATAAGGAGGATCACTTCCCACAGAGCAGTCGACTGCTGACAGGATCACTGCTCCCGTCTACTCAGCACCACTGCTTTAACCTAGATCGCCATCTAGTGCTCGTTTTTAGCACATCTCTGACACCTCCACACACACACACACACACACACACACACACACACACACACACACACTATGTACAGTATGTTGTAACACAACGCAGAAATGTTTGCTACCAGCAGGATGTCTGTGAGTGTTCTGCTTTTAAAGAAGAAGCTTGATCAAGCTTCTTTTTTTTTTAAAGCAGAAAATACAGAGCATGCCGTGTAATTCTTCTGATCAGATCAATAAACAAAACAAGAATCTTCTTTTACAAACGTATATTTTATATGAGGGGGTTTTATTGTGATGAGTGTATTTGCTGTGGATAAGAATCGATATGTTCTCAAAGCGTCTGGTGACTGCTTTAAACTTCCCCCTGCTTCGTGTTTGGTGCTAACATGCTAACACTGCTCTCTATTTCAAACTTATTTGAGCTTTTTGTTCATGCACTTTTTGAATTGCCCCAATACAGTTTTTTATTCACTTATTAAAACTGCTCTTAGTTACTGAATATCAACCTGCATTCGACTTTTAGGAAATACTTTTTGCTCTTTGCAAATGCAGTTTTAAACTGCCAGGAAACAAAAGCTTCTTGTTGGAGATGTGTCTTCATAAATGTTTCTGTCTAATGTTTCCCAATGAAGAAATGTGCAACCTTTTTTTGGCTAGAATATTTGCACAGAATACAACTTGATTCATTGAAAAGAAAACACTTTAAAATGAAATAAGATGAAATCAGAACGTACAAGTTTCTCTCTGGATTTTGGTTGTGTAGTTTTAAATGAAGCAAGATGCTGGTGTTTGCTTTTCAGTATTGTATCATAATTTCAGTTTCTTGTTTCTGCAAAATATTCAAGACATCAAAATACACTTCTACTAGTTTTTGTCTTTTCCTCATGCAGTTCTGAATGGAGCAGACTGGTGTTATTTTTTGTCATCATGTCACTTTCCTGTTTTCAAAATCGTAACCTTAAAGCTTCATCCTGTTTTCATTCTGTGTCAGGTCACTGCTGCTGTACATTTACAAACTAGTAAAGATAAATATATAACCTTATTTTCAGCTTTTTGGTTCTTACTCACCAGCTTTGTTATTTTTTACAGTGTATCAGAGCATCTTTGCCTCGGACTAGGACGACTGAACAAACCACTCAACTTGTCCCTGGTTAATGTCTCCAGTGTTTTGAATCTCCAGAATAAAATGTGTGATTTAAAAAAAAAAAACATTTTAGAGAGTTTTGAGAGGAGGAGACTTTGTGTTGTTATTGTGCTGTTGTAACACGTCGTCCATGTCTCGACTGTGTGTTGAAGCTATCAGGAGAGTGAGCTTTGTTTTGAGCTCTCTGTTAATGAAACTCTGAATGGAGAACAAACTGAGGCCTGTTTCAGTGTCACATAGATTTACCTTCTGTATTTCAAAGAGACTCCAGATGTCAGGAATAATATTTTTTTTCTTTTTTTAAAAACTTTTTTATATTCCGTTTTGGACTGACCACATTTTGGCCTTTATCACCTCTGTGTTTTTATCTGTGAAAACTTTCAGTATGTCAGAATTAAAACCTGTATTTGCAGGGTTTAGTTCTGCTTGTTTGTTAACGCTGTCTTACATCTGAAAAATATACTTAAGACTTCAGGATGAGAGCGTCATTCCTCTGCCTTTTTACAGACTCTAATTTAAACGGAGCCGATATTGGAGCTTGTTTTTGTTGATGTTTGATTTCGTCACAGCCTTATTTTCCAAAAAATATGTCAGGCAAACAATCTTGTTTGTGATTTGTTTGTTTTTTTCGGCGATGCAAATTTGAATGCATCATTTACATTTTGGAAATGTTGTCCTCAGAAATCTACTCGTTTGTTCGTCGCGCGGCGGGCGTTTAAATGTTGTCAGGAAATAAGGGCGGATGTTTCTAGAAGAAGAGAATGTCAGTGGCTCCCTCGACATATATTCATGTATATGTTCGCTCAAGTGTGTCTGTATATGCCTCCACTGTATTTATGCACATACCTTCGTGTGTGTGAGTGAGTGTGAGTGAGTGTGTGCAGAGGCCGTGTGCCTCACCTCTCTATAATGAAATCATGCGGGTCAGCGAGGCCGGCGAGGCTCGGGCAGGTCACCCAACAGATCGGAACTAAGCTGCTTTGACCCGGCCTGGTACTGCATGCCAAACACACACACACACACACACACACACACACACACACACACACACACACACACACACACACACACACACACACACACACACACACACACACACACGATGCTCACAGCACAATGGACCCACTGTACAGAGGAGAGGCAGTGTGGTAATGATTAAAAAAACACACACCAACACCCGAGGAGGTTATTTATTTACAACGCAGGAACACACACAAACAAATCCCTTTTTATTTCCCTCCCAAACTAATACAAGCGATCCGAGAAGATGTCCCTTTAAAGAGGGTTTGAGAAAACGACATCAGGAAATTAAATCAGCGACAGGAGTGATCAAAGTTGCCGTGGTCTATAAACACCGAAATGCTACATTAGATTACAGCAACTTGTGTTGCAGCGAGCGAGTTATTATGGGGAGAGCTTTAATCATTTTCTCTTCTATTAGCTGCAGCTCGTATCGCCCAGGGACTTCCATTAGAATTAAATTAAACAGTGGAAATGTAAATATTGACAACATATGCATAATTATTTATTCCACAAGCAACAAGATCAGAAAATTATTGCTGTGGCGTCATGTTAATATGAAAACAGCAATATTTGCATTTGCGGGTCATAAAAATGCTAATCACATTACAGAACAAATAAAATTAATAATAATAATAAAAGAGACAACATGGCCCAAAGTAAAATGTCAATTTACAGTCAATCTGCATTTCTGCAAAGAAAAAGAACCCCCTCCTTCTTATAATCAACCTGTAACCTTTGCTTTTCATATTTCCAACCCTGCCACAGGTCAAAGGTTAATGACTCGAGGCCGGCCCCCCCACTGGAAGCTGTCCCCTTTCCGACGAGGATAATCAATTACCAGAAGACTGATCCCCGCCGTCGTGTCCCTGCTCATTCCTGCTCCTTCAGATCACCCAGGTCCCCATAAATTTGAATGTAAAACAAGCGCACCCGCACAGGGTTAAACACGTAATTAGCCACGACAAGTGAATATGAGGAGCAGACTTAGTCAGGAAGAGAGCTATGGTAATGCGGGAGACTCCGCGGCCCCTGCGAGGCATCGAGACGGGACGCCGGGGAAAGAGGAAGGGGAGGGTGTGCGAGGAAGATTTCACATGCAGATATTAGAAATGCAATTGTCTTCTGCATACGGGGCGTCGGTCTGGAAATTGACTTTTTCATTATTCAGTTAGTGCAATAATTAAATATTCAATGCCCTGGGTTGGTGAAGCTACTGAACCACACCGAGGATATTTAACCGGGCCTGACAGATGTTTTAAATAATGTTTATTTATCGATACTAATATAAACTGCCCCAAACTGCTGCTCTCCTGTGACCTGCCTCTTGTTTCTGCAGGCTGTGCATCAACAACTCAAATCAAACAAGCAGATAAAGAAAACATCAGGAGTTTCTGTCGCTTCCTCACTTTCGGGATTCTTTCTCTGAAAAGTTCCCGAACTTGCGTCGCCCGACCTGATTGCCTGTTTCCCCTTAGACTTCCGAGGACACGATTCAAACATAAAAACCGGAGCGGCCTTATTTGTCCGCATGAAAAGCGACCCAAATGTATAAATTAATAAATGAATACATGAAGAACAGCAAATAAATATCCACTCGGATGAATTAAAACATGAACACACTGCCATATTTATTCATGGTCTCCACGGTAACACATTCAGTAGATTTAAGAGGGGGACTATATCATTATACAACAATTAGACTTCCATCCACTTTCCATTGCCCGTTATGAAATATGAAATATTCTATGTATTTACATCCGAAAATGTCAATCCCAGTCAATGTCGCGGCGTGATTTGCAAGTCATGCAGCTTCAGAAGAGCCGTCAAGGGAAAGGATAAAAAGGGGAAAGAGAGTCTGGGCCAGAACAAGGCGAGTAAAGAAAGGTAGGAGAGGAAAAACCTAAAGCGGGAGGACACTCGAAAAAGCTTAGAGCGGCTACAAACCAACCGACGGCGGAGCTTCACAATCGGAGGTTGCCACTCGTTTCTTTCATGTGGGTGAGTACTCGTGTCTTTCCTCTCTGCTTATGTTACACTTTCCATATTAAGAGTTCATTCATATCAAGGTTCGAACACACTATTCATGTTATTTTGTGCCGCTGGAAACTGGAAAATGCTTTGAACTGACATTGGCTTTGCCCCGTTAGCCTGCGCAAACCACACAGGGTCAACCTTTCATTCCAAGCGAAGTAACACTCCAAGAAGCAAACACTCAGCGGAGAACAATACGCTTCCTTTGGATCTGTGGAATCCATTTGCATTGGCAACAGGTAGCGGCGCTTAAAAAGAGGGGGCCCTCCCTTCAAAAAAAAAAAAAAAAAAAAAAAAAAGTGGTTCGAAATTCATCCGCTCCTTCACATCAGAGATTCGCTCAACAAGGTAACAACACGGAGGGGAGGGTGGGGTGTAGGTGGTGGTGGTGGTGGTGGTGGTGGGGGGGGGACAAAGTGGTAGAGTGCTTTTGTTGACAGGCTCCAACAACTTATAGTGATCCTTCATCGCTGCGTTTGATGGACATCTGAGCACCACTTGTGAAAGCGTGGGGGGAGGGTGAGGAGAGGAGGAGGGGGGAGGAGGAGGAGGAGGAGGATGCAGGGTGGGTGCACGGGGTGTCAGCGCGGGGAGTGATGGAGTGTGCGCTAAAGCAGTGTATTGGGAAAAAAAAAATAAACAAATCAGAAACAATTAAGTGTGAACTCTCATGGAATATTCATAGGCGAGCAGCCTTTGCGTGACAAGCCATCACGCCACCTCCAGTCCATTTTTTTTTTTTTTTTTTTTTTTTCATATTCCTCCTCTCCGTGTCCTGCACACATGGAGATGTGCCTGCCACTTAAATCAAATTAGTCATTAGCAAATTGAATCAACAATTAGAGCAAAAGAGCTACATGGCATTAGCGTCAGCTCAGTCACATTTGTCAACCTATCAGAGCAACCTTTATCGGAGTTTTTCCTGCGGTCCAACTCCTCCGTGCCGCGTTCAAAGTCATCGCGTAGCTCAGGGCAGCGGGCCCCCTCCGTCCATTTCCTGCCAGGGTCACCTAGCATCACTGCGTCTCCCCGGCTGGAGCGCGCCGCTGTGCGTCTTTTTGTGCCAAACGTTTGTTTTTGTTCGCCAGCTCCCTGATGGATCCGGTGGCTGCCTCGATCGCCCCTCTTTTCCCTCGCCTCTTTGTGGATTATTCGTATCGACGTTTCTCACTCCTTTTAGTTAGAGGCTGTCAAAAACATCGCTGGCGGAAATGGAAGTATCCTCATTATGCAAATGGCGGCCTCCACTGATGGCATGTTCTGCTTTATAAATTGCATCCTCCTTGTCAGAAGTCAAATTGTATTTGAGTAACTTCAGAGAAATTGTCACAAGATTTCAATTTGCTTCGCCTGCGATGCCACCATCAATTCAGTCAAAAACAAATACAGACACATTTCATAAAACCTTGATTGTGTTGCTGCGTTGTCACAATCAGAAGTCGTTATGTAAGTGTAACTCGTCCTCTGCACGGCTCTGGTTACACAAAGAACAGAAAGTTGAACATGAAACTTCAGTTCATTTAGTTTTTAATAAAATATGCTAATCAGCGGCGGTTAGCGTATATTTTTGAATGATTTTCTGCTCACTCCTCGCAGACAGCTGACAGGGCATCCTCCAAGGGGACATTAATAATCATGTTCCATTAGAGGTAACAAGGAAACACATTCACAAGTGATCGTCTGTAGGCTGCTTCAGTAGCTACATCATTTCACTTCTCTGCTTTGAAAATCATCTTTACAGCAGAATGAAGCTCAAAACTAAACAACTTTTGACTAAGTAAGGGACTCTGATTTCCTCCTTTTTTTTAAGCATTTGAAGTTTTCATAAGTTATATTTAGCAATAAAAGACAATTTTTTCGAAATAAATGACAATTTGAAATCGGCGTCAGATGGGAACTCTACATTGTTTCAACTTTTTAGAAGTTTTGTTTCGCATTCAAAGACTCAATTCACCCATCGTGTTTTTTAATGTAAAGCTTGGACTCTTCCTTTTTCTTTTTAAAACTTTATCAAACTTTTAAGAGATTTAAGAGTGTGTTGGGGGGGGGGGGAGGGAGTTGCTTGTATGAGACTTTATGCTGAGTTTGCAGTTAAAAACCTAACAAATCAAATATAACGTTGTGGGATGTTGCCGCGCAAACCGCCCTGTCAGCACACGTCAATACAAATCTGTTTTATAGGAAGTCATTTAAAGCAGAACTTCAATGAGGAAGTATCCAAACGGCTTAATCGTATTCTGTGGAGGGGTTAGAAGCCATCTTGACGGTGACTTTTGTTTGCTTCACTTCCATTTATTGGACATTATGAGTGCACCAAAGGGACGACTCCACCTTGGCTACATCGTGCCTCTTTTCCCCCCACTCTCCTCCATCATTGTTACAACACAGACTGCAACAAAAATTGAAAAAAAACAAAAAAAAAAACAACTGGCCAGTACTGCAGACCAGCCAACAACAACCAAAAAAAAAAAAAAGAGAGAGGAAAAAAGCGAGAAAAAACGTCAGGGTGGATTTTAATATTCATGAATTTCCTACCAGCTCAGTTCAGCAGTTTCGATTAAGCATTAATTAGGAGCCAGAGGGGAAACCAAACAAAAATAAGGAGCTGAATGACTAATGAAGGTGCTGGAGATGTGGGTAGGCTCGCCGTGCCACTAATGCTTTGGTGTTATGGGTGCTACATGGGCAGGAGTGCCAGCGGTGTGGGCGGCTAGACGCACCTCTGCCCACACCAGAGATCACACTCTGAGCGGAAGAAAAAAAAACAAAAAAAAAAACACAACACTGGCCGAGGAAGAATAACAGGCTCGCCTCCAAACAGCGAGAACCGCTGCTTTCTCTCATGCTGCTGTCAGTCGAAAAAACTAACAACTGCAATTTTAGGAGAAGGAGGGTGACGAGGGTGACTTTAGAGGGAGGGTTGGTGCTTTTGTACCGAGGTTTACATGCTCCTCTGGGTTGCGAGGGAAATTCCTGCAACCACCCTGGATTCAGGAACCGTTTCCAAAAAGCAGCTGCATGAACTTGGAAAAAAAAAAACACAAACACCAGGGTCAGTGCTGGGAAATGGAGATAGGAGGTTTCCCTGCCAGTGCAGAGACACATGCAGGGAAATGTGGACGCATATTTTAGGCGGCTGCTTCACACGGAAAGTTGAGGCTGTGTTCACTTAAAGTGAAAAGTGAAGCAGAAGTTGAGGGTCAGCATCGATCGCTGTTGGGAGAGTTCCTTAAAAACATTTTTTTGAAACATTTTGAGAGAACTTAAGGGTCTGCTCTCTGCAGAGAGGTTATGCTTAGGTTGATGCTGGACATCTTATTTATTCCATTCTTTCACTTTCGACACAAACTTCACCATGTGCCAAAAATGTACGTTAAAATAATCGTCTTCTTATTTAGCCATACTATGCTGAATGTTTATTTAAAACCTCGTTATACATATTAACTTCAAACATATTACTTCACCATGTCTCCATGTTGAGGAAATGTGTCTGATGAAAGTGAAGATCACAGATTTCACCCCTTCTTTACTGTCTTTACTATACATCACTGTATGTGCTGTTATTTTTAGATCAACATTATGTATATATATTTATATATAAAGAAAGAATCAAACAAAGGATGACACTGAGGTGGAAGTGAAGCAGTGATTTATAAATGTAACGGCTGAAACTAATGTTTGAAAAACATGCGTATGGAAAATTCAATTGATATTAAAACAATGAAGAATTATCCTGCGCATTGAATTTGGTTCTGAGTAATGGTGTGATTGTTGTACTTGTGAGGATCTGAGGACTTGCAGGAGCTAACAGGCTAATAGCATCTGATGAAATAAATACACTCACTGCAAAATGAACAAATAAATCAAATTTAAAAAAATTATACAAACACACAAAAAAAATAATTGCATTTTAAATTTGAGTCAAAAGCGCTCTAGTTTTAAAATAAGTCATTAAATCAGTGATCTTCTGTTTTGCATTAATTTAAATTAAAATACAGAACACTCTTAATAATCACATCTATCAGCTCAGATCAGTTTATAAGGATGATAAAAATGTGAAACTACATTACAGCTGTATTTATGATTATGATTTTTACATAAAGTCAAAGTGCCCTCAGGTTTCTTTAATATGTCACCACTCATATGAAGCTCCATAATTAGTGTACTTCATGCATTTAGCAGAACAACGATGTATATGTATGACTGTGCTGCACTCACAAATGAATAAACAGCATACATATGAAATGTGAATAACATTTTCATTCATTATTGTCCGGGCTGCAAAATGTCAAGCAGGCCGTGATTTACATCATATTCATGATTTCAGCTCAACGCATACTTCCTCCTAAAATATTGTTTTATGGTGTCTTATATTTTTACTGGCACTCAAAGGAGGAAAAAGAAATAAAAGAAATCCACAGAGGAGCAAAAAAAGAAAAAGGTTATCTTTCTTTGATCTGTTTGAGAAAGGGCTTTGTGGGCTCCTCTCCCAGTAAAACAAGGATAAAGCCAACAGGGGGAAAAATAAATGATATTGTTACCGAGGTATTATCCTTAAGCCTGCCCATGATATTTGAATTGTATTGGTGAATTGTAATCAGGTATTTTAGCTTAGCGCTGGTGTTGAACGCTCACCATCTGGTTATTGGACGACAGTGGGACAGACAGAGGGCTAGAGAGGAGGGGGGGGGGGGGAGAGAGGAAGCAGTTATCCAACAGAAAAGCCCGACGACTTTACTTCCCCAATCTCTAAATCTACACATTGTAATGTAAGTCCACAGACAGGGAGCCCAGAGCAAACAGAGTCTGTATGAGCACATATCAGCTGCAGATCCCTCCAATCATGGGGGGAAAGTCAGAGACGCCGCGGCTTTGTTCACTCTGGGAAGGTTTTTTTTTAAAACAGAGGAAGAAACAGAAAAAAGCTGTGGAGTTTAAATGATTGGTATTTTTAGCATCTGATTGTTGTTCAAATATAACATAGAGTGGATAATGATCAGGGGTGTCTACATATAAACAGTTCAGCTAAACGATGTTTATGGTACGTTCAAGTGAACGAGGAGGAACCGTCTCTGCTAATGAAATCAACATGTTGGATGACAATGACTCTACTGACGAATTTCCTCGTCTAAGATTTAAGACACTTATATTATTTATATCTGACAGGAAAGGTGAAGTGTTTCTTAAATTGTTAGCTTCACTAAAGGGGACAAGGAGAGTGAAAAATGTTTAAAGTAAAAGAAAAGAGCGTCACTTCAAGAGTTAATCCAGAACATGAAGTCACAAGGAGACGTGCATCATCACCCTCTCTCATTGCACGCTAATGCTGCTGCTGAAACATCTGAAATTAATCCAATAACCAAACTAACCAATATGTAGAGATACAAAAGTTTGTGAGGAGCATCGGACTCTGGAGAAGATTTAGACAAAATCTTTTGTAAAAGTTTGTTTCAGATTTTGGTGTTTAGGATGAGACGATATAGATTTACAATATCACGACATGTTGCATCGATGAATCAACGCTGATCAACCGCTCAATATCGTCAATTCAAATACTTTTTATTTTTATTTTAAGGACTGCAATAGTTTCATGATGAATTGCCATATTATAGATCATATCTCATATTTGTCATCGTTCTATAAAACGAGCCTGTGATTGTGTCTCAGGTCGGTTGCAGGTCGCTGAGTTTATTTGATTTCAAATCTAATCTTGGCAGAATTTATAATATTAACAAATATTAAATGACTATTATATTCTTATTCTCGTGTGTTTCATCTGTTAATCCCTTTTTTTCTTCACAAATATTTATATATATATATATATATATATAAATAAATATATGCTAATATTTCGATTTTGTAAAGCTAAATTTGTCCAAATTATAAATATATGTAGTGTTCATTTATTGCTGCAGGTTTGCACAATTTGAGGTAAATCTGTGATGCATCAATTAGATCATATATATGTATCTTTATAAATAGTATAATATAAATATATTTAAACCTTCATTTAGGGCTGCAGGGCCACAAAAATCACAATAAATGGAGTGTGTATTTTCATAGCTCTTCTGTTTCTCCCCGAGAGAGAACAAGTCAAAAGCCAGACCGAGCGGCTCATCTGTACCGGGGCCGGGGACTAGTTTGACCTCCTGACCCCGGCCTGTCTGATGAGAACTCTTGTTTCCGTTGTCGACGGAGCGAGGGTCCTGTTGCGGCGAACCCCGCTGGCTGAGTCACTGCAAATCGTTGTCGGCTGCAGCCGCCGCTCGAGAGCCCTTCAACGGATTTGCTCGCCGCTTTTCAAGTGAGCGAGAGCTGCCGAAAGAGACGTCCGGGGTCCAGGGGGGCCTGAGATAAAAAAAATAAATGCAACACAATATGTGTGGTTTGTTTTTAAATGTATGAAGGTGCCTTTAAAATGTTTGTTTTTTGCAGGAGGTTTGGTGCAAAACCCCGCTAATAAGGGCGTCATATGTGGTCAGCAAGGGTCAAACACGGAGATAAACAACAGTGATTACCAGCAACAGATCCGGGTGAGAGTCAGTGCCCTAACAATTAACAAAGGGAGGAGTGTGTGTGTGTGTGTGTGTGTGTGTGTGTGTGTTAGGAGGAGGTTGGGGGGGAGTGAAGTTTTTCTTTCTCTCTGCATCGCCACCTATCACAATTCATTACTACAAATTAGGGTTCAATAAAATTGCTATTCAGAGATAATTAGGAGTCGGGTTGGTGGTGCTGCGGGTCGCGGAGGGGGAGGACGGGGGATGGAAAAGAGGGTGTTTGGGGGGGGGGAGACTTCAGGGTTGTGGGGGGGGGGGGGGGGGTGTTGCTATCCACATGTCATCCTGACCTGAACCAACAAACCGAGGGTCTGCAGCTGGGGCAAGTGAAGTGAGACCCTGATCTGCCTCGAATCCCCCCCCCCACCACCCACCACCCCTCACATACGATGAGAAGGCCCGCACACAAAAAGAAAACACACTCACTGCCCCCCCACCCTTCCTCCCCTTTTTCCTCTCACCTGCTGAGTTGGGAGCCGCTCCAAATTAAACAAATTATTTCAGGCCTCTCTCTTTCATTCTCCTTGAAAAAAAAAAAAAAAAGAAAGAAAGTGGAGCAACGGCTCACCGGCAAACAGTGGTCCCACATACAGACGGCGGCTAATAAGGTTACATCCGTCTGTGTGTGTGTGTGTGAGTGAGTGTGTATAAGTGGCTGCTTGAAAGCGAGTGAGCGTTCGGGTTATGCCTGCATATGTGCACCACGCTGAAGAAGGTTTGTATTTCATTAATTAACACTTTCCTCATAGCACAAGCTACCCATCTTCGCATTCGAGAAGGAGCGAAATATTTGTCGGGGTGACACATTATGCCTGAGAGCAGTCGTGTTTAATTAAAACACAGAGATAAATTATTCTTCTGCGTCTTTATCATTGTTACTTAGTTTTCAATTAATCAAATACTGCAATAAATTGGTCATTTTGGTGTTGACGCTACAGTGTAAAAGCTTAAAAAAGCTGAATTTCTTTGACTAAAATGTCACTTTTTAATTTGTTTTTCATTGTCTAACGGCTCAAAGTGAACACAGGAGATTCCTATAAATAATTAATAGACCCTCTGATTGAAAATATGTGAGTGCACCATTGAATCAGTGCAAAGCGCTACTTTAGCGTGCTACTTGCTCGATGTTTTATCCTTCTCTCAAGATTTTCCTCTTCAGTCAACAGGCGCCACAAGAGACGAGTCACACGGGCAATGTTTTCAAGATTCAAGAGAATTATTGGCAATCAAAATATCTCAACCTTTTCTGTATATTTTCCTGAAGTGGACAAAGAACAAGGACACAAAGGAAGTTCAAGAGTTGACCGTATTAGCCTAATTTCAGAAGCATATAAGCCACTTCTTTAGCGATTAAATGATAACACTGAATATTCATTTTTAAAACCCTGTTGACTGAATCATCAGTGTAACTAATTTATGGCCACTTTATAACAGCTTCTGTGCGAAAAGGTTGGAAAGAAAAGAGTCCAGAGTTTTGACATTTGAGCATGATTAGCTTATTCTTTAGCGACATGTTGTGCTATGGAGCTAATTTTCTTTCACCTTAAAGCAGAGAAGAAGTTACACAGTTCACTAGTGAAGTCCCACTCTTTAATTTGCTTTTATGGCAAAAGGTAAAAAGCAGAGTTGAATGTTTTAGCTTAGCATTAAAAATGCTAAGCTACGTTTTATTGACTCTATTTAGAATATTTTTAGATATAAATGCAGTTTGCATTCTCAAATCATTGAGTCTTCATTGGTTTCTTAGTGACATTAATGGCTCCTGCATGAACGTTTAGCATTTCATCTTCATATCAAGAGCTAATTAGCAAAGATTTTAGCTTAAAAACTGTATTTATTGTGAAGCATTGTAGCAAAGAGTAACAATTAAACGAAAAAGACGTGAAAAAAACATCTTTTGACTTTTTGTTTCCTGGGAATTTTTAATAAAACAGAGAAAGGTGAGTATAAAATTATAGCTTGAAACTGAGCGCAGATTAGCTGCATTTTAGGCTAAAAAAATGTTATTCTTTTTGTGCAAGCTTTGGCTTTTAAGCATGAATATAAGGACATTCTAATTTTGTGAAGCCTACATTTAATAAACACATTTTTACTTTAATGTAAATTGAAACATTATTGACTTATTTATATTTTGAAGCACTTATCGGTTTTTGCATGTGGCATTATATTAGAAGTTTCTTTGGAATAGGCCGTAGAAAAGGAAAAAACTTGATTTAAAAAAATGGAAGAAAAAGTAATGTTCATGGAACGAAAAGGTGCAAACCAAACAGCTACGGTAGCACTAAAATAAAAACCCATACGCCTCAAGTAGTGCCACTTTAACAACTTTTGTTTGTTCACTTTCTCGCTCGGCTTTGGCTGCTCTTCCTGACATTCAGCTGCTCTGCTGAACCTGTCAACTTTAACTCTACTTGTTCTCTCTTTTGGCTGTTTGTTCCCTGCATCCTCCTCCTCCTCCTCCTCCTCCTCCTCCTCTCCCGTCTCCTCCAGCTGTCTTCTGCCTGCGCACCACTCTGGCTGCGGCCCCAGCGCCACTCCAGGGGCCATGTGAACCGTCCAGTCCGGTCACCTCGCATCAGTGTCGGGCTGGAATGCGCCGTGGCCCTGGCCTTGGTCGGGGACACCACTCTGGGGGCTGAGAGGGAGGGAGGAGGGGGTGGTGGTTGAGCAGGTGCTCTGTTAGGGAGGAAATAAAGTTGATGTCACGTCCCCTCCCAACGCCATCCTTTGTGGTTGCGGGGGACATGGACACCAATGGACACAGAGAGCCTGTGGGTGCTCTTCTGTAGAGGTCAGATCAGAATCACACTGCGAGTCTTTACTTATTAAGTGGCTTTCTGTGCTCCCGATGGTTAGCCGGCGCTGCACGACAACCAAGCCTGTTCGCCGGCACAAAAAGACCCCCGTAAAGAGACACCACCCTGCTATTGAGACCGCCACTCTGCCGCTGTGTTTGTCCCCATGTGAACAAATATGGCACATGATACCAGAGGTGTAGCATTCCTTCCCTTTTCCACTTTTTGTTGAAAGAAAGAAGTCCTTTACACGGCAAACAGAGCATCACAGACTCTCTGATCAACAATTAGGGAGGGGGGGGGGGGACAAGGGGGGGCCTCCAGGGACCACCGGTGGTCCGTAAATACACTTCTCTCTGGAAAATGAAAGCAAAAGAGCTGCCATTTGTAGACATTATTCATGCATTAAATGTTAAACAATTACGCCGCGTATATTTCAGCTTTATTTACTTGCTGTGTCTTGTCTGGGAGTGGTGTGTGTGCAGAGACGATGACAACTCTCCCTGTTGTTTCTCGTGCGTCGCTGCACTCTGTAGCTATATTTAACACCAGCACAAGTCAGAGGTCGGCCATTTGTAAGTGGTGAACTGGCACAAAGGATTATCATCTATTAATATGCCATAATAACCGGGTTTACTTTCATGTTTCCTACGTGCATTTGTCTTTTAAAGTGATCTAGTTTGGCAATCTGGCCGCCTCTTCTGCTCTGTATGCTAATGTGAGTGAAAAACACTTTGGATTGTCTCTGAGGAATACAAAATACGTATTGGGATTCAGACCAGCAGCGTTTTACACTTTTGGGCGTCGAGAAAAGTTCCTCAGCAGCCAGGGTGTCTCGCCGACTTCATCTGCACTCACTTTCATATTGTTTCCCCAAAGTAGTTTGTGCTAGCGGAGCCTGGTGAGAAGCCAGAGAGCCCATTATTCAAACCGAGGTCCTGACACCAGTTTATGGCTGAATTACATTAACGTGCGTGTAACTCGACTCAAGAAGGAATTGTTATTATTCACCCCGAACTCAGCACGGCCTTTTGCTTGTGTTGGCTACTGACTCTGTCTTTATGATGTTTTTCCATGTAACCTAATTCATTCACTCTGCAGCTCTGGACGCTCTGTAAGGATATCCAGTGTTGGAGAAGGAAAATAAAAAACACTCGAGAAGGAGGACCCTAAATGTATTGAATTATTTATCCATTTATTTTATATGTGTGCCTTGATTGAAGGCGCCAAAAACCTTAATTCTTTCTGAATTGGTAATTTTTTAACTCGGTCTGAAACAAAATAGTTTACATTGTCTCCATAGATTCGACAATAAACACAAATCAAATGGACTGTATTCATTTAGGGATAAAGCGTGTAAGATTCATCTCCTTTTTCCGGCTGTTTAAGATGCACATGTTGACTAGCAACATTTTTTTTAATATAATATTTGAGCTGAAACCAACAGAATGCCCCGCAACACATCACTTTGTGTTTCTCAAGTGAGGCCCCTTAGAGCATGAAATACTCTGATTTTAAAAATTTAAAAAATATTTATCATTAATCGTAATAACATTATTATTTGAAAGATAGTTTTGTTAAAGAAAATAAATATGGCCGTTGAAATCCGTTTATTTTCCTGTAGTTTGATGATTTTTTTGATGATTGGATTTATTTCACCATTTTGGGTTTTCAATTGTGAGCATTTGTTGGAATAATTAATAGAAATGAAGAAATGTGACATCGGATGAGGGAATGTAAGTTTGACTTCTTCCTACTCCTTTTTAGACACTGTCACTTTTGTCTTTTTTTGTTTTTATTATCTTATTTAAATTTTTGGTTTTAGATAGTCATTCATTCATTCATAGGTTTCACATCAAGTTAGTTTTTTTTCTCTCCATTCAAACACATAAGGGACGGTTGATGTTTTTTAAAGTGATTTTATCCTAAAAGTCAAGATAAAAAAAAATAATACAATCTTGATCTACTTTCTGTTTGCCAACAAAGTAACATTTCCACCTGATTGGGATATTACATTATGTAATTACGATTTCTAAAGCTCCAGCATTACCAATTGATACTCTACCAATCCATTCATTCCTACATTTTTTACTCTTTTTTTCGATTTGCATGAAAATTTTGTATATACAGAGCGTCAGAGTGACTGATCATTTATGCTTTTTAAGTCTAAAATCTATTTTAAAAAGTACCAAACATCAAAGAGGTGTCTTAGAATGCAAATGTTCTTCAAAACTGTCCTTGAGTTTGAGTCTGATACGAAATTGTTATGATCCATTGATGCTTTTAGAAATGCAAAATGATCAGGTGTGTTGTGTTATTTGGTTTTAAATTCTGAGTTCTACTGGTTAAAACAAATACCTAATCTGCTCATTTTCACGCACGTTTTTCTAAAAAAGTGCCGAATGTCAGAATCTGAAGGCCCTGGGTTTCAGTAGGAAATGAAAAATTTTGAGTTTTGGTTCTTTGAGGAAACAAAATTACAATTTATTTCAAGCTCTAATCTCTCCCCCACTGGTTGAACACAACTTGACAAAAATAACTACTCTGACACAAAAAACAAACTCCTGTTTTGGATCAAGAAAGTGTAGCTGTGGAGCTGCGAGGCCTCTCCGAAGTGCACTCGGTGGTTAGTGCACTCCAGCTGCATGGGAGTTGAAGCACCCAGGGCGAGAGGGCTTGAAGGACAGCGTGAGTGACGCGGCAGCGAGGGGCGATGAGGAGAGGGGAAGTGACAGGAGACAGTTGCTACACACTGTGTCAGGCTGGCAGTGTCACACCTGGCAGCTGTCAATCACCACACTCCCGAACACCTCGCTCCCTGATATCGCCGGAGCTGCTGCCAAACATGCCTTGAGTGGTGTCATCCATCCACACATGAGCACTGGCTCACTCCGACTGCACTCATCCTGTCACTGCTAGTCAGAGGCAGGGAGAGAAAACGGGGTAGAGAAAGAGGGGAGAGGGAGGGAAGCATCCGTCTATTTACATATGGAAAGGTCACAAATAGCCTGCAGGCACTGTGCTAATTAGAGAATGTGGCAAAAAAAAAACTCCAGAGATAAATTGAAAGACAAAATTGGAGAGTTATCTAACTAAAGAGGTGTAATGAAAGTGGGGATAAGGTGAATGAAAGGAGACAGCAAGTGGCTACATCTTGCTAAATAAAACTCTTTACTGAAGGTGGACACCAAAAGTAAAGAGCGGTTTGAGTTCTGAGAAGCTGCAGAGTTACAAGAACTGTCGGCCCGCTCTCGGTTGAGCAGCAAAGGAGCAGCAATGAGTGACAAATTCCTGTGTTCCTAGCAATGTAGCTTTAGCTTGGTTAGCGCAGGTCTCCACCAGCAGACATTGACCATATGACGGTGTTCAGATGACCGGGCGTGTGTGATCTCCCTTAGCCAGATAAGCGAATCAACCTTTATAATTCATTGTGACAAGCTGACAGGCAAAATGAGTGTAAAATTTTATACTTACATGAATTTTTGTGTCAGATTACCGTCTGTGCGCTTGTTTTTCTGCCCGGCCATAGCCGAGGGCTCCTTTTCCGCGGGCGCTTCACGGACTTTGTTTCCAGGCCTTCAGACACATCGCCCTTCGCCCTAGTGAATTTGCTGATTAATTTTGGATGCTCCCCTTAATTAACACCCCAAAGGAAAGTGTAGATTTCCTAGCCCGCCTTTGCTGCAGCACAAACAAAAATGAGAGAGTCTGAAGAAGGATGACCCCAGGGAGACAGACGTGCTGATGTCCAAAATGACATTACAGGAGCAATGTGAAGGCCCCGTGATGGCGGGCCTAGACCTGGACACGGGCGATGCCTCAGGAGCTCCCAGGCCTTTTAATCAGCGGCTGGAAACGAGCTCCCTATTAGTCTCATTTCATTTGCTTTAGCGTCGGGACAGAAGCAGGCCTCGCATGATGCCACCCGACGCTTGAAACATGCTGTTCTTGTGCCAGTGCTGGTGCCGCCTCCGGCCCACGGTCACTAATTGGTGCCACTCTCTTACTTCCAGTGAAATTGGCAGATGACAGACAGGGGGCGAAATAAAAATTTGATTCCTTTCTCCCTCTTCCCAACATCTGAGTGGGTTTCGCTAATTGGGTTGAATGGCGCCCATCTCGTCTTGTGACAGCCACGCGGGATGCATGAGAAGCTGCGGGCAGCTTGGAGAGCTCTCACCCTGCCATGCCAGCTCGCAAGACACGCCGGCAGGAGGGGGGCGAAGTTGAAAAAGACGCAGAGACAAAAAGGGCACAGCTAGAGATCACGGCGCTCACTTTTGGGAGACCTTGAACAAACAAACTCGCACTTTGTCTCGCTGAGGGCAAGAGGATACGCACATCATCGCTCAACCAGACGGTAGCAAATCAGCTGACAAAAAAACACCGAGGGTGAAGTCCTCTGAGACTCCCTCTGCCTCCTTGGCCTCTGCATAGTCGGTACATTACTTTCAGTGGGTAATAAAAGTACAACAAGCAATGGGAACAAATGGAAAGAATACCAATAACTCAACCATTCAGGTAAACTCTTGGTGAGCTAAACTCTTGCTTGCTTGAGTAAACAAAATCATTTCCAAAATATTTGGCTCTAAGGGAGCCTTAATATCACTAATCTTCTGAACCCACTGTTTTATTTTGTGTTTTTATTGTTAATCAGGATTCAAGTTTCTCTATTAGCTAACAAAAAGAACACACAGCATTAAGATCAAAAGAAAGTGGCAGGAATTTCAATCAATAAGTATGAAATGTGGATTAAATGCCTCGTTCTTATATAACTGCAGACTAATACAGTGTCCCATTAGGGCCATTAAAAGCACATCCGATCCGCCCGCCTCCAGTAAAACAGACATGGATGTTTGAGCAGGTCGTCTCAAGCTCCCCACGCTGGACAATTGTCCACTTTGTGTTCACGGGGATTCAAGCAGGGGAGGAAAAAAAAAGCAGAATTCCCATTACAAAAGGACAAGAAGTGCAGGTGTAATTGGGATATTTGGGAGTGTCTTGTTTCAAGGCCCATCAGAGCTGCGGTGAAATGAAGCCTGTAAGACTAGAGCCTCTGACTGGCAGGCGAGGCTGCCCTCTCGCTCGCCTTTTGCCCGCTTTCCTCTGAACTCTCTTCCAACCTCACCTCTTGTCCTATTTGCTTTTGCGTCTTGATTATTTGTCCCTTCTTTCCTCTGCTTCTTTTGGTGGGTCTTCATTCCCTTTTCCTTCCTCTCTTTCTACATCCCAAAAGGACACGACACAGTAAGCTCCTGCCAAACTCGCCAAGTCCCCTTTCTTACCGCCTATGATAGCAGCTTGATCGGGCAGGTATAGGTAACAAATGAGATCAATTAACGTGTCCAAGAGGGGCATCTACCTGAGAGTCCGGTTGCACTAAACGATCTCCTCATCTTTTGTTTCCCTCGTCGAGATTCCATTTGCAGCCTCATCACTTTCCCGGCTCGAACAACGGAGACGATTGTTCTGCCCAACCCTTAATGGAGTGGGACCAAGAAAGCCTGGCCTCTTACCCTGGCAGAGGATGTATCTTTACCATCAGGACTCCAACCGAGGACAGGGGGCAAACTCGGCGAAATGAATCCTCGCCCCGCAAACCTTCAAAACCACCCAACCTTTCCCTCTCTCTTCACAGGACATCAACAGGCGCGATTTGTCGCAAATTTGTCTCTCCAAGCTGGTTAATGGAACGACTTCAGCACTAACAAGGAGCTGATTGAGCCCAATAACGGTGCTGCTGAAGGCTGAAATGTCAGAGCAGAGGCCAAGGCTTGAATCTACCTTAAATATGCGCTCCTGCCTTGAATAGAAGACATACGTGGAAGTTATGGTTGAGGAAATGGATGATGCATGTATAACTTATCCACCAATGAGATGTCAAATCGATCAATCTTTCAATAAGTGTCGTTCTTTACAAGTGTTCCTTTGCTTGGCCCATCCATTTTCATTCGTTTACAGCTTTCGCTCTCATTTTCAGAGGCAGCTTTTTCCAATATCCCAACATCCTGACAAATTGACAGTCACTTTTGCAGAATTTCATCTCGCCTAACATCACAACCCAGCTTTGATGGAGAGATGGGATAACTAAGTGAAGGTCTGCAGAGAGAAAGCAGCAGAGGAGGCGCAGAAATAGGGGCAATTATCGTGAGTTAGAGAGACGGGAGAGTCGGCGACGGCAACCATCGAACCTCCTCAGCGTTCGTTTAAATCTGCTTGATGAATGTGACGCGTGGTGCTCATCTATCCCCTCCATCAGTCTGTCCACTGCAGTCAGACAGGATTGTTTACTTGTAATCAACCTGGCTTGGTTGACAGCTCACCATTACCCCTGATAACAGGGTCTGCTGCAATTTGGACCCCGAAAGAAAATATATTTTTTTAAAAACCCAACACACATGGTGAGAACTGCTCAGGGCCCGTTCTGATGCCTTATTGATAGAGCGCGAGCCCTGTTATCTTTGCACGTAATTTGTTTTCAAGAACTGTGATTTACATTTCAGTGGGATTACACCTTTTAATGCTACACACGGGCGAGAAGTGGGCAGCCGCTGAAGGAGGAGGAGGTGGGGGTAGAGGGATGGATGGAGGGAGGGAGGGAGGCGGTGTGTGTGTGTGTGGCGATGAGGGAGGGAGGGGGTTCAAACGATGCATTTCCAAGTCCTCAAGTGGAGAGGATTACAATTACAATTAAAAATCAAAAGGCCCGTGTGTCCATCAAACGCCGGCCCATAACCCTTTGTGTACCTTCTGCCAAATCATCATGGCGAGTGGAGGGCTGGCAGATGCAGAAACGCTTTCCAGCTTAATTGTGGCATATTACCGCGGCTTGTTCATCGGGATATTATGCAATAAGTGTTATTTCAGGCAAGGATGCAGGTTCTAAATGGCATGCTAATGCGACTCCCTTGGCAGCATGTTAAAGAAAATCCATGCATCACCATTAAAACAACAGCAAGGGCCCATGGCAAAGTTCAATCATCTTGTTTGGGATGCCGCCTTGATATCGTACAACAAGTACAGAGAGATCCCAGCTGCCACAAAGGACCTACACGGGTCGGTTATGAAAGATAAAAAAACCACCTGATAACAATATATGGATGGTATTATTTATCAGACAACCTCCTGTACAACTTCAGAAATATCACACCTTCAAAATATGCTGCAAAACCATTCAAAGGTAAGCTCTTAAGTGTCTACAGATTCAAGAACACCAATTCTCTTAGGATACATTGCATACTAATAGGAAATGTGTTCACTCAGCTGCAGTATGGAATATTTCTATTGGTCTATATTCATGCTGGCCTGCAGCTCAGGTCACTGTTGAAGGCCTTTATAATATTTAGTGAGTTAGAAGGAAACCTGCAGAGAAAAAGACGCAGGAGTGTTTGTTTGCATTCAACACTTTAAAGATGACCAGGCTCGTGGGAATGCAACAACGTGGAGGGTTCAAGTCCCTATAGAATATATACACAAAGGCTTGATAACCGAGAGTGACGCCCTACACAAAAAAGTGAGTACTGGAGAGTTGAATTAAAGCGTATTTCTGATGCTCTGTGTGTTAGAAAGAGACCGAGGAGAGGAGACCGAGGAGAAGAGACCGAGGAGAGGCGACTACAGCTTAAGCAGGAGTGAATTTAACAGTTTAAAGGTGATGATATATTTTTTGCAGCAAGGCATTCAAAAGACAGAGAAAGACAAGAGACAAAATATAGGTAGAAAGCTAATGAGGTAAAAAGGAAGAGGGTAAGAAGCAGCCATGATCCTTGACTGATGCTCTTAGCAGCTTCCATTACAGAAGAAATAAAATGCCAAGTCAACAAGAATATTAACAGGTCACTATTTGTTAAGTAGTCATCACTCGCATAGTTGCTCTACATATGAATGGCCCTCTTTAAATAAATTGTCTTGAAAATGTATTTTAAATGAATACAAATTTTGAAGCACGTTGGTTACTGCTGTGCAGCTGCATAACACAGGTCTCCTTTATGTTTATGCATGGATAAACACAAATGTATAATATTGTTTACTATGTGAGAAATGATGATTGACTCCTGGAAGAAAGTTGAATAAAGTACTGAAATATGTGTCTTTGAATCTGACCTGTCCAGTCCTAACCATGTACTTAATTCCTGTAACTCAGATCACAACATTTGACATAATTCTTTGTTTATTCATCTTCTCAGACAGTCAGTGAAATTATGTAAAACAAGCTCTCCATGGCTCTCGGTGTGCGTAATAGCATGCAGATTCTAACACGTTTGCATTCTTGGAGGCAAAGTGTCCCATTTAAAGGAGAATTACACTGAAATGTCGCAAGGGTTTATCTACATTTACAAACAGTGCATTTATTATAATAAATCTGCTGCATCCTGAACGTGGGTTTGGGCTGCTGGAAGGAGAGACGTGCTCCGAGGGTTATGACTTACTAATGCTTATTTAAATTGTAAACACTTCCTTCCTGCCTTTCCGTTTTATTTACCCACTTTTTTCCCCCCTCAAGATGACATGGCACCTGAAGAATCGCCCTTTGAATTCCCCTTCCATTGAGACGGAGAGAAACATCATTTGCTTTTGTTGAATTAATTCAGTCATTAGGTGGCGGTTTGAAACCTGCAGCTCCTTGAGAAGGCGGGGATAATACCATTTCTGCCATTCACAGCAGCACAGTGTGTCCTGATAGCCGGCAATCTATCGCCTAATAATTTTCTGGCCAAATTATAACACAGAAATCCTCATTCAGGGAGGTAAAAAACGTGTGAATGCGACAGGGAAAAGAGCCCCTCAAACGTCTTTTTTCAGAATGGCAGGAAAACAAGGAGATTATAGGGGAGAGGGAGACTCGTTTTACCTCATCAGTGGCCTTTGTACGCCTTGACTCAGCTTTCTGTAGGGGAGCAGGTTTGAACTCAATCATCACTGGGAGTCTGCGGAGACACAAAATAGTCCCTCCTTATTCCGTGCAGGTGGAAACACTATTAAAATTTACATTTTTCACACTAAAAGCAGTTAAAAAAACACAACATTTTATACAAACTCTATTCATGCCATTTACTTTTAGATGCAAAAAGTAGAAATGTTCCTTTTTTAATGGACGAGCTGTAAAGATTAATTGCAATTTTTAAAATTGCACCTTTTTTTTTTAGTGCATGCACAAGCAAATCAAATTTCCCAGCCCAATGCTTTTGCATGCACACACACACATAGGGTGGATTGTTTCCATATGGGAAAGCGATATAATAGCACTGGGCTACATTAGATCACTTCCATACAGATGTTCGCCTGAATTTCTGCAGCAGTTCGGTCCATCTGTGTTAACAGTGAGCTGCTTAGCGCACGCCTGTGTGGAGGGAGGCATATCAAGCATATGGACATTTTACAAAAGGTTACCCTGCATAAATTAGGTTGAATGGCAATCTGTTGAGGAGAGGTGGCTCACTGCGAGCACGAGGTGGTTTGCGAGGAAAAATGGATAATAAAGGCATTTTGTTTTTATAGCAGCTTATTAAAGAGGAATTCATAAAATGATTATTTTTGTCTCAAAATGAAATATCAACCATTTTCCTTTTTTATTTGAACAATATGTAAATTACAACTCAAATTAAATGTGAAAAATATAAACATGAAATGCAAACGTAACTCTAAATACTTAGAAAAACTCTTAAAAGGCATTTTCAGAATTTAAGTCAATTAAAAGGGATGCTATTCCAACGTTTAAGTGGTTGAAGAAATGCTGAGTAGAAGGCAAATGAGATTAGAAGAAAAGACAAATAAACGTGTTATTCAAGCACATTATTTCTTATATTATTTTCAGAATTTTAAGACCTGCAGTATCAAGAAGTGTTCAATTCTAGTATTAGATAAGAAATCTATTTGCAACCATATTCTGATAATTCAACAGAGTCACAGACTGTACATGATTCATTAGCACAGCAGACTGCCTTTAGATTTTTATCTCGTCTTAGAGTGACATCTAGTGGCCATTTTTCTCATGACGCCACAAAAATCACATGCAATCCATACAGCTCTCACTTCTTTTCTAGATGCACTTTCAATGACCATTCAAGTCCAAGACACAGCTATCAGCCTGTTAGCGCTTTAAAAATGTGGAAACATTCCAAAGTTGTGTTTCCTGGTTCTGTTTTCCTTCAGAACATTAAAAAAAATGCAATTTAGAAACAGAGTTAGTTCATTTTCCTAGCATGAATCACCTCTTTAAGCAAACATTTTCTGTCATATTTTCATGCTCTACAACAATTGTTTGTTGTATATTTCTTGGTAGTTTCCCTTTCAATCTTTCAAACAGCTGTTGAGTTGCTGTGCACTCAGTACTTTGAACCTGTCACGTTTACCATCCATCTGTTTTATACTCTTACTTCCTGCCTCCTCTGAACTCAACCTAATCAATCAAAAACACCCTCAAAACTCTCTAAAAACAACCCACAACTGCTGCACCCAAGTATCACACCAGCCGCCCTTTCATACATCCACCGACGCCTGTAATACATTCAGTCTAATCTGCCTGTGTTTGCTCTCATCTGAGAGTTACCTTCATCGCTGTGTGGGTGGTTAAGATTGATTAACAATAACAGCAGCTGACTAGGCAGGAATAATTCAGCAGAAACAAAGCGTCTGTGTATCAAGAAGACCGGCTATGAGCGAGACAGGAGGAGGAGGAAACCACCGCTTCCACATTTCCGAGTGTTCTGATGTCGATTAATTGAAGCTTTGTAACACAGATCGAGACAGACGAGGTTCAAAGGCAAGAGCCGTACGACGACGACACACGCTTTTATTTCAGGACACACGGCACCTTTGATGTGTGCTACTTTGTCTGGACATGAAGCTTTGATACAAGAGGTCATCGCGGATGGTCGAGAGGGCTCACCGGACACAACAGGCCTCTCGGAAAAGGAGCGACCCGGTCACAACAGGAATACGACCCAGAACTGGACAATGGGGCACTCAAGTGGTGTAGATTCATATTCATGCAAGGATCACACAACATCACCCGTGGAGAGGAGCTGTTGAGACCACAGAGAGCTTTCAGGTGAGTTAACCTCTTCTTCTTTTCAGGCAACAAAGTCCTCTGGAAGATACTGTTACAGGCCTCGCTATTTCAAGAAAAATACTGAACAAAGTCTTTACAAATTTGACTGAAACATGACACTATTAAGCTTGTTTCTGTCGGGTTATGTATAAAAGAACCCACACACAACTAGTAAGTAGAGAGGCCGCTGTGAGCTTTAGAAATGGTTTCCTAAATTAGCTTTTTTCTAGCCTGGAAAACAGGCTAATTTAGCTCAGAAACAACTACAAAAAAATGTACAATGTAAGTTATGAGTAACTTTTCCTCAAACTTAATTTTAAAACTTTAAAAAGAATAGAAGCTTAGTGCAAAGAAAAGTACAGAAACATCTCGTATAAAAGCAAATTTTCCTTCCAAATGATTGCACCATGGACGGCAGAAAGATTTTCAGATGTTCTTTTTGTCGTCTTGGTCTGATAGATTTTTAGATATTACCTTTGGGGACTTTTTAACCCCCCAAAATATGTTTTTGAATGAGCATTTAAAAGCCTTGATTCACCAAGAAGATTTAAAAAAAAGGATAGAGTCCAAAAAGTTTTGAAAGTGGAATAAAGCCAGCAGTTTGTGGGAACTTCCCAGTTAATCTCCTTGAACAACCTCGAGGTAATGGTTGTGCATATTGGCATGTTCGAAAGACATCTAGGGACAAATTGGTTCGAGCAACTTTGGCTGAAAGATCATATGCAAGAAAAAGTACTAAAGAAATGGTTCATTTCTTTCCTCTTATGCAAATACAGTTTGAACTCGAAGGTCTTATTCAACTGTTTCCAATGCGTCTACATTTTTATAAATGAATACACATGAAAGCAATTTCTGATTTGAGGGAGTGTTTACATCCTGTTTGAGGTATAGTTGGTGGTAAAAGATCAAATAAAACAAGTTATTGTTGAGGAGGTTTCCTTAAAGTGCTCCAACAGACCGACCTTACATCCATTATTCTGTTTTTCGTTACAGTAGTTCCAGCTCCTGAGCATTAAACTTGAAGGTTCACCATTTCTTACAGTAGACTTCCCTATTCTTTCCTCAAGCATTCACAGGTGAGCTGTATTGACCTGCGTTGAGTGATGCCAGAACAACCTAATGAAGGTAAGACGTAAAAGCTTCAGAAGACGGATGTTCCTCACGATACAACTCCTTCTCTTCACCCTCATAAATTTCTCTCTGGTAGAACTTCGTGCTTAAACCGTTGACACCCAGTCGAAGGCTCCCGTTGGTTTGTGAGCGGAGAGGTAACAACCCTTAACTCACCCTTCCAACCTCTTTTCATGGCCGGTCCCCTTTGTTCCTCAACATAAAAGGACAAGTCTGGACATGGAGAGGCTGGGAGACACTTTGACGTAGACGCTGATCAATAAAGACCATCTAGCATGGAGATAATGTAGAGTGCGGGCCGTTGAAGTGTCATCGATAGTGCTCCTGGTGAGAAAGGGTTCACGCTATAGGTCATTCTCCGGAGACTGAAGGTGCAGTTATGTCGGGCTACCAATACAAATGTTCTCTTTGATGAGGCTCAAAGTTACGTACCAACTTCAAGATGAGCGAATTGTCTCGTTAGTGGAAGGTTGGTAGTATGGAATAAGAACAATTGGTTTAAATTTAGTGGGAGATGTGAATAGTAGGGGCCTCAAGAAGAGTGCTTAACCCTTAGTTGCTCCTTTGCCGTCGCTCGACAAAAGATGGGTGGTGGTCCTGGGCAACCAACCTTTAGTTTGGTACATGTAAATAAACACTAGTAGATATGTAGACCTGGAAAACAAGGGTAAAACCTTAAATCAGTGTTATTCTTTGTATGGGGTTTTATGTTTAGGCAACATCTACAACTTTAGAACTTTGCTTTCTTTTATTCAAAAACTGGGGCTGTTGACAATTTCTTAAAATATATTGGAGAAAAACTATTTAGAGATTAGATCAATATCAAAATTTCCACAAAGTAACGGCAGAACGTTTCAGTGGCCTGTCCCTGGCCAGTCCCACTCATAACCTGCTAGTTCAAGAGGTTATTTGAAGAACTGGAATTATGGGTACTTTAGAGTGCAAGAACCAAAAACAGAGCGTAAAACATTATGGAATGTAACCAAAAATATTAGTTTTTCTTGAAATGTAAAAGTCAGATCCCAGTCAGCAGGCCTCATAGAGTGTCTACTGAGGCCGAGGTCTGCCGAGTGTGGAGCAAATCTGCGTTATCGCCCGTTCCTTTCACCCTGCCCATGATGAGCTGTGCTGCCGAGTGTGTTGTTGCCTAATTCCCTCTAACTACAGCCCTGTGTAATCACACACCCCAATTAACCAGCTCGGCTCCCGGTTTCCTGCATCATGCACGCCGCCCCGTCTTCTCGCCACGCCGCGTAATTAGCTTTCATCTGAGAATGAAAAGAAAAGGAGCACCTCAGCAATTGTGCCGCCACTCTTTCCTTCTCCCCATCTCTACCCATCTCACTGCCACCCTGCTCCTCATATCATAATGGCCTGCAATTTCAATCAGATGGATTTTTATCGCTGACACTAAGAAGAATTGGCCCTCATCCTAGTGCCTCTTTGGAAACCCCCCCCCAAACAAGCAACCTGCCTCATTTGATGGCTTGTGAGACAGCTATCAAGGAGAGTCCTTGTTGTGACTGGGAGGTCTTCGTTTGATATTTACAAAAGGATTTCATTCCCTTTTGTGGATCTGTGCAACGTCGTGGAAGGATCAGGTTCGGCGCGTTCCCAAAAGGTGTAGCACTAATTAATTTACAACCAACTAAATGAGGAGAAGATTTTAATCGGTTTGTTCGTATCATTGAGTCAAAAAAAAAATGTTGCCTGGGAGAATGCCCTTCCTGTTCTTTTTTAATTAATTTTTAATTTGCAATCAAAACATAGCTTCATTTTCTCTCTAAAAGAAAAAGTTTGGTGGCATCAAGCTAGATATTTATTCAAACACTTTGAAGCACCAGTGAGGAAGGTTTAGTTGGGTATGAAAAAGACTGACATAAATACTGACCAGTTTACTTTGAGCACTATTTCAAAGTAGGATTCTGTGCTAACGTTCAAAGTTCAGCTTTGACTTTGTTATGATGAGAAAGAATTCACAGTCTGAAGAACAACTTCGGTATAACAGAATATCCGCGCTCACTGTTAGCGAGAACGAGATGATATCATTAAGAAGTTATCAGCGGTGTGAATGCTCCTCACAGGTACAGTGGTAATGTGACACGAACACCACACTTTGGTGTCACCAGGAACAGTTCCAGCTGGCTGAATCATTGCTCAGTCATACAAGTCAGCAGCCCCGTTAATGATACAGCCCTGACATTTAACATATAATAAGGTGTTTCATACCAATCTCCTTCAGAGGCGACTCACAGGTGGAACGAACCGAAGACCTTTTAGGGTCTAAAAGACGGCAAAGATCGTCTAAATTCCTGGTTCTTTCTGCTCATTCTCCCCGTCTCTTCACCACCATCCCCCTCCTTTCTCACTCAAGCCTGTTTGTTCTCTTATCTCTCCTTGTCCTGAACGAATCGATGAGGCGCTCGTTAGCTCAGGGATGTTCATCGCTGAGTGCTTGTTGGAGAAGAGATTGGCCTAGATGGGGGAAAAATGTTTGAATGAGGCAAACAGAGGCCTATGTGTACACTTGAACAAACAATTGGATGCAGACGCCCTTAATGGTCGAACGTCTTTGGAATTTGAAGACCTTTACTAAATGCAGGTCAAGTTACAGTCAAGATTTTATGATGTGGGTGATATTTGCCATTAATTCCAAAACACTTAAATGTAGAACTCAACATGCAATTATAATTCTCAACTTCAGTTGGAAAAAAAATATTCACACAGCTTTGGTACGATAGCAGCTATGCTAACAACTCTCCCAGAGGTTCTACTAAGGTAGCATTGCTTTGAGCATAATGCTAATATCGTCGTGCTAAAAATCACTTCCAAAGTACAGCAAATATCATATCTACAACGTTCACAATCAGTTTAGTGTTTTAGTATGCCAAAATTTGCTCATTTGCACTGAACACAAAGTACATCTCAGGCTAATCTTGCATTCATGGGAATATCTGAAGAACACCCGGGAAAATGTAAATTCCTTGTCGTGTCATTATTGCAGTGTAAAGTTTGTGAGCAATCCACTGATACAAAACACGACCGTCGCAGGAACCGATGAATGCCGGGCGAGTCATGATTGAAAGGATTCCGAAAATGGTAATTTGGCCCTACTGTTGGTGCCGCCAAAGTCATCCCCCAAAGTCTCACAAGAATGTCTCAACCAAATGTCAAGAACATTGATCAAGAAACTGAATGTGAGGCAATGGGTTCTACCAAAATCAGCATAATAAATCCTCTTAGGATCACCAATGTCTTGACATTCCTTAAAAACCATCTTATAGCTCTTTAAATAACCCAGTTGTGACCAGCCATGCCATTAGCATGACTCAAAATTACGGATATCACACATCCGAATGGTAATATGGAACTGCACACCAGTGTTGCCTTAGTTGTTATATTTCTCTTTAAACTTCCGGCCAAAACATTAAAAAGGTTTGGGTTCACTCTGTGATGAAGCATTTTTTTTCACATTTCATTAAAACAATGTTTTTACACCACCTCGCCATTTCACATGAGTGGAGCTGGCTTGCATATAAACTAAATGTCGCTTCATCAACAGGGAGGAGGGGGGGAAAGAAGCGAGAGGCCGTCAGAGCATGAATATCCATCTGAAGTTTGAGGGGGGAAGAAAGTGTTTATAGAATCATTTGTTATTTCAACACTATTTCCACTGAATAATGTTTCCATTTGGGTAGATAATAGTGTTCACAAACTTTCTACAACTACTGATCTGTCTCTCTGTGCCGGTAAAGGGCAGACATGGGCAGATAGACACGGGTATCCTAACACATCCTGAGACTACATTGCTTCTGATGCCATTACTCTCTTAACCGAATGAAAAACAATGCGGGTAAACATATTTATGCAATTGATACGCTCTTTCAGTTTCAATAAATTGGGTTTGCCAAGCTATGCATTCATTTTTCATTAGTGCTTCTCTCTTGTCATATAATTTATACACTGGCTTGCCATATACTATGTACTGTACAGCAAAGGAAAACGCCTTTAGAGAGGTGTGTGTAGGAGGGTTGATTTCAGTTGTTAGCCTTTGATATCATCTAAAAATCCCTGATTGAGTGGGATGTACATGTAAGGGAAGGTTTATAGAATCTTATCTTTAATGTCTGTCCAAATATGACATTTTTGGCCATTTTAAGGGGAACAAAACAGCCGGTTGTGTAGAAATACTTAGGAATACAATACGCTGCTTTTTTTACCATTTGATGTCATGAACAAGATTATAATCACGCAAAGGCTGGCCATCAACATGGCAATGACAGAGTGCCCAGGATTATACCTTATGTTCAGGTCTGTTTTTTAATCTGTGTTCCCATTATGTTCATTTCATAGGGGATCTCGAATCCACCTTACACCATTCGTGCTCTACTGAACAAGTGAATGCCAAGTCTGGGCCTGCAGCCAGCATCATGCCAAGTTACAAGCAGACCCTCAACTCAACCCTCGTGTTAGTATCAGAGTGACGGCGACTCCTCTCTCCTCTGAGGTTTGCATACACAGGAAGAGCTTATCCTCTTAATAAATAAACCTGGAACCTAAAATCACAGGAACACAGGAGGGATCACTGCTGCACTGCTCTGCACTCCCCTCCTCTCTTCTCCGTCAGAGAGGGATTATCCCTTTCACTTAGCGCACGCCGCTAATTTCTCCTGCCAGGTTCAACTCCCAGAATGCACCAGGGAGATTGGCTGTCTCTGCTTCTTTCTCCTCTCTCCTCACTGCCAGTCTTTCTACCCGGCTCCCTGACTTGTTTTATCTCCTGGCTGGTGGGAAACACAAACCCTGGTGTTTCTTTCTCCTCATCCTCTTCTTTGATGATGTTTTACGAATTCACTTGGCAGGCTACAGAACCAGATTCCTGCGAGTCAAGGATGCATACGTGTGCAGAAAAAACAAGATTAAGGTGCATACCTCTCGTAAAACAGGTGTTGTCAGCGCCTAACAGGTTGAGTTTTCCCTTTTCTTACCTGATTCAAGCCTCATTTTATGCCCTACAATACCACTGGATACAGGTATTTAGCACCAATGGAATTGAGAAGGGGGTTTATTCACAGAAACATTTTCTGTTTCTGCTTCTCACATGATAAGCCTTCAGAGGCAAGGAAAGCAGAAAGTGGAGTATTTCACTTAAGGATATATCAGCCACAGAAGTCTGACTTTCTTTAAAATTCCTGCTAAACTTCTGCTGCTATTTATTCCAAAGCGAACATTTGGTAAAATGCATTTAGACTTTGGTTTCAGGCATTGGAAATAAATGTTTAGAAATAATCAAACTTTATGCTGATGATCTTGTTTGCTTTTGTATCCTTCTGTTTTATAACCAACTAAAAACTCCTCACAGGGGCTTTAACTATTTTTAGATTGTACAAATAATCACAGAAGGTGTCGATTGAAGGTGACAGAAGGTCAAGAGTTAGTGTTAGTGCACAGAGGTCAACAGTGTCATAAAGGAAATAGAGCGACAAGGACACTTATCATCCATGACAATTCGACTGAGTGTCCCATCAACCCCAAGGCACTATGGGAAATTACATCACTGCTCAGGAAGTGAAGGCACCATCCATTTAACCTCAGCCACAAACACAACTTTCAATTAATGGCTGTATGAGTACACTTAAAAGTCAGACCTCTCATAGAACTGACGCAGTACTGGTTAATCAAGGAGACACGGCAATACTGTTCACACCATCAAGCCTGCATCTTTTCTTCTCCTCTCACATATACGTATTTGTATCCTCTGAGTGTTTACTCAGCGCTGTCTCTCACCTTCAGATAATTCTCACACCCTGATGATGAATGCCGCACATTGGACTGTAAATCGTATAAGCCAGAGAATATATATGGAAGGTTTCATGTTTTTCATGCTCACTCAGCAAGTTCAGCTTGAAGGCAAATTGCAAGAGTAAGTGCAGATAGCAAAGAAGAACATATTGAAACTTCCAATCGAATACTATGGTAATGTTTAACTTGGCCTGAAATCAGTGCTGTAGCTACTATAGAGGACACTTGAACATTGTTGGTTTAAGGAGCCTTTCGTGCATTTACGACTAAACCAAATACTTTTTATTTTGAGCAACAGTTTGAGTATTAGTAGATGAAATTGATATATTAAAAGCAGCTTAAATAATACTTTAATCAGCCTACATTAGTAACCTGTAGCTCAAGATAGCAAAGTGTAAATCCATGAGTGTGTTGCTATTACAAGAGACAGAAATGGAGACCAAAAGCAAAGCTAGCTAACTCCAGATAAATGCTAATGTGTGAACAAGCGATTGTTTGTCAAGTATTCTGAGATACAGTTAATCATTTTGAGGTCGATTATATGTCGATTTCAAGCTTGTTTCTGCTGCCCCCAAGTGACCAACGAGGTATGAGTTTTTGAAGTAAGAATTAAATGATTTTTAACATCAGAAATACATGCATGGCATTGTGTTCAATGCATTAAGTTATCATTTAGTTTATCATGTCTATGCAACTATATTCAGCAGTGAACATATGAAGTAGATAAACTGCGGTAAAATTCAACTACAAAATGTTTTTTTGTGTCTAGGTACAGTAAAAGAGGGTTTGCACCTAAATCAGTCAAATATCCTGCCAACCGCCCTGCCTAATAGACCAAAACACACCCATGTTTCCAGCAACTACACCGTGCCTTTTCCTTTTTTTTTTCTGTATGTGGTATTTTGATGTTTAAAATGACAGGATTGAATCAGACTGTGAATGAAATAGTGCTGTTTCCGTCCTACTTCCCCAGTGTCACCCATGGCTGACCTGGCTTTTTTTTATTATTATCTCCTACCCTTTTAAGAAGCTTCCTTTCTCTTTGCCCCCTTTTTCTTTCTTTCGCTCCCTCTCTTTGTAAACCTCTGTAGGTGAACGCATCAGGCATCACAAGTGTTGCTGTCATCAACGCCGCCGTTATCCCGTCTCTCCCTGGCTCACCGCGGCTGCTGAGCTGTTTGTTTAGGAATCTGGGCCCGAAAATTGTATTCCATCGACCATGCTCGCTATCAACACACAATTATCTGGGTTAATCATGTGGAACTGTGGCAAATTCACCTGGGGCTCAGGAACTAATGACATTCGCGTCTGGCCCTGCTTTAGTGAAATGGCCCCAGCACCTGCAGCAGGAACACGGAGATTGCCAAAGAAAATTTGGTCTCATTTCGTCCTCCGCAACCACCCCCCCCCCCACCCCCACCCATCACCCACACATCCTCCACTTTCTAACCACCCTTCCCCCAATCCAATCTCTCTGTCTCTCTTCCCATTTTCATCCCACTTCTCCCTTAAATTTGCAAATCTTTCCCCCATTATTCCTCCTTTTTTTTTTGTTTCTCTTGCACCTTGTAGTCCTGGGGAACGAAGGACACCGACATCCTGCAGATTCATCACACCCAATCACAACATCAGGGGCGAACGTCAAGTCTTCACGCCTCTTGTATAATCACTATATTTCCAGCTCTGCTACCTGTGTAACACCTGAGCAGGAGACGGCGGGGAAGTGAGGAGGTGATATAGAAGAGGAAGATGATATCTCGCGATGAATTCGTGACTTTGGTTCCGGACAGACAGCGACTTGTATTCTCGCTGTATAATTAAGAAAGTGATTGAGTGCAGTCAGCAGGGTGTTGATGCTCTTTCTCCATCACACTTTCCCTCCCTTGCTCTCTTTGTCTTTCTCACACACACACACACATTCAATCACACACACCACAGAGTCATTTCAACTTAGAGGAAGTGGAGGAGCTCAATGCTCATAATTATACATCAATACAAACATATGTTTCCCAATCACAGATGCCATCCATGTGTGAAATGGGTGTCACACCGTTGGAGGTCTCATTATTTGTGAAGTGTGCGCGTGTCTCAACACTTTGGCTACCACCCACACCGGCCACAGTGACGATGTGATATACCTCCCCTGCTGGTAATCTCAAACAGGGCTTTTGCATGCCGAGCGTACTGTACACTGAGCTATATTTCCAACATCCCATATTCAATTCAAGGTGTGAACGAATCCTTTGTTCCTTTGGGGAATGCGTTGGTCATTGTCATTGGATTCATCATTCAACTGGTCAGCTGCAGAATGAGCTGTTCATCGGGGAGGGGGGGGGGGGGGGGGGGTTCACACCCATTGTGCTCATCAGTTGTCTTTTGGTGAGGAATAAATGACAATTGTTGTAGTGTTATCACACAGAGTTTGCCTCCTCTAGAGTCACACTCTGAGTGTTGGCTACGCACAGAGCAGTCAGCCGGACTCAAAGGACGTGGACTCCCGAGCTCTCCCGCTGGGTTACTACAACATCCTTTCATTGAGAGATGCACAGTCAAAGAGTCTGGTGTCAAGTTTGGAAATGTCTTTGCTGAAGTCTTTGGAAACAATACAGCCTCAAGGCCCTTTAAGTTCTAAATGCAGATTTGTGTTTAGGCACAACAGCAACGGCTTACAAGTGGTCCTCTGCTACCCTGTGCTCAGACTTAATGTGAGGCAAATATTAGGAGCTGGACGATTGCACGGGGGTGAAAAATTGCCAAAAGCAGAATGAACTGAAGTGAAAACGTATCAACTTGAGTAAACAATTTGAACTTATCCAGAGGCAATATGAACCTGCCTTTTTTAAAATGCACCAAGACAAGAGGGAAAAGTAAAGGCAAAGACAGTATCAAACGGAAGTTGACTTCTCAGTGGATTCTGAGGTCAGTCAGAGATGGACGTCCCACAGAAACCCACATACAAGCACGTTACACCAGAGAAGACATTGCTAGCTTAAAGCTGTCACGTGTAGAGTTGGTACACTTACACGTGGGATGAATTAACAAACGTTTTGAATGGTTTTAAGTAAAAAAAAAAGCTTAAAGACAGAAGAGGTTGGCTTGTTTTATCTATCTTTAATTATGAAGATTTACCGTAAAACAGGGCGCTCAACATCAACGTCTAGTAATACAATCAGAGTTGTCCTGTGCGGGTATTGGGTGTTGAAGTCACATTTTATATCCCTACATTTTGAACAGTGAGCTAGCACACAGTTCTGATTCATCATTGGGTTTGTTTCTGTGTTTGAATATTCTCACATTTTACACTTTGTCCAAGCTGTTTTGTTGGAACTTAACAGACAAAGAAATACTTCTTAGCCAGACTTGCAACCCAACCCTTCTTTCTTCCTGTCTTTGTGCCCAACTTGCTGCGATACAGCTCATATATGTTGACCACATGTAGAGGGTCTGGACTGGAGTTTTAAAAAAAAAGCATCTTGTGGCCGTTTGTTGCAACCAACACCCATTTAAGTAGCTACTTCATTTAGCTTTAAATATCCCCCCGTCTGCCACCCAAATATACACAGATGTGTTTGCATTCAGACGCATTTCTGTGCCCAGAAATATATTCAAGGCCATAATCATCGGGCTAATTGAAAAATGTTCACTAAAATAATCAAATTTAAAGCTTAAGAGAGCATTCAAGCCCACATGAGAAGCAGGGCAAACACACAAACACACAGGGAGCGTGTCTTGTTGCTCTGGAGTCCGTGACATGGTTTAACAGTCTCACAGGATCCATAAAACGCCCCCGAAGGCTTCATATAATCTCTCTTTTTTTTCCCTCTGCTTAATAGGAGATAATACAAGCGCACACCCTGATGAATCAATATGCAACAGCAGCTTTAGTTTGATAATTAATACCAGTGTCGGAAATAGATTTGTGATTTGGCAGGGCAGGTCTGATATGACTCGGGTCTCCCCTTCGCTCTTCCTCTCCACAGTCAAAGTCTCGTTCCACTCTGCATCCACATCCCATTGAACTAATCTCATTCAGTTTTTTTTTTTTATTTCAATAGCGCTAATTCTTTGACTAAAGCCTGTTATCTCATTAAAAGGCCCCGCGATGGGATTCGATGGCATCCTGACATCTGTATTCATTCCCCCTCCGAAATGAGTCCTGACACAAATTTAATGAAAAAAACAGTCAGAACAGTGGAGATTAGACGTCATGCCAAGTGTCTCTGAAGGATTCAAGAAGGGGGGGGAAATCATCTTTTTAGTTTTGGTTTCATTTTTGGAAAGGTGGATTAGCACTGTTCCTTTAGTGGCTGTTGAGGTCTGTTAGCCTAGCTCTCACTCGCTTGTTTTGACTCTTTTACACTCAAACTTTAAGTCGCACTGAGATATTGAGGAGTGCTACGAGTTCCCTGATTGTCTTTTAAGAATAACTGCTACACTTAGAGAAATATTCAATATCAAAAAAGTACGAACACAGCGAAGCGAGACAAAAAGAAGCACCCCTGGCCCTCTGTAGATAAACCAAGACGCTAGACAGCTAAGCTAATGTAGGAAGTGGATTCCCTCTTCGATCTGCAACCACCAAACTCCCTCATCTCCTGCCTCCTCCCTTTTCCCACCAACCTCCTCCTCCCCATTCGCCGCCATCGCCCTCGTCAAAAGCCTGTGTCGGTTGTGGTGCTGATAATTCCCTCTGTTTGAAAAAAAAGAGAGAGATGAAAGCGCTCATGGATGAAAGAAACTTGGATTTAATCTTTCTCGCCGTCTTCCGCTCTCTCTCTCTCTCTTCCAGTACACGGTGTTGATCATTTTCTTTCAGGGGGGGAAGGGGGGGTAGGGGGGGTGAAGAAGAAGACAAGAAAATAGAAAAACAGCAGAAAGCCCATTTGGAGCCACGAGGACCAGGTGAGAGAAGGTGGAGGACTGGTTCAATAGAATCAGTTTACCCTCTCTGAATGTACACACAGTGACCTGATGGAAAAGTGGCCCCGAGGAGGAGAGGGGGCAAAGATAAAGAAAAGCCATCGTTTTTCCTCCCGTGTCTCATTTGGCCCCCGCTATGATAAGGCCTTCAGCTCTCAGGTATCTGTAGTCACAAGGTAAGAGGCCTGTCATAAAGCGGAGATAGAGAGAATGGAGAGAGCAGACGGGCTCGGAGGAGGAAGAGGAGGAGTGAAGACAGGCTGTAAGAGGGATATTCACCTCGCTGTTTTAAGTAAGACAAAGAATTAAACGCTCAAATTGAATCCCGTTTGTCAGACATGGCGAGTCTGAGCTCGGCTAAAAGAGCCACTCAGAGGCATACACACAATAGCTACTTCTAATAGCTTGCATACATAAAAAAAAAAAAAAGCTTCAGTTGGCGAGCTTACAAAATAAAAACGCAGACATCTTACGGAATTAAGTGGGGCTGGTGTATTTGCACGGCCATATTGGAGGGAAACTGTGAGAATGAGCCGCAGCCTGAACAACGATTGGTTTGACCGTAAAGGTTTCTGAAGGTTTCCTGGACAAAAGTCTTTCCATTCAACCGAAATCATTAACGGTCAAAGTGTGATTGTGAATTCAACTTTCATTTGTTATGGACACTACCACTGTATGAAGGTAACCCCCCTCGATCACAGCCGTTCACCTCACTACCTGCAAAGCCTTGAAGGATTCTCTAACTCCTACTGTACTCCAGGAGTCAGGGAGCACAGTGCCAGGCCACACACCTCATTATCCGCCACTGACTGCTCCGAGAAGATGAAAAGGAGGGAGGGAGAATCCACCCAGAGACCGACAGGAGGAGAGGGAGGAGAGGGAGGAGGATCTGAGCACAGACACAGAGAGCGAGCCACCTGCAACTCGGAATTACTTAAACCGAGAAAATGAATACGAGGAATAACAGAAGAAGAGGAAAGATTCTTTGTTTTTACACCCTGAGAACAGACTCTACCTTTTATCACCGTCTGCTTTGCCATGATTGGTTGGTAATGCATTTGCAAACTTTGAAACATACTGTAGATTGTCTATAAAATTGTATATAAATACTAGTAAGAATATTAAACTGTGCACAGAGTAAGGATATCGATATGAAGTTAAAATCACTACAATGACGTTGCTTTTTAAGACAGCAAACCAACCTGCTGCACACACCACGTCATTCTGTCATTCATGGACAGATGATGGAGAATTGTTTATTCTTGCTGCTTTTTCTCCATATATTCAATCTGCTCACTAATCAACGATAAAAGAATCCGAGCCTCTAACTGAGAGCTGCCAAACATGCAGTTTCACCAGGCATTTTTTTTTTTTTTTTTTTTTTTTTTTACATTTCCTTACAAATCTTTTATATTAGAGCTTTTAAAGCCTGATAAATATGACGAATTGGCGTTCTCTCCTGGATTGTTTGTTGAATTTTTGTAAAGCGCATCGTTGGCCCGAGGACACCAGCATCCTTCCAGGAGGGGATGCACAGGGATAATCAAGGTGTGGGTGTGTTTTTTTTGTTGTTTTTTTTGTGTATTTCATAGCCCGCAGCTCCCCAGCCCCTCTCTGCCAGCCGGGGGAAAGAGAGACCATATGGCAGCCAAGCGTGGCTCGGGCCAGCACGGGCTCATATGTATGGAAAACAAGGTCTGCGGAGGGAAGTCACGGGGGGTCATTCTAGTCAGAGAGGCAGCCCCGGGTCCTGGTGCAGGTTAGAAGGTCTTGGTTCAGGAGAAGAGGCTAATTTCTTCTACTTGGCTGAGCAAAGGCCTGAATAATTGCGCCCCCTGGGTTGGCCTGTGGGTAATGTGGAGGTAGAGCGTACCAACATGAGAGCGAACAGGGGGAGCAAGAGGGAAGAAAAGGTGCTGTACAGCTGTTACAGGCTGCTAAATACACGTAGAAGTACTCTACATTGTGGAATCATTTAATGATATTAAACACATACATTGAGCTATTATTTGCAGGGGTGGTGAAGTTCAAAACGAGACATTTGAAGACGGCTTCTTGGACTTTTAAAAACTTTGTTGGACATTTTCTCCTCTACTGATAATTTATAGAAGATGCAACCCATCAATAACAAAAATAAAAGCTACTTGCAGCCTTAAGGCTTCGTACTAGTTTGCACATCCAAAGCATGCATAAATACAGAAATTCAAACTAAAGTACAGGTAAAGATTTGACTTGAACTTTCTGCTCCTTGTCTTTGTTAAACGCATTAAAAAGTCAATGAGATTTGGTGTATTGAAGTTGCTTCTTCTTCAGGTGTCTCTGTTGCCGCTGCTGTAATTGCTGTGGACATTTCTATCTCCTGCAGACAAAGAGCTGCTGTGATGATGTGATGTAAAGACTATAGAGCTCGTGTGGAGAGTATATAAAGAATGTGAGCTCAGGCTGGACGTTTGGTAATGAATCTGCCACCGTGCTGCTCTGCCAGATTGAAAGCAGGCGATATGACTGGATCTCCTGGCGTTCGTGCGAAAATAAAGATCGCCCTTTTAAACCCCGGGACTGCGTGTGGCGCTCGCCGTGTGACGAGGGAGAGGAGGTGACACGAGTTTAACCACGGTGAAGGCCGGGGGAAGTGAATGTGACACGCTCAGGTGTAATTACACTCGCCTGGTTCACAGCAGAGATGAAGAGGAGCGGGGATGAAGAGGCATCAGACATGAAGGAATATTGAAAGACTCGCTGATGAGCATTCCCTCTCTCTCTCTCTCTCTCTCTCTCTCTTTTTGCTCACCCCTTTTGTCACCATCACATCAAGGTCTCACTTCTGTCTGCCTTTTCCAATTATCAAGGTGTGACTCCGGGCCCCCACAAGCCCCTCCCCCTTCTCATATAATGTTTCTGAACTCGACAAAAAAAAAAAAATCATTTTCTTTTGTTTGCTGAAATAATTATCACTTACAAATTTCTCCTCCATAATCTGACACGAGCAACTGCAGCTTTGCATTTCTGCTCTGACGTGGTTGGACATCCTGATCTTAGAGCAACACTGCCCTCTAGTGGCCGTTTGATGTTTTACATACACTGAAACACAAAATGGATTATGACAGTCTAATTTATTATTATCTCCATCCTGCTGACCCAATATTTCAGACCTGATGTTCAAATGACAGGCAGACATCTTTTCTACCCGTCTGTCTGCATTGATTCATCAATTATAATCAAAGCAGAGCGAGATTATTGGACGATTCATTACACCGGGATCACTTTCATAGATTAAAAATAATTTCTGCACTGATAAGGGAAGAGTAGAGGTGCGACAAAAAAAATGGATACAGCTTTACATTGCTGTGCTGATTCCTGGGATTGATTATTTCCTGGGCTTTATATGCCTCACTTTAGAGACAGGACAGTGGACAGAGTCAGAAACCGGGGAGAGTGAGAAGGACATGCGAGAAGGGAGCCACAGGCCGGATTTGAACCCAGGCCGCCCACCTGGAAGACCACAGCCTCTGCATACGGGCCGCACACGCCAACCACTAGACCACCGGCGCCCCTACCCAATATACATTTTGAGTGAACAGCTCTCTAAACAGATTCCCTGCCAGTCCGACTCACTCCTAAATGAATGTTATGTGACTGGCAATTAAATGGCCAAAGAAGAAGAAGAAGACAGCGATGTCAGACAGTTGTGAAAAGTGAAGCTTGATAAGAGGTGAAGCTAACACTAAACTATAGAGAATAAACATGTGAATCCTGCAATTTACCTTCTTATATTCTTCAGTCAATCAGATCTTGTGATGCATCGTTTTATGATTGTCTCGGCCAATCAATTTAACCTGAGAAAGAAAAAACCCAGAGAGGAGGAGATAGTGGATTAGTGTTGTTAGACGCTCCGCTGTCTCTTAAAGAAACAAACTTCCCCTGATGCTGCCTTTAACATCACTGCCCCAGAACACCGACTTTTTATTGGACAATCTCCTCATCTTTGAAGTCTAACCCTGTGTGCCATTTTCCCCATGTGTGTAACTTCCTTTTTTGTATTTTGCAAGAGAAGCCCGACATGTCCAATACATCTTTCTAAATACATCTCACCACAAAAGAAATGGCGGTTTCAATAGCTAATGTCAGCGTATATATTTATTTTGAATGAATTTGAAGCAGGTAAACCTAACAGTCAGAAAACCTTTAAATAGTGTAAAAAATAAAAGGTCAGACACAAAGCTTAAAACAGGCTAATTATTTAAAGGGTTTATATCTTTTAAACAGTCAAACATCAGCTTCTGGAGCTTCTGGAACGTTCTGGTTTTTCTCTCTCCGTACCTCCTGAATCATCCGACCAATGAGGAGTGAGAGCAGACCAGCCAGCAGGCAGGAGAAGACGGCCACAGGAGCGAGGAGGAAAGAAGGGCCGAGCTGGATGCTGAGGTGGAAGGAGGGACAGGAGGAGAGTCTCTGATGGAGGACAAACTGCTCCAGAGTGTCCAAAACCTGCACCCACATCAGGTACATGACCACCACGGCCAGCAGACACACACCTGACACACAGGACGACACACCTTTATTTCATTTATTTTGACCTTTTTCTTCGTTATGTCCTTCAGTATAATCTGTAAACACGTCTCTTTCTGCATGTATAAGTTATGAGAGTTACAATCTATGTCAAAGTGCTCCCGTCTTACTACTGTCTAATATTTCCTGAAAGCGAGGCTTCAAACAGGCGGTGAGAATCACACAAACAACACCTGCGTTCACTCATTAACAAAACGTCTCTAAAGTGATCATCAATTGAAGAGAAATGCTGACATATGATGTTTCATTTCTTAATTTGAACTCTCAGCATGATGACATGATCCTTACCGCCGCTCAGCTGTAAAGCCCCGCCCATTTTATAGAGCTTGTGATTGGCCAGTGGTCCCGCACAGATGACTGCAAATCCACCAATAAAGACCGACACGGAGCCTGCAACCAGGAAGATGCTCCAGAACGTCCTGAAAACTGGAATATAGAAGAAAAAAAATTAAGATCTTAACACTCTGAAAAGGATTAATTCATCATTTTAATAAGAAAATGACCAACCAATAGCAGAGGGGTGTTCGAACGGCTCTGTTGGCTCCGCCCCCGATGGTTCATAAACAGGAAATGGGAAGAGGAAAGCAGCCTTGCAGAGCCTGGATGACGGCTGATTGGCTGAAGAGAAAGAGGCAGTCATGACGCTTTGTTTGTCAGACTCTGATGCATCTGATCAGTTTGACAGACGTAAAGATTCTCACAGATCCAGAGGTCCCACGTTGAAAAGTCCTCAGATTCAGCCATGAAGGAGCAGCGCCAGAACAGACCCTCGTGGAAGATCCTCACTCCGCCGAAAGCCTGATGAGTCAGCAAAACACAGGAAATTAAAATGTTCAATCCAGAATCAAGGAAACTACAACTTTTGGTTCTGACTTTCAAGTTTCATATTATGTCCCTGGAGTTTTTGCCTTTATTGGATAGGAGAGTGGATAGAGTAGGAAACCGGGGCGAGAGAAAGAGCGGGAAACGACATGCGAGAAAGGAGCCACAGGTCAGACCTGAACCCGGGCCGTCCAGCTGGAGGAACACATCCTCCACACATGGGGGGTGACCTAACCACTAGGCCATCTGCGACCGGGGTAGATTATTTTGATGTCGTTTTTCATGAACATGTTGACATCGAGCAGCTGGCTGATTATCAAAGTGTCTGTGTTACATTTATCACAGGACTGACCTGTGCATTTATGAAGTAAGACTGGATTAGTTGACAAACTGTCTTTTCTAAAATGTGGAAATCAAGTGATAATCATGATCACCTCCTGAACGACTCAAAACAGGGAGAATACATTTAATCACCACAAGAGGGAGACATAAACCTCAGGAAGAAGAGGAACATTAGAAATACACAATTTCCAAAACCTCTTTGTATTTTACAATGAAGTAAAAATATTTCAACTGAAGTTTGACCGGACAAACAGTGTGCAGACTTATTTCCTCTCTCCCTGCACCTGTATGCATTTTACCTGCACGTGTGACCACACTAAATATCTCTTTTGTGCTCTAATAATTACACAAAGGTTGGAGGAGCTGGGCTTGAGATTTGTAGTGTAAAACAAAATAACTGCTTACAACATTATCCATATTCATTCTCAACTTGAAACACTCTTAATTTTTCTTTGCCCTTCACCGATTTCCTCCACTTCTCCTTGTTACTTTGACTAAACTTTAGGGTAGTTCACTCATTTAATTTGTTTTCTTTGGTTGTGTTTAACGGAGAGGCATCCTTTTTTACCCTTCGGCGGATACAAAGAACAAAAACTTGCAGGAAGAAGAGAAAAGCTATAAATCGGCCTTTGGTACAATTTAGCTCCTAATATTAATCATATTAAAGTAGGTCGGGCCCTCTACAATGGGTCGCTGACCTGTTTTTAGGGGGTCGTGGATGTGTGCCTGAAAAAGAAGCTGTTAAGAATCATCTCAGTAACAGTTACACTTCACACTGGACAAGCCAACAGTAGTTTCACTTGTGTTGCTGCTTTGATTTATTTCACCTCACTATGGGCTGCTAACCGGGCTGCAGCAGAGGAAATGTGTTCCTTTTCATGCACTGCCCCCTGCTGGTCATTCTGGATGACAACCTTACAGTTGTGTTTTGACATTTTGATGTCACCAGTGGCATGTACAACTTTAAAAATTAATCATTTATTGGATTATAACTTTAATTATTCCTCTCAATCTACTGAGAAAAATCTGAGGACTCCAAATGTAAGTTTTACTTTCATCACTGTGGCCAAATTATTGTTCGCCTTACCTTTTGTTTTCTCTCCATCAATAATCACTTCAATTGTATTTTTGCTTGGATTCATTTCTACAACTCTACTTCCTCTTTAAAGCGATCTACTCAAATAAATACCTCACTGCTGCTCTTCCCCTTTTTAAGGCCACTTCCTCCGAAGGTTCCCTTATTGGAGTTGCACGTCTCTGCCGCCAGCAGCCAGTACTCGGTACCACAGGAGAGCAGCGTGAACAGAAACCCCGCCGCGCCGAAGAACAACGCCAAGAAGAGGAGCGCCTTCAGCCTCTCAGCCGGAGTCATGACACAGCCTGTAAAGTCTCCCTGAACACACTGACATGGACAGTTTCACTCGTCTGCAGCCATATTCTCTCTACACTGATGCAAACTTACAAATACAATGACAGGTCTGACATTTAAGATGCAGATAACGTGACCCGGGAGTGAGAAACACACGCCTGTGGACAGCACTGACCACTGACATGAAAATAACTCCTGGCCTCATGTATGAAGGGATACAGTTACAGGGGCTTTTCACTCACACTAAAATAACATTAAGGCATTGATGGTATTTCCTCAAACCCAAATTTAAACATGTAGAAGCACAGCACATAGACTTTATAAAAAGATGGACGACACAGACAGTTCCCTTAAAGTGAAGCCAGAATGTTTGGAGATTACTTATGAACAGATGGGAGACTCCAAATACATGTCTTCTCAAACGTGGCCTTAACATTAAAGCTCACCATGCAGATGTTCACTTTTTTAAAAATGTTTGTTTTAATGAGATAGCCGATGCTAAACACAAGGAGTATAATGACATTATTTGACAGCTCTGTTAACAAATGCAGCTCCTGTGTGTGAAGGATTCACAAAGTAGAGGAGAACCGTCAAAGTAAAAGAGCCATAAAACTTCCACAGTCGAGGAGCGTCGGCTCAAAAACGACACAAGAATGTGTTCTGCTGTGGGCTGTACCGACCTGAGGAGTCTTTGACACATGCTGTGTAAATTAAATGCCTGATCTGGTTTAGGAAAGCTGCGAATACTGTGGCTCAACCAACCCATCTTTACAAGCAGACTCTAGAGGGATGGGGGGGTATTTTGGCTTCACTTTGGTACAACAGGAGGGGATGGAGATGTGTTGTCCATCTTTATACATAAACACATGGTTCAATGTGAAGAGAAAAATACATCACAACTGTAGAAATATCTCCGTGGCATTTATTGGAATGCCGGCATTGAAATCCAGATTTGGTCAAGCCCGAGGCTGTCCAGTAGAACTGAGATCTAGGCAACAGTGATGGTCCAACAACAGTCGTTCAAACTGCATGTTCATATATTAATACTACTTTTTGTTTTTTTTCTAACAGAACGGTCCTGAAAAGATTAATACACATTGAAAAAAAAAAAGTAAGGAAAAGTGGGAAATATTTATTTGAACAGATTCAGATTTTTTTTTTAAATGCCTGACGTGTTTTTAACGATCTACGTTCAAATAAATATTTCTTCATGGGACATTTCAAAACACAGAAAAGGAAATCAAGAACGGTCTGAATGTCTTGTCGTTGATTTTTTTTTTGCACCTTAATGCTAAAAAAAAATGTTTTGTGGAAAATGATCTAGCTAAGAGCTTCCCGCTTTTTTAAACAACCATTATTTTTTTAGAGTACATAACATATGGCAAGAACAACCCCCCCCCCCCCCCCCATATACACAGAGCAGTGCGTTACAGGACTCCTGATGATGAATGACATATCACAACCCTGTGAGGAGATTAGAAGTACATTAACGAGGCACGCAGAAATCAAAGAGTTATCACCTATTATGAACCTATCGCAGTAAACATTTTATGTAGAGGATCCTTTGGGCTGAGTCACCTCTTCTTTTTTTTTTTTCCCTCCAGGACATTTGCTGCTGCTTCTTCTTTTTTTTTTTTTGGCAGTTTGTTTGGTCCGCTGTCGCTCTATTTTTCGAATGACGAGTGTGACAGGAGCATCCGTGCAAAGGCTCATGGGACTTCCACAGCATTGTGAGGTCTCGCCACGCCTCGGACAGCACCCCCTAAGACATAACTCCGAAGACGGGGTTGTGGCGACAGATGCTCGGGCCGATCTCCTCGTAGTCTTTCTTGGTGTGGCACACTTGGTAGAACTCAGGCTGGAACAGAAATCACAGTTTTAGTGCGCCTCCGGTTTTGTCCAAAGACTGGCATTAAAAGAAGATTTAGGAGATATTCTGTGGTTTGTAAAAAGCTTCATTCAGGACGATTATGGGGTCATAGAGAAATTAAAAAATCAGTTCTGATATACTCACTGTAGATGCCAGCATCGACCCTCCGAACCAGACAGCGTACCTCTGCATGTGGTGAGTGATGACCTGCACGTCGATGGGCTTAGGCTACAACAAAAAAAAAAAATATTTAGTCAATATTCTTGTAAAAAACTTTCTGCATGTGCCTTGTTTTGCAGATTTATCTACATCCTTCTACCCCGTCTCCTCACCTTCAGTTTGCCTCCGCTCAGCTCTTCGCTCATTTTCAGCCGGGCGTCCACCGTCCTCTTCAGGTCTCTCTGCAGGCGTCTGCCGAAGTCCCTGAACATGGTGGAGCCTCCGGAGAGCACGACGTTCTGCATGCAGCACAACGAGGAGGCTCATTAAAAACATGCACACACAAACATAAACATAAACACTGGACCAGCTGTGAAGTTGTCTGTGCGTTAATTGACCTTGTACAGCGGACGTCTGACATCGATGGGGCAGTTCTGGATGACCTCGTCCACCACCTCTGAGATCGGCTGGGTGAAGTCGGGGTTGGCAAACTGAAGGAGAAGAAAGGGAAAAAAAACACTCAATATGTGCCTCGAGAATCAGCAGAATAGGATTATATTGTTATGAGAAGAATACAACACACTAAATCTTCATGATTAACACCAAAACAAGGAAATAAAGTGTCATTTTGTCCAGGAGCTGACGTCAAAAACACCCTTTGACTTCAAGTTTATTTATTTATCCAGAATGTAATCTGACATCTTAACTTGATATCAAAGATTTAAGATTCAATATGAACCTCAGGGTGGAAGAAGATCTCCGGCCCCAGGAAGCGCTCATAGCCCACGTCGATGGTGAACTCCTTCTTGCTGATGGCGTTGATGCCCGTGTACTGCTTGATCCACTTGGAGCCGTCTGTGTCGTACTTGTTGAACTCTTTCACAAGGTCGGGACAGACGTAGCTGAAACGCTCCTAAAAAAAAATTAAAAAAAACACAAACCCAAAACAACTATTACATCTTTGTTTTTTACCTCTAGTGGCCACGCTGAGTAATGCATGACAGAGACTACAACAACCAGCATCATCTTTTAAGAGCATCACTTCCTTTTTTTTAATTTCAAAATAGAACATGACACAAATAGACTGAACTTCACTTCCCTGAACTGATCTCAGTTTAGTTTCAGTGTATTTGGACTTTTTCAAAGGTCTTTCTGGGTAAACATGATGGATTACTAAGGATTGTTAACAAGTAGTGAGCAGATATGAGTATGAGTTTATACCAGCTTTTGATGTGTTGTTGTTAAACAGAGAAGCACACCCACCTTGACAGCTTTAGCCGTCTCCAGGGACTGCTCCGGAGGAATCCCCACCTCTCGCTCCCTCAGCAGCTGTTGGGTGAAGTACGTGATGTCCCGACCGGCGATGGGGATGTGCTTGATGCAGCTGCCGATGACGTACCCTTCAGCCTGGAAAACAAACCCAACTAGTTAAGGGAGAGGAGCACAAAGTAAAAAGAAAAGAAAAGGGGTTCATGAATGAAACGTCTCTTACCACAGGGATGACGTGCGTCACTCCGTCTCCGCTGTCGATCACAGTCCCCGTCAGCGTCCGCTCTCCAACTTGTCGGGACGTCCAGGATGCAGCCAGCGCCAGGACAGCCTGAGGAAGGAAAAGCCATTTTTAATTCAAATTTGTTGCAAAAAAAACAAATCAAAAAAAGGTGTAAGATGAGATAATCACAGTCAAGCAAATGTCACTCAATCTGTTCTGGGTTTTAGAAACAGAGGATGACGAGTGTGAGGGATTGAAATCAAGTGGAAAATGTCCAAATCCTCAAAGAAACTCTGACACACTTCCTGAATGTAAGAGTCAAAGCTAATTGTAAAGGTGAGCCACAATCTGAGTGTAAATGTGTTTTTATCGGTTTAAGTTCAGTGAAATTCTACTTTTGGGCCTTTTTTCAAAAAAAATTTCACATCACATTTGTTGATTTGAGATGGAGAACATTTCATTTGGTGGGGTGTTTCAGAAACGTACCTGAACAGCGATGTAGAGTCCGGGGACGTTGAAGGACTCGAACATGATCTCAGCCGTGTACTCCCTGTTCTCCGGTGTGTTGAGAGGAGGCTCCGTCTGTGGGGAGAGAATCAAAAAAAAACATAAACAACCTTTGAGACAGGATTCTAAAATGTGTTCAAGAAAACATCAAGAAATCCAACTCAAAGAAAAGACTTAAGAGATCCTGCAAAATAGGTTTAAAACTGACCGTCTAGCCTTCGTATTAAACTCAATGAATATGTTTATTTATTAGTTAACTCATCATGAGATATTCAGGATTCACAGATTCCAATTCAGAGGATTATCTAACTAACGCGCCCCTTTTTCTCGACTGTTTTGATTACAACATTTGTCACTGTTGCAGCGGTAAGAGAGTGAATGTGTGGGACTACTTTGTGCATGACATGCCGAGGTGTCTAAACACAAACCAGAGCAGCTAATAACTGATTTCAGTAAATATGGAATCAAGATAATCCTGTATTCACTATCATCAAACCTGAAAGTAATAAATAGATGGATATAGCAGGACTGACTTACCAGAAGAAAGTAATGGTCTTCAGGTTCTGCCCGCAGATACTTGAAGATGATCTGCTCCATGAATCTCTCCATCAGGTCCCAGTCCTCCACAATCCCGTGACGGATCGGCCACTGGAAGAGCCACAGGTGAACGGTGTGAGTGTCACTGTGAGCCTGAAGGCTGAACTAAAAACTAACTCACGAACAGCACCTGGATTTCCTCTTACTTTTGTTGAATACGACGGTTTGTCGATGGCTTCGTCCCCGATGAAAAAGTCCAGGTCGTCAACGCCCCTCATCATCCTGCGCTGGGCCTGGTCTCCCACCTTCGCCGATTCTTTGATGGCGATACCTGAGGGTGAAAAACCAGAGAATATGTTTTTCAGTTTAAGTGAAATATTGAAATGTTTTACTCAGACAAGAAAGGCAGTTTATTCTTTATAATAATAATAACACGTTTTATTTAAAGGCGCCTTTCAAAGCACTCATGGTCACCTTACAAAGCAGAGATAAAAACAACAAAGTAACAATACATCGATAAAATTAACATTAAAAAGACAAATGTACAGTGTATGAAATCATATCAGGTTATTCACAAACCATCACAGACATGTGTGTTACGTTAAAATGAATTCATTGGGGCGCTGGGGGCGCAGTGGTTAGGGCGTGCGCCCCCTGTATGGAGGCTGTCGTCAAGCGGGCGGCCCGGGTTCGCCTCCCACCCCACCCTCTCTCTGATTTCCAACTCTATCCACTGTCCTATCTATCCATTAAAAAAATCTTTAAAAAAAATTAATTCATGCTTCAACAATGTGTGTCACTCTTTTCAGATGCTCCTGCCCACAGACCTCAGATGTAAATTAGATTTAGGGTTAGGGTTGGTCTGACCCAACAGGTGTGTCGTGCATGCCCTGACAAAATAAAACAACAAACTAAACCAAACCGGGGCGACGGTGGCCTAGAGGTAAATTCTTACACAGCCAGTTTACAAGTCTATTTTTATACATGTAAATGATTCAACTATTACAGAGTGGCCTGTGTGAGATGAGGATGTCGACCTGGAAGTCACATTGTGGTGAAAAGTGGAAGGGAAACTGATCATATATTAGTCTGTTTGAGGACTTTTAATGTCTACAAATCTTTAACAATTAACAGAATGAAAACTTCTGATGACTGCATTATATCATATTATATTTATTGTATAACACGCAGTCGTATTCACACTTACACTTTCGGTTTGATAAATGGTGCAGACCTAAATCCTGTGTTTTACTTACATGAAGGGATGATGAACTGTGGCTCAGTGTTTCCTGCATAACCCAGCTTTGTGTACCTAAAAACAAGAAATGATGAAACACATTGGCATAGAGTTACTCCCTTGTTAATAAAAATGTCAGTTTTAAACTTTAAACATGCACTTTAATCGTTAAACAACATAAATGTGTCAAATGTTTTCTTCTTTGAAGGCTTGTCCAGGAAGTAAGATTAGCTCCAGCAGCTAACATCGGCTAAAAGCAATGATGAAGCATTATTCAGAATTAAAACTAACAAAACAAACCACGCAGTCGCTTTGGCTTAATTGTCGCGTTAGCCCCAAACTTTACAGATACTATTTTATTACAAAAAGGTCGATTCAGCTCGATAAGGCTGCACATTTCAGATGAGGAGCTACACGGGGCGTTAGCTTGAAGTTTGACAGTCAATGAAAGCCTCGCTAGTGCTAACAAGCTAGCTCCTGTTTTCGTTACTCACCCCGTGCCACAGTCAACAACACAAGCCGGTAGCCGACCAGCCATGCTCGCTCTCCTTTAATCTGTCTAAAAGGGAATATATCAGGCGCCCGATACGAGCAGGTACCCAAAAAGTAACTGATTGAACTCGTAGCAGCCGGAGCGAATAGTAGTCTCGGCCGATAGAGGAAAACGCTTCCGGGTTTGAGAAGATTTCTTCTTGTGCAGAGTCAGCAGCTTCGAAGGCGCAACACTGCCCCCGTGTGGACAGATAGAATAGAACAGAACAGAATAGAATAGAATTACTTTATTCATCCCAAACTGGGAAATTGTGGCGTTACAGCAGCAGGTTATCAAACACACAATATGAGTAAAAAAACACAATATTAGCAAATCTAAACATAATATAATATTAAATACAAAGTAAATAAGTACTAAAAGATATCAAAACTAAGAATGTGAATATATACAACCAGGATTTAACTAAGCATTACTCGTCTTCAATAGGAAGATTAAATATGGAAGATTAAATGTAAATGTGCAGAAACAGAGTTGTAAATGGTTGTAAATTAAATATGAAAGATTAAATGTAAATGTGCAGAAACAGAGTTGTAAATGGACAGTATTGACAAGTTAAAGTGCATGAGTGTAGACATATTATAAGCAGAAACTATACAATATAACGGCGAGTAGACAGCCAAATGAAGTGAACATGAGTGCAGGGATAATTTGTAAATTTAACATGTGCAGAACCGCTAACTGAGCAGAACTGTAACTGTGCAGGTACGGTAACTGCAACAACTGCAGTTGCTGAGATTAACATGAGAAAAGGTTGTTTCCCTGTGAGAGTTTCACTTCTTAAAAACACTTCATGTCATTCTTTTAATATCCCGAGAAAGATTCGAAAATGTAAAGATTACAGCACATTGAAAATACAATGTCAAAAAATATGTAATTTATAGGGGTTTCTCCATAGAACTAAAAATAGCAACCAGTCTCATCATGGCCTGCTGACTCCACTCGATGAGATCAGTGATTTAGTTGCGATCAAAGGCTGACAAACAGCTCCTCACCCTCCCTGACTACATGTAGGGTCACTGATAAAGACGATATATGAGCAGGATGGAGCTCCAGGGCTGGATTCTGGCTTCAGAGCGCTCTAGCACATTAAAACCAATCCCCCCGGACAGAGAACATTGGTCCTTTGTCCTCGGGCGGACTCATCACTCACTGGAGAGTCTCTTCACCGCAGTGACTCTCAGAGAAAAGCCCTCGGCTCTGCTGCTCCTGATAGAAACAGTCTCCTCGCTGCCGAGCCGGGGCCACTTGATGGAGACTCTCTATCAACAACTGTAGCTGGAACCATTTGTTTTATCACTGTCAGGAGGCTGCTTTCAAAGACCCTCTTTCCTTTAACATCGCTGGGATAAACAGCACTGAACACTAGTGGTGACTTTTGTCCTCTTTGAAGCAGAAGTGGAAAAAAACAGAACCTCATAATGATTTTAAAGTCCTAGAATAAACATTTACGTCAATGATCTGAAGCATCTGCTGAGTCAGGATACTGTACTTATAAACTTTAATTATAAAGCTTCCATGTTAACAATGAGAAAGGGTTAAAAATGATAAAGATTGAGACAAAGATTGAGTTTATTCTAAGCATCTTGTCTCATGCTGCCGTTCCTCTGAATCCACCTGCCAGATTTTCAGATTATTTAAATAAATACGATTGGGTGAGTGCTTATACAAAGGGAGACTCTAGCCTTTTTCACACATGCACTCCTGAACATTTCCAGAAAAATGTCTGCCCCTGAAATGTTCCTCAGTTGCTCTTTCACACACGTCCCTCACAGCAGGAGATTTGCCCCCCTCAGCACTTCTTGACCGTGACAAACCTGACCTTCTCTCCGCGATGATCGAGACTTTTCTTAAACCTCCCTTCAGCCTGCTCCGTTTCCTACCTCTCCAGTCCTTAAACAACCAGCTGCCTGACTCTGTGTGCCGTACCTTCCTTGTGAGTCACTGCTTTGAATACTAGAGGGCGCCAGTGCTCTCATTTCTACTCGATTATCATCCAGTCGCTTGCTGTGATTTACAAAAACAAAACCAAACTCCCCCCCTCCTCTGACTCAATCCTTTAACTCGTCCACCTCTGCATGTATTAAACACAAGCCTCTTCTCTTTAATGCAGCCTGTTCTTGTATTAAACACAAGCCTGATGCTTAATAACGTCCCCACAGCTGCACATCCATTTCCCCTCCTTTGCACTGCTGTAACTTTAATTGTGTTTATTCTGCTTTACTGGCCCTACTTACTGGAAAGAAGATTTGTGTCTGTGCACTAAAGGGGATTGGAGTTTTAATAAAGTGTGGGTAAAGTAGACTGAACGCTAAGTCATCAGATTGAAGGTGATTGTTGATGCTGTACACGCTCTGCTCTTCTTATTCTGTGTAATACGCTTAATGGGATTTGTAATTTAATGACGTTCCTTTTTTTTAATCGATAGCAGAAATACTGCAGCTTTGGTTCCTTCATGAATAGTAAGTAGAAATGAATGAGATGAGATCAGCTCTGATGTATTCATGATGTACAGTACAGGCTGAGGGTTATTGACCATTTTCTGGTCCAGGCTGGGAAGCATGCGTCTGATTTCCAGATAGTAACGGTGAATTAAAGGGTTTTAACCAATAGCTCAATGTTTTCAAATCTGCAGGTTGAGCACCAACAGAGAAGACAAAACAAATGAAAATCCAAAGATTCCATAGACTGTGTAGTAGTGGACGAAGCCTGAGCGACATCACCCATTGGTTACGGAAGGGCGCTTTATCGAGTATAAAAACATGGACGTACAGTCTCAGTGACATCACCCGTTAATATCTGAAGACAGTCGATGGCGGTCGCCATATTGGAAACTTTTGATCTATCTAGAAACATGCCATGAGCTGGAGCTGAGGCGGGCCTTGAACCTCCTGGCTACAATGCGTCTGTCTGTCAGTCAACTGGCCCGCCCCCTTATTATGCAAATGTGAACAGAACTCCTAGCTTCTTATATTGAAAGATGAGTTATAAAAACAAGACTTTTTAATATAAAAATTAGCTTTTCATACCAAGTTCATTTGTTGCACAGGCTGTAAACATGTTTATCCAGTCGTTTTATTATGGGCCGTAATGGGGTTTCCAAGTGGACACTTGAGGAACTGCAGTTTTTTGCACTTCCACGCCGGCTTCATTTTAATGTCGTTTGGGTTGCTGCTTCGTTGTAAGCGATGACTTGTGCGTATTTCCAGCTCCTACAGCAGAAACACTAACACCTTGTAGCCACTTAGAATTATGTAGCCTATATCTTTGCAAACTGGTCTGCATATAGACCAGTTCAAATAAACAAATGTGGGCCCTCTGAATACCGTTTTGACCGCCTGCATGTTTTTGATATTCTGCTCCTTGTTAGTCCTGTACCTGACACATTTCTCACCCATGCCAGTTTAGATAATTCCCCCCCCCCCCCCCCCCACCCCCCCCCCTTATTTTCAACAGTAAACAAAGCAGACGAGTCGGGGTCTCTCATCAACTCGAGTATTTGCAGTCAGTGTTTGCACGCAAGTCATTAGAGCAAAGCAGAGGTGGGCCTTATTATTTTTAATAATCTGCAGTTTTTTTGCTGCTTCTTAATCCCGCAGGATCTGATGTCGGCAACTCTGTGATCCCCACACCTTCATCCTCCTCCTCCTCTGTGTCCACGGTTAATGATGCTCAGTCATACGGGCGCTTCACACTGCAGGAAGCGGCTAAACAGCAGCGTTTAAAACATCAAAGTCGTCTGATATCTTCACGGTTCGGTTGACATTTTTCTCCTTCGCCTACCAAAAAATCAGAATATTTAGAATAAAACCAACAATTAAAGTTTACGTTGATCGCCAGTCTTTCTATATCTTCAGCATTACAAGAAATAATGTCACTCTGAGTATCAGAGTTTGAATCTTTGTACATTTTCTCACATCTTGTCTTTGCTGATGAAGCTGGCTTTTAGCAGAGTGTTCACCACAAGACAAAATCAGTCATTATACTCCAGGTGTACTTCAGAGTGGATTATGTTTGATCTGTATTCTTCACATACTCTCACTAACCATTAATCCTCTGTTTCCTTCATCAGTCTCAGAGTTTATTAATGGAACTTGCACACAGGTAGACTCGGGCGTTCTCGTGTATTTGGATGCTTTACGACTGAAAGACTGCAGGAATGAACGTATGTGCATCCTCATTTAAAAACCACAGAGGCTGCACTCTGCACAAACAAATCAATAGACGAGTAATTGAGTGACGGCAGCATCCTGAAATGGAGCTAATTTAATAAAACATTGGTTCCACTTCGTCCTCGGTCTGACTGCGTGAAGGTTAAAGACACGGGGGGCTTCCTTCCAGGGACCGCCAGCCGAGGAGGATTTCATTTCTCAGAGAGTCGAGGAAAGTCAGCGCCTTCCTCCAAACCCCACAAAGTTCTCCATGGATATCTGAGGGGATTTCTAATGTTACAAAGACAGGTTTAGTGGCTGCATGTGGAGGCTGTTGCAGACACAATTCTTTCCGTTTTTTTGCCGGGTCATCTTCAGTTTCTTGTGTTTTAAACACCCGCTCTGAGACTTTTTTTTCCTGGCGTACCAACTTCCTGTAAAGGAGCTAATGCTCAAAGTTAACTTTAAAGGCTCCTAATTAAGTCCTTCAAATCGTGTGGGACGTGTTAATTGGGATACTTACCAATCAATTCATGCCAGTAAATTGCTAGATTAACCCAGAGAGTCTTTTCATCAGCAAGTCAGCAGAAAATGTCACAGCTGGAGACTCGTGGTTGTTCGCCTCTATTTACAGATTCTGCAGAACTTGTAGGGCGTTTCTAGCACACGGCGTATCATCCACTGCTCCCATAATGCAGCAGAAATCTGATCCACATTTAAGAGGATTCTCTCCCGGTGACCGCTGAGATATTGCATTTTTGAGCATGTGACGGTTACCCTGACCTTTGAATTTTCACCACCACACTTCAGTGAGCTCATCATTGGGTTTCAGTCGATGTTGGCGCGGAAATCTGAAAACATTGTGTCGAGGCGTTCCTGAGATATTCATAAGACAGGAATCTGGTTTATATGAAGAAGTCATAGTGGAAATGATCTTTGCCCTTGAGGCAAAACAATATTTTCACTTCATTATTTTATCCGAACAGAAGTTTTCATGTGACTTTCATGTGAATTGTGTCCTAATTGCATTAAAAAAAAGATGCTATGACCTAAAAAACAATCACAGCAAACGTGACCTTTGACCTACAACTTCTCATCAGTTCATCCCTAAGTTCCAGTGGACGCTTTTACCTCTTTACGAGGAGCTGCCGCGAGACAAACGGAGGAGAAAACATGCCGTCCAGCCACTTGAACAAGTCTGTTTTTTTTTTTTTTTTCCCAGAACATTTATTTACACCACATATGAGCAGAATACAGCGTCACTCTTCACAGAAGACCGGTCAGAAGAACTGTCATGAACATTGATCGGATGATCGGATGGTCCGTTTCCCTCTTGGAAACAGAGCGGCCGCACGACTTTCCCAAACAAAGAAGAACCGGTGAACAACAGCCATTTACATATTCAAGCATTTTCTTAAACGGGCACTCCTGATTGGTTGGAACCTAAAGCACATTTTTGGCCTCAGAATCTCTGCTTTGTTGTTCGCTCGATTTGAAAATAAATAACGCCCAGATGAATAAACCCAACAAAATCAATATATGACTCATCCAGGGAGTCAAATGTACTTTCATTGGTGCGGTTTAGAACATTTAGTATTTGGTCTTCAGCAGAGGCTCCATGCAGTGATACAGTTTGGACATCTTTTTCAATGTAAAGCTATAAAGGGACTTGAACTTAAAGGGGAATATGGCAGACACAACCTGATGTATTTGTGCTCATAGCTTGATCTCACACTGCACTGTCTCTATGTGTAAGAAATTGATTTTATCGTTTGTTTCCAATTAAAGCTCAGTGTCTCCTTTCTAAACGAAGGAAAAAAGTGTCTTACTAATGTCTATAATGGATACATTCAGCTCTATGTAACCTAGAATCATCCTCTCATCGTACGATGCTGTGCCGCTGTGGAAAATCTGCAAAAATATATGGGGGGAAATCTGCAGTAAAGAGGCCTCAGAGCGGCTCTAAATCAACTCTCGTCTCACTCAAAGTGCCTTCTTTTGCAAAATCTATGAAGATGATCTGAATACTGTTGTGTTAAATACAAAATGTGCATCATCCAGAGCAACATAAACATCAGCATCAACGAGAAGGAGAACTGTCACTGAAAGCCGACAAAATCAAAGCTCAAAAATATCATTTTCCATCTAGACTGTTACCGGCATCTTTTACAGCGTGTAATAACCCGAAAAAGAACTTCAGAGCAGGCTCCTGACGAAACGCTTCACTTCACAAAAAAAGAGCAAAGAAATGTAGAGATGTCCCCCCCCCCCCCCCCCCCCACCGGCTGCAGAGCGGCGCGCCCTTCAGGAACGCTTCTCAAACTGTCTTTTTCTCCAGGCTTCCAGTGTCATTCTTCGAGGTCACGGTGGTCAATCAATCACATCAACAGTTTGTCATGATGCTGAGGAGGTACAAAGCCGCCGCCGTGTCCAAATCTGCTCCACAGCTGTGATCGCGGGTCGGAGCTCCACGTCAACCTGCGACAGAAAGTGTGTTCACTCAGCTGCAAACACATATTTTAAAAACCGGCTGTAAACAGTTTTGGCTTTTTATCACTGGGCCTAACTGGGATATTTGGATTTCCTCCCTTTTAACCAATCAACAAGGAAATTGGCAATAAAGGAGATTTCAGGAGAGTAGATGTTATGACCAAAAAGAAGCTGTACCTGCTCCTTTTTTGTTCATCTCTATGTTTTTTTCTTTAAGTGAAGGTCGACACTTCAGATAATTAGAGTTAGAGCAAAAGGTGCAATCAAGTTTGGCTCATTTCGCTAACGTCTCAAGGATAACCTAAAGAAGTGATGTTTAACCCTTTTTGACCCTTCGATTTGCCCTAGATATGCCCTCACAGCAGAGCGGTGAGGGCATCCTCCGTCTACGTCACAGGGAGGAGGGTCAGCAGCGGCGGGAAGAAGGTCAGGACGAGGAGAAGCGGTGAGCTGGCCTGCAGGCTTGACGTGGCTGCAGACGGGGCGGGTCGCTTCCTCCTGGGCCCGTTGCAGAGCGGCGTGTTGCAGCAGGAGATGCAGACGGAGTTCAACCTGCCGGTGCAGAACTGCTGGTACCCCGAGGAGGCGATGAGGCAAGCTCCAGAGGAGGCGCACGACTTCCGATAATGGATACCTACACAAAAAAACACAGAAGAAAAGATAGTTTACTATGTATGTCCACACAGTTATTGGCCACTCCTCCAACCTCAACCTGAGAGAAAGGGGCTTTATTTCCTCTTGTTGTAATGAGTTTACAGGGATTGAAAATATTACAGATAAGAGCGCTGTGTTGTTCAATGCTGCACCATTTCACTGCACAGCACAGCCATGGAGTTATTGACTTTGTGTCTGCTCTTATATACTGATGTTTGACTGTGTCCTATATGTCACCATAATTTAGTTGCTTGTATGAAAAACTTATATTCTGCAGTGTTGTAACTTTTTATTGCACCCCAGAGAGCCTGATTCCATTATGAAGTCATGTTTCTCCATTTGGTGTTGATGTAACACGTACACTATGTTATAGAACTCATTTTACTGTTTTATGAAACCTTCTTATTCTGTTGTTTTTCTTCTCCCGCAAATAAAATGTTTCCATATTGGACAAGAGAGACAGATAAATGAAATGTGTGCAGAATGTCACTCTGTCAGACCATTTGAAGTTATAGTAATAGTATTTTTCATCATGAAGCCAGTCCTGATTAACACTTTCCATAGCACAAATAATCTTTAAAGTTTTCTCCTTGCCAAACAGAATACTGCAGGGGTGCGTCCAGGAGCTTGGCTTTGGGGGTGCCTCAGGCCCCCTGTGAAATCTGGCACCCTAAAATCCTCAATCATGATTGGCTATTTTCCTGATTAGAGGCGGGACTTGTGTTCACTTTAACACTTATCACAGGGAAAAAAAAAAAATCTATTTATATAATTTTGTGTGTATTAAACGCTTTCATTTCCGTTTCGAAACAAATTCCACAAATTTACTCCAAATACTGAAACTTCTCTTTGATTTATGTTTGTTCTGCCTCTAAATACAGTCTGGTAACATGTTGTTGTATTTGTACATCAGTGATGCTATTTAAAAATCTACAATCGAATGTCTTTATAGACATTTTAAAGTCATTAAATAATGTGGCAAAATTGTAAGGTGAACCCATTATCGTGATGTGTATCAGCGTTTAATTACATCTCTCATTTTTTAACCCATTTAACTCATTTTACCTGATTGATGTTGCTGGACTGGCTGAATAAAGGCACCCCCCTTTATTTGACACCCTACAGATGAACCTTTTTATTTTCTGTGCCGTAGTGCAAAGCTAATCTAATGTTGTGCCACTTTAAGAAAAGGCTCGTCTCTTTGACAAATGAGCTAAATAAACTGGAACAGGGAGTGAAAGTACAACAACACATCACTGGAATGCCTCCTTAAAACAATGAAAGGGCTTTAGGTTTGTTTTTCCGTGTGGCTTTATTTTCAGACTGATGTGTTACACAGTGTGAAGATCTGTCTCCGAGCCAACGCTATCTGTATCACAGTGAGTCTATCCACACATCAATCCATGCCTCTCCGTCCACCTTTGAAGCCGAGCAGAAGAACAAAATAACAGATAACAATGTCTATTACGCTGAAAATCACAGGGGATTGCTTCGACCTGATCGGCCTCCTCTGCTGGGTCGGAGAGTCACATATTTTCTGGATTAAAAGGTGTTACATCTGTGAGGGGGGGGATGGATCGTCTGGTATCCTTTTGGAGGGCTGTGTCTCTGTCTCATTAGTCATTTTAAAGGCGAGAGAGAAAACGCAAACAGCTGATTTAATGTGCTGTTTATCTGTGCTGCAATTGCATAACTTGAAAAATGACACATCGACGCGATAAAAGTTTTTTTTTTTTTTTTTTTTTTTTTTGACCTGCCGTTTTCCAGACAGCCTTGTTTACGACATCGTCTCAGACTCATCCCAGTCGAGGCATCAGTATTTATGCTAATTGTCTGCCCTGTTTGGCATCAAGAAGATTGCTGAGTGCTTAGTGACTTCATGTAATTGCCTCGCCTCCTCTGACTGCTGAGGAAATATACTCAATGCTCAGAGGTGTCCTGTAACTTCTTAGTGATATGTTAACCGCCGGGCTCCAATTGGTCACATATTAACCATCGATAAACTGGAACTCTTGCTTTTCGACTCATCCTGCACATTCACATCCTCAATCAACAGCATTAATGACTCTTTCTTGGATTACACTGGAAAAAAAACGCTGAGCTCAGCCGATGCAATCCAAACAGCGTGAGAATGAATCGTCCCCTTACCGTCGGGTTTGACCAGCACCTCCTTCTGACACATGTCCTGGACGTTGACGGTGCAGTTGACGATGTACTCCGGTGTGGAGCAGTCATTGTGCTTCATCTCCTCGCACTGGTAGCACTGGATCTGAAGGGCATCTCCTGCACCACGGAGCACAAACAAGAATGACAATTATTGTAGAACTTCTTTAGATCGATACCATCAATGATTTCTTATGAGATAAGCAAAATTATACGTTTAAGCTTGGGAAGAAAAATATTCAACTCAAGATACGAGATACATGCGTCTGAGACAATTTATGAATAAATCTGACTCTTGAAGTTGAATATTTACTCCTAAGATCATAAATAAAAAGTGTCACTAAGTTCTACTACTTTAACGACAAAAGGCAAACAAGGGGAGACAACCGCAGACAGCGCCCTCTGGTGGTCAAAAAAAGACTATTGCGATATATTTTCTTGTTAAATCGAGTCATTTCTGAGATTTTTATGAAAAGACTCTCAAGTTGTTGGGGTATGAATCAGCAGGCCATTAGCTTAGCTTAGCTTAGCTTAGCTTAGCACGAAGACCAAAACATGATACAGCTAGCCTGGCTCTGTTTAATGGCACGTTAATCACCTAGCAGCACGTTTAGACCACTGATGACAACTTTTATAATAATTTTACCCCAAATGATTGAAAATATTACTTTATCAAATCTTGTGAAATATATTTTTAAATCTTAATATCGATTTGAAAAGTAGGACGAAGTAAGTGAAACCAGCTTCATTGGCGTCACTGCTTTTCTCTACTTCAAGGTCACATTCCTGTTTTCCAGGAACCTTATATGTTAGTCTTACTGAGTTAATACTACTGAAATTTGTTCACAGTACTCATAGATTCACTCGTTTTGTGAATCTATTATATAACCTCTTCTTTATCTTTTCCTGGAGTCAAACTGCAGAGGCTTTTATGGATTTGTGTGAGTGCCTTTGATGGTGTTGCAGCAAAAAAAAGAAGACTAATGGAGAGTGCAATGTCATCGGCCCTGTTGTCAACACATTGTTGTGACATTACGGCTGCTGGAGAAGGGCAGTGGCGAGGGTTCTGTGTCTTTACAAAGAAAGAAGAAGTCCAATCTTTGGTGTTTCTGGGCTGTTTTCATTGCCTGTCTCATGAGTGTCAACAGAGAGGTTATGGATTCACATGCCAGAGGTGAGAACAAGCTGTAAAGTAACAGAAAACACATGAAAGTGTGTTTGAATCCCCTTTTAACTGCATGGATTTCAGAGGTGATAAAGCGCCATTTACAACACAAACAGGCTGTAAGAGGGGACTGGATGCACTCTGGCGTAGCAGAGATTACCCGTGTGAATTCTCTTCCCCTGAGATAATAAAAATGTGGATATCCGACAGCTTGCACTTTGTCGTCTCGTAAAAGATAACATTCAGTGATTCTTGGGGCTTTTTGCAAATTTCATCTGATGCTTTTAAAGCCTCAAAACTCATTTTTTTTTTTTTTTTATGGTGAACGCCCTGCAGAAAGGGCAAAGCATCTGTGAAAACTTTGAGGCGTAAAACCGGAGAAAATGTAACAGCTTTGAGTCAAGATTATGTCAGTTAAAATTGACATTTTGGTGCTTTTTTTGTGTGGCTGTTAGAGCTAGAAAAATAAACAATCAAACATTTGGGATCATTTTCACGCAGACAGTGTGCTTTATGTGCAAAAGTTCTGTGCAAATATCATCACAATTTCTCAAGAACCCTTTACATCACTGGCAAAGTCCAGGGTGTGTGGATGATTTTTGCAGGCATGTGAAAGATAAAAATTGTTCTTCATTAAAAAAATGAAGTCTTAATCAGCACAAAATTGAGATGCCAAACCTAGTCTGGTTCAATTCATATTTCTATAAGATATCTTCAATATCAGCATCATATGGAGGCATTCAATCAAAACCTTCCACTCCCACTGCCCTTTCTCTCCCAAACAACCAACACAAGCAATCCGTCCCTGCTGACATATATTACCGATGTAATTATTGAAGTGGCACCAAGCATTAATCTCAACTCCGACAGCACCATCAAAACGCATCTGATAAAGGTCCCACATATAACATCACAACCCAGGACTAATTACTTTAAAGCAAGCAAATATCTGCAACCTCCATCAATCATTGTGATAACAGGGTACACTCTTATTTAGGAGGAACATCTGTCAAACCGGAGGGCACAAGCCTATCAGGTTTGCAGAATGGCTCGAAATCTTTTTTATTTTCCCCCCAACAGCAAAACAAAAGGTGATAAGAAAATCCTGTTTTGCACCCACTGCATTCAGAATCCTATAAACTATAATCACTGCCGGCTCCACAAAACAGAAAAATAAAGGAATAAAATGGCAGCATCTTCAGCAACATTTATACTGAGAAGATCCAAAAGAGAACTGAAATCAAGACGCTCCTTGGAAACGTAATGTCGCAAAGATAAAGAAGTCGCTGCCTCTGTCTTCTTCCCTACGTGCCAAAAAAGCGCACACGAGTCCAGCACAGAAATGATCCGTCCATGCGTAAAACAGCACCAAAAAACGCAACGTGGCTTTTAATTATTGCTCATTATGGCAAGAAGAAGGTCTGATAGAGAATAAGAAGCAACACATTAAAGGGTGTTATTGGCTTGAATCTGTGTCTGTCACTTCTTCCAAAAAGCGCAGAGAAGCCCGGCGAGGCGCCCTCGCATCTGTGCGTAAAGAGCTCCACAATCGCAACGTGATTGTTATAAATTTCTCATTATTTTTCCATGTTTCAAAATCTTTCCAAAAAGAACACAAAGATACGTTAAAGTTTCTATTTAATCCAGATCTGGGAGCCAAACCGTAGCCAGAGTCGTAAATTACGCATAGGAAAATTATTGACGAAAAGGCAATTCTTCAAAAATAAAGTCGAAAATATTTTATAGAATTATTTTAGAAACAAAAGAGATATACTGGTTTAAATATCTATGCTTTGGATGCAAACCATATAAAGTCAATTATTTGTTTATAATTATGCATGTTACACCTGTTACGCACGAATGAAGACAGAATCCATAGAGTGTAAATGGCTCCACTGTCTCTTCAACTCGCACCTTACCTGCGTCAAGAAAGACTCCGAATAAAGTCGCAAAAACGAGAAGACGCATTCTCTCCCAGAAGCCGCTCGGAGGGGAAACATCCGAACAAGTGGACTTGTTTTAGGCGGAGGAGGCATGGAGGAGTAGGAACCGCGGCGGAGGAACACCAAACCCGGATCCGCTCATCCTCTCGGCTCTGGTTTAAGGTGAGAGCAGAACGCTCCGGAGCGGGGAGAGAGAGAGAGAGAGAGAGAGAGAGAGAGAGAGAGAGAGAGAGAGAGAGAGAGAGGAGACCAGAGCGCAGAAATCATCAGGCGCACCACGTGATGATGAGCGCACATCTGGTATTTTCATATCTCAGTTATGCAGTGCGCCTTTATGTACTGATAGAAGAGGTATTCAAAACGTAGTTTACACATATATGGCATTTCACTCTTCACTGATTTTTTGGATTTATAAATGATAAATCTATATATATTAATTATTAATGTAATCAATTTGTCAACTTTTATCAAATATTGTCATGTTTGTCTGAATGTTCAGAGATAGTTTACAAGTATTATGTTGCTGTAGGTGTTTTATTTGTTGCATCTCTCTTGATTGTGTTGTTGTTTGTAGAGAGAGAGAAAAATCATCCGAGCGAGCACTAACTAATTGCGTTTATTTATACGCGTGTTATTACCCATCAAGGGCCTAATGGTTATTAATGCCTCCGCGCGGAGCAGCAGCAGCGAGGTCTTTCAGTAAACTGTCGCCGGCTTTGAGCTTCACCTTCCCGCTGACAGACCTTGAGGGGGGCGGTGATTACACACATCGCCCCCGGGGTGAAAGATTTCAGGGTGCTCTCCAAACATTTTTGTTTTCATGGTGGGGGGGAAAAAAAGCTTGAATGAATCACCTTGTGACTTATGCATGCACGAGGGTGCATCATGCCTTATCTAAATAAATAAAAATACCAAAACACATGTTGGAGCTCAGTTTGAAATAGGAAATAGTTTCTCATATTTATTTAGGAAATAGTTACATAAAATATAGCATTAAAGTCTGGTGTAACAGACAGAATTGCACACAGTAATAATAATAACATTAACATTATTAATAATAATAATAATAATAATAATAATGATAATAATAATAATTACCAAAGTAACACTGCTGGTAACCATTTCTCTTTACAAAGGAACCAGGAACATTTAAGGAGAGAGGTGAAGCATGACAATCACACTACAGTCTGACAGTACAAAATGTGGGTATAAATACTGGACATCTAGAAAAATACACAAGTCCTCTTCAGACTCTCTTCATACAATATTAACAGTTTCATAGAAAAATCCAAAACACACACAGGCGGCTCTGTTGATTAGCACCAGCTGGTCAGATTCCAGATAAAGATTTGGCATAATAACTTCACCTAAAGTTCAAATATGTCTTTAAAATAAAGTGATAAAATATTTTAGCATCAGCTCTTATTGATCAAAATAATTTTTTTTTTTTTGAAAACAAGAACTCCTAAAGAATACATGCCGTTTTCAAACAGTAGACGTAAAACCTTGGTTGAATGATTGGCAAACAATTTACACCTTTTTTTGTTGTTGTCTTTTTTCCTTATTTGCATATATCAATCAGCAATGCCCATTCTGATATTAACTTATAGCAGTTTCTATGTACAACATAATATACACCTATGAAAGGAAAAATGAGGTTTGGAGAGTTCAGGTATGCTAAGCTACATCAGAAACTCGGATTCTGAAGTTTTGCACAAGGAGCCCAAAGAAAAAGGAAAAACTTTTTTTTTTTTGTTGTTGACTTATTCCTGATGGCTGCTTTTTTTTTTTTTTAAAGTTCTTACAATCTACATGAGTCCAGTGTGTTCCCTGAGCTACCGACAATGACACTGGATGCGTCGAGGAAAAAAAGCTGGTCGTTAGGTGTACCTGTGCGTCAGGCAGACACTGAAAAATCATCGTTTAAGTGTATGTACCATGTGGAAGCATAGCATGATGTATACCAGCTGACATCAGAACATTTGCAGCAACAAAAGATTTTTGTTTTTACTGCTTAAAATCAGGGATGCACAACATCTCAGCATTGAAATGATCAGCCCTGATATCGGCCTTTCACAGTTATATCGGTAAATATCGGTGCATGTAGTCAATATGAAGCATGGATTGAGATTTTAAAAGAAATCAGTTTCAGAGGAAGACATGGCCACACATTTTCTCCGAAATGAACTTCTGAAAATAATACAAATTTCAAATGTTCTTTCTTTTCAGTATCTGACATGAGAAGCTGGAAATGATGAGATATCGGTATCAACTAAAATATCTATACCATGCATCCCTACTTGAAATAACACACAATGACAAGATTGGCAACTGATTTGACCGTAACACGACTTAACATTAACAAAAATGAAAGACAATGTGATTGTTGATGTAGTTAATGTTGTAGTAGATGTAAAAATATTGCTTAAAAAACCAGTAGAAAAGACGAACGAGGTGTGTTATGATGTCTTGTGATCCTGGGCAACAGACTTAGCAGCAAACATAAAATGACACCTTAGGTCTAGTCTCTAGCAAACAGGAATGCTGTCAAATCAAAATGTTATTGCCCTCAGCGCTGCTCATCACTGCTTGAATAATCTTTCACTTTACACTTCTTACAAACTTTGTACAGTATTTCTTACAGTGCAATGATAAGAAGTTCCCCAGCATTGGGGGAAGAGGAAACAAAAAAAATTGCAATGAGACAATGCTGTATATTGCTGTCAAGTCCACCACACCCAAAGTCAAACTATTAAAAGTCCAAGTTTGGTGTTGAGTTGAGGTTTCATCCTCGTGTCTTGAATTCTAATAAGTGCTTTGCGTTGTACATAACCAGGAAAGGATCCATGCTTAGCGGCAGGGTCGAAGTCAAGACCAGTTGAGTCCAGTTGGAGTCATTTCCAATCATTGGTTAAAAGTCAGTTTGAATTGAAACCATGTCCAAGGGGGATTGGGACCAAAGTCAACAAACCAAGTCCTGTTGGATATTCTTTTACTCGATAAAGCTGACATTATTGCTTAAGGAGATTTGAAAGGTTGAACAAGGATAACAATCAATGGGGAATCCCCACCATTGGTTGGCAGTATGCTTCAATAACTAGCCAGTCAATGCATGGGGTTTTGAATGCAAAGAGAGTAAGAAAAAGTTATCCAATAAGTAAGGGAGTTGGTCTGACAACAAAACTTGACCCGGACTCTGGCACTGAGGTCCTGCCTTGGTACTCGTTGCCCCTACACGTCATTGGAGCCCTGACTGGTGCAGGAGGAGAAGCTGTCGTACAGCGAGTCACTGAGTGAACCCACGGGATCCGCCCCGGGCTTGCTCGAGAAGCTAGAAGAAGAAGGCTCGTCCAACTTGCAGCAGTCTTCGACGCTCTTTGCTGTCTCAACAAGGCAGTCCACAACGCGGCTGCCCGAGCCGGTGTCCGGATACAGGCTGCCACTGCTGGAGCTGCTGTGGTTCAGATTGTTCAAGGACTCCAAGGAGAAGTCGAGAGATCCTGACTGGTTTGCACTGATTGCTGTCTTCTCCATGGGTATCTCTTTCTGCAGAGGAAAGAAAGGACTATGCATTAATTCAGAGCATACCAAACGATATTTGTACTCATCTTTACTCATGGTTAAACTTATTGTTTTGTCTCATGTTCATGCTGGTGAGACCTTCCACACATCTATTGGTTAGACGGATCTGCTTAGCACAGAAGTAAGTCTCATGTTGCACCATGTAACTCATCTCATTTGCAGTGTTGTGCTGCAAAGCAATAAGGCAAATGCCACTTGGGAGCACGACAGTGATCTATATTGAGACTTTTATCGTGCTCAAGGACCAAATGTATGTCTTGGGTGTTGGCAAGCATGCATCACTGGGCATCTGTGCCCACCCACTCCCCCCCCGTTATATTAACTGTCTTGTAAGATGATTTTTTTTGTAGAGCCCGTGGCGGTCTGCTTTATAAATAAGCATAATTTACAATATGTTACTCAGAGGAAATGTTACGGCTAAAGCTGCTATCTGTCGATGGCGCCTTAATTAGTGGGAGGATATAATCCTGGATGTGCTCTGAGTCGTGACAGTTCAGGAGGTGTTACTTCTAATCTTATCCCTGGACTGGCTGTGTCTTCACATCCGAGCATGATGGCCCTTCAAGGGTACAGGCCTTGAGGCAACTCAGCAACAAAAGTGCGAAAGCCTGCATTAATTAAGCAGTGGATTCTTTGGAACTCTTTGCCACATCATTGCTACACTAATGACCCACGAGTCAGACACTGTCTTGGGAGAACAAAACAACACATGAAGCTTAAAATAGTCCTTTGTTGTTCATGATGCGCCAACTATTTCAGTGACCTCTACTGTACGTCTCAAAATGCACTTTAGGGAGCTTGTTACTGTACCAATCAGCTTCAAAATCCCTCCTCAGGCGCTGTAAACTAAATTCTCTGGGTATCTGCATTTTCCACAAAGCAGTTCCAGTCAGGTATTTCTGCAGAGGTAAGTACACAGAGGAATAGCTGGGGGGGTCAAGGCAACCTCTTGGGATGCTCCAAACCTGGACAATTTAGCAGTTTGTTGTGTTCGGTGTATCTTCCCTGAGACCGACAACTAGAACTTCACAAGCATCTATCTCGAGTGTCGGGAGACAAGAGGGGAAAAACTCCAGAAGGCTAGGAACAAATTCAACATTTAGAAGAAGAACATCTGGGCACATAGCCAATAGCTAACAGTAGTCTACCACAGAGCCCTCTACCACCACTTCAAACCAGAGTGCAAGCCATCCACTCACATCGTTTACTGTAAGTAGCCCAAATAAGCTACTTTTTGGCGCCATTAGGAGTCGTTTGTTAATGAGTTAAACAAGACCAAAAATTATGTTTTTGAATTGATTGGGAATACAATTCAGACTCAACCTCCATTGATATTTATTTTACTGTAACCTCACATTCTACATATATTTTTGAATGCTTTCTGACAAGTTCTACAGAGACAGCCGGTCCATGCATAATGCTTTATATATCGGGCTCAATGTGTGGGAGGAGAGAGCACAAACAATAGTGACTGTGGTTCTCAGCCGTGTTCCTCTCAGGCCTGAAGCCTTGTCATTTCCTCTCCTAGCTAGCTAATTGCATTCACCTGCCAACCCAGGTGTAAGCTATCCTGTGATTTAGAGGTTGGAATGAAACCACCGGGACTCCGAGCACAGATAGCCAAGTACGAGAACTATTTGTACAAGCAGCAAGACAAGCTGGAGAAGAAGAAAATCATGCCTCTGTTCCCAAAAAGCAACATGTCTAACAACTGCATTCTGCTTTATTAAGGACTCTACAACTTGAGAGCTTGAACTAAAAACTATTTCAAATCAAACTTCCACTATAAGATCCCTTCAAACCCACTTCATGTGCACTTATTATGACCTTTTTTTGTGGGCACCATCAAAATAGATTTGTAAAGAAGACAGACTCAAAGGTCTTGTGTACCAACCGTGCAAAGCTGCAAAGCTGTGAGAACAAATTTCCTCCTGGGGGACAATTAAGTATTGTATTATATTGTATAGTCAAAGGAAAAAACGCCCAAAGGAGACATCTGACTCTTGGGTGATATGAACTGTTACTTAGGTTTTTGTAGGTGAGGAGGTTAAGCTCAAATGAAGCACAGGTGTTGCATTCAGATTAGACTTTCAACTAAACACCCACATAATGCTGCTCAACATCACTTATATGATTACAGTCAGTCATGGAAAAAATACTTTTTATGGCCTTAGGAAACACAAGAGGGCGTGACGTGAAGGGTAACAGAGATTAGAAGAGCTGGGTGACAGTGAGAAACAGTCTTTGTGTTTGGACTTTCTCCCCAAACCCCTGCTATATATCTGTCTCTGGACAGAAACAAGAAGAAAGATGGGGATGTGCTGTCTTATCGCTGATTGGGTTTGATTTTGGAGTAACACAATTACCAGTGGATCGAACCTTCTCGGTGCTGCTCTCTGTACAACCTGCGGGTTCAGCCTAAATGATGGCTGCACACATAACTGAGTCTGCAGGCAGAAGCCTCAGTGAGAACTTCCCACTTGAAAACACGAGGGGCCAAATCGGTAAGTGGTTCTGCATCATATGTCAGTAATGGGATGTCTAAACTAGAATTGAGTGAAGTGCTTCACTCAAAGCTTCTTCTATTGTGACTTCAGCAAGATATAGTTTTCCTCCTTTCCCTTGCTGCAATGTTTTCTTCTCTTTTCTTGTTCCTGACATTTTTTACTTACACAGATATGACTTTTTTGCTAAATCCACTGTTTTTGTAGTTCCATCTACCTACATCCAATGATCTCCCTGATTTAGGATTTTTGACGGTGGTGAAGTCACCGTGAGTTGATGTGACTTAACTAAGGTCTGCAAACCCTATGTTTCCTGCTGCTGCTTCAACTGGTGAAATAAGTGATGGCTCTTGTGACAGCCAAAGAAAATACTATTTTTAAGTCACTGAGATAAGTGCCAACCACGATTTCTTTCTGGTCAGCCAATCAAGACAAGACGAGACATGGTCATTAAAAAATCACCAACTGGTATATTTTAATTTTTGCACGGATGTATGCAACACAAAGAAGCAGCCTGGATGAACTGATTGATGAAGAGCTAAGTAACAGGCTTCCCTTCAGCAAGAAAACCAACCTCCTTTGTTCAACTTCTTTGTAGAAAACTACTGATTTGTCAGGATGAAACCAGATAGAGAGTTTGTTATTTTATTCAGGTGACTTCTTCAGTAAAGAGGGTGAGATTATTTGGTTTCTCTCCTCAGGGATATATAACATTTTAAAAGACTATTTAAGTGCAAAAGGGCATATTAATCTGGCCTGAAATCTTAAGGAATACACCATTTACAAAGATAATACTTATCATTTAGTCATCCCAATTTAAAGCTCCAAGTTTCCAATCTGCGGGATAATTCATATAATATGGGGAATTCACAGGGTTATTGAATGTTTAATAAGAATGGTAAAAATCACATTGTATGCAGACGACAGTGTGATATATGACAGGTCTATTCCCACTGTGCATACGGCAAGATGATTTGTATCTTCATTGGGCGGCAAGTTTTGGATGAACAATTTAAAGGTAGAAAACCTACACTGCTGCTCCAGTATTGTGCTGGCTAGCAATGCTATCATTCTGACAGCAGCTCAAGAGGAGCACATATTTCTACTGTTGATATTCATTTGTACGCCGATATAGTTTTGGTTATCCAGCGGCCCTATTTCAAATTACACGTCAACTGAAATGTTCCCTTGCCATGTAATCATTGCTCAAGGAAACAAGCTGTTCCATGCTCGCGGAGAGGCTGTGCATGCTGATTTTTCTGACTGCTGGTTTGGGGACGCAGGTCACATAGACCTCAGGAATCCCTCCAACTTCACTGATGTGACTTCTTGGCACAAGTTGTTTTCCTGCAGCGGTTCCTTTCTCCTTCATACAAAGGGTGGGAAAAGAAAAGAGAGAGCAAGACGCAAAGGAATGAGAAAAGTTTGGGAAGGGACTTCAAGGAAGGACAAGAGAAAACTGTTTAGAACAGAAGTCAACTGAGAGGAGCTGTAGCTAAATAGAGAGAGGCAAAACTGAAAGGAAGACGAGGAGAGACACGTGGGAGAAAGAGGGACTCGGAGGAAGGAGAGGATAGAAGCAGAAGGGGGCGGAGGTTCGCCGTTAGCAGGGCTGTCAGGTGCTGTCAGGATGATGAATGGGAGGCCAGCGCGGGCTGTGAGGGCTCTGATGGGAGCCGCTGAGCTTTACATCACTCTCCTGAGTGTTTGTGAAAGGTTATTAAAGGCGCTTAAATCACCCGCTTCTGACACGGGGCCCGCTACCAGCCACCAAACTTCCCCAAAAGTGCCGGCACTGACGACGTGTGCGGAGTCAAAAGATCCCGAGCCGAGCAAAGACAAAAGGAAAAAGCGGCAGCTCAGGTCTCAGGTATTGACATGCAATGAGAGGGGTTGAGGAGGTGATGGAGACGCAGATGGATTGTCTTCTTTTAAAGGAATAATGTAGGGTAAATGGGTTCAACAGCAGTCATCCATCATTACGGCTGATTCACAGTTCAGTAAGGTTATTGTCAAAATCAATACAGACTCAGGCTCAAAATGGAATTCTATAAAGTGGAAAATCACTACTTTAATTTAGGGGATTTAATAACTTGGTTGTGGAATCACTGCAAATATTTCTCATTCTGGTTTGTATTAAGCCTTTTATTAATTCCACTATTCCCAAAGTCAAGTACTCCTTACTCTACAACCATCCTCCCTTTCTTTTCTGCTGTTTTAACCTGCTGAAATCCATTTCTTAAACATTCCCTGAGTCAGCTCATTTGTTTTGGAGGACAGTTGATATACAGTGTTTGTGTTGGCAGTGCTTATTTTAAGAAGGAAAAGGTTTAAAGACTCACTTTTAGACTGAGAGGGCTTGAAAAAGGTATTGATCCTTTGCTGTGATTAATGTACTCACTTTCACACTCATACTGAAGGTTGCGCCCAGTGTCAAGTTTAGCAAAGGTCCATTATGTAAGGGATAATGCACAACGAGGAGTCCGTTCTATATTTTAAAGGAGAATCTGTCAATAGAGATGAACCCCAGTCATATCGCTGTGGTTACCTGTTTTATACCAAAGCTGACTATTTTGCCAGGGTGTAAAATTAAGAACAAGAACAGCCTCTTTTATTGTAACTTCTTTATATGTGTGTATTATGAAGAAATAGTGAACACCCTGCAGCCAATCAGAATCGAGTATTAACCCAGACCATTGTATAACTTCCATGTTGCAGCCAATCAGATTGAATCATCCTTTAACCACTTCCTGTTCTGTTTGGTAGTTTACTCTTTGCATCAACTTGTTTTAGTTGTCACATGTTCAAGACGATGAGTCCAGTGCTTGAGTGAATGTAAGTTGCTTTGACAGGACCGGACATGATGCGAGATTGTTTTGGGAGTTTGTCTCTTGACCTCTTGTTTCCAGTCGCTGCTAGCGCTGAAGGCTACCCCGCTACCATCGGAAACGTAGCCTAGCGCATCCAATTAGATGACAGACAGGTTTGAGGATGAGACAAACACAGCGCTCTTGTTGGATCGCGCATGTCAGCTAATGGAGTTGTGCTTGCAGCTTGGTTGCACAGCACTGGCTCTCTCTGCTGGGACTCGGATCAGGATTGAAAACGTATCTTTCAGGAGATTCCTGCTTCTCGTTGCTTTGTTAAACTAAGAACCTTGCCTCCTAGGATAACGTCATACACGTTTTTAGCTTGGTGAGTAAGGAAAAGAAAAGAAAAAGCTCAGAGCTTGCACTGATCTTTCTACCAACAAACATCCATCCGAATGTGTCTCTTTAATGTAGAAAATGAATGAAATCTCCAGGAAATTCTGCATAATTATTCAAATTTATGGGTTTACTTGAGCAAATAGTCCATACCTGGTCATGATGTTGAGCTCCAGAAGGACACCAAAGGTCAAGAATAAAACACACGCTGAATAAATTGAGATGTTTTCTCCCTTCTCATACACGACTGTGTTTTAAGCTTGTGTTGAGTCAGATCCTTTTTTCAAAATATGGATTTTTGTGTCAGCGGGAGGAGAGTTTGGCTGTCCCACAGAGCCGAGGCCCTGCAGGCTGGAGGCCATTTCATGGTCTCTGATTCTCATTTGTCATTCAGCAGTGTTAAATACTAGTAGGCAAATACTCGCTGACACGAGAGGGCGAGGCGATCGAAAGCAATTAGGCGCCTTTTTTTTTTAGGAAAATCTGCAAACAATTCCAGTATTTAACCAAAAGAAAGAAAAAAAAAAAGTGTAAAATAAAATGCTTGGGAGTTCAGCAGTTTTGTCCATGCTTTTGGAAATATTTCAGAAGTAAAGTCTGAGTCACTCTGACTATCTGAAAGCCTCCTTGCTGAAGTCTATGACACACCAGAGTGGCAAAAATTCAATTTATTCATCTTCATGCCTCCGCTGCGGGGAGAAAAAATAATATTCAAACCCCGTCACACCCTGTGTCTATCCTGGGTAGAATTTCATTGAGGGCAGACTCTCGCAGCATCTCACACATATTCTCTTCATACATCAGAAAGTCTCATGCATCTACACCTGGAAGCTGCCGGGATTTATCACAGGGATTATACACATTTTAAAATCCAAATCGCAGACATTTTCAGACTGAAATTTCATGTCAAATTCCCCATTTTTCCTACAATATGTTTGACATTACAGCAGAAATAACTCATAGATCATTCTGTCAATAACTGGACTTCTACCCGCACTGTGAGAACGAGATGCTTTCTTATTACTTTGGAAACTTGAGCAAACAAGCACTTTGGTTTGGATCATTTTTATCTGTGATCTCAGTTTAAACATGTTGCTGATAAGTAGCTCGATACACACAAAGGTTAGTCATGGTTGGTTGGTCGTGGAGTCCCAACTGGTGCTGTGCTTGGCCCAGCCCTTTTCACCTCATTTATGCTACCTCTAGGTAATATGATGCGGAAACGCTCCATACATTTTTGGAATAATTGTACTATACTTGTTCAACATGAGTCTGGTTCTGCTCGAGGTTTCTGCCTGATATCAGGAAGTTTGATTGCCACTGTTGACAAGTGCTTCGCTCATGGTGGATTAGTGGTGAGTCTTACTTCCAGTAAACAGAAAAATCCAAGAACCAAACATCAGCATGTTATATTTCTCAACGAGAGTCTAACTGTGTAATGACTAATAAAATGCTTGATAGGAATCAGCAGCATGCCTGTAAATCATCTTTTATGATTCAAACCGATCAGCTGGGAACAATGAGCTGTGTTTTTACTCACGCTGAGCCTGTCTCCAGCTTTGCCATCGAGGGATGACTCTTTGTGCAACAGGTTGTACTGTGAGAGCCTCCTGCTGTCCTCCAGATGTGAAAACACGTCGTGCTGGTAGTAGTCCATGATTGACGGGGTTTTCTCCACGCTGCTCCTCTTCAGGGTGTCCTCGTTGTGAGCCACTGTAGGAACAGGAATTTGGTTGTTAAAGTACGTGGACATGTAGAGAAAGGAAGCAGCTGTAATGTTAAAATGGGAAGAAATTAATGAATCAATGAATCATTTGGTTACTAGAAATTGAAGCCGAACCTGAGTCACTCTTCTTGGTCCTGTTGACCAGAGTCCTCTGAGGCGAGCCCAGAGTGCTTCCCTCGGGTTGAGCCTCAGAGTCGCTGCTGCTCCCCGAGTACGTGCACACTTGCAGGGCTCTTTCCTGTTCATATTAGAAAAAGCAGACTCCTTTTAAAACACAGACATAAAGATAAAAGAGGCACCTTTATACTGTCAGTTATGCTAGGAACAAAGAAAGAATGTGAGATATAAATAAATTAATCTACATAAATCTTGAGATATAGCTCTGTGCAAAATGTATGAGAGGGATTCTTTTTTCCCATTGGAATGATAAAGTAACTGAATTTTTTCAGAGCACAATGAAATATTTAATTGAAGAAATATCCAATATTTAGACTCCCAACTAACCGTCCAATTTGAACTGTAACTAATTTTGTAATTATTTTACTTTCCTCGGGCTGTAAAGGTGTCAGTTAGCTAATTTGACAGTAAAAGACTTACACCAGGGATATCGTGATCCTTGTTTTTCCCCTTCCTCTCTGTTTCCTTCTCTTTGTCCTCTGTGGAGATGTTACTGCGAAGGGCACCAAGACTGAACCTCTTTGTCCTCATTGCATCTGAAAGTCAACAGAGGCAGGACAAAATGAGTTTTACAGTACAGGAAATAGCATAAAAGTGTCTTGCATTCACCATATGGCCAGCTAATGTAATGCATACGGACAGTCGGGGGAGGAAAACATCATTTGAATTCTTCTAAAGTGACAATCTTTCCTCTCGCTGACAGTCTGATGAAGCTCCATTCAACCAGAACCCGTCCAGCTGCCTACACATCCATTTCCAGTATATATATGAATGCAGCTGCAACAATATCCGCTAGCTATCAAACATTAACGGTGTCCAGCCTGCCATTGTTCCCCGCCATGACTCCAGGCAGCTTTCAGGCCGTCAGTCCTGAATGATAAAGCTTTATTATCACTCTGCCTACTCAGACTGGCGCTGCTCTAATTGTCTCTTTTAACATTCAGCTGCATTACAAAAACAGGCTGCTGAAAAGTCTGCATTAAGACACCTTCGTGCTTCTTTCTCTTCAATGTGTCAGGCCATACTGCTTTTCCGGCAGCCATAAGCCTCTGAAGTATACAGTATTTTAAGTAGACTCTCAGCTATCACACCTCTTAGGGGGTAAAGAGAGATATCCAACTTTGGCCCTTCCAATTTTGTTCTCCATTGAGGCCCTACATGGGTTGCTGATGGGCCGTTTTTTGGATCTTATGCCCATTTTTTGCCAATATATATTCTTTTGGGTTGCCTACATGGGCCCCCAGACCAACACATTTTGAAGCTATCGATGAGACGAACACCAGTTGGAGCCCACCTAAATCATCGACATCCCATATAGATAATGATGGCTTTATTATTCTAAGCATGAGGCATTGTTACAAGGCTGAAATGCATCTGAGTTTCCATTGGTTAAAAGATTCTACACAATGATAAAGATGCACAAGACATCTTTAGGCTCTACTAATCAACACAAGGGAAACTCAACTGAGTTCAAGAGCTGAAATGTGACTCAAATTGCTGCCAACACAGCACTGAGGAAAAAAGATTCAGGCTAATGTCATGTAAGCAACAATCCTCTGGTGTTATTGTAGGTTTAATGAGCCACCAGATTGCATCCACTCAACACCTTTTTGCTGTGCATCACGTTTAACTCTGAGCTTTATGATTTATGGCTGTGTTGACATGCTCGTCTAATTGCATTTGTTACTTTTTCCTCAGGGCATGTGTTTCTTTTAGGACACAGACACCTTTGTAATCTCAGCTGAGTATCAGATGTCAGAGTTGATGCATTAGCTTAAGAATTAGCTGAACAAACAAGGTTCTTCTTTTAATCAGAGCCTCTAATAAACCTTCCTCCTGTCTGCTTGTCTGGAGACCTTGAGTGCTCTGGAGGAGAATGTACTACAGAAAAAACACTGACATTCAATATTTTACTGAGCTTCTGAAAGGTGAAACAAGCTGTTTAAGGCTTTCAGCCAACTTAACAGAAGCTTCTATGGACATGCATCTTTTTGCATTGATTGAGAAATCCAATTGAAAGCAGAGGCGGGCATATTTTTATCAAAGACATGTATCTAGAAATATTTTCAGAACAAGAAGAATCAACCCCAATTCTAGCTTTTCTGTTAGCTTTGAGCTAAGTGCAAACATATATACACCAAATAACCCTTTGATGAGACTTTCTCGACTCACCTGAAGTTGCTAATTTGGGCAGGCGGCTCTGGGTGTCTTGCGGGTTGTTGCTACATGTCACAGTGGGGTCGGACAGGGAGTGACCCAAGCTGGCGGGGGCATGCAGGCGGGTTTTTGGGAGGGAAGGCACTTTCACATCAGGTTGTGAGGGGTCTGGGTGAGAAGAGAGAGGATCCCGATCGAGCTCGGAGGGGCCCGCGGTCACCGCACCAGGACTGGATTCGGATTTGGGGATGTGGCGACCGCTGGCCCGGGTGACTGAATCGGGAAGAGGGAAGGTGCCGATCCCACTGTCCAGAGTTCTCATCTGACAGCCGGAGCCTAGAGTGACAGGGAGAGGATTGTGACGTCTGGGAGAAGCAGGGAACAACAACGAAGGAAAAGAGAAAGGAAGGCTTGGATTCACATGCAACGGAAAGGGTTGTGTGTGTAGAGGCCATCTGTAAGACATGGCCGAAAGGAGAAAAGAGAAAAGACAGCGGTTTATTTCAATTAGTGGTATAGAAGTGATGCAATTATTAGTATTCCTTTCCGCCTTCCTGATGCAACTTCGCCTATTAGGGACTCATTTGAAGCATTTGTAGCAGCAGATTCTAATCAGATCTGACACGAGGAAGCACCTGCTGCCAGCCATTCTGAGCACAACACACAAATCGTGCTACAACCCGAGGACATGTTCCTTTGATTCATCAGGGCGCGTGCTGGGTCGTAATCAGCAGAAACGACAGCGAGCGGCAACAGATGGACGTCGTTTGGAAAGCACAGTTTGCAGAGCCTTGACTCAGGCAGGAACAGATGGACGTCCATCGAGCTCGGCCCCGGTCCTTGTAACTGTGAACACTGATGGCCAACAGTTACATCGGCTAATTATACGTGGTTTGCAACTTTTTGCTGAATTTGTGAAAGTGAAAAGGCTTGTCACGTTTCTTTCTTTCCTTGTTTATGCGAGTTGCTGTGGGCAAACTTGGGTTGAACTCTTTCCCATTATGCTCCATCTTCCGCAGTCGGCCTTGGAGGCGATGAATCCTCGACAGCTCTGTGTCTCAAAATATTGGTATGTGAAAACTCTGGCATGTTTCGTAGAGGTGGATCGATATTGACAGGCTCTGCTACTCCACTGTGTAGCCTCGTCTTGCCGGGGTTTCTGGAGCACAAACACTGACTCGTCATGAGTATTTGCTTCAATGAATAAAAGTTGGCTCTGTGTGCTGTCAGGCTGTACAGCTGAGTTTCAAACGAGTTTGCAAGGAGGGTAAGGGGCACGTTCTGAGAATTGGTTCATTCCTATGAACATTTTTTCTTACGCTTGAGTCAGAAGCTCGAACTATTGATCCGTATTTCTTTCTTGCATTGCTTACAAGAAAGTCTCTTGGCGCCATTAACCAAGCACTGAACTGCAATCTTCCTGCCTGAATGTCCAAATACTGTGGATGAATTCACAGATGCTGGAGTTAAAGAAGGTAACTTGTTTGTGTTCTTGGTGCAAAAACTTGACGTCAGTGTTCTTGTGTGTGTGTGTTTTTGGATATTTTTCCGACTTCTTCTGACATACTTTGCACTTAAAAGCTGTGAGAAGGACTCTCATGTGTTTGCATGTGCACGTACACTGCGTTCAATGGACAGATGTTCCATTTTGTGCGAGTCCCCTGAGGACAGTTGTCGCTGAACACATCCAAAGAGTCAAACAAATCTAAGTTTCCAACTGGCATGTTGTGAAGATGAACAGAGTACACACATGAATGCTCATTTGTGAGTGTGAGAAAGAGAAATGTGGATACAGCCATAGATTACACGGCTGTATAATTGAATGCCAAGCCTCGCTGGTTCAAAATGCCCTCTGTAACCAAACCATAACAAGGTCCACAGTAATTCTACCCAGAGGCTGCAACGACTGGACATAATCCAGTTTTTCATGAGCTCCCTATCATTTCAGTACACCTCCTCCAGGGTTGGAAAGGAGAAAGCTGCAGTGTTGATACCTTTACCTTGTTTAAATGGCCTTTATACCAAGAGGAGGTATAAGAAGGAAAAGAAAGAGTCCACTTTTAAACCTCATGTTGGAGAGATTTCTGTGGTGGTAAACACATGAAAGGGCCATGAAGACTAGATATTTCAGACTAGTATTGTATGTCATCAAGCTCAGGAATGAAGCTTTTTTGATATCTGTTTATTTTGCTTCTAGAGAAGTCTGAAGGCCGAAGAAGTAAGTCTTCAGAGCCAGCCTCAGCGAAGTAATTGCTGAATTATTGGTATTGATCAACACTGCCATCAAACCCTAACAGATATATTAGAGTCATTCTCCTCTTTGGGCAAGTCCACATGTTATTTATTGTCCCTTTGCCAGAAAAAGTACTGCCTCAAGGGAAGTTCTTCTAATAAACAAAAACTGACCAGTGGGGAGAGAATCACATTCATAACTTGAGCAATGGATTTTGCTGGAGCTACTCGCATCATAAAATTAATGTTTGGATAGAAGCTGTTCATATGATTGATGGCTTTGTCCACGTTTTGGGCCTGTGAATGCTACACTTTAAAAAAAAGAAACCTGACATTAAAGCAGCACCGAGGAGCAGCGGCTGAAACCTTTATGAAATATTTAATACAGACTGTCTGGAAGTGCTTAGATGGCAGAATGTATAAAGAGGCACGGTGTTAATCTGAACCAAAAAATAATTGAGGGTTTTATTTTCAGCAGCGAGGCCGCCACCCATCATCAGCTAATTTCCACACTCCGTTTTGGCTCGGTCAGAGATTCACTGTTGGACTCTTTTGTTGAAGCTTTAAAGCAGAAAGACAAGTTAAGTTCAGAACCTGTTTCTGGTTCTAGATTATTCCCACCAAAGCCTTGCCAAAATACTTCTAGTTTAATTATAAAGTGTACATTGTGTTTTAAAGTTGGACCCCAACAGTGAATATAGAAAGATTATATCTACTATAGTGAGACCAAAAACACCACCACCTACAATAGGCAAACCAATGACTAACACAGAACCATCTCTGAGGACATCCAATTTATAAACTATTAAAAGTTTTGCTTCTTTCACACACAGTGTGGCCACAAGTTATTAAAAAAAACATCCTCTTGCAGAAGATCTAAAGTCTTGCTGGCCGTGGTGCTTTATTACAAGATAAGTCATTCTGACCTTTAAGATGGATCACTGAGACAATATCTCAAAGATCTCGCTGAGTGACAACTGAGTGACAAACTCGCTGCACTCCACTTCATGTTAACAGCTGTTCCACTCTCTGAACGCCCTTCCCCGCGCTATAACACACACCACAATGTACGTCTGTAGCACTGATATGATGATAAACATCGTCTTGTCTTGTTTTATGCATCATTTTTTTTCACTTCCATAGCTGCTCAGGCATTGTAAAATATCACCCGGTCGCACATCAATCACCTCACTAGACTGTCAACGTGTTGTTCACCGCCGCCGCTATTTCCCCGAAGTAATGGCAAGTCTGGCAGTGAGGGAGAATTAGTGGGCGAAGGGATTGAGTTGTCAATCACATCAGGAAGTCACAACTGTAAAACGTGTTAATGCCCGGTTGCACTGGTTGATTCCTGATGGTTAGTGACAGATTTTGTAAGCTTGGAAAAGAAAAAAATGGACTGGCTGAGGTAAATACTTGCAAATATGAAAGTCAGAGGCTTAGAAGAGATGGAGCGAGCACACGGCAAAGAGAGAAGTTAGTCAAAAGGAATATTTCACATAGCATCGCGTGCTTTTTTGCTGTAGGACTTCCTTATAAGCTTACCTATCATGTGGTCCTGACATGCTGTATCCGGCATGCTTCCCTCTTCATTTTCAGCCCTCAGGTTGATCTTCTCAGTCATCAGAAGGGTCTAGATCAATAAAAGAAGACACAGTTTGTTGACATAAATGAGAAAAAGGCAGCTAAAACACACCATTTAACATACAAGTACCATCACATACAAGTGTCTTAGAACGGTTTTTCTGTAAGCTGTCAAATTCTATTTTAAAAGTGGCACTTCAGAGCAATTTGCAGAGGGAAACTGAGAATTAAAGACTTAGCGCTACAGATTCATGCGTTTAGTACTTTTTCAGATGAAAAGAGAAGCTTCTGGCGTCGTAAAAAAAAAAAATCAAAGTTTTGTCCAAAAAGAAGTAAGGCCATTGTTGTACTTTCCTGCTTTCCTTTAATTGGGTTATTTTTCAAAAAAAATAAAAAAGGTTTAGTTTTGGGTTGGTTAAAGTGCAGGAGCTTGTAGGTCACAGAGTGTTCGTCTTTTGTTGTATTTCTGTGGGGAGGAGATAGAGAGAAAGCTCCGAGGATGGTATTAAATGTCCCCTTTGTCAAATTGAGTGCCTGCGATAAGGGGCTACTCCATGTTATCAAAATTCCCCATCATGTGCAGTGAGACTGTCTTTTTGAAACACTCTCTCTCCATTCAGTCTGCTCTTTATACCTCCTTTTTTATAGCTTTTTTATGATCTTTTAAGCACTCCGCCTCCTTCCTTTCTCTCTGGTCTTTTGACTGACAGATAATAAAAGAGTAAACCCACAAGGTCAGAATTTTAGCCTCTTGCCTGCAAAGAGCGCAGATATGATTTAAAGAACGGAGAAACTGCTTAATTTAAGTTTGCATTCTGGCTGAGACATAGCTTTAAAACCTCCAGCCTTGTGGAAAGAAAAACAACATCAGCTTGGGAAGATAATGAAAAAGTAGGCGATGAATTGTAGGCTGAGTAAGAACACAGTGTGAATCAATAGCAACCCTTTAGGGGATGTGATGCTGAAGAGGCGGCGGGGTTGTGGATTGTTTGTGAACATGTTCATGTACTGTACAAGTGTGAAAACCTGCGGGAATTTGCATGTGTTAGTGTTTGTGCCAACAAGGCGGCCAAACAAGCACATTCTCGACACAGGCTGCACTTTAATAAGTCCGTGAAGTTGTGTTATGGCGCCGTGTTTGCTCACTTACAGCGGTATCCGTGCAGATCTCCATATCTCCCTTCATTTCGCCGTGTTTCTTGGGCGAGGAGATCCCGGGCGGCGATGCAGCCAAAGAGTTGCCCTTCACAGCGGACCTGTGAGGATAAAAGATTTGATCTGTTTTCATGTCTGCGTGTCGAGTTCCTCCTTTATCAACTCGGCAGGTACTGATAAATTGCACTGACCTGGTTTTGCTTCAAACATGTGTGTACAGGCACAGAAATATCATCAAATGTTTAACAACCTCAATCAAATGCTTCCCCCTGAGTGATTGTTTGCAGTTTCTGTTAAAAAAATCTGACAGTTGAGATCTGATATGTGAACTGATGGGACAGAAATGTCGAGTTTTCCTGGCATATAGATAATTTACTTTGTGTGTACTGCCTGTGTGTCTGAATGCTCGTCCAAGTTATGCTCATGCTCACTGGATTGCATTAATAGGTCATACAGACGGCTTCTGCTTGTGCTGTTTTGTTGCACTCATGTTTAATACAGTAATGGCTAATGTTAAATGTCACAGAACAACCAATCTGCTTCAGGTTTTTGTTCATTCAAAGCGGAAGACTGACAGGGAAGAAATCAGCAAATCATCCGATCAATTTCGATAATGTATTTTTGATGGTGAGGATGTTGTTTACCCACCTGCCAAGAAGCTCTTTGACAAACTGGTCTTTGCCGATAAAAGCAGTCGTACACTGGATCTGACTGGCAATCTGCCCCATCTGATTGTTGCAGTGGTCCATGATGGAGCTCAGCTTGTTGTTCATCTCGGAGAGATTCTGCACCTCCTGGCCCTCTTTCTGCTTCTTATCCTTTTTCTTGTCAGACTTCATTTGCTTGCCTCCGAGAACTGATCCAATCTTAAGCTCTTTCTTCTCATCTTTTCCCTTGGGGGAGTCCGCTTTCTTGCCACTCAGAGCTGGAAGTTTGCTCTTACGAAGTCCGAACCAGTTTGCCAAAGACGGGCCTGTTTTCTGTTTGGCCTCGGTGGCAGCAACCTTCTCTTGTTCTTGACATTTCTGCAGATTCTCTTCGATTCCCATCATGACTTTCTCTTCAATAGTGCAGGCTGTGGGGCTGTTTTTTTTCTCCTCCATATCTGGGGCTTTGTTCGGAGAGTCTGTCTGGGTTTTTACTTCCTGGCTAAAGTCTGGTTCGTTCGGGGTCAATGCTATGCCCCCGGTCTCTTGTGCTTGATTTTCTGAGCTGTAGACACAAGAGGACTGTGGCTGAAATTGTGGATGAGATGCAACCTTTGCTGGCTTACGAATGTTTTTCAAACCAATCTTATCACTGATGGGTAAGCTGCGTGCCTCTTTTTGTGAAGGTGAGTTGATAGCCTCCCCCTTCCCTGTTCCTTGCGCACCTTCACCTTTGGACCCTGGTTTAGACGTTTTCTCAGGGAGGATGTTATGACTATTTGACCCTGTCATGCCTCCATAGTGGCTGAGCCGAGACCTGGGGGAATGGACAGGACTCTCAGCTGACCCAACATTGGGCACCTCCAAGGAAGTCTGTCTCGACAAAGAGTTCCCCCTTTCACCTGAGTTTGTGATAATCTGAGTTCGGATTTTTCCTGGTCCATCTAGAGAATTGATGTTGGGTTTCTCAATGTAGTTGGTGCTGAAACTCTGGCTACGAGCTTTGGCCCCATTCATACCCAAGGCTGGCTTGAGATGAGGTTTGGTTGTGATAGATATGGATCTTGAGAAAAGTAGACTTCCCCTTTTCCCGTTATCGCAAGCCTCCCCTTCCTCTGGTACCACAGCAGCTTGTACTTCCTCTTCCTGTAACCTACCCTGAACCTCACCTTTCCCCTCTGTATTGGACATCTTGGGTGGTGGATCAATACTGTATGGTGGTGGCAGACTGTCATACTGGGGAACAGCAGCCAAAGTCACAGTCTCTTTGGAGACTAAGTTGATATGATCTTTCTCCTGCTTGCCTGGTATAGAGGGACTATTTTTATGGCTAGGGGATTTTAAAAACGCTTTAAACCCCATTGGGATGCGAGTCTTTGAGGACTTTTCTGTGTTTGGGGAAGTTATGACCGAACTGGGTGGACTAATGACTGCTTTACCATTTGGGGGTTCTGTTATACCTTGAGGGGAGTCCTGAAGTGATATAGGTAAACTAATTGATGTCTTCTGCACTGTGTGATGGACATTTTCTTGGGTTGGTCCTCTTTTACCTGCAAAGGAGTTCTGAAGTGAGGACCCTCTGAGGGCACTGTAGGGAGGAGGGACATTCTTTGAGCTTTTAGGTGCATTTTCAGTTTCATGAGCACACCCTGAGTTTGCAGGAGGGAGGTAGTCTTTCGTGGTAATCCTCTTAGAAGTGCCTTTAGTGGGAGTCTGAGTCATGGCGGGGGACTTTTGAAGGTGCTGACTGGTTTTGTCGACCAGTTTCTGAGGTGCAAGTGCAGTCCCGTAGCCTGCATCCATGTCTAAACAGTCTTTATCCTTGATGGGGAGTGTACTTTGCATATTTGGTAAAAGTGAGGTCTGGTAACTTGGGGGAGGGCCCCTCACAGTGGTTGGTGTGGATGGTTGAGCCACCCATGTTTTATGTGCTTGAGGTGACCCTTCGTAATTTGGTCTTATCAGTAAGGAGGTGGTACGGCCCGGGGGTGGGGGAGGAGAAGGGGACCTGAGTTTGTTTTTGCTGGTTTCACAGTGTTTGTCTCTAGTTGGCTGTTCGCCACTGTCAGCATACTCCAGGGTTCTCCTTGGGAGGTGTGGGGAACTGGAGGAGGAGCCCTTATTCCACTCTGCCCTGCCAGGGAGCTTGGAGTTTACAGATTTTGGGCTCTGTACGCAGTTTCCTGGTACCTTGATGAACCTGGACAATCTGACTGTAGGAGAAGAGGGGGATTTCTCGTGACCAGAGGGTCCTGAGTTTCCACTGGTACTTGGCTCAGTGGTGGAGCCCTTAGAGAACTTAAGTGGGGATCCTGCAGGTTTGTTACGACCAGGTATCTTTGAAGCACCAGACTTGGTACCACCAGACTCGTTCATGGGAGGGATGGAATGGCCTTTAGTGGGTCGGCTGCTTGGTGGCTTGATTAGTTTCCTTTGAGGAGTCAGCGGCATTGGCAACCTTTCTGCACTGCCCTCCCTGCTATTGCTTGATTTACTATTCCTGATTTGATACTCAGATGGCTTCTCTGGAGATTCAAGAACTGAGTAGTTTCTTGTATTTGCAGATTTTTGTTTTGTTGGTCTCTCTTGGGGCACGAGTTCTGCGTAATTGGGAACTACCTTAGTACCTTGAACTTCATTTTGAGGCCCGGCACCAGGGGTACGCTTCTGAGCACAAAGTTCAATGGGCTCTCCTTCTGCATCAAATATTGCCATTATGCTCTCTTCCGACTGAGTACACTTAGTCACTTTGGGCTCCTTTAATAGGCTGAAAGGCCTGGGCCTTCCATCAGCAGACTGAGTTCGTCCCTGGTCTTTTCCTAACCACCTTTGTTTGAGCAGCTTGGCAGCATCTCTTGACAGCCTTTTAGAATCCATCTCTGCTTTCTCTGCTGACCGGCTAAAGGACATTCGAATGTCACTGGATTCAGACTTGGGTTCCTCTGGATCTTCAACATCAGAGAGGTGACTGGGACCTTGTGGTTCAGAACAGTGTAAAGGTAGCTTGGATGGTTTACTAAAGGCTGATTTCCGTCCTCCTTCAGGAAGAAAACTGTTGATGAAACTCATTAGTTTCTCAGGACGCTCTTTAGAGTCATAACCAAGAGGCTGCGTAGTGACAGGACCAACACTAACATCACCTCCACTTCCTCCTATACTGTCCTGTGTTCCCTCCCAGCTACACAAACTGTCTGAGATACTGTGTGAGAGCCTCTTACAGTAAAACCAGTTGTCCTTTGTGGGGATATTGTCTCCACGACCGGAATGTGCCAATTCATCATCTGCGTCGTCCGAATCGTAAGAGAACTTCTTGCCACCGACAGCTAAACCTCTACCCACATGAGTAGGCTTGGATACCCCTTTACTGGTATTCTTGATACCCAGGGAGTAGATGCCCTCGTTGGAGTTCATGCAGTCTTTGTAACCTGACTTGGAGACCTTCGATGAAAAAGAGGCGCTCCTGTGTTTCCTCCTCTGGAGCTTTCGAAGTCCCTCGAGGATGTGGCTCTCCTTGCGCCTCGTTGGCTGCTGCTCCTCCATGGGGTCGCAGATATTACTTGGTGCTGACGAACCCAAACTCAGCCTCTTCTCCCAGGTCAGAGATGACTAGAAAAAAATAATTATATCAGGATATGTGCTGAAGAAATGCAGAAAGAAAAGCACTATCACTCGACTCTGTTTTCTTTATAGAGTAAGAGTTTACCATTTTCCCACTGGAGCGTCCATCATTCCAGGTATACGAGCCGCTGGAGAATTCACTGCATGCACTTGACAGGGACAACTCACTACTGCTGCAGCTGCTGCGTGGGTATACAGGCGCTGGCACTGTCAGACTCAGCTGGCTCAGACACTTGGCCACAGGGAGACCTGCCTTTCCATTCAGCTGAACCTCCTAAGATATAAATGGAGACACAAAATTAAAGTGGAAATACCTGTAAAAGAACATTTCTACTGATCAGTATGGGAATCAGAGTTTGGATATTTGATTTTGAAGTTTTAGGGTAGCGTTGCATATCTAATTCAAATCTTGGCAGATCAATTAAATATACCGAGGTCCCTTTAATGCAAAGCCACCATACTTTTCAAACTAACTTAAAAATATCAATCACATTTTCATGTGCACTCATCTAAACACAGCAGATGGGTTTCCAATTAGCACCTCACTCCAGAGAACGTGGCAATGCAAATAAAGAATTTGAAAAAGTTTAGCTGGCAATATGAGAAATAAGATACATTAATGTTGCAGTTTCTATCCCAAGAGAAGTGCCATTCGTGGGGATCACTTTACGTCGTTTTTTTTGAATAGATGGGAGGTACATTTGCACATTTAGATTACACCATGAAACATAACTCACTTTGTGGTGATTATTATTTCCTCTGTCTCCTTCAGCTCTAAATGCACACATTAGAGTTTATCAGGTGGCAATCTCAGAGGGACAAAATGGGTAAAATAATAGAGCTAACTATTTTTCAGTCCTTAATGCATAATACATAAGATGACTAATGTAGCACAGTGTCTTATGGAGTCATTTTTACTGACAGGGAGCCTCAATCGATGGTTTTCTGGTAATCTGACAAGGATTTATTCCTCTTTGTGCCAAATGATACTGCCAGCTCTTCCTGCTGAGGCCGAGGAGGGGTCACGACTGCAGATATTTGGGTCTGTATTTTAATATCTTGTAATGATTTCTTGAGAGGGGGTGGGGATGTGGTCTTGATACCTGAACAATAAAAAAATGCATGTTCACCATTAAGCTTACATTGGAGGGAGATTCTGTGTTCCTGGAAAGCAGGAAGGCCTTGCTTCTCTCCGGCTCCAGAAGCAAATCGGCAGCGGATAAATCCATGATTCGAGAGTGGAGTTTCTGAAAGGCATAAGGAAGGACAAACAACCGTGAGTTTTAACTTCAGGGATTTTTTGAAATTTAGAAGAGCCTTGGTGTATGATCAGTGATTCACACAACAACAGAAAAGGGTACAGCTTTGTTTTCCCCCTTACAAGTTCATCAATTTGTTGTACAACACAGAGCACAATCAAACTTATTGTAGCTTCTAAAACTCAAATCAGAAGATTCTAAAATGTATCATTGACTTTGAGTTGCCTTTTTTATAAATGGTGCTCTATGTCTCGTCTAGGCTTTTAAATATACAGTTTAGTAAAAAATACATACATGATGAAACTAAATTAAATTACATATATGGATATGCAATAACCTTAAATTAGTACAGCTCTGGTTCACTGAGACCCAGAACTAAACCTTTTTCTTGAGCAGTAAATGTTAGAATAATGCATAAAACTATATAAAACAAATATTTGGATTGATTTTTCAACATCTACAAAATCAGTGCTGTATGTTGAGGTTGAGGGACTTTTTTTTTTAAAAGGGACCATGAGATTCCCTTCATTGGCCGATTCCTACCCCTCAAAGTCATTAAGTCGTTGGACGGGAAAAAAAACCCTGAATGTGAATAGGAAATAATTGCATGAGGGAGTAAGGGATCCCTTTGATTTTTCTATTCATTTGCTCGTCTGCAGTCTCTTCTGATATTTAACACTAGTGCATAAGAGGGAAGGATACAAAAACCAAATTCATTTCCACGTATTATTCTCAGAAGTTAATTACACTGTGCTTAAATGAACTTAATCTGGAAATAGTCAGAACAGAAACACTTGATCTTCTGTTGAATTTCCTGCATGGGGTGAAGCTACTGCTCACTCGGGGAGTATATGTCCGTACAAGCGTTTGGATTTCTGCGATATAAAATGAAACCTCTCACGCTGTGCACCTTAAAGAGGGAAACAATGACAGTGTAAAGTCACCTTCAGCAAATGCAGATGGAGACAACAATGCCACAACTATTTAATCAAAGTGAAGCTGCTGGATTCATTGCTTTAATGCACTCCATAAACACTCGCGGCTGAAAGTTTGTATTGACTTTTTGTGTGTTGAAAAAAAAAAAAAAAATGTTCTGCACATGCCGTGCAGCGGAAAAGAAAGAGAACGGCTCCTAATGATGCCAAAACTTAACATCTTCTTTTGTCTCCTCAGAACAAACAACCTGCATCATGTCGCCTGTGGCCAAAACACAACCATCCCACGTTTCTTTTTTTTATTTCTATTTACTTCAACTCTCTGCAAAACAACCAAAGGGAGAGCTTTAGTGCGAGCTTGTGAATCAGCTTTCAAAGAGACTGACTCTTCACCTTCAGTGACTAGGTGGAAATGGTGCCATGGAAACAGATCGATGCCCACTTTCACTGCTTTTTCAGCACGGAGATAAGGAAAAGTATACTATTTTTAGGATTTATATAACATCAAACTCAGAGTCTCGTTTGATTTGATTCAGAGGGAGATGCAGATTAAATGATTTAGTTTAGCCTTTGTCAGATCAAAATCAGGCTATGAAAATGTTTTCAACTTGTGTAATTTTTGTGTCTGAGAAAATATTGTTCTATCCAGAGGTTAATCTCTGACATTTCCCTTTTAGTTTTATGAGTTTTTTTGACCCAAATTCATAGTGCCAGATGGTTTCTCGACCTACTTCTAAAGTCATGAGATTGAAATTTGTGCAGCTCCCATGCCGCATCCCTGCTGTCCGCTCCGGGATGGGAGTGGCTGAGGTGTCACGGGAGGCTCTGATCTTATCGTAGGGTGCTGGATTTCACCTCCTCAGCATCCTCATCAAGGATTCAGTCGATAGTGTCGCAGGGTCACGAGGAGAGGGGGGGAGATAGATGAAGGAAACGACAGATGACAAGGCCGTGGGTGCAGCTATTGGACTTTTGGAGGTTCAAGGCCAAGATCAAAGTCAAAAACATTTGTAATGTGCTCTGATAGAGCATGCAGCTCTTTGGCTTCTTGTTAACCATTGGTGGACATTTGGAATAAGTACATTACAGAACGCGTAGAAGCTAATGGAGAGGTTTTGTGTCGGATTACTTTTTCTCGCTTTTGCGGTTATGATTTTCAACTGAATATAACAGCAAAGGCAGCTTTCAAGCTAAATTTACAGTATCGGCTGCTGTCAATAAAGTTGCTCAGTTCCGGATGAGCAGAACTGCAAGACATCAATACACATGAACACAGGTAGACGAGCAGCTAGAGAGAAAAAGCACCCATCAAGGAGGATGTTCTTTAAACTCCTGTGAGGAAGTTGCATTTGTGTCGATTTTGGCGCCCCCAGGTGGACAAACACTTATCTCCTAATGAGATGAAATATACAACCGTGCTCCTTTAATACTCAAACACATCTCTCATTGTGAATCCGTGAAAAAAAGTGTAAACAAAGGCTCTCTGAGTCTGCACGCCTACACTTGTTTCATACGACACCTATACCCGGTGGCTCTTTCACACATTAAGAATAAAAATATAGGAACAATACATTTTCTCGTTGGTGAATTTGCTTTGCTAGGTCATATAGAGGCATTAGTATTAAATGCAGTCTGTTTTATAACCAGACTGCTTTAACTCGGTGGAGACAAGTATGGGTAATTGATTTACCACGATCCTGAATAAGTGGCATTATTCTGTTTACATTTCTAACTTGATGGCGGTTGTGGCTGCAGCCCGTGTTTAGGAACACAAACAACCAAATAGCACGAGCAGTAATGAGGTCATGGCGTTCATGCTGTGTCCTTGGGGCCCTGAAGCAGCAGAGAAAACACTGAGGATTTGTCCCAGTAATGGCCGACTCAATTGCCACTTTCCTGTCATATTTGATAAACAGCATAAGTGGATAGGACTGCACACCAGTTATTTTCCCTTGGCTTGTGAATAGCACTTGGTTCGAGAAAACAACTCTTTTTTTTTTTTTTCTGAAAAGGTAGAAGTCTGATTTTATTTTCATCTAAAATGATACATGCCACTTTGGGAGTCATACCAATCGAGCTGAAGGCGAAGACGGTGCACGGTGTAATCACCATGAAAAGCTTTATGGTCCTTTATCAGAGGAACTGAAGATGCCCACTGGGAACCAAGGGAACGTTTAATTACTGATAAGCAAAAGGTCCAGAGCCAGATGGGAAATAGTACACTCTGATTGGTGATTAAGTCTCCCCCCCTGCTCCAGGCTCCAGCACAGCAAAGAAATGAAAACGCTCCATAATTATTTTCACATTTTCATGAGAGATTCTGTGAGTGGGATGGGAAATTTGTTTGTAGTTATGCGAGGGTGTATTTTGGTTCAAGTAGAAGGGAGTGCACCATTTAAGAAAGAAAGAAAGAAAGAAAGAAAGAAAGAAAGAAAACAGCAGAAGCATTGGAAGCATTTTTGAATACTGAGATGGGTTAGCTTAGCATTCATTCTGAAAAAAGCTTCCAGGGCTACCAAGGAAAAACAAATCCTACATGTAGCAACAACTTTTGGAGCTTTATAACAAAGGTGTTTCATCTGAAATGGTTCACCTTTAAAGATAATCAGTGTTTAGAAGCTTTGATCGTCATAAATAGTTTTATCTGTGGACGGAGCCAAGCTAGCTGTTTCCGGCTCTCTCCAGTCAGCCATCCCATACTGTAGCTTGCTTTTACAATACATAAATATTATATATTTTCGTACAATTTTTCAAAAAAATTCAGATATTTCCCCTTTGTGTATTTTTAAATGTATTGCTTTTTTTATGGACCTGCAGTGATTATCCAAAGCAGATCCTTCATTTGGGTTAATTCATGGATTCAATAAAGCACCTTCAGCCGGATATAAGACAGATAAAAGATATCTCTGAAATAATCAGTTGGAAGTGTCAGTGTGCCGTCATGGCGTTAATTATAGATGTTTTGAAACAGCTCTCCCACTCTACAAACTCATAACGGATGAACAGATCATCCGGCGCAGCGGGCTATCGTTTGTGATTAATTCTTACACTGAATCACCTGTGCATGGTGAAAATGTCATTATTGAGTAACGAGCCATAAAAAAAAAAAAAAAAAAAAGGTTCCTCTTCATGTTTGCGTCATGAAATGTGTCAAAATGTGGACGCGGAAAACACACAAATATAAAAGTGTCTTTTGAGCTGGATCGTGCCAGTGAGAGGGGGAGAAAAAAAAAAAAGGAATGACAGCGAGTCTCGGCCTTAATTCGCGTCTCAGACTAGATTGCGCCTCTTGGTCCCCGCAGTGGTTTCATCAATATCCCTCTTCAAGCCTTTTATATTGCAGCTTCACTTGACAATGTCCCTGCCTGTCCAATAATGGCCGTGGAAGTACCTGGAACTGACTGAGAGCTATACAAAACACCAATAGCCGTATTATTTCTCTTTTTCTCCTTCTTTAAAACAAAAAAAAAAAATCCAGTTATCTACCTTGTCTGCCTCTTCTTATTTTACCCTCACTTTTTCACCTCTTCCTGCATGTCGCCTCGGCGCCACATGCTTCTCTACTGTCTCATCCCTCTCCATTTTCACCCTCCTGTCCTTTACTTCGCTCCTTATCTACTCTTGCTTGCGTCCTCTCTTTTCTCGTCTCGATGGACTGACAGCTACTTCTCCTTCATTTCTCTCTTCTTTCTTTCTTTTTTGGCAGCGGTAATTTGCACAATTATGAAAAGCCTACGTTTCAAACCGGCCTTGTTGCCCTTTCTTACTACATCACTGTGGACGATATGAGGGTGAAGCATAAAATGGCAGGTTTGTCTGTCTTAAAGACTAAAAATCCTGCAGGAATACACAGACGTTCACTTTTTAGTAGATTGTTGTTTTTCCGAGATGAACTGAAGCAAATTTAAGCCTTTCAAAACACCAGAATGTAAGATTTGTGGAGAAAATATGTGCAGTCGTCACAGTCAGATGGTTCAATCCTCATTTTTTGTTTTGCAGCATTTGATGCCGACAAGGTGCCGCATCAGGTAAATCAATAGTACTCATGCTGCAAACTTTTAGCAAAGTCTCCAAGCTGCATTCCTAGCATAACATTTCAAGTATTTCCTTGGTTAGGCGCTTCTATAAAAGTTTCAGGAACTCAGACGCAGCAGTAGTTTTCAAAACCCTCAAATGGAAACTTAAAAGATAATAAAAAGTGCTCTCCTGCAAACCAAGAATGAGCTTCTATGGCTGTAGAAAAAAAGTGTTCCTTCATCTTTGCTTCAAAAAACAAAAACAGCTTCTGATGAAAGAGAGAGAGGGCAATGGATCAAGATGTAAAAGTTGCTCTGCCGCCTCTTCTCTGTATTCTAAATCAAAGTACTTACAGTCTGCTTTGCAGCCTCGATCTCCCGGCTGAGACCCCGGAGCAGTTTAATAACAAATGAAAAACAACTTCAAATGCATGAGAATGAGCGGCCGGCCTTGTTTACTGGAGGAGCTGCTGCTCAGTGGAGTGCATGCTGAGATTGAGCAGAAGGTTTTATAGAAGTACGGGTAAATGACAAGGTAATACTTTAAATGTATGTTCATGAGTCTGTTATTTTAGAATAAATAACCTTTAAAGAATCCTTTTGGCCCAGGACCAATTTAACCCTCAGTTTTGTTTGCAAGGCTCGCTTTGAGGTTAATTTAGACTCCTCTAGACAACGTTGAGAGCAACTTCTCTGTTCGTCGATCGCACTGGCTTCCTTTTTGAGGAAATGGCATTCATGATGTCATTGAAGAGTTTCATTGTAGCAGCGCCTGTACTGTGTTTTCTTCTTTGGACCGCATGAGATTGAGGAAGCAGATCTCAGGTATAAAACCAGTTTGAATCTGGCTTCTCCAGCTGAAGTTGTAGATTGTAATAAGATGCAAGGATCAACACCCCCTCCAACCCGTGGCTGTCGTGTGGCCAGCGTACCTGGAGAAGCAGGTCAGATGCAGGTTTGATCCGCTGCTGGAACAAAACGCTCAGCGCCCGATTCTGCTGCTCCAGGTCGAACACACGAGTTCGAAGCTTCAGACATTCCTCTCTCAGATCCTGAGGGGACAGAAACAGAGGGAGCGTTCGGGAAATGTCAAATATATTGAGTCTATATGTTAATACAAAGGGAAAAAAAGAGACACAGTTAATGCAGCAGCGACGATCATATTGCTATCAAAATAAAATAATTGGACAATGATTTAAATAGAAAAAAAGGATATGTTTACTCTTACTGCCCTATGTATTTTTTAAATTTCATTTTCAGAATTTTTCACTTTTGTCACACAAGAAGCAAGAAAAAAAAAAGATGAAAAGAAGAAACAAACCTTTTGGGTGAGGAGCGCCTGCACGACTTGATTTGCAACCTGAAAAAAGACGGAAAAAACATGGCGTCATCGAATGCTCCTTGGTTGTTTTACATGTCTTTTTTTTTTTTTTAACCTCTTTTGACCCTCACAGGCCTCTGTAGACTGTAGACTTAGTCCCCAGCTAATCGACACATAAGATGATTTATCACGAGTTCAAGTGGTACTGTATGCGCATGTCTTCTACCTTATCTAACTCTCCCTTCTTAATGTTGATATTAACAGATGTAGAAGCTCACAGCCGCCCTCCCTCCAGACCGCAGCACCATTCAGAAGCGTCTCCGATTACCGCCCATTGATTGCTCATTAATACCGTGTGAAGCCACATCGGCGTTTGCTGAGCGCCCTCGCTCTCGTTTATTGAATGAGGAGAGATGAGAGTAAATACGGTGAAATGAGCCGTGCTTGTGGAACCGCAGGTCGCCGCTCGCAGCTGAAACCAAACCCTGGTTCAGTGGAGAACTTATTGTTTGACTTTGACACAAGTAATTAGGCTACAAATGAGCTCGGCCACACGGTGGAATCTAGACAAGCAGCTGGCGGAACATAAAAAGATAATCACCTCTCCACACTGTTTCTGTGTGCAGCCTTCGTCGTCAAAACGGGATCATTACAACCCTCCTTCCACAAAAGTCAACCACACAGGATAGAAATGACGAGCAAACACAACACAGTCGAGGCGAGCTGTTTTAATGAGGGCAAAGAAGCAGAAAGGAGGCTACTTTTACCCAGAATGCAACACAAGGAAACTCCAACACAGCTCTATCGCGAAATTCTCCCTCTCCATTTTTTTTTATTTCTACACTCCTTCCTCTCTCTTTTTCTCCTTCTCTCGCCCGTCTTTCCCGCCCTCGGGCACTTCACCATGGTCTGCTGAGCTGGTTGGTTCCAGGACAAATTGGGCAACTTGTCCCCGCTGGTCGTACCCCCCCCCCCCCCGCCTTTTTATGGAGTGATTCAGCCAACAGCCTGCTTTATTCCCCTCATGTGGCTCTCTAAACAGCACTTATCAAGCTCGCGCAAATAACCGCAGGGCGCACAAGTGCCATTGTTACGTAAAAAACATTGCTCCTGCAACACCAGCTCACATCGGGTTGAGGTTATTTAACAGCTCATCTTCTAAACAACATGAACCCTGCCTGCAAATAACAACAACAACCATGTGTTTTCACTGTTAACCCTTCGAACTCTGCGAAGGAAATGGGCCACTTGTGCATGCATTGACGCCGCGTCGACGTGTTCGTCATCACATCTCGTCAAGAAAACAGAAAACACAAATCATCCAGCACTCCTTTTTAAAAAAGGTAATCAATCCAATCTGGATGGAAAAACTAAAACCACCGTTTGATAACGTTACCTTAGCTGACCGTTTAAATGTTTTTAGTCTTTGTGCAGCTGCTGCTCGAGGCCAGGAGTCAAACAAAGACCCGCTAACTGAGGAAACACAGAAATGTACAAACTAACCAGAAAAACAATAATCCTGGTTTAAACATAAATCATAACATAAATGTTTGTTTTGAAGTTCACTTAGGTAAGAGGTGGGATATTATGGTGTCTGAACGTGGGAGACACTGTTCTCTGAACTCATTGTTAATATCAGCGATTCCTGTTGGCCTCCTTCGAACTGCGGTTAAAGGAAATTGCTGACCTGTGGGAAAAGGTTTGAGTGCGTTGGAGGACCTCATTAAAACCTTCATCTTACACCGAACTTTACTAATTCTGCTCACATGGAGTGGAAACAAACTGCACAAAACAAAACTTGAGGATTTCCTCAAGGTGAGTAAAACATCTGTCGAGTCGACCTTGACGAGGTAAACACTCACCTCGTCGAGACAGCGTTCGTACTGTTCCCTCTGGCTCTCGTTCTCCGAGGCCAGCGTAGAGTTTCGCTCCTGCGGAACGCACACACACACAAACACTGAGTCAGACACCTCGACGCAGCAGGAACCTCCCCGTGACGTTGGCTTACATTTGATGCATCAACAATGGAGACGCAAGCGGCAATCAAGCAAAGACGGGGCTTGCTTCACAAAGGTCAGATGTCGACGTTAAAGCGTCACGGCTGATAAAAAATGTACCAAGAGCCGCGAGGAGAAAGGTCAAGGGGATGGAAGTTGTGTTGCTGAACTTTGGGGCGGCAGCTAGCCATTTGGAGTTCAGACTCTAATAGGAATACCTCCTCCGCGCTCACGGAGATGAGGCGTCGGCCTATTGATCGCGGGGAGTTTCCCATTTGTCAGAGGCAGACGGCATATTAGGAGCTGTCAGTCGGGCCCTGTGGCCTTTAGTAGAAACTACAGATCCCATGAAGGAAACATGGGGAGTGTAATTACAACCCAAAACACTCAAAATACCCCGACCAGGAAGAAACACTGACTAATGGAAGGATCATAACGTGGGTGTTAGTGCAAATGTAAGCAATGGAAAAGGTCATTAAAAAGAGCTTCATCATGCTTTCAAATCCCACCTCCACCAAATCAGAGGCGGGGCTTAAGTTCATTCCAACTTATTGAGCATGGTTGCAAGAGGCTTCCTGCAGCTTTTTGTGACTTTTAAGAGTTTCACATTTCTTTTGTTGGTACTCTTAATGGTATGGAAGCCCTAAGGGGACATTCAGCCGCTCCATTTTATTAGACTCTGTTCCTGTGATTAATACATCGCCGTTGTTTTCTTGAGCTCTCGACTTGTTTATCTTGTTTCCTCTGGACGACAGCGCTGGCTCCCCCATGGCGAAGAGTTCATTTCTCAAGATCTCGAGAAAGCGGCTGAAATTAATTTGTAATCTCAGAAAACCAGCGATGTTATCCCCAAACCAATAAGTCAAGATCTGAAGAAAACAATCACTTAGAACTTCTTTATCAAGGCCCCCCCCACCCCTGCATAAGTTGGTGCAATAGTTAGGCCACCCCACTATTAAAGCTTTAGTCACCGCATTTAGGTTCATGTGCTTAAATATAAAGCATGATGTTAGGAAATGATGAGGGCACATGGCTAATTAAAGCATCCGCTCTCTCCCCACTTAACAAGTAAGATGACCAGCAGGCATTTCTCCTCCGTCTCCGTGTGTATTCATTTAAAGCCCACTTTACAGACCACAGTGTGGCCAGACAACTTAATGACCCGTATCAGATGAGCAGGAGAAATGAGAGCCGGGCGGTGCTTACTTAGTGTCAGATGAGTTTATGCACGACCCAGGGCTGGTGATGAATCGCCTCGGCTTTCGTCCTAGCCGCTGTGGCCGGCCGCGCATCCATCATGAGTGGAACAAAATGGCAGATAACTTTTGATAAAGCCATTTCAAAGGTAATGTTTGGGTAGTGTGATTCATCAGCGCTGGAAGATAACTCACGGCTGAGGAGCAACAGGTAAATTACCTGCCGCGTTGCTGTAATTAGGGACTATTTTTTATTGGGGAAGCATTCGCCTAATTGAGACAAGAAAGGGAAAAAGAATACTACACTCTTTTCACATGTTTTTCTTTGTATGTTTGCACTGAGAGATCCTCATATCTCTGAATAAATGCTTCTCATTTACTGTCTTGTTTATTAGTTTGCTTTATTACTAACTTGTGGTTTGAGGATTTTTACTTGATTTAGGACGAGGCTAGACGACATGTCAACATCTAAAAGCCACAGGAAGCCTCTTAAGAAGCCTGGTGGCTGGATTTAATCAAGTCTGAAAGTCTTTAATTGCTGCGGAGATCTAAGAGAATGTGTGTCCAGTGGCTTCAGTACAGAAAACAAAACAAAACAATCAGCATGGATCTGTTGCTCTCGGCTCTTGGCGGCGAGCAGCTCAAATCCCGGCGCGCCGAGGAAAACAAACCAAAGCTGGAGTAGAGCCTAAGGCCCTAGCGACTCCTCTCAGGATGACTTTGCTCTCCAAACGGAGAAGACTGGGGAGAGTTTGATGAGCTGTCATGCATTCAGACGCAACTGAGCAAGGGACTCTTGACAACTGGCAGACAAAGCCGGCCACAAAGGAAAGAGAGAGGTGGCTGGGAGAGGTGGGGACGAAGGAAAACGAAGGGGGAGACAAGGAGGAGAGATAGAAAAAAAAAGAAAAAAAAAAGGTGGTTACCTCCAGGGCCTTGAGGCGATCCAGGAGGGGCGTGGTTTTGTCTTTGTCGTCCTCTGATTGGCTGGCATCAGGATCGGCGCTCCCGGAGTCTGGCTCCGTCTGAGGCGCCTGCGGGGAGCCGTTCTCTCCGGGGCTGCCTTGCTGCTTCCGCACTTCCTCTGAGAGTTTATCCTGCCGAGCAGACAAAAGGAAAGAGGTTAGAGGAGAGGTAGAAGGAGAGGGTTGGCAAGAAGAAGAAGTGGAGAAAAAAAAACAGAGCAGATGGGAAGAAGGCGCTTAAAAGTGAGGTACGACCAAAGTAAGGAGCTCAAGAAATCAAAGGGAAGGAGAGAGTAAAAAGGCGAAAGGATCAGACGGGCAGACGGGACAACAGAGCTCCAAAACGTCCTATAATCCCTAATCATGTTTCACTCGTTTTCCATAGAACGACGGTGACCTTGAGGTCTCCCGTCTCGTCAGTATTACGGGGATCAGAATCTCCCCTTCTCTGAATATCCGCCTCTCTTTCTTCCTCAGTCTCTGTGCCAGCTATCTTCTCCTCTGTCTCTGTTCTCCTGAGGTATTTTCCTTTCTGGCTTCCTTGCATCTGTGATAATTAACTATGGTAATAATTAGCTACTAATTAGGCTGTGTCTGGCTAGCAACGAGCGGCAGGGAGAAAACTCCGCTAACTGTCATGCTCAAGTTATTATCCCCCTGTCTTGGAGGATTGTTTGGCACCTCAAGTATGCACTAATTCAGAACCCCAGTTTGAAGAGAGAAAGCTGCAGCGTATTTGTGTGTTCAGGTAAAAAAGAGAATTTAAGAAGTCACCTTGGGTTTGGTGAAAGAATGATTGGTATTCTTCATGCCTCTTTCTGTGTTTTAAAGATGAGAGCAGTGGCCGTGACCAACCTTCACAGGTCAAACGTGTCTGTGATTTGACGGCAGTTCAAGTAAAAAAAAGTGGTTTTCTCCAGTAAAACGCTCAGATTGACTCATCTGAATAGCTGTAAGATGAGTCACAGCGATGCACAATCACACAATACAAAAAAAAAAAAAGAGAGGCACCGCATTGACTAAACTTTTAGTTCCCAGTGTTACATACTGGCATACATTTAGAAATTGTATATTCTAGGTGTCAGAGGTTGAATACTTTAGAGTGTCGTTTGAGTTTAATCTCCCAAATTGTTTCTTTTGAATAACTAAAAGGACCCGGGGGAAGAGATACTGTCCAAAGATGATGAAGTAAGAGCGAACATTAGAGAAAGAATCTGGACAAGGGGAACTCATTTGAGTGTCAAAATCTTTTTTTTTTTTTACTCCTTGTCCAATAAATGACGTCAAAACCCCTTAAGATTGATCGTATGACCCCTATTAGGGACCCTGACCCTCAGATTGGGAACCCTTGGAGCAAGCATGAAAAAAAAAAGAATGAAAAGTACACCTTAAACTGATAAATGCATCAGTTCTCTAATACATTACAAATTCATCACTTCCCCAGCTATTCACTTACAAATCCCCTCTAACAATATGTGCAGTATTGTGTCCTATAGCAGCATCGAGAGGGAGTTAGGCTGACTCTGACATGACTGAAGTAATGGCGGCTTTTCTCTACATGACAAAGAGGTATTCAGTTGTTCTGAGTGTGATACATCACTGTGCACACACTTTACATTTTTCATTCCTGGCTGACAGATTATTGTCAAACCTGAAGATATCTCAGCGGTTAATGTGCCGGACCAAGTTAGCGGCGCTAATGGATGTCTTTTATAAGTCCAAATGCAGCACAGAACAAGCGTCTCTCCCCTAATAGGAATTGGATATAATGTCCTTCCAGGCACTTTGTTTTCAGCCTGATCCAATCTCCTCTAAACACATATTAGGTTTTCAATCTTGCTTGATTCCATCAGACAATTGTGTTCAAGGCAATGCTTTAAAGTCACGCTTTTTTAAGTCTGCTTTTGTTTGCTTTTTGGAGGCGCTGTGAAGTCTGAGGGACTGCTCATCAGACGGCGTTAAAGGGCTCGCTAATAATCTCCGCAGAGAGAGTGTGGAGTCGGAGAGGGGAGGGGACCTTGTCCCTCCCGCTGCCCTTTCAAGTTATTGAGTTTGTCTGCTGAATACACAGAATACAGCTGCTGCAGGAGCGCGGCGTAGGTACAGAGAGTGCTCGGGGACACAGCAACTGGGAAATACATTTAAAAAAAAAAAACCCTCCAAGTTTACTCTCTTTGACAATGTCCGTCCACTGTGATACATGTAGACTAAGTATCTCTACGTCTGGGACAATAAGGTCTTCAAAAAAGGTCAGTTCTAAACATGAGGGGGAAAACAAACCTCTTGAAAACACTGACAAAATCAAGAGTAGTTGCCTCCATTTTCCAAACATACTGATTCGTTTGGAATAGTTGTCATTCTGCTTCTCCTTAATATCACCCAGAAAAGAATGCCTGTGTACAGATAACACCATTTGCATGATTTGCATACTGACACATTCACATTGTCTTCAGCGGTCTGTCTAGCCATGTTTTTTTGCACCTCAGTCTAACACGGCTTTTAATCCCATGTTACTCAACCCTCTCACCCTCACTGCATAGAAAGCAGTAAAGGAGCTGACATTTAATTTTATAGCACTCCTTTTTTTTCTTCTGCCCACTTTTATTTGCGCGCATAACTCAGAGACTTTCTCTGCATCTCTTCGTGGGCTGTTATTCATGGTGATGAAGGTGTGCAGTCATCTATAATGACGCTCTTTTTATTGCTCACTTGCTGAATTAGAGATGCCCTTTTGGTGAATTCCCTGGAGCTCTTCATTACAGTCGTTGATGCTAAAGATGACAACATGGCTTGCTGTATTACGGAAAGTTCTCCTCTGGTTCTAGTGTGATGGAAAAGTTCGGATTTCTGCAGATGTAAAGAAGCATAGACGCTGCATACATACTTTAATAAGTCGAGGAATGGTTAGAGGGAAAGCAACTTCTCTTCTTCCGTGGTAAAGGCTCTCAAAACGTGGGAATGAGTAACATCACACTGCGGATAAACAGACTGAGGCGTTGTAGCGCTAACACAGCACCGTGTAAACATGCTGAGCTCCAAATTGAACAGTGTGACCCCAGAGGTGACCCCGTCCTTCAGAAATTCGCAGTATTACTTATTCTTCTGCCTCTGTGCTCAATCCCAGCAGCTATTTCTATTATGTAACAGGGTCAGCTGTGAGCGTTTCACCTCGGATCAGTCTGGCTTTATTCTACAGCGCGGATGTCTGAGGGGGAAGACGGACATGAACACAGAAGTTGATACCTACCAGAAACACTACTGACAAACCAGTCAGTTCATGAAGAACTATTTGTTATTAGTGAACTTGCATTGGCTCCTTTACACTTTCTCTCTTGAACGTTTCCATTACTTTCCCTATTAGCTTCATTTATTGAACACAGGAAAAGCAACAGACCCTCACAGGATGGTGTTTTTACCTTGTAGGCCTTCATGATGTCCACCGTGTCCACGGCAGTCTGCTCCAGGACGCCCTGATTCTGCAGCAGCGACCGCACCGTCTCTTCCATCCTGCACACAAAAACACACATCGGTGCTGTTTTAAAATGGGGCTTTAAAGGCGCTTGATAATTCATGCTGGTGTTTTTTTTTTTCGATTTGGTTAAATCTAACAATGACGTGATTCCAGAACCATCAGCTGCTTGAAAGACTTTGGAGTCTCAAATTTGCCCCCTCAAACATTCGAATAAGTTGATAAATTCAGTAGGTGTTTGTTATTTGAAAAGCATTGTCGCACCCCTCAGCTGTGTATTTTTACACTTTCCATCAGCCTGAACACACCAACACAACCACAAACGGGGCCCATGAAGAAAAAGACAATGTGACTGAGTCCGTGCCAGAGATACAAGATGGATGAGTGGTATTTTTTTTTTTGGACTGAATCCCACACTTCTGCTCGGCTAACAATGCAGGGAACACTGCAAATGACTGGACTGAGAACAAAATGTGCAAACACAGTCCTTACCGACTTTTTGTTTGGGGTTTTGTCGGTTTGTGCGGCTGCACGTGTGTCCAATGAACATTTGAATTAAGAGCAATCACAGCAGCAAAAACCAATGCGAGCGACCTTGGCCTACACGACATGCTCTGCGACAAACAATCTTCTGCTTTGTGCCGCTCGCGCTGCAAGCTGCATGCAAAACAGTTGACGAAGAGTGTATGTTGAAATGCCTCTGCTTATTTCTATCTGAATGGGAACCACATGGTATCTGTATCCCTGGAGCTGCAGGGAGACCTTTGACCTGATATTATCTTTCTGATTCAGAAAAAAATGAGTACCACAGGAGCAGATAAGACAATGTTGGACCAAGATGAGATCATGTAAACAGAAAATAATACGATGAAACTTAGGAGAACCAGTGGATGTAGAGGGACAGTGGCACTGTTACAAAGGAAGAACCCAACAAAAGAAGCTTTGACAATGTCAAGTGGGAATCATCTGAATTTCATGAAACTGATTTCCATCTTCTTCTTCTTCGACTGGTTTTATTCATAGTGAAGTCAAACAAGACCAAAAAGGGGGTTGGTTGAAAATGCTTCTCTTTGGAGTTGAGTTTGGTAGGAACGTTTGACTTTAATATACTTCAGAAAATTCATAGCAATTCTGTAAGTAAAGCTGTGACGCTGAACTTCAAGATAACACTTCAAATCAACAAAAGCTTTGAAGAATGTGGAAATACATAACATGCTGTGTTTTTCTAATAATTTCCTGGTTAGGGTGTTCCACTGATTAGCCTTGACTGATGAATGACAGTGAGGGAAAATGAACGCAGGCAGGGGCAGGGCAGCAGAGGCCGCACCATCTGTCCAGGCTGAGCCATAAAGCCGGGTGTAATCAGGCCGCTCGCTGCAGACTGAACAGTCAAAGAAGCAGGCGGATTGCTCCAGTTCCTACTTTAAATGCTGGCCTTAATCGGCACAACCTATAGAGCAAAGAGGACGTGACAGAGAAAGCTTTGGTGTCCGGATGCTCTGCCACAGGGTCAAGGACTGGCTGACAGGCATGATCAGCATGGCAAGCAGGGGGTAGCTGTTGGACAGAGGGGATTTGGGCAGTTGACCACCTACAGGTAGAGCCCTTGTGTGTATTATCATGACTGCCAGGTCACGCAGCTTTTTGTTCTGACAGGTAAATCCCTGGTGATCTTAAAGAAAACTCTGGAGGTCATTTAACAACACTCCTGGTGTGAAGGAGGAATGGAGCCTCATGTTCACCATGCGGCTTAACCCACAGACATATACAGGAAGTCATCACTATAAAAAAATATATATAAAAAATAATAAAACCAAAGAGAATTGTTTTTTTCTCTTTGATTTGAAAGCATTGAATTGGCAAGATATAAGATGTGAATTATTAAGCTTTAGAGATAAAGGATTGAGGCACCCCTGGAAAAAGCCATGCTAGCTGCTTCTCCCAGTCTAGAGTCTCTGTGCTAAGCTAAGCTAATTGGCTGTATACACAATACAGATATGAGAGGGGCATCTAATTCTGTAAAAGAAAAAAGTAAAATTATATCCATCTTTTGCCAATGGGAAATATCTTTTGACCCCAATTAAATCTTGGTAAATGGTTCAGAAAAGTCCCATATTGCCCATTTGTTAATCGTTTAGTCGTTTCTTTTTTTCAGCAATAATCAGGAACATGCGGCCAGCAGGACAATTGTGAGGACCATGCGGGGTGAATATCTAAATGAGGGAGTTTAAGAATTAAACCTGAAATGTGGAATAGCTGAAATAATCATCAGGCGAGCCAACAGATGGAGCGAAAATGAATGAAAACATGTGCCAAATGAGCCAGGGAACCGATTAATGCAAAATGAAATGAACGATTTGAGCATTTGCTTTTGTTGATGTTGTGGCCATATACACACAGCCATACCTTCTTAACTTCCAGACAAACTTCCCGGCGTGCTCACTGTGACGGGCGAGACCTTAATGACCTTTGCATTACCAAGTGGCGGTGGCACTTTGATGCCTCGGCCTGCCTGCTTCCTCATGTTGTGGTTGGAGGAGGAGGGGGGGGTCTCTGGGTGTGGTGTTTCAGCTGGTTTAAAGGGGGTTCGTAGCATTCTTGTTCACCAGAATGGGGCCTTTGTGTGAGTCTTAGTAGAGTCAAGGAGCTCTGGAAATGCCTTGTTTTTAACTTCAAGTGGAGGCAGGTGATGGAGAAAAATTTTATTTTGGTGGTGGTGCTGGGAAACTTTTCAGGCTTAATGGCAAAGCCCAATTGGAAGTCATAGTCTCTATTTTCAAATATAGGCATCATAAAATCTTTAAGCTAACATTTAGAAGTCCACCACAAACTTCCAATCCAAATGTAATGTTTAAAACTCTGTGATATATTACATTAAAGTGTCTGGAATAAAAGATTCCACCAACTAGTAACAACATCATTTTCTTTGCTAACTCAAGCAGCCCAACACCACAAATAAGTAAGCTCTGGACAATTACCCCTCAGTAATCACTATTGATATGGCGCTGATTACAAACACTGACAAACCACTTATAATGTTATTTAGCACCGCTTTCTTTCCAATCAAAGCACTTATAAGTCGTTAAAAAGTCTTTCAAAAGCTTTAAAAAAGTGCATTAAAATAATCAAATGTGTGTTTCAAAGGCAGTAAATTCAGCTGAGGACAAAATGAGATACGTTTCCAGGAAAACATCCCATAAAATAAACAGTGTGATTTGTCATAACTGTATATTCATTCACCTAAAACCTATTTAAATGTGTGAGAGAGAGTGGGCTAAATGCGCATGATGGATGGAATATAACTCCCAGATGACAGAGCATTACTTTACATAAAAAACATAGTCTCGCTCAGTGATAATGTGATTAATCTCAAAGTGCTTTCCAACGACCTATTGAAAGCATCATTCAGTGAAGGAGAGAGAGAGAAGGACGAGCATCTGTGTGTGTGTGTGTCTTTTAAAGCGGCGTATGTGCCTGCGAAAGCAAATTCTGACATTCTTGACCCTCGCGACGCACAAGCTGAATTTCAAACGCGACGTTCGACAGCAGTCCAGGAAACACAATTAAGGGTCCAATCAATTTTCAGCCTGAGCTCTGACAATCTTCAGGACAACACACCCCTTCCCTCCAGGCAAAACACACACACACACATATATAAAATGCACACATGTCTCGAGCTTTGATGTGAGTTCAGCAAAGTGATGCATCATCAGAACACGCCGGGCAATTAGAGGTGAAATGCTGCGCCGCCTCTCTCTCCGACTGCATGACATACAAATAACTTTCTCTTTCTTCTTCCTCTTTAGTCGTCAAAGGTCACAATGACTTCAAGACTTCAAACGAAGCGGCGTTTTATTCATAAGCCTTTCTATTCATGAAAACTCTGGCTTTACACAGCCCCGACCGTCAACGACAAATTCCTTCACACACCTGAGAAAGATCAAAGGACTCCAAACCTCTCTCAAAACTTACCCCATCTTGAGTTTTTCACCACTCTTGACACGGCCATTTCTCCGGAAAAGTGCAAGAAACACTGTGCACACATCCCTGATCTCCATATGAAGAGACATCCGACTGCACAGCCAACACTCTCGCCGCTCTCACAGTGCTATAAAATGACCCAGACGCTATTGCTGAAATGTGGGTCTCTGGGCTAAAATAGGCCATGCGCTCATCATATAAGCCTGAGTGCTTTTCACTCAATCGACACACAGCATGGCCGGTCTCATGGCCGGGTCACACGGAGTCATGCCTGTTCTCATTCTCTACTTGCCCTGTCTCCAGTGTGTCATTATCCGACACTGGCCCTGTGCAAAGACAGTGATCTGGCAGGCAAAGACTTTCCCATATGTCCCATGTTAAGCCCTCTCCAAGGGAGAAGGAGCCCTGCTGAGAGACAAGCAGGCCGGTAGTCTCGGATCAGACGGGGAATCAGGGATGGACTTGCAGGGATAAGGCGCAACTAAAGACAGGGATCCCCCTGTTTGTCGGCCAAAGCGTGTGTACTTGTGTGTGCATGCAGTCGTGTGGGTTTGCGTTGGTGATTAAGAGGCTTTGGCTTCCCTTAAAATCAACACTGTCCGTGCAAGAAAAGCTAACGCAGAGGCAGCGTGCCAGAACGCCGATGAGAGATCTCCGCAGGTCGTCGCTCATTTCTAACTTCTCGCTCTAATGGTCCTCACAAATGTGCCACTTTTCTTGAACGCAGTTTGAGGATGCTCCTTTGTTTATTTTAGTTATCACTCTCCTGCCAATGGCCGCCTGCGTCTTTGTATGTTTCACGGCCCCCGACTGAGCTGCAGATGCCCCCTGCCATGGTTGGATATTAAGTTTGCCAGCATTCCTTGGCAACAGAAAATGAACTACACTGTATGTATTTGAATTAAATATAAAAGCTTGGACTTTTGTACTTTTTTATTTTGCACAGAAAACTTGGAGACAAGACTTTATACTCAAGATTGGGGAAAACATTGTATCTCCTATCTTGTCTGAGCTTTCGCCATGAAACAAATCAAAGAGTAATGCAAATTTCAGCAAAGAGAGTTTTTGGGATCAGAGTCACAAAACTAGATATAACAAGAATCTCAACATTTCACCTTCACAAGAAAGATGTTTTTGAGGGCCAAATAATAGAAAAGTGCCAGATATTGGTGGAAATGTGTCAGCTTTCCCTCTCTGACTCTCCATACACTCTCACTTTATCAGCATTGTCAAAAGCTCAGGTTGACCAATACCCTCTAATCAGATTTGACCAGTGAGCAATTGGAAAATCCTCAAGCTGCTCAAATGATATAGGCAGAACAATAACCTGTTTGTCCGGCTGACACGAGGCCATCCGGGGGCCAATGCTTGATGGCTGCAAGGTTAAAATCGCCTCATCTGACCACTACGAAGTCCTGCAAAAATGTCGCTTTTAACACAAGGATATTCCATTCTTCTTAGATTCCTTTCCAGAAAATCACTTAAGAACGCCCACCGGATGATTGCCTAGCTTAACCCAATGCTAAGCCAATGTTATCCTCTTAGAGCTTTTTGCAGAAAACATGCGAGGAGACCCTTTCTTGGTCGTGACCTAAATGAAAAAGGAAACTACGGGACGCAGAAAGGGGAAAAGTTGTGTCCAGTTTGGAGCCTCGAGGCCAGTTCAGAGTTGTAAAAGTCATGCACCTCAGTCATGCGTGTTACAGCGAGGTAGCATTACAAAGGTCCGTGCCCTCATGACCACTAACTCCTGTCAGTGACCTTTTAACCCCTGCAACGAGACACACATGCCATGGAGAAAGAGATCAAGAAGGCAAAGTTCTAAGTATGGCTTCACTCCAATATTTGTTGGCCAACTGCTGTGACAGAGAGTGTGTTTTTGGTTATTTCTATTCAGAGGATTCCAGTTTAATGTCATATGGCTCTGGGAAAACACACTAGATTAAATAGTTGAAATAAATTTTGGGTTGTTGGCCTTTTTAAATAGATACAATTTCAATTGTACATGCAAATAATAAAAATGCATTGACACTGGAAAACTCTCCCAGAAAACGGTTGGAAAATAAGTCCTGACTCTTTCCAGGACCACCCCAACGATTTAACCAGACGTTGAATCGTTAGCCATTGAGCACTAAAGAGCATAAATTAAAACCGACATATGGAGGGAACCAGATTTAGGTTTTTTTGTCTTTTATCCCCCAGACAGGCCCACTACATTTTGAAGGATTTAGAGTGCAAATTCACGATGGTAGTCACACATGTTAAATGGCCAGAGGAAGCAGTTAGCAATGAGGAAGCCATTGGTCCTCGAGAGCATCTTACCGGAGCCTTTGCTTCCCCAATGGGTTACAAGCATGTGTGTTCCACATGTGAGACAAAGTGATAGATTGAGGAAGACATCCCAGTAGGATACCAGGGTCATTAAGACAACATGGGGTCTCTTACTTCCATTGGGAGTCTGAGAACTGGAGGGGGGTAGAAACGTAGAGTAAGGCTGTGTGATACAGATAACACCTTAAATCAAGTTGTATGTTGAGCTGGATTTATTAAATACGTAAGCCAATTGTTGTAATTCATTAATCCCAGTAATCTTTTTTTAGTTAATGGCCAGAAATCTAATGTAATGATTCTGAAAATGGATATTTGCAAGTTTCTTTGGTCCTCTATGAAAATAACATAAATAAAGTTGGGCTTTAGTTGCATGCCGGGATCTTTGTATTCAGATATTTCCAAGTAACGTCCTTTTTTCTGTCTCCTACAATAGTTTTATACTGTTCTGATTTCCTTTTTTTTAGTGAACAAATAATCAAATCATCAATAATATAAATTTTGGCTTTATCTCTGATTGTATAAAATATTTTATAGAGATATCAATGTTCAGTTGAGAGCAACTGAGGAATCTGCAGAACACACTGTGGACAGGTTTCATATGAACCTTTTCTTTGGCAGAACATAGCTCTAATTAAAACTGTTCATCGAAGGGTTGGGGGATTTCCCAGAATAACCAGGACACTGCTTTAGGGCAGAAATGCTCCTGTGAAATGTAATCGCAAAATACTGTGAGCATTAAAAAACAAATCCATTCACCGAAAAAGGTATATGACAAACAAAATCACCTTTCTGTTTCTTATATCACTACAGATAAAGAACCAGCGCATAAAACTTGATATAGGGAACATAATAGCAGCTGCTGTGTATATGTGTCAACTAGAGCAGCTGCCAGACAACCAAATCTATACTGCAACCATGAGGTCAGTTTGAATTACATGCTGTTTGGCTTTGGGCTACAATCTGTGAGCACCAGCTTCACAAGCCAGGCACCAGAACAGGCGTGCTATCATGATGTGAGAGATGGATGCCCTACTTCCGCAAAGGCTTGTAATCTGACCTCTTTCAACATGCCTATAAACATCAAAACCAGCATGTTTAATCCGAAGCGGAAGTGGAGTGTGTTTTCAAGTGTTTGTGATTGTCTGACACAGTTACAAGCCAGTAACAGGTCGCTCTTTGAAACTGAAAACCCATTTTTACGAAATCAACTGGCTTTTTCAAAAGTGGGGAGTTGGTACTGAGGATCTTTTACGGGCTGGTAATTTGGTACAAGTGATAGAGTAGAATAACCCAAATTAAGTTCAATCACACATAATTTCTGGTTCAAATTGGGAAGTTAAAGAGAGGGCCTAAAAGGGTCCAATAAATCCTCTAAATATGAGGTGCTCCCAAAATAGTCCAGACAGCCATTATCTATTTAACAGGCCTTGTCCCCATTGGGCAGGAGTAAGGAAGTAACTTCAAAAGACTGAACCCCCCCCCTTCCATCCTGTTAATGACCCCAGATGTGTCGTCTTGAACAGGGGCCTGATTCATGCGGCCAAATCCTGCAGCCGCCAAGGCCTGCAGGGGGGCCGTTTCAAATGCACCAAATTAAAACACTCGATGCAGGCGGGGCTGGATGCTTGCATGATTAGAAGAGAGTGAATTGATCTGCAAACAGACTGCAATCACTCAGCTGCCTCTCTGAGTGTACTGGCTTTTGCCGGTTCCAGCTGTGCAGTCCAGAGGCGGTAATGTGAGCAGCACATGAATGCAAACAACATACCCAGTTCTGAAACTTTACCCTGCGGACCGTGGAGGCATCGCAACCTGAGCGTGACTGTCCAAACAACACGTCCAGACTTGAAAAAATCCACCATTCCTGCCTGTTTGCATCATCTGCCTCTGACATACACACACGCTTGTATGTTCTCACGGCGCTGAGTAATGTGCAGAAAGAATACGCAGCTGAGCTATAAATCTGCAGGCACCAGTCATCGTCTGCTGTTGTTGTTAGTCTAGTCGTAAGTCTCCCATATCCTGCCGTGAAGAGGGCCCTTCAAGACGGCAATGATTCAAAGTCAAGTGGACCGGTTCAGCTGTAAACACCCGGGATCCACCGATGAGTGCACATGTGATATGGGTGTCAACGGTTGTTAGCAGAATAAAGTCGAGAGGATTTTATTTCCGAGCTATCTTTAGAAAACTGGCTCATCCTTGAACGCTTCAGAGAGGCAAAAAGTTGCAAAACAAAACGAGATATCCGAAAATAAGCGAGCGGCACAAGAGCGAGATTACGGTTCTGTGGATGCCAAGGTGTGTGAGCAGCAGCCAAAAAAAGGGCTTCTACTTCTCCTTTTCAGGGCGTTACTAATCTCCATTACAGGCAGATGAACGACTACAATGAGGTCTTTAAGAGGATAAGGACGGTAAGCAAAACAAAAAGCAGGGAAGAGAAACCAAAAGACTCAAAAAGCTGGAAAGGTATGATGACGATATGATATGGTACAACATGAAACAATGCCATACCATGCAATATGATAAAATATGACACAATACCACGACACCATATGATACTATATGATACTATACCATACCAAACACTTTACTGTCCCCTTGGAGAAAATGACCCTAGACTCAAGTGCTGCAGACATTTAGCTGCCTTTACAGTGGAATCAATCAATCAAATCAATAAACAACAATCCTCATGTAACCAGAGTAGCAGTAGTACCAATTATGGCTCAACCCATAAAGCCTCACCAAACATCATTTAAGAAACTCCTGGAGTTTGAATTGGGGGACACCAATTCTGTAGTTCTGCTCTTTACCTGGAAACTGCTTCCCTCATCTTCAGGCCTTGCAGGGCCCGCAGCGGCCCCCAGGTTCCCGTTTGCTCACCCGTCATTCTTGTACAAGTAGGGGATGCAAACAAGGCCTCAGAGATTCCTCTATAAGTTTCTATTTGTTAAAAGACCCGGAGGCAGAATCCTAAATGCGTCTTCATGTCTTTTCGGCATCTCTGCTCTCCTCCAGCCTTGCCCCGATCGGTCCTTGCTCTGAAATGTCTCGCCCATATGGAATTTGTGGGACATCCAGGGTGGGCCCAGGAGGCTTGCTAAGGTTTGTGGGCTGGAGTCTCCCACTAATCCGTCAGAGTTTAATGACGGCAGGCCATGCAAGTGGTGGTGAAGCCCTTAGGGGGGTTGACCCAAGTCAGGAGGGGGCCGGGCATGTGACCCACACCAGGCTAAGAACCCAACCAGTTGGGGGAGGGTGTGTGTGTGTGTGTGTGTGTGTGTGTGGAGGATGTGAGTGTACACCTATGTCTGGAGCTAAATGGCCAGTCACTTGAGGAATGCAGACTTTCTAATCTCAGTCTTGAAAACACAGACAAATTGAGCGATTTATTTTTTTTTGTGGGTGAATGTAGAAAAAGAAAAGCCAGTTGTTCCTGTTCCAGCGATTCCTGCCTTATATTAAAGCACTGCCAAGAAGTGTGAGCATCACAGGGGCACACTGAGGCAAACACACACACAAACAAACATTCTGTAAGAAGATGATATTCCCCTGAGTTCGTCTGGCTCCAGGAATAACTGTCTGATCTTTCCCGTTTTTTGCGCTGACATACCTTTTTGTTCATTTGTGATACCACAAAAAAAAAAAAAAAAAATCACTTGTTTCATGTCATCATTGAACACCTCAATAAAATAAAAATAAAAAAGCATTAAATGAAACCCTGGACAGCACTGGACCCAATTTTGGCAAGGTTTGAGAAATCCATTTAAAAGTCGAATTTGCATATATTCGCCGAAACATTTGGCTCGCCTTTAATCGCTCAAAACGCCTGTTACCAGTGTGATTTTGCTTCCATAGTCGTGATTCAAAGCACAGCCTCAATTAATTAGCGATACGCAAATCAATCGTTGCCTGAGGTCAAGCAGATCCCAGTCTATTTAAAAGATTGGATGTCCACTTAAAATGATTTGCGGGTGCTATCTCAAAAGACACATTGATGAACTGAGGTTTCTATTCCCTTAATGCACAACAAATAACCCGCCTAAATCAATCAGGAGATATGGATGAAGCCTCGCAGAACGTGAGCAGCAGAAGATAGGACTCGTTGGCGTCAGACGGACTTCAATGAATGTGCACGCATATGAAGCATGTGCATGTTGATTTGGTGTATCCAGTCGCCATTAACTGTAAAAACAGCACAACAACAAAGAGATGCAACCACGGCACAGGTTCATAGGAAGACGATGGTTGGAAGCCTCGCCAACGAGATCTCTCTCTGTTGTTTCTCCTCCTTTTGCCGGCTTGTAAGTCGCTAATTAAAGTGACCTAACTGATGTCCCATCTGCCACAAGGGCGCAGAGCCAGCAGGTATTGGCTGCCGTGTAAGCGTGTTAATCCACTGAAGGGCCAGGTATGCGTAAACACACTCCTCACACACACACACACACATACAGGGATGCTTAGTGCGCTAACTCATTCACATTCAGATAAGCACTCAGCAACGCTTAAACAAAGATTAAAGACTTTGACAGTGAGACTGAAATCCTGTTAGCTTGTTTGCGAGGAGGTCGGGGGAGATAGTTTTGTTAAGTTGTGGAAGGGAGAGCTGCTGAACCTTTGCATCCCCCTCCCCGCACGCAGCAGCAGCAGCAACAACAACAAGAGCACCGACGACACAGGCAGCCGTGAAAATTACAGCAATCCAGCATGATGACAATGAGCGGCGCTGCTGGAATGACAACAGCTGAGTGAGGTGGCGAGGTTGGCTCCCTCGTTTCGATAAGCACTTTTTGAGGACATAATGGAATCTTTTGTCTATATTGCACAGCCACAGTGTGCTCAGCCGCCGCCTGGCACCCAATGAGAACCATCCATCTGGGCGACCCCTGCCATGGCGACAAATTCATCTGTCTCTGTGGGGACCTGTACAGCACCCAATCAGGGATAAGCTTTATATATATCCTACTTAATAGAATTGCAGTGCATTCCCTTTCTCCTCTGCAAGACATGGACTCTCATATTGCTGTCTCCTCTATCTACTAATTCACCCCAACATCCGCCCCCCCCCCCCCTTTTTAGGAGTCCTCCTCCAAGAGTGAGTGCACTACATCGCCACAAATATCATCACCTTTTTCTTGGTAATATTTGAGAGGAGTCCATACACAGGTCAGACAGGTCAGAAGCACCGATACTACTCTGGGAGAAGTTAGGGGGAACAGGTGCAGCGAGATGTTTTGGACATATAAAAATGGGTTCAGACAGGTTTATGGAGGATTTGTGATGATTTATAGTCCCTCAGACTGAACTGACAGTCATGCTATACCAATTGGAAACTACCCGTAAACTGTCATTTTGAAGGTCAGATACTGTACAGACCACGACTGACATAGCAAGTGAAGAAAACTTTGATCAAATGGGCGTACAAACCGTACCCTTCAGGAAGCCCCTAACCCTAACTAAAGACACTTGTGCTAGATTGCTTGCAAACGTAGAAAGGCTGTTTTTGTATCTGGATTGTTAAGTGCAGTGCAGCAAATTGCTTTTATAAAAAAGTGATGTAAAGAAGCAAGAATCCCTCCAAAGTTTAATGCAGTAGCATCAGTGGAACATTTCAAATATGAGATAAATCTTCAGAATATTGAAGTCCTCTCCTGGCAGTCATCTCCACCACAGCATCGGGACCATTAAAACGTACAGGATTTTCTCCGCCAACGTAATGAGAAGATAAGCAGTCAATGTGAAATCCTCTGGACTCTGCGTCGTCTTCTTTTGGACGGGTAAAGTGTTGAAAGCCTATCGCCTAATTAAGGAAATCAGCTCGGTTAAAAGTTGAGACTTTGGGCGGCCCGCTCCGTCACACCCCGGCGGTTGCAGGATGGAGGGCGAGCTCATGAAACAGAGGTTACTCAAGTTGTGACAAGAGGATTGTTTGATCACTGCGCACTTTAAAAAAGTCCATTCTCAAAGTAGAAGTCGTGCATCACATTAGTTCTTCGCTGATATGAGGGTCAAAGGACCAAGAGGATGATCAGAAAAGTACTCAGACGAAATGGCAAAGACAAGAACCCATTATTGATTTTCATGGGTTTAAAGACAAAGTGCTGATTGCAGGAAAATGACTTCTGAAAATCAATGACTTTACTGGAGAAGGAAAGAAACGTTTAATTCAAAAATCTCATTTCTGTGCGAGTATTCCAGCTTTTCACTCGCCTGTGTCATGTTTGACATAAAATCTTTCCAATGGATCTCGATTTCTTAAAGGACATTGTGCCTCTTTTTGAAAGTTTATAGCAAAGAGATGACTAGGGCATGTCCCCTGTGTGTTTTCTAAAGGGCTGTTTATATATTTCCATATAAAACGTACATATAGTGGGTGTTTTATGAGCTGATTCCAGTACATTCAAGGGATTTGAACTCTCGGCATCAATGTTTCTAAAACACTTCATCTGTAATTCATAGGATGGTAAGTAAGTTTGAGGGAGTAGAAAGGAAAGCTATGGGGAGCAAAAAAAAAATAACGCAAATAAAAGTGTATGTGATGAAGGAAACCAGGATTGAAGGGTCTCTACATCCGAGCTTCAGTCTTACCTGGAGAATTTCTGCTGCAGTGAGACCATCTGCGCCCGTCCCAGCTCGGACTCCTCCGTCACCTCCCGGAGACGCTTCTCGCTCTCCAGTCGCAAACGTCGCTCTTCCTCTAGCTCGTGGATCAGCTTTTCTCGCTGTGGAAACAAACAAACAGAAGAGCGGTCATCTCTCGGTGTGAGGGGCATCTTAAAGGCTCAAAAGATCATCCCTCATCATCCCTGAGACATATTTACACTTCTTTAGCCTCTGGATCCTCTGGAGCCATTTCTCCTGCTGACCTTGACTTCTGACCCTCATTGGTAAAGGGTAACTGGAAGCTGTATGGCTTACGTAATAATTAAGCTCATGTAGGTTAAAAATCATATTCTTGTTCATGTTATATTCTTTAGAGGTGAAAGAAAATAAGAGAAGAAGGACATGATGACATTTACGCTCTAAGATTGACATTTTTACTTCCAAGCGTTTGTCATGAACTTCCTTTTCTTTTGCTGCTGTGACACAAAGTGCACACTAAATGTCAAACTATGTCACGGTTTTGGTCTTGCACGCCTCAACCGGTATCTCACTTTTACTCTACTCCGGCGCGCTTTGAAAAGAAATTGCACAACTTTCAACAACAATGCTCGCCATTGGAACAGCCGCCATCTTTGCTCTCCTATTTCATCTCACACGTTGCTCTGTTCTTGCATGAGTCATGAATTATTAAGTGCTATTGAAGCAAAACTTTGCAAAAGGGGGAAAATAAGAGCTAAGACTACTAAATGTTTGATTTATATTGAATTGAAAAGAACTCATGGTGACGTCTTTGCATAAAATCCACTCTATGAAGACCAGAGATACAGACTTTATAGACAGTTACAAATGGAAATCTTAAAGCTTTGATGATTTTTAACAATGTTATAAACTATACAGAAGAGATAACTATCTGTATCTATGGATCTGTCACTTTGTTACAAAGCAAATATGAATTTCTGACATGGTTTTGCCTTTGAATGTAATGCATAGTGACACTTCGACACACAAAATAAATCATTATAGGTAAAATTTACAAGGTTGCCACCTATATGATAAAAAAAAAAATCAAAAATTACAAAAGTAATGGCTGGGAAAAGGAACATTTGACTGTAATATTGGAGGAAAAAAGTAACTTTAAGAGTGGGAAACCCAGTCTACTCTCCTTATTTTTAATATCTCTCTAAAAACCAAAATCTAAATGAAGTCATACCACTTCTGTTCACAAGAAAAGTAAAGACAGTATTTGAAAAATGGTGAGTAGCTCATTGCAATAAAGGTGCCAGATTTAAGCTCAATCACTTGTGACACCTCCATGGAGGTCAAGCTTGGCAACCTTTCATTCCTCACAAGTTTTTGTTTTTACTTTCTCAATATTATCACCGAATGTTGCAGCTTTTTCTTTTAACCCCAATCATTCCCATTAGGAAACTCTGCACAGTCTCCACGGATCATGAAACCATTTTTTATCCCATCTTCTTTTTTTTAGCCAGAGACAATTCCAAAATTAAAATCTTTCCCTTTGTCTAATGAGATTCTTCTCTTCTCAGCCATCTGCTACCGAAAGAAAGACCCATCCTCGCCTCAAAATCCACTCGAAAGTGCGATGACCCTTCACTGGCGCGCTCTCCTTCTTCAGAGAGGAGAAGTTTGGCATCGTGAGGAAGATGGGGAGTGATTTGAGCGACCGCCACCAGCCTAGCAAACAGCTCATTCTCTTACAGGCGGGTTACTCTTACAGGCGGTTTCTACACAAAAAAAGCCTGGCATCGTTTGCAGCTGTCAATTCATGACAAAGCTGCATTTTCTTAGCTGCTGGTTTAAGTTATCAACCATCTGTCACCATCGTGTCGGGAGTATCAGCTGAAAACACAGAGTTTCGAAATAACCTACGGCAACTGGAGGGGGAGAAGTTTCTTCTTTGGCACACCAAGGTGCCATTATTGCTGAGTAAGACGCTTGAATGTGGAATGCACTCCATCTTATTTGTTTGGCTTTATTGAAGTGTTAAGACATTATGACTGGAGCGCCGCCTGCAAACCAGTCATTCTCTGGCTGTAAATTCAGGAGGGGATTATCCTGTCAGTGCCTGGTTAAAGATTACATATCATCATGTGTCTTAAAAGGTGAGCTCAGCGTCTCCTGCGGAAGATTTATGTGCAGGAATTGGCATTTTGAACTGTAGAAATAGTCTGTAATGCAGGTTTAGGAGACAGATTAAAATCATATTCTCCCTTTCCATGTTCAGCACCAATCAGGGTTTATCATTTGTTTGGCATAAGGGTACAACGCTGGGGTTTCTTTTCCACAGACCAGCATTATACTGACATCTAGTGGTGCAAAAGAGGAAAGAAAGGTGCAGAAGAAAGGGCCTGTATGCACACAGAACAAGTCAGGTTATCACCAACGTTTGCAGCCAGGATTTAAAGCAACATCATGTAATCGAATTGTGAATTCATCTGTCAAAACAACTGGAAAGCATGCCTGTAAATTCCCCCAGCATTTTAGAAAATGGACATGTTTTACTGTGACTATATTGTCTCCAGTGCAACAGCAAAACTGGCAGGTTTTAACTGGGTGAGAATATTAAACCCAAGTCACCATTAAAACCAGTTCTGGTCCTCGCTGCAGCCATAAATCTGAGGGCTACTATGCGGAGCCTCTCTTTACACAACAGGGAGGCTCTCGGGAGTAATGGCGGCTGTAAATCCACAGAAGCATAAAGTACAACATCCCCCTGCCAAGAAGTGGACCTATAGATCTGGAGTGAAACCAACGATTTTCTGGCTCGTCTTTCGGGTTTTTTTTCCTTTGAGGAAAATTGGCAAAAAGATGAAAACATAAAAAAAAGGAGGTCATACCTGCTGCATATTATTTAGATTAACTTCAACTGAAACAATATTTAATGATACAAACATGGCACAGAAAAACAGCCACATCCAAATTCAGTTTAGCTGAATATCACAAAATTTCAAACAAGCACAAAGGCCTTTTCTCTGCAGCTCCACGTGTATAAATGTGTATAAATGTGTACAGTAGTGTTCTGCAACTTGGCCCCGATTCACACAAAAGCACAGTAGTCCTGATTTTTGTTGCCCACCCGGCCTCACCAACACCCCAGGCATAAACCACCGACCACTCTGTGTCTGCTGACAGAGCCTCGCCAACTGCCTCCATAACAACACAGGATTTATGGTGTGCATTGTAGTAAAAAAAAAAAAAAAAAGGGCCCTCTATTGCTTTTGTTCAATATATAATTTCAGCATTTTAACAAGGCCCTGAAGCCATTAAATCAAACATTACCATATCTTTATGCCGCCAGAAATCCCCAGCAATACATTACAGTGTTTCTGGGCTGAAATGTTTATTGTCTGGTGCTAATTGAAAGCATATTTGACGTCCTCAGAAAAGGCAGCACGTCTTCATGCAAAGCCCTGGGAAGATCTCTCAAAGTCAACACAGAGAGGATGAAAACACGCCTGGCAAGTTTCTGTGAGAACATTTACTTTGGTTAATCCGACGATTGAGGACATAATCCTCTCACTTGACTGGCCCTGGCAAAGAACGGCATGCGATGCCTTGTTTGGCCTGCAGGGGGCAACATTTTCCCGGAATAAAACCTGCAGCTCTCAACAAAGCCCGGGCCGACAAACAATACAGTGGTTTGGTAGAAGCAATATGAAATGGAAAGGGACATGTAATCTATAAAATGGCCCGGGCTGCCTTTTATACTGAGCCATATATCTGAAACGAGCCCAGATTGGGTGTTTCAGGATTAAATTTGACCTCTGAGACAGGCGAGGCGCTTTCATTTCCTGCTTGATAAAAAAAAATATCCATGCATCCATCCAGATGTGACTGAATTCATCACCTTTACAGCATGTACAGCTTTAGATTGAATGCACTGCAGGATGCTATTGATTTCAATACACTTTATGTAGTGAAATAAATGAAAAACGTGGAATAAGAGATGCACCTAATTCATATCCATATCGAGTCATATGTCTAAAATCATATTAAGAGCACTGGAGCCCAGAATGCAGCCTGCCCCTGTAATTGGACCGCATTAGATGGTAATGGTATTCATCCAAGCTGAATTACTAGAAGATGCGAACCCCCCTGATACCCTCCAACATCCACAGAGGACACTAAATTAATTAGAGACCTCTGCCTCTCCTTGTTGTGCCTGCAACGTTGTCTCCAATAAAATAAAAGCAATGCTATCAGGTTAAGTGCATGTGCGTGTGGGCTGTGACTCTGCAGACTGTCCATCTGCAACTGTACAACAGTGTGTGTTTTGTGTGTGTTTGTGCAAGGTTTGGGGTACAGTTCAGGGAGCTCAATAATCTCTTCATTACACCCCCCCCCACACACACACACCCCCTCCCTCCAGTTGCAGCTCTTTGCCTAATCAAAGGGAGCCGGGAGCGGATCTCTGGCTCGCTGCTAAAGCAAACATGAGGGACACAATACACCCTGCGCAGGTTCTTCATTCATAAATAAAACATGCCACTTGGCTTGTTTGTGCGCCCCGTGCGTGTGTGTGTGTGTGTGTGTGTGAGCTCGTCAGCGATCCTGAATTCAAATGAAAGTGTAACATGAGAAGGATTTAGCCGTATGCAACACAAAATTCAAGTGAAGTGCAAAGTCAGCTAAAACACTAAGTGTGCCCTTTTTTCTAAAAAAAAAAGGTCGAAAGAGTGTTTTTAGAGGGAGTGCTATTCAAAGTCTTTAGGATATTAAAGCACCTTCAAGGAGTTTTTAGAAGGTTATGAAAAAGGGTTAAATTAATACTGATGCTTCTATATTAGCTAAACGAGACCATCAGTGGGAAGGCTGACTATTCCAGTAAAGGTGTTTTCAATGTCTGAAACTTGCCGGGGGGGGGGCGGGGGGTAGGTAGGTGTTAGACGAGGAGAAAGCTGCAGAAACATACTTTTGTTTTCACAGAGAGTGATACAATTGACAAATCCACCATTCGGATGAAAGAAATATTAATATGACACACATGACTGATTGGTTGACCATGTTTAAGCTTATAAAAAGAGCTCTTAAAGTTATAAAAAAAAGAAGATTGAAATTCAGGATTTTCTCTGCTGGAAGAAAACAGCAGAGCATATGTTTTGTTACAGAAATAAGGTGGAGTTTAAACAGTGTTTTATGCACCAAAAATCGGCCTCCTGTGTCCCCAAGGGCTCCATCAATTCAATTATCATGGAGAGCCACTACATCAGAGTGTACCACTCCGCTCTTGGACAGCCGCGGGCACTATAGCAAATAATACACACACCCCAGGAATATGCTAAATCATAAGAGTGGCCCATTTATCATTGCCAAGGGAGCCCCCCCCCCCCTCAACACACCCACGCACTCCGAGTCATTCAGTCACACATACACACAAATACGCTGCTGAGAGTGGGCAAAAGAGACGGTGTGGAGATGCGATTTGGGGCCTGGCTGTCAGCGCTCGTCACCCGGTGAATGTGCCGAGCGCTGGGGGGACCCCGTCTCGGCCCTTCGCCCCTGTCCGCCACTGATAAGGGCCAATCTGTGGAGACAGCACCTGAGTCCCCCCCCCCCCCCCCCCCGAACCTCCACGCTGTCACACACACTCCAAACAGCTGTCAGAAACACTCTGTGAAGGTCCCTCAGCGCTGGAGCTCCACGAGGAGCGAGGCTTTTCTCCCTGTCTTTATAAAACGGGAAGCCCCTCGAAGCTTTCCTTTATCTGCTTAACAAAAGATTCAGTCATGAAGGTGCTTCTTATGCTACTTAAAACACTCATAAATCAATGTCAAATAAACCAATACCTCCATCTAATTACCCCAACCTAATTAATCCACGCTTATACTAACAGTGGAGGCCCTGACTCATACATTACACAACTGGAACTCTTAATGCCAATATTCTGCTGACCCTGTTCGGTTTACATGGATGGTCCAACCTGGAAGGCTTTGGTTCCGGGTTTTTTGAGTCATATATTGGAAAACCACAACTCTAAGTCAACTTGGCTAATAAAAAAGTACCAACTAAAGACAACATTTAAGATGCACTTTTGAGAAGCCAGTCTGTTCTGAAATGGCACAGTATGCTACTTCAAGAACAAACTCATTACTATGGTTTATTGTGTCATGTCTTGAGTCTTGAATATTTGGATATATTTTTAAGGTTTCATACCGTTGACAGGCTCAAGACTTAACGATGCTTAAAAACCAAGACTTAACCAATATATTTTAAATCCAAGAGTCCACAGTTCTGCAGCTTCTAGTCATGGAAACCATAATCAAGTAAATGTTCTTTGTGTTTACGGCAAATGAAGTATATCATAGGTGTCACTTTGTTTAAATATAAACTATTATTATTATTGTGGTAGATAAAGGATGGGTATGTAAGGGTCTGTTTATACTTTTGGGTGAGTTTGGCATGGGATCTTGGTTACAGTTAATAAAAAGGGGAACGCTCATTGCAGGTCCTATGCTTATCTCTCCAAAGAAATTGGAATAATACATAAATCTTTGCATGCAGAACAGTCAATGGTACATGCAAATTGACATCACTTAAAGCATTGTGTAGCCAACTTTACAAGCAATCTGGGGATGAGTTTCTTGCCCAAGGAAACTCCATCAATACACAGTACATTATCCCCCTCTACCTACTGAGCCATAGATGCCCCAATATGGATGCCAATATGGACATTACCATTGGGACGGGGTTGTTTCCAGAGTCATTAGCATCTGTATCCAGCTGTTCTCAAAGCATCAAAAGCCAGAGTTAAAACAGTAACAAGCAGACACGTTTATTTTTGCAGGGATGTTTCAAGGCTGAATGACTCAGTACAAAATGACTTGTTCTGAAGGACGTTTGGTCGTCTAGGGAAGCCCGTTTCAAAGTACATTTTCTTTATGCAGTGTTGTAAACTGTGTAACGTACAATCTTGCGGACTGTAGCACATGAGAAATCTGTTTTCATGGACAGAAATAGCTGATTCCTATCTTGGCTCCAGGGCCTATTTAACCATACAGTGCCACCCGTTTCCCACTTAAAATTCACAACGGCTCTATTCTTATCTTAACTTCATTTTCTACATTAAATACTCTGGAGAGATCTGATTTTTAAATAAGTGAGTTACACAATTAAGCCAAGTTCAAGTTAAAAAAACTGTTCCCTTTAGCGTTCATATGCATGCTCCGCTCAGCCATGAAGGAATCAAACGCTGTAATCAACAAAAACCTCCGGGGAGAATAACTGCGTGTGAATTGGACTCATATCTGTTTAAGCTCAGATATCACAGCGCGTCCACAAAAACCCAAAGAAAAATAAATCCAGTTTCTCTCAAAGTCCGATAGTTTATTTTCTCATGTTGTTTAGACAGCCGCTTCCAGTGGTTAAAAATCTTACCCCACTGTTTTAAATGCCTTTTTAATGGCGAGTGCAGCCCCCTCCCTACATTTACAAGCCTGCATGTGCACTCCTGTTTGCTCCCCCCCCCCCCCACCCCAACAGGAAAGCCGGCATCCTGCCCCTGATGGACTTGGATTACACCTCGGAGTGGCATCAAACGAGAGTGTGAGACAGAGAGCAGCTCTGCCTTGCACCACGCCTCTGGGTTTTTCTCTTTTTTTTTGGGTGTGAGGAATTCCAGAGAAAACCTACAGCAGCGACAAGGCCGTGAATGAGCGGTTTGACTCCAGACAGACAGGGCAGGCTTGTTGGAAGGGAACTGAATAAACCATGACCTGTGCTCTGTAAAACACCTAACGGGAAAGCCACTGTTTGTCTTGTAAGAGTTTTAAAGGGAGAGGGCCAAAAGAATCACGTCCTTTTAGAGCTGTTTGAATCATTTCTACCTTCCCAGTGCAGATTCTGATACCTTAACGTGAGTATCCCTCTGATACCAGTGCAATGAAAAAACAAATACACATTAGAATTTACAACAAAATGCTTCTAAGGAGCTTCCAGTGAAGCCAACGTATAGGCAAAAAGGACTTCTGGCCAAGTATTTGTCTTCCATGTGTTGCCATGTTTACAGTGCAACGACAAGATTCTACATTTTCTATGTATAATCAGAAGAAGTCATGAAATATATTGTTGCTATGAATGAATGAATGAATGAATTGGCAAAGCCTCAGATAAATAATACAGGATAGCAGATACACAGTATCCGACGCTGCAGTTTAGGCAGTATTGGTGTTTCAGATACAGGTATTGATATTGGATCAACTCCATGTCCAAGCCTTGATATGAAGTTCAAGTACAGAGATTTGTCTTTGGAGAGACAGACCTAGCGGTTGTTGGACAGTATCCTTTCAAACCAATGCATCTTGTGTGGCCATATTTGTGGTCAACCTCTGTGCACATGCTGCGGCTCAAACCCTGATTTGCCCTGCAAATTATCCACAAAAAAAAGGTTCATGCATATCTCCCAAAAGATCCATAACAAAAGAGTGTTGTGCTGCAGCAGAGCCAGTAGTCGTCATGTTTCCCAACAGGAGACCCAATTAAAACACACGCTCCCCAGTAAAGTGTGTTGTTAATTCTTGTTTCATTTACACTCAGGGGTGTGTAACTGCAAGGGAGACCTTGAGGCTTACAATTGCAGCAGTGTGTACCACCATAAAGATACTGCTTGCATTCTTTCCCAACACAAAGCGGGAGTAATATTGCAGCAAGACACCTCCCCGCGGAGCAGAAGCTGTTGTGCAATGGTTGGCTCGATGTTTCTGTGATTGTGTTTCACCAAAGACACTAATGGATGTAGGGACGGAAGACCAAAAGGCTGCTAAAGAGAGGCATCAGATACAGAGCCACTTCAAAAAGTCTGGGGCTTTAATCTGTCTCTTTGAGTTAGTCCCTTGGCAGGCAAAGATTTGTGGGTTGGGGGAGGCGAATGGGCACAGGAGTGGGCGTCAGGGTATGGGGTGTGGGGGTTTTGTGGGGCACAGGCTAGTTCCCTCTTCACACCGCCAGCACTTTGACAATTATCTCCTTGATGCAGCAGTCTCTTTTTCAGCCCCATAGAAGAACCGTGCCTGAGCTCCGAAGCCTCCCAGGAATGCCGGAGAGAGAGAGTGAGGGGACTCCAGCGGGGATTATCCCAATTTCAAATGGAGCTTAGTGATATCCCCCCTCCTCCTTTTTTTTTTTTTTTTTTTTTTTCTTCCCCCTTCTCACCCTCCTCCTGTCTGGCACAGATAACTCATCCCTCCCTCTCTCTCTCTCTCTCTCTCTCTCTCTACCCTGTGCATGCGCAGACACAATTCAAATACACACCCCTCTAAAGTAATAATTAGCATGTCAACCACTCGTGTGAGTCTCATAGACGAGCCTTTGGTCGAGTCTCACGGCATAGAGGAGGATGCATTATTCTTGGGACACTTTAAGGTCAGACGATGGGAGGCTGGTGTTACAGGAGGACACTGACACAAGGAGGTGCAAACAAATAGTGACTTGTGTTATGAACACATAGTTATCGAGAAATATAACAAAAGTCCGTAAATGGAATCACAAAGTGGAAGTGGATATGTGATATTTGTGTATTGGGATATGTCGTTTGGTGCAGTGCAAACTATCGTTCTTACACTGATACAAACCCAAACAATGGCATAAAGGCTGAAAAACAACACAATGCATGTCTCTTGGCAAAAGAATGCTGCTATGACTCATCGTGTTGCACGTTTGACTCAACTCGTCCCATGGACTTTGGGACTCCACATACTGGGTCACCTTCTGAGCCAAACTTGGAAGACGGCGCTCTACTTGACAGCTTGATTCTCGACCCTGTGCGCGTGTCACTATTTCTGAAAAATGGAGTCTGCGCCATTTGCTTTGACCTCTCTCTGACAGCCGGAAGAGACAAATAAACCTGCAAAGCGAAAACCAAAGTGCAGGATGACTTCCTGTCAAAACTCTTGATGGACGACTTATCTGTCTCACCCTTGAATTCAACACCTTTAAAATGGACTTCCAATAAGTCAGTTTGACATAAAGATTGAGTTCTTTTTTTCTCTGGAGTATGTGAACCAAACTACAGGTGTGAAAGTGACCTTAACTGATCACATTAGACGTGTTTATTATCGGCTTCACTCCATTCATCTCCAGCTGCTCACATGACTGATTGTCTCACAGTGATATGGAGGGTCCCTTGGAGGATGCATGCATTCATTTCATCTGCAGTATTTCTGCCAGCTGTGGAAATCAATACTGAACCCTCTTGTTCCCTATATGCATCGATACCTGGAATTGCAGGACTGGGAAAGTCACAGAAAGGTCAGAAATGGGGGGAGAGTGGACTTCTACTTCAAGACAGGTTAAGCTAAACAAAGATAGGGATCTCTGTTTGCTTGTATCTGACTTTAAATCTGAATTAGTTGCAGTGATATTCAATGTTTACATTCATGATTTCATGTCAAAGTAATTTTCCACATGAAGAACCAATCACATGGCAGATTCCCTTTAAAATCAGCCCAGAACGTAGCATTTCTCTGGTACTGTGTCTAAAAATAACCTTCGATGACAGCAAGAATGCTGCGCTGAAGTGCCCTTGAGCTTCATCTGAACCCTCGCCCAGCTCGGGGGGGTGCTCTGTTCCGACTCTGACCCCGTCATCTGACCTGCTACACTGGGAGGGGGAAGCGGGCAGAGAAAACAAGAATTCCTTCTTCAGGGATCAATAGAGAATCAGACAAAATAGTGTGAAAATCTCGCAGTGAATCAGCCCCTTTGCGCGCTGTAGCTCTGGGCCTGCTGCCATGAAGAGAATCAGAGGCGTCACTGGGGTGCAGTCAAACAGCTGAGCCTGTGGTTAGAGCCTCTGCACGGAGGCTGCAATCAGCTGAGCTCGGCTTCATCACGTGGTTTCACTCTCTGACCTCCCTGAGACACAACAACTGGAGGCACTCGGACAAATATGCAAACAGAAATGTGCAACTGTGGTCACATTCAGAGGCAGATTTCTACCTCCTGAACTCTTTCCCTTTGCTTACACAAGTCCTCGTTCAAAAACGCAGTGAAATGGAATCTCTGCAGTTTCTTTTTAAGCTTAGAACAATGCAGTGTTGACAGGTTAAGCCCCGGCTGCAGCTTTGTCATGTTACCCAACCTCACCATGCTTCTGGATACTTGTTAATCCTGCAGAATGACTGAAACGTATCCAAACTGCTGCTGACATCGTATGAACAAACATGTCACCCCATTGAAAAAAAAATCAATACATGCAAAGAGTGCATTGAATGCTTCAGTTTCATTTACTTACTTTTTGATCAGATGTTCCTGACTTTAAACTTTGTGCACAGTTATGATACATCTTAACCGCCTATTTGGTTTCATCCCTTCATTTAGAAATGGGCTGCAATTATTGCAATTAAATTGCAGATAATTCCCAAACAGCTTTGCAAACCACAGCTATTACAAATGGATGTTAGCCAGAGAAACAGCTCCTGTTTTTGCAGATAACTATGCAACAATGGCTTAACAGGTTGGTATGTTTAAGTTCAATTTAAGCTGTAGACGTGAAGGGCGTTTTGCAAGTGAAGTTATCACCATGTTCTGTGTGTGCAGCTTGTAAAATAAGACCAAACAAGTGTTGTATAAGACTGACTTCCTCTTGTTTGTAGCTCTCTTCTAAACGGCCACGACCCAGTAAAACAAGGCCGAATTGTAAACCCGGCCATTGAATTCTTTGGACTTATGCAGAATAGCTGAATATATTTCCAGCTTGATTTCTCCAGTACTGTCTCTTTTAAGAGCCACTGATGAAGTGTCGAGACGGCGAAGTTCGGCTCTGGCCGGTGTGGCGGCTTGGCAGGGCTTTACAGCTTGTTTGTGGGTGTGTGTGTGAAGTGAGCATACTGAGGCTCTTCTGGCTTTGCACAGATTATAGGGGATGGGTAGCCCGCGCTGTACTTTACCATTGTTCCTTCGCTCTTGCTCCGTGCGACTTCCCTCTGCAGGCGAGCCACGGCCAGCTTTTCTCTAAACGGAGGGGAAGGAAGAGAGAAAATGTGGGTGAGTCATTGTGAAGTGGGCGACACGGGTCAGGTCCCACTGACACAGGCATTTTGCATTTCAGTGACACATATACTTCTGGAGTTATGCACTAAATTGAAGCTTCTTTACTAAAAAAAACAAAAGAAATAAATCATCAGGTTTCAAATGAAAGGTTGAGTTCAAGTCAACACTCTTGCATTTCATCTTGGTCTATCGTTTGCAGCAGGAAACAGATCAGCAGATAACACACACACACACACACATTTACGCGAACTCGCTAAGGAGACTGGGTCATCCTAACCACACAAAAAAACCTGAGCGCTTGCAGATCTGTCCGGACAAAAATAGCTCAGGAGGAAACAAAAAGCAGGGCATCCTCACTCCTAACAGACTCTCCCTCCCTCACACAGAAACGCACACACACAAATACACACACGTGAAACGGGCTAAACAAAGAAATTGACTGTGCGCGTCCCAATCCATTTCCCACGTGAGGAGAGGAGGGCATTCCTGACTGTAATGGGATAAACCTTGGCACACAAGCGCGGATAATAAAGAAGCCTGTTTTACGGCCTCTCCTGAGGTATCACAACAAGTGAGGCAGCGCTGCAGGAAAACCCAGCCTGACAGTCAGAGACGAGAAAAAGAAACACGGTATTTGTTGAAAGCTCGACAGTCTGCGAGTGTTTTCATCCGAAGGGTTTGAAAGAACAACAAATGTGCTGCAGAGGAGAAAGTTACCACGTGTTTGAACGGTCACAGTCTGCTGGTTTTGAGCTCTGAACTCAATCATTCTCACGTCAAACATGTATTAGCGTTCATAGAGACATGTAAATAGGATGCACTAGATGTTATTTAACAGGTGGACACGAGGTACACGACCCCCGCATACATTGCACCAAAACCGTATCGTAATCCAAATATTGTGTCATAAACGTATCATGACTTGCGGGTACTGTTACATCCCTACTCATGATTTTCGTTGAAACTATTGGTCAGATGAGCAGTAGCATTGTAGCGTCCCAACCTGAGCACTGGCCTCAGTTTGAAGGCTTACTGTGTCACGTCACTAATTGGGCTGATTAATGCATTAACAAGCAAAAATGAAGGATAATATAAAGGCAGTGGTTCTCAACTCGTCTGGCATCAGGACCCGCCTCCAATTCCTCTGTAAACCACGCGACCCAATAACACTGCGACCCACTTCTGGGTCCTGATCCACCAGTTGAAAACCACTGATTAAGGTGCATCTCCAAAAGAGGAAATATATACGAGGTAAACATGTTTATTAAAAGTAAAACATTCAACCTTTAAAATAAATGAAGAAGAGAACCCGCGGGAAATAGGAAACTCCAATATTAAATTAGGACATGTATTGGGTATGACAGGAGAGTTGAGTTGTTTTTGTGAAAGTATTCTTCTAAGTTCACAACAAAGCATCACACAGCACGCCAAGCCACCTACTAACGCACCATGGGAGCTAATAAAGGAGTGTGTACAGCAGACAGCCACAAGTCATCACAATCACCTGCACATTTCTCACATTTCTTTAGTGGAGCAGACACCCAAAGCTCACATCTCACCCCCACAAAAATAACATCATGACTAACGTCTCTGACAAGACATCATTGTTTCTGAGCGGCTTACCTGCCGGGAAAATTCCCCCCCCCCCTGTGATTAAGAGCCAGCCGTGGGAGACGTATGTTTGATGGATGAATCCGCCGTCTGGACCCGAGCTATACGATAACGCTGCCTCTGCTGCGAGATTCAGACATGTCTTAGCTCTGCTCGTTCCCTCTCAAGGGGGCAGGCTGAGCGAGCCGGGATTGTGAAAGACACGTTGCGGCGGTGACAAATCCGGGAGGAAGTGGAGCAAAGTGCCGTGAGACAAGGAGGTGTGTTTGGGTGTGTTTTAATGTTTGTATTTGTTTGGTTATTAATCAGGGTGTGGGACAACGACCCATTAAAGTTCAGCTGTTATTTATGTTTCGATCACTCATAAATATGTGAGAAAGTGTGACTGCACTTGAACTTGACTCATGTTCCAGTTAAACATGTGTCTCTTTCTATTACAACATTACGCTTGAAGGCATTACACTACCTTATAAAAAACATTTTAAAAAAAGAAATGTCTCTGGAAGTCCTCACTCCAGATATTGTTTTGTTAAACACGAGCGGCCTGGCATTCCTCCAGTCTGTGTTATGGCTGAGCGTCAGGCCTGTAAGGGGTTAAGTTTCAGCACACTTATGCACAGGCATGTTCCAGGAGCAACCGAGCATGAGCCAACTGCGCCCGGAGAAAATCATCACCAAATATAGAGCAATTTGACATTCTGAGTTGAAACGTAATTATAGTAACCGGCACAAGCAGCAGCAGTCAAAAACAGAGTAGTGAAAGCAGCTGAGTGCTCACCGGCAACATTTGGATCCAATTGGCGCTGACGTCGGTTTATAAAGTCGATTTGAACGGCGTTCAAGCGCACATGAAAGTAATCTCTAATCCGCTATGTAATAAATGTTTGGAGTTACATATTCTGCTCTGAGTTTTTTCCTTTTTTCTGTATTTCAATCCCGGTTAAATTGAGGCATTTTGCCAAACGCCCGCTTCATAGACTGTTGCCAGATGTGTTTACTCGTCCAACTTAGCAAGACTCTGCTGTGTCAGGATTTTAGCTCTCGTAGAAGAAAGTTATCAGCGATGCAAAGAGGCTAAAACCTGGACTTGAGAAACAGCACTACTGACAAACCCAACTGGATGATTGGAGAGAAACTGCCATAACCGAAAATAATCGCTGTCCATGAGGCTAAGTCTCTTTTGGCAAATACATTACTGTGTTCGAAATAAACGGTCAAATAGTTGATGAAAGCAAGGAAACGGCAGCTACACTGGCGCTGTTACCAAATGTGAATGGGACAGTTTGGAAAAGGCTCACTTTTAAATGTCTGAAAATGAAAACCAGCTAATTTAGACGAGGTTGTATCCAGAATTAGCACCAGAAAAAGTCCCCATAAAACCAGGATAAACAACCAATTGGGAAGTGGACAACATCTGTTTGTCCCAGTCTTAATGAGCGGTTGCCAAAATTCAAAACAGAACCAATTTGAGTGTACTTTTCACTTGTGTCTCAAGGTCAAATCACCTGTTATGTTTGTATCAGTCTCTCATTGCAAAGGAAAACTGTTTTCACCCAACTACGGCAAGTACGGTAGGTCAAATTTAAAACATGGGAGTTCAAAGGATGCTGATGACATGCATGACAAAAAGGAAGAATTGTTTCCCCAGTGACAGGAAGTTCTGGATAAATTAAGCTGATAACAATGCACTGTATATACTCACTCTATACGCCTAGCACACTGTATATATTTCACACTTGACTGTGACTAAATGGGAATTATTTCAGGCTACAGCCCAGTGCCTTTCGGCTGTACATCCGAGCATGTGATGAAAGCCCAAGCTGACAGTTGACCGTGTATACATACATTCCCCCTCCTCCACCCCCTCCTCCTCCACCGCTGTTTTTCTCTCTCTTTAAGCATCAACATAAAGCTCGGCTGAGTAAATTCCAGCAGCCAATCAGGAGCAGTGTCTACGTGGACCTCAAGCAGTTCCCACTGACCTGGAATCACCTGAAAGCAGCAGAGGCCTTAGTGGTGGGGAGGGAGCCCTGCTGAGACTCGGAGCGGAGGGCCAAACCAGCTGTGTGCTCTGCAGTTAATGTTTCCGTACGCTAATAAAATGAACACGGTGAAAGGTTGCAGAGGAGGGACAACCGCAGCGACAATGCACACTGCTGTAGTCGTGCAAGAACCTCAGGATTACATGCTCATCAGCGTGCACCTCTGTGGCCAATGAATGACGCCACAAAAGGCCTCGTTTTCAAGCTAAAGGTCGAATGGGCTGATTTAAATGGAAAGAGAAGTGCTCCACATAGCTGGAAGTTCAAACAGCACCGTTTGCGTCACGCAACAACCAACTTTAAGCGCTTACATCACAATTAAAGCTGGAATTTAAGGTCAAAACTCATCGATTGAACATTTGATAAAATGCTCTTTATTTCAGTCCCAATAAAAGACATACTTTACGGATATCAATTCAGGTTTTACCATCGCTTCAGCAATGGAATAAGGTCCCTAAACACTACGTTTCAAGTCCCACAACCCATGCAGGCACATGGGTTGTTTGTTCCTGTTCTCTTAGTACAACCAAGAATGTGTAAACTTGCGCCCCAATAAATAGCAGACTGAGACGTCCTCATACTGACGCACGTCGGTAGGACAAACTGACAAATAGTGTTGCTAGTCTAAGGCACCAAAACTACTTTGCAATAACTGAGATATGATTAAGTTAATAATAGAGCACTGGTTATAATAGAAACAATGACATGTAACTGTGTGATTGTACAAAGTTTCTTGCACAGATTAATAAACTGAGTGATTCTTGGTGGTGATAGTCTCCACGTTGGAGCCCCTGCTTGCATAAGCATTGAAGTCCCCGTCCCCCCCGTCCCCCCCTCAATTCTGGGTTGACACCATCTGCTGTCCACCCACACAGATTTTGCACACCTCACATCTTTTCCTCTCCTTTCTCATGCATCAAAAGCTCTACATCCTTTCCACACCACCAAGTGATCATGACACCAGCCTTGCTTCATTCACAGCAGATCCACCATGGCTTCCCCCACAAATCACCCCCCCCCCCCCCCCCCCCCTCCCTCCCTCCCCTGCTCAGACACTGTGTAAACCCCGCTCACGCTTCTCCCCTCCTGCTCACGTTGAGACAACGCGCCAACTGTTTGCTCCATGGCAGCGGCGGCAGCATGCAAAGACACGATCTGTCAGGGCCGAGGGCGGATCAATCAGAGCGAGAGCGTTTTTGCCAACCTGAGCTGACATGTTGGACACCGTGAGCTTTGAAGTGCATTGTGGGAGGCAGCTGTGTTGTCAGCGCTGCTATCAGGGCTCCTGCATACAGGTGGTGTAATCTATTGTACTTTGTTTGCTGTTAAGCACATAATGAAAGAGAAAGAAAGTGCTGTGTGCTGCTGTTTCCCTCACAGTACTGTTCACCACCTTATTATCAAAGTGGGTAATCTCTCGTCTGATTTTTTTACTCATTAAACACCACAAAAATGCTCCAGCAGTTACTCACACTGACATCAGGATGTATAAAAGATGCATAAATATAAGCCATCTCTCCAATATTGTCACCAGGTCTTACAGGCAGCTAAACATCTCAATCGTTCTGAACCACAAATGTACACAGAGCAGCCGGGAGGGATGCAGAAATGTTTGGATGAGCACAGCGCTGCCATGCATTTATGTATTAGCGTCTGCACTCCTGCTGGGTTAAGAGCCCAGATATGCACGCAATCTCCGTGGCACACAGAGGGCATCCTGTTCAGATACGAAGCCTGAGTTTTGGCCCCCCGACTCCGGACCGGTCATTCCCATCCTTAATCCTCCTCCAGCTCTGTTATGTAACCTCCTGCACCCATCCAGAATTTCAGGCCAGCCTCCAGCGGCGGGACAATGAGCTTACCGAGCCGTTTGATAAGTTATAACATCCAACTCAGCCTCAAAGGATAACAGAGTAGCAACTGCCAGGAGGATGGAGACAAGATGGGATTGAAAAATTGTCAAGTTGGGACTAAAAAAAATAAAAAATCAAAGTGTGTTCTTTTACTTCTAAAGAATGTGGTATTTTTAAAGCTCACCTAAGTCAAATGTTGCAAACAAGAAAGCAGCTTGCACATGACTCTTGTTTTGTCTTTTTAATCTTTTTCATGAAATGTTTCAAACTCTTATTCTTCAGATTTGTGTATGAAAAGATAGGAACTGTTTGTTTATTTTCTTCATATGTTCGTGTCTTTTTGCCCCATCTCTCCATCATGCATCCCTCGCTTTAAACTTCACATTTACATCATCGAAGTGTTGTTTTCTTAAGATGTTAATGAGCCTCTCTGAAGCCTCGATGGCATCAAAATCAGCTTCAGCCCTTCAGTATAAACACATCATCTGTTCCAGGCATCTGAGGGGCGGGGCTCCCACATCTGTGACCGTTCAATCAGTCCCGATGCATTAAGCAGCTCCAATCAATCACCAACGAGCTCCAGCGTCGGTGCGCAACACCGGGCCTGACCTGCGCCCGTTCCCACAGCTGGTTCCTGACCTTGTGTCTCCCGCCTCAGGACCCCGTCTGCAACGGAGGGCGGCGGAAAAAAAACAGGAGCCACATGTCAGCACCTTACACGCCCAGACCAACCACCCATCCACCCTTCCAGCCAGCCAGCCAGGCACAATGAGCCTTACCTCACCACGGCAGACCATCAATTATTGACGAGGTGAAATGTGATGAGGTTCTGCTGTGTGCACACACAAAGAACACACGCCTCTCCATGCCGCCATGTGGCCTTGAGATGTCTCTACTGTACAAAGAGGGACAAAAGAAGCTGATGTTTTTCTCCTTGCAGGATATGTGACTGTTGGGTCAGTCTACCTGCACATGCTGTACAACTTACCAAATAAGGATATCATCGCTAACATTTCTACATAATTGCAGTTGTGCACAGAAATCTGTTAACCCAACCACAATTGCCTAAAAAGCAACAAAAATGTGGGTCATCTAAACACCCAGACTTAGCTCCACCCTCTTCCTCTAGATGTATGGAACTATGTATTTGTTTGAACACGTGTGCAGCAGTAATGCGGTCAAACGGGTTGAGATGTTCGTGATTAGCCAGATTTATCCAAAGTCAACAACATGTTGAATGCTTCGGGGTTGTTTATGCTTTCCCTCTGCGATAAGATCTCGCCCCTTGGAGAGTTTCAGCTCTGGAGAGCTTAATTACACTGCTGCAACTTCACAGCACTGACCTATATTGTTACTTTTTTTTGACAGGCGCGTAAGACTGACGGGTTCAATGACAAGTGTGGAATGATAAGTCTTTGCACAACATGAAAGTGAGGGCGAAGATTTAAATGCATCAATTTGTAGGTCAGGTTCAGATCAAGTGAGCGTTGCTGCATCTTCAAACTTCTGAAGCAGCAAAAATCAGACACGAGAATTCCTCCGAGACTTCTTCTGAGCTCGGAGAAATGCGCTCGCCAACCGTGGATTACCCCTGCCTGACTGTCTGTCTCCCTAAATGTTTTCTTATTCTTTGAGCGGAGCCTGACCTCGATTGTTTCCAAGCCACAGACGCATTCCTGTCCAGACGAAACGAAACATTGCGGATGAGCAGATGTGCTTTAAAAATGGCCGAAGCACCCGCCCGCCTGCATGCCTGTCTGTCTGTCTGTCTGTCTGTCTGTCCGCCAGCCGGGTTTACTCACCAGCAGCGGCTCATGAAAGAAACGAGGGCCAAGACACAAGGGGGCAACTCATGAACACATGCATGAACACACATGTACAAACACACTGGAAAGGATCAGCAGAGACATGCACACACACTTGCACAATTTTGAATCTTTTATGTCCAAATCATAAAAGAGAGATGACTTCAAACTGAAGAGATGTGCTGTTGCTGAACCTGAACAGGCACAGATATGAAGGAGAACAAAGATATGTTGAGACAAAACAAGAGAAAGAGATCTCCCCAAAAGGCAAGGAAAACCCCTCTCAGACGAACACTGTTTTGACACCGAGCTTATCAAAGGCATTCCCAACCACACGCTCGCATTCCAACAGGTAATAATGTTGTGCGTCTGTGTATTCTAAGTCTTTCCAATGATGCTTGTCTAGCACATAATTGAGTTTAAGTGAAGCACGCTTCCCACTGGACTACAATTACCCCGTGATTTAGGAGTTTTCCAGTGTTTTGCTAGGTGCTTTCACACAGGACAAACAAGGCCTGCTTTTTCTTATTCTGGATTTTTTTTGGGGGATATTTAGCCAAAATGTCTCAGTAGATAAGTGAAAAAGAAAAAAGTCAACAGAGGAAAAGTTGCTGGAGAGTAGTCAGACAAAGCCTCCCCAGTTGGCCATATTCAACATGTTGTGATAGGTTGGTGTTTTGGATGGTCTCATAAGCACCTCCCTTATCAATGAACAAGGCTTGTATGGGCATCTGAAGACCTCAGAGGGTAAACAGTAGGTCATATGAAAATACTGAATCTTGGAAATGTAAAGTGCTACTAAAATTAGCAGATTGGTTGGTAAAACTTCATGGCAGGTGTTGGTTTAGGACCTCCTTAGAATAATTGGAAGTATTTGGAGGGGTACCATACCATACATAAAATGGTGTAATGACTAACACAATAAACATGCTAGTTGTCAAAAACAAGGTGCTAAAATTGGATGATTGGATGGATGGATGGATAAAATGTAATGCTATGACGTAGTCAGTAGTAAAAGAAGCACGTGCATACTTTATGTAAATCAAACTTTTCATCCATTGTTCTATTTTACACACCCTGGCCGACCTGGGCTAGAGTAATTGGGGGACAGGGGACTCGCGTTCACTACTGTACTGTTATACTAGATGCTTCTGCTGACTCATGGAGACTGTGCAAAGGCTGCTGGGTGTTTTACAGTGGCTGTCAACACATCGTTTTCAGAGACGCAGGGCAAACAGAAGCCCTTTACAGAATGCAGACAAATGGCTTGTTCGCATACAATAGAAACAAAAAGTACGGTAAATAGGAGCACTCGAACCACAGCTCTGCCATTTCAACCCACCCTGGGGTGCTTATATCTTTGTGAGTTACTAGGCAGCTGTTTCAGGCGACTCGTTAAATTGAGATTCAACTTAATACTTCCAGACCATTAGGAGAAATACATGCTTATGGGGGCAAATCCAGATACTGTGGGATAGAGAGGGATAAAGATATACTCCATGTTCTTTCAGATGTCTCTGGATTATTGCCATAGCATCCTTGTTCTTGCACTCTGGCATGCTGGTAATAAAGTCATTAAAAGTCACTGCACTCTTTGTAATTCACTCTAAGTAAAGAGTTGCACCAAATGGCCCAAAGAGAATAAATAAAACGAGCGAGGTGTTTAGAAAAGAGTTTTACTGCATGCAAATGAAGCCTCTCCAGCAGTCTCTCTTTCTCTTTCCTTTCCAGCTGCACCAACACCTCAAACCACTGGACGAGGTCCTGCAAAGTTTTCTCCCGCTATTACCCCGTGATTTACAGCCGTGATAGTGGGGAGCTGAAGTTTTGTTGACATTCCCCGCCCCGCACAACCTCAAATACGACACTGGCCCCCTTTTCCAGAGCTCGTAAACGGCCTGCTCCGTTGAAAGCGTCGCCGTGACAAGGAAAGATATATGAAAGAAGAGGGAACGCTCCCAAAAGCGAGTTTTCCAGTGCTTTGATGTGAAGACTTGTGAGATGCATGCTACTTTGAAAGTGTGTCAGCAGGAAGTCTGTGTCTAGTAAACAAGGGCAACATCATATTATCTTGTACAATGTTGGCATGTAGGACTATGACCTAAAAAACTAATCCAATTTCAGGATTTCCCCCCCCCCCCCCCCGAAAGGACTGAAACACTTGTGGCATAAATAAGTGAAACAAAAGCTTTATCGTAGACGCCAGAATACTCCCTTCAATTCATTCAATTTCTACAAAGAAACATTACTTAAAGCCAGTTCTGACTGGAATACAGGCAGTGCTTCAGGAGTGCAAAAACTGCCCACGAGTCTTCGCACCTTAGTGCACATGGAGCGAGTTCATCCGTTTAAAAACCACAAAAATGCTCCGACTCTAATGACATCACTTAGCAGTCAGTGAGGGTGTCTGGGCAAAGCTTTGTCTCCAGGCAAAACAGTCAGTGAATGCAATAAGCCATTGATAGCTAGCAAATAAAAGCATTTTATTGGTTATAAATTGTGTCGGACCATTAAACTTTATGTTTTTCCTGAGTGACATTACTCCGAGTTGAGCCAACAGGAGAGACAGCGAAAAGACATCTGATAGTCCCATTTTGTCTGGATTTAAACTTGTTAACATCCAGTTAAATGAAAGACATGAGACTCCATTGGGAATATAATGTGTTCTGGCTCTTGGGATAAAAAAAAAAGAAAGAAAATGCTCAGCCTGGCAAAATGTCAAAAATTTGTGTTGAGCTCTTTTGTTTGTTTCACATGCTGTATGTGCACAAACAGGTTCATACCAGTCCAAGAGAGCTCTGCAGGACTGTTTTTAGAGTTCCCACGTGGTGTTCGTGGGGGAAGATAAATGTAGAGGAGGCCAAGGGGAGGAATGCATTCAAAGCACCCTTAATTGAGCTGGATGGCCTGCAGTCAGATGCAGAGCGTCTCAACAAGGCCGGCGAGATCCTGAGATGTGCCTCACACGTACACACCGTTAAACTGGCTGCTTTGGCTCACAGCTTTCACGGTATCAATGCAGAGACAGTGGGAATTTGAAATGAAAGTCCCCTGGCTGTCAATGAAGGGGAAGTGCTCCCATGCTGAGGCCCACTGGGCCGACCATTGAACAGGGGAACATTCCTCAGTAATTCAGTTTGACCTGAACCCAATATTCTTGCTGAGGGTCACCGAATACTGAGCACCACATGCAGGGAGGAGGAAAAGTTGGGAAAATCGGATGTAGAGGAGTGAGAGGCAAAGTGACGGACAAGGGTTGGAGGAGTGAGAAGAAATATAAAAGCACATGTCAGTCTGATCTGCTAGAGTGGTCTTAATTTGGTTGATTGGGCCGGCGTTTAGAGTAGAACCAACACAGCATAGCAACTGGCATGCAACATTTGCTGTTGCAACTGAAGAACTTTTAACATCCATCCCTTACAGGGAATTTGGTATTACATGGCTTACAACAACATGTAGGCCATCTTCTGCTGTTCCTGTCTTGTGACTTTTAAATCACAACTGCTCAAATATAGGACACAGGATGTAGTATTGGAACGTGTTGCACAAACCGGAACATGGCGGGGGGGGGGGGGGGGGGGTAATAACGTGGGGAAAATGGTTGCACTGCAGAATGGTCGGGATGGAGAGAATTACAGTTTTAATTCTATAAAATCAAATCCCTGCACTTGGCAATCCTCTTATCCAGTAATCCCCAGGTAGGTTACAGAGGGCAGCAGGCTCAAACTGCCCAGTGCAGCAACACATCTGCCCATGTGGCGGGATGATATGACTGGCTGCTGCTCTGGTCCCTATAAAAGGCTTTCAACGGACACTGTTTGGACAAAAATATGGACCAAATGGCTAAACTGTTGCTTTGGTTAGTCCAGACAGTAATGGTGATTGCTGCTCAAAAACATGCCAAGTAGTCGCATACCAAGGTTAGGTTTTGTTTCGCTGTCTGAAAGGCTATAGATTCAGACTTAAAATGTATGTAAACATTATGTTAAGTTCATGAATTTATTCATGTGGTGCAATCGTGGGGAAGACATTTCCCTCAGGTCATATGTTTCAATGACAAAAACACCAGATCCTACAAGTTAGGAGCAACATTCCTTGTTTACCCTGTGGTATGCCTGGAGAACTCACAGTTTGAAGCAACTACAGTGGCAGTTTTGGGACTTCCAGTGGTACTAGTGTGTAACTTTTTTTGGAAAAGGGCAATCCAATGACAGATTTGTAGGGTGTCATAAGGAAACAGTACTTTGGTTTACCATGTTATTTGACAATTGTTGGTTCTTGGGCCTCTCCATCCATCGGGGTTTACAGTCATAAAGCATCCTCTACATGGCAGATGCTATTTTTGCTCTTGTGTTGGGAAGCACCAGTTCCCAAGGCAAAAAAAACTCAGAAAGACAGAGAATGGCATTTCTTTCTGGCACTTTGACAACATCCAGCAAGAGAGTGATGATACCTCCCATACGCTCCCATGCTCACATTTACATGTTTCCTCACAGTTCTGTTTTTAGACATAGCAACTCTAACTACAAATATAATGCCAACATGTCCAGAACACTACATGTGGTATCTTTGGTGAGTTGGTTACAACCACCCTTGCCTCTTTCTGAGCACTATAAATATGGCTGAGTGCGAGGAAAGACCCCTGACCTGCCGTGACATTGACATATGGACACTGGTGCTGCAGTACTTCACGCCACATTTAAAGTGAGCTGCAGAGAAGCTGATCATAACAGAGAGGCTCTATACCCATAATCCATATTCTCCACCACATATCCACACCCAGTTCAGCACCAGTCATTTCAGTGTGGGATTAGTGGGCTGGGTAGAAAATCTTAATCTGCTTGAGAGAGAAGAAAAGGAGCAGTGGGAAAGAAAAGCATGCATTCCTGCACATACAAATCCCCTGCAATGCTCGATTGTTTTACCTCTGCTAAAACGACGGGTATCCATTTCCTACAGCTATCAATCAGAATAAAAGTGGTTTACGCAGCGCCCTGGCCCCATGCTGTTGCCACTGGCAACAGGACACGCGATTCCCCCTTTGCAACTGGCTAATCAGGCTCAGTGCAAATCAGACATCATCCTCTGCACATGTGTGTATGAAAAAACGCTGCCTCCTCAGGGGATTTACAGGAAAATTGCGGCTCACGTCAAAGTAAAGACGGCTGAATGAGGTGCAGCCCGAGGAAAGAAATCATTAAGCCTCGTTGAATCAGGCGCCAGCCAAAAGCATTCTTCTGACAACAGAGAAGTATGTCACGTATGAAAAGATATCCTCACACCGAGACAGTGCATATCAATCAAACAAGACACTTGCCCTTGCATTAAACATGATGCAATCTTTGGGATTCCATATACGCTGATGACTGTCCGCTTCTTACCCTGCTGGAGATGCAGCATCCTGGTGCATTCAGAGGACACGCATGGTAATCCACCAGCACGCTCTCCTCCTGCTCTGCAGCTGCTACCCACTGATCCGGCTGACGATAAAGTTTACATCCACAGCACAGCACTGCCGGCTCTACACTGCTCCCTGCCTCTCTACTTGACTGAAACCCAACTACCTCTTTTCTCCTCTCTCTCTCCTTTCTACGTTCCCTCAAGCAATCAAAACCTTTGCCTCCCTCTCCTCTTCTACTCCTCGTTGCTTCTGTCCTCTACTCTCTCCCTGTCTCTCTCAATCTAGCAACATGCGTTGACTCTCCCGACACTGCTTCCCTCTCCCCTTCCCTTCTTCACGCTACATACGCTCTCCCTCTGCACTACGCTTTCTCTCACTAACACACACGCTCAGAGGCTCCTCTTCACACACAGCGCTGTGTGCCTCCCCCTGCCCACCCCGCCTCCAGGCTTTATCTATCCTCAGACTGTTCCTCTCCTCAGTCTGTCTCTGCTTCTATCTCTCTCTCTCATTCTGTCCAGCACTGGGTCTCTCTCTCTCTAGGTCTCTCTGTGGCTGCGTCCCTCCTCCTCGGGCTTGCGGGACGTTTAACATGTGTTCAGGGAGACGGCTGCCTCTCTGAAGGTGGCTCTTTCCTCAGGGGAGGAGAAGCGAGGAGGTTGGAGTGGGGGTTTTGGACAGAAGGAGGAGGAGTTTTTTGGAGGGTGACAACAGTATCGAGGGGGGTTTAACTACAGCGTGAGCGTGAACAGGCAAGAGGCAGTTGGCTTGTGATGGTCCACTAACTGGACCAGAGATGGAGAGGAAAAAAAGACTCTTAAAACAAACTAGATGATGTGTCAACGAAACACTTTTGCATTAAATACATTTGAAATAAGAGGGATAAAACCTGTGAGCATGGTGTCAGACTTAGTGGGCCAGGTGATGGAGGTCCTTACATTCTTGGGAATTGTTGCATAAATTGGCCATGACTGTTGGACTGGTCATCTCTGGAAAGTTGACAGAAATGATCGGCTCAGCTCCCAACTTCAGTGTTTAGCAGGTGTTGGGAAAAGTGGTTAAAAATACAATTTTGTTCGAAGAATATTTTTATAAACCGATCTTTACTTCGCCCTAAACGAAGCCAACATTCCCAATCCCCAGGAGTGAGCTTCATCAAATGATTTCTGGTGCACAAATCTGAAAGAATGAACAGCCCATTTTCATCCAGACAAGGATAGAGCTTTTGGAAGACAATGCAAAGAAAGAAAAAGAAGGCACCAAGAAAAGACAGATAGGGACAACCGAGGAAGAGTTCAAGACCAAGGGGGAGCGAAGGAGTGTATCTGAATGCCAGGGAGGGGAAAAAAGGACTGAGAGAGAATAAGGGAGCAAAGTGCTTGGGTCTGCTTGGGCAGGAGTGACAGTCCAGGCTCCAGCCCATCTGCCGCAATCACAATCAGTCTCAGCTGAATGGCTGTGACAAACTGCAGCCTGGAGCCCGCAACCTCAACCAGGCAGGACGCCTGAGAGGGCTGAGGGAGATGAGAGAGGGGGGATGAAGAGGCAGAAAAGAAGGGGAAGGGGGGGGGGGGATACTCTCTATTGTCTGGTTCCCAATAGGACCAGTGCGAGAGAGGGCGGACACCGGAGGGGTGAAAAGGGGAATTAAAAGGGTCCTGGTGACAGGAGCGCTCAGTTAAAGAGGGGAAAGAAAGGACGGGGCTGACTTAGAGCCAGGGCCATCACTGCCACTTTGCCCTGCATTCACTGTCACTAATGTCCTAAATGAACAATGACACTAACCATGTGAGAAAATTAGTTTGCCTGAGAGTGGAAAAAGGGGGGGGGGGGGGGGGTCTGCTAGAGAACTCAAAGTTGAGATCAACATGAAAGGATGAGTCGTCCCTTGCAGGGTTGGAGGGTTGATTATTTCATGCTGGGAAATCTGGCGTCATCCAACAGCGTTCATAAAAAATTGACATGTCCTGTCGTGTTTTCGTTATCAGATGCCTCATGAAGCTGGCTTTCACATTCCCATTTGTCCTCATAAAACCCAGAAAGATTCATGATGCCTGATTATTGCATTTATGAGCAAAATGTCATGCAGGGGGTGTAATTGTGTTTATCATAAGCACAGCTGCCTCAAAAAAAAAAAAGACATCTGAATACAGAGCGAGCGTGATTTGATTCTAAGAGCAGGTGGTCACCATTGTCCCATTTGGGTAAAAAAGACAAATGGAGGCTTGAGTCAGCAGTAACACTAACATATGCCGCATAATCAAGAAATATTGAGGGCAGTGGTCCATGTTAATTTGATCAAGGGGCGTGAGGTGAACTGTTGAGCGATGACTCTTTTCTGTTTCAAGGCGACCGACACACAACAGCGTTTGAGAGCAGTGGTTCTTGGTGTCAGAAATAGCAGCACCCTCTTTCCTCCAAGCAGGAAGCAGGCGATATTTGTATCGCCTGCTTCACTTTCTTTCACTTTAACTTCTTAATGAGAGTCTTGTGCGTGGGTGTGTTTACACACAACACATATATGGGTGTATATAGGTTCTTTCAGGCCCAATCAAGCCCATTGTATCTGTAAATACACTGAGCGGTGTGTCTGTATTTGTAATAATAATTTGCCTGTAAGTGTGTGAGTGTGTGTGTGTGTGTGTGTGGACCCTGTGTGCCGAGTGATCTGCTGAGCTCATTAAGGCGCTGCTTATTGCTCTGCCAGGGGTGTCAGTGACAGATTCCACTGTTTGGAAACACTCGGCCGCCCACACAGCCAGCCTGGCTCCACCACTGTCACACACACATGCACACACACACTTAAGCTAGGTTAGCATTCCACAGGGAGGGGGTGGTTGGGGGGGGGGGGGGGGGTTAGCAGGGAGACAGGACGGTGCTGGGACAGTGGCCTGGGGGACGGCGGGTCGATATGGATTTGTAATGGGGTGCAGGGTGGTCTGAGGGAGAGGGATGCTCATGACTGTTATTGGACATGTGTGAGTGCATGATAGTGTGCACACAAAAGGAGTGTAAGCACCTTTGACCAGCGGTGTGTAGTGGTCCAGGTTTAAGGACTGCTGGTGGCTGTGGTATTGCAGTGCTGGAAGGACTATCTGAAGGGAAAGTAACGATTCAAGACTGAAAAACACTTACAAGCAGGAATCTTGTTACAATCACAACAGTTCAGGGAAATATTCCTTCATGGCTTAAGAAGAATACATCAGTGTATGATTCAAGCTGGACCTTTTGTTGCATATTTCATCATAGTTCAGTCTTTGGCTTCAGGCTGTCTGTAAAGTATCGATTCTGAAGAATGCAAAACAGCATTTGCAATTCAAGTCTTTTCAAATGATTTTGGATGCTTCAGTCTATTCCAATTAAGCACATTTTGCAAGCTTTTTCAAAATGTTCTGAAATCTTCAACACAGGGCAATGCATATATTTGTGAAACATCCACTGACGCTATGGACTCACCAGTTAAACACAGGCAAGTGCACATTTTGAGCGCAAGAATTTAAAAACTCTAAATTGCATTTAACAAGAGTTCAAGTGATACTCCTTCATGCTTCAAGCTTTTAAACGCAAACTGGACTTATTGGTGCATAATGCAAAGTCAACATGTGCAATTGAAGTCTTGCATTATTTTGGATTCTAGCATGTATTGTAATTTATATTTTTTTTTTAGGAAGTATACTTGCACAAAATGTAACAAGGCAACGTGCAGGTTCCTCCAAAAAGGTCATACCAATAGGAGTAAAGTACTTGTAAACATGAATGTACAAACATCCTCTCAGTGAATTGCCCAGGGTTTCAGCCATCAGCCACACTTTTCGTCCATGACATTAATCCCCTGCAGCTTGATCACAGATGAGTGACCAGGGGCGGGGGGGGGGGGGGGGGGAGGCCGGGGCGTGTTACTTGAGCTGATTACCCAACCAGCCGATCCTGTCTTCTAGGTGTGTGTTCCGAGACAGGCATTAATCACACAGTGGGGGAAAAGAAGACAAACCCTGTTTTCCTTCCCGTCCCTCCAGCACCCTATAGTCGATTAGCACGTATGCAGTGTTTAAGCTTACGCTTCTGAGAACAGTCATTTAAAGTCTGATACAACTGCAGGAAAAGTAACGGGTGTAAAACCATTTGGAAGCAGATCAGAGGTACGATGAGTGGGGAGATCCATGCAGGAGATGTTTAGCTGTCAACATGGCGAGACCCTTTTAGGGAGGGGTAAGGGGAGGGTGGGTCTGCATCAAGACGAGCAGAGGAAATGCCAAGCAGCATGTTTGTTTACCAAACACAGCCTGCTCAGGATCTACACAAACGCCCAGACAGATGCAAATCACAAGACAAGTCACGCCGAGCCCCTCCAGAGACTGCGTGTGTGTGTGTGTGTGTGTGCGCCAGAGAGTGTCCATATGTGTGTCGTTTAACTTCTGTGTGGCAAGATGAAGTACAACGCAAGCGATAATGCACCTCCGTCATGTTTCATTAAGCAGGGGGATGGGGGCGGAACGGTAAGGAACGGGGATGGTGGTCCGGCGAGACTTCATCAGCAGGCAAGTTTTTTTTTTTTCCCCTCTTTGTGCAACTCAGGAAATGCTCATCAAGACTGGAATGAGCAGGATTAACACTGATGGAGTTAATCTTTAATTAATCTTCAGTTAATCTTAAAGAATTACTTTAACATTCCTCTGGTGATTATGGTAAACAAGTGGGACTATTATACCCCGGCTAATTTCACTGGAATCCCTCTATCTCACACCAGTGGTTCTGTTGGATGTATTTTTCCAAATGAGCACCACATTTTTTATCACAAAAGCCCTTTGTTTCCTGTCACAGGGATGTCCTTGATTTGGGACTTTTTTCCACAAGCGTTTCAATGCTAATGTCGAATAATGTTCCATCCATTTATAGTGCCACAGAGGAACCAAAAGGAAAGAAATGTGACATTATTTTTAATGGTTTAGTCGTCTTAAACTCAATGTTTTAGCGATAAACAGGCTGAAACAAGACAATACACTATATAAAATGGAGTAAACCCAACAACCACAGCACCTGCGCTGTCTAAAAGTCGATGTTTGAAGAGTAAACTAAGGTTGAAATACCGTATTTTATCATACAATTTATATCTAGATATAGAGAGCCAACATGAATCAAACATCAGCACAGCACTTGGCAACATTTAGCAAACAAGCAGTGTTAAGTAAAAACGTCCTTTAAACAGACAGAAACCTCGAGCACAACCGGACTCATGCTGGACCGCCATCTGCCTTGTTTACAATATCTATGATGTCATGAACCAATGAAATAGCAGTTTATTGAAGTCAAAAGCCAATATACTTTAACACTGGCCAATAACGCAACCAAACAGGAAGTCCATTTCTTGTTAGCTGTCATTTTATATATCCCACTGTGGCGATATGTTGTCTTGTATTCTTGAAAAAGAGAGATTTTTATCAGCACTGATTGAACACCTGATTGTATAAATCATACCAACTGACTCAGACCCTTTTAAGAATGAAATGTTGTGAATTTCACACATTTTCACCCCTTCCTGTTCCCTCAGATAGATAATAGGATGTTGTTCAAAGCGCCCCGAGCTGGAGGTAAATAGCGTGGATGCAACCACTGTGACTTGCACCAGCCTAAACCACACAGGATCTATCAACAATCCTAACCACACACAGGAGCTACGGCTCGTCTTATCTCCAAGTGAGGGTGTTTTCTGCAGCACACACACACACATCAGTCAAAATAACTGCACGCTTTCTTGAGCGTAGAAAGACATCCTCGCACATTCTCCCCAAAGCTGATCGTGATAAAACAAAAATCTTTTCATTGCACAATGGCAAGAGGAACTCAGCTGAAGTTAATAGACCTGAATGTTGTGCGAAGTACCATTTAATGAAGCTGAGTGACTGGATTCAGATAAAAAAAATACATTATTCAGAGCTAATTAAAGTAGTTTTTCCAGCAGCACAAGGCATTAAAATTAGTGCCTGAGAACTCACTTAGACAAACAAGTGGTGGTAATTAGCTATTATGCAACACTGAAAAAGACTCTTAAACACAACTAATTGCTTCTAGGAATGCAGATAATACCCCATTCAATCCAAATGCCAAGACGACGTGTCACAAGTCCTATAAAACATTGTGTATCCATGTTGTGAAACCACTGGAACAACAAAATGTTTATTACGAAACTATCTGCAGGGGAATGCTAGCACCATTGTGCTTAGTTTATATTTCAAGAATAAGTGCACCAGACAGATGCTTAACCTTGGATGCAGCAGTAAAAAAAAAAAAAAAAAAAACATGAAGGCTTATGGTGAATGATATCTGGATCCATTGGCTGGAGAGGGGGGGTAGCTACAGCATATCATAGTTAAAGTGCTCTTATCCAGTGTGCATGGGAACGCAGCGCTGCCACCAGCTATGAAACGACCTTGAGGGAGCATCAATAAAAAGCTTCATTAACCCATTCGATTAACCTCGTCCTCTCATAAGCGCCATAAAAACTGATGCACGTATCTTAACCCGGCCTGGACGTTGTGCACGATTCAGGGGCTGGAGAGTTTACAGGACTCCGGAGAGAGAAGTGGGTTCCCGGACTAGACGGACTCAGTGAATCTTCAGCAAGATAAAGTGGCAAGCGTTGAGTTGTGTCCCAGGACACTGGCGGCGGCACTTCCTTGACTAATTGCTTTGAAGAGTTCATCCTCAAGTTAAGAGTTACAGCATGACAAGAATAGATTAACTTGACGCTAACAACGAGGTTTACTATTATGCTAATCAACCACATTTTAAAATCCTAACACTCCCTACATTAGCAGTAGGCTAGCTGTTACATGAGTGATTTCAACCCATTGAGTGCCACTGATTTGAGAAAAGGGACAAAGTCTCAAAGTTGTGAGTTATTTAAGTCGTTAGGATCGATGGAGATTTATTGGCAAGTTGTGCAAAACCGCTTGTCTCGATGGAGCTCCTCTTCCATTAAAAATGAAATGAAATGGAATTTAGCAGCAAGGAAGGAGAGAGAATCACAGAGAGGAGGAAGAAAAAGAAGAATCTTGAGGAAAAAGCACCCCCAGATCTTTTTCAAATGTCTTATTTACCAAATTCCTCCAGTGCCTTAAGGCTCAGATGTAGGTTTCATGTATTGATTTATTTTCAAACTGACTGCTCCTTTGAGATATTCTGGGCTCCTAAAGTGACCTCTAATGGACGGATTAGGCTCAGTGCACACAAATATACTTTGGGAGTGTATTAGATCTCTTTGGAGCTTAACATGATCAAATTATTGCATTAGAACGGTCAATTTATCCAATTAAAGTTGTAAAATGCGTCGCTTTCGCCCAAGCGAGACGGGCAGATCCTTGGAGCGTTGGATGGTTTGCGGGGAGGCTGAACCCTATCCACGTCCTCATCGACTGAACAGGCCTCGCCACATACTTCAGTCGAGGATTACAGCCTTTCATCTTGCGCAGACTGCCTGCAGCACTCAGGCGTCTTTGAGGCATTGTAGAAACATCAGCATGGTCCAGATTTGTAGAGTTGTGTCCCAGCTTCGTGTTCCTGTGGTCTTTACTCTTGGGTGCTAACTCGCACAAATTTCCTTCCTTCTAGATTGACCTCATAGGACGGCAAGGACATTTTCCTCAAACAGTGTCTTCTTATTTATAGAAAGTTAGGGAACACTCAAAGCCACTCAGAGAGCTTTATGAGACATTTTTAAGTCTAAGTCGAAAATGATTGTTGCCGTTTTATTTGCTAATGTGATTAGCTGCTAATCTCATAAACAATTAGGAAAATATGGAATAAACTAATCCCAATGAGATTTTAATAAACAACAAATGCAGTCAGTTTCTTTGGATTGCTTTAAACCCACAAACTTAAGTCGCAAATACAAATATTCTCTAAAATGGCGAGGGCAAATGGGAATAAATGTTGAGCATTTCCAGGACAAAACTGGTCAATTTTCAATTCTACCCACAGGCATTTTAACGCACACAAAGAAAGTCCCATTACCTATAATCCCCCAGCTAAACGCACATCTGATCTGACCTCCACTTTCCCTCTCTGCTGTGTTTGTAGCACAGTTGCTCTATGAACATGACAAATAGCTTATTGATCAGCAGATGTTGTTGCTAATGTCCTTTCGGCTTGGGCTGCAGCTGCAACCTGTCCTAAGCCCTGTGGATCTCCAGCTGAGTCCCCCTGCTCCCCCTCCCAACACACCTCCCAGTATCTCAGAGTGGGGCCCCCTGCCTGCCTCCTCATCCCTCCTGTCCCCCCCCCCCACCCTCTAAGGTGTTGAAGGGGTCCCAGACGAATGCCATCTGCTCCACCAGGCAGGTGAGGACAACTTCAGGCATTGCAATCTAATACTGGCAACACTCGGCCCACTAAAAACAAGGTCAAAAGAAGATTCAGGGAAAAACAGACAAGTAAAGGGAAATAAAAATGGGTGGAAGCAGAGAGTGGAAAAAAAAATCTAATCTACATTGTTTTAATCCACAGGGAAGATTACACAGTCACGGTGCCTTGACACAGCAGCTTGTCAGAAAGAGGTCATGCAAACTCACTCCCCACCCGTCATGCTTTTTAGCGCCGCAGAGCATCCATATGTCCCTCCCATGCATGTCTGTCACTCAGCACAAGTCTTTAATAAACTCCACTTTCCACGGTACAACTGTCTGTGGACTCGCCTCTGTTTCAATGCCAACTCTAATGACACTGCAGACACTTAAAAAGACATTTGCAAACACTGCAAATGAATGATGAATAAGTGGAAACCCCGGGGTCAGCGTCCTACTGTACGCAGCATCTAGTGTTGCCAAATTTGGATTTGCTCCATCTGATGTTGACACTGCGCCGTGGAGCTTTTGTTTCCGTCTGTCAAGGACGTGGTCACATTGAATAGAGGGAGCAGGAAAGCCCGGCCAGCATCCCACTGGGGTTTTGTGCTTCATCGAGCGATGATGCTGCGACTGAGTGCTCGAGAGTGTGTGTGTGTGAGTGTCTGTGTGAGCACGCAAGGGTGTTGAGGATATGGCAGATGTTTATGAGGTGAATAAAAAACAAGTTGAACTTTTCCATTTGTAAGTAGTCAGCACCTGTAGGTTGGAAATGTGGCTGCAAATTTTGAGAAAAATCTATTGTTTCAAAGTTCATCAAGATATTTTAGTGTAGTTATGATCCAAGCTCTTTTCAGCTGTTGTCCTTAATAAAAAATTAACTACAAACTACAAGAGATATGGCGCAAAGCTCAGATATTTTGTGAGTTAATCCTTCTTGAAGTCTCAGAATCACCCTGAACCAACCACAACCAAGAAATCGTACTCCCCAACAGCAGCATATGTGAGTCACCTCATGTTCTAAAAGAGTAGCCTTGTTTAAAAAGAAGTCATAATTGTCAGATCCGTGTCCCTCGTCAGTGTGAAACTACCCAATAAGATGATACAATGGGAGACGTGAATGCAACGGGTCAGTGGGTTATGAAGAAGGGATGCAGAGAACTCGAGGAATTTAAGGCCTCTTCTTTCTTTTCTTGACGGATTGATGGGCCCCATATTCTGATGGGTGGAGGGAGACATCTATGGTGTCGTGATCTCCTTCTTAATGAGGAGGAGGAGGAGGCGTTTTTCTGACTTGCGGTCTATGTTTTAGCAGAACAAAAGCCCTTGTGGAGTAATTCATCACTGTCGGCACTCTGAATTGACCAACACTGGAAAGTACAAATCCAGCCTGGTGGTATGTTGTTTTATAAAAACTATGTGGTTCAAAGGGGAGGGATTTCCAAAGCCCTGCATGAATATGTTTAGGTTTCTTTGCAATGGCTATAGGGTTGCATCCGCCCAGAAGTTCCTGCAGCAGTGCTAGATCCTGTTGGAGACAAAAGAAAGCACTGGTGCTCAATGGAAGCTGGTTTTGTCTTTGCATTGAGCACCTGCCCTCAGCAAAACACCAACCGCAAAACCTGCAGTAACCAGCATGTGATGGACTCTTATCTGATCGTCAGTTTGAAAGGAAGCCCTTCAGACGACAAATCCTACTTCAGGTTTGACGGAAGTTTGCACCATACGGCTTCTCACTTATTCCACTGAAGCATATCCAGCTTTCAACGGGCAAAGTACAACACTCTGAGGTCTAAAGAACAAAGACAAATCACCATTCAAGGCCAAATGTCGTCAACATTTTAGATCTTAAGACCAATGCCTATTCAATATGAATGCTAGCAGCTTTAAAGACACAGGTGGTAGAAGATACTTTTCAGGACATTTAAATAGTTCTAGGGATACATCCTCTGGGCACCATGAATATATCTTTTTCAGTTTTTGTTCGTGTAAAACCACAAGAGTCTAGACAACGGTCAACAGCTGTCTCTCTCACCACAATTCTGCATTTCTGTATCATTGTCTGTATTAACATAAAAATGGTAACAAACCAAGATTAAAATGTTGGATTTGGTACAAGTTCATGGCTTTGAACCCCTTGGTCCATTGGTCCCATCATGGTCAGCCCCCACAATGACATTTTTATCTCTCTCTGTAGCTATTAGGTCACTCTGGGTGTCACCAAAGATGACTCCCCTGTCTTGTAAAGAAAGGTGGGGATGACATAGACGAGGGGGTCATTCCTTTACACATCACTTCCTTTATTAACGGGCTGCCCTGGCCTAGTAAAGGGGATGGTCAGTGGTCATCTATTCCCCCCAAACACCCACCCTGAGACCCCTTTCCCCCCTGTTTCCAACCCCCAGCCCCTCACTGCTCAATCAGGGGGAAAATTACTTGGAGCCGGGGGAATACAGCTCCATTGAGATGGAGAGAGGGTGGTACAAAAGAGGGTGAAGTTTAAAAAATTGTCTCTTTTTTGAATGGGCGCAGTGCATCACTGGAAAAGCTAGGAGGATAGGAGCATGGAGGGGACAAGGTCATTAGATTGGCATCTCCATAAGCTCTACATTTCCATTGTTTGGACAAATCCTCTCAAAAGACCTCCATGAGAAATGCCCCCAGTCAACCCCACACTGGGACCAGAGTATCCCCCTTTGTCTGCCACTTCTTAGTGTGCTTCCAACACAAAAAGCATTTCTCAGGAAGAGCGTACAAAGCTTGTCTCAGACTCAAAACTAAACAACATTGTTCTGCTGCCTCTGGTCGGGAATGGATTGCAGGCAGCTGCTGATGTCCGGGAGCAATGAAACATCTGCCCAGTAATCTTAAGACCCTCTTACCTTCGGACGTTCCGTCGCTCCTCCTCAAGCTGTTTGAGAAGCTCGTCGATGCATTTGTTGGCGTCCATGTATTCCTGCCAAGAAGAGATGGGAAAAGCCAAGAGTAAACAATGGAGTCAGTGTGCAAACATAGGGAATATAGGTTAATTGGAAACACGGGCAGATTTCAAGCATGGTCTTCATCTTAAACATTATCAGCTGAGCCAAGAAATAACAACAATGAACATCTATTCATCAAATACAGGCATGCAATGTCGTAAAATCCTTACTGGACTGAGCATTTCCTCCACTTGGGCTTTCATAAATGTGTGAAGAATGGCGAAAAAACAGCAAAAGTCCTTTTGCAAAGGTGAGACTAATCAGTTTAGTCTCTCCTTCTCTTTCTCCTCTCCCTGTGTGTAACTCCAGAAGCACCTCTGGGTAACTTCTAACGGCTGGCCCAGGAGCGAGCCCAGCTGTGTAATGTCAGCTGGGAATAGCCCACACTCGCAAAATGTGTGCTACTGAGTTACAGCACGGTCGAAATGAGCTAAGGCTAAGAGCAGAATGGAAAAAACAGATGTCAGAGTTTCTTGGCCGGGGCCTAATGATTTGCCTGTTAGTGGTGCGACTATGCAAAGCAGAAAGGGGGGGAGTGCAACGGTAAGAAATAGGCCACATAGGCACCATACTTTAAGCAGCTGGGTTTGCAGACAGTTGAGGTCTACCTTCTACATAACACGGCCAGTTGTGACTTGCAGCTGTCATATGAGTGCGGTAAAGGTTCAAGACTAATTAATTATATGTTAGCTTGACAGCTCATGACGCATCTCTTGGGTAAACGGTTATCTCAGTGGGACAGATGCTCTCCATTGATTTCTAGACACTGTGGTCATGAGCTCGCGTAGTGTAATTGAATAATGGGGATTCCCATGAAGAGGTCACCAGGCCAGGAATCTCAGCCTGGAAGAAAACGCAGACATTTATTTTGTGCCCCTTCCTTCGCTGTATTCTTATCATCTACTACAACTGCAGCTCCCCTTTTCTGCCCCGAAGCATTTTATTCATATGCTGTGTTTGTAATCTCTAATTAGAAACCGGCAACAACAAAAAAAGCCAATCTAAGAAAACATAAACTGTTCTTTTGAAAAGGAACTTTTGAAACCAAAGGGAATTGGTAAACCAAACAAAGTTCCTGTGGTTTCAAATTTTCCGAAGACCCCTGTTGTTGTACCATGAAAATGAAAAATTAGCAACCTGTCAGGTCTTTATGGAAATGTGACTTTTGGAAAATAAGACATGAGAACAATGCACATATCTGGGGTAGCACATCTGCATTTGGGGGTTAGAAAATACCAGAGAAACACAACACAACAAACAAACAACTGAAAACCAGCTTGACTATATAATAGTCAAATGTAAAGGTTTATTCTGACTTCCCTCTGACCCAGCTTCAGGGTCCAAGCAGACTTTAAGTACTTCTGCTATCACTGCCTGTGCTTTTTTTAACCTGCGGCCCTGAGAGTAAACTTGAATTAGACCAGATGTTCACAAGCACAGGCTGCTGGTCTGAATTCAGTAAGTGCACTTGTTTTGTCTCCACCGCTCCTCTTTGGGTGCCGCTCTCCCACTGTTCCTTCTGAAGCAATTATCGCTCTTAATCTCACATCTGAGACCGCCAACTCAAGCCGTCCATCACCACCAGCTTGCCCCGGTGCCAGCAGAACATGGCAAATGCCCAGGCATCCTGCAGAGTCGCCAGTCAAGGGCACTCTGGGTGACCATTAGGCAAACAGGGCCGAAGCCAAAGCAAAGACAACGGATCGATGCTAAACAGCGTGGTGCCATATTTTCCAATTCCTGTGACACTTTGTGATATTTTGTAGCTCCAGAAACTAAAATGAAATAACAGCAACTCCTGATCTTTTCATCATCTCTTCAGTCATTGTGGTCATTTATTTTGACTCCACCAGTGTGACAAGTCTTTCATGTTTGGAAAGCCACCAATTACACTGTTAAACAACAGTGCCCCAAAGCCATCTGCTAGACTGAGATAGCCACAGCATGAACGGCACTCTCATCTTAGCTGAAAGGCCATTAGCTCTCAGCTCTCAATGTTCCCAAACTTGTACTTTACAATCTGCTCCAACCACAGCTAATCAATACCCAAAAACCCATAGTGAATGATCACATTTATGTTACTCTTTGAACCTTGGGGGATGGGATGAAGCCAGAAGCTGGAAAATAATTTTGCAGAATTGGTTCCTAACATGTTGACAAAATTTAGATTTTCTGTTTTAAAATTGTTTTAAAATTATGCAATCTTCGTTATTTTAATAATCGATAGTATTGAACAGTAACAAAGTATTAAAAAAAACGACATGTATTTCAGATGACAGGTGCAGTGGAGAGGAATGAATCCATCATATTTGCGTGCGAACTCCTGCACAATGTCTAAATTGCACAAATACGTACGCAACGCTAAAACATTGGCAACATATTTGTGCAATTTAGATTTAATGAAATAAGCATCTAAAAAAGGTGCAAGACACCGAGACCATTCATTCTCACTCTGCCACCTCATCAAGAAAATGTGTGACTCCCTTCTCAAGCAGACAAATACACCGTCTGGGGTTAAAACGTCTGTCTCCTAAAGACCATTAGCAACGCGATCCCATGATTATGGCTGCTGCACAAAGGGGAACCTTCTTCATGAAAGCCCCACGTCAGGGGAAATATTTACAGGCCACATCAAACATGGAGTAAAGCTGCCTAAGTCAGTGTTGTCATCACGCAGACCTCTCCTAATGACAGGGCACTGAAATAATCCTCAGCACACATGAAGGAATGCAGGGAATGCGGCATGCTTGTTGTCATGTGAAATGGAGGTGGGGGGGGATTTAGAGCATGACTCATGTATGTTGTGCCGTATGGTATATCTTCAGCCGGGCATTATTTCTGACGGTTTAACGGCGTGAGAGAAAGCTGCTGCATTCCGACGAGACCCAGGTACTCACGAGTAGAGTGAAAAACACACTGAGCTGAGGCTTGATTTAGAGGCTTATTTCTCAGGACTCTTGCAACTGCAGAACAGCCCAACAATCACTCAACCGTGGTTAGAATGTCCAAAGAGATGTAAGCTCATAAAGACGTCCATAATCGCACTTAAAGAAAACTTCATCGTTGAGAGGATTTTGGTAAAAATCTGCACATCCTTTCCTGGACAGCAGAACATGAGGAATTTTGATCGAGTGCTACATGTTATTTTGATAAGGAAGCCCTAAGCGGACATACCTTCGTGGATTCTATTTCACCTTGTTAATAAGTCATTTCCAGTTGTTTTCTCAAGATCTTATTATGTCGTTACCCCAAGAGCTTCCAAATAAAGAAATATTTTCAGCTGCCTTGGAGGTAAGACAAGTTTTGTCTGAAAATGTATGGAGAACATCAAAAGCCAATTTTAGGTGTTAGTTTACCAATGGTACCAATGTAGCTGCCAATCAAACTATGGACCTTGCACAACATTGTATTAAAAGCATTCATTGGACATGGTCAGGTTTTTGCCATTATCCTGTTAGCAGGGGCTAAGCTAAGGTTAACCTGGCAGGTAATCTGTTTGCCGATGTTCTTGCTCTATGACCGCAGGTTCCTGGTGATGTTTATCCGGCCATGTTTGCTCATGTGTGAGAGCCTTTGATAAGGAAGCACTCAGTAGCCGTGGAGGGAAAGGGCTCCCCGCCCTGTGCGCGGCTTGATTCCCACATCCAGTCCCCTCCAACTGCTCATGTGCCTTTATGAAATTTTAAAATACGAGCGCCGTCCCCCCCCCCCCCCCCCACCCCCGCTGCTTTGGCACTAAGGAGCAGGGACGGGGGAAAAACAGACACACACTTCTGTTAAAATCCACACAAACATTCAAACAGACACTCAAAGCAAATGCAATCTGTGGAAGATTAAGAGCCAGATTTTAAGTAATAAAACATCAGATACATTATTCATCCATATGAGCCTCACAAGCACGCTCGCCTCCCTTCACACATTCTTGAAGATTAACAGGGATGGAATCACATCCTAGACAAGCGTCTGGATCTTATAAAGACCTCTTTGGAGTCGACTGGAGAAAACAAATAAACCTTAAGCTAGATAAAACTCCGACCTAGGTCATGGTTGCTTGAAGTCCTGGGTGTGATGAGCTCCCTCCGACGCCTTGATGTGTCTACAGATCAGAAGCTCAGGCTGGCGTTGCAGATAAGACACCTTGCATGCAGCATTCAGCTAAGACCCTGCCAAAGACAAGGTCACAACCTCTACCCTCTATATCGCCGTGCCCCAACCCTCTGCGCCAACCAATCTCTGCTCCCACAGACTGATGACATGCTTGCATGGCCTTTGGGACTACAAAAACACTGGGCTTCAAATTTGACGGAAAGCGTAGCTCCCACACGCGCTACTGCAAGTCAAAGGTTATGCCAATTGACTGTAAGATTTCTTTCAGGGTGTATTTTTATGGCACACTTGAGAATGAATTATGACAGTGTCTTTGCAAGGTGTGGAAGATATACCACATCTGATACGGCTGTTAGTCTTGGCCGTCTGCCAAAGACACTTCTGGGTTTGCAGCCAACTCCTCCTGCCATCCAATACTCCAAAGTTTATGTGTACATCGTCAGCAAGATGTAAACACCGCTGATTTAATTTGCAGGAATTAAATCGTGTTTCCGTATGCCAATATAATTCAAAATGTCAGTGATCCTATTGTAATTAAGCAATCAGTAAGACGAATGGTGTCTTCTAGAAACCTGCCTCTGCTTGTATCATCTCTCTGCATCAGCCAGGCTCGGTTAAATTCATTAGTCTTATCAGCATGTTTGGACGCTCCGGCTGATGATCCTTCACTCGAAGCTCCTTACTCACATCCCAAAGACCTGCTGTCAGGATATCAGCCCAGCCATCGGCTCTCATATCCTCAGACCCTGATAACTCGACCGATAACCCTGCCTTTTTATCAGTGGAAAGGGCATCTACTCAGGTTCATATGTGTGATGTTTCACATCAAGATGAGATACAGGGATATGTGCAGTGTCAGGTGGATCGGTTTAGTAAAGTTTGGTGTCGTGGAGAGACAAGATGTTTGATGTTTGGTCTTGACGTTTGAAGACCGCTGCTTCCTTGAGATAATAAGTTCATTAATTCATGAGGAAATTGCTGATTCTAGAGAGAAAACATTTAGATGTGAATGGGCAGAGAGAGGCGTCCCGATCCATCCGTGAGAAATTGTTCCCACCCTGCCGAACAATGCACCACAGCCTAAAAGCTCAGCGACTGTAAGGTTGTAGAGGCTCACACAGTCGCTGTATTGAGTCGAGGACATTCAGGTAACAAATGCCTCCAGTGAGCAGGATATTCTTCATCTGCCTACCTGCCACAAATGGAGCAGTGTCAGGGAATATGGATTACTTTAGATACAAAAGGGAGCCTGTTCATCATCTAGAGTGAGTTTCAACAGTTTGGGTTATCTGATGTTCTTCCTCCAGCAGCACCTACGGCCCAGCCCAGTCTCAAACATCAACACTTAACCACCGTCAGGAATCCAAATCCCTGCAGATTATCTTTCCAAACATTAAGATACGTCCAACACTCAAATAGCCTCCCGTCTGTTCGGGCTCCTCCTCTGCTCTTTTGGGTTTGAATGAGTGGGCCATTCATGCCTGTAGGGAACAGTGGCAAAGCTGTTCACAGCACAAACCTCACAGGGGAGAGCTGAAAAAGTAGCTTGTGAATGAAATACATGGGATCCGACATTGCTATTTGATCACTTCCACAGAGCTACTTGTGTAAAAAAAAGCGTGTAAAGTGCATCATTGTGCACTTTACTGAATCTTTAAAAAAAAATACAAGTCATTTATTTTTATCCAAATCAATTTTGGCAGCCAAGTATCAATTAAAAAAACAAAAGGATAGTAAAATCTATTTTCCCAATCAATTTTCTTTTCAGAGGCCAGTCAATCATGAAGCACTGAAAGGATGGCAAAATGGAAGAACTGCACAAGGACCTTTGTGTTTCCCATGGTGAAAGTAATCTAAAAGAAAACTGACTGCCTTCATACAAGAATTTTGCCCAACTCTTAATATCTTCCTTAATTATTGGTCCTGGTTATGCAGCCCTAAGTATAGACCGGATTAAAGAGCCAAACCTTTTTACTTTGTCAGTATCAGTATTTCTCATGCGCACAAATACTTTTTCCATTTTTTAATACCCATCCATCGGTCTGTTTCCTTTGTCCCTTCAATCTATTCCCCTCAGGTTTTGCCCTGAGCCTCTGTTTTAAATCTGCAAAAACACGCATGAGGGAGGAGCAGTCGAGGAATGCTGCTTTTAGAAAGAAAAACAAATACACAGTGTGTTCATGCTGGTACCAATGTTTCCAGACAGGATGGGAATCTAGGAAACAGGCAATGTTCAGGGGGTAGGAGTATGCCCAGATTTTACAAGCCTTGGGGGGGGATTGTTGGGTTTTACTATCATCTGGGGGCCAATAATCAGCCAGGTGTACTTGGAATGGGTGGGAGAGTGGCGATGACAGGAATGAAAAGGAAACCAGGACCTGGCAGTCTAAAGGAGCGCAGGGAAAATAGAGGGGCTTCTGTCTGAGAGAGAAATAGCCATCGAGAGACGGAGGGGGATCAGAGAGACAAAAGCAACAAAAAAAAGGGGATGGGCATAAAACAAAATGTTGAGAAGACAAATCCTCAGCTGGTGCTGACGGGCTTTTAGGAAAAACAACAGGCAAGAGAGAAAGAAAGGGATGACTAACAAAGGATGGGGCGAACAGTTAAGAGAATTAGTTAATGAGGATAACACCTGAGGATGTCAAGGAATCTTTACAAAGTAAATGTGAAATGAATCTCAACTCACTTCTTTTGGCCTTCACATGGACGGTTCACGGTCAAGTAATTGGTACGATCAAGGACCATATGCATACAGAAGAGCAGACACCAAGGTCATTTCTCACATTTACAGGTGGTTGAAGAGTACGTCAACAAGATTTTATCGGTCTGATCGCTCGTGTTTAAAAAAAAAAAAACTGGTACCCTTCCATAATTTCCATCGACAAAATCGTATCCAGAGTCGTATTTTATTGCCCGCTGACATGACTGGCAGTTTATTTTTCCACCACTCCTTCCATTCCCAAATCTTGGTTTCTATATGCCACAGTTACAATGACAAAAACTGTCCAACACAAACTTTGCAGAACGTCTCCGCCTTCGACTGATAGACGAAGTAGCCCAGAAGAAGGATGGAGAAATCCAATAACCACAGCTATTCATGATGTCTCAAACATCAACAGTATTAGTAACACGTTGTCGATGATGTCAAGGATTTAGTCCAAACACGGCTAAGTGGTAAACCAACAGAAAGTGAAAAGAGACAAAGAGCATGGGAGAATGAGAGAAACCCTTTTGGGGATTGACAGGAGAAGGGGCAGATCAGAGCCACGGGCTGATGCTAAACAGATGTTGGTTGGTTCACAGGGGGAAGTCGGGCTTCTGTTTATGCAGGCTTTGACAGACGGGCGCCGCACCTAACCGAGCGGTTCTGTGGATGAAGCATTTGGGAGTGTGTGGAGAGAGAGAGAGAGAAGGCTGATCAAGAAGCAGTGACTGTGTCCCTTCACGGGAAATTAGGCACATTATGGATTGAGCTAAAGCCCTCAAGAGGATCCATTCAGCATTATCTGTACTCTCCAGCTCGCCTCACCAGCATTTCTCACCTCTTCTCATCACAGTTTGTTGGTAGGCTCTGTGTCATCATGATGCCCAGCGTTTGAAAGTGTTTCCACTCAACCCGATTGGTTCTTTCCAATGGCACAGAATTATACTCAGATACACAAGAAATGTATGTCCTTAAGAGATACCTGAAACGACCCATTGCACAATGATGCTTTAAGACCCTGGCTGATGATACCAGGTGAAAAAGAAAGAAAAGTACCAATATATCACCTTCTTTGCAAAAGTCCAGCTGCCAGGACAAGAGAGGATAACGTCCAAGATTGTAAATTATAACCCACAAACTTAACAAAGTCTATTCCGCAACAGTCTCCTGACCTCCAAGCATGTGGTTTGGCAGAGATATTTCTTGCGCCGGATAGTTTGTCAGATTCCCTGACGTTTCACGCGCATCAGCTTCAGGCCTCGGCTTTATCACAGCTCCGCCCGTTGTTTAATCCAGCGGCTGATTTATGGATGCGGGCTCGTCTGTGTGCCGAGACGTTCCCAGCCCAGGTGCCGGGCAGATGTCGAGGCGAGCGCGGATGGAGGAATTCCTGCTAATGTCAGCCTCTGATTTTCTTCTCTCCGCCTTCGGGATGGGAGCGGGAGATTACCCCTGCAGGCATGCAAGGAACCATAACCGGAGAAATGGTAATGTGACAAGAAGACGGTGTTTGTTTGTGATGCTGTCATCCCCTGAACCCACCTGTGCCACTCATGCTTATCAGATCCACATTTCCTATCTTACCTGACAGTGACGGCTCCCCGATACAGTGATGTGATTTCTTCTTTTAAAGGGGGAAGAGGGAAGATTCGGTAGAAGACTGATAATAAGAAATGCATAAAGAGATGCGATGTGGTGACTTTTGACCTCTACTGCAGGACTCGGTGCTGCGATTATTCCCATGGTCATGAATTATTTCAGAAGAGGATATCGCTGTGCCTCTTTCCAGACAGACTGTGGGGGTGGCAGCACGCAGCCTCTGGGTTAACACAACCAGGCTCGTGGCCAAAAGGTTGCCTCTCTGAATCTGAGAACTAACTGCAAACAAATTTGCATGGTGGGGGAGGTGAATGAGTAATGCCGCACTTTCCCAAACAGATATGTGCCCCTGACCAACACGGGCCGTCAATAGAGTTGCCCAGTAGCCTACATTACAAGAATGCAGCGATGCCGGCGTGGGCGGTGTAAATCTAGGTAACCCCCACCCTGCAGGCATTGCTGTAAATAAGAATGTCCTCAGTGAGCTCCCCTTGTTAAATAATACATGTTCGACAATGCCTGCTTTAGTGCTTGCTCGACAAACCTTCAATCGTAAGTTGGCGAGTTTATGATAGAAAAAGCACAACAGACAACAAAGAAAACAGGAACATGCATTTACAGATATACAACTGTTTTAGACCTGTCGCTATCTTGAACAACTTGCAGCGCAACATGTTTATTTTGCAAGTTGACACTGATGTTTGTCTGCTGTTGTAATGGGGGTTGGCGGTGTAGAGCGGCTTTATCAGAGTTTTTTTTTTTGGCACATGACAGCTGCTTACTTCCCCTTGAACTTGATGAAACAGACTCCCATTTTGCAAAAAAAAAAAAAAAAAAGGACCAGAGCAGAAGTTTTTAGTCGTTATGTTTCAGCTTCAATGTCAGAGCAGCGATTTTAGCTCGAAGAGCTCATCCACTTCGGCTGCATCCATTTAATGGGTTAATGTGAACAAAGACCTCTCAGTGCAGCAGCTCACCGCACTCCGTCAAGTGATCTGAAAGAGGGACTGGGAGTCCAATAATTCAGCAGCATAAAATATTTAAATCACCCATCATGGACTTTTGAAAGGCATTATTGCAGCCTATTCCAGGGAGCTTTTTACAGTCAGACCTCGTCCAGGTTGGAAAGGAATTTCAATAGGGGTCTCGGGCCAACCGCACACTGTATTTACACAGTAAATGGCACTAAATCCTTCTTATCATCTCAAGTGGAGGCTTATTTTTAGCAACCATATTTGTTTTATTTCTTCCAGATGGGAGCTGGGGAAGAATTTGACATCAGCGCTGTTTCTCTTTAAGCCTCAGACTGGATGACATCAGTGGACTTGAATAACTCCCTTGGACTGAAACACGTGGGATTTCTCTGTGTGAAGAATTTCTCAGAGTGTCAAAAGTTTATCTGCTAGATAAATTACATTTCCCTGGTTATTATGACTGACTTTCCTAGACAGGAACCAGAATTCTAATATTGTTTGTTTGTATTAATATGTTGCTTAGTGGATTTCATATCCTGAGACGTCGCAGCACTTAAACTCTTTCAGATATTTAATGATCAGAAGGGGGTTTCTACTGTGGGAAAATGTCGCAGTGCATGGACCTGAATTTCCTCTGCTTAGGCCGGCTATTTGCTCTTACAATAACAACACTGTTCTATCGTTATTATTTGTTTACCCAGCTAACCCTCTTTATCTGGGGCAGCCCCCCTTTTAGCGAATGCTCTGGCATCCTCTGAACCCTCTGGAAACCATTTCTCAACCGGCGCCCTCCAATAGGCTGATTGAAGTGAGGAAGGGTTACAATGGCTCACCCATCAGATGCCCCCTACCCCTGAAAGCATGAGCCATGGTATTATACATGTCCTTTTATAAAACCATGGCTTTATGGAGCACATGCTAGAGCGTTCTGCTTTGTTCCCCTTGTAGGTCAGAAGTTGGGCTGACCACCCTGGCGGTATTATTCATGGAGGTCAACATGGGAGTCGAAAAAATGTTGCTTTTTTTACTTTAGAATGGGGCAAACCTACTGCTAAAAAATATGTTGTTGGTTAGTCCAGCAGTTCCCAACCTGTTATCCTTGGGATCCCTCTCACTTGTAGAAAAGCTGAGACCCACATGAAAAAAAAGTGATACATTTTTAAATCAATTGTTTGTATGTAAGTCTTTACCATTATTTTCTGGTATTAGCCAACCAGAATAGGTACTTGGCATTTAAGGATGCACGGACTAACAGATGAAAAAAGCAGAGCTAGCCTAGAAACACAGAAACTCATTTGTATTCATTTATAAAAGAGGAGCATGCATCTTTCATCAGGGTTTTATGAGGGGACAAATTGCTGTGTTCTGTATTGTTGTGTTGCCTTTTGGAAGTTGATACCTGATCAGACTGTTTTGACGGTCTGAAAGGAGCTGGTGACGCCCGCATGAATAGGAAGCCTGATGGGAAAATGAACAGCTTTCACCATCGGTTCATTTCAGCATCCTCTCTGGGCAACATGAGAGATCCATTTACAGTGAAACATATCCTGAGATCATTCGAATGCTTCTCCGCGTTGCCGGGGCGCACAGACCCCATGCTGGAGTCGAGCCATGCAAGCTGTGCAGGGGGAAGTGGGTCAGGGGGAGAAAGGCTTAATAATGCACTAATTCAGCTGGTTTGACTTCTGTCTCCTCATTTGAGACAGAGGAAGGGCGGGGAAGTCGGAAAATGCAACCAGGAAATGCCTCCAAAATAAAGCTGATTGAGGGGCAGAGCTGAAATATTCAACAAAGAGTAACTATTTGTAGCATATTAAGCTCATTTCCTGCTAAATGAAGCTAATTCCAGAGACATTAATGTAAGACAAGAATCATGGGAATTTTGCTTGCTGTGCATAATTTCCTGCGTGTAAATCTCCTTTCTCCTCCAGCTGTTGTGCCAGATGGATGGCTCGATAGCCCTCCGGCCGCCACGGGTTTCCCAACAATAGCCCCTCCGTGACCACCGTGACCACACACAAAGGCAGCCGTTGACCACTGACACCGCACACAATCAGCCCCCCCCCCCCCCCCCCCGAGGGTCAAACACTCCTGTGCGGCGCATCCCTCATTCAACCCGGGCTCACCTGAGGCTCCAAACGCCTCATAAAACCTCAATCACTGCTCGGATGTCTGGCTGCCGAAAGAGAGACGGAGAGGATCCCGGAAAATCATTGAGCGCCACGAGCACATCACCATAAAGTTGAGTTATGGACTCATGAAAGGCGTGCAGATCATATTATGTCTTTAGAAAGTGACGGAGGCTCGATAATGTGAGTGGCTCCAGCTAGCCGGGTGACTCGCACGGACAAATGTTACTACATGCAGATGATATTGATTCCTCTTATGGATCTTAAGAAGGCATAGACTGCCTTTGTAACGACAGAGAGCCTGGCATTCAAATTACTTCATCTCAACAATCAATGAGCCGTATTAAAAGGCAGGAAATGCACAGCAAACATGTGCATTAAGACTATAAACTTATCGAGTTCTGACTCTTACCTCATTTACAGAAATGAGTTCAAACCTGACCTCATCTCTGCTTTTGCTACATTCCTACATCAAATTGTTTTAAATCCCACTTGACTTAATAAATAAACAATTCTGAGATACTATAAACTCCTGCCTCTAAAATGAAAGGTAATCGTCTTTTGGGAAAAAAAAAAAAAAAAAAAAAAAAAAAGAGGAATCACATCCAGTTGGCTGGTTGAAGATGAAACCAAAGTACTCTCTGCAGCGTCTAATTGGATCTGCAGAAATGGCCAATCTTCCACCCACTGACTCTTTGTAATGGTTCTCCATCAAACAGCTCCCTGCATGGATTTCCTTCTAATCATAGTAACGGCTCGGCTCGGCTCCGCTTATTGATACTTGGCATTTGAGATAATGTGGCGGCAGTAAAGCCGTGAGATAACACGATTGAACACCAGGTGGAAATTGCTCTAAAAAAAAAAAACCGAGGCCGCATGACGAGGGGACTGAACTCGCAGGCAGGGAGAAGATCAACACGAGCCCACCTATCGGCCCTGACAGCACCCGACTCCTCAAATACTGCGCGCGGCGTGAAGGTCACTGCCTCCCCGACTGCCAGGCGGTGGTGTAAGTATACCCCGCAGGCGGACGTGGTGAGCTGGACTCTACTCAACTCCCTCTTGTTGGACCTTTTTGCAGAGCGGAGGCGAGGCTAGCGTCAGGCGCAAACGCTTCTGACAGAGCGCATTAGCCACGTCAGGCGATTCCCTGCAGACAACACCTTATTATAACGCAACACATTGCTGCAGTTTGAGGCCAAACAGACCTCTCCAATTTTTGCTGTTGATATATCTTGCATATAGCGAGTTCCAGTGCAGGATATATGATAACATTTGCGCTGTGAAAATAACCACGGGCCTTTTTCCTTAAAACATGTCACACTGTATTATGACCATTTTCTTTAAGTGAGAAACACGCCAACCTCCAAGACCTATGAGGGGAGAGGTCACTAAGACTGGACTGAAGCCGCTGATAGCTCCATGAACTGTACATAATCTACCACATCTCAAGGTCCAATTACAAAGCATGTTGTTCTTATGAATGCAGCTGACAAAGGGTCCAATTTTGCCTCAGATGTTCCCTTGATGGATGATTCAAACCAAGCAAACAGCACCACAGCACAGCGCAGTAATGGGTGCATTTTAACCTGTGAATCCTTCAGTTAATAAGGCCCTTCGTTTCACCAAAACAAATTTAACGGCAACGTGGATGGCATTGAGTTGGTCTAATTGCCCTCAGAGAACTGGGCGAGATAATAGGAGCCTATCATGACACAGTGGTGACAAACTTCCACATGAGGCTGCAGGCTTCCCCTCAGGGCTGCCACCGTGTGACGCACCACACAGACAGGCAGGTGATCTTTTGTTCAGCACAATATGAGAGAGAAAGAGAGCGCAAGAAACGGCAGGAGGGGAAGGCAAACAGATGAATTTAAAACAAAAAAAATGAAATCATGAAAGACAAGCAGGCTCTCTCCCCAGACAATATCCAGGATCTGTGTGGTGTCTCTGCAGAGCTGTCTGAAGTCAGGCTTCAATGAGAAACGGCACAGGGGACCAGAGGACGGGCGGTCAGGGCCGGGACACTGCAGGGAAGCGTCCAGCTGGAGCACCTGGTGTTCAGAGCGCTTTTACACACTAAAAAAAGTCACACACACACACACACCAACATGACGGCACCCATGTGAGCTGACCACATGGAGGCACACACTCACACCAGGACTGTTTGGCTTCTGTGTTCGCTTCCACATGAATAAGCTGCTGTGAGATAGAGAATCAGAGTCCACATGAACACACACACACGTGTGCTTTATACAACCACCCACATGCACATTTAACAAACACACATATTTTAAGAACTATTGTCAGTTAAGGGCTTTTTTATTTTTGCTACTTTTCTTATCTTTAACCCTTTGTGAACCAACCTTCTGTGGACACTTTGTTCTTTAATGATCCTGTTTAAATCAGTCCAAAATAAAAGCTATAATACCAAGAGACTTCATTCTTTTTGCAGCTGAAAGAGAAGGCCTCTGAGTTTTGTATCATTAAATTAAATGTATGTTGATTACATCACAAAAAAAAAAAAGAGATTGGCCACAAAATCGCTTTGGGAGAATTTATTTTGGACATGATCCTTTTTGAATGGATCTCAAATAACCAGAGCCTTGATTTTTTATTTTGCAATAGAATGCCTAAAACTATAAACTTTTTTTTTAGAAATTACGGATTTCAAGATTTCCCGCAATGATGAGATCACAATATGCAAAAATACCATTCTACATCCTGGTGAGTTCACTTGTATTGCATTATTTCAAGGATTGTCAAGAAAATGTCAACTTGGAGGTTAAACTTAACAATTTCAACTCTGAATTTCTTACCAAAAGGCTCAAAAAACATCCCTATCTTTAATTCGTTGGTCAGAAAATGTACTTGTTTGTTTAAAATGGAGCCACAGGAACGACAAGTTCCTTGTATATAAACTCATGAAGGCACCAGTTTGAATTTGTCAAATCGATACTTCTGTTTTGACAGCACATTCCTCCCGCCGCCTCCTGGAAGCAGGATGAGGCAGGTTTTCTGACACCACCCAAACTCTTACAGGAATTGAGCAACAGCGTTTGGGATATCTCTGGGACGCTCACGTTATCAAGCTGTCATAAAAACGTGTGAGTGTTTGATTTATGTTGAGTTGGAAAGTGACACATATTGAGCAAGACGTGGGAGACAGAACATCTACCTGCCCACCAATAATTCCAAATAAAAACCGCAACAATTATAATTCTTACCTCATATGTGTCTGTGTTTGTCGGGCATATTTGGGGCCTGTTTCCTGTCAAAGTTGCGTTCAAAGTGCAAACAAACTGACACTTCACTATAACACCATCGCATGAGTAACAACATGACCTGGATATTTTCGGACGTGTTTGTTTCTGTGTGTGTTTTGGGTGGTGGGATGATAATCCATGCAAAGCTCTGAATCTGAATTTTAGCGGTTGAAAGCCAATAAGGCGCTATCAAAATGAGGGCAGAGTTAATTAATCATCTCGGCTTCCTTTTCACCGCCCTCCCATGACTGTCCCGGGGGCTTGTGTGTGTGTGTGTGCGCGTGTGTGTGTGTGTGTGTGTGTGTGTGTGTGTGTGTGTGTGTGTGTGTGTGTGTGTGTGTGTGTGAGTGAGAGAGAGCAGAGGGTGGTGCAGGTTGCAGCTGGGGGATATTAGCATAACGTAAAGTGAGCCAGCAGACTGCTGAGCTGCTGTAAGCCCGCTGCAAACCTCTGAGGGACAAACAGGAAACGTCTGACACCTGCTCTATTCACTGACCACTGAAAGAGGAGACATTTAAAAGACTGTAGAAACTGTATTAGATGCTAATGTGTGCATTTATTAACCTAAAACTAGTCATTAAGAGAATGAGGCTCATTAGAAGTCACATGTAGTTTCTATTGCTGCTGACAGTCCGTCTAAAGAAGCCAAGAATGTGTTTTTTATTTCTTTTAGAAACGGGAAATGATGCCAAATCTGCATGGACAGACGTCAATCAATCAAATAACAACTCCTGTGCCTTATTAAAGCTTACACAAAGAAGGCAAATGTCTCCCCAAAGATTTATTTCCTTATTCTTATTCTTTGTTGGATCATAATGCGACTGTCTCTCTTGATTCATTTTAACGTTTTGCAGCTGCTCATTTTCACGCAAACAAGCTGATCACAATGCTTCCAGTCACCGGGTAATTATTCCCTTTAAAACACACTCAATACATCACTCTACAGTGAGCAATAAAGTGACACTTCAGACACTTATGAATCATTGGCAATTAGCGTCATTGCTGCCAGGTGTTGCTGTCGCAGCAGATGCATTTTTACAGCGATCATGTGTGACACATCGCATGTCGCACCTGTCCTGGACACTCCTTTGTGGTGGGAAATGCACCAACAAAACACATCTCACATCAAGTTTAAATTTAGAGGGGTTCAAGGGTCTAACAAGACTGAGACGCAGGACTGCTCTGGGATATGAAGGCTACAGGAAAATGTCACACGAGTCCCAAGTCTGTTTTGCTTGATTACGAAGAACTGTGATCACTGCAAACCAGAAGAGAAAAAAAGTGTGTGTGGCACTTGCTTAAAAGAAAGTTGAATTGGAATCAGAACACAAGACTGAAAAGTGAGATACAAAACTGGCTGAGCGGAGTCAACCCAAAGAGAAAAGACAAAACTCAGGATTGGTATACATATCGAAGCTAATTTTCTTCAGCCGCAAGCCTACAATGCATGCCAACAATTCATGCATCTAACTCAGTTACCAAAATAAGTTTAAACGGATAAAAAACAAAGTTTCTGCTGATTTGAGACGATTACCAGTTTTCACTGACTCACTGGGGGACACTGGTTTGAATCAGATTGGACATAACAGACATAAAAATGAGAAATTCTTGGGATGAATGGAAGTTAATGTCAGTCCTAAAGTCCATATTTGATTTACTCTGGATTATAAACGTATTAGCAAATGGGTTAGAGCGTGCATGTTTGCTCTTCTATCATAAAATCATGCACAGCGTTTTGCAACCCGTGTTTTGGATTCGAGTCTTTATTTTCATTTGAGTTCCAGTAAAAGAAACGTTAACAGGAAAGAGTCCCTTGTGGCCCCTGACAAGGTTTTATTTGATTTGAGGACCTGCAATAGAGAAATATGATGGACAGAGCAGAACATCGTCCACAATGCCAATACTCCCACCAGGATGCATTAGAGCTGAGAACGATGACTTAGCCCCTGTTTCAGGCTGGAAAAAGGCTCAGTGGGTCAGTGTGTGAGCGGAGATTTCTAAATGGAGCGGAGGGAGCGCGCGGGAGTGAAATAAGATGGAAAAATGCAATCATGCATCCCGGGCCTCTCCAGCTCCTCGTGGTACGTCGGCCCCTCCTCCTCCTCCCCCTCCTCCACGAGCCATTAGTCACTATCCAGCTCCTGTTAATGTAATTAGATAAAGGATATATGGAGCCTCAGAGCTCGCCGGAGACATTTGTCTGCATAATTGCGTCCATGCGGTGGCAGAGGCTAAGAACCCCTGGATTTCCACAAAACACCTCTGGCTCAATAACTCAAGGAAGAAGCGAAGTGGAAGAAGGACGACACAGAGACATTTGGAGCGTTACAGAAAAGATAATCCCCTGAAAATAATCCTTTCCTTATTTTTATTTTTTATCTCTTGCTGTTTCCAGGAGGACACAAATCACTTTTTCCAATAAGACAAATGACTGAGGCTCCGTTATCTTATTCCCAAAAAAACGACTCACAAGCTGCAATAAATAAAGAGCCCAAGCAGCACTCTTAAACTCAGGTCATATTTTTAGATATGGCTCTTGCATCACATCAGACCGCTGCGCACACAGCACAACCGGTAATAAACCATTAAATGTCACGATCAATCCCCAGCACTTAGTTTGACTACATGCAGATGGCGGGCAGGTCCCCATGATTCAGACCTTCTGGAGATGTATGCTTGACGCCAAACAAGCCGCATCTTTGCATGTCATTAGTGGCGGTAGCAGCTTGTCGGCTAGTGACCTACATATGGAACATGATAAGATCGGGACGCACCGCACACATAGTAAAGAAATCCCACGTTCCCATTCACCAGGGAGTGATCATAATACATATTGGATGACCCAAAAAGTAAAGCAGCTCGTCAGAAATTGGACATCTCCAAAAAAAATCTTCTTAGGATTAGTTTTTTGATTGATCAATTCCTGATTTAATCCATGAAAATTACAAAATGTCATTATGAAACACAAGAAGTTCAAATTTGACATGCAAAAGACCTGCAAACAAACTGAATTTCAACTTTCCATCAACCCCCTCCCCCACTTGCCCCACACCTCTAACCCAGGGCAATTCCTGTCTCCTGTCTGGGGCATTAACGATGTAGGTGGTAGTGGATTTGGGCAGACCGGAGGGCAGGATGTTCGCCTGATTATCGCCCAGTCAAAGACCTACTTCCAGCTCCAGACAGCCTGCCTCCTGCCCCAGATACCTTCCCCCGGCGAACGGAGGGGATGAAGGGGATGGAGGAGGGTTTGGGAGTTGAGTTGTAGAGGAGGGAGGGATAAGGTTTGGACCAGGACTCACCGCCAGCAGCTCCAGCAGGGGAACGTTTCGGATCCTCCCGCACACCGACACGACCCCGTGCTCCTCCAACTGGCTCATCCTGCGTCCCGCTTTTCCCCCCTCGTTCTACTGCTCGCCTTCCTCTTCTTCCGCTTCGTTCCCCACTTCTGCCCCGGCTGCTTTGCTGGAGTCTCAGCTGCTGCCTGACACAGAGTGTGTGTGTTTGCTTTCGGCGGTGTGTCTGTGTGAGTGTCTGTGTGTGTGTGTTGGACTGATGATGCAGCAGGCAGCCGTGCAGCCTTGGCAGCCAAGTGCCTCGTCTGAATTCTTGTCTCTCCTCAGCAAGGCCACATCAGATCTAGTCAATATTTAACCAGCCAAGTCAGGTTGGATTAAATCACCTGGGCACGACCAAGTGTGGTTTGCTGCCTGGGAGAGCGTGAGAGTGTGTGTTTTGATGTGTTTATATGTAAAGAAGAGTGGCTGGTATTTATGCATGCATGTAAAGACATAAAACATGAACACACAGCAGTACAGAAATCAAATTCAGACTCCTGGTCGGCTGCTTCTACGTCTTTCCGCAGCTCATGCTTTGGCCCAACACTCACACTCGGTGGCCCCTGAACAAGGCCCATGGACTAGTGCAGCAACTCGGGAGATCTAAAGCAACGTAAAGACGAACTTGGCAGTGAATAAAGGATAGAATGTGTGTGTTCATGCAGCTGACTGGCAGCCAATGAAAGACGCTGACATTCGCCTCAGGAGCGTTCTCCTCCTGTCTCACCGTGAGCGCAGAGCTTCAGTTTGACATCAAATATGTCGGCGGTCTCCTGATCTCTGGCAGGAAGAGAGAGGGTCTTGATCCTGCTGTCTTTATTGGACGACATACTTTTCGATTGGGGATGGCGGATAGAAGGAAGGTTTTTGTTTGGGTAAAACACTGGTGGTTTTGTCCAGCAACTTGCAATAAACAAGCATGACGTTTTGGTACTTTTTCCAAACTTTGAGCTCCAAAGTTGACTGCTTATTAAGGCAGAAAAGCAGTTTCACTGAATGGATAAGGCACTTTGTTCAAGAGGGATTTCATCTGCAACTATTTAGCCAAGTCTTCTCCAATAAGCTGATGAGGATCATGCAGCAGGACAGAAAGCTCCAGAACAGCTGCTAAACTGACCTTGTAGTTTTGATGTTGGAAACAATATTTTAAACTGCTGATTTCAAGGACTTGAACCCTTTCAAAGCCAACCAAAACAAGTCCTGAAAGTGCTCAGAAAAAAAACATTTACATCTCCACTTGCTGAGGAAGATCATGTCATATTATCACAAGCTACAGAAAAGCAACACAGCTGACCTTTTGGTTTAATGGTACTAACTTGACTGTTGCTTCCAAATCAAGAATATGAGCTTAACAACCCTTCTGACCAGGTTCTGAAGGAAGAGAATGAACTCAGATTGCAGGTTTTGTTTCATTCCCTTTGGTCTGGTCAAGTAGATTTCACAATAGATAATCACAGTTCTGTCTGTCAGACTTGAAAACATAGAGGCTGGTCTGGAGACATTGTCACATTTCTTTGAGTTTGAGGTAAACAAAGGCTGTGGGGTTGCTAAATTTTGCCTCATTTGATTTATCATATGCCTTCTTTAAACACTTGTCAGAGTGGCTAGGACTCCTGTCTTTTAACCATTTGAGAACAAATCCAGTTCATCTCTGATTCAGCCCAAGCTATTGTTGAATGGATAGTTCCCAAACCTTCTGTGCCAAGAACGCATTAGGTAGTTTAACAGCGTCTATGTTCATCAAACCTGCCTTTGTGTTTAAGGTATGGTTGGATAAGTGCTCAACAGGTAAAGGCAGAACATCCCTTCAGTTCATATTCCAATATTCAGTCATGCCAGAGCTCTATTGTTAATGACTAACCAAGGATGGATGTGTAATCATCTGCTATATTTCAGAATGCATTATTTTCATTTTTTAAAGTTTAATGACAAGGTGTTTCCCATTAAGTTAAACAAACAGAAATAAATCAAGCTTTTCTTCTCATGCACATGCCGTAACAACATTTTTGTGTGGAAGAAACAAAACACAAACCCACTATCAAAGAATACACAACTAACTTTCAGGGATTGCGGACAAAATCTGCCATCAATATCCAACAAAATCCATTTGTTAAGTTTCTGAGGTGCAACAAGGCATCAAGATTTTGCTCTTATGTCTGTTTTTACTGGGAGTTCGGGTAGGTTTCTCTTAGAAGTAATAATATAGTTCACATTAGACCAAGAGAAAACTATTCCTTAGTAGATGGTTTCCAGATTTACTGTAAATCTTGCACCAAAACCGAACTGAACAAACGCAATAGAAAGACTCAAACTAAAAATAAGTTTTGTTGAAGATAATTCTTCCCCATTTTCAAAGCTGGAATGATGGGATATTGGGCTCAATTTCTTAAAAATGACTCAAAAAGTTTATCAAAATATTTATTGATAAATTGTTGCAACTCTACTCAAAAGACCGATTATTTTCTGAAAGATGGACTTGAAAGACTTCCTTTCAGACCAAAGATTGCAGTTTCTACTATGCCAATCCCACTGTAAAATCGCCACATATTACAACCACTTTGACATAATGCATAGCAGCATGCCTGGAATATGATTGTTTTGCTCCCACTGACCTACATAAGTAGTGTTTAGCCCTGCAGAGAATTGAGCCTATGACCTGTGGCTATGACTGTGATTGATGGGACTTGAGTGGCAGGTGGTGCTCCTGCTCAGACGGAGATTACAAACTCAACAGTCAGCAGGCGCCTGGGCGAGCCTCGCTGAGGAATTTATGACATCAGACACACAGTAGCTTCACACCGGTCAGGTTGTGTGAAGCGGGCTGAGGTGATGCAGGTGTAAAAATCCGCGCCCTGCCCGGAAAGCATTCCAGCAGGTGAGTAATGGTTTTCCATCAAAGCAGGTCCCGCCTGCTCATGAGAACTTTATTAAGTGGAAATTTACATTGGAATCTACTGTGCAAGACAATTGTTCCTTCACTTACAGTTTTAAAATGAATTGTTGGATTAACGCTAACGCCTCCAGTCAAGTGGGCATTAAACCATTAGAGAAAAGCAATCAACCAGCCTATTCAGGAACTATAATGAAAAATATCTCCCTAAAATGAGCAAACATGCCTTCATAATAAAGACAGAGTTTTTAAAAAAGCATCTACAAAGGCTTCATTTGTCAGTGTTTGGGACACTAATACCCATATAATGATTTTGCTCTGGAGACAATCAGAAAATTGAATCTAGGTCAGAATGATGGACTGATTTGGTAATACATCCAAAGCAAATGAGTTCCCCCATTTGTCAAAGTTTTAATTAGATAAATGTAAAAACAACATCAATATAATATAACAATTTAAAGGTAATAACTGAGGGTTTGGACAGCTGTACTTGGAGGTAGAAATGACTGAATGATTGGATCATTTGTGAAGTTATTTGCAAATTAAAGGGAGCTGAAATTCCAAAGTCGTTGCGTCAACGGATTCAAGAATGTGCTGAGTGAAAATAAAACCACGTTCCAACCCCCGACCCTTTTAGATGTAACCTCCAACCCTTTAAAAACAAAGAGGTCACCAGGTGCGAGGAAGCACCGCTCCTCAATATGAACACCTGGTAGGAACTCGCCATACTAGCTGGACCAGTATGGGTGAGACAATCGCCCTGGAAGGCATCTATTTTGCCCCCATAATGAGGCTCGAAGTCCTCAGGCCAGAACACGTGTGGAAATAACCCTGCATTTAAACTCACTTTAAAGCACAAATCACACACGCACAAACACACATTTAGTTGTCATCAATCAAACCTACAGCAAAACAAACAAGCAAGGCCTTGAGCACTTACAGGGCATCGTATATCAAATGTTAGTTTTCAAGTGGTTTCTGTATGTATTTACACAGCGGTGGAAGTTTATGTGGAAACATGTAAATACAACCAAGATTGGGCAACAAGGAATCCTGGGATCTTTGTGGAACTCCCCAGACCACCAACCCACAAAGTCCTACACAAAGAATAAAGCTGAGATCACACTTTAAGATTATGGAAGTCACAAAGAGAAGAAAGACGCCAACTTACATATTTAGATGCCTCTACAGGCAATACGCAATAAACAACATCTACAATATCTCTTGAGGCTGTATGATGGGCAATGAGGTCATGGTTATTGTTGTGTCTAATGTGGAGCATATGTATGGATTATGTGCAATATATGTGGTCATGTTTAGTATTTGTAACTCGGTTTAGTCTATGGGAATGCAAGTGAGGAGTCTAAAGGCTAAATGTATAAAAAACAACCTCCAGTCAAGACAAATGAAAAAACTCAAATAGATAAGAATGAAATGTAACATCATATATAACTATTTTCCCTTTATCTTAGAGTTTTGAGTCCATTGTTTGGCTTTTTTCTGCTCTGTGATGCCCATTTTGTAACCGTAGTTACAAGAAGACTGAGAAATAAACTGAGAATGCAATTGGAAGCCATCATGGGATCCATTGTTTTACCCAGAAACACAAAGCCACACAATCACTATGTGTGCCCGTGCTTCAAAAAACCCTCAAAGACAAACATTTTTATCAGTAAACCAAACAACAAGCCTGGTTCCCCCCACGTTTTCAGCTCTGGTGTGGCATCAAAGAGCTCTCTCAGATCCCAGCAGAGGGTTTGGCTTTGAGCCTGATGAGGAGGATGTGATCACAGGCTGGCTTCTGTGCTGAGGAAAACACAGGATGAGGCTCCTGTTTCTTCCACCTTCTGCCTCTCACACCCACACATGGTCCGCCAGGAGGCCACAGAGCGATCCTGTCCCACCCCAGCTGCAAGGTGAGGAGGTGGGCTTCCCTGGTGCAGACAGATGCAGCCCCTCCTCGTACGCCAGGGTCCTAATCTGCACGTCCAATCCTGTTAGCCACCCTCTGCCAGTTTCGCCTTGTTCAAACCCAAACCTGCAGTGCCAACGCCGGATCCAAAGATGGCGCCTCATCTGCATACGATAAGCAAACATCCCTCGAGATAGAGATTCCACGCCAGGTGGACGGGGTTAACACCCAAAGATAAGCTCCGCTGGGCTTGGATCATGTAACGTTTTCTGTTGAGGCAGGCCTCTGTTTCAACACAGTCAACCCAAACATAACTTTGTTTTCAGTGAGAAAGACGTTGAGTTTCACCAGCTTACTGTTGCCAATTGACATCAAACAAATTGTACATTGATTTGTTCGACATTCATTTGACCAAGGTTACTTACGCTGCACAGTTGCGACTCCAAGTAGACAGGATGCAAATAACAAAGAACAACATGCTACCATTAAAGTCATTTGTAGGCTTCGAGCTCATGAAAAACGTGGCTTAACTACTACTTACAGTGCCAACCTAGAGCCAGTTCAATTAAATGATATAAAAATTGACTTAATTTCCATCCAATATGACCCTTTTATGTTGTTAGATAAGTATAAAACTGGCATTATCAAAGCCTCATTCTTAAGGACATTTATATTTACACCTTATCTCCTTGTAATCGAGCTGAACAACAAATTTACTCTTAAACTGCTCGACTTTGTTATCTTGATAAACCTCCCTTTGAGCGAGCAGTGTCAAGTGTTTGATGCCGTGTGTAGATTACGCTGGCAGATAAAGAGAGGACTGTCTTTTTCCTTTCTAGTCCCTGCAGACTTCGGGTCTCTCAAAGGGCCTCTGTGTTCCGGGCACCGGGCTCTTTTTGAAGGCAACCACAGGGTGAATGGAGTTTGGTGCAAAGCGAGGATGTTTGGGGAAGGGCGCATGTGACTGGAACGGCATAAGGCCCCTGGTAAAAACTTTGATCTGCACTGTTTGATTGGAAGAAGAGCGACTGTAATTGGCCCCTCGACTCAAAAGGGCACAAAGGACGGTCTCATTGGACGAGGGAGAATGCACGTCCAATTAGAAGATCTGGCTCAGAGCTCACTGCCCTCACAACACAAAGTAAAAACCTTGATTAGTTGGAAAAGAACCAAAAGCTACTAGTTTTATTTCAATCCTGATAATTACAGGTATTTCACTGAGTGACATGCTGTAAAGAGTGTTTAAAATCCACCTAAGTTCTGCAGACAAATGTGAATTTATGCCCTCTCACATATCATTACTGAGGCATGAAATGTACACGCAACTTGTGGCATGGGTCAGAGATTTCAGCGCACATTAGCGCACATCAGTATTTCATTGGCAGGCAGAGGAGATGGTTCACATGCTAAGCTGACAATAAGCAGGTCAGTTGGAATGCTTGGCTCATTATCACCCAGAGCTAAATGTGGGATTCTCTCACTTCACTCCGCTGAAATGAATCTCAAAACTCGCATCAAATTCCCGACAAATGGATCATTTTCTGGCTTTGACTGTTTCCACAATGCTTGTTCTAGAGAAAGCAGAAGGAGCATTTAACCCCCCTGCACTTGATGCTGAGATCCATAAAATATTATATAATTACCCCTATAAAAAAACAGACTAGGTATTAACGGGGAACTGCCAAATCTCATTACTTGGAGGTTGGAAAAACAGACGAGTGGCTCCTATCAAAACAGTCCCGACAATTATTAAACCAATTTAACAAGCGAGTGGAGGCCACTTAGTCTTATCCATAGTGTGTGGTTGGATATAGGGGAAGCTGTTTAGTTTCTAGGGAACATTGTAATCACTCCTCATGGCTCTCATAAGAGAGGAGACGGTTCCCATGAGAGGAGTAAAAGCGCCGCAAAGTCAGCAAGTGTCCCAGAGTTTGCTGGGTTCCCACACCCTGCGGCCCCGTGGCTACCCACGCGGTGAGCCCAGGTATGCGTGGTATGTCACCTGCACAGCGAGGGAGCTGACGGAGGCCTGGCTGGAGGCTGGTACACCCCTGCTGAGGGACTTCATTTAAAAAGATGAAGTGTGGCAGTGCTCTGGGGCAACAGCCGCAGACCTGCACCAGAACCTCAAGAATCAAGATGACACACCGAGCAGGCACCGGTCCCTTTAACTCGAGAGTCCTGATCCGCACATGGCGTGAGAACGGGGGCCCACACTGATGCAGCATTGTCGGTGGATTTCTACTATATAATTATACTCAATTAGTTTGAGCTGCTCAGTAATAATATCAAACTTCTTCATTTGTCTCTCTGACGATGTGGGAGCCAATCAGATTAGACTGAGCTTTCTTTCCAATCCAGCTTCAGGGGCTGCTCCCCTGCTTGGTTTTATGTCTCTATTCTGCATCGTAATAAGCAGCAGTAATGATCTGCTGGAGGAGAAGAAGAAGAAGAAGGAGGAGGAGGAAATCCAGTCTTAGCAAGCGGACTCCATGCTGGCTCACCATCTAATTCATTTGCACTTAAATTTAGCATAAACCAAACTGATTTGTCTGTTTTGGAGCATGTTCCTGGGACAATTTTATTGCCTTGCTTGGTCCAGTGAAACAAGTTGCAGCCTGTTATAACAGCATGGCAGCAAATCAGTGTGTAAAAAACTTTATACGAGGAGGAGGCTCGACAAAAGCCAGGGGGATTTAACTAAACCCAAACACACAGACAAACAGGAAAGCACTGCCACACGCTGTTTGTGAGATACAACTCACAACTACACGGCGAGCGTTTAATCAGCAATGTGGAGCACTTGATTATTAACCCTCCCCTGCAGAGTGTATTCAATTTAGCCTTTTGTTATCAATTATCTCTGAGCATGATTGCACCGCTGCACACATTATAAATGTTGGCAAGGAGAAGAGTGGGGAAGATTAAAACAAGGAGTCACTCTCACTGATTTTGGCATCCTTGGGTTGGATGAGTAGTACTTCACAGTTTGAGGAAATGCATTCTTTTATAATAAAATACAATATTTTATCACAGTGTTATTAGTCAGTTTTGTTGACGATTTAAAGATATTATAAAGTTCCTCTAAGCTTTGCACTGGTCCATCTGTGAGTCACCTAACATTGTCTTCAGAAGATAAACAGGAATTGTACTTCCAAAAAAACAGAGGGCCCAAAATAGCTTCTGAAAGTTCTCTTGCTTGTACCACCTAAACACATGTTCCCAGCATTTATGACATAACCCAAATGTTGGTTGTTATGACTCCACTGGCTTACGAACCCATACTACAGTTTGCATAAAGATGCATCCAAAACATAGGGATGAAAAGGTACTAAGAGAAACATGGAAATGATTTTGCAGCACAGATTGGTAGATTACCCTCTAAAACATTGTTGAGTGTCTCTCCTGTTAGGCCATAGTTATCAATAGAAATGTTAACTGAAATCTCTCTAGCTGCTTCCACTCTAAAGCATAGACCCCTGACAGAGTGTCTGCCATGACCTAGTTAAAGCTGGCTGGCAGCAGCTAGCAACAGCTCACAGACCGTCCACGGCCATCGGGCTCACCGTGCGCGTCCCTGCATGACGAGGAGCGTCTCATCTGCGTGCAACATCAAATGATAAAAATAAATAGAGGCATAGAATCAACCCAGCAACACTGCTGTTATGTAATGTAAATGGTGCCCCAGTTACTTGCGCTGTATCTGATGCTAGTCTGCGCTACATAATCTGATGCAGATTGTTGAACCCAACCTTTTTCCTGTTACACTGTGTAGAAAGGCAGCAATAAAAAGCAGATAAGGATGACCAAGACTACACCTCATTGAGGGCACTTTAGATACATCAAACACTTGGGAATGTTTACGACGGTATGAAGCTAATTATGTATCTGATTGAAGCCGGGAGCTCAGAGCAGCTTCTCAGTGAACACCCAGGATTATTCCCTTAAACCTAGCCTGCATACATTGAGAAACATATGCTGGCCCAATACATTATGCATATGTGAAGTAGTGGTCATGACTGACATTCAAGCCCCAGGTTCACCAAATTAGTCGATTGATAGGAGCCAGGCCATGCAATCCATTCAAAGAAGGGCAGACATAAATATTTAACCTGGTGTGCGGCTGACATATGGTATTTTGTTTGGAGGTTTGTGTGCTAGTGTGAACTGGAAATCTGTCAGAGGCATCCCCAGTGGACGTTTACTCTTCAGTTCATCATCCTTACAGGCCGTGAGAGGCCTTAAAATGTGTGAAAGCAACAAAACAAGGTTGACCGCTTCCTGGATGAGGGTAATCTGCTGTAAAAAAAAAAAAAAAGGATGACAACCGTGCGACAAAATTAAATTAGCCCCACTGTGTTGAAACACTACATCAGTTATAGGGTCATGAGTCCAGGTCATACACTGTGTTATGTAAAGTGTATTGTTAGCAGCATGCCTTTCTGAAAAAACTCTGGAGCTGCCTATTTGAAGTCGATGACTCAAATAATCTGTGGTGAAGATCCTGAGTCAACATGCAGTTTGTAACTCAAATACTGTATGCACTTTGGTTTGGTCCTTTTACACTGAGTTATGAAGTGGTGAGCTGGAAGTGCCTTAATATTTGACAGACAATGCTAGTGGAAAGTCTGGAAAATGTATGTCTTACACGTGTGATTAGGCTGACTAAATTCTGACTTGGTACAGCTCTTATCAACTCGGACAACCGGGTGGGACTGGTTTGCAGGTGACACTTAGGGAAACCCCGAACATGAACAAGCGCTCATGCCTTTCGTCTGACGGGATGAAAGAATCCGCCTCTTGTGTTTTCTCAGATGCCTGAAAAAATAAATGTATCTGAGGCTCATATCCTCCCAGGAAAAGGAGTGTTTACAGGGCTCAGTGGGTTTATCTGTGCCAGTGTCAGCCGGGCCACAAGGGCCTGAGACATCATGTCCCATTATCAGCACTGGAAGGATGAAGACCCACGTTTAGATAGGGACAAACCCAGTGGCCTTGGTGGAATGGTGGAAATTAAGTTTATAGGATGCATGGGAAATAACCATGGATAAAACAGAATTTACATGTCCTTAATCGGACACATTTTAAAGCATCTGGTAAATAATATCAAATCCCCATTGTGTAGAAGATTATTTCTGTATTATTGATTTAGGGTGAATTAAAAGATATACAGTAACAAATGCTCATTTGGATTAAATAACAACCCTTTAGTCTATATTTCCAGTCTTGATAGCAAGAAACATGAACTCAACTGGGTCACTAACTTTTCCTACAACTTTTGGAACAAATTTGCTGCACCAATAGAGAAGCAGCTTGTACTTTTCATGGTTGTTCGTGCCACGGACTAAAATCTGCACACTGCCACCAGATCTACGCTGGACCTTTCCCAAAATGCTCTGGGCGTCCTTGTGTCCCACTATTAAAAAAAAAGACAAAAAAAAAAAAAACAGCCCCCTTATGCCCCTGCCGCCGCGAGTGAACATAAATCATTGAAGGAGGAAAGAGTGTGGATGGAAAGAGAAAGTCAGACACAAGTATGGAGTTAGGTAAAGGTGCAAGAGCAGACAAAGGGCACAAAGAAATAAGTGCACAACAGAGAGAAAGACGCAGAAAGAAAGAGAGAAAAAAGGAAAGCACAGGGGGTAGATGCATGCATGGATAGTCCAGTGGACAAATATGAGCATGTTGAATCACAAGCCCATATCACAAATATGACCTACTTTCCCTCTAACAGTAAATCAGGTCGCCGTGTATCCAATTAAAACAATTAAAGCCACAGTAAATCTCATATCAAGCAATAACTAATAATGATAGTCATATAATGGTGTCGGAAAGCCTTTGATGAATCACACAGCGTCAGATAAGAAACAACAAACACAGCCACATCACAAAGCACACCACCATCCACTGTGTCAGGAAGGAACTCATTCACAAAGCTAAAACCAGTTTTGCTAAATTAAACATTATGCAGACGACACTGTCTTCTCTCGCCAAGAGTGTCACTCCAGTCCTCCTTCTGGATTCACTCTCATGTCGAGGTTTGAGAAATAAATGATGGACAGACTTAAAGGCTACTCAAAAAATCAATGATTTTTTAAAATAAGTAGATACATTATTAATGTTCTGTGGATTTTTGGATGCATATTTATGATTAAGCGTCTTGTTTAACATCAAGAAAGTCAGTGATATGCTACATTTTAGTTGTTTGTATTTAGACTTTGAGTGCACTAGTAGCAGAAATGACTCTAATATGCAGGATTGTTTTCAGAATCCAGGCATCAAATGGATCCTTAATATAAAAAAATGTAGTTTCTCCAAGGATCTATGGCAGACACAAGATAGGGAGATGTGTCAACAGATCTTTAACATACATAATTCTTGTTTGTTTCTACATATATTTTCATTTATTTTCTTTTAATCCAACTACTTACTAAATAAATTACTCCAGAAGTAGTTTTCTGCACATATTTGTCCAGTACTTGGTATATATTGCACTTTCAGGTGTCCCTGGAGGAAAGGGGAACTTAGTATGGTAACAGGCCTTTTTAGGAGAAACGGCCATGGACTTGTGCATGGAAAGTGAATATTTGGAAAAAGAGACGGGACTGTTTATGGGTTTTGAGGTTTTTTGACATTAAATTGTACAAAAAGGAAATCTGGCCTAATGCAAACATTACTGCTGGATATAAAGATGTCCAGGAGCTACAGTATGGGAAAAACAGATCCTCACATCAAAGCAGCACTTTTAGTTTCCCTTTGTCAGCAGTGGGTTCAGATAGGTCAGCGGAAACCCATAAAGTCAGCCAGGTCAAGTCAATAAAGTATGTTGACATCATTCGGCTCCTTTAAAGCCTCATCGTGATCAACAAATTGCACCATAAACAGCAAAATGCAGCTTTAACTGTTTGTTTCTTATCAGTTTTATATCTGAGAATAAGCTTTGAAGAAGAACTCCCTTCGAATTAGTCGCACTGTATGACTGCTCTATTTAACTATTTCATCTGCAGCAAATGTGCCCCTGATGACTAAAGCATTCCCTGCACCAAAATGCTATTTAAAGACTGTTAATTTGTTTTTTCCTGTGCAGTGACTGTACTGTATGCACTGAGGGGGAATTAAGCTTCTTCTCCACCGCGCAGACACAACACAGCGTCGTGCTATATGGCTGCACTTGACATTCCAAAGAGGCACTTGCTGGCAGATTCACCTTCAGTTAACCCTGAGCCAAAACAAGTTTCCACTCCTGTGATTCGCAAGAACCGCGCGGAATAACAGATAAGCCTGTCAGTCAACCGGCGGCCACAATGACTGAGTCTCCCAAACAGTCATGGGAGGCTTTTTACCCCCCCCTCCTTGCTGCTTGACACATGGATGCGTATGTGCTGTAATTTTACTCTCAGGGCATGTGTGACATTTCTTTTCTTTGCATTTTCTTTACTGATTGATGGACTAAAAAAAAAAGCAGCATACAGTTTGATCACAAGAGGTTATCTATCGGCTTTAAAATACTCAATATGAGATACAGTTTCTGGACGAAAAATAGTTCAGGACACAGGAATTGAAGCATCAACCGATACACAGAAAACACAATATTTCCCTTTTTGGATGTAGATGAATAGCATCAAGATATTAACACAAGTAACTTCACTACCACATAAAGATTCCCAAACATTTCCAACTGGAGAAGAAGTCCGTAGAGTATCAACAGACAATGAAGACCCAATTAGGGCATTCCACAATGTTTCCGGTCTAAGCGACCATCGAAGAGATAAACATGTGTTGGGGATTGACTTACCGGCACGCTGCTGTCAAGTGACAGTCTCTTTAACTGCTCTCTCCTCTCCAGGTGTCTGCTCATGCTTCCTCTGCCCTGCAGCGATCCACACACCTGGGAAGCCCTGGAGGGAGAGAAAAGGGGGAGGAGTTGAGAGAAAGTCAACAAAGGATAGCGATATCCAGTAGGTCCCGTTTCAGCTGTTACGAAGGGCTTTCACCTTTTACAAGAGACCAAAGTCCAAATTGAGAGTCAGCAGCAGCAGCTTTTCTCCTCATGACGCGACTTTGTACTTCTCTTCCAGTTTCTCTTCCTTCCCCTGAAATTCGAGCTTGACATGACTCTGGTATCACAGAGCTCCAGTCCACATCTCACCCAGGCTTCCCGCCCTCCGACCCTACCCCAAAACCCCTTCAGCTTCAGCCTCTTTTTGTTTTTCTAGGCCTCTCCAAACAGCGCTGGGAACCAGTCCGACCTGGCCTGGCTGAGGCCACAGCAGAAGATAAACACTTTACTTCACGCATACTACTCCCTTACAATGAGCCGGGGCTTTTTACGCTCACTGTTGTGGTGCACAGGGTAAGCTCACAACTTCCTCATTGGCGCGGACAGGGTCAAAGGTCGGGCTGATGGACGCCTTCAGGGTGTGAGACACTGTCGCTCCTACGCGACCTGTGACGCCGTGAGTGTGTGGATACATCCTGGGTGGGTATTACGTAACAAAAGACAGAGACAACATACAAGACTCCCAGCTTGTGATCACGGCAGACTAAAGTGGGCGGGGCAGGCAACAAAACAGGAGGGAAACACAAAAAGGGCGAGAACTTGTGAAAGAAACCACACGGACCAAACTCAACACACAACACAAGTTAAGATTACACTTACTGTATATTATGCATAATTGGTAGTTCCTAACAAACGTCCCAAACACACTACGATAGGACACGATGCCATGTGATGCACTTTATTCCCTCCTGAGGGCTGAAGGTCCACTGATGTGAGAACCTTACTTCTGCACATTTTTGCTCAGTTCAGAATGAGGCCAAATTGTCTGCATCCCACTTTTTCAGGTCAGCTTTATTTCCTCGCCACACAAACCTACTTATGCAACCAAACTTCCCCAAAGAGCCTGTGTTTTTTTTTTCCTGCATCTGCTGCAGGACATATCAGTTACACCCTGTCTGAACCTTCAACGGCATGACTGCACGTGTCAAACATCTCCACACATCAGCATGACACATGCCATACTCTGCCAGTCTGGTACGTCCAAACCTATCGACATGAAGGGGCAAAACATCAGCATGCATTCATGATCAGGCGCTACACTTTCATCCAGAAGTGCTACTGACACAGGCTCCTTCTGCCCCGTTTCTGCATACCCTTGGGTTATCTTGCAACTTCCTTGCTTAATCAGTGATCAGGATGTGAAATTCAGTGTCTTTAATGACACAGAAAACATCAGACTGCTGCCGGTCTCTGAGAGTGGCTTCTGTTCTAGATAAATGAGCAAGTGTATTGCATCAGATCAAATACTCTCGTCTATGTTTAGGTTACATTTCACTTTGGTCCCTTTCCGCTGGAGATTAGTCGAGGAAGTGAAGCCCACTGGATGTAGAGATAGGGGGAGTTATAGGAAATTGGGAGTAAATGATTAAAATGGATTATAGCGCTGTGTCTGATTACCCGGGGCCGATGCAAAAGAACACTGACACCATTTTCCTCAGGGTGTAGAGAGTGCGAGGGATGAGGTAGCGGATGATTCGGATGTGATAAAGATTAAGCAAACACTATAAAGGCAGATATCAGATGGTTGAACAAACCACAAAAGCAACTGAATTCGTTTTTTTTTTTGTTAAGGTAACATGGGATGTTTTTCTTTATTCAATATTTCTATTTCATTTTGAAGTTGCAGAAGAGGGAAAACAAAGCACTCCTACACAACTAGCTTGCTGATAGACAGTTAGTTCAAGCTTGTTAGCCAAAAAGCTGAGCTAAGGGGACAGACAGTTAGCATTTAAAAGATGTTTTAGTTCTTCTGATGCCGTCTGTAAGCTTTATTCAAAATAGTAAATGATGTGTCGCAGCTAAATTGCTACAGAAAGTATCTCTACCTTGGGCTCTCTGGCTCTCCATCTTCTAAGAGGTCAACACTGCTAGCCGTGGGTCAACAGTGCAGAATCACAGGTCAAAGGTCAACCAAGGAAAATACAGTGGATTAACTTTTCACCCTGCAGGTGACGTGTACATTAATCACTGTAACTGCACAGGAATGAAGTACGTTTCCTGCATTATGTTGCTGTTTAAATGCTTGTGTGCTGATGCTGCAGTACCTTTAGGTCTAAAGTCACACTTGTAATTGATCTATGTAGCTAACACATGTTAACACTCGGTATATTCTTTTTAAAGAAATGCTTGTAAATATTTGGTTGAGATCTGATTGTCGTGACAAGATGAAGTGTGTCGGCCAATTTTCCCATTTGAAAAACGGCTGAATTCTTGTTCATTGGTTGTGTTTTTGATTGCTTGATTTTGAAGGAAATAAAACACTTTGCCTCAAGTTACAATGACTAATGACTTTTATTTTTATGTGCAGTGGAACACTGGTTTAACATCTGCATGTTTTGTAATATACTTTTGATCCAAAGATAATGATGCAATAAAAAGTTTAAGTCATACAGTTAGCACTTTTATAATTAGCAACTCATTAAAATGCTCTTCTGTCTACTTTTGTAACAGTCTAAATGCCTTCCTGCCACCGCAACCCATTCAGCACTGTCCTCCCTCCCTCCAGATTCCTCGTGATTTACACCAAAAGCAATTACAGATATGTTAAACCAGTTTCGTTGTTGACCTACGCTGAGTGACACGCGTCGACGCCTATAGTCCACACGGCCCCCAGCCGGCCGTCCAGCCAGTCGGAGAGCCGGGCAGTGGGGTGGAAAGGATATAATCAAAGGAGGCCAGGAGGACGCTGACATCTGGGAGTCTTTGTGCTGTAGGCCTAATTAGATGCCCGTGTGAAGGGAGGAGGCGCTGTGGGAGAGTGTGTGTCAATGTGGTGTGTGTGTTTGAGGTGGGACGGTAGTAGGGGTGGTTGGGCGCTAGTGGGGGGGCGCTTTCTTTTTTAACATCTGCTCCAGGAACAAGGGAGGACCCAGCTGAGGTCAGGGAGCCGCAGACAGCTCCAAACTACAACAGGGATAATGTGAGGGGATAACAGCTTAATGATAACACTTAAACCTATTGAGAGATCGCTCCACTGAAAACAGACCGCGAGCCTGCTGGATAAATGGTGATAATAAGCCCAGATTGTCCATGAATATGGATTGTCATGGCTCACATTTGACACTGTTCCTTTGTAAGCTGGGAAGAATTAGACAGCTGTGCACTTAGTCCAATCTTATCCTCATTCTGGCTCTTTATCTTAATTTTTCCTAGCCTAAAATATACTGTAAAGCTTCGTGAAGGAACACTGTTGCTCTCCACTCTCTGGCTTTTGACCTCAAAGTGCTACAGAAACCACACTCTTCCACAAGTGACAATACAGCCCTTTGTAACCAATACAGTCCAGCATTCACCCATGCATTTTCTCGCCCTACTGTGCAAGAAATATTTGTCCCTGTGAGTTCAAACACAGATATAAAGTGGCTTAAACTTTGCCCCTTTTCTCATGAAACAAAACCTTTCATTCAGGAATAACTACAGTGGAATTCACAATAAAAAAAACGCCCTATATCCACTTATTTCATTGTGACTTGATTCAGTCATGGGTTATACATTAAGCTTTACTAAGCAGATAAATTTGAGCAAATATTTATCCCTTTATGCCTCCAACCAAGGAGAGAATGAAGGAGGAAGGCCAAAGACTAAGCAGGAGATTCCAGGTAGGGTTCACGATACAGGATTTTAAAACTTCAATACGATTCCAGTAAAAATCAAATGATATCGACACGTTGTATTGATACAATAGCAATTAAGAAAACAAATCCTAAGCATCCAATATTGACTGATTTCTTTTTCTTTCAAAAAATAAAGCCATTGTGTGCATTTTGCATGGGTTTTGTGTTGGTACTTTTTCAATATTATCAATCATTAAAATAAAAGGAATTGTATCATTCTCAAACATATGGTCTGGAGAAGTGGTAAAGTATTGTACATTTTGACAACCTTAATTCCAGACATGCATTTTTCATGAGTTTTCAATTAGCGCAAACGTCTATTATAAAGATACTAAAAAACGATCCTAGAAAGAAAAGCCTCTCATTTGGATTTTGTGATCAATACCCGACCGCCCCAAATAACAGCAATGCCAGGAAGTGCCAGGGCCTGAAAATGGATGGTCGGGGGGATTGGACATTGATTGGTGCAACCCCTTTGCCCCAGGAACCAATTCATTTTGTCTCCATGCCTTGGATGAATGGGGGGGAGGCAGAAACGGGGTCAACACAGAGGCATCCCCCATGGTACAGAGCTGGGTTCTCTCTCTTTTTTGGCAAAGAGAATTAATGAAAGATTATAATTCGCCTGCTACACTTTGTGGGGGGGGAAGTGGGCGGCGGCATTTGTGGGGGTGTAGACGGGGGGGATGCTATTACTTTCCATTCATTGAGGAGAAAATTGAAGCATGCAAGTGTCTGATGTGGGGTTTTTATGTGCAGCGAGAGAGAGGGAGAGGTCCATCTGTAATCCTGCAGCACAGATGGTCCAGACTGATCGGATGTTTTGAGTCCCTCTGCTGGACAGATTGTCTCATCCTGCCTCTGCACGTGTTTCTGTACATTTGGCACCGACGACTCCAGCCTGGCACAGCCTGACATGGAATTACCACGTCTGAGAGCCTCGAACAATAAGCCATATTTTACTCCGCTCTGTTGTTTTTATGCTGTCAGCAAACCAATCATTATGTCTTTTGAATTTTTCCAGTGCTTTCTCATGCACGTTGCCAGTGTTTGAAGCATGCTTGTATTGCAAACAAGTTAACTTTGAAGTATGTATCACATTGGTGTGAAAATGAGAGGCTTACCGTCAAGGCTAATAGGTCAATTTAACAGCTCCTTTGAAATTAATATTGATGCTACAAATAAGAAAGACTCCATATCAACGCTGTACTCTGTTATATAACTGATTATGTTCCAGTCGGATAATTTATTTCCTCTAAACAAGGCACAACATGTGCATACCTTTATTGCCTTTTAAATGCTGCACTTGCTGGCATTAAAACCTGATTATTAAGGCAAGTGTAGATTTGTGTTACGATGCAAGTTGCTTCATTGGAAATCATCTAACCTGCAGTGCCATATTATTGTCCACAGGTAAAAATAGAAGCTTTGTCTTGATGTTTGTACATGCAGATATTTGGTTACATTCATAGTTTTCAATGTTTGCAGATTTAAAAAAAACAGAGGGTTGGTGATACTCTGAGTAAACAACCCATGCCCTTTAAAAACCTCAAATTCACTTGAAAATTGTGTGTTTTGCTTAATCCTGAATCCAAAGGCAAAAGGGATTTAATTGGCACTGGTTTAAGCAGAGAAAGGTTGCAAGATGCTGATTTTTAGGAACAAAACCTGGCAATTTTGGCTTAATAAGTGACTCTAAACCGTCACCGTTACCGTAGCAACAACAAATGCATGAAGTGACTGAAGGCTAAAAGTTTGATCCTGTTTAATCAGTACAAGAACAAATGGTGCTGCTCACTATGTTTCAGTCTCAAGTCTGTGTGACATGCTGCAGGACCGTGAGGCATTGCGTGCTCGCAATAAGGAGACAAATATGTGACACCTTCTGCATTTTTAATCGCATGTGTTTATAGTCATCATAACACGCTCCAGTTCTGTCTGCTCAAGTGTTCGCCACATTCACATAGTTTCATGTGACAAAGTGACAGAATTTGCATGGGGCCCTCTCTGCAATGCTGCCCCTTTGAAGAGTGTATAATCAATATTTGACTTAGCCTACTTCTTCAATGAAGCCTGTCAAACATGACTGATGCTCCAACCAAACAGCACTCAGAGAGGACTGAAAAGACTGCTTCTCAGATGTGCAAACATCTAAATTACTTCCGAACCACAATCATGTCAAACGAGATAAAAAGGGGGACGATCTACCAACAGGAAAATGTGTTTCTCCGACAATTTCAGTTTAAAAGAAAAGTTTGCCTGAACTTGTTTGAGCAGCTTGAAATTATGTTTAGTCAGCAGTGCTTAGCAGGGAATATAATATGGGGGGGGGGTGGGGTATAAAGGAGGGAGGGGGTGGAAAAAGAGGAAAACAATGAGCACAATGTCGTCATCCTGTTCATAAGGAGAGTCCCTGTAATTCCCAGAGCTTATCCCACCAGATGCGTAGGATGCTTTAATATGCATCCTGGGAAGAAAAACAAATCAAGCATGCTTCCTGTTGCAAGCCAGCGAGCTTCACCCGACAGTGCGACTGTACACTGACCTCTCTCATGATAGAGCAACAGGTACAAAACAAAGCTAGAAACATTTACTCCAAAAGGTCTAAGGTCGATGCTGCATGCCAAGAGGGGGCAGAGGAATTTTCCAACCGTTATCAAAATGCACAACTGTGCCCCACAAACACACACACACACACACCACACTTTGGTATGTGAGCATCATGCGATGGGCAGCTCTCTAAAAAAAAAAAAAAAAACCTGAAACACACATTTCATGAGAAGGCTGCTGACAGCTTGAGAAACAACAGCGTGTTTGTGTGTGTTTATCAGTCTGAATGTTTTCCTGTGTGCTGCCTCTCACGGAAAAGTTCCGCAGACATCAGTTTCCACAGTTAATCATTCATAGTGTATGGAAAAACAAGCGTCTGGCTGTGTATCATTTTTGATCCATTTATGTCAAGAGTTAAAGATGTTCCTACCTGCTAAAAAATGTTTCTGCATGTGTGTGATTCGGGCCTATAATAATAATAATAACATATATAGCACTTACAACAAGGATACAAAGTGCTTTACAGAATATGAAAAGTGAGAAGAATGTCTCTAAAATAACAAAGTGTGAACCCAAATTTCCCTCAGGGATTAATAAAGTATTTCTAAATAAAAAAATAAAAAAAATCTGGCATGGTTCAGCTACTTGTTAAATTCCGTTTCATTAACTAATTGCTAATTACCTAGCAGCTGTGTCTTGTGATGAAAGCTTGTTGTTTAAACACTTTTTAGTATCATTTTGATATTTTTAGGATTAGTATGGCTGCAATAACTTAACAAGTCTCACTGGTAATCTTACTTAATATTTTGTAATTCTTGCTGTTTTTACTTCATATAAAAAAAATCCTTTGTAAATTTGAACTTGGGCAATAAAACGTTTTTCTTTGCACAAGCACTAACACCACTTTTTCCCCACTTCTCTTTCAGTGAAGAGGAAACTGTTCAACTTCCCATAATATCAGAAGACAAACAAGCAGGACTCTAGACTTACTCAGCGGCGGCCGGATCCTCTCCACTCAACAGGTCAGTAGCCGGCTCTGTAGATCCCACACCCTCAGAGGTGTTTTGGTTGGGAAGACAACCTGATGATGTGGAATTTCCTTTGATGGCAGCTGAAAACATGCTGTCGTAAATTCCCCTGCAAGTGTTGCAGTCATTGGGGGGGGGGGGAGTGGAAGCCACGCACAAACACACAGTCTCTTTAAACACTATCTGTGCTGGAAGTCTGCAGCACCCAGCAAGACTTGTAAATAGAAGAGAGGGAAGGGGGGGGTGAGGGAGGGTGGGAGGCGGACTGGGGCGGGAGGATAAGGAGAGTGAGGAGAAGTTCCACATTACATCACCAGCAGCTGTTGACAGGCCTGTGTTTATTAACTAACTGCCAGGGCTGGAGGAGTCACACCACATGCCTCGCGCCTTCACACACACACACACAACTGCAAAAACGTTAACAAGACAAGACAATGAGTCTGAAACACTTGCTGCTACGTGCAAAAGAATTGCAGACACATGTATGCAGACATGCACAAAAACAAAATTCACTATGCTCTGATTGTAAAGAGACACTCAATTTCTTCCACAGGATTTGACTTTTTCTGTATCTTGCTGTTTGCACTGGCTATGAGACATGCTGACTAGACCAGTAAAGCCGTTTTCCTGACTCAGACACCAGTAACTGTAATGGTATTACTGCAAAGCAAGGGCTGCTCCTGCTGCCTTTGCATTCCTAAAGTGTCTCGGCTTGGCAGAGTCCCTGGCTTCTTAGCTCAGCCTGCACTCCTCTCCCTCCCCTTCTCAATCTCGCTTTCCTTTCTTCCATCCTCATTTAAATGGAGGCACATGACTCCCAGCTTTACTGCCAAGTAGACTTCTTCATGCCGGCCAGGAGCCACCAGCGCTCTGCTTTTCATTGGCCTCTCTGCAGGGCACTGCTGCATTCCTAGCTGCCAGCCATCCTCATAGCCCATAAGGCCTAAAGAGGTCAAATCAACCTCATCCGAGATGTCATATTCAGCTTATTTTCTTTTTATAAATCAAAATGTAAAGTGCATTTACTTAAACCTTTATGTCATGTGTCTTGCCTGCTGCCTGGGTGTCAGAGCCCTGCAGCTAAAGCTTCAGCCACCCACTGTTTGTCATCCCTTCCCACTGTGAACAAATGCCCCGCTTCAGCCGATCTCCTCGCGGTCTCAAACGCAATCATTTCGCCAGTAATTCCATTCTGTTGTTGCATTCTTCCCGTCTATACTAATGCATTGCAATATTGTTCGCTCACAGACAAGAAAGGCGGTCAAGTGGGCTGACGACGTTGCAAGAACTTGGGAGAAAAGATGTCATACATTTTCCGAGTTGTTTTGAAGCCAAACACCAGCCAGACAAATCAGAGATTGTGATCCCGGCTCGTCCTTTCATCACCCGGATTCAATTAAACCCAAATGCCAGGAGATAATTGGATCAAAGCAGCATTTTCCTATCACATGTAATGAAGGAGAAGGGTAATAATATCAGGAGATGGACCATGGCATTCTCAACATTTGATAATGGAAATCTGTGATTCTTTAATTGGAAGCTTTTTGATGCATGAGTCTAATCTAGCCTTGAAGAAGAAGAGAATTAAAACAAAAATATTGCCGGATTAAAATTCATGATACCAGTGAATTTAGATACATATAGAATATATATATACATAGAATACAGATAGTTTCAGTATTCTACTGCCAATGATGCAGATGTTAAATCTATAAAGGAAAAACACAACTTTTATTTTTGGCCCCTGTGACACTGTAAATGTCTTCAAAGCCAAGACTCCGAGTATGAAATGTCAGACATTTTTTACAGGACTGTCATAAACCTAAATATCTGGCAGGTGCAGTAGCGACCTAAAACATCAAGAGAACCATGTGTGCATCATGTCTGCAGGTTCAGGTCTCATCTTGTTGTTAAGAAGGGTTCAAATTTGAGGTACTATCACCATGGGGTATCAGCTCAGGATGCAGGAATCCAACAAGACTTCAGTTTATGTAGCAAGTTTATTTCTTCAAATTAGGTGAATCATAAGTGTAACAAGCCACACATGGGATTGAACATCCATGCTGAATGACAAAATAAAATAATATTTGTACAAGTCAAATTACAATACTTTCTAAAGAAAATAAAGATAAATAAAGTGCTTAGGACAAATTAAAATGGACTAGACAGTAACTAAAATAGGAGTAAAAAGCCACCTTACCATTGCTGAACTGCCGCCCCATGTGAGGATGAAAACATGAGTGTAAGGGAGTGCAGTCTTAAATAAGGAGTAGGCAGGTGAATTCAATCTAATTAATTAGTGACAGAGTGCAAACGACAACCAATCAGGGGGAGAGGAGAGAGTGAGAAACCAGGAAGTGTACTAAAGGAGGTGCAGCAGGAAAAGAGAGGAAGTGAAAGGAAACAAATAGTGATCTTTACTACACTACAGTCCTTCAAATTCATGCGTTAGAGAGTCACATTTTGGCCCAAACCTTGCACTTCCATTGGCGTGAACATGTGGTAGTAGCACCTCGAGACTGCCGCAGGAAGGTAATGATCCGTCGAACGTTCCTCTTGACCTGGGGCCAGTCCGGATCCATTCATGGCAAGAGGTCCCAACTCTTTCATGTCACAGGTCAGCGCCCTGCAGGAGCACTGAGGAAACGATTGAGAGAGGAAAGCCGTATATATTCTGCAGCAGCTCAGAGAGGATGCAAGGAGACAGGTCAGAGTGTTTAGTATGCACTTGAGGAGTTCTTAGTCCTTTACATTGCAACCATGCCTACGCTCAGAGGAGGAAATAGTCCCACCATTGAGGACAAAAGCAAGATACTGGCTGGTTGCCACTGATATTTCCATCTTTTACACATAGCTACATTTAACAGAGGAAATAAACGCCTCCTGGATGCTTGAAAATGGACAAATAATAGTTTCATGTATTTTAATATAATAGCACTCATTAGGTGTGCTTTCTCATTCAACATCACGGCTCCCCGTGGATTCCTTGCTGCTATTAGTTGCAGAGACCAGAGCAGTCATAAAGCTGTCAACTCTGCATCTTTCTGGAATACTTACAGCTCCTTCGGCGTACCTGTGTTATGGAGAGCCTTAGAGTACGGATTGTCTGCTATCAGTGGGACGTTTTGACCCGAGACTGCTGCTAACATCTGTAATGGAAACACCAGACGGTCCCAGAGGTTTTTGATAAATGATGAGACAGAACAAACATGGAACATTTATGAATGACAACAAATGTGACCTACGCTTTGGACCACAAAACTCTGTTGAGTCAGAAGGTTTCGGTTTCACAGTCAAATAGTGATGTGGTCCAGAGCTTATATGTATAAAAAAATGACATTCAATTTGGAGATCATTTTTCTGCCAGCTCTCCGTATGTCCCATGTGAATATTTGGAAAGAGCAGGAAGTGGTTTTAGTGCATGGCCCACGCTACACTGACATGTTGGAATGCCACTTCAATGTTATTTGCAGCTGCACTGGGAACCGAATGATGTCCCATTTCACAGAAGAAGCCCCAGAAAGCACATTCATGTGCATGTAAGCATGCTGGACTCGAGAGAGAGAGACGGAGAGAGAGAGCGAGATGAGGCCAGTACATACGGTGAAGATTTCATCTTCCACAAATCAGACAGAATTGAGGAGTTTGTGCTGATGCCAGCTTCTTTGAATCCACAGGAGATAAAGCTGGGGAGATTTAGATGAACCAGGATGTAATGCGGAGTAGAGAACCATTATCCAGCTTTGACTCTGTCAGCCCTTTTAGAGATATATTGTAGTGATAAATAGCAGTTGCTCTCCAAATGCTGTCTGAGCGAATCATGTGATGTCTGATAGTATTGTATATTTAATCAAAGAGCTTTTTTTAGAGCAGCAAACAAGGCTGGGCATGCCGCCAAGTCTTTACTGTACAAATTGACTTAATTTCATTGAATTATAGTGAATGAGTTCCTGACGTGGATGGAGGTACATTTGTCTCGTCTCCGTCCATTTCCCCCGTGCTGCTTCGAAGAATCAATGGGTGTCCCGAGGTAGCGAGGAACGGACCGTGTCTTATGTATGTCTCATGCAATGTTTTCCACTCTCCCTGAGGTTAGAGGATGGGAGAGGCGAACAAATAGGCCTTGTGTTTTTCACCCCATGTTTGTATGCAGTGCCACGGTCGGGCTTCCTGCCAAGTTTGCCTCCTCTTCCCCCGTGGACTGCAAAAGCAAACCGGAGCAACCACAGCCGCCGCTGCCTTCACCTCAACCCACCCCCCCCCACCCACCCCCCTGCTCCCTTTTTCACCCTCCTCTTTTCTCTCATCAGCGTGAACACAAAAGGAGGCAGAGAGGCAAGCGTCCCAGCGAACGTGCCCAGATTAGGCCGAGGCGATGATGAAGACGACCGGAGCAGAGGTGAAGGATGAAGGGGGGAGGACTGGAGGAGTGGTTGTTATTTCACGGACAAGGCTCCTTGCCCTCTGCCATTGAGTGTACGCCAGCTGGGACGAGGAGTGGCATCCTTCGCCTTTTCTCCCTTTTGGTTTTTCCATCCGTCTCTTGTGTTTTCAATGAGAGCATTGTACAAGCCGGAGGAAGGATATGAGGTCCCATTTGGCTGTCATTGACATGTAAAAAGAGTGTGGCGGCGACAGCTGACGGGATCAGAGCTCTGTAATTAGCTGGGGATGTGGGTTGGACTCTCACCTTTTCGTGGAGAATACACACAACATATGAAAGATACATGGTAATAGGTGCAGTTGAACAAATCAGCTATATTTAAGAGTTATCTATAGGTTTCACACTGAGCTTCTCAGAACACGTGAACCGTGTGCTCTGGCCCAGGGTGGCCCACACATTAAAAAAAAAAAAAAAAAAAAAAAATGAACTGGAGAACTCGGGGGAGAGGTTTGGACGCACAACTGAAACATTCATCCATGGGAGACACAGGTGTGATAAGCCGACTGTGAATAACAACCCACTCTCATTGCACATCATAAATCACAGCTGCACTGAATGTGGAATGTGCTGAGTACGAGGATCTTAATATGTGTTTTGGGTTGATATGCAGGAAAAAGTGAGCTGTATTGTAGATTGAATCCACATTTGTTCAGCACAGGTGGAACTATAAGATGTATACAAACCGTCATGAAGTAGGAATGATGAGCATTACTATTCATTAAATGTCTGTTAAGACATCCAAAAAAGCACCAGAAACAACCGAACTCCCAAAACAATTGAGCTGAAAGACGATAAAAGTTTTAAATATTAGAACTGCTGCAGACTTCGGTGAAACAGCTACCGTTTATCAGTGCAAGAAACTCCTTTTTAAATAAACATTACTATAAATAAATATTATTATGTCACGCACCGTTTCTTCTTTTCACTATGGCGGTGAGCGGGATTTTGTCTGTTGTGTTCTCCAGTTTTTCTGCAGGGCTCTACTGTCAGCAGCTTTTACGGCGACAGTTTCTTCAATAGAAAGAAATTGCCTTGCAATTAAAACTTCAAACCACGCCTCTCCCTAAAACCCCAAATTGATGTTTTTACTTTTTCCCTTTCCAAAGAAGTGAAACAAAGGAGATTTACTGTATCAATCTGTCAGCTTGAGGGGTGTCGAAAGTATTTTTAGTCTGTAAAGAGAACCAGGCGAGCCTCCAGTCTTCAAGAAATCAGTCATCACATCTCACGAGAGAGAAAGTAAAGAGTTTATCCAACCATTCCTGAACACTTTATTTATTGGTGCATGTACATTCAAACTTAACCTGCTGCTTTCTCCTCTACCCATAGGGCCTCTTACTGCAGGACAGTGTGTGTGTGTATGTAGGGGGGGGGTCGTATGGGATACCAACAGACAAGTTACCGTGGTGATTAAGCTCCTCTTTCAAACTTGGGTCTCATCTTTTGGAAGGTGGGTCTTCTCTTTGAAACAGAGGATCTGGGCCGCTGTCAACCCACCACAAGGGTCTCAGCATCGCTCCAAAACCTGCTGATGACAGTAACTGTTCAGAGATGAGAGGAGCCATCCAGCAGTGGAGGACATCAACCCAACGTGACCCGGCTCTCCCATGGGAACATCCTGGTGGCCCCCCTATAACCCCAGTTTTTCAGGGAGCTGTTTGATGTTCTGGATGGAAGCGGTCAGCCTGCAGGGGGGAGTTAACTTGCAAATCGTCTCGTGTGTACCTGGACATTTTGAGACATTTTACCGGGAACTTCATGGGAAGGCTCTCTCTAGAAATGTTCCTGGGCTACTTTAGAGGGAAACTTTCTTCTCTGGGTTTTACAAGTATTTTGTATGAATTATCCCAGGAAATATTGGGAATTTTTGTAAATTCTCAAGGAGTTTTAAGTAGTTTTCCACAAACCTCCCCCCCCCCCCCCCTTAATTTGGGGGAACTTTCAATGGGAACTTTTCCAGGGGAGTTTCAGGAGTCTTAGGACCTGTTAAGGAGGCCACATATGTGATCCATTCAGTGAAAGAAACAAAGAAAGAAAACATTTGCATTCCAGTCGGGTCCTCGCTCTGCGTTTGGGGCTCGGACCCTAATTTTACTTTTAATGTGAATTTCAGGTCACAGGGGGCAGGATGAAGAAAGATTCAGACACAAAGACAAAAAGTGACATCGTATTTAGGAACAGCGACTGCAGACAGATGGACTACCAAAGGTTTCACCGTTCTGACCTGTAACATGGCGGAGATGGACGGACAAGGACGCCGCCTGTTCCTTAATCCGCTCTCTCATACCGAGTTAAAGTGCCTCTCGTGGGAATCAGTTTGAGCCCGTCTCCACCTGGCTGAGGGATCTGACACTCACTCGCAGCGCTCCAAACACAGCAGCGAATATCTGGTGTTTAAGGAAATTAGGTAGCATGTTAGTAAGCTGAGCTTGATGGATGCACATCGAGTAGTCCTGTATCCAGAGCGTCTTCATGCTTCACTCCAATGAGGACGTTTCCATGAAGTACACCATGAACCTGACAAAAAACACAAAGTGCTAAGGCTTGCTAAGTGTTAGGATTTGGTTCTTTAGGAATGAAAGGAGTACATTTTTCTTATGAATTGATTTTATTGACATAACAAGTTCATATAAAGATTTAAAAAAACAAAAAATTCCTTTGTTTAAATTTTGAGATGATAAAGTCCCTGTCATGTAGTGAAAAGTTAATCTGACAGTCTTGTTGTATTGTATACAAAATGATTACTTTTTTAAATAATTGAGTGCAATTCTTAAAAGATGTATTTAACGAGCCTTGTGAATATTACAGGAAGGCAAAAAAAAAAAAAAGGCTCTATGATGAAATGTCCTGAACAACAAAGTCAAAGTGCACTTTGTCTTCAAGTAGTTTCCCTGTTGCATTTGTGCGTCTCTCTCTCTGATGAATCTCTGGCCCCCTCTAGTGGTCGCAGACTGCTATTGAAGGGGCAGCAGTGGCTGTGTTTGCTCCCGTCAGATGTGCTGCGGGTGGTTCTGCAGACACACGATGAACTCTTTCACGTCTTTGCCCTCGAAGCAGATCTGGTAGACCGAAGAGAACAATGGAAACCTGTTGGAAGAAAAGAGATTTTATAAGGTGTTTGATGACTGAAGCAGCCCTCGACGCAGCGTCACTGAATATAATAAGAGCTCATTCAGAGGCCTAATCAGACAACTTAAATGAAAACACCTGTGTTAGAGGAGCACAGCTGTGCAGTCCCACTTTAACACGGAGGTATGCACATGATTTCATTCTTATTTATAATGATCTCATAACAGGATCATGAACACTAATTAACATGATTAGGCACACCTGTACAGTCTCTGCTGACTGTAACTCAACCTTCATGATGTCTGTTTTTAACACACAGTTTCATCAAGGTGTTCATTCATTTGAATGTTTTTCATTGAGGTCAGAGTTAGTGATGTAGCTGTAATGGCTTTTTTTTAAGAAGTGTTTCTCAAACCCCAACCCCACCAACCCTTTGTGTTTGTATTGAAACGTATCCAATACATCTGTTAAATGGAAATTTCACCAATTTCCAGCCTCTATTTGAATCATAAGTGTATTGTTTAAAAAAAAGGCCAGTCCAGTCCTGTTTGCTTCTTGTTTGTGTTTTTTTGATAGATAGATAGATAGATATGTTATTGATCCCGAGGGAAATTCAAAGCATCCAGTAGCAGGTTACAAAGACGTACATGACATGAAACATTTGTTACAAATTAAACCGCAAAACCGACGCCCCCCCTCCCATACATATATATTAACCCGATTTTTTTTTTTAAAGAATACCCCTAGATGAATCAAACTTAAACTGTGCAATTAAAAATAGACTTATACAATAAATGTACATAACCCGTGCAGGGATAAAAAATATATGTGAAATTTAAACAAGAACCTATAAACAGTTGAGGGAGAAAATCTGTAATTAGACCTGAATATAAAAAATAAAAATAAAAAAAGTGCTGACCTTCTGAAGTTGTGTTGTTTATATATGTACAGCAATGTTTAAAAAAAGCAGAGTTATCAAAAACAGACATTAAATAACAGGCAGTGCAAACATTAAATTAAAGGTGCTATTTAAGTAATTGAGGTGATCATTAAAGTGTCCGACTAGAGGCTGACTCTTGGGACAACTGTGCAGATGGGAAATTGAAGATTTAATCCAAGTAAAATGGACTAATGATGCATCAGGTCTCTATAAAGGACTGTAAAGGACTCACTTGTTCACCATGTCCTTCTTTTGTAGGATCTTGTAGACTTCCGCTGACGTCTGTGGACCCTGCAGCTTCTGGCCGTTGAGCATTTCTGCCTCCAGCTCAACGATCGACTGCGGAGGAAGAGAGACGGAATAGTTTCAGTACCTTATACCAGATTGACTTTTATTCACATCGTATGGTAACGGATGGCGTCGTCACCTTGGAGGTTCTGACGAAGGCCTCGGCCACTTTGCGGTTCCGTCCCCCGTAGCAGGTGGTGATGAGGTCGGCCACGCCGCAGCTTTCCAGGAAAGTGTCGGAGCTCACTTGGCCTTTGCAGAACATCTTGGTGAAGGCGACCATCTCCATCAGACCCAGACGGATCACCGCTGCCTTGGTGTTGTCGCCGAAACTAAGACCGTCGCAGAATCCGGCCCCTACTGCCACGATGTTCTGGAAGGTGATAAGTTAATTTATTGATTTAATATTATATGAATTCACTCCACGGAGAGTCCAGTGTTCCTTTAACTGGGCCCTGTTTTAAATTCATATGGGTTTATATACTAATAGGTACAAAATTCCTGCAGTAGAAGATTTCAGCCTGCAGCACCAAAACAGGCTGCAATATAATCCCTCATAACTCATCAAATTACTTCTAGTACAAGTACAAATCTTTTCCACTGACAGGCTCAGATACTTATCTTATGTTAAGGACAAAATTACACAAAGAGCTAGACTGTGTTTGTTATGGTAAGATCCTTTTTTTTCCCAACAGGAAACAGCAGCATCATCTCTTCTCTTAGAGTCACAAGACTCCATTAAGAAAAACCTGACAGTGAGAGGAAGCGTCCAGTCTACCACTGTCTCTGTTCATTTGTATGTTTGTGTTATTGCATCTTGTGTTGGGTCATCACTCATCATTAAAGACACAGAAGTCACCCAACAACACACACTAACGGACAGCTCGAGGAAGCTGTAGACAAGCGCGTCCTGTTTCCTGTGAGGTCAAATGACAGTTTTCTGAATGAAGTCTGGTATCTTTGAAGAAAACAGTCGCAGCAGTGTCTGGTTTTTTAAAAAAAAGCTTACTGCAGAAGACAACGACACATCTAACTTAACGGTACATATTTTTTGAAATATGTGACCTTCTTTACCTTGAGCGCTCCACACATCTCCACTGTATCGCTCTCCTGCACCACGGTGATGCGGAAGTTGGGAGTTTGGAGCATCTCTTTGAAGATGGCGCCGTTTGCCTCGTTTTTTGCGCCTGTATTGAACGCAGTCAAAAGAAAAAAAAGAAGCAGAGGAAGTGAGGCGGTGATTTCCCGGTGTCGTCTGACTGCTTCACCCACATCCTCTTTTTGATTTTTTTTAATCTCCACTGTGTGCAAGTTTTGTGAAAAAAAAAAACAGCATCTAACCGATGGTGGTTTCACAAAACTTCTCATCGGCCACCTCGCTGGCGATGTTGGCCCCCATCAGGACGCTGACTTCGATCTCTAGTTTCTCCCGGATGATGTCAGAGATGAGCTTCAGTCCGTCCGGTCCCTCATCGATACCCTGTAAGACATTTAAAAACACATTTCTGAGTTTCTCGCTTCTCACTGTGGCGATTGTGTATTACTCAGCACATTATAAAGCATGTGACCGAGTAGTTCCCCCTTTTTTGCCTCAAAGAGCAACAACGACGTGTTACTTTGATGAGGGATATCCCGATGGTTCCCTCGGTGATGTGAGGTTTCATCTGGTCGCAGAGTTTGCTGATGAACTGGTGCGGGATTACGAAGACGAGGATCTTGGCGCCTTTGACGGCCTCTGTGATCTCTGGAATTGCCACCTGGTGAAGCAGAGTCAGACTTTGAATTGTGACGGATCACAAAGCATGAACATGTAGATAAAAGAAAGCATCATTTATAACAAATACAAAAAGCTTAACGTGTACGATATAATAAAAAAGGTGCACAAGAACACAAAAATCAGGGAAATCAAAGGTGTCCCACTGGTTCTAATCACTCATTCTTCTGTTCTACTGGTGAGTTGTATTTGCCGCCTCTTTTCTTCTGTCATTGCAAATGTAGATGGACTCTGTTCCACACAAGACCTCAGAGACGCACTTATCTTATCAGGTTCCAAACCTGATAGTGCTGAACTGTGTAACCCGTCAACACAAGTTGCTCCTTATTGAGACTCACCACATTCCTTGGCAGCTTGTGACCTGGTAGGTATTTGACGTTTTCGTGGTCAGTATTGATGATCTCCGTGAGCTTCTTTCCGTCGATCATCTCTTCGTAAACCCACATGTTCACAATGGGGTCGAAGCGGTTGGAGGCTTTGACATTGCGCCCGATTATTTTGGCGATGGACGAGCCCCTGAAACAGGCAAGAACATGTAAGCAAACTGGGGTTGTGTCACCATACCAGAATTTCAAACTTCGATATGATACTAGTACAAAAACAACAATATCAATACCTTTTTCGATACCACGGTAACAATAATACAGATCTAAGGGTAACTTCTTGTTTTTAATTACCAAAAAAAGCTTTATCTCATGAAAGCTTTTAGTTCAAATGTTACATCATGACTGGAAATCTGAAGTTTTTCTTTAAAGGTTGGTGCTTTTCAATACTATCAATCGTTGAAGTGACTCAGATTGTATCGTTTTAAATGAGCAGTATCGAAAAACTATCGAAGTGTCGAAAACTTTGACAGTCTAAAAGCAGACCGCGTCATATTTCATTCAATCCAAAGAGCGCATCCAAAACACTGTTCATGCAAGAGACTCAACGTGCAACCATGTGAAACTAAACTATGTCTGACGTAAGATTGCGCTTCACTTTGAGTCATGTGGATGAACATCTTCACCTGCGTTACAATGCAAGCGTACTTTAAGGGCGCGCCAGTATACACAAACAGCATGCATGTTGCAGCTCGCAGCGTAATCCTTCAATTGGGTACAAAATGTGAGATGCTGTCAAAAGAAGGGGAAAGCGAGCTAAATCCACAGCAGCTTTTGCAATTGAATAAATCATACCAGCTTAAAGATATTGGAAAGATTACGCATATGTAGATCACACATCCTCGTTGTGTTACTGTGCGCATTAATTGCATTGTGCCTCTAGAAACTGGACTAGTGGTTTAGTCTGATAAAGAGATGAAAAGTTACCAATTTCCAGATCCAACGATGCAGACTTTCTTCCCAGGCATTTTCAGAGAGGTAAATCCTGCTTTACAGTCTATGTAAAGTCCCTGTACTTGTTTTTTACACCGTCTAAAATAACTTCCTTATACGCCCTATGATTTTTTTTTCTCCACTGGTTCACCCCTCCCTTCGCTCGTAACGGATACTCCCCTTATCTGGTTAAATGTTGAATACCATCCATAGACTTTAAATATTAATATCATCATACCTAGTCAGAACAGCAGACTATTAAAGTGCAGCACTTCACGTTGATATAAGAGTTTTGAAACATTAACACGTGTCTACTTTAGATTTGACTGAATGAATACAGAGGTACAAAAAGAGGGAAATCTAATATTCATTGCATTTACATGTGACCGGTTATCTATAATGTAATATGAAATGGAAATATGGGAAACTGCCCGTCAGGTGTTCTGTAGGCAACTTCAAACCGCAAATTTAAAGCACATGCACTTCCGGTTACGATGTTGTTGTTTGTTGTTGTTTGTTGTAGCTAAATAAAGAAAAAAGAAAAATAGATAAATACATTTTCTCCTCTTTCTGTTACGTTTAAACGCATCCACGGGTGATATTTCCTAGTTTTGAATAGCAGCTGTATCCCTCGTACGGCATAATAAAATAAATAAATAAATGAACACAGATAAAAAATTGCAGAAAACTTACCGAATGAAAGAAGCATCTGAATGTGTGAATCGTGAGCAAAACCACACGGTTTTACTCGTTATATTTACGGAAAATTATCAGCAAATCCAAACAATGAAAAAAGGGATATTTGGAAAAAATATACAATTAAAAAAAAGATCAACTTCCGGTTTATTTTTCAGACCTGTATTTTTTCCCCGTTAAATTAATTAATATTTTTGCCATGACTTTAAGCGTGGGTTATAAATATTTGTGATACATATATTATTGTTATTATTTTTTATATATATATATATATTTATTTATTTTCTGCTACAAACCGAACACGGAAGTGTGCGGCTGTCAGCTGGTCACATGACTGTTTTTCTGCCAAAGCAGTAAATATCTGGCTACTCCCTGTGTTGGCAGGAGGAAAGACAATGTTTTATAATTCGTTATTTAACACAGTCAGTTAACAGTCCAGTTGTTGTTGGGTAAGTGGTCCGTCTAGTTAAGAGATGAACCGACTGCTTCGCTTTGTGTTATAACAGAGACTCGTCCACTTTATCAAATCTGTGGCGACTTAGCTTTAGCTAGCTTGACAGGTTAGCTCAACGCTAGCACGCTGAGTTAGCGTCTACAGGAGGCGTCGTTTCTAGTGACTATGCAAGGGGAAACAGCGGCTATACGAATCTCGGAAAGCGATGGAAAGCTGGATGTATTTCCCCAGAACAGGACCCCCAGCTCAGGGAGAGCGAGTGCCAAAAGCTGGCAGTACAGGTGGGTGGTTGATCATGCTAAAGCTCATTTTGTTCTCTGAGTAATGAGCCCTGTGTTGGTTTACACAGCCTGGCATGAGCAGATTATTTTCTTATTATTCTCTTATTTGTGTTAATGACGAAATACATTCTACAAAGACTTCATCAAAACATCATATTGTCCTTTCATTACTTTGTAATAACACGTATTGAAAAGAAAACATGATATAAATATTAGGGCTTGAAAGTTTCCAAATATTTTTGAAGATATAAAAAGAGGCAAGCTTTATTCTGTGGCTTGGTTCTTTTATTATCATTGCAATTTCTTATACAATCATTTCTTGATGTAATAACATGTGAACATTGAAATTCAAATGTAATACATTTTTCCAATACTTTAAAATATTGGAGTTTTTAAACTAAACATTCTTCGTCAAGATGCTTAAACCCCATCTTTGTCTCAAGACAGCTGCTTATGAGAGGAATGAATCCAATACAAATTGCAAGCAAACACCTATACATACATATATATATCTAAATTGAACAAATACATCATATTAGATACTTTAAACGCACAAAAACCTCATTTGTATTCAAGACTTTCTCTTCTATTTTCAAGACAGGACTTCTATTTTTATGGCTGTGGTATCGAATTTAAAATGTCTACAAGGTACTGAACCCTAAAGAAAGGATAAGCACTCAGTGGAGAAACCCTGTGTCCCCATTATGCCCCTTTGGTCCTTAGTTGTCAACACAATCGAAACAGCATTGGCACCTTCAACTGACCCAGGCTTTGTCCGTGCGAGCTCCAGGTAGTGACAATGCTACCACACGCCCTCCAACGGCCCCCACAACCGAAATGCACCGATTACTGGTTCCAACATTAGACATGACAAAGAACGACAAAGAGAAAATAGAGAAACCCTGAGAAAAGTCTGTAGAGAGATCTTAGAAAAATGAAAACGCTACCCTGTGATTGATTTGTGCTCTTACAATTGTGTGCTACAGGTGTGTAGTATTTTAACAAGTGTTCTTGTCATGCCAGTGACCACATGGAGAATATTGATGGCTACCTCATGAAGTACACTAACCTTGTAACTGGATGGCAGTACAGGTGAGTTTTTATACTGCTAAAATTCCTACCTAAATTGACTTGATAAAGGATAAACAAGAAGCTCTCTTCAGCCAATTCTGCAATCCTGCCAACTCCGTAATCTAGTCTAATCCAATCCAATTAATGCCGTTTGTTGTGGTTTCAAAGTGGGGTTAGACGTTTTCACTGTCTTTATTTTTCAGGTTTTTTGTCTTAAACAATGAGGCGGGTTTTTTGGAGTACTTTGTCAATGAGCAGTCACGGCCACAGAAGCCCCGCGGCAGCCTCCCCCTGGCAGGAGCCGTCATCTCCCCAAGCGACGAGGACTCGCATACGTTCACCGTCAACGCCATCAGTGGGGAGCAGTACAAGCTCAGGGGTGGGTGTCTAAATATGCACACACAATCCTCCTGACTCTACTTTAAGATGATTCAGGTTCTTTTGGTCATCTCTCATCGTCTTGGTTTGAAGACCTTTTATAGGAATGTTGTTTGCTCCTCACTCAGCTGTTCACTTTATTGTTGCTGTCATCACCATCCATCAGGCTCATACAATATTGATCTGGATGTTTTCCATTATCTGCTCCTGGGTGAGGCGGAAGCATACGGGAATGGATGCTGAGTTAGATCATCCTGGAGTTATCGTAAACAGACCTTTTCTCTTCCTTGTCTCCCAGCCACCGATGCCAAAGAGAGGCAGCACTGGGTGAGCAGGCTGCAGATCTGCACGCAGCACCACACAGAGGCCATGGGAAAGGTAGGATGCTGTGCAAATATTGACGTTTGCAACGATCATGCACACATCTCACTCTTGTCCCTGCATGCAAATACACAAAAGATCTATACAAAATAATGGAGAAATTATGCAATATGTGAAGATGGGCCAATAACAGCCACATTTAATGCTTAAATCCAACATAGAGCTGCACAGTCTTCACTTTCCTGTTTTCCTTCCTTGTGTTGCCAAAAGAGCAATTTAACACAGTCGGCAGCAAGAGGGGTGGCAAACTCTTACGCTGTGAAATATTAATGTTTGTCAAAATGTATCAGTTTTTGCTCTGTGTGTGAAGCCCTTTAATCACTAGAATTGATTAGATATTGATTGGCTCACTAGGCTGCCTTTGTCCTATTTCAGGGATCTTGAGATACATGAGGAGTAAAAACATTCCAGTGTCTGAGGTTGAAAATAGCCAGGAGGTTTATAGAAAGTTGCATAGATGGTTTGGATTCTTATGCATGTATTGAAACTGACCTTAGTTTCCAATTGAAAAACAAAAATGTACACTTCCTTTCTTAAAGGTGAACTTAAAAGAGATCGTTCTCCTCTTGTAGAAAAAACATTATGAACATGGCACATTCTCACAAAAAGCATGACTGCAAATCATTCAATGAAAGTGAAAAAAATGTGAACAGTTAGTTTCCCCAGACAAATTATGCCTCGCACATGGACTTCTAGAGTTACACTGTAATGACGGATCATAATTTGCTCACACAGACTAACCCCCCGCCAAAGTCCCGGAGCTACTCCATGGCGTCACAAGGCAGCGGCAGCTCCCCCATGTCCGTGCGCCGGCCCAGCCAAAACCCCAACTCCCTATTCGGGTGGTCGCAGACCAACAAAGGCTCGTCGCTCTACTCCAGCAAGAGGTCCCTGCTGCCTGATCACCTGCTGGACGCCAAAGAGGTACAGCACACATCTCCAGTGTGTTATACTCGTGATGATTTGTTCTATGGAATATATTCTTCATGTTTAAAAAGAGTTTTTGTTTTAAAAGAGGAACAGTTAGTACCGAGTAGTCCAGGTAATAAAGATGGGATTTAAATATAATTTATTCAAACAGTAAAATTCGAATAATCCGCTTTCCCTCACATCAAACCTTCTGTAACTGTGGATTGCTAGACATCCACTTCCCACCTGCCTTCCCTTCTGCCATCTTTAAAGTTCACATACTATCCCCCTTTCAACAAATTTAAGTAAGTCTCAGAGCACACATTTTCTGAAAAGTGGAGCAGGCAAAAGACGGAGAGGATGGACTTTTGTGATCATTGGGGGGTTTGTAGACAGACTAGAGACACATATGAGTGTTAGAATAAACATGGTAAAGTGTGTTTTGCATAATATGTGACCTTTAAATACACTAAAAGAAAGAACTGAAGGGCAAACTGTAAGTCAGCAGATGTATTCATTCAAAGTGCACTAGATAATTTAATTGTATTCATAAACAGCATGGTTAACTTCTAGTGTGTAGGCTACAAATTCTACAAAAATAACACAATAAATATTACAGTGACTCACCGTATTGTCAAAACAAAAGGCTGTCACTGTGCTCGCAATATGATGTTTTATTAATGCTGAAGCTTCAGAGCTGAGTAGATCTCCACAGAAGTACAAACAGCTGTGAAGTTCTACAACACAAGCCGTGGTAAATATCAAATATTGAAGGTGTTTGTTTTGTTTATATTTGATGAGTTATGAGCACTTGTCTTCACTTTGACACTTTAAGGAGCTCAAGAGGAAGCTGTAGTCTTGACGTTAGCGTGAGTAAACTACAGCATCATGTACTCTGTTCTCTTAGGGTGCTTTCTATTCGTCCCATGAATTAATCAGACCAGTTAGTCAAAGAGACTTTATTTTCAATGTTTGATGAGAAAAAATACCCAAAGGTCAGCTTACAGTTTGAGAAAAGTTTTTGTTTTTGTGATGCTGTGGAATCTGTGAGATATATAACTTTATGACCATCCTCCTCCAGATGATGACCCAGGCTCAGGGCCAGCACCGAGACCTCATCCAGAGCATCGAGGGCCTCCCTGCAGCCCCGGGCCTCTCCCCTTTAGACCAGGACTTCCTGATGCTCAAGGCCACCTCTATGGCCACCATGAACTGCCTCAACGAGTGCCTGCAAATCCTGAACCTGCAGCAAGTGGCCAGGCTGAGGGGCTCCCTGGGAGGTCAGTGTGAACTGGTTTGCATGCTTTTCTAACAGCTGTTGGTACATTGAGTGTTGTTGTCTCCTTTGCAAGCTGCTTTTGTGCAGAAAACAAATCCTTGTGTTGCACACGCAGGCCTGCTTCCTGTCTAACAGACAGCGTTGGGCGGACAGTGGAATTATTTTGCATTATTTATAGGGGAGCGTTCCTTTTCTTACCACCTGTCTCAAAGGTAATGAGATCTCAGACGGTTAAAATATCCGTCAGCTGCACTAAGAGGACAGAATTTAGCTCTAAATAAGCTCCATCTTTAAAGATATAAAGCCAATGTGTCAATGTTTCCTCACCTTTATTACCCAGAATGATTTGAATAGCTCCTTCCAGGTAGTATCCCACTTTTTCGCAGCAGATCTCATTTCTCAATGCATATTTCATTAGGCCAGACTCATCGCCTCAGCCAATCAGATTAAGTTGTCCGACGACGCACGAGGTGAATATGAATGAGCTCTGCCCGCCTCTGTGGCCGCCTATGCATAAAAAAATGACCGAGAGGGTACAGCCAATCAGGAGACAAGGATGTATCCTGTCTGCAGGGCCAAAGTATCCTGATACCTGGCTCGCTTCAGGGTTTGGGTTTCACTCTTTTGGTCGAGTGTAGCCACCAAAGGAGCCGCCATCTGTCTCACAGCAGCCACAAACGAGGTCGTGGGGTGTTTTGGTGGATGGTCGGTGGAGTTTAGGGTCAGCTGTGAGTGTCAGGGGGACTCGGGAGGGAGGGGGGGAAGGTACCACGAGCACATCTGAACCTGCTGCTTTGAATTTACCCGTCCATGGCAGGACCCAGCATCGAGTGGCTGGAGCCCAAGCTTCCAGACATCCTGAAGAACGGCAGCGACTCCCTGGGCAGCTTCCCGACGGGGGAGGGCCCGCTGGATGGGGGACAACTGGAGCTAAGCAGCCCGGATTCTTGCAGCTTCTCTGGGGTAATGTCACCTAATCTCTTTCAAGAAGCACCTTTAATCTTAGGCTTTCATATCCAACCAAAACCATTAAATTCTTATCGTTTAGCTTTTACAGATCTCAGACAAGCAGTCACGTTACCCGACGACCTGAACAATCACTTGCTTTCAACCTCTGCCGAGTCATCCGAGCCAGTCGTTGAATAAATCACACTCCCCTCCCTCTGTCTCTTAAAGGAACAAGAAGACATCGACGCGGAGGATGAGGCCGAGGACTCCCTAACGGACAAGGAGGAGGACCTGGGTGTCGTGGAAGAGGAGCGCAGCGTCATCCTACACCTGCTGTCCCAACTGAAGCTGGGCATGGACCTCACGCGGGTAGGTCGAGTTCCATGTTCTGCCACGTAGCAAAATACACCTACAAGCATGTCAGGCTCCAGATGTCGGCTTCTGCATCGGTACGGGGCTATGACAGCCTACGGTGTATGACGCTAGAAGAATAAATCAGACTTCACTTGTATGAACACATCCTGAAACATTGGGGAGGACAGTGTTTCAGTATTAGTGCTAATATTGATGCAGTTCAACTAACACTAATCTCCTGATGCATCACACATCATGATGTATGCCTTATTTTTTTTAACTTTCTGTAACAACCTTTTCTGAGCTGAATGACTCATCAAAAAAAGTCTAAATGGAATATCTGTGTCATGACCCTGGATTTAATGAGGCACGCTCTGTTTTCCTGTACTCTGATTTGTGCTGACCTGAAAGTCTGAAGTAAGCACGACTTGCTGCGTAATTACTACTCCAACACACACGCACACATACACACACATCCTGGATAGTCATTCTATCTTGCAGTGTCAGTTTGTTCCGGTATTTGGATAGCCTCGTCTTTGGTTTCTGATTTATAGCTCCTCAGATTGAGACTCCATGAGCTCTTGGTCTCGTTCAGATGACGTGTCAACCTCACACCTGCCCTTTTTACTGATTTTGAATGATGTAAAAAGGCACCAAAAACAAGAAGGTTGTCAATGCCAGAATATTAGTTGTGATTCAAGTACAAATGAGAGAAAATCAAAACCTTCCTTTAATACCACGGCAACAAAAATACAAGTCCTTGACAAGTTTTAGGTCATTTCTTGTTTTGAATTTACAAAATGTCAAAGTCTTTTTTGTTAATGATGTCATCTGCATTTGGGTTCTTCCCCCAGGTGGTCCTCCCCACCTTCATCCTGGAGAAGCGCTCTCTCCTGGAGATGTACGCCGACTTCATGTCCCACCCGGACCTCTTTGTTGCCATCACGGACGGCAGCAGCCCGGAGGACCGCATGGTCCGCTTCGTTGAGTACTACCTCACCTCCTTCCACGAGGGCCGCAAGGGCGCCATCGCCAAGAAGCCCTACAACCCCATCATCGGAGAGTCCTTCCACTGCTCCTGGAAGGTGCCGAGGCCAGAGGCCCCCAAGGAGCCGTCGCAGGGGAGCCCAGAGCCGTCCGCCTCCCAGGACCCTTACCAAGTGCGCTTTGTGGCGGAGCAGGTGTCCCACCACCCGCCTGTGTCCGGCTTCTACGCCGAATGCCAGGAGAGGCGGATGTGTGTGAACACGCATGTGTGGACCAAGAGCAAGTTCATGGGAATGTCCATCGGAGTTTCTATGATTGGGGAAGGTAAGCTGGAAGCGTTTTCATTCTTTTTCTTAGAACGTAACGGAGAGATTCAGATATCGATCTCTGTCTTATTGCATAACAGCAGTAGATTTCTAAAAGATGGAGCACTGCTTCTCCAACACAGAACCCTGCAGGAGGCTGCATTTGTCAACAGAGCTGTCAATCATGACATTACACCACCTTTTTATAACATTAGATAACTCTCAGGCATAAATCAACATGGTTAAGAAGTAAATATAATGTCCTAATGGATGTTCGGTCATGTGTTAACTCTCTCCAGGTTGTCTGTATCTGCTGGAGCACGATGAGGAGTACACGTTCACGCTGCCTTGTGCGTACGCTCGCTCCATCCTCACCGTCCCCTGGGTGGAACTGGGCGGCAAAGTCAACATCAACTGCGCAAAGTCAGGCTACTCTGCCGTCATCACTTTTCAGACGAAACCCTTTTATGGTGGCAAGTTACACAAGTGAGTCCCGTCCTGGTGACAGGTTGATATTTGTTTGGTTGCTTAGTTTCTACATCTTGATATCTCTGCAGGACGAGCTTTAACTTGGATTTATTTTCTTACCCAAATGCAGAGTGACAGCAGAGGTGAAGCACAACACCACAAATGCAGTAGTGTGCCGGGTGCAGGGCGAGTGGAACGGCGTGTTAGAGTTCAGCTACACCAACGGAGACATGAAGATGGTTGACGTCACAAAGCTGCCCGTCACAAAGAAGAGCGTTCGGCCGGTCGAGAAGCAGGGGCCCACTGAATCCAGGTCAGGACAGGATGTCAGCATCTATAGCGTTGTAAGGCAAAAACATCTGAGCACACACTTAAGTATTCGCTGCATTTCAGGCGGCTGTGGCAGCACGTGACGGCGTCCTTACGGGAGAAAGATATCGAAAAAGCGACGGAGCACAAGAGGCTCCTGGAGGAGAGGCAGAGGACGGAGGAGAGGCACCGCGCTGAGACTGAAACCGCCTGGAGGACCAGATACTTTGAAAGAGAGGTGAGGAGGACCACAATGACAACCCTGATACTGATTTGTTTGTGTTTTTCTTTAAATAAGGAGTTCATAGATTTAATGTGAGGAACACTTGTTCATGACTTCAATATACATTTGATCCTGTTTCCAAAGAGGGGAAGCCTTTGCACAATAGAACATTATTAACTATTTCAACCTTAAAGAACCAAACAGAAGCCTAATTGTCTTTGACCTTTGACCTTTGTTAACTGGCTGCAGAAAAGAAACAAGATTTGTTCATTTTGACAGAGAGCTAAGCTTTTGGTTACTCACTTGGGTGTGACCTTCTGATTATTTAAACAGAAACATATACCTTTCAGATATGTCAGAACTATAAACGCTGTTGTTTCTGGGTTCATAACGCCGCCCCGAGATGCATACAGCTCGCTCAGTTTGACTTTGTTTCTATTTCGGCTGCTTGAGGCCGAACAGATGACCCAGTTTGTGACCTGGTAGCCCAGTCAGGGGTCAGGGGTCAGGGGTCAGGCTCGGGTCGTTTTCAGGACTTTTACACTGACTTTAGGCTGTCCAGTTTAAGTTACAGAGCGCCTGTCTGTCTGTCTGTCTGTCTGTCTGTCTGTCTTTCTGTCTGTCTGTCTAACGTTAGTTTCTTCTCCTCCTCCAGGGTGAAGGCTGGATCTATCACAAACCACTCTGGAAAAACTCAGCGCTCAAAACCTAGGTCCTTGAGCCCTCATACCTTTGGATGTAGATGTTGTAGATTCAGGAATGTGTGTGTGTGCGTATGAGAGAGTGGGTGTGTGTGTGTGTGTGTGTGTGTGTGTGTGTGTGTGTGTGTGTGGGTGTGTGTGTGTGTGAGAGTGAGTGCACACACACAGTTCTGAGACGGGAGCATGACCTGCACTGACGTACCGACGGATGCAATATGGGGAGAAGGACTGAAGGTGTTGATGTTCACGAAGCCTCCAAGTACAAGCAGTTGTACTGCTGATCTCTCTTCTTTTTTTTTTTTTATAATCCAATGACCACATATTCTTGTACAGGTAATGGTACTCTCTATACACAGCCTTAAGATAGTCTGACGAATGATGCTCAAAGTTTGCTGATCAACCTGGATACGGTTCTTCTTCTTCTTGTTTTTACGCTGTAATGTCACACTAAGAGGAAGTGACTTTTGAGGACTTTCTCCCTAAGATGTCCGACATAAAGACAAGCAAAGTCATTGGATTACTGCCTGATGCGATGAAGATTTAAATACTGTGAAGCTGGATTCTGTGTGCTGGATTGTAAAGTTGCTCTACATTATTTTCATCCATGTTAAAGCGCCTGAAATCTTTCCTTCAAGTCAAAGTATTTCTTCACCTTCTTTAGCTTCTAAGTTTGAGACTTGAATCTAGCCAACCCACTGTCATCAGATTCAAATAGCTGTTGGATCGGTGCATGAACAGACGTGACTCTAACCCCCAATTCACACATACTCTGTGCACGCTGCGGCCTGTCATTGGAGCACGCCACCAACGCCACTACGCTCTGCTCCGTTTCGAATACGCTGCAGGCACGCGTCAAGCTGGACAAAGTATTTTTCATCACTTTATTTACATTACGTCCCAACAGGCACAGAATGAACAACCAATCATCAGGAAGACAAAGCAACATGTTTGCACGTTTTTTTTCCTCTGTATTCCCGCGTGATCTTGTAGTTCTCCTGTGATGTGTGTACAGCTGATCGTGGCTGCGCTCCGCTGACGTTCCAGAAACGGATCCAGTGGGGTGCAGGGGCAGGGCGCCGTCTGACGGAGAAAAACCGTGGCGCTGACGGGCCGCGGCGAGCACAGTTTGTGTGAGTAGGGGGTAAGTCAACCAGTGATGACACAGTGAATATACGCCTGGCTCTGTCCAGCTCTTTATCAACATTAGCTTAAAGCGCTTCTGACTTTCACAAATTAAAATGCTTAGTTTTGTTTATTTTGGCCATAAAATAGGTGTCAAAATGGCACGTTTTAATGATGGTTTCTTGTCCCGGTGCAGTGACTTTGTTGGTTGTCATGACAACGAAGTTGCTGCTCCTTGTCAACAAAAAAAAAGTCTGCAAATTTCCCCCTGTTTCTGTTCTTTATGTCGAGGAATGTAGCTTCAATTGAAGGGGTGTTTATTTGAATAAAGTAGGAGGAAAAATAGATGCAGAGATAGCCTACATTTCCCAGAATGCAACACTACAGAGTTTTCTCATTAGATCCAGCAGTTTTAAATGCCACACTCTCCAGACTTTCAGTTTTGGATTTAAAGCGTCCAAGGCGCCCCCCCCCCCCCCCCCCCCCCATGACATCATCAGGGTCATTGCTGCAGGCTCTTCCTCCCCCGGAGCCTCGTAGAATAACTTTTTACAACGGTTTTTACAGACACAAACTGAAAATGTCAACTTAAAAGCATTGCCTCCTTTCGGTTAATATAAGTTGTGTGCGTTAAAATATACTTATTGATATGAACGATGCTGATTGATCTCTAAATTCTGATTTCTTGAATTCTTCTTTGGTGCTATATTGATATTAGTGTACTGTCTCAGTCACACTGCTTGAATGGCATGTCCTAGACTAGCTGTCAAAGAACTACATTTTAAATGATTAAATGACTGTAATTGATTGAGTCAAATGTGAATGCATCCAAAATGATTCCCCAAATATTCACCTCTTTCTCTCATCATTATCATTTTTAAACTCTTGTGGTCTCTGAAGTCTCTCATTGATTGCAGTGAATAAGCTCCTCCTGTGTCTGCATAGCTCCCATTTATAAATGTCTGTGTGTAAAAGCTTTTAACCAAATCTGCTTGTTTTTGTAATGCAAATAAATATCGTTTTCTTTGAACGCGTGTTCACCCCCCATCTCGCGCTTTAATTTTAGAGCTGTTAATTTCCTGTGTGGAACGCTTTATGTTTCATCAGTGTTTCACTGGATTTCACACCAATCTACGACTTTGCCATGTGCATTTAATAACCTGATGTTGACCCCCTTTGTCTTCATTTTATCATCACATTGTTGAAGCATCTCTGCAGAAAGAGGAAATCCACCCGTTCCATTGATAAGCTAACCCCTCCTTTATGTCTCTGTGCCTTATGCAAACTCTTTCTGTGCGTCGACCGCTAAAAGAAAACAGCATTTTCATCAGTTATTAAGCAGAGCAAAGGCGTATGATTTCTTTTTGCGTGTGCTTGAGGGTGTTCTTGTTTTTCTTCAAGGGTTCAGTGCTTCATGTTTGAGAGACGGTCAAATACAGCACTTTTATTCTGGCTTGTATTTTATTTTTGGAGTCTGCTGGTTGTCTTGCTGATCTAAAGAATGCACTGACATTGAAGAAGACGTGATGTAGAAAAATGGACGTGTGTGATCATAAATAAAATGCGTATCAGATGTAAAACATGTTGTACGTTTTTTTTTTTGTCTGTCTACCAATTTAAACCTGGGGCCTGGGTGTCTCTACCGATATGAAAAAAAGGAATATTGAATATAATACTGAACATATCATCTGATATTGAAAGCTACTGTTGCACATGCTGCAAATAGAAGTGTCTTTTTTGGCTAACAGGAGGGTCGGCTTGGCAGTTGGAGTCTTCACAATGACGGGTGAGTTTTGGTAAAGATGACACCCATATGAAAACGTAGGTAATTTGGTCACTTTGGTTTGATTGTTAGCATTACATCTCTGTCTTACACAGCAAGGATTCATCGTTCATCCAGCTCTACATCTACGGCCAGAATGATCTGTTTCATAGCAGCAGGTGTCGTCCTCGGTCTTGGAATCCCACCTACTCTGATTGGTTGCCGTCGCTGCCTCTACGGGTATATCTTAAGACTTCATTCAAACGTCTTCTAAAAAATTAACTTTGGTCGAGTTTGAATATAAGTCTGTATACTGATCAAACAGTCCTCACTGTTCAATGTTTCCAAGAAGAAAAAAACTAAACCACAAATGTAATATTTTAACTTTTTGATCTAACGTGCCATTTTGTGCTTTTTCCTCAACTTGCTTTCAATCTCCCTCTTAATTTGCTCCTTAGGCTCAAAGGTTGCTGAGGTGAGACCGGTTGTTGTTGAGAGGATGCTTAAACAAAGGTAGGACAGGGGGTGACGTCCTGCATTCGTTTGTCTTCCTGGCTTGGCAGACAGTAAGCGGAGTCAGGAAGGCCGTTAGTCCACCTGGGTACACCTGAGTCCATCAGGACTCTGCTTGTAAGTGGCTTCCAGTCTAACGTGTCTCCCCTCTCTTTCTCCCAGGCCTCCACCAACTGGTTTGCTTTTGTTCACACTTTACAACACTACACTCATCCACACATTGCATTCATGACTGATTTACATAATTATGATTATTTGATAATAAATTTACTTCCTTTTAAACCGTGTTTCATGTGTGATATCCTTCCTTTGTCACTTACTTTGAGCCAGTTTGACACGTCCTGCAACAACTCTAAAATGAAGGATGTTACAATTCTCTTAGCAGAATATACATATATTATTTAAATGATCATATACACACTTTTTAATGTAAAAACTACCTCATGTTTACTTCAGCATTGTACATATTCGTCTTTGTTTATTAGTTTATTGTTGATATTTAATATTATACCTTTGTACAAAGAGAGCTCAGTTTACTAAAGTGAAATTCCTCGTGTGTTGAAGCATACCTGTCCAATAAAGCTGATTCTGAAGGATTTCTGTGGCTTTGATAACTGTTGGAAATAAACTCCTCAAAAATAAGAAGATTAAGAATTATAACTACAGCTGGTAAAGTTTCTCTACCTGCTGGCTGGTTTCCAGACACAACTGTTTAATCGTTCTGATGCTGTCAAGTCGACATTACACTACCTAACCTCTCACTGCAGAATTTTCAAATGTTTAAAACAATATTTGACTTTAAAAGTTCTTGATATGTGGCCAGATTGAAATGTTAGGAGTATTTATATGTAGTAGAAAAGTGGCCATCAGGGGATTCAAGCCTATAAAGTAAGCTCGTCATACAGTTCATCACAAGCCAGCTACATAAAGCCCACAGGTTCTTTTCCAGTCCAACGTGTCCCATTGTACTGATCATGAATACTTGTACAATAACACGTGCTGTTGATGGGAGAACCTTTTAGTACATTGAAGAAGCGCCTGCGTTCTGGCCTCCTGGCACTGTGTGTCAGTGTGGCACCTGAGCGTGGGCCCAAAGTAATGCCTCTTCATGGCATTGTGCTTATGACACATCCAATACTCTGAACTATGTTCAGCTATCTGTTATGCATGTTTTTTTCTGCATGTTTTTCTGTGGTTTAATTTGTATATATAGCTATTCTTTGTCCTGGATGTTTTAAATTGCCATACCTGTGACATAATGCTAGCTGTAAAGATTTATCTAGGCTTACTTATACACAGAACTGACTTCTTCTACGATTAGTGTTTCTTTAAGTATTGGTTTCTGTATGAGACCTTTCATTGGTTAGTCAATGAACTTGATTCTCAGATAGTGAAAATGGAAACCCTTTTGTTAAATTGACTTCTGTGCTGTAGGTTAAACAATGCTGTCACGATTATTCTCTGTTCTAAATTATATTTACATTATCCAGTAGAGTAACAGTGTGACTTACTGATTATTGTGTTAATTAAAGAAAGTACTACTCCTACAAATCATGCTGTCCTTGCACTTTGTCCAGCAAAAAAAAATCGAGTAAGTATGTAAGTTAGTAAGCACACACACACAACACAAACAATCACATTCAAACACACACACACACACACACACACACACACACACACACACACACAACACAAACAATCACATTCAAACACACACACACACACACACACACACAACACAAACAATCACATTCAAACACACACACACACACACACACACACACACACACACACACACACACACAACACAAACAATCACATTCAAACACACACACACACACACACACACAACACAAACAATCACATTCATTCAAACACACACACACACACACACACACAACACAAACAATCACATTCAAACACACACACAACACAAACAATCACATTCAAACACACACACACACACACAACACAAACAATCACATTCAAACACACACACACACACAACACAAACAATCACATTCAAACACACACACACACACACACAACACAAACAATCACATTCAAACACACACACACACACACAACACAAACAATCACACACACACGCACACACACACACACACACACACAGACACACACACACACACACAGACACACACACAGACACACACACACACACACACACACACACACACACACACACACACACGCTTCCTGTCGTCTTAGTGAGGAGGACGCTGCTGGAGAAAGAGGATTTAAAAAGAGACTTCCACAGATGTCTCTGTTATTGGACTTGAGCACAGAGGAACTATTCGACGGATAGATGTGGATGTTATCAACTCGCAGGCTGTGACAGGAAGGTAAACAGCTGATGACAGCCTGATTAACCGTGAGCCTTAGCATTAGCCTTGTTGTTGATCTTCACAGTGTTTAAAAGTGTGTCTGATTGAAGTTTTCTTCGTATTTGAGTTAAATATAGACTCAGATCGTAAACATGAATATTTTAAATAAGACCTTTGATTGTTGAAATAAATCACAAAGGTCGACTTAGAAGTTTAAAGTTTAACCTGATATCCTTCTGTGCTGCTACATTGTAGATACAGGTAACTTTGCACATGTTAATGAAGACATATTGAAGATGTATTGTTGCAGATTACATTACATCAATGCATAAAGTGTGTCATATATACTTTCCTCAGATCTGCTTTGAAATGCAAATGAAACCCTTCTGTTTCTGGATGAACAGCTTTGTTTGTAATTGAGTGATAATGATTTAAATCAAACTTCTACCTTTGAAAAGTTCACTAATAAGTCCTTTATAATCAGGTTAGATTCTTTTTAATGTGGAATCTTTACTCTCAAATGATCATTTTTTATGACAAAGTGAGGTTTTATTCCTGTTCATCTTCCCTCAGGCAGCTCTCTATGTAAACAAGGATGAGGCTCCCCCTAGTGGTTGGTCTTTGTATTGACCAATCATCCACCATCCTGTATCACTATGTACTGTATATAAATATATACAATCAGAAAATACATTTTCAGGCTGTTTCCCATGCCTTTAAACACTCAACATAAAATCTAGTGTGAGCTAAAGAATTGTTTTTTATTATAAGACAAAATAGGGCAACAGCTAATATCCATCCTCACATGAATGGTAGTTCTTGTCGGTGATGATGAGATGAACTTATTGATCCCTGTGGTGAAATTAGATCACAGCAGAAACAAGACGCATGGAGAAGAAACACACACACGCTGCTGATCTAACATCACTGCTCTGAAGTGACAGTGAACACATCACAGCTTTTATCATCAGTGGTATTGATCAGCATCATTAGAAGAATCATTACCATCATTAGCTGTAACAGAATGTGACAGCAGATCAGATGAAAACAGGAGCATTGAACTGTCCGACTAGTGGACTGAGATTTATGACAGAGCAGCTCATCAACTGTTTGTCATCAATCTGTGATGATTAGAAACACTGAGCGTTTATTCATCAATGCTCAGGACTACTTTTGATGTTAATATTTTGCAGATAAGCTTAATTTGTAACAGACATAAAGTAATGTCTCGCCACTTTTAAAGAGATAATTAGAGGTGCTTAAGTATAGTGAAAGGACAAATAAAGCCAGAATGGGGGGGGGGGGTGCATTAGGTACATTTCTTACATTTGAAAATGGCAACAGCAAAAATGAAACCAATTAACTGATAAGTACAGGCCATAATGTGTGACGGACAATATCGAAGGTGTAATACACAACTTTGTCCACATGAGGGCGCCACATTCAACGCAAACTACAAGGTCCTCAAGAACTGACTGAATAAAAAGTCTCCCATTGATTTAAATACAGCTTTTCACAGTAGACACACTAAAAGATGCAGCACAAAACAAACGTATAGTACTAAAACATTCAAAGAAGACGTCCTGTGATGTGTGATGTGTGTGTGTGTGTGTGTGTGTGTGTGTGTGTGTGTGTGTGTGTGTGTGTGTGTGTGTGTGTGTGTGTGTGTGTGTGTGTGTGTGATGTGTGTGTGTTACTCTTCTCTTGATGCAGTAGATAGCTGTGACCTCGTTGCTCATTTCATGCCTTAACAGAGAAACATCAACACGTCTGTATATAAATATATTTAACACGATCTGTCTGCTGAAAACCTCATACCTCCATAACGTCCACTCTTAAAGAGATCATGTAGGTGTTGGGAAGTAGATGTGGATATCCTGTTACATTTAACATTATTTATTTTTGTATGTAAACAATGCAAATGTTACCATCAATCATTAACAATAACGACGTTTATAGACATCAAATATTCTCCTCTCTCTGCTTTATGTCAGCGCTGTTTCTAACATTTTTTACTTCAGTATTTGGGTCATTAATTACGTCATCGTTACAGGTAACAAACATTATGTATCCCACATGTCGAACTAAACAAAGCACGCTGCATAAAAAGAGGCTGAGTGAAAGGAAAAGAAAGACAGAAAAAAGTGGAGGGAGGAGTCATCATAAATAATGTAAAACTTTCTGAGCTTAAAAATGAGAATGTGAGATCCAAGATGTAATGCGCTGCTTTGTCCACAGGGCGGCACTGTTGACCCCGAGTTCCCTTTACATGTGTGTCAAATAATGTGAGAATGTCTTCTGTGTGAATCAGAATCAAACTGCAGTCTGTCAGAGCATTTCTGGAATATCTCATTTATCTGTTTACGATGTTTGTCGTGTTTTGTGGATTTAACTCTGCAAAAAGAAAAAAAAATACATACAGGAAATACTATTGAAGAAGACAGTTACATTTTATTTAAATGCATCAAAAGTACTTTGAAATAGACTTATGTGTGCATGCTGTGTTGTGTTTTGACCACATGGGGGAGTTGAGGAGCAGGACATCCATTTTTCCACACGTGTGGCGGAAAAGAAAGAAAAACAATCTTATAATTACTTTAAATTGTGACGCAAAATGAAAACTATAATATGGATCTAAAATATATTGTTGCAGGAAGTTGTCATTAATGTGCACTGAGCTGCTGCAGGCTTCACATCAGTGGAACTAAAAGCGACATCATAAAAGTATAAAAGAGAAACACACTTTTAAGTCACATTTATAAACGTAATTGAAACACGTGATGCATTCAGGTCCACACATCCTTTTCATAATCAAAGTCACCTGCATCTTTTTCTAAGACTAACGAGTCCTCTATTGACCAAGACGTGTAAGAACAAACCTTCCCACCAGATGGCGCTGTTTCTCCATCAACATAAGAGCTGGTTAGACGTGAATGAACCACATCAGCAACTTTATACTATCAAATATTGTGATGATGTTTCTTTGTACTGAAACACTGAAGCGGGACTCAAACTCAGCACTTCCACCATGGGAGCCTTCAGAGTTAAGAATCTAATCTCTTCACACTTTGGGATTTTCTCCAGGTGTATTTGGAATTCACTGGACCCAGGTGAGGTTCGAACACACGATCCCCGGACTCAGAGTTAGTCCTCTAGCTCACCTGGTGACTGCAGGGGGATGATGATGTTTTTTTTTTAAAGTCATAATTCTTTCCATTTTTGTAGAGAACAACATTAATTTCACATTTTTTAAATCTAAAATACAAGAATCTTCTGGTGAGAGTGAATGCATCTTCCCCCCTTATTTGTTTTTACATTTGTTTTTATGTGATTTTACCACATCCTCCGGGATAAAACCTCCACTTTAGTTTTCTCTGAGCAGCACAGAGTCAAGAAGGAGGAGGGACTGCTCCCAGAATAATTATTCAGTCAACACTTGTGATCTCCGGTCTCTTGCGGTGCAGTCAAGCAGCTGGGTTGTTGAACTTAGAGAAAAATGAATCCAGCCTTTCACTTAGTTGAGTTGCTCGTTCTAATAAGATGTCTTTAACCTCAAGAGTTCATTCAACCTGACTCCTTTCCTTTCATTTTCAACCTGAAGGACGGGAAACAGATATGATTATCAAATTGTTGCATTATTTATTTATTTTAAGATTACAAAGTGAAAAGCTAAAACTTAATGTATTGCTTTGGGAAGGCTGCAGAGACAAATAAGGACTGGATTTCCAAAGCAAAACAGAGAAGGAAAACTTAATGCAACATCAGTTCTCTAATATTTATCATGTTGAGAAATATCTTGAATAGCAACAATAACATTACTACATAATCATAATTTCAGACATTGTGTAAACCCTAAATATTTACTTTATTTTAGAGTTCACACAGTATAGCTGTTTTACGGTTGGCCTTTTGAGTATATTTTGATGCCTGTGCTTTTTATATGAAGTTAGGTTTTGAATAAAGGTCTTCTATTCGTAACAGAGTGTCTTTAACTGAAGTTTTGCTAAAAGATCCGAGTTCTATTAACCAAATGGTTTGACTTTTTGTGTTTCCATCTCTTCTTCTTTCCTCTCCTCTCCCTCAGAATCTGAAGTTCTCCCTCAGCGCTCCGCAGGCCAAGTGGTCTCAGCTGTCCGAGGTCCTCAGCTGGCAGTTCTCCTCCGTCACCGAACGAGGCCTGAACCAGGAGCAGCTCAACATGCTGGCTGACAAACTGCTCGGTAGAAATAGTTTTCTGTAACAGATAAACACCTGCAGGACTTTCAAACAGGCCTTTAACTTTTTTTATCTTCAGGAGCCAAAGCCAAAAAGGAACCCAGAGGGACAAATCCCCTGGACCAAGTTCTGCAAGGTGAGCCCCATTCAGCCTGAGATTTAAGATCGTCAACATCTGTGAGACTTTTCAATACCACAAGTTAAAAATGAATAAAATCTGTATTCAAATCTATAATTTAACCAAAAGCTGCAATAAGAGAAACATGTACAGGTTAGCAGATACTAATGGAGTCTTTTTGGTGCATCATAAAGTTAAAACTACATCTTCTCTTTGAACTGAATGTATTTGTCTGTAAGCAGAGTGCGAACGAGAAAGCGTATTCCTTCTGGTTGTGGATCGAAGGAATCCTGGATGTGATTAAAAGACACCTGCTTTCCCTTTGGAACGACGGGTGAGTGCTGCCGTCTTTCTTCAGTGTGAAGACACTTTTCTGAGATGTGCGGAGTGGATGTTTGAGTCATTTTCTCTCTGTGTGTGTGTGAGAGTGTGATAAGTGTCCCGGGACCTTCCTGCTCAGGTTCAGTGAGAGCAGCAGAGAGGGAGCCATCACCTTTACCTGGATGGAATACGACCTCTGCAGTGAGTGAAGGACTGATGCTGTTCATGTCTTATGTAAAGAGACATTGATGCTGTGGTGAGTATTTTGATAAGCTGCTGAACCAGCTTCTGTGAGCACCTCTTTAAATACTGCTGTTGACAGTCTGCACAGGGTTTTTTTTTTTACAGGTGAAGATTTCTGTTAATTCATCACCTGTAAAGAAACAACACCTCAGATGAATGTAGACGAGTAAACTGCATGATATGTCCATCTGAGATGAACCGGTAGATGTGTAGAAATTTAAACCCAGCTTTACTCTGTCTGTATTTATCTGTTATTTTGTCCTCATTGATCTTAAATGCAGTTGCTTCAAGTATTGTTGTGTCGCAAACCAGTAACCAAAGCTTAAATTTGGAGATGTTTTTATGGGGTTTGGCCAGTAATGGGAGATAAGTTTTGCTGTGTGTTTTTTCTTCCTCTTGCTCTGCTCAGACCAACAATCTGCTTGGATTTGAAGAGCTTGATGTTCAGGTAGAGGCAGCCTCAGTTTGTTGCTCTACACTGAATAGTGCATCAGCTTAAGTGTCATGTTGTTGCATGCATGACATCTAACATACAGAAAAAGAAATATTAATCAGAAAGTATAAAAATCTAAACATGTACTCCAGTTGCATGAATTTAACTGCTCTACATGCAAAGGTGTGAATTTAAGTCGTTTTCACATCTGCACTCCTGAAAATATCTAGATCATTTCAGGAGGACTGCTCCGGAGATTCTCCTGATCTGGTTGTTCACATATCCACCTCACAGCTGGGGACTACAACTGTCAGACAGGAGGGGGGGCGGCGAGGGGTCTCCTGAGGTATACAACGCTATAATGAGAATATTTGTCTTTATATCAATGCTACGTGTAGTTGAACAGAATCACAATCTGAACTAAAGAGTGGAGAAGAACAAACTGGAGAACAGGAAACATGCAGCAGCAGGTTCATTAGAGCACGGAGATGGTAGAGGTGGCGTGCAGACAGTCTGTGGTCGAGCAGCAGTCACAGGATATAAACGTCACTCCCCCTCCCATTGGCCCGAGGTGAATATTCCAGATAATATTCTGCTGCGTTCTCACATCAGCTCACTCTGACTAACTGTTGAAAAGAATACTACAGTAGGGTTCTGTCAGGAGAAACTCTGGGTGAAGTCCAAACGAAAAATTTGTGCGTTTGCATTCACACATACAGCTCCTCCTGCAAATATCAGGAGTTTTCTGCAAGTGTGAAACCCCTTTAGTCTGTCTTTTAAAGGGATCTGTCTAAGACAGACTAAGACAGAATAACCTGTCCTCTGATTGTAAGCAACACTCTCTTTTCTTTTTTTTCTTCTGAAGAAAGCAAATCAATTCTGTTCTGCTTTTCTTCTTTCTGAGTGCAGACTTGGAGTGAGAAGTTTCTTCATTTCATCCAAGTCTTCTTTCTGTACTCTCTTTCAGTGTCTTTGTTTTGTCAGTGGTTGAACTCTGATGATCATTTTATCTGCTCTTAGAGGTGTGGTAAAGACCCTCACTACTTTTAAGTTAGATACAGGTCAGTGCAGTAACCAGTCACCTTCTAGACACATTTGAGTGATTACATTCACTCTACTTGGAAGTCAAAGAATTTATATTTTTGCCCAATAATTACGAGGCAGAAAAGGCTTAAAAAGACATGGATTCAGAACAAAAACCCTTATCTGCCAGCTGTGTTTTATTTAGTTATAGTAGTTTACAGCTTTCATTGTCTGTTTTCTTTGATTTTGAGGAAACTTGTTTATTGTAGTATTTAATTATCTACCACTAATAAGAAAATAAGAAAAATATATTGCCTAATATGTCATGGGAACACAATCTGCTTTCTTCCTCAGTAGTGAAATGCTCCAACGTACACAAGAATATGCAATCAATGAAGTTACACTTCAGATTCTTTGAGAGACTAACATGCATGTGTGATTAACAGACAATGTATTTTAGTTAACATAAGCAGTAAACAGTTGCTTTATAATTAAAAAAAATATTTTTAAAAAAAGCAAATATGTTCTCTGTGATTAAGTCAAGTCACATTTATTTATAAAGAAATAAAACAAAGAAAGCAGTTTGAATTTGTTGTATCTAGAACAAGAAAGGTGAAAAGAAAAAATCCAAATGCAGTAATTCACAGAGTGACCACATGAGGGCGCAGTTTCACCTTTAAACTCCATCTTTACACATTAGTATCTCAAACTAACTTCGGAGCTTCCGTACAAAGTTTTCACTCATCCCGTGTCTTCATTTATCTGCTTCTTAGACACTTTGGAGAACGAGAGGGAAAGGAAGAGAGAAACTGGAGGTAAACATCATTATGCAGTGAATTTATCTGTGGGTAAGAATTCAGTCAGTGTCCTAAAGACCGGAAAACAGTGGAGCGGTTAATGTTACCATGGTGACCCGAGTTTGACTTCCTCATGTTGCTTGGTTACCAAGAGTTCAAAGTTTAAAAAAACATAAAAACAAGTAAATTACATTAAGAAATATTTTTTATCAATAAAACATTTGATTTTTGACTTAGTCTTGTTTATGTGTCCTCTTATTTATAACTTTTTCATTTCTTCCATAGAAACTTTCTGCGACACTTCCGGTTGAAGCTTCCGGTAATCACGGCCAGGTGTTCTCAGGTGTGTATATCATTGTTTCGACCAGGTAAGCGGTGCGGACCGCGGGCAGCCTGGCTGTCGATCAAAGCGGCGGAAGAAGAAGGAGCCGAAGAAGGAAAGATGAAGTCTAGATACTCAGTGAGTCATTCAAAGTTTTGTGTGAAAAGACACAAAATAGAAACACGTGAGGCTGTATGCTAATGCTAACACGTGGGCTAATGCTCATGCTAAATGTTTGTTAAGCGGAAACATCGTCAAAGTAAGATGATGATAACATTTATCAATATTATGAAGGTAACTTTTGAACTTGTTTTCTCCTGTTAAACTAATTGTTTAAACACCGGGTAAAAGTAAAGCCACTTTTAAAACAAAACTTATAATTTAAACTAATATTAGATTGAAGAGTTGAAATAAAACAATAACCTCAATTTAAGTTTATTGACTAATATGTAAATTAGTTAATCCGAGGTAAAATGATTTTCTAAACATTACTGTTCACAGAGTTTAGAGATTAAATGTTCATCTTGATAAAGTAATATGAATAGACTGATTTATTTAATGTAAAAAGTAAAAGCTCTTCATCCAGCTTTCTGTGTTTAATTTACTCAAAGAAACAGTCTGATTAATTTATTATTTAAGTGCAGTAACCAACAACTAACCACCAGAGGGCGCCCTCTCTATATAAAGCATTTATTTTAAACCTTTAATAAAAGTTAAAGTTTTGGTTCTTGTGACAGTTAATGTATGGTAAAGATGTTTCTTAAGACCTTATACTTAATGTTTCTATATTATATTCTACATTTAAACTTTGAATTTAAGTTTGCTTCGGTCTCATACAAAAGCCTTAAAGTGAAGTTAAACACAGATAATTTACAGTGAATGATGAAACTCAGGTTTATTCCAATCATCACAATGTTGTATAATCACAAACATTTTGAGTTTTATTAACTTGATGAACTAAAATTAGTTTTTCTTCTCCAACAGGAACTCTGTTGACGTCTTCCAGGAGGATCCCCCGTCGGTGGCCGTCTTCCTGCTCAGGTAGGAGACTCAATGCTTTCTTAATGTTTTATTATGTTCCAGGTTTTAGGTCTTATAGATGTTTAGACTCAGTTATTTTAATCATTTCATCCTTTTTGTAGTGGAGGAACATCAGGTGTTTAATTAAATAAGGATAATAAAAATGTAGTATTTGATTAAACACCTGATGTTCCTCCACTACAAAAAGGATGAAATGATTAAAATAACTGAGTCTAAACATCTATACGACCTAAACCTGGAACATACTAAAACATGAAGAAAGCATTGAGCTCCTACCCAATGGGGACGTCTGTGATGCCTTATTGTATTGTGATGATGTATAGAAAAAACACAGTTCATGTCTGTTCAATATTTTATTGTAATAAAACTACTGCTGTGTTCATTCTGCATCAGTGACTTCTGTACCTGTGGAGGAGATAGGTGTTACATCTGTGATCAGGCTCTGGTTATCTGCCAGCTGTGTTTTATTTATAGTAGTTTACAGCTTTCATGTCTGTTTGAGGAAACTTGTTTATTGTAATCTTTAATTACATTAAACTTTATAATAAAAAAATATTCAAACAAGTTCACAGCTATGTGACAAAGGAGGAAACAACTACAACAAAACTTTAGGAATTAAAGATGCTGACAACACAGACATGAGACAAATTAAGAGTTTAACATTTTATTTATTATGAAAGTGGCAAAGAGAAAACAGACAATAAAACTTTAAATCTATAAAGAAAACTGCACAGAAAAGCTACAAGTTAGTTAACAGGTAAACTTTAATCCAAAGAAAATCCTTCCAGCTGCAGCACAGATCAGAGTTCTCAGAGCGAGGAAACACCTGGAATATCAGACACAAGAAACAAAGACATCAGGGTTTAAAGTTCATTTCAGGTTACAGCTAGGATTGTACAATACGTGAAAAGTAAATGGGCCGTTCTGATACTAATTTTTAATCATTTAATTAAGTCAAAAGAATCATTACATCTACATCAAAGAGTGTCAAATTAAAATTTAAAAGTTTGTAGCATCATGTAAATTTAGCCCTACAAATACAATAGACTAGAAAAGAATAAGACTATATGTGACTCAAACAGTTAAAATAAAAACAATAACCAAGAAAAATACTCACCAGATGTTGAAGCAGGTGTAGCATAAATGTTAACAGCTCTTCATCTTGCTTTGGTCAGGCTGCCCCTAAAAGTGTTTTAAACAAAAAACACATGACAATTAGTTTAAACTTACCAAATGTTAGTTATTGTAGAGTGTCTGGAGATAACTTTTGTGATTTGGAGATGAGTGAATAAAAATGGACTGATGAATGAAAGTTAATATTAAGCAATAAGCATGTATCCTAATAGAAAATCATTTACATTAAACAAGACGATTGAAACAGCTTGAACAAACTTAAAACAGTTTCTATTTTTAATTAAAATGCAAATCAAACATTTTTAACATTCTCTCTGTAGAGCTGCTGGTTGAGTGTGTGAAGAACAGAGACTTAAAGAAGGTGAGTGACAGTTTCAGACCTCATTTCTACATACTCACACGTGTCTTTGAATTGAATCATCAGCTGCAGGAGCCGCACCTGAAGGGAGCCACCGCACCACCCGGAGGGAGCCACCGCACCACCCGAAGGGAGCCGCCGCACCACCTGAAGGGAGCCACCGCACCACCTGAAGGGAGCCACCGCACCACCCGGAGGGAGCCACCGCACCACCTGAAGGGAGCCGCCGCACCACCCGAAGGGAGCCGCCGCACCACCCGGAGGGAGCCACCGCACCACCTGGAGGGAGCCGCACCACCTGAAGGAGGGAGCCACCACACCACCTGAAGAAGGGAGCCACCACACCACCCGAAGGGAGCCGCCGCACCACCCGAAGGGAGCCGCCGCACCACCTGGAGGGAGCCGACCTCACGTCACTCGACTCGTCCGGCTGCAGGTGACGTCATCACGCTGCCAGTGCAGGAAGTAAAGAGATGGTCTTCTACATCCTCCACAGGTATGTGTACAGTCCTCCACGTGTTTGGTGCACGTAGGTTGACAGTCAGACAAACTCCTCTTTTCATTTATTCACCAGATTGAAGAAGGAGTGAAAACTACAAGACACAAGAACATTTAGTTTAGTCATTACCAAAGTGCTATATAAAGAAATTCAAACAATAAACTAATACAGGACAAAAGAAAGCTTAGTTGTTGCTAATGTTAAGCTACATGCTAATGCTAAACCTTAACTTCAGTAAATGAACTTACATTTCTGTTGCTGCCTGCTGTGTGCAGACTTGAAGATTAAAGAAGGAACCCTCAACTTCCTGTTTCCTTTATAGGCGGGGCTTGAACAGTCACTTCCGGTAGCAGTCTCTGACAGGCCAACAGGGGGTGCTATTGCACCATGTGTAGCTCATTAAAATAATCCTTAGTAGTTGTTTTATTTACCATTAATGAATGTATGTGGGTTCTTTTCAACATAGGTATGTATGTAGTTTGTTTCAAAATAGGAATATGTTGTTTTGTTCTTTCTGTATTCTAGTGTTTGAATAAATGTGAAACTTTCAATGACAGGCTTGTAAAACAATAAGTCAGTTCAATCAATCTTTATTTTGTAGAACTCAATACAAATGTTATCTCAAGACACTTTACAAAAAGCAGGTAAGAGAGAGTCTTGTCTGGGTTAAAGGCAGGGTTGGTCATTTTCTAAAAGTAGCATTCCCTCAGTGCTGCGTCTGCACCCAGAAGCAGACCTCAGCTCATTGCTTTCATTGTTAGGACCAAAAGACAATTTCAACCACAATCTTAAAAAGTGGATCTGGAGAAAATCACCAACCCTGCCTTTTAAGTAGTTTTTAGTCGTTACAGAAAAACTGCAGTAAGTACAGATTCTATTTGTGCTTGAAAACATCTAACATTGAACTGAAACCATGAGGTTTTTAAAATGCTAAACACTTTATGTAAATGTTAACGGAGTGTAGATGATGATGCTGTGTCTGTATCTGTGCTCTGATCTCTGTTCAGTCTATATGTGATGATATATGTGCCATCATAAACACAAGACACCAAAAGAAGCAGCAGACACCGTTGATGTCTGTTCCTCGGGTGATGTTGTCAGATGTTGTAATCTGACGCGCTCTCTCTCTCTCTTCTGTTGACCAGGGGGGAGACGGTCCTTCACCGAGCTGCGTCCCTGTGTCAAAGAACTATCTGTCATTATCTGGTCCAAGCAGGAGCCTCGCTCATCAAGACAGACCTACAGGTACAGTTCAGCTCGCACCCAAAACACACGCTAACCTGCAGGTTTTAAAATGGATATCTGCGTCCAGTTCTCACCATCAGTGCAGTCTGTGTGTGTTCGCCTCAAACCGGCATCTTCTCTCATTTTGTTCACATTTCCATGGAGGTTTGGAGCCTCACTGGCTGGACTCAGCAATGACCTAGATCCAGAGAGAGGAGAGGCAGACAGTGACATTTCTACATAAATAGTTTCTTTTATCACATATTTATTCACATATCATGTAAACAGTGTCTCTAGTGACTTCACTGATGATCCATATTTTACTTGAGCTCCTTTTAACTTTGAACCATATTATCCTAATATATGATTGACCATATGTATATATAATAAATAAAATCTTATGTCATGGTGGGAACAATGGACCATTAATGAATTTAGGTTAGTATGTTGTTTAAAAAAAAAAGTTAGTAAGTACATTTTATTTAGTACATTATATTAAGTAAGTTAAGTAAGTTTCATCCAACACACAAATCAAAGAAAACGGACAATACAACTTTAAACTAAATCTATAACTAAACAAAACTACAGCTGAAAGATAAAAACAACAAACATTAAAGACTAGACAACAGCTAAAAGGTAAATAAAACAACAACTAACAAGTAACCAAGACAACAGCTAAAAGGTAAATAAAACAACAGCTAACAGGTAAATAAAACAACAGCTAAAAGGTAAATAAAACAACAGCTAACAGGTAAATAAAACAACAGCTAACAAGTAACCAAGACAACAGCTAAAAGGTAAATAAAACAACTGCTGACAAGTAACCAAGACAACAGCTAAAAGGTAAATAAAACAACAGCTAAAAGGTAAATAAAACAACAGCTAACAGGTAAATAAAACAACAGCTAAAAGGTAAATAAAACAACAATTAAAAGGTAAATAAAACAACAATCTCTTCATCCAGCCTTCTGTATTTAATTTACTCAAAGAAACAGCAGTCTGATTCATTTCTTATTTAAGTGCAGTAACCAACAACTAACCACCAGAGGGCGCCCTCTCTATATAAAGTGATTTATAAACGATATAATGTATTTATTTTAAACCTTTAACTTTAATTAGAGTCTTACATCATTGTTTGCTAAATTATTTATATTAAAGCTGCATTTTTACTTTAGACCTTTTCCTTCATTTTACTTTTCAAACTTTTAATCAATTTAATTAGTTTATTTTCCTTTGGTTTTCTAATGAAAATACCACAAACCTTTTTATTGATTGAATTGAAATGATTAATTTGATTGAACTGCTTTTTTTGATTAGGATTAAAATATTTGATACGAGTACATTTTACAGCTCATTGAGATAGTTCAGATTAAACACATAAATTAAAAGGAAACATTTACAAGTTAAAAAGGTTGCTTTCATATGCTCATAAGTCTTCTTCACCTACCTTATGTGCTCCATTAACATTCAAACATAATATTAAGTTCATTGGTAATATCACAGTCTGTGATCACAGAATATCACAGACTTTTACTTTAGGAGCATCTATGGCTCATTTACAGGATTGTACAATACGTGAAAAGTAAATGATACATTCTGATACATTACTCATTTTAAATGAACTAACTGTTTTTTTCAACTGAAAATACTTCTTACCTTTGTGAAAGAAAAGTCAAATAATATTGTTGCCACGAGCGGAGCAAATACGAGGAGGACATCAGCAACCTGTACAAACAGCTGGAAGACAAGAATAGACTAAAGTCAAAGACAAGACACAACATTAGAAGACAACCTGCTTAAAGATTCAAACTAAATACAAATACTTTCATTTTCTCAATTATTATTATTAATTTAATTATTATTACTTGATGTCCTTTTCTTGTAATAATTCACAGGATGATGAGATCAACCAACAGTGTCTGGCTGACAAACTCAAGGAGCAGAAGATGGACCAGAGGAGGTTTGTCTCTCAGCCTATGAAATACAAAAGAAATATCTGCTGTTATATATTTTCATTTAAATATGGATTTCATAAGGATGATCATTTTTGCATGAACTCACTCTGACCCCACGTCCCTCCCAGGAGGAGCTGTGCCGGCTGCAAACGGAGAACCAGCTGGCCAAGGAGGAGGTGAAGGAGGTGCTGCAGGCGCTGGAGGAGCTCGCCGTCAACTACGACCAGAAGAGCCAAGAGGTGGAGGAGAGAGATCAGACCAACCTGCAGCTGGCAGACGAGCACAAGACGGTACAGATATGTTTTAGGAGAAAGTGTTCATCTTGAGTTCTGCAGAAACATACAGACTGTTTTACGTGAGTGTGTGTGTGTCTGTAACCTCCCTCTCATCCTCAGTCCTCAGAGTCAAAGGGGAACGGCTCAGCGGTGGAGGAGCAGTTCACCGTAGCTCGGCTCTACATCAGCAAGATGAAGTCTGAGGTCAAGTCTCTGGTGAACCGCAGCAAACAGCTGGAGAGCACGCAGGCCGACGCCCACACAAACATTCAGGCCAATGACAAGGAGACATTATGGAGACGAGGACATCGAGGTGAGGACACAAATCCGTTTATACATCTCCACAAAAGTCTGGAGGAGCAGCTGGAGAACCAGCTCACCACAAGCAGCTCAGCCGCCTCAGAGACCAGATCCAAGACCAGCAGAGGATGATGGACGAGCTCATTCATTTACAATCATAAACTACTTCAATTAGAAGTGCCAGATTTCATACATTCAAGCAGACAGCAACATTAACCCTGGCCACATTATACATTTTATTTTCCTCCTTTTTGTTTCAACCAGGGCCTGTTACTGGAGCAGACTCATGACAGACAGCTGGAGAAAGATGCAACACTACAGAAGCTCATGTATGTACCAGCTAACACATCACATCTCCATTATTCATTAGTATGTGTGTCCTCAAGTCATCCACATTTTCTGTCCAGACTGCTGAATGATCAGAGGATCAGATCAGAGGATCTGAAGGGCCTTCAGCAGACTGTGCTGAGTATTTCATCCCCTCATTTAAAGTGTCATGTCATTTAAAAACCCAACAGCTTTTGGTCCTCGTTGTCTGAACTCAGCTGAGGGTAGTGTTGTAGTCAAGACCACACTAAGACCACACAGAGTCACAAATATGTGTGTGTGCAGGGGACCTTTTACTCACTTAACACCGGGAAGGTTGTGGTCGTAACCGGGGAGTGAAGTTATTTCATGTTTTTTCCTTCTAGTCCCAGACCGAGACCTTCAAACTGTGGACTCTGATTGGCCTTTTTTTGTTAACGATGCTGAGGTCACCAAACCAACAGATCACAAAAGTTCAAATGGACTCAGTGAAAGATCGAGTTCACCTGATCACCTGTCTGTCCATGTAGCTTTGTTTCTGAACGTCTGAACTCATCGGTCTTCTTCTGTCTGTGAATCTGTAGCTCTTGATTTATCAACAGGAAGTGCTCTGGTCATTAACAGGAAGTGCTCTGGATTTATCAACAGGAAGTGCTCTGGTTATTAACAGGAAGTGCTCTGGATTTATCAACAGGAAGTTATAAAGGAAACAGGAAGTTGAGGATTCTTTCTTTAATCTGCTCACAGCAGGCAGCAACAGAAATGTAAGTTCCTTTACTGAAGTTAAGGTTTAGCATTAGCATGTAGCTTAACATAAGCATGTAGCTTAACATTAACCTTGTTATAATTTCTGACGTATTGCATCTGATGTAGCATACCACGTGGCTTAGCGTTAGCATGTAGCTTAGCATTAGCATGTAGCTTAACATTAGCCTTGTTATAATTTGTGACGTATTGCATCTGATGTAGCATACCACGTGGCTTAGCCTTAGCATGTAGCTTAGCATTAGCATGTAGCCGCCGTGTCTGTCGTCTCTGCAGCTGTACACCTTCAGTATGATGAGTTTGGTGAGTGATGTTTGACTAACAGAGTTGAGTTTGAGTCATGACATGTCGGGGTGTTAAACAGAAAGAAGACGATTGAAACAGCTTCAACAAACAATTTTATTTTGAATGAATTCAATTTAAAATGCAAATCAAACATTTTGAACCTTCTCTCTACAGATAGATGAACCAGACCTTTTCATTTCTACATACTCACATGTGTTCAATGAGGAACCTCTTTGTCTTTGTCTGTCCAAACTAAATGTAAACTTTGTCTTTGTCTGTCCAAACTAAATGTAAACTTTGTCTTTGTCTGTCCAAACTAAATGTAAACTTTGTCTTTGTCGGTCTAAACTAAATGTAGACTTTCTGTCCAAACTAAATGTAGACTTTGTCTTTGTTGGTCCAAACTAAATGTAAACTTTGTCTTTGTTGGTCCAAACTAAATGTAAACTTTGTCTTTGTTGGTCCAAACTAAATGTAGACTTTGTCTTTGTTGGTCCAAACTAAATGTAAACTTTGTGTTTGTTGGACCAAACTAAATGTAAACTTTGTCTTTGTTGGTCCAAACTAAATGTAAACTTTGTGTTTGTCAGTCCAAACTAAATGTAAACTTTGTGTTTGAATTTCAGGAGCTGTACCTGAAGGGAGCAAAGAGATGATCTCCTCTTTTGATTTCTTCACCAGATTGAAGGAGTGAAAACTACAAGACACAAGAAGTTTAGTCATTACCAAAGTTCTATATAAATTCAAACAATAAACTAATACAAGTTGTTGCTAATGCTAAGCTACATGCTAATGCTAAACCTTAACTTCAGTAAATGAACTTACATTTCTGTTGCTGTGTGCAGATTGACGAAAGAACCGTCAACTTCCTGTTTCCTTTATAACTTCCTGTTCCCTGAATGATCCAGGGAGAGGAGAGGTGTTCTTGGTGTTCACATCATGTAAACAGTGTCTCTAGTGACTTCACTGATGCTCCTTTTAACTTTGAACCATATTCTCCTAATATATGATTGACCATATGTGTATATATAATAAATAAAATCTTATGTCATGGTGGGAACAATGGATGATCAATGAATTTAGGTTAGTACACTATATTTAGTACATTAAGTCATCCAACACTTTAAAAAAGGGTCTGACATGTTCACAAAACTTCAGACACACTTGATTTTCTTTCTCATAACCCCGTACTTGTGTTACTCATAAAACACCACAGGGAACTGGCTGTTCCGGGTACCAATGCTGTGAAAGCTGGACTTGAACCAGCGTCTACCTGTTGCAGATTCAAGGACAATTCCCCTCAACCACCGATCCCTTACCACTTGGTGATGTGTTCCGGGCGTATTTATCATCGTCATTTCAGATTTTCACTTTAAAATTTGCCTGATAAGATTCCAATCCTCCATCACCAGACACAGTGGGATTTGAACCTATGCTCACCACCTACAGAGGTTGGAAACCGCAATCTTATCCACTACACTACTGATATCTTCACACTATGATATGTGCTCCGGGCGTATTTATCTTCATCATTTCAGATGTTAGACTTTAAAATTCACTGAGTTCTGATAGGATTCGAACCCACCACCTCCGAACTCCAAGTCCTCCACCTATCTCTTGAGCCACAGAGACAGATGCTTGACTATGTTTCTCAGATCTCTTGAGTCTTTCCTTTGGACCAACACCTTTAAGATAATGGTGTGTGTGTGTGTCTTTCCTGTAGATCCATACTGGCAGGTGCTTCACGATGTTTCTCCTCTTGAGTCTTTCATTTAGGACCAACACCTTTAAAATTCACTGAGTCCTGATAAGATTCGAACCCACGACCTCCAGACTCCAAGTCCTCCATCTATCTCCTGAGCCACAGAGATAGATGCTGGATCTGTGTGTTGTTTTGTTCAAGTCTACATTTGTTTGTCTTCCTGACTTGGCAGACAGCAGGTGGAGTCAGGAAGGCCGTTAGTCCACCTGGGTACACCTGAGTCCATCAGGACTCTGCTTATAAGTGGCTTCCAGTCTAACGTGTCTCCCCTCTCTTTCTCCCAGGCCTCCACCAACTGGTTTGCTTTTGTTCCCACTTTACAACACTACACTCATCCACACATTGCATTCATGACTGATTTACATAATTATGATTATTTGATAATAAATTGACTTCCTTTTAAACCGTGTTTCATGTGATATCCTTCCTTTGTCACTTACTTTGAGCCAGTTTGACACGTCCTGCAACAACTCTAAAATGAAGGATGTTACAATTCTCTTAGTAGAATATACATATATTATTTAAATGATCATATACACACTTTTGAATGTAAAAACTACCTCATGTTTACTTCAGCATTGTACATATTCGTCTTTGTTTATTAGTTTATTGTTGATATTTAATATTATACCTTTGTACAACGAGAGCTCAGTTTACTAAAGTAAAATTCCTTGTGTGTTAAAGCATACCTGTCCAATAAAGCTGATTCTGAAGGATTTCTGTGGCTTTGATAACTGTTGGAAATAAACTCCTCAAAAAGTTTGGAAACATTATTTTGTCAATTATTTCTTTAATAATACTAATTGGTGTTGTATTTTATATTGTTGGAAAGCCTGATCGGTCACCTTTACAACGAGGTATAACTTGTAAGCATCGTGCATTCATGGAATGTGCAACACAGCTAAACGTGTGAGTAGCACTCTAAAGAAATGTGCCAAAATGGACACAGCAGTAGTTTTATTACAATAAAATATTGAACAGACATGATGACCTCATGATGACACGTTACATCAGCACAATACAATAAGGTGTCACAGGTGAGGGGGTTACTACACTACTACCCCCACTATCCTCCAGCCCCATTGGGTAGGAGCTCAAAGCTTTCTTAATGTTGTTTTATTATGTTCCAGGTTTGAGGTCTTATCGATGTCAACAGCTGATGTTAGCTACAAAGTGTTATCAGTTTTGTATGTTGAGCAGATTTAAGGAGTTATGACCTCCTTTAGACATGGACATACAGCGCTGGTATTACTTCCTGATCTAGGTAGCATCAGTGTCCTGTTAAAAGTTAAACTCTCTTTAACCCGTCAAAGGAGAAGTGATTCAAATCATTTTCAGGGAAAATAGTTCACTTTAACATTCAGGACACTGATGCTACCTTCAGGATAACGTTAGATCAGGAAGTAATACCAGCACTGGATGTCCATGTCTAAAGGAGGTCATAACTCCTTAAATCAGCTTTAACATCAACATACAAAAACACATAATGCTATGTAGCTAACATAAGCTGTCGACTAACGATACCTTATAGATTAAAAAATAATAATGTAGTTTTACATTAAACACCTGATGTTCCTCAACTCTAAATCAACTTCTAGCTGATCAAAAAGGATGAAGTCAAATGATTAAAATAACTGAGTCTAAACATCTATAAGACCTAAAACCTGGAACATAATAAAACATTAAGAAAGCTTTGAGTCTCCTACCTGAGCAGGAAGACGGCCACCGACGGGGGATCCTCCTGGAAGACGTCAACAGAGTTCCTGTTGGAGAAGAAAAACTAATTTTAGTTCATCAAGTTAATAAAACTCAGAAAATGTTTGTGATCATACAACATTGATGATTGGAATAAACCTGAGTTTCATCATTCACTGTAAATTATCTGTGTTTAACTTCACTTTAAGGCTTTTGGATGAGACCGAAGCAAACTTAAATTCAAAGTTTAAATGTAGAATATAATATAGAAACATGAAGTATAAGGTCTTAAGAAACATCTTAACAGATTTATCTTATATTATAAGTTCTACAAGTTTGTTTACCTTTAACCTGATCGAGCTTTGGGGGGAAAGAAAATGCTCTATACATATATATATATAATATATATTCAGAGTTGTAATTGATCTGTGATATTATCAATGAACTATATATAATCCTTTTAATTTATGTGTTTAATCTGAACTATCTCATTGAGCTGTAAGATGTACTCTTATATCAAATATTTGATTTGATTTAATCAAATTGATCATTTCAATTCAATCAATAAAAAGGTTTGTGGTATTTTCATTAAGAAAAACTAAAAAACTAATTTAATTAACTAAAAGGTAAAAATGCAGATTTAATATAACTAATTTACCATACAATGATGTAATCTTAAATATCCAATTACTTTACTGACTTACAAAATTAACTATCACAAAAACTCTAATTAAAGTTAAAGGTTTAAAATAAATACATTATATCGTTTATGAATCACTTTATATAGAGAGGGCGCCCTCTGGTGGTTAGTTGTTGGTTACTGCACTTAAATAATAAATTAATCAGCCTGCTGTTTCTTTGAGTAAATTAAACACAGAAAGCTGGATGAAGAGCTTTTACTTTTAAATAAAATAAATGAAGTTTATTCATATTACTTTATCAAGATGAACATTTAATCTCTGAGCTCTGTGAACAGTAATGTTTAGAAAATCATTTTACCTCAGAGCTACAGCACAGAGCGAGGAAACACCTGCACACACCTGTACAACGAAACAAGAAGAAAACCCTGAATGTTGAGTTCAAACAACAACTTTCTCTTCACTTTTGGTTGAATCTCTCAGACAGACGATGTTGTTATGGTTCAGTTAGCATTAGCATTAGCATACAAACATACAAACACGTTTTTTCTTCTCCTTCGTCTTCAATTCTTCTTTTCGCAGCATTTTCATCCAAACTCGGACACCCGTCATCCGCTCGAGTGGTCACAGGGTCGATATTAACTTTGGCGCACCTGAGGAGCACACCTGAGCGTGATGCGCAGCAGCGGAAGTGACGTTGGGCGTGTCACTCCCAGGTAAAGGTCGTATCGACGTAGAGAACTCATTGTGAATTAGGAGACACAATAACAATAACAAAATTAAGTAAAACACCGAAAAGCCAGCCATACCCGACTCCGTCTAACCAGCACTTATGTTGATGGAGAAACAGCGCCATCTGGTGGGAAGGGTTGTTCTTACACGTCTTGGTCAATAGAGGACTCGTTAGTCTTAGAAAAAGATGCAGGTGACTTAGATTATGACAGACAAAAAGGATGTGTGGCCCTGAATGCATCACGTATTTCAATTACGTTCATAAATGTGACTTAAAAGTGTGTTTCTCTTTTATACTTTTATGATGTCGCTTTTAGTTCCACTGGTGTGAAGCCTGCAGCAGCTCAGTGCACATTAATGACAACTTCCTGCAACAATATATTTTAGATCCATATTATAGTTTTCATTTTTGCGTCACAATTTAAAGACATTATAAAGAAAAATGTTCTTTCTTTTCCGCCACACGTGTGGAAAAATGGATGTCCTGCTCCTCAACTCCCCCATGTGGTCAAAACACAACACAGCATGCACACATAAGTCTATTTCAAAGTACTTTTGATGCACTTAAATAAAATGTAACTGTTTCTTCTTTAACTGTATTTCCTGTGAGTATTTTTTTAGCACGCTTAAATCCACAAAACCCGACAAACATCGTAAACAATATCCATTTATTATAGATATTTATTTAGAAATGCTCTGATAGACTGCAGTTTGATTCTGATTCACACATTAATTGACAGACAAGATACACTTAAAGGGAACTCAGATTCAACAGTTCAACGGCCCTCTGACTAAAAACATGTGTAAAGACGGATGATGACATGTAAGCATGGCGTGTGTCTAACGAATCTCAGATTTAAAAAAAATGTTCAAAACAGCGCTGACATAAAGCAGAGAGAGGAGAATCACTCACAGTGCGTTGGCGTGGAATATGGCACATATCTGATGTCTAGAAACGTCGTTATTGTTAATGGCAATATTTGCATTGTTTACATACAAAAATAAATAATGTTAAATATAACAGGATATCCACATCTACTTCCCAACACCTACATGATCTCTTTAAGAGTGGACGTTATGGAGGTATGAGGTTTTCAGCAGACAGATCGTGTTAAATATATTTATATACAGACGTGTTGATGTTTCTCTGTTAAGGCATGAAATGAGCAACGAGGTCACAGCTATCTACTGCATCAAGAGAAGAGTAACACACACACATCACACACACACATCACAGGACATCTTCTGTTCGATATTGTTTGTGAAGAAGAAGAAGAAGAAGAGACACTGAGACACAAATTAAAATACAGCCTTGACAGTCTTTGGTCACGAATCAAATATTCTGTTGAGACACGCGATGTTAATGAGATGTACCATAAGTGTGATAAACTGCACACTCAACAAGTTAAAGGTTGTTTCAGTCCTCGTCGAGGCACATTCCAGCCGTTGAATGACATGACTTTGTGGAGTAGAAACACACTTTTAATGATCATCCACTTCATTCAACATGATTGAAGATTAACTTCTGTAAATGGGGATATTGATTCATTATTTTACACGTAAACACATTAAAATCATCCGTTTAAAGGAGCGAGCGTTGAGCTGTATTCTACATCTCTCTCAAGTGAATCTGTGTATAAATGTACTTCTTCTTTCTTCATCATTTGGAGCTTTGAATGTTTGCGACGGAAAGCCCCTCTTAATATAAAAGCCAGACGTATAAAGAACTCAAACCCAGTTTCCTGTCCTTTCGGGATAAGAGTTAAACTTCTTCTTCCACAAACATTTACTTTGTCAACATTCAGAAATACTCACGATCACCTTCTTCGATATAAAAGTGATTTCTGTCTCTTGTTTAATATTTCACATAAAGTTTAAGTGTACATATTTATTTATAATACCATACCATATCATCTTTACTTTAGGATGGCTCTTCATATAAGTGTTTCATAAGTTAATCTCTTTGAATATCTTCCCCTGAACATGTTTGTCATGGTTATAAATCATTTCTTTTAGCATGATATATATTTCAAAAATAAATCTCAGACTTGAACAGAACAACACAAATCCAGCATGATTGAACTTTTCTATCGGAGAGGAGAGGAGTACTCAGGTAGATGCTGCTGAAATATACATTCAACCCTCAGGATAGGTTACCATGACGACTGACTCGAACACTAAAAGGATCTGACGAGAGACCGACAGAGAGAGGAAAGAGGGGTACTGTTGTGTGGATGGATTTGAGTGTTTGAACTAGACACCCAGACAGAGAAGCAGAGGTTTAGTCTGAGGGGGAAACAGAATTTGAATATATATGAAAGAAACAAACTAAGTGGGTTTAGACACTTTATAAGAGGAAGTTCCCACAATTCTTCTGTCTGTTCATTCCCTTTCTTTTAATGTACTTTAGATTGTAAGTCCATCAAATCTAAATGTGCATTTTCTGTTTTTGCTCTTAAATATTTAGAGATTTGTGCGGCACAGCCTCCCTGTTTTTCTGAAAATTACAGTTTTCTTGAATGGGGTTTGGATTGGGCGACAGATAGAAAACATACACCTGTTGCCCTCCTCACACGTGGGATTCATCAAGGTCCAAGTCGACCGGGGAGAGGGGGAGTGGCAAGCGGCGGGGTGACCGCCGGGGTGAGGGACGGGACAGCAGCGGCGTGAGGAGGGGGTTCTCCGTGCCCTCGTCGTCGCTGAGCTGCAGCAGGGCGTCGCTGCGAGGGAGCAGAGCCGTGGTGTCCTCGTCCCCGGGGCTTTCTCTGATCCTGGACGGACCCGGTGGCGGGGGAGGCAGGAGCGGGGCGGGCGGGAGAGGAGGTGGAGGCGGAGGCCCCGGGGCAGGTGCTGTGCCCAGCACGGGCAGCGGGGGAGGGAGGGGAGAGGAGGTGCGGGACAAGGGGAGAGGGGAGCAGGTTTTGGAGAGGGGGAGAGGGGAGCAGGTTCTGGAGGGGGGTGTCGGGGTGGAGGGGCGGGAGAAGGAGGGGGGAGGGGAGAGGCTGCTGCGGAGCCCCCACTGCTCCCTCTTCTCTTTGCTGCTGATGGCTGCAGGCACCTGGGAGACAAACACTTCAGTAGTTCAGCCTGTTGAACGTGATGATTGAAAATGTGCCCCCTATCATTGTGTATTTCAAGCTGTGAGGACACATAGAAACTTATTAAACATCTTTCCTCCCTCCTCAGATCAAAATCATGCATTAAAGAAAACGCTGGTATGTTGTTCAGTCAGTAACGCTTGAGGAGGGCTGGTTTGATTGAAAGTGAATGAGTGACCGGGGAAGAAGGGCAAGCACGACTAATGGACATTTTCCTGAGTTAGCTTTATGAGTCTAATCTTAAATTTGAATCTGAAACGACTTCAAACAACAGGTATCGACACATGCTCCTACCTGTGTGTGAGCCGGGCTGTGCAGGTCTGCAGTGACGGTGGCAGACGACACAGAGGGCACCTCCAGCGTCGGCGACTTGGAGAGGGTCGGACTGGCCTTCCTGCCGTCAGCCGGCGGCTCCGTGGTGTTGGGAGTCGGGGGCTTGCTGACCCCTGTGGACGCCTGCTGGCCTTGACTCTCAGTAAATGTCACTGACCTCTTTTGGTCTCCGTGCGCTGCGGGAAACACACGGACGTGCACGTGGTGAAATAAACAGAAGGCGGGATTTTTTTCTTTTTTTTTTTAGATTAGCCACTTGTGAACACAGGACAGGAGGGGGGGGGGCAGGAGGGGGAGGCAGGGGACGGGAGGGAATGCAAGACAGACATGCAGAGCGCCCTATTGGGGTGTGGTTGCAGAGAGAAAGGGAGCGGGCCGTTGCGGGGTGGAGAGGAAGGGGTGCGAGTACGTGTCTCACCTTCACAGTCCAATAAAGTTTCTTTATTTTGAAACAAAAGGCATGAGACAGAACAGAGTGAGAAGAGTCAGTCTGGTGAACGGTGGATCAACAAACAGCATTGGAACAAAGACAGAGGGGAGAGGGGAGGACGGCTCAGTTCAAGTCAGCACACTCACTTTCAATATTTCAACGTGAGGGTTTGAACACAACACGTTGGGTTTGTTGTGTGCGTGATCTGAAGTGCAGCGGGGTAAGTCTGTCTGTTTTTCAATGAGTTCTTCATCCTTATTTTAAACATTTGACAACAATGAAACAGTCTGAGCAGTGACACAGGTGAAGACTTGTGCGCTGTTACCCAGAGGTTTGTTCTTGGGCTGGATGCTCCTGCGGGTCGTGGAGAGCCTCGCACCACTTCGACCGCGCGGCTCATTCTTTGGGATGGACAGCAGGGGGCGCCGCAGCTGCAGGACGGACAAAATTAAGCAACAGAGTGCAAAGTTCTTATCAGTATTCACTTCTTTATCTTCATGTGTTGAACAAAAAATGATTTCTGTCTTGTACCCATGCACGTTGCGCAAAAGAATAATTCATTCCCTGGTTCATTTATTCACACAGACTTTTTTTATGTTCCACATTCTTACATAGAAAGTCAAGTGTAAACACCTCGTATGTTGCTTCACAATGGCAGCCAGGTGGGATTTTGTGTTCCACTATTTGCACTGAATTTAAGGTTAATGTGACATTTTTTCCTTCACAATTTAACTGAATTTGAGATTCAACATGAACAGAGGAGAGGCAGCAATGATTTTTTTTATCAGGGTTAGGGTTTAAATTGTCACGTTGAACCACAAAGGGGTTTAAATAACATACTTAGTGCTTAACTTGTGTTATAAAAAGAACTACAAAGTGCCTTTAAAACTACATATTTCTTAAATCATGAGAAAAATGTTTAAAATTGCTTACATTTTTTTTTTAAAATAACTACAAAGTGCTCAAAACATGGTTAAACAAAATCAATAATTCCTTGTTTTATTGGATGTAAATCCTTTGTTTTCTGTTGTATTTTCTTGCACACTAGGGCAACAATTCAATTCTTATTTTGACATAAAATATGCACATGTATTCATCTGATTCTAAGATAAAGAATAAGCACAACGCTGAGGTCCAAACCTGTCTGAGTCCTCTCTTTCTTCCGAGCGGAGGCTGGATCAAGAGGTTCTGCTGGCCCGGTTCACTCTGCACACTCGCAACCCTGAAGGAACCAATCAACACAGACACACAGACACACAGACACACACACACACACACAGACAAAAGACACAACAACATTCAACATGAACGGATGTTCAGTATCTCCCACTGTGCTTCTCTACTCACCACACCTTTTTAAACAACAAGTCGCTGCTATTCTACCAAATCACTCACTACACGGCACACACAGTTTGTTACAAGACAGCCAATCACAGAGCAGAAATAAACAGCGCCGCCATGATTTGTACACCGAGAACACAACAGGGGACAGTAGGGGCTGGAGCAGCAACGCTGACAAAGAATAAGACAGCTCTTTATTTTAAATTCCTGATTTTCAATGCAAACGTGGAATCATTTCAATTAAAAATAGTTCAATTGAACAAAGTATTGAACTAAAGTGTCCTTGTTTTATGGTTGCCACCCCAGTTCCCCCTTGCCCCTACAGATTGGTATCCAGAGTAGGACGCCCAATTTGATCAGCAAGAAGCCTGATAGACACGTAAACAGTATGAAACACCATGGCAACCGATGGGAGAGAGGCTGACTTTGGTGGATGGCACATCAACTCTAAAGACCCACAGAGGAGGAACAGAGGCAGAGCTCCCTGGCCCTGGGATTGAGGGAGGAGGGGGCACTCTTTTTTTGGATGTGGGGGAGAGGCCTGGTTAGGATAGCGCAGCAGATGAGCTGAGGAAGATGAGGGTCAGTGTGGAGGAAAGGGGGATAGAAACAGGCAGACCGGACCCACACACATAAAAGAGGAAGAGACAGAGGAGTGGGGCGGGGGAGAGGAGGAGTGAGGGGGAGGTGTGGTGATTTGATCGGATGTGGATGAGTGATCAACGGCGAGGCGGCCAGTAGAGCAGGCCGTCCCGAGGCGACGCCCCTCCCGGACAGATGCAAGAAACGCACCAATGGGACACAGAGAGAGAGAGGCCCACTGTACCTAGAGAGGTTACCCTCCTGCAGAAGGCCCTGGGACTCATCTAGCACATTGGGTTCACTGTAAAAAGGGGGGGGCGGAGGGGGGAGAAGGGGGGAGTTTAAAGATGTGTAGTCGAGGTCCATCATCGCCCCATGTCCCTGAGCCCCGAGAGCGGGGCGAGGGAGGTTTAACAGCTTCATTCTTACCAAGTTCTAGAGTCATAATGCCGCTCTGTACGGAAGCCCTTAGAGGACATTTTATTTGACTCCATTTTTCTTGTGACAACGAGTACATTTCTGCTGTTTTCACAAAATCTACACCTGTGTTTCTCGTTGCCTCGGGGTAATCACACTGGTTTACAGTCAAACCAGTATCGTTACCTCGAGATGACAAAGACAGTAGATCAGTAAAAACAACCTGAAATGACTCGTTCTCACAGGGGGGGAAATGAAGCTAAATAAGCTGTATGGCAGCATGTCCCTTCAGGGCTTCTGTAGCTCTGAGACTGCAGAGTAAAAAAACATCATAAATCAACAGAGATATACAGAAAAAAATGGCTGTGGTTGTGAGACATGATTGGTCGATCTTTCTTCAAAATGTAAATCTTAAATGTTTCATAAAGAAGCCAAGATTTGAAACCGTAGATTGTGTATGAGAAGTGGAAGAAGTCTACGTGACAGGGGAGACAAAAAGCCTTCAAGGCGCGTTTCATTTAAATAGTCAGCAGGGGGCGATTCTGCAGATTCTGAGTTGTTTTGATACCTCAGTGTATATTTGACTCAGTCTCAGTAATGGTCAACTAAAGCAACACACAGCAAACTAAGGAATGTGGTCACGTTGGCTCTGTCCACTTCTCATGTACAGTCTGTGTTGGAATCATACATGAACATTTCCTCAAGTCAGAGCCTGCTCTGGAAAAAAGAAATCGTCTTGTTGGGTCGTTGAGTTCAACCGTAGCAGTGTTTAGAAAATGTCAAACGTATCCGTGTTCTTGTGTGTTTCCGTGTGCGTGCGTGTGTGCGGTGCAGGTCGGGACCGTCACCTGTGGCTGGGCAGCATGGTGGGCCGGGGAGCGTCGGGCTGCGAGGCGGCCGAGCCGGTGGCGTGGCTGGAGAAGCGGCGCTGCGTGATCACTCTAGGCAGGAAGGCCTCGTGCTCGCTCACCACGCTGGGGATGCTCATGGAGTCATCTGGAGGGGACGACAAATGAGTTCAGTCGGGGGTTTCTACAAATGCAATAAAGGACTTTTTTTTTTTGGAAGCGAAACGGAGCGTTTTCTGACTCTCTTCATCGTCCTCGTCGTAGCGGCTGAGCGTGTCCTGTGACGGCTGGCGCGACGGTTGGCTCTCCTGCTCCCAAACGGTGCCGGTGCCTGTGTTGGAGCGCGACATCGTGGCTAAACTGAGGCGATACGCTGACGTAGAAGTCCCCACAGTGCTGATCGATGTCTTGCCTTGGTAGGCTGTAATATAGAATCAAACAGAAAGTCGTTCAGAGTAAAAAAAAAAAAAAGCCGACAAAACAAATCAAGGGATAGACGTTCATGTTTCAGTCTGACCTGAGCCGCTGTGCACAGCCTCCTTCAGGATCTTCAGCTCGTTGTTGAACTCTGCAAACAGCGAGCTCTTGCAGAGGGGTCGCGGGATGAAGCGTCTCTCCAGCTGGTCGGCGATGTGGTGACGAGCTGTGATCTCCTCCTGAGAGTCAGCGGGCTGAGTCAACAACTGGAAAGCAAACACACATGGATTAGTAAGAGAAACACCAGAGGAGAAGTCAACGGAAGGGAGGGAACAGGTGAGTTACCTTGCACTGAATGAAGGGTCTCAGCAGGACGAAAATGGGGATCCTGGTTCGGACGATGAAGTCAATGAAGTCCCAGAAGGCGAGGCCGCCCACCTTCCTCAGAGCCATCTCCTTCACCTGCAGGCTCAGCCGGTACCACTGGTTCCCCAACGAGCGCTCGAAGCAGACCAACACCACCTTCAGGGCTGCAGACGGACGACAATGAGAACAGCAAAGGAACCACAGCGGATAACAATGCTGCCGTTTCTCATTCCTACCCAGATACGCGGCCTGGCTGGTGGACTCGGCCAAGCCCTCCCTGCGCAGGTCCTTCCCGGTGTCGCCCGGGGTGGAGCAGTGAGCCGGGGAGGCGTCCAGCATGAAGTTCTTGGTGCGGGAGGTGGAGATGATGCGAGGGGGCAGGAGGATGTTGATGACCGTTTGGAGGAGCAGGAAGATCTCCGGCTGCTCCAGGTGGGGGCTGTCTGTAAGGGGGAGAGGAGACATCATTAAAAACTAACTGTTTGAACATTTGGGATGGTACAGTTTCACCTCGGCGGAAGTAAAAGCTGGTGCAAGTTTTCGTTTTTTTGAGGGAACTCCAAATTAAGATACCAACCCTCACATATATTTCTGCTTCTGTTCCATGTGTAGTTTTTTTTGTAAAACTTGAGCACAACCAACATGATGTGACATTTGTTTTAATGCCTTTATTGAGCTCGGACAGAAGATCGAGTTTTCTTTACCTTTGCTTCCTGAGCCCACGGTGAGCACAAAGGGAATGAGCAGGTTGAGCAGCATCCCTTCTCGCCTCTCCTGATTGGTGAACGGCGAGATCACGTGACTGAGCGGGAAGTCCTCCTTTAAGGCCTAGAGCATTGGACGAGAATGACAAGGGGGGGGGTGAGACGACGACAAACATGTGCAGGTGATGACTGGGTGAGGCTGAAGGCCCACCTGTATCTGCAGAGCCACCAGTCTGACCACGGCTGTGCTGAAGGGCAGCGGCGGAGACAAGTACGGGCTGAGGTGGAGAAGAGGGAGCCCGTCTGCCACGCTGGAGGGGCCGACCACACCCATCACCTGACGAAAAAAAAAAAAAGAAACACTCAAAGATCAGACGTCCCATGGGAGGAATGTTACAGTTTGTGCGGTTTCATACCAGGTTGACGCAGACGTTGATCAGCGAGCGAAGGTGTGGGAGGAAAGAGATGATTGGCTGTCGCTGCAGAGTTAAACAGATCCCCTCGATCAGGCTGCTGGCCGCCTCCCACTCCACCTGTCTCCTGGAGAACACCCACCCATACAACACCACCCCGCACCCAAATAAAACACAATGTCATGAGTAAATTAAATGCTTTGAAGCAAGCGTCACACACTCACGTCGAGACAGAGAAGTAAGGATGTTCACTTCTCCAACGTGGCATTAAATGAATATTAAATGTCTCTGAACACTTACGGCTCTACGAACACTTTCCACCATAACATCATCCGCTACACAACTGTGATCAATACCCACAGCATATACTGAATATGAAGGAGATATAAAGCGAAGCCCACAAACACAGCCAGCTCAACACTGCAGTGACACATCCTGGTATTCAAAAACAACACACACCTGTGAGTTCCCTCTGAGCCACGCAGTCCTGAGTCACAGAAAAGGTCACATTTTCATTGATTTTGAACATTTTACTCGTCATTATTTATCATATTTTGTTTCTATAACAGCTCTGAGGAACTAAGATGTCTCTCTCAGACACACACACACACACACACACACACACACATACACACTATGAAGACTAATGGGATTGTTCATGTAACAAACTTCATCATTTATTTTACCAAAGGGTTCAAATCTAAACATTAACACCACCATAAATATTCAGAAGACCACAGCTGGTACTTTTGGTTTACTTTGGTTTGAGACACATCTAAAGACCGAATAAAAACATTTGCTTTGGTACGTTTTAAAATGATTCTCACTAAATGTGTCTCCTCTGTTTTCCTCCTTCAGCTGCAGCAGCTGATGAATGAAATGTGATTTAAAGCATAATCAGAAATACTTTAATATGAATACAAATGTTCAAACAAACGTATTCATGTACAGAAATAGGAATAAGGTAGAGGTATTAAAGACGACTGGATCTGTAGTGGTGATGAAAATGACCTTATTGTTACAAAGAGACTTTTTCACTATCTTGGATTTCAATCATAACAAATGCTTTTTGTGAAACTTTGAATGCACATTTTAATATTCCATGTTTCTCATATGTAATGAGGTTTTCTAAATGTTCGATACTTTAATACTTTTCCATATCACGTGCTTTAAAACGACTTTTTCTTTTTCTATTTGAAATTATTTTATTCAGAGCAAAGTGGGAAAATGGTTTGCAGCACATCATAGCTACAAAGTTGCTGTTTTTTTTTTTTTTTTAATGCAGAAAAGAAATACAAACGTTGTCATTTTAACGATCAACAGCATTACAAATGATTGAAGCTTTAAGAAACGTCAGATCTTTAGTCTTATTTTTAACTGAGCGAAAGACAGAGAGTAATAATGACAGTGTGCAGGAGTTTGTCTGGGAATTAATAACAAGAAATGTCTTCTATTCTTTCACCATGGTGTTGAAAAAGGTCCATATGGTTTGATTTTTACTTAAATGGTTTCAAAGATTTAGATGCAACAGATAGAAAACATGCTTTGTTTCCATGACATAAGACTGGACTTTAAGGGAACACTGACGCTGATCTATTGTTAGTTCACTCATCCGCCTCAGGATTTTGAACTCTGTTCACACACACACACACACACAGGCTCTCACACACACGCTCGCACAACAACACACCACAGCAGCAGCACTTACGGTTACAGCACCACGAAGGCAGCGCTACAGAGGGCAGTGCCAAGAAGCCGTCTATCTACAGTTCACAGCACGGCACCGGCACAGCACGATACACTCACAGGAAAACGGAGAAAAAAAAAAAAAGGATCGTATTCAACAGACCTGGTGCAAAGTGCCTGTGGGCGAGCGCACCTGAGCGTTGGCATCTTGTGAATCTTGTTGAACATGCGGTCCAGCCTCTTGAGGATGAGGATGAGGGCGGGGCGGACGGCTTCGGACGACCAGTCGGTGATGGGAAGCATCTCCATGATGTAGCGCTTCAGCCCGCGGCTCTCCATGGTCAGGGTGTCGTAGGGCGCCAGTTTCAGCAAGGCGTGGGCGATCTCAGCCAGCCTGGGAAGCAGAGAGACACACACACACACACACACACACCTTCAGCACGAATGAAGAGCACGTCGTAGCACAATAGCACATTTTTCTCCTCCTCACACCAAAAGACCAGCTGCGGGTCAAAACAACAAAACATGAAAAATGTGGAGATTTGATGAATCTTCAATAGGTTGACAAAGTGTCAGTATAAAGAATAAATATGAAGATAAAAAAGTTGATTTGTCTCAAAAGAAGCCAAAATTCCTCAAATAACTGCTTCAATATCATGAAATATTCAAATCAAAGTCATTTCTCTGAAATTTGTACTTCAAAAACAAGATCAAGATGTACTCTATAAACCGTCTAGAGATCCACAAATGAATTCATTCACTTACTGTTTCTGAACGAGTGCTCGTCACAAAGATAAACTCACTTTTCTCCAACATAAAAACTCCATGAATAAGCTGTTAACCACCGGGTCAGATGATCATCCATTCTGCTCATTTGTAGTAAGAAACGTGTGCTGCAATCTTTGTAGCTCTGCTCTTTAATGTTTAAACGTTTGATTTGAAATGAAGAATCTCATAAATGAACCTGACTGAATGGAATCTTTAAGGTTGAGTACAAAAAGTAGAATCCACTGTAAATATTAAGCCATGATGGATGATGGATTTCAAGCACCTTGCAGAGGAAAGTTTTGTCACAAACACTTTCAACTTATAAATCAAAGTAAACAGTATGTTTAAAACGTAAGCAGTCATGAGTAGACGTCCTCACCTCATGTGCGACTTGATGTCGAGCAGCTCCAGAGCCGTGACCCGCGGCTCCCCGGCCACGTTCTGCAGGATCTTCAGCCTCGGCCCGCAGTGTTTGTAAAATTCGGTGCAGATGTTTAGCAGGGACTCCCTCGGCCGGCGGAACTCCTCCCTCGCTATGCGCTCGTCCAGCTCCTCCCGGGGCATGCCCTGACCCTCCTCCAGCAGGTGGAGGTTGTCCCTGGAGTTGTTGGAGAACAAACAAGGACCTCAGTCTCGGTTTCAAATCTAAGGTGAGTTTGTGTCTCTCCTGATGCTAATGTGGTCGTTCTGACCTGGTGTTGACGCCTCCTGACATGGCGTGGTTAGCTGCAGTTCCTCCCTTGTGGCCCTGATCACAGCGGGACAGCTGTGGAGCTGTCATGGGTCTGTGGAGGAGGAGGAGAGATGGAGACAATTAAACGCGTTTGACGCAGCTCCGCAGCGTCTAACTCTACTGCATGTGCTGAGGTCGGACCTTGTGAGGGCCTCCGAGCTGTACAGGAGCGCCTGCAGCGACGTGGCGAGGGCGGCGATGGCTGCGATCTCGTCCCGGGCAGCCGAGGCCGACTCCATCGTCATGGTGTTGCTCTTCAGCTTCTGGAGGTGACAGGGGACCAAGGCCTCCAGCACCATCAGCATCTGGAGACTGCGGAAGGGGCCCACGTTTTAAGAAAAAAAGCTTTGCAAGCAGCTGAAGAGTCAAAGAGAGGAAGTGACGCCCGTACCTCCGAAAAGATTCAGGTGCGTAGGCGACCACGGTGACGCACAGCTTGATGGCCTCGCTGATCGAAAAGGCCAAATCCTCGTTACCATAACAAAAATCTGCGACAACAGAGTAAATATGAGATTTAAGATGAGAGACAAAACCCTAAAGTTTCTCACAGAAGCTTTAGAATTCAAATGTTTCACACTTCTGTTTAGATAACTTTTAGGACTCACCAAGAGAGCGTAGAGGTTTCTCAGCCTTGACCAGCTCCAGAGCGTCCAAGGAGTCCTGAGTCTCCCCCTCCAGAGAGACCAGCAGGTCGAACAGACACTGAGCCGACACGCCTTTAGACAGGCCGGTACTGGTGCTGGTCTGGTAGATAAAGACAGACACATTCAATATAAAAAAATGAGACATAGGAAGCAAGAATGACCGCAAAACTTCAAATATCCATGTCGTGTGCATGTAGAAGTTTTACAGTGAATTCCAGCAGCGGAGCGACGCTCGCAAACAGCTGCAGGATAAACGGTTTGCGATGGAGGATGTAGAACTGGCGGCAGCAGAACTCGATGCCCTGCCGCAGTAAAGGGTTGCTTTCGTAGTCTGCGTAGACCTGTCAGAGGAAACACAGGGAGGATTAAGTCTCAACACAAATAATAAACTGAAGAAAAACCGATCCTGAACTCTTCATACCTGCAGCATGGTGGGCAGGATCCACTGGTATCCACTCAGGGAGAAGAGGTGGTTAAAGTGAACGGCCGTGTTGATGGCAGTGGCAGTGTACTGCCTGAGGAGGGCGCTGTCCTCCGGGTGCAGGAGCAGGGCCCCGTTAAAGACGTTGAGGAACAGCATCATCTCGTCGCCCCACGGGTACTCGCTGGGCATGCCCAGGAACATCTCCTCCAGCAGCTTGATCCACAGCACCTTGTGGAGGGTGTCCAAACCAAACAGCTCCTTACCTGAGCAAAAGATGGAGGGTCAAACACATCAACCGGAAGGGTTTTAATCGGTTCAGAGGTTGGGAGTCCGTCTCACCTTGTGGCTCGTTGAAGAGGGAGAACTCCGCGTCGATGGCGGTGCGCGGGAAAGACGGCAGGCGGAGGAGGTCTTCCTGCAGCAGGGAGACGTGGGATTGCTTGTGCACGGCCGGCATGTGCTGCGTGAGGGAGATGAGGAAGAGGACGCGGCCGACTTCCTCTAGTTTACGAGAAAACACCTGAAGTAGAAGAAAGATTGAAGAAAACAAAAGCACAAACTTGAGAAGAAGTCGACCATATTTTCACTGTGCTTTTCATTTCTTCTCGATGTTGATCAGATGTATAGAGCATCTCTTATACCTGCTTCTGGATGAGCTCTTGTCCTTTATCGGGCAGCATGTGGACCAGGTTGAGCTGAGGAGAGACTGATCTTCTGAAGGGGTAGATGTCTCTTACATAAGTCTGGGGAAACATAGAGGGCAGCATTGTACGGGAGGAAGAAAACTTGATTAAACTGCTATAAGAAAGAAAACTCTAAAGGGACATTTGTCGGTCATGTCTCTACCTTGCTGTAATGAATGAGGTTCCATCGTTTGTCCATGAGGAAGTAATGTGCAGACCTGGCCTCAGGAATGTTGAAAAACTCCAGGCACTCCTAGTTTGAAGTGGAACAAAAGCACAGCATCTTTGAATTCCAACTTGCATGAATTTGACTTGAATACTTTGAAAAGTCTAAACACGACTTAATCCCGGCAGGATGCTTTTTCTTTCCCTTCTTATCTTGTTTATGATAAGCCTCAGAGTGCTTCCTCATAAATGGTGCTTTTACCTTGAGCAGGGCTTCAAACTGAGTGTCTTCATGGACTGGGAGCTGTGTCGGGATGTCACATTCGTTCTGGCCGTGCACAACCAGAGTTTTTGTTCCTGCACCCAACAATGCACACACAAAAAAAAACAAAAAAAAAAAAACATCGATTTTAATAAAGAGAGACTCGGAGGTCTCATAGGATCCTGAATGAACCAATCAGCAAACGGCGTCTGTAAGTTAACCTGGCATGGACGCAGTGACGAGCAGCTTGACCTCACACTGCTCCTTCTTCATGGTCTGTTTGAGGTCTTTGAAGAAGAGCCCCTCCACGTAGCCCACCACCTCCCACAGGAAGGTCAGCGTGGCCGAGATGGCGTCCATTCCCCACTCGCACGGGGTCCGCACGAAATACATGATCAGCCCCACCTAGGAGGAATAGTAGCATCCAGAAAAATGATGTTAAAATGGTTAAAGTAATTAAAACATGAGCGGTTTTTCTTTTAGCGTTTTTACCAGGTAGTTGAAGAGGATGTGAGAGGTTTGCGCCGGCAGATCTCCGATGTTGAGCAGCAGCTTCCTCAGCATGTACATCAGCTCATCCTGACGTCACAAAGATTAGAAACACATCTCTGAATTTGATCCTTCACTTTTTTTTACTCTGTTTTGGTCCTTCCCATGTTCGCCTACCTGCCGATTGCTCACTGTCAGCTTTTCCAAGAAGTGGCGGAGAACGAGGGCGGGGTCTTCAATCAGGCAGTTCCAGAGGATTTGTTGGGCAACGGCGCTCACTGAGGGAGCAATGGAGGGAATATTCCGGACATGAAAACAGACCATAGTGTAAATGCATGTCTTATATTTGCAAACTCATTGATGACATAAAAAGGAACGAGGCACCGACCTGCCACGCCGTCCTCTCGAACCTCTCCATCCTCCATGAGATGGACTATCGGTAGCACCGCCGCACAGATGCATGCTGGGAAGACAGCTTGGGGCGGCTGCAGCATGTGATGAGTAGGAGTGTGTTCTGTTGTGTTCTCCTCGTCTGCCCAACAAAAAGGAAACCCCTCTTGGAGGTCATTTAAGGAAGCAAAACACACAGGTTTTTATTTCCCGGGACAAACGCGGTTGTTTTTCATACCTTCTGCGCTGGCCATCGAGCGCACGGACCACACCGAGCCCCGGCGGAAAGAGTAGTTTCTGTGGGAGTTGCTGGAGGCGCAGGACGGGCTGACGGACAGGCGGCGGGATGTCAGGTTCACCACTTCTTCTGCTGGCGGGATTAATGTCCAACATACAGAAACAACAGCATGATATCGACAGTTCGAAACAGGTTTGAAGATGGATGCTCCATGTCATGAAGAGAAGAAGGCTGGGTGTCCTCTACATGACCTAAGATTGACCCCTACATATAACAGCATCTAAATGAGAACATAGTGCACTTTATCAGGCTGCATTTGTTCTTACTTTGAAGATGAACTTTGTGACCAACTATTAGATTGAATCATTGATTTGGTAAATATTAACACCCCTATTCTGTGTTATCTGTGCCTGTGTGTCTGCAAGCCCCACCTTCTTCCTCCTGCTCAGGCGGGGGGCTACACGTAGGCTCGTAGCACGCCTCCTGAGCCACCGGGATGGCGGTGATGATGCTGGCCTCGCGGCCCAGACGCCGCTTCTCTTCCTCCTGCTGCAGGTTCTTCAGGATGTGCTCGGCCCGCTGGTGGGAGCGCGACACGGCCCGCGCTGAGAAGGATTTCTGAAATAAAGGCGACATGGGGGAAGTGGGTAGGCACAGAGGCAGGACACTGCAGACAGCTCGTGTAAACAAACAGAAACTGAGAATGAGGGAGTGCAAGATTTAGTCCAAAAGTAGCATTTTATTATCTGTTAGGAATGTGTTTGCACAGCTATTCTATCTGAGGAGCAATTTTTTTTTGTATGTAAAATGACTGGACAACACGTTAATACAGTAACTCTCCTCCAGCATATTCATCTCATGCCTAATGTGATCCCGAGCATCATAAACATGTACCGCTACGTAATAGGAAAATATTTCAATTATGACAAATTGTGACACAAGTAAATGTATTTAGACTGGAATATGGAGAATTTACTGTATCATGTGTACAGTAAATGCCTCACAGCATTCGCACGAGAGCTCATACACATACATTTCCAAGTAGGCGTGATATGAAAAAACATACACAGCAAAGTCATTCTCATCCAATGACCATGCATCAACAGCACGACACACACAAAATGTCTGAATGTCCGATGCATGCTGTTATTTTTGTGTGCTTTTTTTTTTTTTTTTTTTTGAGTGTGGTGTGTATCACTCGTCAAGATGCAACTATCCGAAATGACCCATGAAACCCCGCCCCCCCCCCCCCCCACACACACACACACCCTCCCCGCCCCACTCCAAGCTTCTGATCCAGGATGAAAACCTACAGCTTCCAACACTCAAGAGGAGAAATCAATCCTCTCCTGACTCTAATGATCTGAGGTAACAAGATGCATCAGCACAAACATCCGGACAGAAATACTGACTTACTATGGCATGGACTGACTGAATTAATGTGGCGTACTAAAAACAAAGACAGTCGATAGATAAATTATAGATCAGGTGCTCGCAGGTCGTCATCAAAATCTTTTCAACACATTTTGGTTATCATGCTTATTGACAAAAAAAACAAAAAACAACCAAGAAAGTAAAAGGAAACACCAAGAAATCTGTTTCACTGCTTCAAAATCAACATTTACTCTGAAAACATTGACATGTTTTGATTTCATTAGCAGATTTCTTGGTGCAGTTGTCCATCTTGCGTGTGCTCAGTGGTAACAAATGTATGTTAATGCAGTCTAGAGTGCATCTGTTTTGGGGCGTTTTCGACTTTCCACTTGTTGATGTTTTTTTAAAGGGTCGGTTCACCTAATTTGAAAGAAAAGCAAATTCCCTTAACGACGTTGGATCGTGTCTAACCCGAAAGGCAACCTCCAGTAGTAGTCTGTGGGGGATGCGTTGACTGACAGGCTGCTGTGTTGAAGCTGTGTGTCATTATGAGACAGTCTTTGGTCTAACTCTGAAGGATTTTTTTGATGAACTATGGCCACATCATGAGATCAGTGAGAGGCGTCTCCATGAAACAGTAGTTGTCAGTTTCATATTTGTGAAATAATATAGTGTGAATAAACTAAATCAACTTTTATGACCCCGGTCAGTCCAACTTTTAGCAGTCGTTGAAAAGGTTGTTTGATCCACAACTTGTTCATCGCGTCTTAGAAATGCTTGTTTTTGTTTTGTTGTTTCGGAATCAAAAGTGGCAGAAATGACTGCGTGGTTAAAATAGTACAATTCAGCGTCATGGTGGATGTCAGACATTCAGCCGCTTGCATGGCTAAAAATAAGTCTGTTAAGTCTTTCAACAAACCCTGTCCCCAATAATTTGGATAATCTGTCCATTTCTAAATCTGGACTTGTGTTTTTTTGGTTTAAAGATTTATTCTGGGCTTTTTTTCCCCTTTATTAGAGAGACAGGACAGTGGAGAGATAGAGCGGGGGATGACAAGTCAGATTCTATCCAGACTGCCTGCTTGGAGGTCTGTAACCTCTGCACATTAGGTATAGGTTTGATATCGCTGCACGTTAGTGATGAATTAAGATATATATTTTTTTCAGGTGAACCAACCCTTTAACTTTTGAATCTCAAGCATCCTGACATCTCAGGTCAGTTTGTCAGTGACGTCACATCCGGGAGCATTAGGTCAGTGTGATTTAGATCAAAGGTCTCCAATACAAAAAAAACAAAAAAGTCCAACGTTTGTCAAGAGAACGTTCCTACATTTCATACTAAAATAACAAAAGACGTATAAGTAAAATATGCATATAAGGCAGTCTGACTGCGACTTACAGACTGGTCTTCATTGATTGGATCTTGGACGCTGCCTGTGTTCTGGGGCACCCATGGGGGGTCGAAAATGGGCACACAGGGCATGCCCAGGATAGGGGATGGCAGGGTGAAGTTGATGCTGGGTGGAGGGATCTGGAACAAAACACAAATATAGTATAAAAGAGAGCATATTTATGACTGTGGGGATAAGAACAAATATAAAATCAGAGAGTACCTTAAAGATTTGCTGGGCTCCTTCCTCCATGCGAGGCCACACTTGGTAGCGGAAACGCCACAGCGTGTAAAACTTCAGGACGGAGTTGATGCGCTGGCACGGCTCCTGGTGATGGAACTCGGCCATCATCATTTCGGTCACCGCGTCGGGGACCTTTACGGCGCACAGAAGGAACATGGCAGCTGGAAGGGATGGAGGAGGGAGGGCAGAGACGGAAAAGGGCAGCAGAGAGGACATTTATTATGTAAAAAAACAAAAAAAAAACAGGACGTAAACCGTGAAGGGCACAACAACCTGAAGAGCCTGATGTTGAGCTCACCGGCGGCTGCTGCCATATGCTCGTCCACGCTGAGTAAGAGCTCCCAGGCTGCAGGCTGGATGTCTCCGTACATGTCGTCTGTCAGGATGGGAGCTGCTTTGATCAGCAGCGAAAGAGGAGCTGGAGACAAACTCATCACCTGCAAAAAGACCAAAAAAGTCAAACATGAACTGATGATTAAACTGTGAAAGCGAAAGAAAAAACCATCAACATGTCTTCTTTACCTGGTTGCGGATGTACTTGAGCATGCCTGTATCCTTCTTCCCCTCTGTGTTGGAGTCATTGGGTCTTCTCTTCATGGACGGGGTCCTCAAACAGGACTTATCTGAACACTAGAACCACAGACATTTCCATCAACGCACCGCATATAAAAGGTTTAAACGGCGTAGATCGAGTGTGAAACGCACCTCTTTCGTCTTCTTGGCTCGCGGCCCGATGTTCCCAGAGGTGGCGCTGTCCTCCCTCAGACTGTCCACCGTCTCCCCGTACACCAGCTTGATGGCGCGGACCAGGCGGGCGCAGGAGCGGCTGTGGTGCTGGTAGCAGCGCGGGTGGCAGAAGTCGATGTGGGTGCAGATGAAGCTCTGCTGGTTGCAGAGGAGGATCATGATCTGTGACGCAGGAGAGACGGGGAGGGGTCATTACACAGTGAACGCTTTAATGATCGTACTCGTATGTTATCAAACAAATTGAAGGACGCACGTGGAGCCAGGACATGTTGCGATGATAGTTGTCTTCTGTACCTCCTGAGCTCTGGCCCTCTGGTTCTATGCTGGGTTCACTGGTGCTGAACGGGCTGCCTGAAACAGACAAAAACAATGTTTCAAACATTCATTTCACACATATTTTAGAGGCATTTCCACCAAGAAACCACATCGGCTCTGCAGCTTTCATTTTTTAAGTTTCTTACATTTGCAAACAAACAAACATCCTATAAGTTAAGATGTCATGTGTGTGGAATATGTGATAGAGAGAACCGGTCCCTCTCTCACCTATATCAGTAACAGTGTCCCTGCTTTGTGTCTGTGACAGCAGCCCCTCTTCGTTCTCAGACTCAGAGTCCTGGCGGGTCAGCTTGGTGCTCTTCAAGCTTCCCGCCCGGCGAATCGACGACAGAGAGCCGCCCTTCTTGACCCGAAAACTGCGCGCGCCTTTGATCTGAAGCAGCCGCGAGCCTCCGATACGGATCTTGCGGATGGGCGCTGGAGAAGAGGGAAGAGGGGAGAGATCATCTAATTTTATTTGAAATAATGAGCAGACCGCGCTGAAAGGGACCACGATGTCGGGGTCGACGCGAGCGAGCTAGATCTCACCTTGAGCCTCCTGGGCCTTCTTCTCGTCGCCGGTGGTGTCGGACTTCAGCGTGTGGCTGCTGCTGTTGAGCGAATCGTGTCCGTCTTCGTCGTCGAGGATCCCTGCGAAGCTGATCTTCCTCTCGTAGCGATGGCGGCCGAGCTCTGGATCCAGGCGCAGGCGGGCGCTGTCTAGATCCTAGAGACCAGGATGTGAGTATTTCACTTATTCTACAACAAGCACTTTGATACAACTTTAACTTCTATTAGAATCTACAATTAAAAAACGACCAGAATCTCTGAGTATCAAGACCAATTAAGAAATCTGACAAAGTGTTTTTTAAGATCGGACCACTGACCACGAGTGGTTCGGTGCGTGGGCGAGGTAGGCACGGAAACGTCTCCCTCAGGAAGGTGGTGATCTCCAACAGCAGCTGGCAGGCGGCCATCTTCAGAGCAAAAGGGCAGCCACACTTTGTAGGGTTGACTGTGTCTTTAGGGAGAGAAATTTTTTTTTTTTTTAAAAAGCAGAAACAAATGATGTCATGAGGAATGTGACACCATCCTCACGACCGTGCGTCAGTGTGTTTTAGTAGCTTTGAGATGATAAAGATATTGAGGCATGAAACAATCGTCTGGCTCACTGTCGTCCAAGTAATCTTCTTCCTCGTCTTCTTTTCTCATCCTGCGTTTGGTCTCTTCATCAAAAATGTAACCCAGGATGTTCGCAGGACTCTCGCTGTCCGAGTGGCAGAGCTCGCTGAGCCTTGTACCGATCGCCTGGCGAGAAGACAACGCACAAATGAACGTGATGTTTCCTGATTGTTGAAGTGTAACCTTTGAGAAACATTCACTCACATCTCCCCACTGGCAGAAATGTTTGGCGGCGTTCCACTGGAGCTTCTGGTTCCTCTTGTTCCCCACGATGGGAGATCGACCCCTGGACAGGCCCCTCTTGGTGATATTAACGTGGTGGCCCTTCATCCACTCGGGCCAGTTTCCGCGGTTACAGCGGTGGACGAAGCGGGCACATTCGAGGAAGAGGGACGCCCGGGCTACAACTGGAGCTTCCTGAAAAACAACAAAGAAGATCAGGATTCAAATGTAAGGCGGTTTCGTTCGGGTACAAGTGGAACAAAAAAAAAAAAAAAGCAGGATGTTAAAATGTACCAGGTCCAGAGCTGCAGCCAGGATGGAGGCGTCGGGTATCGTCCCCGGCTCACAGCAGTTCAAAAGGAACTGGAAGCGTTTCATTCCCTGCCGGATGGCGCCCAGATTCACCACGTTCTTGTTCTTCATGGCCTCCTGGCTGGCTGCAAGTCGCTCCTGGAAACCGTGAGGTCCTGAAGGAGAGTTTGAAGAAAGAAAAGAGGAGAAGAAAAAGAAGAGTGTAACAGGACAAGAGAAGTTATTTAAAAAAAAAAAAAAAAAAAACATTTAGGTTGCAATGACAAAGACTGCACTGCAGTTTGAATATCGACATTGCAGGAAGCAACATCACCATCCAGGACACTTCACAAAAAGCCACCAACAATGAAGCTGAGTGTGAGATGGACACACGGCCATCAGCAGTGGTTACACTTGGATTTTAAATGAGCGCTTTAGAGATAAGTTTAAGATAAGAAATTAGAACATTTTTTTTTCTGCCAAGTGTAACCGTAGCTGCACAGGAAAAAAAAAAAAAAAAAAAGAAGCTGTACGTTGTGTTTTATCACTTCACTGAAACTCAGGCATCGGAAAAATACCACCAGACGTCACCACAGAAGAGACGGAGAGAGAGAGAGAGCGCCGGCAGCGTCATGCTTCACACGTAGCACAGAAAGTCGCTCTGCAGTAGAAAGATGGTTTCATAGATATGAGAGATTCCCACACACCTCCTGTCCTCTCTTTCCACCAGCCAGTGGAGGAAAGAAGGAAGGGGGTTATTGTTGTTGAGGAGAACAGGGCGTGCACAGGTGGACAGAGGAGGGGGGGGGGGGGGGGGGGGGGGGGGGGGGGGGGTGACGAGTCACAACATAGTTACACACACACACACACAGATCAGTGTAATGCTAATATCTGCTTCTCTTTTGAAAAGGATTGATTCGTCGCAAACAACTTGAGGTTGTTTTAGCAGCAACAAAAAAACACAATCTGAGTGGATTGTTGACTTGATTCAACACCTGCTGAAGACATTTTCAACACATCGGAGAGTTTGATCTTGTGATCTGCTTTACATTGCTTGCAAATGATAGCAAATTATGTTTTTATTTGTTCTCGGGATAACAAAGCTGTTTTTCTTATTGCAACTGATTAGTTTGTTTTCTCGTGATAACAGGATCATCTCCATGTCTTTGTTTGTTTTTGCAACTCTGGTAATACAATATATTAGCCAAGATCTCGAGAAGTCACCCAGAAATGACTCATTATCACAGGAGAAACAGAGTAGATACTGTCATTAAAATGTAATTAAAATAATTCACAAAATAAAACTATTATGGAACGATCATCGCTCACTTTGGCCACACGTTCATTTGGCTTGAATACAACTTTGTGATCCTGTTTGTTCTGACCAAGTTGTTAAACTGTGAGATAATTCCATTAAAGCTCCTTTGAGGAACTCTGAGTTTGTGTTGATTTTGGCGCCCCCCCCCCCCCCCCTGTGGCCAAAGAAGTACACGTGCTAAAAAAAAAATGTCGAAAAAAAAGAGTTACGATAAAACTTCTTCCAGGAGCTTTAAAAAAAGGGTCCCTTTTTACTTGAATTCAAGTTTTCTGTGTCACTCCTGCTGTGTGCTTACAGGAAGCAGCTGCCAATCTTAGCAAGCAACGGCTTTGAAGAAGAAGTTAGCCAACAGGAAATAAGAAAAGTATACTAATTTAAATCTTTACATTTTCACTATCTAATAATTACTTTGACTTATGCTGTCTGTTAAATATTACCACGTCTTTGAAACTACATGAACTTTACGGACGTCATCTTGTGGCTGGAACACACCAGTCTTTATAAAGAGTGAAGTGTTTCTTCACAAACAGACACCGATGTGTTGAAAATGAAAGATTCAGGCTAACAGAGTTTAGCAGGCAGCTAACTGACGGAGCCCACACTGATCATGGCAGACGGGAGGAACTGGCACGATTTGTGAGGTGAGACAAGACACGACACGGACAAACAGAGGCGAAGGAAAGAGAGAGGGACACAAAGGACGATGGGGCCTGGGTGGGCAAGGGGGCACCCCGGGGTGGGGGAGGTCTACCATCTTTCTCTTCTGTGTGGTGAAGCTTGGATGGATTCCTCCTGCCAGACCTCCATTTACCGAGCCGCTTGAAGAAATTCTCCTCCTCGTCCCTGCCGAACTCCGGCCCCACAGCGCCCCCTTCAGACAGCTTCACCGCACTGGTGAACTTCACCTGAGGCACAAAGAGACTTTGATTTCTCCGTTGTTTCATCTGTGTCTATTACTTAAATACTATTCTGTTCTCATCTTAAAATGAATATAAGAATGTCTTTTCCGCTGGACCTTTGAGCTCTGACGTATGAAGGAAAGTCGATCCACAGAGCTGATATCCAGAAGATCCTCCACACCGTCCGTCAGTCCAGAGAGAGAGGATCGCTTCAGCCAGTTTCCTGAAGACACACCATCAAGAACGAGATTAACGCTGCACACTTTACCATGAATACAAGAACACATGCACACACTTAAAGGGTTGGGGAAAGCTTTTTTCTCGAACACACAGGGCATCCAAGCTCACAGATTAACAGACGAAGACGCATTCAAAAAAAGTACAAACAGCTGACTTGACGTTTTCTTAAAAAGAGACTCAAAAGATAAAGACCACGGTAGAGTGGTGTTTGCAAACACACGTCAGATGGATGAGGCAACCTTTACTGTCTTCTTATGAGAAGCAGATTTATTTTCCGAGCAAAAAAAAAAACCACACAATCAAAAAAAAAAAAAAAAATACCTTAAGTACATCAAATTGAAATACGACACTGTGTTTGAATTGTCTATCGAGAATGCTTTCGATGCTGTGCCGCAAAAGCCTTTCAGCATTGAGATCCTCCTGATGTCAAAGAGGATCAGATGCCGAGGATTAGGCCCGGGAGTCTTTGGGTGTCTCCCGATTCAATTTTGAATCTTGGGGGTCGTGATTCGATTTTTTTTGATTCAAAAAGACGATCCTGCATCCGCGATTCAAAGTCAATTTTCAAGTCATCCACCTGGCATCATTTTACGAACACGCTTAGACCAGGTCTGGAACACCGAAGACGAACACAGACGACTACGACACAAACACTGCGCGAAGATGATTCCACGAGCACATACGTAAGACAGAGAGAGTGAGCGGATGGCGAGATGTCCTACGGCATGCTGGGACACAAAGACGGAACACAGAACAGACCAAAGAGATGAAGGGACTCGGACTCGGACTTGGACTTGGCGGGGCAGTGTTTCAATGATGGACATAAAACACAGCATGTTTAAATTCACAGTGAATTTAAAGGTGACAATGCAATGAGGTATGATCATGGAAATAGATGCAAGATATAATACTGAGCTAATGAACGGCTATAAAGCTGTTCTGCTCTGTCTAGTGTGCAATAACGTTCATTTGCATAGACAGAATGAATGCATACAGCATGCATTCATAAAATGAAAACATCTCAGCATCTTAAACACATTTGAACTGTTTCTGCCTCCAATAAATCTTCATTAATATTTCAAAGAGACTGTGAGAGATAAACTTTTGAGTGATGAATAATAACCTCTCTCACCGATTGGCAGCTTCAGTTTCTTGCGGAGGGATATGCGACGGGATCTGGAGCGGGAGCGGCGGTCGGTGGTGGTGCCGGAGTGGGCGGTGGTGCACTCCGAGGTGTCCTGCTCGGACTGGCTGCTGGTGTCGCTGGCGGCGCTCTGCGACTTGAACATCTTCCTCCAAAAGTCCTTCCGGCCCAGGAGAGCACCGGGGATCTGCTCGTCACTGGAGGGAGAGGAAGTGGAAGGACTTGAACACGTGCAAATATCTTTCAGCACCTTTTACCAGTGTCGTTTGAGAGATTTCATTCTTTTCCTTTTTTTTCGGGGACAAAGACATGGACGCTGAACAGGACAAACATGGTGCTATATGGGGTGGGCACTCACTGTTCGGGGGTCTGGGGGGGTCTGCTGGAGATGTAGCTGCGACACTCATCTGCAGCACTGGACACCTGACCCTTCTCCCCGGACACACCCGCCTCTGACCTGCACTCACACACACACACACACACACACACACCCCCGACACACAAATAAAGCGCTCAGGCGGCCTGATACAATCATGTGACTCTCGAGTTATTCCTACAGTCATAAAGAATTAAACAAAGCTTAAGGCTTAAGTTTAAGATTTTCTATAAATGAAGATCAAGAATTGATTCATCTGAGTTGATTTATGGCGTTTTTGTCACGCAGTGGACAACAGATTGAATTTTAAGGCAAATTTTATGAATCCAAATTTAGGAATGGAAACATGAACCTTCAGCGTCTCTAATTGGCTCTTTCTAGGGTGCCATACATTTTCAGTGATATTGCAGAGAATCAGAGCCTTCAGCTATTTTCTGCAGTAACAGAAAACAGCGTTCATCATTTTCAAATGACATCAATCAGTCACTCAAGCAAGAAAAACAGATGCAGACGGGACATAAAATAACTTAAAAAACTCAAAAACAGCTAGCAGTGATGATAAGCAGAGCTACGACGCCTTTTCATGTATTTCTTTTTTTTTTTTTTACTTCTTTGTGATTGGACGGAAAAAAATGGGGTCATTTTAGACCATTTCTGGCCACTGATTGGCCAGTACCTCCTAGGTCCGGGCTGTTTGGCCTCCTCCTTCTCTTCGGGTTTCTTGGTGGTGGCGACCTTCTCGGCGCTGTCTAGGAGCGCGCTCAGTGCCACCCTGCGGAACACGTTTCCATGGGCCTCTTTAATGAACTGCACCAGCTGACGGATGTCGCAGTACAGACCCTGTGAGGGAGGAGGGTGGCGCACAAAGCGAGAGTGAGGGAGGTGAGAACGGGGAAGAAAAAAAGCTCGGACGTCGACTCAGGCTTATGTAAGTTCAGACTTAAACAGAGTGTATGTTTGTGTATGCATATATGCAGAAACGGCTGGTGTTTGTGAGGAAGTGTTTGTGAAGGATTCAGCTCCAGCTTGTGAGTGGGTGGCCTCTGAATCGCTGCCATAATAAAGCCTGCCTTGAAAAGTGTGTCATCTTCCGCCAACGTACACAAGTCATGCCAGCCTGGAGGCTTTCAAAAACAACTCAGTGGTCAGTGCACCATGACGCTATGAATTGTATCGGCATTTACTGTTTTTAAGTCAAGAGAGAGATTTCCAGAGCAATAACAATAACTGTTCCATAGTTTGGAGTAGTAGCGTGAGTATTAGTTCTTTTCATAGTTTCTGCTTTGGACTCATGGTAAGTGAGTAGATGGCGGCTAAGACGTTTAAATCTGACCTCGGTGAGAATGAGTTTTTTCAGTTACACTCTTTTTTTTAAATACTGTGAATACATCCAATTACACGATGAGATTTCAGGGGGAAGCTGTCCTTAAATTGTCGTCAAATTTCAAGTGCTGCACGAGCACAAAAGGGCACAACAGAGAAAATGCCAATAACCTAAACACATTCAAATTAAGTAGCTGTCATCAGTTGGAGGACAAGTTACCGTTATCCACAGATCAGTTGTTACCAGTCTGAATTAATGTGTAAAAAACTGACAATTTGAAAAATGATCTGTTCTAGAAGAGACCTGAGAATAGTCCAGGTTAATGTCTTAATTCACAGATTGAATTAGTTCTACTTCATCATTTTTAGCCAGGCATGAACAAAGGCTGTGTTAATGATTGTTCTTGAGGCTCAGGCGAAAATGATTGTTCAATTATTCAACAACATCCTGCAAAAATAAATCAGAGAAATCTGAATGTATTGGGAGTGCGGCCGATATTTGGATCACAGACTGAATCAAAGCCACAGAGGCTTACGGGGGGAAATAAAAAAAAAAAACAAACACGGAGGCAGATGGACGGATGATTCCAAACACCACTCACCAGGTTCTCAGGGCTGTGCAGCTCGTGCGTGGTGGAGGCGCAGCGGGTGATGAGCGACTTGAACATGCAGCCCACCACCACCGCCTCCATGTTCTGCGCCACCGACTTGTTGTCCCCTGTGGTGAAGTTGTTGCCGAAGCCCGCCTTGTCTGGAAGCAACAGGGAGGCGGGAGAGACCACGGATCACACGGGGGGAGGTTCAGTCAGAACATTATTGACAGGCTTTTATATCAAAAACAGTGAGCCCATACAACAGGGAGGCACGGGGGAGGGGCAAAGGAAAAAGGGTCCATAAAGCATACGGGGGAGAAGCAAACTGAAAAGGATTCTGGGTAGGGGATAAGGAATACATGCAAGTGACTAAGGCTTGTACAAAAACAAACAACAACAAGGGGCTTATTCTCTTGGTCCAGTATGATTAAACGTACTATATGCAAAAATAGAAGCCTAAATTTGAAGTTGCAGGCGAGTTTTGTCACTTTCGGAGAGAGTAAAGGGTGCAGCAATGGAAGCGGTGTCTTGGGAAGGGTCTGATTGGGTGTCATCTTGATGCTAATAATATCATTAACTGTGTTTGATTGATTATTGATCATGTGTATCTACCGATGTTTCTTTTTTTCGCCCTCCTGGACCTCTCACCTGCACTGCCGTACTCTGCAAGAGAAAAGAGGCGGGGCACAAGTTGATTGACAATCAGACCAGCACAGACATGTACGCCGTGTCAGAAAGGACGAGGCACCCCCACCTCCAAGCGGAGGCGGACCGGATACACACACAGATTGTGAATATAACACACACTCCATAAAACGTAACAAGGTGCCCTGATCACTTTCAGATTGAAAACACTCATCATTTCAGTAACTTGCCAATTGTACAGTTTTTTTTTAAAATATGCTTCTGGTGATTATAAAAACAATTGAATGAATTTTAGTGCAAAACTGAATTGGCATGTACAATGTGTCTCAATGCTCAGCAATAAAGCCGCCGATTGAGCAGAGATGTAATGGGCAAAGCTTTGGATTGGCAAGTGTACAGAATGGATGAGTGAGTAAGGAAGGTAGGATTCAGCTCATTAAGGTGGATGGAGAAAAAGAGGAGGGATGGAAGCAGGAGGAGGAGTAGGACGACAAAAAAGGGACAAAGACAAGCAGAGACAAGTGGAAGGAGGAAGGGAAAAAACAGATATATAAACAGGGATAGCGCTGGAATGCAAAGTCAAAGTGCGGGGTGAGACAGCAGCATGAAATTTGCCGCCAGACTTTTCTGTTGAAATCATTGAAATTGAAAATCCTTCAGATTCTTTTTTTTTTTTTTTTTTTTTACGACTTAACAAGATTGTAACAATTGTAAAGTTTTAAAAAAAAGGTTGATTTTGTGGTAAAAGGTTTTCATTGGTTGGCCCATTAGGTCCAAACTGTGATACTAAAAAAATCCCATAACTTTTCATTAGGTGCTACCAGGAGGTTTGATTTTTGTCAAAGGTTTGAGTTGGTTAGTTTGTCCAAAAGGAAATATCTAAAAACAAGTGAAAGAAGTGAAAATAAAATCCATATGACTCGTCCTCTAGCGCCACCATGAGTTTAAGTTTTCTTTGTTAAAAGTTTTGATTTGGTTTGTCCAGTCAGGTCCAAACCTAAATACCCAAAACACATCCGTTAGCACCACCAGCAGGTTGATTTTGTGTTAACGAGACTTTAAAACTAACTTGAATCCACCACACTAACACGCACACATTAACTGACTTTAAGCAGCTTTTTTCCTAACATGTTCATTATTTTAAGCTAATTGTTTTTAGCCTGCTAGCATGCTAACATTTGCTGATTTGCAATACACGCAAAGTGTTGCTGAGCATGATGGGAATGTTATCTGGTTATGACAAAAGCAATGCAAAATAAGCAAATGTTAGCATTGTTACAGACTATTAATAATGGCAACATTACATGTGAGCACTGCCATTGTGAGCATGTGTGCATGCTTACTTTTGCCAGAGCTGCTAAAATGATTTCTTATCTTTTTTTCTGATATTTTGCTGACCAAACAATAAATCATTAAATTGAGATAATTTTATATTCAATAATAATTAGAATAATTTGTTATTTGCATCCCTAAGACACAACATACTAACTCTTTTGTAGCATCAATTTTAACTTGATTCTTTTCAGCATCAAACCCTGCTGCACTCTTATTGTGCATTTGCTATCAGGGCGAATGTACTGTGTGTTGCGATCTGCAGCCGGTCCCAGTCGCAGCTACACCACATACTTACTGTCAGTGATGGGCTCCATACAGAAGCCCAGCAGCGCATGCAGGAAGTCCACAATGTTATTGAGAGAGTCTTTGTTGACGTACTCGCGCATTGTCTGTCGAAACTGCACTTTGTCCAGCTTGTACAGGCTGGTCAGGCAGTTCTGGGCCTTGGAGAGAAGAATTGGAAGAGTGAATGTTAGGAATAAAGTAACTTTGAGTTATAAAAAATATACCTGAAGTAGTCTTTTGGCTGCTTTCTTTGACGATGTTGATGAGTGAAAGATAGCAGCTGTGGTGGTTTTGTTTCTTCTACTTTTGGCTTCTCTTGTTTGACATGAGCAGCTAAATTAGTAACTATGCACCTCAAATTGAAAATGTTGTTAGTGGAAAAGATATTCCGCATTTTTGTCGCCAGATTTATTCAGAAAATGTCTTCAATCTCAGGTTTTTATAAAGATTAGAAAATAGGAGAAGACCATGATAAAATCAGATCGTGAAGTGTGTTTCTTGAAACATGTCCAAAAGTGAATTTGGTGTATTGTTACATCCCTGGTTAGAATCTCAGCTCAGATCCAGAGTTGGATTTGTTTCACTTTCATGCAACTTTAATAACACCTCAGAAGCAATACGGTTAATATTTAATAGTAAATGAATATAGTGAATAATGAATGAATGAATGTGTGTTGTCTATTTTTTTGTATTGTATGTCTTTTAAAATGGACCTTGAGTCTAATAATAAAAGTTGATGATGATGATGATGATGATAGTATGTTCAGCATTAGAAGTGTGCTGACTAGTGGAAACAGCACACACAAACAGAAGAGGCTGACCTGCATCCTGAGGCGGTCTCCAGACAGACCGCGGTGCCCCTCGCCGCAGCCGTAGGCGCAACCCAGCGACTTGACTATCTTTATCAGCATGGTCAGAGCCAGGCGGTGGGTGCTGAAGCCGGAACCCTCGTCCTGTTTCATGAAAAGGACGAGGAGTGGATCAAAAAGGTGTTTCATTTGAAACGTTTCAATATCAGGCAGATTGGATCGTAAAAACACACCTTTTTATCATTATCCTTGTTATTCTTCACATCATCCCTGCTCCCCTGTCCACTCCCTCCACCGCTTCCTCCTCCTCCTCCACCTCCACCGCCATCCCCTCCTCCGCCTGCTCCCGCCCCGGGGACAGCCCCCCCTCCCTGAGCACCTCCGAGGCACTGGCTGGAGGAGTCTTTGGCGCGCGCCTCCTGGTTTTCCTTGTCCCCTTGCTTGGACAGTTTCTTGCCCATGCCGGGGACCACGCCAAGCTGCAGCAGGCAGTCGATGATGTTGAGGGCGGCGTCGCAGATCCTGGAGCTGATGTCGTGGCTGAGGACGGCGTAGAGAGCCCGCAAGACAGCCTAGAAAAAAACGACAGAGAGAAATAATGCGTTTAAATGTTCTTCATTTTCTGTAGCTTCAACTGAACGAGCAAGAACTCACCGTGAGGTCCAACATGCCGTTCTTCAGCACAAAGTTATTGGTCCCCTCGATGTTCTCCCCCTCCTCCAGACACGAGTAGTTGATGCACGAGTCGGTGAAGCTGCGCGGCAGATTGGCGCACGCCAGAGGCTCCACTGGGAGCTCGGGGACGGTGACGGGGTTGCAGAGTTTCTTCATGTGCTCGGTGAAGAAGTCGGCATAGCCAACGTTGAAGGAGGCCACCGTGGTGTTGAACGCTGCCATGGTGATGGTGGAGATCTGGGATCGAACTGTTTGGAAATACTTCTTAGATGTATTAAAAATATCAGGTGTGCAAACCTTAAAAAATGTTACCCTCACCTTTACTGTATACGAAAGGCTTCATGATCTTTTTTTACAAGGTTAGAATCTGCACATGCAGCAGTTCTTGTCCTCTCTTTTTTTGCATGCTATGAATAATAATCACTACTGGACACAATATTTATGAAAGCCAGCATGTTTATCAGTAAAATGCAGGCAGTGTGGAGCAGCGTCCAAAGCCCGCCCCCTTTTTGATGTTAATTAGCACGATTGCAGAACTCTATCTGTTATATAATCCTGTTTTATTTCTGCCTGCCAGGCCTCAGTAGAGCAAGAAGTGTAATGTAGCAGATAGAAAGTTGCATGACTGTACTTTTCTTTTTTTGTATTTTATATTTAAAAAATGTTGCAAATGGAACACTGCGAGGCATTTTCTGTCATTTGATTTTTACAGCCGATGTTTTAACGGTAATCCTTCTTTCTAGTCAAAAATAAATGTGCTTAACTTTAGAAGCTCTTACATTTGGAAATGTTCCGACTTGTGTTTATTCAGGCCTTCTTTTTTTTTTTGTTGCTGTTGTAGGAATGTGTGTGACTTCTCTCTCCTTACCCTCTTTGACGGTGTTGTCGCTGTGGCTGTTGGAGTGGTCGGGCATGTCTCGGAGCAGAGAGTGATGGGAGTGAGAGTGTTTTGCGCTCAGGCTGTCGGCGTCTGCCGCCGTGTCTGTGCTGCCTCTCCGGGTGAACTTGCCTGGAAAGGACAAAAAAGCAGATCAAATTTATATTTGCTTCTTTTTGCTTGGATTTACTGAGCATTTCCTGAAACTCTCTACATTTAACATGAGCTAAATTAAAGCAGCAGCAGATAAGCACTGTGGCTTGATAAACCTTGGTAATAAATAGAAAGGAGGCTCTTAGGGTTACAAACTCTAAATCACAAAACAAAATGTCTCTCCGCCTTGAGCATTTGAATCACACTTCTAGGTCTGAGATAATTAACCTAAATGAAGCGATCTAAATCACTCCAGACAGATCTCTCTGACTCACGAACTGGGCGCTGAAAGAAGAGAAATCAAGACTGAAAACTTGTGACATGCTGTTTTTTTTTTTCCTTATTAACATCATTCTGCTCACCCATGATGGTGGCCTGCCATCCGCCGCGGTCCAGAGCCCGCCGATCGTCCCCCAGGCCGGAGAAACTTCCGAAGGAGAAGGTGCTGCGGGTGGGCGAGACGTCCAGGTGGTCCTCGTGGAGCAAGAAGGGGACCCCCATGCGGCGCTGACGCTTCTTCCCCGTGTGATGGAAGGGGATGGAGCCCTTTCTCTCGCGGTCCTCACGGCGATTCTTAAACTTGATCGTAAAAGGATTCCCAGTGAGAACTACAATTCTCTTAGATGTATGTCTTTTAGCAAAAAAAAGTATTCTGAGCCTCTTTTTGGAATTTACAGTAGAAAAAAAAACAAATTCTAAACACTTTAAGAAACATTGACAAAACACAAAACAAGAAAAAAGAATCCAGCAAAAATGTTGCTTGTACTAGTCGTATTTGAATCCGCTCAAGTTTAAATTTGCATGTTAGAATCTCAACCTTCTTAAAGATGTTTATGCCCAGGTCGGAGGCGAGGTCAGGGACTGCCTGTCGCCGCAGGTTGGTCAGAGAAACCCTCGCAAATGTCTCAGAGCTGAGAGATTTTCCCTCCTCGTTGCATTTCAGGCTCATATCCTGCAAGACAAAGCAGAGGGTAAAAAAGAAATCAGGGTCAGTGCAGCCTGGACATCTAGACGACTACATTAATGCATTTTTTTTTGTATTTTAAACCACATAAAAACACACAAAAAGAAAACATTCCCCCACCTGAGTCTTGTGTGTGTTGACCAGAGAAGGCGTGGCAGCCACCATGGAGCTACTGCGCGGCCGAGGCAGAGGCGTGACTAAAGGCTCGGGTACCCTCTCAGGCCTCTCCTCCAGGATCTGCCTCAGACGCTGCAGGTAGAACATCAGGGCCCAGTGCACGCCCTCCTCCGTCCAGTGCGGCTGCAGCAGACAGCGCAACACGGCTACGTCGAAATAAGTGGCATAGCGCGCTCGCTGGGCGAGGGAGATGGGCAGGCCGGCCGGGGCCGATGTCCTTGAAGAGAGAAGAGACAAACATAGTCCAGGGTGATTGTGTTTTATTACTGAACGGTTTTGATTGTTATATTACGGTTGAAAGTAATGACTGACTGATCAGATTACACCGGAAAAGGTCTCCATTTTTGTTTTCTTACACGTGTGACTATGTTGTTTTATAGCCAACGAGACCACTGCAAATTCAAACAAGTCAAATGTGTTGTAAAAAGTCACAAGCAAGCAGGACGTGTGGATGGGTAATAAGGAGGCACTCGAAGTCAGTGAAATGTGACATCAGATAATCAATAGACAATTAAGAATTCATGAAAAAAAAGGCCCACAATGCAACACAAACTGGAGTCTTTTCATGCTGTACATACACTGCAATTACATTATGCTATGGCCTTTCCTATTGTATTAGTCTGTCATCAACTCCCGCCACACTGCTTCATTAATAATGCATCAAAGGAGGATGGTAAACAAGGGCAGAGCCCCCCTTCAGCATCGTCGGGAGAGAGAGGGAGCCTAAGCCTACGTGAGTCCACTATAAATAAGCCTGAATGAAGGTCAGCGGCTGGAGAGCAGTAGAGCGCCCCCAACTGTGGAGAAACATATTGATACCATGAGAGAGAGAGACAGAGAGAGAAAGAGAGCGAGAGAGAAAGAGAGGAGGGGGGGAGGAAACAGAGGGGAAGGCATTTAATCTTAGCCGTCGTAATAAATGGAGCAGGAAGAGATGGTCGATATCTACATGAATCACTTCGAGAGCGGACAGCAGAGGCAGGCTGTATCATGTTTCACCGTCTAGCCGACACACACACACACACACACACACACACACACACACTCAGACACACACACACACACGCTCTGCCTTCTGCTGTTGTGTCAGGTTGCCACAGAGACCGAGTGACGACAGCCACCCCGGGCCTCTCAGAGGAGAGGAGAGGAGAGGTGAGGAGAGGCCCAGCCCCCCGACTCCATGCGGTAGGAGAGCTGCAGCAGCCATGGGTTGCCATGGAAACTGCCTCAGCATCAGCATCACCAGCGTTAGCGGTGCAGGATGAGTAAGCTGCATTAATCACAGGAGCTGGATGGTTTTATCTGGGGTGTCACAGTGCAGAGGTGCGAGAAGAAGAGGATGAGAGTATAATGTAACTTCAAAGATCAGAAGCCCCGCCCCTTTTCTTGAGCCTAAAAAGCATCAAATTAATACTTTCTTACAGTCAAATCCCCAGAAAAGTCAAAATCTCTTACTGAATGTCTCATTTGCATTCAGCTCACTTTCCTTCCACACATCAGCTCAAATTCCCATTTCAAGAAAGCAATTAATCCATCATTGTTGAATGTGTGCTGCAAAACAATAGGGATAAATCCCCTCTGCCTCTCCTGCATAATCATGTGGCTGCTCAAAACCCCCTTTTGGTGCTTGAGTGTATCAGAATAACACTAGCTCGGGGGAGGGGGGGAGTCAGGCTTATTTTGACTTGCAGCTGGTTGCTGGCTGTCAGGGGGATCATCAGAAGCACTGGAGTTTGGTTGTCAGAACAAGTGGAGCAATGACGAACCATGAGCAACGAACGGCTCACAGACCTCCGCCATGCTTTGCAACCACATTTTCTGGGGTGATGACAGATCGGGCATGATGAACTGTAGGACAAAACACATCCCCTAAGAATGTGCGTGATGAACATGTCCAGCTGAAGACTCTGCAGAGCCACTGTGGATCATATCCTTGCAGTTCTCTCATTTTTAAACCAGAAATGATGCTACAAAAAACGCGACATAAACACGGCCATACAACAACAAGAATCCTATCACGTCAGTAATTAGTGTACAGATGGGCCTCCGATATTGAAAAGGAACAGAAAGGCATGAAAACATCTTCTGTTTTCCCTCCAGCCAAGCCGGTCAAACCTGCCTGCTCCGTGCCAAATCAAGCACAGATTGAGCCTTTAGTCTGGCACTAAAGTCCAGAAAATGCCAGACTTGCCGTGGGCAGAGCAGATCAAGCCTTGCCATGTCACGCCAGGCCAGGGACACTGCCAGCCTCAGACATGTAGCACATTACTTCAGCGTAATTACCCTGTTTTGCGGGCAAAAGTCAGATGCTTGTGTGATGCTCTGTTTGTGCATGCGTGTGTGTTTTGACTGTAGAGGCAGCACTGCTCGGAGCTACGTATTACACAGGGGGAAGGAGGAGCTGTTCATATATACGCCTGCTCTCTGACAGGCGAGGAGTGGAGCGGGCTGTGTGGTGCAGTGTGCCGTGTGTTACGACAGACGCCGCCGCGGGGAGAAATGTTTAGCCATCAACAAGACGATGGCACCGACCCGGTGTCAGCGCGGGTCACTGATAAATCACTCGTCACACAACTGGCTTATTTGGTGCATCACGGACAAATTATTCATTCAGAAACGCTTTCAGGAACGTTGTGTTTTAATCCTGATGAAAACTACTCTGATGTTTAATAGATGGTTTCACAGCATGATGTCACTCAGTCAAGATGCTGGGAAGGACACGAAGCGGGATTCTGCTGTGTGAATAAAGTGAATGTGTTTTAAAAGCACATTTTGGTGCAGTTCAGCATAAATTAGCTCCACTGGATAACTAGGGTTGTCACGCTGCTAGATTTTGACCTCTGCAGAACTTGTGCACGGGAGTTTGTGTCACAAAACCAGCCAAAGCATAAAAGCTTAAATTTAAAAGTACAGAGTGTTCTGACGAAAGTAAAAAAAAAAAAAAAAAAGGGTCATGGCATGTGTGGGGAAGTAAAATAAAAAAATAAAAAAATGAACACTAATGAAAAGTGTTTTGGGTTTATCATGCTCACACTTCCCACCCGCAGTGTCCTTGTTGCATGTTCACTCTTTATGACACCTCTTCCTCCTGCTGTCTAACCACAGGCTTGATTTAGCATGAAGCTTCAACATGACGTCCAAATGTGAAATCAATGGCACACACACATGACTGCCGTCTCACTGACTCTCGGGGGTTAAATTGATTAAAGCTGCTCACTTTTTCTTGGAAGGGCCTTTCACCGGTGGGGGTTGCTGCTGGGAAGGGCCACCTTTCTCTACAGAGTTACCACGACGACAGCTCTGCTCACCGGCCGAGGGGGAGGAGGAATCTGATTGGGCGGCTTCACAGACCACCTGGAAGCCCTGGGGGTAACAGAAAGATGGACAGATAGCGTAAATAAATCCTGATAATTACAGGCGCTGAGGTTGGAGTGAGGGTTCTTGTCCTAACCCCGGCTAACCACGCTAATGCTCCCGGATGGCTCGTGCTAATGAATATTAGCAGCTACCCTCAAGGGGATGCTGTAATCGGGGGGGGGGGGGGGGAGGGGGAAAAAGCCTCACACTTTTTCCTGAACACATTCAATCAAAATGTGGAGCAAAACCACACAGTATCTGAGCTAAAAAAAAAAAAAAAGTGCACACTCACCATGGGACCAGGGTTGCCAGATCCACAGGGGCTGCACTGGTTGTTGACTGGGGAGTTCCTCTTGGCTGTTGAGACAAGCATAGCGGATTACACGTCTTAATTAGGAACAAACACAAATAGATTAACTCTTGAAGGGAATCTATACAGCTGTTAGTAAGGATTCCCCCCCCCCACCTGTGACAATGTTTCTGACAGGTTTAATGAGAGCAGTGAAGGCAGGGATGTCCGGCTGTCGGTGCTCCCACATTGGCTGCCATATCACTAAACCGCTGGCCAATCGGAAGGTCAGATCAGACTCCTATAAACAAAAAGTGGATTCTTTTAAAGCAGTTTTGCACACACAAAAATTCAATTATTAGAAAATGCATTTGTTATTAATCATCTCTCATTACACTACATTCAGCTGACTTGCTAGGATTTTTGGCAGTGTAGGAGCAATAGGCCCTTTAACAAGTTTCATGACTCGAAATGTCTCCAGATTTTCCTGGTTTCTGATTCTTGTAGGGTGATTTATGGTTACTAGATAGAATAATTTATTGACCACTTGGGAGGATCAAGTGCTATCCCAAGGGAAATGTCGCTTGACCCTTGTAGTTGTTAGAACACACAGATCAATGTGAAGTTTAATGTGAGCCATCTATATCTTCCAGTACAGCTGAATGAAAGTTTTGCTTAAAATGTCATAGAAAATCATTCCTTTTACAATAGAAACTATTTTTTTTTCTCTCGTAAGAGTCCAAACTGAGGCTGAATATGTTTTGTTCCATCAGGTAAATACCTTTATCCGATGTATAAGAGGAGCAAACAGGAAGACAAACAGCTCCACCGTCGCCATGCTCTTGTGGAACAGCTTGGTCCGAGCGTGTTCATCCTCTTCTGGCAGAGACCCGCTGTGCTGCGGCCCAGACCCCCCGAGGACAGAGCCGGAGCAGGAGCCCGGAGCCCCCGGGGACGATCCCTGGTTCCCTACTGGCTGGAGGAAAGCGCTGCTGCTGCTACCGGCGGACCAGCCGTGGCCCAGGCTCGGCTCGTGGTTGCACTCCTGGGCGGCCTCGAGCAGCATCCAGTGCAGCGTGTGGAGCAGCTTGGTCTCGGCCACGCCCAGTTTGTCCTGGTGGCCTGTGGGGGCAGAGGTCAGGGGTTAATGGTGAGTGCAGCTTAGTGAGGTGATGAATGGGCAGCAAGAAGCTCTGGTGTTGTGTGTGTATCATTGGAGCTATATGTTACGATATATCTACGTTTTGGTCATTTTTCAGCCAGTTTAAAGAATTACTCGACCTGTTCTTGGGCTTCAAATCATTATCATATATATATAATTACATTAATATAAATATATAATAGTAAATGCATAAATTCATTTATAAAAATGTATTTTTCAAGGGTACAATTTCCAGGTGTAAGGATGGGATTCCTTTCCATTTTGACGTTTGAGCTGTAACATTCAGCAAAACAAAAAAAAGTAAACAAAAAAGACTACAAAGGGAAGCTGAAGAGCGGCGAGACACCTTCAGTAACAGCAACAGTACAAAGAAGGAGAAGCGCTCTGATATAGAGGCCATCACATAACACTTGTTTAAGCTGAATTAATGTCGGTTGTTTAATTACCTGTATTTCTTTGGTGCTGGTAAACATAAAACTATTTGATTTGGGGCTTTCTGGGTAAGGAAATGTGATGTTTCTTCTTGTTATTACTTATATAGACCTACAGTGTTATTGTCAACAATCAAGAAAATAGCAGGCAGATTGACCCCAATAAGAATTTGAATATGCAACCGACACATCTTTTTTACTCTTTGAGTGCATTTATATCAGTGTGTTAAAATCTGTAATGTGAATATTAGGTTTACTCCAGATTTTTCTATTCTTTGTTTCCAACAAGACTCCAGGCATACTGCCCTGCCTGGCTGTACTGTAACTGTCCTCTGACTGTAAGAACATAAGTTGGGTGCTCTGTTGAATGAGGATAACCCTGAGAAGGCTGTCAGCTCGATGCCTGGAGCGGTGCTACTGTGTGTCCTGGACGTCCTCACCCAGCTTGTTCCTATTCGACAGCAGGATGGAGGTGCAGTGGAGTACATGAGGCAGCGCTGCCTGGACCAGCTCCCACCGGGAGATGCTCTGGATGGCCTCTGACAGGGCCGGTGACAACCCGTGGAGCTTATTCTCCACCAGCACCCGCTCAAAGGACTGGGGAGGCAGCCAGAGAGAGGGAGAAAAAGAGACATCAGCCACGATCTAAAGCTGCTTTCTTTGACTATCTAAATGTCCCACATGGCCCCCGAGCGAGGCAGCGCCTGTGGGAGAGACAGAGGCAGCTCTGTTTAGATCCGAAGGGATCTGGAGAAGCCGTCATTATGAATATGAGTTTCCGAAAGGTCTGGCTCCGGGGGTAATAGGAGGAAACAAGGGGAAAAACTAATTTGCTAAATGTAAAATCAAGAGCCCACTTGATTTGCAGGTGCATTAAGGTGAAAAGAGATTACTGTGGAGTAGAGGGCGATTATTTTTACTGCATCACGCACATTTGCATTATGAAATTACTTACCACGCAAGATGCTTCATACTGTTTTCCCAACTTTGGACGCAGAAATGCACTGAAACGTATAAATAACATGCTCCAGTGAGATTTTAATAACATAAATGAAGGTTAAACCTTCAATGTCATCTTGGTTTTTTTTGTTGTTGTTGTTTTTTTGTTTTTTTTTAAAGAAAACATGCATTACCATTCAATTCACTGCAGATAATCCACAGAATATTTATTTTTCCTTGGCCCGCTTGCAGTGTTAATTTGTCTTACAGGTGTGACATCATGCAATCTTCAGCCTTTCACATTTGCAACACACATGCAGCCTCCCCCTCTATTTAATACATCAAATCTCCTCACATATACACAGTTTGAATTATAATAACACAAAACATCTGTTTGAACGCCTATTAGGGTTAGAAATGCAGATGTCATGTCATGTATCAGACACCGCTTGCTGTCATATCATTGATCCTCCGTATTTCCAGCAATGCCAAACACCTGTTATCATTTGCCACTGATGCTCGCACTAACCTGGTTTGCCTCCATAGGAAGGTCTGGATGGGAAACGGTATTCCTTTCCCGCACTCCGGCTCGTTCTCGTCCAGGCTTTTCCTCTTCACCATTTTGCCCGGGTGCTGCCTTCCTGCCTACCCGCCCGCTTGTGTGCGACCACCGGGACGCGCGGCGCTGGCTGCTGGCTCTGCCCAGGTGACCGGCGAGCTTCTCCTCACGACATGATTGGGTTCGTTCTGCGGAAAATGGCTGCAAGTGTCGGTCGATCGGCGGCGATAGAAAGACAGGGAGAGAAGAGAGAGAGAGAGAGAGGGGGGGGGAGAGATAGAGAGAGAGAGAAGAGGGTGGGTGGGTGGGTGGTGAAGAAGGGAGAGGGAGACAGCGCTCTGATTTCAGCACCACCCTCACCGGACAGCGACAGTTGATCGACGTGCTAATTTACTGTCGGCGGAGCTTAAAGACGCAGTGTGCAGCTGGGGACAGATGTTCCTCAATTCTTCCATTAAAAGAAATGCTACAAACAGCTGTACACACGCACCCGGATGGTGCGTTCACCTGAGGGATAATCCGCCATTTGACTATCAACAGGTTGTTTCATAACCCAGGTGGTGGACAAGGTAGTCATAGCTAGAAAAGAGACCACAATTAAGGTTGAGGTGTGTTAAGTGAGAGAGCATCATTTTAAATTGTAATAATTAATTTTGGTAAATGCCTCAACCACCACTGGCACTTGATAGCCAACTTAGCATTGTTAATTTAAATGGAAAATTAAAGTACAATAGTGGAAGATAACGCCAAGTTTTTTTCTTTAAAAAAATAAAATAAAATAAAAAGTAGAGGAATTTCCCTCAACAAAAAAACTGCAATTTTAAAAATGTTACAGCCAAACTAAAACAGTATGTCAGTGCAGCTTCATTGTAATTATGTTAAAAATACCCTGCATACCAGCCACAAATATAAAATGTTTTTTTAACAGGTAGTTAAAGTATTCACAAGCATTTACACTAGTAGACACATTTTGAAGGAAATACAATTATTTTCTCAAAAATGATACAAGACAAGAGAGTGAATCAGTTTTTATTTTCTTTATTTCTGTTTCATCCTGTAGGAGCATTTGTCATCAGTACGTCTCAAACATCGGAAAAGTGTGCACACATCTACAAGGTCTTTTAAATACACTTACACAGGCAAAATGTAGGACTGGGGGGAGGAGGGAGGCGAGAGTATAGGAAGCACAGAAAACACTAGAGGTATAACCGACATCAGGGGAGGTGGACGGGGAGGCAGAGGAGTTGTACAATGGTGAGCAGAGAAATTAGTTTTTTTTTTTAATTTAACATCTTTAATATGATTTCTAACAGCTGCAAGTTGAGGGTGATTTCTGCTTTCACTTCCAGAAAAGTTTTGTCCTACAAAAAAGGGCCAGGTAGCTGCTCTTTCACTGGAATGTTTTCATATAAAGCTTCCACTTTTTAAACTCACTTTTGGCTTAGTCGCCCATTCAAAGAAACATTGCACAACTCTGCAAAAAGAAGAAATGTCACAGAGCCTTTTAGGGAATCTGTGTATCTGACCTTGAAAACTAAAATGCATCCACTCAGGCTTAAAAGTTTAAGAGTGCTCCAAATAGATCTAATTTATGTATCATTTATTTGCCATGCCAGCATAACAGCATCGTTGTAGCCTAATAAAATCACAGCGCTAATGTAGAAACCGAACAAACAGAGCAGCCAATTGGTTTGCATTAACAAGAACTATTGAAAAGCTAGCCTTTTAGCAACACAACTGCATTAGCTTACGTGCTAATAAGCCAGTGCAGCCACAGGGAATGTACAAAAAACTGTAACAACTTCCACTACAGTGACATATATATAAAAAGAAAACACAATTTGTCCAACAATTCAGCACATATCAGAAAATCATGAACCAACCAACCAACAGAATTCATGTCGTCACATTAGCATACATGCTAATCAGCCATTCTTCTGCAGGAACAGAAACACGCCATGTCCACTCACGCAGTTGTAGCTTTAAGACGCTGTATCTTGCATCCTTTAAATTCTGGATGGAGATAATATATGAGTTGATTTTATTGGAGTGGGACGTGATGCTTTACAAGCTACAAAAAAAAGACAAAAAAAAACCAAAACACTGTACAATCGTAAAAACCGCTCAATGCCTTCTCAGACAGAAACACCCGCTCAAATCGTAACATCCTTACAATCAAGCTAGGAAGGACAAAACAAAAAAATCCCATATTTCAGTGGAAAAAAATAATTACAAAGAAATAAAGGAGTGGCTGGGCATTTTCTTTTTTTTAAGGGAGTGAATGGAGAATGATTCCGTTTCTAAAATCTTGCTGGAAGGAATGGAAAAGCCGTTGATGGACGAGAAAGTCGATCAACTACAACTGTGGGATCGAGAGTAGGTGTCATGTTGCGTTTAAGGACCGTGGGAGAACACTGGATGAGTGAATGATAGGAGGAGGAGAAGTGATGGTGTGGGGTTTTTTTTTTAAAGGGGGGAACCGAATCAGACAGCTCATAAGCCCTGTTTGGCGAGGGCGGCGGTGACGTCCTGGGCCAGCGTGGAGAGCTGCGGTGACTCCAGGTTGATGCTGCCGGTGGAGGACAGACGAGGGGAAGTGCCACCCGTCTCGACGCCGGGGGAGTGGGTGACGATGATTTCCGCGCCATGATCCACCCGAGCTTTGGCTGTTTCACGGAAAGACAGTTTGTGGCTCTCGATCTGGAGGAAAAGCTCGAGTCAGGCATGTTTCCTTAAGGAATCTCTGAGCGACACATATTTGTATTCATTTGATTTATTTGTTACCATGACGTTCCCGCCTCCAGGAGTGTGGCTGGTGTTGCCCAGGGAGCCGATCTTGGGCTGGGCCTTGTCTTTAAAGTCCAGCTTCACATTCTCAATGCGCACGTTGCCTCCGCCTGGGGACAGGACAGTCAGGGGGAGAAGAAAAGTGTCAAACCCGAGAGGCATCAAGAGTACCCAAGAGTATATGAATGATTTTGAGAGTAGAAAGTTTCACTCGTAAGTTTCCTTTCAGAAATTAGAGCTAAAAAAAAATGCTACAGCTGTTGTTGTTCAGCACCTGGTCTGTGGCGGATGTTGGACATGGAGCCACATTTGGAGGTGACGTGGCTCAAGTCGATCTTCTTGGTCTGGATTTGGATCTGCAGGTAGCAACAGAGAAACACAAAATATTTTAAATAAACAAGGCAAATCTGAAGATAAGGGCAGACTGGGTCGATCAGAGGCATCTGCACAAGAGATTTCAGTTCCAGTGAAGGGGGGGGGGGGGAGGGTGTAGAAGGAACTGCCACACAGCAAACAGGATCTACAGGATGCTACGGGGAGCAGGTGCTTCAATTAAACTTAATTGTCCATGGGTGATAGGAATTATGGTGAGTACAAACACAGTTAAAAAGACAAGGAGACATCCCGGCTTGCTGTGTTTACACTGTGCACAGACACTGTTTGTCGAGCATGAAACACACATTAAAGATGAATTCAATGTGCTTTTCTGCTGAGTCACTCACGTTTCCGCCTCCCGCCGCGTGTTGGATCTTGTCCAGGGAGCCACACTTCGCCTGAACGTGGCTGAAGTCCAGTTTGACGCTCGGGATCATGACCTGAGAATGACAGAAACATTTTCTATTTTTTTTTTTTCCCCCAGGATCACCATGTCGGTTTCTCAAAACTGGATCGAGGGAGAGCTTAAACATGTCCCACTTCCTCCCTCCCTTCATGCTCGAAATAATCCCCCAAAAAGTGTCCCAATTTTAAATCCACGACTTATCAATCTGCCGGCGCTCACTTTAGCACGAGGAGAATTGAATTGGACACTGATCTAGAATTTAAAAAAATAAAAAAAAAAGATGAAGCTCTTTTCAGAGGCATTTATCAGACTGAGGAAATGTGCTCGTTCAGCGCTGCAGCCATTGAGTCTTGATCTTGTCCCTGTTTTTTTTTTTTTTTTTTTTAGAGCAGAGTTGTTAAAGCAGCCTGAAGCATATTTGGCTTTAATTCCCAAGTGCAACATCTTCCATGCTACATAAGAACAACACAATAAATACTTCAATTGCACAAACTAAAATCATGTTTCAGAGGAGTTTAGAGTTTTTCATCCTGTTGTCGATGTAACATGGACATCTTGCACTTAGGAAATAAACCTGCAGATGTGAAGACAGATGAACATATAAAAGCAGCGTGAGAGAAAGTCTCGAAGATCCAGCTGAAAAAAAAAAAGAGGAAGAAAGAAAAGAAAAGGAAGAGAAAAGGCGTACATACATTGCCTCCTTTGGGCGCGTGCCTCAGATTATCCTTGGAGCCGCACTTTGACTGAACATGACTGAAGTCCACCTTCTCGTGTAAAATTTGAACCTAAAACAAAATTGGATCATAAAAAAAAAATAGAAAAATCTATCTAATGTGCCTTGTTTGCAAAAGTGAGCTATCAAAGTGTCTAAACATGCATTTTTATATTTAATATGCTATGAATGAGCTTTGTGCTTATGTAGAAAATGCTGGGAATGTTGGTGGCTTAGATGGGATTGTTTGTCTCTTTCCTTTGATTCAGTCCTTTAGGATTATCATTCACTGATTATGTTTACATGCACACAAATATCCCACTAAAGTACCCTGGGTAAACTGGTTTTTAACTACGTGAACGCATGACATCAACCTTGATGCAATATGCATATAACCACTAGGAGCAGTGTAGGGTTGTTATGGTGATGAGGTCAGATGTTGCAACATTGGAGACACCAGAGAGCCGCTACAACACTGGCGGAAAGTTTTGAAGAAACGTTTTTCTGATGAAGTATGCAACTTCTGCCGAGATCTGAGAATCGACAGAAATAGCGCCTTGCATGTCGCCATGTTTGTTACATTACCCATGGCCAACAGTGTGCAACGCATGTGTTAAGAACAGAATGCACATTTAGATATTCTAAGAAGATCGTCATGCTGATCAGCTCATATTGCATCTTGACTTTTCAAAGTGTCTGTTTTGGTACAAACAAAAGCATGATCCCTCCCTGGCTTCCTACCAGCAACATGTTTTGTAAAAAAAAACTAAAAAAAAAACTGCAGTTTGTAAGGTGGCCGAAACTGAAACTGTGGGAAAATGCTGCTAAAAATACAAATGTTCAGTTTGCAAAAAAGAAAATCGGAGCTTCACATAACGCAAAAATGATCTCATTAGTAGAGTTAAACCTTAGTGTGACACTGAATATATGATACACCTATGACTAATTACAAGTGCAATTTCAAATAGGAGGGAAGATGGAAAGGTTCGAGGAAAAACATACAGAGCCCTGACAGCGAGCCTTCACGACAGTCTACACTGACCTGACCTGGATTCTCCTCACAGCTTTTCTCTAACCTGCACTCAGAGACACACACACACACACACACACACACACACACACTTTGCCTGTTTCTTTTCCTCCCTCGCCTGTAGCTGTCGCAGCACAGACAGCTTCAAGGTCAAGCAATGACAAAGCACTAAACCCAACAATAAATCAAACTAAAACTATTATCTATGTGTGTCCTTTTTGAACATACTACAGATGACATCATGACTCCAGGTACGGACAATCAGAGCATGAATCACAAGCTGCATTGAAGAATCTTTTTTTCTAGGAATAAAGAAAAGATGTCACTGGTCTCGACTCTTGCGTGTTGTTTTTTTATACGTTGCAATATGATACCATAGTGTTTAGTATGATTCTGGTCGCCTTGGTTACCTCTGATGGAGATATTTCATGTTTTTTTCTTACTTCTTTGAAAAATAAAACAATAGAGTCAACATATAAAAATATAAATACAGAGTTAGTACAATAAAATATTCACTAAAGTTTAGGTTGAGTTTCCTCATTAAGTAGAATTTTTGAGATTCTATTTTGTTCTTTACACTCTCATTCAGTGTTATGCCACAGGGGAAGGGTCCTGAGTATCAAATGAATATGACTTTGTGAGGTCAAAGGTCTCTAAATCATCCCTCCAACGTGACATCGGAGCTTCAAACTGTGCGTTGCTGAGCTGCAGTTCATCACAGACCGTCCTTCACAAAGCCTTTCGTGCTGCTCCTTCAAGCCGTGAGTCACCCAGCTTCATTAAAAATTTCTGCTCTGCCCGATGTCACATTTCTCCACAAAGAAGGAAAAGAAGAGCTGGGGGGGGAAAAAAAAAACCTCAACTCCTCCATCCATCACAGGGTTAATTAAAGGTCTCATCTCTGTCTGTTGCCGTGGTTATGTGATACATATTTCTGTAAGTCTACATGTCTTTTAATTTACCCTTCAAAATGAGTACTTCTTAAAAACATGTTAATTGAAATTTGAACTCTCCTGGCTCTTTTTGGGGGATGTGGCGTTCAAGTGATGTGTTTGAAACCATAAAATAAGAGTCTAAAAGTGACTGTAGGTGATATATTTTCCATTCTTTGCCCTTGAAGCAACTTCTCAATAAGTAATTCAGACTGCCTGCAATTATTAATACTCAGAGCCGGAGGGAAATTCCTGCACAGTGTTGACGAGAGCAGATCCCCGGGGCCATTATTCTGCAGGTTGAGTCTACCTTGTGAGGAACATTCTTAGGAGGAGAGCTATCGTTTGTGTAAATTTGCTCCTCAGACGTCACCATATGGCTTGTTGTGCATTCTTTTTTGTAGACATGGAGGACTTTAAACAGAGGTAAAAAAAAAAAAGAAAAAGGAGAAGGAAGACAAAAGGGAAAGTCAGGGGAAGAGGCCGGAGGCAGCCGGTGACGGTTCATCGGGACTGACAGCAGAGAGGGAGAGAGGACAGCTGGAGGAAGAGACGGCGGCTTTGGAGTTAGACAGTGAGTGAGCGAGACGATGTGGGAAGAGATATTAGAACATTGTCTGACATTTCTATAACTCACAGCAGAGGAAAAAAACACAACAGATAAATCACTTTCAACACTTCCATTTTCTATCTCTACAGAAGCTGATACCAGTGTGCCTGTATCTGTCAATGGACGCTTCACAGTGGAGTCACATTATGAATCAAATACTTTTTTAAAGCTTTAAGTCTGATGCATGAAATGTAATCACTTCTATGTGTCTTTTTGACATCATGTGTTTTTGATTAGTAGTGTATTAATATCTATCTTTAACCAGTACTCTAATCAAGGTGTGAATTATAAAAATATGTAAACACAAGCAAATCCACTTACTCAAACACACACCAAGCTACGCATATGTTATATGTATTGAATATTGAAAGCATTTAAAGCTTTTTAAATACACTTAAATATTGAGTGTATTTAAAATGAATAGTATAACTTTATCTGTGCTGCCCCCTTGTGGCAGAATTCAGAAAATGCATTACTTTTTTTTTTAAATGAAGTGTGTGACTCCCTGCTTTGATGACATGTTACCTGTCCGCCTTTTGGCTGGTGCTTGAGGTTGGATGTCGACCCGATCTTGGACTTTACATTCTTCAGGTCAGGCAGGGGCTGATTGAGGACCTTCAGCTGCCGCTGGGCGGAGGACGGGGACTTCGGTGGGGTTCGGATCACCGCCACCTTCTTCTCCTGGAGGACGCTGAAGGACTTGGGCGTGTGGCTGCCGGGGGTGCGTGAGCCAGGAGTGCGGCAGGAGTAACTTGGGGGTGTGCCGGGTGTGACGGCGGTGGAGCCAGGGGTGGAGGCGCCGCTGCGGACTGATCGGGAACGAGCCGATTCTGTGCCTTGAGAGAAGAAGAGATTACAATGATGAGAGTGATTTTATTTTTTAGAGACAGAAAAAGGCAGACAGATGGAACAAGGCAGGAAGACAGAAATAGAAAGTAAACATCAGAGCAACAGATGAATTAGAGTGTGGTGAGCTTTATCTGCTTTCTGATGATGAGGAGGAGAAATGACACATGGAGCTGTGAAAGCTCCACTAAACAAACAACACAGGTTAAACAAAGGAGTGTGAAAACACACACAGGCAGCTGGATGCATTGAACACAGGTGGCTTCTTGTTGCTGGGATACTGGTGTAAGACAAATGGGATTCTAGAGAAGCACGTAGCACCTTGTTATGTTTCCAACCTGCTCTCTGATGACGTAACTGCAGGTTTGGTAAGATTTGTTGAGAAGTTGGACTAAATTAGAATCAAAGCTGAATAAACAAGGTTGCAAAATCAACTTATTTCTAATTATTTCACATTTTAAGTCTTAATGTTTCTAATTTCACTCTTTTACTTCAGTTAATAATACTTTCCCCATCAGTTTTACTTCCCATCATCCAAGATTTATTATCCCATGAATAATGAACACTTAATTCAACTCCAGACTGACTAATTTTGAGTCAGATTTTGCAATATGTATAAACTTTACCCCCCTAAAATAAGCACCTTAAATCACAATTTGGACATCAAATGAAGCCACTGTGGTTAGCTTTTCTAATATGGAGAGCTATGGGCCAAAAATGAGCTACTAGGTGGTCTACCCGCCATACCTGTGGCTCTTCCAGACCTGTTGTCCGCTCTGGACTGGAACGCTTTGAGAGGGAAGAGGTAAAATGAAAGAGCAAGGAGCAAAAAGAAATCAGGAGAATAAAAGGGCAGAAGGTGTAAGGTGGTAGGAGTTAAAATTGAATAAAATGATAAACAATAAAGTGTCTGAGTAAAGTCATTAGTACAAGGGGAAAGTGAGTTCATTCTGGAGGCAAAACAAGCTATGCTGCAAATGTGTGTGTAGTCTCACAGGTTGGCCTGGAGGGGGTGCTGTTGTCGTCCTGTTCAGCAGCAGGGATGTGGCGCGTCAGAGACTTGGCAGGCCTGGGCAGGGACGACCTTTTCTCGGGGCTGCGGTATGCTCTCTCCTGAGTGAACACACATGTATAAAATGTCAACACAAACACAACACTCGTTGTCACTGCTTGGTTATTGCTTAGTCGTTCACAGGTCGTTTCTCGATCATTGCTTTGTCATAGCTGATCATTGCATGGTTACTGCACGGTCATGGTCTGTTAATTGACTGGTCTTTGTTTGGTCCCTGGGTGGTCACTGGACTTTTTGTGGTCATAGCCTGTTCATAGCTTGGTCACTGCTCGTCATGGCCTGGGATTTGTTCAGTTGTCACTTGACGATTGTGTGGTAATTGTTTGGTAGCTTCTTAGTAAAGCACTGGCCATTGCTCGGTTGTCACCTGATCATTGTGAGGCCATTTTCTGGTTATTGCTCGGCCATTGCTTAGTCAGTGTGTGGTCATTTGTTCTTTGCTACCAGCTACCTACTACTTTAATGTCCCCTCTTTTTACCTGCTCTCGAACAGTTTTTGGCAGAGGGGCCTTGCGGGAGCATGCAGAGGCAGGGCGGGCCACATTGAACTCCGCCTCCTCTGGAGGGTTCCGTTTAACGCTACAGGCAGAGCTGGGCCTGGGAGGCGGGTATTCAGCCGCCCGGCGCTGAACCGCCAGCTTTAATAGAACAGCCCGTGTGGGACTCTGGACCAAAAGCCAGGACAAGAGGCGGGGAAGCATGCAGATTCAGGATGGAGGGAAGATGTTGCCAGAGAGCAGGATGGGGTGACAAACAGATGGAGAAGTTTGAGATGGGATGGAATGGAGATGAAATGTACCTCTATGTGTTTTAAGCAAAGTTGTCAGCTGAACATTAAGAAGTGACGGTCATGTGTGACTCAATGATGATTTTTAAGGAACGCTAGACAAGTTATGAGATGTTTAAACAAAGGACACGAATGAAAAGATGGAACTTGTGGAGTGGAGTGAAATGGAGTCAGAAAAAGACAACATTTGTGGAACAGTGGTTGGAGGTGGTTTGTGAGAGCCCCTTTGACCTTGCTTCACTTTTTAAGCGAAAGACATGCACATGACCTTGTCTGACTTCCCTTGCATATATTCATTCATACTCACAGATTTTCTCTGCCAAGAATGGGGCAAGCAAAGAGGCAGACATGCAAGAAAAAAATAAATGCAACATACAAACAAAAAACAAACACGTGCATGCATAATTGAAAAAGAGATTATTAAATGATTCATGCAATAAATCCCACGAGAGAAAGTAATACTGTACACACACATAAACCTTCATTTAGACACTAACACAATAAGGAATGATGATTGGCACAGCACTACTTACAGTGGTCCTCTCCCTGGACTGGTGGGCCACGCTGAGGGGCTGATGGCTTTCCATACCTATGAAGAAAGAATCCAGCTGTAATGACCAATGTAAACCAGCAAGAGGAGACATTTAGTAGCGTGTATTTTCACAGCGAAAAACCACACATTCACATTCACACCTGCACTCTAACAGTCCAAAGTGTTTGCTGCACTGTGTTTGCTGTAGTGTTGCAACAGCACCCAGATTGTCAGAATCAGTGAAACAACCTCTATAGATGTTAAATAAGCAGCCGTCACTCATTTGTAAACCCTTTCACAGCAGCTGAGCACACAAACAACCTTCGACATGCAACTGACGATCAGCATATTTTCATTCAATTGGCAGAAAGTGAGCAGAAATAAACATGATTATGAGGCCGAGCAGGAGAACAAACTCCATGTTTGACAGAAATAAAATGGGGGAAAAAACCCCCCAAAAAATAAACAAGACAGAGCAGTAGAGTAAAAAAAAAAACATGACGTGTTACATGGGCAAGCAGCACATGATGTTTGCCAGCTACATTGCACCTTCTTGATTCCTCAACAGGCCATCAATAGAGAGAGGGCAAAATGGCAAAACCTTAAAACACCTCTGAACAAATTGGTACTGTCATGTGGGAATTAGTTTGCAACATTTGTATCCTCAAGCTTTTGGTGATTTTATGCAGACAAAACCAGTCTTCAAATATTAGGAGAAAGGTTGCATTGTTCACATTAACACTTTGTTGCACTCTCTCTATCACGGCACCAATTCCCTGGTGAAGAGTGTTCACCTGTGGCCTTGCGTCTAGCAGAGCCGTGAAGCAGAGCAGGCCTAGGATGTCTGGCCGCCACTCTGGCTACACTCTTTCGAGATGGAGAACGACTTTGGAGGGCTAACACCTTATTCTGGTCAGCCCTCCTCACGACTACTGAAGAGGAGAGACAGAATTATACCAACAAGTCAAACAAATTTGGTTGCAGAGAAGCAAATCTGTGCTAAACACGAAGTAACTTTGCTGCTGAGTACAAATAGAAAGTTACATCAGTTAAAGAGGGGTACACAAATTGCTTTTAGCCAACGATACGTTTTGAACCTTTTTTCTTCTTGATCTCCTCTCTTGGTGGACGTTGGCTGGGTCCTTTTCGAAACACTTTACCCTCAGTAGTACCAGGACGGCCCCTTCCTCTGCCAGGGGCCCGTTTAGCGGGTTTGTCCACCACAGGTGCACTGATAGGACTCTGGATCTGAGGAAGGGCTTCGATTTGCTCTGTCACGATACTTTTGTCATCATCTGCAGTGAAGAGGGGTTAAAAGAGGGCTAACTCTCCACATTGCTAGCTAGTTAGCGGCTAGCTTAGTACAAAAGACACATTTAAATTGACTATCAAGGAGTCTTAAGATAGTTTTTGCTACAAAATATCTTTGGTAAACATTTAATGCCTTAAAGGTTATTTAACAAGTGAGTAATTCATTAATTTGATAAGTTCTGGGTACCTTGTGAGTCAATCCAGCCACTGTCTGTATCTAGGATGGAGACATCCATAGTGGTTTCATCGTTAGCCACTTGGCAGGAAACGTCTGAGGTCTCCTCCACTTCCTGACCAATCTCAATGTCTTTCTCCTCCCCATCCTTACCCAACCTCTCTTCCCTGTTACCATCATCTTCTTTGGTTTTGAACTCCCTCTCTTCAAGTACCTTATCGGAACAAACTTCCTCCACTTCTTCCCCAAGTAGTTGGTCCTTTTCTACCAACTGAACCTTATCTTCACTCTGTTCATCCTTACTTATATGTGCTACTTTAGCCTCCTGCATTCCATCTTCTCTACCACCTTCAACCGCTTGATCATGCTCCGAGCATGGAGACAGGTGTGAACTGTCCGTGGCAGGCTCCCCATCACTGTTGTGGGCACTACGACTCCATTCTTCTGCTCCAGACTTTGGATCTTCATCCACCAGCTGATCCTCTACCATCAGCGTTACCTGTACTCTCTTTTGCTCTACCGTCCCAATATCTCCGATTGCTTTATCTTTCTTGGAGAGCACAGGCACTTCAGGTTCCTCCATCATCTCTTGAGGCTCTTCAGCAATCTCAATATCATCGTCTTCATCTGCTTCTTCTTCTTCTTCTTCTACTTGGGCTTGTGGTATGATGATAATTGGGGAGGATATTGTTGGCTTTGGTGAACTTTTATCTTTTGGTAACTTCAATTTATCTTCAAAGGGCTTCTCAGTGCTTAAATCCTGACCAGCTGTGGAGGTTTCTTGCTTTTCTTTTCCATCCAATCTCACAGGTATCCCACCGTCACCTGTTTCTGTGCCCTCTACTAAAGACCGATATGGTAAAGGTATGTTTTGGTTTTCCATTTCTTGGTCCTCACTGGTTTCCTTCCATACAGATTTCTCCAATTCCATTTCTAACTTGGTGGCTCTATGATCAGTCCCCTCAGACTCTGGCTCGTTCTTTCCCTGGTCCTCTGGTAAGTCATCTTTCCTTGGCTTCAGTTCAGTGGCTTGGGTTTCTGATTTTGTATCATCTGGGGATCTGGGTGTTGGAGTTCTGATTCCAGTTTCCGAAGAACTGAAAGTAAAGGAGATGTCTGGTGGGATAGGAGATGCCTCTCTCGAGGGGTCTTTTTCAACATCTACCTCAGGGATTGCTTGGATCTGTATGTCACCAGGTAGGCCTGTCTCCAAACGAAACTCAGTCAGTCTGTCTTTTGTAGAAGTCATCGGTATTCTTAGGCGATCAGGTTTTATTCCGCTTGGCACAGCTCTTTCAAGAATCAAGGAAGACTTTACTGGTGTATCTCTCTTTTCAAGCACTATTTTTTGAGCAATCTCAGGGACAGTTCCTTTATGATCTTCTTGTTGCTCTGCCTTTTGAACATCCTCAACTACTTTTGTGCCAAGTTCCTCCTCGACCTCACTCTCTACAGATGGAAAACGCTGGTGCGGGGAGTCTCCTGGACTTGGTACATCAGCAGGAGAAGGCATAGGCCCCGAGTACTCATTGAAAACACAATAGCCCAGTTCCTCTAGCTGGCTTTCCTCTCCTACCTCTTCCGAGGTTTGATCCCCCAAGGCAAGCTTGGCCAAAGATCTCTCTACCAAAGCGGATACATTGCAAGGCATGGACTTTCGTCTCATGTGATCAAGCTCCTTCCTCTCGATTGATGGAAGGGCTCCAGCCAGGTCCAACATCTCAGAGAGGCTGCCCGTACGTTCAAATCTAGAAATAGAAGTATTTTCTTCGTTGTTGGATATATCTTCAAAGGACTCAGTGGTAGTTTGTGTTATGGTAACAGCTGGAGGAAACTGACATTGGCTTTCCACTGATGGTGTCGAAGGGTATACCTCAGGTTCATCAAAACTTCCACTAATTGGACCCAAGCTCTCTGAAAGGGCTTTTGTCTTCTCTCCCTTCACCGTGAGCCCTGCCGAAGACCCAACGCTAATGTTTAAGGAAATACTTTGTTCCAAAACAAAGCCAGAAGTTGTTTTTTGAATCGTCTCCTGCTTTTCCTCAGGCTTCTGCAAATTGCTCTTGATTTCACCTGTGAAGTGTGTCTCTGTCGCTGTGCTGAGTTCGTAATAGCTCTGGGCTTGTGAAGAATCTTCATGGGTTTTTGATGTCTCGAAGTAGGATTTTGCTCCAGTTTCTGGAGCTGATGAGTCTTTGACCTCTGTAAGTAGTTCTGGACCTGACTTGATGCTATCTTGCTTACAAATGTCAGTCACTGGTGGCTTATCCAACGTATTGTCCATGCTGCTATCTTGACATTCCTTATTTATTGTCCCTGCTAATTCTTTGATTTCACATGTTTCTGATTTGCTTGTTAGGGTGTTATCCTCGCTTTCTTCCTCCTCACAGCTAGGCAACGCTTCTGCAAGTGAAGGTTGTTTTGTTTCTTTTGCTTCAGACTCCATAAGCGGGTGAGTCATTGCAGACTCTTCTACTATATCCTTTTCCTCTTGGGTACCCTTCTCAATTGAGGAGGTTTCAGAGAGCTCTTTGTCTTTTATTGATGTGGAGTGAGGTTCAATCGAGGCAACATCTTCTCCCTCAGCTGTTGCAACTGTACACTCCTGACGAATGGATGCCTCTTGAGTTTCCTCTTCTTTCACAGCAGACTCACACGAGGCCTTACTGACATGTTCTTCTGGCTGGTCTGTGAGTTTGAAAGGATACTGTACAACCTTGTGCTAGGGCACATTAGTTTAAAGCTTTGCTTGAAGCATCCACAAAAGCCAGCCAATACAGTAAAGCCGAGGCCCTCTGCACATAGATACAGTAGCTCTCCATCAAGCAAAACACACAGCGTAGTGTCTTTTGCAGCAGGCCACAACAGCACAGGGGAGGTTTACAGCACCTTAGATAGCGTGCAGAACTGGAATGAAGGAATGAGTTGCATGATGTTAGATGATAAGAACTACATTGTCAAACATCAATTTAATTCCTATTGTAATAGACAACGATTGACAAATGCGGTCAAACTGATGATTAAGATTTATTTGATGTTTTTAAATGTTGATGGTGTTATCACAGTTTCTACTAAGGCGCAAAAATACTGTGATGTGAATTTATTGGGGATATTATTTATTCTTTAATATAGAGAAGGATGATGATACAATCCAAATAAGGCTGGAATTTATTGCCCAAAGTTTGCCTTGAGGAACAATAGGAAAACAAAATAATCATTTGCCTTTGCATGAAATGAAAACAACATTGAAACTCAAAGCAAGTGAAATACAACAGACTTAAAATACATTCACAATGTCCCCCCCTGCAGGTGGGTGTACTCAGAAACACTCTCTTGCACACAATATCTAAGCAGAACCCACAAGAAAGATATACAGACAACTTGTTCTTGCAACACTCAAGTCTACAATGCTCCACAGTTCAGACAGTGATATTTGCATTTGCAATGTAGCTGGCAATACAAAAGTGCAGAAATGATCAACTACAGTATGGTTGATCTGGTGCTCTTATGTTGCTCCAAATGAAAAGCAAATGGTTATGTTTGCATGAAAAAGCACAAAAATCTAACTGCTATGCCACTTTATTCTGCACATGGCAACTTGAAGTATTGCAGCAGAAGCTGAAGGATTTAGAAGCAAGAAACTACGGGAGGGTTAGCAGCAAGGCTTGAAAAACAATCACAGTTCAGAAATCAGGAGAGGAAAGTTTTTGTAGCATTCACCTCAACACACTTTCATAGATGAAGGATCAACAGTTGCTCTCACATACCATAAAATCACACAATGAGATTGGAAGTATGCAAAACCCATGAAACCACACACACCTTGTTGTGATGGACTCTGTTCAACTGGATGACTTCCTCCATTGAGGACCTCAGGGATCTGGGCTTGCTGGCAGCCCAAAGCTTGGGTCTCTGCTAAATAATCTGTCTGCTCTAAGAGCAAATCTCCAGGCTGCTCATATGCCACCTCCTCTGGGTAACTTTGGGGCTCCTCTGGAGCCTCCTCCTCTTCCTCTTGTTGACTGACAACCTCTACTATATCTTCTTTGAGGGGAGCGGGGAGGGAGACACATAGATGAGACATGTAGGACAATAACACTGGGTTTACATGGGTTACAAGTGGAGTTGTTCAGATACCATTTTTTCTTCCTGATACAGATTCTTATACCTAGTCGAGTATTTGCTGTTACTGAGTACCTTCTGATACAAGAGCCTTAAAAATATATTAATTTTATTGGTAAATCAGGGTGTTACTATGCACTAAACTCAGGATATGACACGAATAGAAGTTTCTAATGGCAGCTATTATGCACACACAGATATTATTTCCAATTAACTGATGTTTCAAAAAGAAGGGAACGAGTGACATTTCAGTATAAGAGGCTTTTCCGATCTTTTTCTTTGGTATCAGAACAACTCTACTTGTGGTTAAAGACACTTTCAGCTTTGATGGAGATGCATGTGATGCAATCAAACACCTCCTGGTTTACTTTTCATAGATTAATGGATCACATTCATCTAAAAAAGGAAAACAATACTCAGTGCATCTAAATACAGTTGTAGTAACAACCGACTTCATCCCTTAATAAAAACCTAAAGATGTTTGCAACTCATTTTGAAACATATCCAATTTTTCACTACAAATCTTTAACAGTGTAAAATGTAATTCTTCTGTTGATTATAATTATATAGCATTAGATCTGAAACCATGCAGTGGGACTATCTGATTCTACAGTTTGATGATTGCATGCCACATGCAAAAAGGGAACGATCAGAAGAACAGACTGCGCTGTTCTCTGGGAGATAAAGAGCTGAAAGTCAATCTGTGATTTACTCGTTGAGAAAATCAACACACAGAATGAAGAAAGGAACAACAGAGGAGATGATCTGAAGGGGGGAAGCAGATTAGTGAGATGAAGGGCTCCAGTGGCAGGTTGAGCAGAAGTAAGTGTGTGTTTTCTAGCTATGATATGCAGTGTTTTCTCAAATAACATACTATTATGTGTTAGAAAGCGGCTATTGAGCTGTTATGACTAAAATAAAAAGGTGTGTGAACAAGACAGGGCAGTGTGTTACATGCTGCAGACTCCTCAAAGGTGATATGACGAGAAGCTGACATGCAAAGAGAAAGTGACCACTCGAGATTAACCAATAGGCGACCAAAAGAAAGAGGAGAAGTTTTTCTAACCATGCGAGTGGCTGCCATGTTTTTCCTAATCTTGTGACACCCCTTAAAGCTGTGACCTTTTTGACATGTTTCCAACCACTCTCTGCACCATTCACTCTCTCATCCTGAATGGGCGGAGCGGTCAGGAGTGTGTGTAGGTGTACCTTGTGCCACAGGCCCAATCTGCTCAGCGGATGGAGAGGGGGGAGGGGAGGGAGGCAAATTGGCTGAGTCATCCACTGCGAAGGGAGAGAGAGGGAGAGAGAGGGGGAGAGAGAGAGAGAGAGAGAGACAACACAGGGGAGACAAGACGTGGATGGGAGGAAGGAAATGAAAAACTAATAACAGAGCCGACCTTATCTCTGTGGGTGGCCTTGCTTTTGCGTTTGATACAATACATGTTCTGTGTGTGTGTGTGTGTGTGTGTGTGTGTGTGTGTGTGTGTGTGTGTGTGTGTGTGTGTGTGTGTGTGTGTGTGTTTGTGTGTACGTGTGTGGATGCATATCCCACGCTCTTTTAGGGTTTGATTATGAGCTAGTTTGGGCTTAATATCCAGTGCAGATGCAAGCAGACAGAGTACCAACTTACCTCAGATGGTGTTCAATGATAACAAAAACACAAAATAGAACTCAATATTCAGAATCTACCATATAATCAATGAAAGTCAAAGCACTATTCACATGAAAAATGATGATGAAAAATGTGGGAATAAAGACAGCCTGTCTAGACATTTTCCCCATTTCATCTACTCTAACCTGTCTCCACTATCACTTCCTCTTTCTACCCCTCTGGATTCCCTATCTTTTCTAATTAGGCTTGGATTAGTGACTGTGCAGACAACCATTTAAATAAACACACACACTACGTTAACTTGTAGCTTTTTTAGCATGCATATCAGTAACACAAAAGCTCTTTATTTGTTCTAATCCATGATTCATTCTGCATGGCCATATTCTGCAGCTACTGCGGCCTCAACAGAGAGTTTTCTCTCCTTTACCTCCTCATGTCATTTTTGTAAATATGTTGTAAAGTTGTTGTACATGAGTTAAGATTTTAAACTTTGCTCAGTATTGTGGTAATCCCATTTTATCACAGACACACTGAGCAAATCATTGTAATTCATGTCCAAAGTTATCGTCAATAAGCAGCAAAAAAAAAAAAAAAAGACATTTAAGTCGAGCACACTCAGACATTAATTTGGGCTCTAAAAGAAAAACACAGAAAACATAATTGCAGCTCATATGCATTCCTATATGGAACAAGTTAATGGTGAATATGGGTCCCCTTAATATAAAATGCTCAAAATACTACAACCAGTTCCTGCTCTGAGTTGTTCATTATGGATATGATAAACTAGTTTCATTTTTAAGACCTAATAACTTTTCACTTTCAGCCAACTACATCCTCTTCATCCAGAGCTTCAGGGTGTTTATCTTGGATATTCAATGCATTTTTGAGGGGCTTTTACCTTCTGCAGCACCGCTACAGAAAAGGATCCGTTTTAGGGATTGACTGTTTTGCACCATGGAGACAATCAGATTTACCCACAGCTGCAGACCCATCCAATCAATGTCAGTAATCCACTGATGCATGCCTCGTACACACTTGCAAAACACACCCTGTCTGTGTTTCTACCTGTCGTTCCAGGGTGTGCAGCTGCCCCGCCGTGGTATCCGTTCTCCCTGTACGCAGAGCTGTAGGCGGAGTAGCCATTCTCGCCGTTCTCCTGGCCGTTTGAGGCCCAGTGCTCGTCTGGCTGTCGACCGTCTGCCATGCCTGCCTGCTGGGACGCCGGGGAGGGGACGCGTCACCTGACGGCGCAAAGGAAAGGAAAGATAATTATGAGTTTTGCAAAAGGAGACGAATGGAGATAAGTTTATTGTAAATGGTTAGAGAATGAGAGGAGTCAAATCTGCAGCAGTTGCTCAAAGAGAGCAGACACATGATGCTGAAATCAGCCACCAGAGGGAGTAAGATGCAACATTTGTTTTTCTCTGCCGGCACATCTAAGTGGTCTTTGTCTCAGCATCCACGTGCTAAGACAGGAGGCAGGAGGATTTCCATATCAATTCTACATTCATTTTTACACTTGAAGAGAGGATGCCAGAGCGAGTCCTTCTTAAAAGTGGACTGAAGTGTTTTTTTTCCCCTCTGAGCTTAACAGGTGAAATGTCCCCTTTCGAATTTGCACTGATTACCATCCGTCCAAAACACAACAAAGAACACATTTGTAAAAGACATGATCCATATTTGTCATATATGGTCCAATTAAGGCAAAAATGTTTAGGTTCACTGCAGCAGGCAGCGGGAAAAAAGCCTTTGAACACACCCTTCATATCCCCCTCACCAGTGATAAGGAGGCAGTTACTATGGCAACCAGCCCAGGTCTTATGGGGGTCCAGCAGATGGGTTTGACAGGCTTGCCCCATTCACACAACAAAGTGCTTCTTCACACACACACACACACAAATCCATGACAACAAGTGCACCACATGAAAGAGAAGCAGCAGCTATTGTCTTAGATTTTAATAAAGTGCTCTTAAAAAGCTCTTTTCCACCAATTAGAACAGCCAATCAAGTGTGCACTACTACGGTATCTACATTCTAATCAAGCATGTACCCTCATAAAGGGACCCCCCTTTTCCCTCTAGAGGAAACACAAAACGCTGCTTTTTAAACAAGATTAGCAGGGGGCCCCGCCTCGCCTGGCAGGCTAGCTAGCTAAATAGCTTCATCAAACAGCTGCGGCTAATTTCATTGTAACAAATGATCACTGGGTTCCTTCCTCATCCTGCGGCTCGCTTCTCTGGTCCCTTTCTTCTTTCTAATAACTGTAGCTTTTCTTTTACCTCCATTTTCTGCAACTGAAAAGTCTGACGCCACTTTCTGCTCAAAAAAATCTTTGAACCGCAAAGCATGATGGTATGTATTGCTCGGATAGTGACCATCGGCCAATGTGTAACTTATCTTTCTTCATGTTTTTTTTTTTTTTTTTTTAGCTCCAAAGCCTGAACAGATACGTTAGCCGTGCTTTAGCTGCCCTTTCCCTCCCTTTTTGTCTACATTTTTATTTGCCAGTTTGACTCTCTATCTTACACGCCTTCCAAACTCGTGTTCCCCTTTTTACTCACCCTAACCTCGTCTTTGTTGTTGTTGAAATGCACAAAAAAATCCTAAAAACAAAAGCCTTTAATGAAAAAGAAAATGTAATTAAACAAGACAGAAGAGGGTTAGATATGTCCTGCTGCTTTCTGTCTGTAAGCTAAGCTAGGCTAACAAACCAGCAGGCTACATATTTAACCATGAGAGAGGAGTACAGTATCTTCTTATGCCAAAAAAAAGAATATTTCCCTAACTTTTCTTTTCAAAACTTAGTTATCTTTTACAAGAAAGAAAGTAAGAGATCTAAAATATTAGCATAATCCTTTGTGAAATATCTCCCATGCTCATTTGTCTCTCTCTTGCTTCCCTCTTCGTTCCTTTCAAAGTCTATCTCCTCTTCTTCCCTGCAGCGCTGCATGACGACAGGCTCTCAGTGATCCCGGCTAATGTCTGCTGCAGTGGGGAGACGTGAGGATCAGAGGAGAGCAGAGGAGGAGATAGACCCACTGACACTCTAATACATCTACTGGGCCAAACTGTCTGAGACTGAAAATCTCAGCCCCGGGCTCCGTCACAGGCGGGGTCTGGTCCCAGCTGTTGCTAAGGAAGAAAACTGGAGCACCTACGGACACATTGTGCTGATGCCGGTTCTGAATCGCATTGACCTGCTTTCAGCTGCTGTTTTGGCAACGTTATGCCACACTTCACACATTGCCCTTACAAAAAGGGTGTCATAAACCTCGGCTGCTTACATAAATCCTTTGTGTTTCATTTGATTAAAAAGCAGCACCAAAATATGGGTGAAAAGCAAAAGCAGTTCCCTCACAAATGAAACACAATGCATGCCAGGTGTCCACATCTGCCCAAAATAACTATTTAAATATGTTGGCTCAATGTGTTTATCTATGCTTCAGTATTTGAAGAACAACTCCACTTTTTATACAAAGTACGTTAAGAAGAACTGGTTCCAGTATTTTGACCTGTGTGACTCAAATCTGACCCAGTTGGACCAAAATGTCAGTGATAGAAACCACATTTCATGACGAGCGTTTATATGAAATGTTATATTCTAAACAGTTTTTTTTTTTTTTTTTTTTTTTAAACAGGAAATGCATTTGTTTTCCCATGCCTCATTGTTTATCTTTTTCCTGATGTCTCGGGTTAGCCTACCCTTCAGGACCTTGCTCTCCAGGCACACCCTGTCATCCTCCTACGGTTAACGTGATCCAACATTACCCTCTCTCGTAGCTCCCTCGTAGCTCTTTACAATTCTTATTGTGTCATAGAAAAATGATGAAGTGTTTAAGGGTTATCTTGCCGAACATATGAAACACTTTAGGCAGAAAGTTCTCACTAGATTTATTTTGTAACGACAGTAAATTAACAGAAAATACTCTTTCATCGTTTTTAGATACGTGATTTACTAACGCAGCATCATTCTCAGTTCAGAGTTAATTTTGCTTTGTAGCCATCTTAGAAGTGCGGTGGAATAATCCTTTAATTCGAGGAGAAATAATAAATGACATTTGTTTATTTTTAGGGTGACGACGGGTAAAAACAAACTCATTAACAAACCCAAACTTCCTGATTTGACATCTGGTAAAATCCTTGTAAATTAGCCTTTCCTCAATAACAAAAACATGATTAGCCAGAAGTCTCGCTGTTAGCCCTCGTCTGCTCAGCAGGCAAACCAAAACATTGTCCTGATCTCTAAAGGGTTAAACCAACACCACCTGGAGACCAAAAAAGGAACGTCAAATCCAATTACATCTTGGCATTGATGTCTTAAATTGAACCTGCCAGCGTGATCTCTCACAGAAAAGTCTAGAAGGTGTGGCAGGAGGCCTGAGGCTTGTCTGACTCGACTCTTCAATTTCCTCCCTTTTTCTTTTGTTTTTCATCACGCTCCCCCCCCCCCCCCCCACCTTTCAGATTTACTTCACTCTACCTTCCATCGTCTGCCTCCTTCTTCCCCACCGACTCCACCCCACCCTGTCCCTAATCCGACCTCACTTCTCATCTCCATCTGCGTCTCGCCCCGCCACCAACCCCACCCCAATCTGGGTCAGTCGTCACGCCTCTGTGGAGCGCCACTCACATCGGAATGTCAGCATCCATTTAGGAGGGAGGCTGGAGTCCCTGGCAGGCCGTCTCAGTAGGCCAACCTGGCCTTAATCCCCCGTGTGAGAGCGAACAAGTGTGTGTATGTCTTTGTGTGTGTGTGTGTGTGTGTGTGTGTGTGTCAACCTATACTGTAAGTAACCATTGGTGATAAGCTTGCTTTCTGTCTTTAGGTATCTGCCCTCCAATCATTGATTAAGACTTCTCTTACCCATACTTCTTATACTGTTTCATCAAGCCTGAGTTCTCTTTTTCCCTCTTCCAAGATTGATGTCCATTAAGTTTAAATGATACCATTTTGACCTTTTGAATGTCTGACTCATCAGCCCTTAATTTGCTGAGCAGTCCTACGTTTTGAATAGACATTTGAAGAAATTATCTTCTCTGATTGGATACTTAAGACCAAATTCAACACATTTAAAGGAAGGTACCTTTTTTCTAAACAGTGATAAAATATAAGTAATTGTGGGGGGGGGGGGGGGGGGGAACAAAACAGGTGCAAAAAAAAAAGCAACTCTGGGACACCAATTTCCTCGTGTGCAAACTGTAAGGTAAAACTAATATTGTACAAAACTTTGATTCTATTCATTTTTTGCCCAAAATTTTGTACAAAAACTGCATGAAGACAAAGATGTGTGCATGTCTATCCGTGAAAAACTGCAAGTTTAACTGTTAAGTAACATTTAAAGGACATTTAAATAAATAAAAACTCCTCAGTTGACTGTAAACAGCCTTCTACACGGCATGTACAGTAAGTCAACAATAGATGATGGATCCTGAAAGAAGGACAACAGGACAGTCAAGGTTCCCATATCCTGCAACAACTCAGAATCTAGTTGCTTCCTCCTCCAGAGCAGACGGAGGATTATGTTTCACTGACTCAGCAAGACATGGGGGGGGGGGGGGCTTGAAGTATAATGAGCCGCTGCAAGTGTGTATGAAGTGTGTGCACGGTGAACACCAGCAGCATGACAAGTGTGGCAAAACATAAACGCACACTCATGTGGAAGAGGTGCTGGTCTTATTCCACATCTTGCAGATTAAGTACCGTAATAACAGCAATATAGGTGCACCTAGATTATACCACTAACATGGGCATTTGAAAGAGTTATTGGGACCCCTATGTGGCTTTATTCCTAAAATAAATATAAAAATGTTAACAATCGTGTATTAAATCCCTTTAATTGACTCAAATGTAGCGTTAGCTTAGCTTTTTTTTGACACACTTCAATTGGAAAAATAGTCCACTGCAGGTAATTTGTAAAATCAAAGGATTTTTGATGCTTAAAGAGACTTTTTAAGACTGAAGTAAATGTGCAAACTGATTTTTTGCCCCTTGAGGACGAGTTAAGGTTGAATCTAACTGAAAGAGACTCAAACTGCCTGCTGAGATTTATTCCCTCCTCTCGACGCCTGCGTGCTTGCATTTCATTCACTTTAGTTGCAGCCCTCCAATCTCATCAGATGAGATATTTCCTGGCGCACACATCAGCCCCGCCCCACTCTGATGTCACTGTTCCCATGGTGATGTGAGCCCCAGTGTGGGAGGGGTCAGTGGAGGATGCTGGCTGCAGAAAGCTGACTTTGACCACGTTATGGATCTTGAAATAGGTCACAAGATCCTCCAGGCGCAGCCCCCCCAGGGGTCCGTCCCACAACACTATACTGACACGAGTCTTTTAAATCCATCGATACACTGATGATGGCGGCTTGGCTGGTGATGTAATGCTAGACTTTAGGCTGGTGTTGATGGGGGGTGGTATCCTAGTTCAGCACTAGTTTTGCTGTGATAAGGATTTTAGAGACAAAAAAGGGGATAAAAGGGGACAAGGTTTTTAATCTCAGGCTGGAACAGTTGAATAAAGGATATTATACGACTCTATGTTTTTTCAATGTTTTAAGCAAATGTATTTGATCTTAAAAAAGACAGGTTGCTGAAGTTTGAATAGGCATTCAGTGTTTTAAAAAAGGAAACGTGCAGCAGCTCCATCTATGAGGATTTGATTGACAGCTCACACCCTTCATACCTCAACACATGCCCTGCCCACGTCAACCCGAACGCTGGCACAGACACCCAACAACGTAACCACAGGCAAACAAACGCACCCATGAAGTTAAAGCCACACCTCTCAGACTGGGAGCAAACATACTGCTAACGATGAGCTAAAGATAGACGCTCACACACAAACAGGAGACTTCTCTGAAACAACTCCTCTGAACAACCAAGTCTATCATATCGCCCCTCCATCGCTCAAGAAACTCAAACACATTTAAGCAGAGAAAGCTCAAAACAAGAGATCATGTTCTCGACTTAATGACTGTTTGGGTTTGATGTCATGTTTCATATTTCTGACCGCCAAAAAGCAACCGTCCTCTCGCTCACTTTCCCACATGTTGCGGCGCATAATTCCGCAGCTATTACATATCCACAAAGAGCCAGGCTAATCATCTGGCTGAGTGCAGCCACTTAGATCTGACTCCCGGGGCCCCCCATGAGTCATGGGAACAGTGAGTGTGAAATGTCATGGAGAAGAAGAAGGAGAGCATAGTATTATCGTGATATGGCACTGTTATATTCAAGCTTCACCAAAATGTATAAACCTGTATGATTCCATCTCTTCTTGATTGATCTGCAACTGTAAAGTCGCTGCAAAGTGAAGATCTGCTGGTGCACAGACCTACCTCAGAGAGCTGCCTTCACGTAGGGATGAAAGGAGCCGGGATCAGGGGTCTGCTCAGACCTGCGTTCGAAAACAGAGAAAGTGGCTACATGTTAGGACAGCAAGAAAATGAAATCAATAAGGAGTTTTATCACGGGGTCGAGCTGAAGCCGGTTGGATTCACTGACTCTGTGCACATGGACCCGAGTGTCCCGTCTTTCACATCCCATCCCGATATTAGAAACCGCGATAAGCACTGAGCATGATCTCTAGAAAACTCTATTTGAAAACTTAGAAATTAGACGGGACACTGTTTCTGAGCAGAGGATTAAAGAGATGACAATAATCAAAGAAGAAAAGAGAGGGATTATCTTTCAGAAACAAGTGATGGCTCGTCTTTCTGCCAATAAGACGGGCTCCACTGGAGAGCTGTTTTTGAGATTTGGTGTTACTCTTGCATGGCTCCGTTGGGGCTGAGCCAGAGGATGAGTTCAGGCTTAAGACGGCCATAAAGAGAGACAGATTTGCACGTTTACATTTACCTCGCTTTTGGGACACTACAGAGCATCCTGTTAACAGTAAAACAGTGTGAAGGGACCAGGGGGGGGGGGGGATTCTGGCGCCAAAACAGACATTAGGACAGAAGAAGAAATGGATAGAAGAAAAAAATGAGGGAGGGGAAGAGAGCAGAGGAACGATTCTCCAAACAGGAAGGAGGTTGATTTATTACTGACGAGAGAGTAAGAGGCCTGGAGTTTAAAGAGAAGGAAACATCTCAGAGAAGAGGAAATATGTCTCTTGACTCATCCTTCTGCTTTTTTTTTTTTTTTTAAAACGTAGCTTGTATTTTTAGAAAAATTAAAAATAACAAGGTGTTTGTGTTCACAACACAAATATTACAGCCTGGGAAGATAGCGACACAGTATGTCAAATTCATAAAACTGTATAGACAGTATACATATGTAATTCATATTCAGCTGGTTGTGGTAATGCTGTACCCAAAAATATCAGACACCAAGAGGAAGCAGGTTGATATAACAGACTGAGATAGAGAGGAGAAATTGGAGAGGGAATAAAATAGTAAGAAACACAAAGAGTGAGAGAAAAGGGAAGCTAAGGTCAGAGAGGCAGTAATATGTCTAATGGGGCTAGTCAGGGAAGCTGAGCAAAGAAAAACAAAAGGGACAAGTAGATGGAATAGCAGTGGACAGATATGTGTGGTTACCGCCCAGTCCTAAAAATACCAGGAGTGACAAGAATAGAGTCATTGAAGAAGTCGTGTTTTTAAAAGCGTCGCAGTAAATGATTCCTCGCTCGAGCAGCGACTCGTGATCTTGAGCCAAAACAAGAAAGTGGAGAAAATGAGCTGTAATTGAGGGGAAATAATAGATCACAAGGGCATTTGTGGAAACAATTATCTTTTCTTTTCAATCATTAAAACCAAATGACTTCTTCTTCTGTCACTGTTGGGCTCATGTGATTGTCCTTGCTTGTTTGTTTTAATGCCCACCAGAAGAAGTGTTACATTTGAACTCATTTATTGCAGCTTTTACACAACGAAATGACAATAATTTGACCGATTAGACCTGCAGGATGACCATCAACTCAACAAGGCACCTCCTTTCTGTCGAGGGAAACGGTTACTGTACAACACACAAACAGTTTGTCCAGAGTCTCTACAACGGAGGAAACCGTTGACACAGTTTACTGATCTGCGTGTTCCTCCCAGGAGGAAGAAGAGGCCAAATGGGTCAAACTGAGAGCAAAGACAGAAGAGACGGAGACGGGGAAGAGTGGAAAATATCGGAAAAGGAGGTTAAGGAGGTCAGAGGCTGACCTAATCCTCAGATTTGACTTCATCATCAGAGTCTTAACAGGAAATGAATCCTGATCTCAGCGACGGGCTGAAAAGGCCGATAAACCTTCCTGAACTTTGCTGAAATGAGCAGTGAGCTGAGAGAGCGATGAAGTGGGGCGACATCACAGAAAAGTATTTCCAGCATTATCGGGTTTGGTTTTATTGAGCGGCGCTTTCGGCATTACAGGCTTTCCTTTAATTCTGGTGTATTGATCTCTAACACGGCTAATCCTGCGGGACATTCATTATCCAAATCTCACCATCAATCATTTGGAAAAGCAGCCTTTAGAACAAAAGATGAAAGCAAACCGACACTGTATCAAACATCACATTAAGCCGGAGTGGGTCCATTCCTCACAGCCTTTGGATTGATTTTTGTACCTAAAACCCTCCTGCCAGAAAAATCCTAATTCAATGCCATAGACCCCCCCAATGGCTTAAAAAAGGTGCGCTTTCTTTCATCATTTTAAAACATCATGAAGATTCCCAAGCTTATCCCAAAAAAAAAGTATAAAAAAAAAAAAGTGTCCGGACCTGGAAAACATTTTAGAATTGGTCCATTTTCAGTTCAGTTTCTTGTTTCTGTCACATGTCTCGTACCGGCTGTGGTCCAAACTTTTTTAAATTTCAGTGAATAAATCTGCTTTTGATCGAGGTTAGTTGTCACGATGCAAAAGGAAAGAAATTCTTTCACGACACAAATTAATGTATATCCTGGTACGCCATCACACTGCGATGTTATAGCTTGTAAGGGTGGACGCTATTAGTGAGAAATTTAAATATCGGCTGAAGCTGCCCGAGGTTGTATTATATCTCTCTAAGACTTTGTTGCTTCTGCCAGAACTAATCCTACCTTCTACAACCGGTGTTAGAGAATAAAAAGTGAAGTTTTTTTTTTGCTGATTCATGCTCATACTGTTGCTGTAGACGCTCTATCGGTTTGTTTGGACTTATTGTAGGTCCGTCCTGGGGGTCCAGCCTCTACATTTGGCGGAGCATCTCTCTCTTTTCATCCTCTTCTATCTTGGCCATCGACCCCATTTCCTCATCTATAATTCACAGAGGCAGCCTTCGTCTTTCTCCACACACACCCACCCACCCACTACCTCGGGCCAATGCAGGCCTCCATGCAAACACAAACACAAGCATGTTTAATGGATCAAAGACAGGAAGAGTTGAAGTCAAGGTGAGGAATGACAAGAAATATGACTCAAACTAACGCAATCAGCATTTATAAATATTGTCTTTCTGATTGCAATCACACCTAAGATTCCTTGTTTTTCATTTCATCGAGTGGTGTTAAGCGTCAACAGCTCCTCATTATCTCTGCGTTGCTGGACTCATGTAGTGAGTAATTGCAGCTGTGATTCACTTTGACTTTTTTTAATCATGACTCTCAAGAAAGTCCTCAACTCCTTTGTACGGGAAGGGCCTCTGGTGCAATCTTACAGGTGAACAGAGAGACAGAGAGATTGTTTTCTACACCTCAACACTTGATGCAGACGGTGACAGAGGGGCCCCGCTAATGAGACAAAGTCTGCAGGGAGAGAGGCTCATTAATTAATCTCCAGGAAGAAGACATAAGAGATGAGCAGGCTTATTATGAATGTGATTGTAGCACCCGTTTGGAGGGGAATTAAACTGATAACTGAGAGCAAGATATTGCTTTGCAAGATCAGAGATTTGGGCATGGAGCGAAATGAGACAAATGAATGTGGTAGCGTCACACATTCCTCAGAGATGGGATGTAAAAATCAGACGCTCTGTGCCCGGAATGTACGAGCTCAAACACAAGTGAGCAGAGTGAAATATGTAAAGCAGGCAGGACCAGGTGCATGTTTTTGTGCCCTCAAGGCGACAGCTGCACTTTAAAAGTGAAGACAGGTGGGAGAACTGGTTTGTATTCATATAGATGTAGGTTTCTAAATGGTTTCTGAGCATTACATCCACATTCATCAATCGACAGGAGAGCACAACGCCGTCTGAAAGGGAGCCTGCAGGCTACGAGTTAACAGCCATGAGGAACTTTTCCACTCGAGGACGCTTAAAAATATGCACAATATCAGATTTGGAAAGTTGTCTGGAAGATACCATCAAATTACTCCAGCCTTTTAACCCCTTAACCCCTTGAATCTCAAAGTATTTGACCCCAGCATGATTGCACTCTGTCATCATTCTGTTTTAGCGGCACGCGTCTCTTTTTAGTCACCTCGTTTCTTTGACATCCAGCTGCACACCCATCAAGTATCACTTCTCAACGGACACTCGGGGGCGTTTTGTCAAGGTCGAGGGTGGTGTTGACTCGACTGCATTATACATTCTTCTAGACGGTTACAAGAGACTTCAAACGAGACAAATCTCTTAACTTGAGAATGGTTTCTTCCTGGAATAACGGACAGTTGGAAAAGTGAAGGTGGGCAACACAATGACGCCCTCTTTCAACATTTGGCATTTTGAGATTCTAACACCTACATTTTTCTCCATTACATTCAAACGTCTCGCTGACTAACACTGGAGACGGGCCATGTCGACTCCTGAACAATGTCCCTCCCTCCCACTGATTTTGCCCTGCAAACTCAACAGTTGGTTAACCGCCTGCCATGGTGGCCTCCGAGGGTAACATGACCTCGCTCTGAGGGCATGAGCTCGGGCAGACATAAAAGACGGATGCAGGAAAAAGCGGAAGAGGCGGAGATGGATGATAATTGGGGGGACAGGCCTCCATTTGTGACCCTAAAAATGAGGACAGAGAGAGGGGTTGTGTACCCCCTTGTCCTCCCCTTCCGACGCCATCGCATGTCATCCGAAGTTGGTTCCCAGGAAACGACAGCTCGCCTCGGAGCTGGCCTGCCCAGCGACCACGCAGGCAGACGGTGACAGAGATAGATAGAGAGAGGGAGGATGGAGGTGAACTGGGGGGCACGTCAATGTGGATCTGACAGACACCCTGGTTGCTTCTGGCACAATGTCAAAGATCAAAACAATGTTCAGCTTAAAACCCAAAAAAGTTCCCTCACTTCAACTTCAAATGACTCAGATTAAATGAAAAGCAGTGTTTAGATGTCCTTCATCAGTGTTTGTGGGTGGAAGTTATCTTGTGTTTACTTACTGCACAAGTCACAATCCAGAACATTTGTACTAGCTAACTAGCCAGCAGTCAGAGTACAGACCAATTACAAACCTACTAAAAAGCTAGCAGGTAAATAACTACCAGAATCTGTTATTATACTTTTTTTAGAAAATACTATTCCACCAAAATAAAAGGCTGGACAGCAAATTGTTTGTATCAGAGTAATGTCTATTATCCCGCTTGAATGGGGCTAAGTAAGAAGGAGCCTGACTCATAAATAGAAAAGGGAATGAGAAAAAAGAGTGTTACACGGAAAGAGAGGGAAGAGGAGGAGAGCAGGAACATGCAGGGGGAGGACTACACAAAGTGGGAGGGAAGAAGTAAAGACCGACTGGGAGGGAAAAAAAAAAAAAAAAAAAAAGGTGACGCCTGGGAGTCAGAGTTGGCGTCTCATCACTCCATCGCCACCTGCTCAGATCTAAACCGCACGCCTTCAGACTCCACCCAACCCAGCCTTCAGCAAACTTGTCACAGCCAGATACGCCGACTGTGACAGGCAGTGCAATGTGTCCTGTGGTCTCGCTTGGCTTGTTGTCACTCCCACGAAGAAACCACCAACAATCTGTCGGCTATGAGTCGGTTACCGCCAACAGCTACCCGCCATCCAAGCCCCAGCCTCTAAATATATCACAAATGCCCTTTGTCTTTCTAATTGATATGATGTTTAACACGTCTCAGGGTTTTATAAGCCTTGTTTTTTTACACACACTCCAGCACTCCACTCTCAGGGTGAAATGTGCCATCCTCCTGGCTGAATAATCAGTGATGTCTAGACAGGGTACGTCACAAAGACTATAGGTCACCAAAACACAGAAACAACCCCTGGCTTATCACATCAGCTCTTTTACTCTGTTGTTTTTATATGTCAGCAGCAAATAACCTGAATAATTAGCAGCCATGCAAACAAAGGAGAGATGGTATGAAAGGAGACTAAAGATCAGAGGGAAGCTCGTAGGAAGAAGAGTCATCAAAAGAAAGATATAATCTGTGGCTATAAATGCTTTTAAAAAATGCAGATGCCTTAGTAAATTTAATTATTATGTTCAAAGGCTAACAAGCAAAGAAAAGAATGTGTCTCACCTGGTGGGGACGGGCAGTTACTCCAGCTTCTTGTACGTGAAGAGGGCTCAAGGGGAGGGCAAGGCAGCGGCTTCTGCACAGAGAGACAGACAAGAAAGAAGGGGGAAAAAAAAAAAAGGTTGAGCGACAGAAAAATGAGCTGATGCTTCTTTCGCCGGCGAGCAGAGCCGGCAAGCACCCCGCTACAAGCTCATGAAAACACACACACACACACACACACACACACACACACACACACAGCCAACCGGCATGCTGTCTCATGAAAATCTCCACCCACCCCCCCTTCCGTGATGCTCTTGCACCAGTGCACACTCTGCAACCAAACCAGTGTCTCTCTCTCGTACTGGGAAGGTAGGAAAAAAATGGGGGGGATGGGAGAAGAAACGTGTGTATGTTTGTGTCAGTCACATTAATTAATCTCTGAAATGGATATGAAGCTAATGCAGCCCTGAGGGAATTGAGGTCCAAGATAAACACTCCGTCCAAAAAGCGTATTTCATTCACCTCTCAGTGTTCATCTCACCCGTTAAAATTCTCCTCTGCTCTTCAAAAGAAGTTCACATTATGAATGCATGACACATCCGAACATGACGGGTGGAGAATGAGTGTGTGTGCGTACAAAAAGAGGGGTGCTGGGCTTGCCCCGTGCTGAATAATTGCTCTGTCCTTGTGCTCATTTGCAGGCATGGCCCACTGCAGCAGTAGCACTGAAACAAAGGCAGAGAGAGGGGGAACAAGGGGGGAGAAAAGGGGGTCTGAGAGAGGGACTGCAGAGGCCTGACATGCAGAGCAAAAAGCACACAACCCAGTAGCACTGACTGACTGAAGAAAAGCCTAATTCCCCTCTCCTTACTCCAGCCTCAAACCACATGAAATGAAATATATTTATAGTCCGGAGGCTCACAATGATTCCAGTGTTTAGCCATCCGTCACACCAAGTGCTACAATTGTCAGAGTTGTGAATAAATTCAGAAATTTAGAGGCGAGTAGGTCAAGAAAAAGAATGAATGAGTACAAACGTGGACAGCTGGATAAATTGACATGTATTTGGATTATGCAAAGTTACAGTCTCCTTCAGATTCCTAATGGAGACACACAGAGCAGTGTTTTGTATGTTTGTAACACCAATAAGAAACCAGCCCCTGACATCCAGGATGTAGAGTTAGATTAGTTTTTAAAAGGCATGATTAAATCCTGAACAATCTTTGATAGTTAAAAATGTCCAAAGTAAAAGCCATACAATCCTCTTGTATTTGGCATTTTAGAATTAGACTTCTATCCAGTCCTTGGAGAGGGACTTAAATTAACCCACGAGAGCATCCACTACGACCACGCTGATGATCTCAGGAGACTCCCTTACATGCCCGCCAAACCTCACAGAGGCCTCTGAGGTTGCTGCGAGTCTGACTCACAGAGGACACAGTCATACGGTTCTTAAACCACATAAAAAAATAAATTAGAGGAAAAGAGGGGATGGAGCAAGACGGCCGTGCTCCTTCAATCCCACATCACATCCTCTGGCGGTCCCACCATTAGCTTGTCTTGTTCCAAGAGTTGGACAGAGACATCAGTTTACCACTGTAATCAACCTGTCAGAGAAGAGGTCTGGATCAGGTTTGATGACAGTAATTGAGGCATTTTAAACAGCAGCTGCGAATAATATTTCACCTCGACTTGCATCATGATTTTCAATTCTTACATTTCTAAAAAAGGTTAAGTGCTAACTAGGAACCAAGCAGCATGGATGTTTCTGTTGAGAGTTTGGATTTGGAGGCAAAGGAAATGAACGCGAAGGAAAAAAGCAAAGGCTTGGTGACATGGGAGCGAACGACAGGGAGCTCGAAGAGGCGCAGACAGTCCTGTCAACGCCAGCCGTCTTTAGAGAGGCCTTTTGCCAGCCCTGATTTCGACAACAAAGTCTGGACTGAAGCTGCAGAGCCAGCTAGCATAGACACTAACATTTAATCTCCCCTCAGCTTCTCTGCTGCCAGAAAGCAGATGCTAGTCCGGCTAACGCCAATCCTCCACTAGCGAACTGTCAACAGACACAGCAGCATGTTGAACTTGCTGTCCCCAGATTACATGCTTTGTTTACTCTGTGTTTGGACAGTAAAACATCAGACAGACATTTGCTGGAAGGTGCAAACAGGTCATGATTTACTGCTGAAGTTTAACGTGAATTCAGATTATTATGAGCTTGTAGATAGACATTTAGAGTAGTAAGTTGCCATTCAGTTTTAGAGAGACAAAGTGTAAACATGTTTGACATACTGTATAGTCATAAAAAAAACTATTTCCACTGGATGCAAGTAAAGTTCTCTTACTGGACACAAGTCAAACTGGTTCATTCAGATGAGTATTGTTTTCACAGGACATATTCTCACAGGCCACAATAAAACCAGATATTTAATCCCGTATTTAAAAGGTAGGTCAATCTCATTGCTGTATTGGAAGTGGTTGGTGTGGGTCAACCGACTGAAGCCTGATGGTGATGATGTGTCCTGCTCGCCCCCCTCCAGCTGTAAGACAGGGGGCACCGCCAACTCACTATGATCAGGATTAGCCAAATGGATCATCGAAAGGGCTCGGGTGTAATCTGCCTGGACTCCTTCATCTGGATTTGGACGGGAGATTTCATGGATGGTCTGAACATTTAGAAAGTCAAGTTGAGAATAGGGAAAGCATTTATTTACTAAAACTAGAAACACCATTTATTCATCTTTAAATCAATTCTGATACTGGATTTAGCATATGTCCATTGACAGTTAGCCACGACTACCACTGGTGTTAAAATATATGCAGTCTTTTTTTTTTTAACATCTGTATGCTACTAAGCCTGTAGGAATGCCTGCATGGACTGGAAGTGTTTCCTGAAATCAAGCTCAACACTGTCCAGAGAGCTCCAGAGAAATACTGAATACAATAAAATACCGCTTTATCTTCTGTGTCGACCTATTTTTACATTATCTTTAAATGAAAAAAAATCTTTTGATTCAAAAACTGATCACTGACATTTTGCTAGCTTTGACATTCGTCACTGCCCGTTAGCATCGACCTGTTGACACCCAATTTACATATATTAGTATGTTAGTATGTGCGATAGGACAGAAATCGTTTCTTTAGCAGATACCTCATTTAAGGCTGTACCATAGACTTTTCTGTTATCATACCAGCTCCACACTAAACTATAAAATATCTTAGACATGAAATCCACAACAACAAGAACAAGGCAAACAAACAAAAGCTGTTACTCCATCCTGCTTCTCCTTCAGTAAAAAAGATTACAAACTGAGCATCATTTGCTTCTGTCGCTGACTTGTACTAATATTCATTGAGGCTATGAATCCGATACTAAGTGCTGTCCCCCAAGCTGTCACCTTACCGCACTCATTCTGCCAGCATGACTCAAACATTTTAAAAAAACGCAGCATCAGCACAAGCTGTGTTTCACTGAGTGGGTAAATGTACTGCAGGTGTTGGAGAACAAATCAGCTCCGCTCATTTCCAGCGGCTTCTGCATCATCTAACTAAATTGTCGTTAAAGCTGTTTTTTCCAGCTCTGTTAAAGTGCATCACAGTAAAAACCTGACATTCTCTGTGTTTACAACGACAGCGGAGAGCCGTTCATATGAATGCAGGAATCGATTATAGAGCAGGGTTAGTGTCTTTGGGGATACAGAGGCGAGGGGGCTGAGGAAAGTGGAGACGAAGGCGAAAGCATAATCGAGAAATGATAAATCAAGAACATTTGTAGGACGGTTCCTGACAAATATTTAGAGTCTATTGCTAAATTTAAGACTAGCTCTGGTGACATCACAACATCATCGATGAGTTGTGTTTTTTATCATGTACAGGCCGGAAAAGGTTTAACACACTTGAATTAATAATTAAAAAATATTTTAGAAGTATATTAAAAAAAGATGATCCCATTAAAACAGTCTTAAAATTAAAAGAAAACTCCTAAATACTCAAATATTTGCAACCGTGCATTCTTTTCTGACCACTAGAGTATATATATATATATATATACAGACAACTGTAAGCCATGCATTGACGGCCGTGTTAATACTTTCACCCAGACATGGACCTGATAATCTCTTCGACTGGCAGATGCACGTTAAGGACAGAGGATCATCACTCCAGCAGCAGCAGAAGGATTCACAGGAGCAATCTCCTTCCAGCTTCAGGAAGACGTCCAATGAATCCACACAACAGCCACGGCTCCATAACCGCCTTTCCTTGCTTGTTTTGTAGTTTGCTTTGAACATAGTAGTAAATTAAGTTGAAGACCTTGTAAATCTAATTACCTAAAGCCACGCTGATCTGGCTGTCTGCTACAAGGTTAGCAGTGTTCATGTGCATCTTTTCCATCTAATTGGGTTATTTAGAATGATTGGATGATGTAACTTCCTTTTTTATGATGCAAAGTGGTTTTAAAGTGTTTGGGGAACCAAGTTATTTAAAGAGCAGCTAGGCCAAACACAGCAGCTGATCCTCTCCATCCTTTCAAAGCCCTGCACATATAGCACGGCACCCAAAGGCCACGCACAGGTCCTGTTCAACCTGCTGATCAGGTCGCAATAACAAACACCAGGATCGCACTGTGGCAGACACAACAAGTCATCAGGAAGTCATTCATTTCCCACTGAGCCTAAACAGTATGAAGCGTCAACACGTTTTATAGATACTAAAATCAGCAGAAACGTCCTGAAGTGTTTGAAGATCAACCAATGCTTGTGACTCAGTGTATGTTGTTGTGACAATGGTGTTTCCAGACCATGTGGCTACAGACTAGTGATCCTCTCAGTGACACGGATGATTCAGTGGATTTAGCAGCGCTTGAGGATTTCGTGTTAAAAGATTAGTCCGTTCATAGACTCCTGAACACTTTCCTGTGCTCTGTTATCTCCGTCCTGGGAAGACTTTACAAACAATTACTGCTGAATGTGGTTCACGTAAAAAGCTTTAAATGAACTGGGTTCAGGCGGCACTACAAATCAATGGTAGATTATCTTATTATGAGAACTTATGAGAAGTCTTTAGAAAGAGCGGCAAAAAGACGGATTATTTATTTACAGTCTCACCAGACTCCATTCACGTGTCGAGCAAAAAGCAACAGTTTACTTTACATGACGACGCTGACACAATTACCCAGCGACCCAGCTGCTTGTCATTACTCAGAGAGTGCGATTGCATCAAGGCCTGTGAAAAGCACTTGAGTGCATAAAAACATAAGTGGGTACTGAAAGTGGACAGCCAAGAGCAAATAGCAAAGAAAGAGCCGCGCACTGGCATGCCATTCATAATGGAGCTGAAAACACAACCAATAACACATGAGGTCCAACGCTCTTTCTATGCTACAGCTGAAGAAAACACAACCAATAACACATGAGAATGGTCCGGTCCAACAATTTTCTATGCTACAGCTGGACCTCCTTGGATTTAATATTAACACTGATGGATAAGGCGTAATCTTTATTTTCTACCTCCCATCAAGATGGCCTCTCAAGGGTGCATATTATGCGTGTATACAACATGGACACACACACACACACACTCCCTCCTCTGCTGTCAGGCTAAAGATGGCCAGTGTGTGTATGTGTGTCCGCTCTTGGCCTGTCATTCCTCCCTATAAGCAGAACACAGGAAATTCCTCAAATGTGAAATATGCCTCTGAGAGGCCCGTTGAAAACAGCGACGTAATTCGAGGGGAAAGAAACAGACAGGAAGTGGAGCTGCTCTGTGTGTATGTGTGTCGATTTTATAGCAGGGAAAAAGGGGGGAATTCAGGGGTGAGAACTCAGCAGCCAACTGTTTTTTTATGGACTTAAATAAATGTGCGCCCCGTCTGAGGGCGTGGGCTTGCTTTACAATATACAGTGCATGGCATATGACAGTCTGCCAAGCTGTGTGTATGCTCCAGCTCGCGTGCGCCTGGCTTTACACCAACCACAGGGTGTAGTTGCAGCCTTTGAAGTCGGCGCTGCACCCTCGAACAGACTACCGTACAAGATCCCATATTGCTGCATGGAAAAAAATCACAACATTTGTACTCAGAGGGAATACTTTCCTCTCTCTCTTTGCTCCCCTTGTAATTCTCCTCCGTGTAGAAAAAAGCTGAAAAAACAGCTCACAATGGCAACAGCTCACTATTTTTTTTTACATGAAGTGTGCAACTCAAAAAATACTCAAAAAACAACAAAACATCATCTATAAGCTGCTAGAAGGAGCAATGTTTGCCCATTCTGCAACTCATTTAGTAACTGGCATTATAGCAGAACACAGAAACTTCAATCCCCATGATGCTTTTGGAGATGTAACTGTTGAAACTATGCCAAATTAACTGTTAGCACTTCCTGTTTGTAATTTACACATGGATGTACAGAAAACTGTTGTTGAATAACTTCTTATGACTTATTAGAAAACTTCAAATCTGCATGTTTGTTCTGCGATTCTTTCCCTGTCCCTGATATCCTCTGAAAGCATGCATCATATTGAGTCTAAGATAAGTGTATTATCTTTGTTAGTTCCGACCTGACCGAGTTATTACCCAGATTTCTGGTCTAATTGAAGGAAATCTGGCGCATCAAATTGCCTCCTTGAACTTCTAGCACTACTGCTGCAGCAACTGATGAAAAACTCTGGCCTCAGGTGCTCACTCTCTATTTTAGAAGCTTTCTTGCTCATGTGTTGGTTTGCATATGATCCTTATCTGCAGCTGCAGGGTGTCTGCGCGCAGCACGGCAAACAAATAATTCATCAAGTAGGCGAGAGATTTCAAAGGTCGAGGATGATGCACTCCCGCCTGCAGAGTGCACAGAAACAGCCAGAAGAATTAATGAGACCGAAAAGATGGATCAGTTATATATACACATCTTATTATTGCTTTCTCGTGATGTTTGCTGAAGTGTTTTTCTAATAATGTGTCAGTGGATCACAGAGCAGGCAGGCTGGCAGTGAGGAAAAGCTGTGATTTGTAGCAGGGGTGTCCCTTGTTTCTCAGACACTTCCTGTTGATGGGAGTTCTGAGCCTCGGTGTCCACATGCCATCTGCTCTAAATTAGCACCTACACAGGGAGCACTGTGATCTGGGCACTCGTGGTCAGACGCTGGGGTTTGAAGTCCTGCAGCTCCAACAGAGGAGGACAGCTGGAGGTCAGTCTTAAGACGCAGCAACACTACAGGAAGAGGAAGTGACCTCTTAAATGCTGTTTTTCTATCTGCAGATATAAATATGGAGCGACTGGAAATTGCGGTTGCCCTTTCCTGCCCTTTTGGGATCGTTTGAAACTTTAAAGTGCCTACTAACCTAATCACAATTTAATAAATCTCAACTTGATGAGGTTATTGTCTAGGAAATTATACTTCAATTAACCTCATCTATAAAGTCTCAGCTTCAGTCTCTGCACAAATCCAAATGAGTGCACCAATAAGTAGTCAATGATTTCACTATATAACCTGAAGATTTCATGATTCCTGACTCTTAAACAGGACCAGTGCAGCAGGACTTTGGACATTTGGCAAGATGTAAATTATATGTCAGTCCAGATGTGGGGTTGTTTCTCCAGAGAGAAAAGTGCAAAGCAGCATATAGGCCCTGTTGAGTCACTGTGGCATTCAGGCTCGGAGGAGAGAGGACACACGTGTCACTGAGACGAGTGAAGAGCGGAAGTTTCTGGAAGTCATCACAGATAGCAGAGAGGAGGGAGGCGGAGGGCTGCAGCTGCAGAGGACTTTTACTGCAGCGGAGGGAGATGTATGCATTAAGCAGTATCCATGCACATAAAGTAAATAAACACGCTCATGGGTAATACAAACAACAAGCAAACAGATGTCAGCACAGACCCACATCCTGGACCGGCGGGTCGGCGGGACGGGCACGCTAACACGCAGCTCGATCCAACGAGTGTAAACACCAATAAGCGACAAACAAAAGAAGACAAACACATCTCAAAGTTGGAGTCAACAGCTGTCAAGTCTCACGGGGCGGCCCCGTCATTCACGCGAGGCATGGGAAACCGCCCTGTCAGTAAAGCATCCAAAACAAGCAAGCCGGCATCTCCTCCCATCCAGAAGAAAAAAAAAAGAGTGAGTCATGTTTGGAGGCCCAGGAATAGAGATGATGTTGATTTTTGGCTTCTGTTAGCGGGGAGAACTTGGAGAAAACACCCTCATGATTAATGAAGTACAATGTGTTATGTTGTGGTTTCTTTCTTTTAATTAAAAACAAATCTTCAGCTGCTACAAAAAGACTGTACAGGTCGTTTTTCATGTTGAGTAATGAGTTGTTTTCTCACCCTTCTTTTTCCTCTAACAGTTTTGAAAGTTTACTGTATGTGCAGACTCCTACTGCTATTCTTTACCTCATTTAAATGTAGGCTTACTGTAGCTTAAATATGCACTGGGCTGCAGTATCATGTAGGAGAGAACCAAAATATAGGTGTGTAAAAATAAATACGAGACCCAGTTTAGCATGAGCACATCCAATGATAGACTGTGACCGGCTGTCAGGTTTTTATGAAATGCAAAGTAGCAGGGTTGGTTGGATCATTTTCTCTTTATCCTTCTCTTTTCCTGCTCTGTTGCTTCTGGTTTTATCCTATTTTCTGCGAAGCGTGAATTATGTAACAATGAATGGTGTCACTTTGTGTTCAAGGTGTAAAAGTTACTTCAAAGAAGACTTCAAGCTGGAATCATTTCAGCACAATTTTAGACCCGATTTTGGAGTTGTACGACTGGTCGGGCCAGATTAAGCCGAATGGCACATCTGAAGTTGTGCAGTGTAGTGAGGCACGACGGCCAATCACAGCCCGATCAGCTGATTCAGAAGACTTTCTGGCATGTTTGAAATTTTGGTCGCACAAACATGAGCTGGTTCCCCGTCTTTGGAACTTTTTCCCTGAAACTGCACAAACTGACAGACAGCGTCCAAAATCACCACAGCAACAGCAGGCCTTCCTGTTTAATCTGCAGATTGTAAACACTTACACACAACTATTGACTACTATTCACTATTGTGAATGCTCCGTCCTGATTTAACTCGTACGGGTCGTTCAGTGTGATCACAAAAAGGTGCATGGTGGTCATACGTCGTATGATCCTTAACAAAATAGGCTAGGAACACAAAGCAACAAGCTCTGAAGAGACAAGTCCTGCTGTCAGTTTGAAGTGATGATGTACTCGACACAACATAACTGTTCAATCAACTCAACAGACTGTCTACGAAACGCGAAACAGCAGGTGCGTACAATCAAATGTGCAATCCCTCCGCGTGTTTTCGCCGCTGACAGGAAGCATTTGGGCAGAGCTTTCACCGTGAGGGTCTTTAAGTGCACGCTATTAGTTTAAGTGATACAACAATGTTGTGGTTAGAGAGAGAGGCGAGCTAGAAAGGCATGAGAGGGGGGACGCAATAACACGAGTCAGCCCTTAATAGAAGAAGTAGACGCGTAAAGGAGGAGGTTGGTTGAAAGGGAGTGGATCTCGTGCTGGTTTCCATTAACAGAAGTGGATAGAGCGATGAATGAAGCTGGAGTTATTAAAAAAAACTCCCCGGTAGAATGCACTGAAGCCATAATGGCTGCCCACACTTGAGAGACGAACAGATGAGGTCATTCTTCATTAACTTTCTTGACATTGACATGCTAGGAGTCAACTGCTCCCGACATCTCTTCATTATTTTGTGGCGTCTAAGAAGTCACTTTGGCCACTGTGTCGCATAATGCAAATGGATCTGGATCATGTCAAACTAGCGTGCATTTGTGGGGGTCTTCTTCTATAGCTGTGGCCGACACGTCTCTGTGGGGTTTCCAGAGGTTGACTATATTACGACAATGATAGATCTTTGTTTCTATGACACTGAGGTGAGTCATTACAGCTACACGTCCATCGGGAAACAAAGGTCAAATTAAACTGCTAAGGCAGATGTTTTTATTGGCAGAAAAATTATGGGGGTGGAAATATACAGTACACGTACAGTAATGGCCACAGAAAGTATGAATAACTATGAAAAGCTTTAGGATTAAGTAGTAGGCCTTGGGGGACTCCTGCCAGAGTCATTCTTTATTTATGTCTGGTGAAAGTGATGACGAAGCCAAAGATGAACTGAACCTCAGCACAGGTGAGTTCATCCGGCAGAAAAGAGACACCGAGCAGCGCTGGTGTCAGTGCATCATCAGCATTCAGGAAGCATCTGTCACTTCACTGCCGCAGAGCGACATCATCTCGAACTGCGTCTGACTGAGTGTCCCTTCAACACACGCGCATGAAAAAAACTGAGGGGGCAACCTCTGGTGTTGAAAAGTGACACCAATGCAGGACTGCAAAATCCTGCGGTTCGTCAAGTGTCTGCTTTAGGCTGGCTGCAGAAGCACAGGAAGTCACATACACACCCCATTGAAAAAGACCAAAAAATGATCATGTTTACAGCCTGGTTCAAAAATCTAAACTGGTCTAATGAGCTCATGTCTTGTTCAGAGACACGAGGGCTGAATTTTTTTGATAACTCATCCGTTTTGAATTTATGAAAGATAATTGTTTTTCAAAGTAACATGCGTACCTGACAGGCGGGCGCAATGTAAAGGTTTGTGAAGAGCTCTCAGCCTGCTGTATGGGTGACGTCGCTCAGGCTCCACCATAAATATTTACAGTCTACGGAAAAATGGGAATTCACAGGAAAAGAATTTGGCGACATGACGCCAGCTTCACATGTAGACAGAACGATGCAGAGCAGGTTCCACCAGACCCAGCTTTGTGTTTGCACTGCTCAGATGTGGACACAGATTAAAGCGTCTTGAACCTCCAGCTCTGTCCCTCTGCGGTTTGGGATCACAGCTGGTTCACATGTCTGTTGACGGGAATGCTGCCCGGCGCAGGAAATAGCTGGGCTCGCGAACATAGGAGCTACTGCAGATAAAATGCAGCCCGTGTCTCCTGGTTTGAGACGCAGCAGAACTAAGCTGAGTTAGCGGTGAGAATATGGGAGATGAAAGCTGCCGGGAGCAGGACAGTACACTTTCCTGTTTAGATTAACTCTCTCTGTTGAGCTTTCATCTAATCAACGTTGAGACAGCAACTTATTAAAACTTTTGGGGACACCTGCCAAGACAGTTTATCAGGGAAATGATGTTTCACTATGATCTATTTTTGTTCATCATGATGTGTTTATTGAAGTTTTAACATGTATTACACTCTTGATGTTTTTTAGTGTTGTGAAAATCAAAAACCAGAAGAGGTGATGTTTCTGGACATGATGGAGCTTTTCCAGGTCTGTTTTCTATAAACAAAAGAAAAATATCTACTAAAAGATAAAGGTGTTAACAGCACAGGGGTGTAAGGAGTAGACCTCATTGGCCTGCTAAAATATCTGTAATCAGGGTCTTAAGGTTTCCAGTCTTCTACATTAATGTGTAGAAGACTGTAAATGTATATATGAAAATGATATTAATGCAAATCTACAGCCATATATTTTATTCAAACACACTAGATATATGATATTCAGGAAATAATTGGTTTTCAATTACAGGCTACAAGCATGAAGAGGAACTTCCAGCAGCACAAAATATACTCGATTATGTCATTGTGGAGCTGCGAATCAAAGCACGATCCCACACACGGGCCAGCCGAGTTTCAGCCACTCAGAAGAACGAGCCTGAGAAGCATTCCCACTCAAACCGAGTGGGAACCAAACTAAAACAATGTTGAACTTTTCGTGTAAATCACGTCTGCTTCATTTGATCAGATAGAAGACTGGCGGTTCTGTACGGCCCACGCCATCGCCCCAAAGTGATTAACTCATCTTTTCACAAGCCTCTTTGACCAGCCGAGGTCGCGGGGATGAGGCAGCGAGAGAGGTCTATTATGCTAAGGTCCATTACCCCTGGATAAAGGGGGGAACTTCTTCAGGTCTTTGTAGCCTTCTGAAATGTTGACCCCTTATTTGGAGAAAGACAGGGGGTACGGGTGTAGAAATGGAGGAAGGGGGTGCAGTATGATTAGGGTGCAGAGGTGCCAATCAGCTTGGCAAACCCCTTAAGGCATAAGACGCTCAGGGATTTTTCTCCACTGACCACGGACGAGGAACGATGACGCGCAGCCTTCCCTGGAGGTAGAAAGCAGATGGCAGAAGATTAGCATCTGAATGCGGACATGCAGATCCACGGGGGGTCTCCCTCCCCTCCTGCCTCCCCACGGGGGATAGGTGAGCTGACGAAAAGAAGGCTTGGGAGCGACAAAATCAATAATTGGCTTCCCACGGCGCCAAGACAAAGAACGGGGAAAAGCTGGTGGCTTTACACAGTGATGGTTTTGCAAGAGAAACACCTAATTACAGACTCAACCAGAGAATGTACTTTTCTTGACTACAGATTTCTATTCATATGTCTGTGGATTTCACTCATGGTTGAAGAGTGGCATGCTAAACCTGACAAGAACAACATACGAACAAGCATGAAGAGACAGGAGTGAGAGATTTAAATCAGGGCTGAAGCTCCTGTAGACATGACAGCATCAGAGATAATATCAAGACACAGTGACATAGCTTTGAAGTTCAAGTCTGTGATGTTTGGACTTAACATGCTGGTATCAACTAAGAGCTCATGGCTTTCTTACATAACTTACAAAAAGGTTTTTACGCGCAGAGAAAACAAAAGAGAATGGTACAAAAACCATTCCAGATCATGGATGGACTCTGCAGGACTTTGTCTTTGGCTGATGTAAAATGCTGGCGACCACACTTCAATTTAAAGAAGATCTGGGGGTTAAGACGCAGAGGTACAACAAATTAGAAGATGGGTTTGCAGTCCTTTAGAGACAAATCCTCTCGCTACAGATCTAAAATGCCAATGGAAATAACTCAATGTCAGGGTTTATGAAGAAACCGGGGGCTACAGTTGGCGAACTAGCTAGTTCAGCTAACATCACGTAGCTTGTTTTTCTTCCTTTCAAAGAGACAACAGCAAAAAAAAAATAACAATACCAAGACCTTCATAAGGTGGTCAAGAACAACCTCGAGTACCACAGCGCTAACGTTTGCTACAACAACAAAACCCAGACCAGACAATCACGCACAGACGAAGCACATTGAGCTCAAGTTTATATCCCAGTTTATCACCAGCTATTGTCAGCATTTAAAAAGAGAGCACTTTCCCTCCCTGGAGGCCACTCACGACCATCTGTTGATGCGCCGACGTAAACCCATCAGCTCCTTTTTCCACCAGGATTTATGTCCTTTGATTTAATGAGGTGACCTGATGCAGGGAAGAGTCCCACCCCACCTCCACTAGACTCCCCCCTTGGGGATACATGCCCCATCGTACATTTACATCAGCTCTTTTTTTATGCCGTTTACTAAGCATGGTTGGTTGAACGCTGCACATGGGAGGAATAGATTGACAGGAATTCATTTAATTGGGGAAAACAAAGATTCCCGCATTTGTAGTCTCTTTTCTGACCAGCAGGTCTAAAAATGAAATTTCTCTGAATGGATAATACCCTACCTTGTGCGCTCCCAAAAAGGAGTAAGATTTTTAAAAAAATGGAGGAACGAGAAGAGAAAATGTATGAATGCAATTTTCTAGGCTTCTGTCTGTATCCTCTCACTACAGAGTGCTACACAGAGGGTCTACACACTAGTTTTCAAAGGGGTCATTCCTTTGAGGGGCTGGTTTCCATGGCAGGGGTTGCTGTGGTGAGGGGGGGGGGGGGGGGGGGCCTTGACAATCCCAGTGGGGCAGTAGGCGCAGTCAACACTTCAAAACAACACAGACAGCCCGGGCAGGAGGACACTTCTGAATGAGAAACCCGCCATGTGATAAAAAAGGTCCAAAATTAATGCATTCTTTCTTTTTTTAATGCATGCTATTTTGTCCCTTTAGGCGCACCATAGGTGAGCCACAGCAGCTCAACGGCCACATTAGAGAACCTGTGGCAAGAGAATGTTTTGTTTCCACGTTGAACAACATATTTGCTGTCATTTGCCTGATCATGTAGCTGAGTAATCCAATCGGTTTGAGTATAAAAAAAAGGTGGATAAACTCATAATACTGTTAATAATACTTTAATAGTAAGCAGCACACTGACTATTGGTGGATATGCCAGAGATAACCGCATCCATCCTGTCTCATTTTTCTACGTTCGTGTCAAAGTAAGGATGTTAGATTCGCTAGTAAGTCCCTCTCCGGATGAATTCTGTGGCGGTCACAGTAAAAACCCTTTCTGGAAGCAGGCCAGGAGGTCGTCCACACACACTCAGCTGCTGTGTTCCCGCTGTCCAGTTAAAGACAGACTTACAGGAACGTGATGTACCATCAATGCATTCATGCTGTCCATCTGTTTCTATGTTTCACACTGGCTTTACAGAGCTGCTGTGTGTTGGACTTCCTATGAATCTGGGGGTTTCCATTCAGCCGGAGAAGCAGATGCGCAAAGAAACAGAGATGGACAAGCAGCAGAATTCTTTACAAAAAGAAAACACACAGCAAACCAGTTTCTGGTTTCGTTTAGGAAGACCCCCAAGAGGCAATTCATCCTGAATCCTTGAAGGATTTTTTTTCCCCTAATGGATCAACTGGAAAACACACTCACATTGAGATGCAACTGAGAGCAATTGTTCTCAACCATGCAGTAACTTGATATAGAGTCCATACGTACAAACAATGTATGGACTTCCAACAATGGGGCTCATTGAATCCTCCAGTCTACTTCACCCAGATGTATTAGCTGCCAGTCGGCTGTTTGCAAAAAGGATGGGGAGAAAACAATCTAGCTGTTTAGCTTCAACATCTGGAAACCATATAGGGTGAGTGCTACACGGCTTAGCCGCTGCGCTAGGCTAACAAGGAGGTCCCTGGCCCATTCAGGAAGACGCTATGGCTCGTTAGCGGTTTCTTCCCACCGTTGGCCCATATCAGGGTCCGGCAAACCAGGCCAGGATCCATCAAAAAGCTGCTTCAAGCACATCAAGCTACTATTAAATCTTTAAATAGTTGTCTTTGATGGACAAGTGAATAAATGGCTTTTCAAGTTTCATGCGGTTTGAGTCTTTAGGTCTCTAAAACTGAATCACCAGGTTTTGTAGAAACAACAACCTCCAAAAAAAACACGTTTATAGTTTGATGCGTCGATTTCTTCACACCTTTGAATGTTAGATGGTCTACACCACACTAACCAGACAAATGGAAAAAAGCAATTAATGGAAATGGAATTAACACAACAGTTTACCCGCATTAAGTCTCTAGACTTTCTTAAACTTTCAGAAACCCCCAGGAAGACCGAAACAGTTTCACGAACTTCAATAAAAACTCACCGAATTAAAATCAACCCCTTCACTGCAAAGCCAATAAAACCCAGCCAAGTGTTTTTTGCTTAGCAAACATTAAAACAGATGCAGGGCCCAGCTGGCTACATATAGCAGCAGTCACCAACATAACATTATCCAGAACATGTCAACAGCCCAGATGCCTGCATTCTCGTATGCCAATTAGGGGTGTGAAACCGCAAACTGCAATTTTTGCACTGGACTTTGTGTCGTAACTGTAAGATAGATAGAGCATACACTTCCTGTTTAAACTGTGTGTGAATACAGCACTTTTTTGTTTCGTCTTGGAATGCGTTCTGGCTCTTGGCCACGAAAACTTGTCTTATGAAGGAAGCTTTCTGGAGAATGGGGAAAAGGTTTGAGGCAGGAGAGAATATTATTGATGCCAATATCTGAGGGAGAGCAAGAATGCCCCGCATGAGCGTCCTCTCTGTCGAGGGGCATCTTCCGTGAGGAATGAAATGAGACACTGGCTGTCAGGGCTTGTTTAGGACACTGGCTGCTACTCAGCCGTAGATGGAGCTCTGATTCATGGCTGAGAAGGGTGGATGAATGGCGAGAAAGAGCGTCCTGTTCCATGGAGGTCACAATGAGGGATCGGAGCGCCCGATTAATCAAACCCAATAAACTCGACACCTGTGTCCTCCAAAAGAAAGGTCCATGAACTCCAAACATCTTCAGTGTGGTTGTGTGCTTCATGTCTCATGCTCAAGTTAGAAAACACAGGTCTACATTTTAACAGCTGTTTAAACCACATCTGGGCTGCAGATTGGAAATGCTGCTTCAAAGTGGTGCAATAGACAAAACTTGAAGGCTTTTTGTATTACTCTTTTCACCCAAGCTGCTACCAACCATGTTTCTCGTTGGCCAGACGTCTTCTAACTTTGTTTACTGTTCTTCAAAAGCGCCAATATCCCTCCAAGAGCCAGGCTTTTTTCCAAGAAGCATTGAGCCAGATAGTTTCCATCCCGAAATGGGGCATTGGCTAAGTTAAATTTGATGACGAAAATGCTTGTTTCTATCCAAAAGTCCAGTTTGACTTTTAGAAGTACTGAACCTTAGTGCCACTTATTGTCTAGTTAGGTTGCATTTATTTACTGCAAAAGAAAACTTCACAATAAGACGATGCAATGGAAGCGCATCTAAAAGTACTAAACAATCACACAATCGAAAAGAAATTGCATAGAAAGGATGCGAGGAAACAAACCTGTCTAAAAATTGGACTGTAATCTTTGAAAGAGTCCGGGGAAAAGAGCAGAGATGTTCCGATAACGGGTGCGAAGTTAGCCCTAAAGTATGCCGAGAGGCAGGGTGTGTGTCTGTGTGCTCCACGTGCAGGTCAGTGGCCTGTGGGCTTTCTGTGACGTACATGAATTAGATTAAGATTCCTCTCACAGTCAGGACTTAATCGTGTACTAAAGCACAGTTCTGCCAGCTCCCATTAGACACCTGTGGCACAAAAAGGGGGGGGGGGGGGGGCAGCAGGGGACAAAGGGACACCTGCAGCGTTTTAAACTTCTTCTCCTGCACTCACCTAGAATGCATGCATGCATGCAAACAAAAACAAATCCAGATCACCACTTAAATGCCTCCAAAACATTCTCCTTCACAAACAAGCAAAGAGTCAAACCAGTTTCAGATCCATCCACAAACAAATCCAAAAACGGAGCTTTTCTCTAAACATTGTTCCCTTCTCAAAAGGAAACACAGGCCAAGATGGCGTGTTTTCATTTCAGTGGAGCGCACAGTGGTTCTGTGGTTTTGTGACTTTGACTGCTCACCTAACCAGAATGGACGTTGGGAAATGTACTTAGCGTTCCCGCGTGGTGCAAGGGGGCCCGATTGGGTTTCCTTGTGGTCGGAAAAAAAAACCAAGAAGTCGCTGAACGTATGGCTCGCAAACAAACTCAAATTACATTTTGGATTTCAACAAGTCGTGTTTTCGCAGATTAAACACGAAGACACAGACCCAACCTGTTGTGCCGTGATTAAGGTCATTTCAATTACTCCGTCCACCAGCGATTACACTCAGCCCAATCTGGCCTGATGGAGGCTTCTTCTTACCAGAGAAGTAGGTGGAACCTGACACACACCTCCAGCGTAATGCACTTTGTCAACCTCCATTTGGCTCCGGCCAAAAAACACATAATCTGCTTTGAAATGGGCAGAGGAGTTTCCAGTTCACACCATGTGTGTGCTCGCATGTGTGTGGTCATGTTTCAGCTTTTGTTCTGCCATTAAGAGAGAGGATGATTGAAGACCTCTTACACCTTCCTAAAATCAATCACATATAAAAGTCATCACTATGCATAAGCAGCTGAACCCTGCATGTGGATATGTGTACTCTTCAGTTGTAACCTGTGAAGCAAATTCTTGCACTTTGTGATCAATTGAAAGTCAATAACAAGCAAATGGATGTTAAGCATGGCCTCACAATGTCTCAAGTTACAAAGTCTCAAACCATGAAGAGAGCTGACTGAACACAGCTGCAAACACAGAGTGCAACGCTTTCGTCTAGTTTGGTCTGAAAATCCTACATGTTGACTTTCACTGACTCAAAATCCATCATGATCCGCCTACATTAAAGTGTTTTTATATTGTATATAATATACAAACAAACAGGGTGCTATCAGGCAGCAAGTGGAATGTGCCAATGCAAAGAAGGAAAAAAAAATGGAGTACAGTTTCATGCCAGCGTTAATTCCTTTCCATAAAGGAATGTTTTCACATCCAGACATGGGAAATCTACAGATCCGGTCCTCCCCTTGGCGTGTTTTGAGGCGGAGGGGACACTGAAAGGGGGCTTGTTTGGAAAAGAGAGCCATGTTTAATGAATGTCTGGACATTTGCAGATGATTTCATGACTGAACATGTAGAAAAACGGGACATTACTATGTATCAGGGCTCGACTTTCACAATAGGATTTGGTTATAACAAAGAAATATGGAGACTAGATAAATTGAAAACATGAATTCAACAAAAAGTTCAATATTTTAGTGACCATGTACAGTGAAGGCAAGTCATGCTTCATTTGCTGATACAGACTGGTTGTGACCGCAAGAGCATCAGAAAAGATGCCAGCCCCAAGCAGGGCTACTCCCATATCCAAAGAAAAGAGGTAAAACATCTTTCTGCACAGAGATGACGTTAATAATCTCCCCTCTCTGCATTGTTTAAATCACTGCCTTTCTGGACATCTTCAGTGCTGCAGTGTAAAGACGGGAGCTGCGCCGGTTTCAGCACCATACAGGCGTGGACCAGAACAAAAGGCGCAGGTTTCCGCAGCAGCACGACAGCGTCGCGATAGGACGCAGCAGGACGGCGCAAAAAATTAAACACTATGGAAGGTTATTATTCTCAACACCTGCGTCGAACCGGAATTACGAACACAACAGCTTCACTTAAAAACGAAGCTAAAATTGCAAACTCTCTGCCTGGTTTCTTAACCGTGTAACTCGTTGCGCATCCCCAAAAATCACACATAGCTGCACATCACAGCATGACGCGCTCACGCACAACAGCAATACCTACGTTTATTAACACTTTGACTTGTTTCTATAAACTTTACAGCTGCCGGTGATGCACTCAAATGCCCTAAACTCTACATTCGTGCAGGTTTTAGATAACATAGCGCTTCATTACCCAGTAAATGATAAACAAAGAGCTTGTGCTCTTACCTGGAGCTTCAGGCTGCTGAGCGGCACTAATACCCTTGTGTGTGAAGGGAGCCGGAGTGACAATGAGAGAGGTATGGGGGCCCTCTGATCCCTCCCATCGCAAATTAAGCTACCGTAAGTACGGTAATAGAGGCGCAAAGGGACTTTGTAGCTGGAACATGCATGCCAGGAAATCCTTTCTTGCAGTAATAGGACAATTATCAATGAAATACATGCAAAAGCACACACATGTGCAGTGATATGAAGCAATCAGTTGCTAAATGAAATGTCATGACAGTGTTAAAGGCTCTCTGCTACATAAAACGATTGCTGTATTCAGTATGACTGCAGTGGGAGAGAGTGCAGAGCTGAAGAGACACAGGGGTGTGGCTGTTGCTAAGGAAAGATGGGAAAGTAAGGAGGGGGGGGGGGGGGGGGGGGGAGAGGGGAAGGGGATCATTGTGGATGTGATGCCAAAGGGGCAGAGTAGGGAGGGAGGGAAGGGGAGAAGTTGCATCAGTGAGCAATAGCTGCACTCCTGTCCTCCCCAGGTGAGACTGGTGGGGGAGGCTGTCTGCTTTCTCAGGGTGTTAACAGGCTCATACACCTGATCAACAAGGATGCAAATACATGGCAATGCAATTCATTAAAGTGGTGTATTTTGTGCTTTATATTGATGCATATGTAAAAAATAAAAATAAAACACACAAAGAAACAACAGGGTTCATTATTTTAAAGATGGATAATCATCATGGCTAGCTTGCAAACGATCAGGTGAAGGTGTGTTCAATCATTCTGTCACATTCAACAGTCTGCTTTTTATGCCACATGTGTGCTGCAATGGAGTCAAATGCAAGCGTGGTCGTTTTTCATTTCTCTGCCACCTTTGTACATGCAATTACTGCCACCTAGTGGGGGAAATGAGACACTGCACAGGAGAAGAAGCTTATGTTTTATAGTTCAATTAAAATGATATTTATTCATAAATCCTTTCCATGTCATGGCTCAGCTCAGCTCACATCCTAGCATAATAACTCCTGACACCACACTGTAACTTACACTTTCTCAGCTGTCTTTTCTCTGAGATGTTTTGTCCTCTCTCTAATCTTAATGACTTGTTTAAAGAATCTGTAAAGCCCCGTTATGATGGCTTTCTTTTGCTTTTGTCAGGATGCTCGTGTGAAGCACTTTGAGTTCCCTTGTTGCTGTACGGGGGGCTACATGAATAAACTTGCCTTTCCTTTCCTTTCCTTTCCTTGCCTTGCATACTCCAAACATCTGCTCTTATGCCTGTCCTCACCTGCAAACACACGGGTGGACAGAGAAACAATCTCAATGTGGGTTTCTGGAGCACAAAAAAGCCCTTTGAACAACAAATATCAGCCTTTAAAAGCTTTAATCTGAGGTTCAATCCTTCAAATCACTGACAGAACAGTTTATATCATAACTTAAAGACACAGGGATTAAATGTAATGCTCTGGATTTATTGGATCAAACATTTTAAGTGCTGAAAGTACACATCCTGTTGAGTACATATTGTACACAGAAGCCATTAATTAAGTATCTTACATTAACTTTGTCACTTTGCACAGCAATATTTACACACAACTAGCACTACAGTGAGCTGGAAAAGGACAGAAGCAGACCTACAATAATAGGTAATTATTCAGCAAAGGTGTGAATCAAAAAAGCGGCCGAACCATCTCGAGCGACCTCCGAGAGAAGACGTTGAAGTCAGGATACATTGTTTGACTTTTTAAGCCCTTCTGTGCTACTTCTGGACAAAAGGAGGAAAACACTAAATGCTCAAATGTAGCCGAACAGTCAAACTAGTAGAAAGGAGTCAGATTCAGTGACACAGGTCGCTAACATTAGGTAGCATTGGCAACTGCAAGTCCCCCAAGTGTATCGTGTGACACCTGAGCGCGTTGTTCTGATAGCAGATTTTGATTCTCTTTTTCTACAAGGCATGAAGAGTGATTTGTTCTCGTGACGACGAGGTTTCATCGTCGGGTTTTAATCGTTTTACTGATTTGATAACCTCAAGCTTTCTTAATGTTATTTCACGATGCATAAACGTACTTCGATCTATTTCTGACAACTGTCTACATTAAAAAAACGATCATCTGTGCAAAAACCAGCCCTCTTCACCCAGTGCTCCTCCACCGTGAAAACGTCCGAAATTCTCACTTCTGGCTGACGATGCTGCGCGCGATGAGCTCTTTCATGATCTCGTTGGTGCCTCCGTAGATGGGCTGAATACGGGAGTCAACAAAGGCCCTGAAGAGAAAAAAAAAAAAACAGTTGAAGCTTGTTGATTATAATAAATCATCCTAAAATAAGAAAAGCTTTTCTTTCACTTACTTGGCGATGGGGTATTCCCACATGTAGCCCCACCCTCCATGGAGCTGCAGGCACTGAGTGGCCACTTTGTTCTGGAGGTCAGACGCCCTTGAAGGAAAGACGAAGGACATTAACACGGAGCGGCAACATGGCGTTGGTTTTTAAGCGCGGAGGTAGGTAAACGCAGTCCTCACCAGTATTTGCCCATGGAGGCCGTGGAGGGGTCCAGGCGTTTCTCTGCGTGGAGCTGGAGGCAGTTATCGATGAAGGATCGGCCCACGCAGATCTCCGTTTTCAGCTCGGCCAGCTTGTGCTGCACAGTCTGAGGATGGAATCAGATATTTATCCTCGTGGAGAAACGGTGAATGTAAAGCCAGTTCATACAAAAGACACACACTGGACCTCCTTCACTGAGTGGAAGAGTGACTAAATGGAGTGCTTGAAAGTGAAACTATGACGATGGTAGACGGGTCAAGAGATCGATCCCGGACCTGGAGGTGAGCGATGGTCTTGCCGAAAGCCTTCCTCTGCGTCACGTAGTTCCTGGTTTCCTCAAACATGAACTCAGCGCTCGCGATGGCCATGTCAGCGATCAACAGACGCTCCTGTAGAGAGAGAAAAACACCACTTTTTAAATGAAGAGAACCTGAACATTCAGTCATAGACACGATTAAGGACCCGATATCTTATGAGGAGGAATCACTGTAATGGATAAATGTTTTCACTCTGTTTAAAACAGATTTTTCAACTACAGTTCCCATTAACTAGGCCTCTCTGGGATGTGCCATCAGCGTCTTGCTGTGAGGTAACAGCATTAACCACTGCACCACCCGTTGCCATCGCAGGGCCTTGCATAGGCCATATAGGGGGTCACTTAGAGCGCCACATGCTGTAGGGGCGTGCATTTAAAAATGTTTCGAGAAATGAGAAATCAAACCTGAGGCAGTTCATTCATCAGGTAGTAGAAACCCTTGTTGAGTCCTCCCAAGAGAGCGCTAGCTGGAAGCCGCACGTCCTCGAAAAACAGTTCAGCCGTGTCCTTAAGAGAGATGAAGAAAACAACCATGATTTATTTAACCGTTATTTAAATCTCAAAAGTCATTGAGTCTGAGTATAACTGAACAGAATAAATATGCACAAACAGAATAGATTCAAAGAATGTCAACAACACAAATTAAACACAAATCCTTTAAAGTCCTTGTCTTAAGACGACCCACAGGAACAAGTGTGTGAACTTTATTGACCTAATTTGCGAGCCAGGGTTTCGATTTTGAGTTTAAAATGTACACTGAGCCTAGCAGATAGAAAGATGTTTGTATTCTGAGACTCTTTCAATGCTGCGTCCTCTCAAAGTGCTGATGATTAAACCATGATCTGTAAATCTCTAAAACATGTTAAAAAAAAACATCAACTTTCTGCCCGGCCTCTCGCAGACGTCCGGCTCTCGTACCTGCGCCTTCAGACCGATCTTCTCCAGCTTGCGTCCTTTATGGAAGCCCTTCATGCCGTCCTCCACCAGGAACAGACTGATTCCATGCGCCGCCGTCTTCGCCTCGCGGTTGGTCACGGCCACCACGATGACGAGGTCGGCCATCCAGCCGTTTGTGATGAACACCTGGAACAGACACGACAGAGAGGAGGTCAGGTTGAAGGTTAAATGCTATAAAACAACTTTTTTTTTTAGTGCTGTCTGGACTCAGCACCTTGTTGCCGTTGAGGATCCAGTCGTTGCCGTCCTTCTTGGCGTTTGTCCTCACACCTTGAAGATCACTGATAACGTAAAGGTAAAGAATCATCAGAGCTACACGACCCTAATCGCTTGCTTTCTGATTTATTTGATGTAAAGTTAAGAGTCCTGACCTTCCTGCTCCTGGCTCCGTCATTGCAATAGCGCCGATGCATTTCCCCGCCATCATGTCCGGAATGAAGCGGTCGATCTGCTCCTTGCTGCCGTAGTTGACGATGTAAGGCATGACGATCTCTGAGTGCAAAGAGAAGCCCGGGCCCGAGCAGTTGGAATACATTCTGGGAGAAGAACAAAAACCCGTAAAAAAAAAAAAAAAAACAAGTTCAATTCAATCCCCTGATTGTAATTTACAACTCGAATACTCACTGCTCCTCCCAGGTGACGGCGGCTGAGAACAGGTCTCCTCCGATGCCGCCGTGCTGCTCTGGAATCATCACTCCCAGCAGGCCTTGCTCTCCAGCTTTCTCCCACACCTCCCTGCTCACCTGACCCGCCTTCTCCCACCTGGAGAGAGGGAAAGAGGCATGTAGTAAACTTTCTTTCCTCGTTTTTTGGTGCCATTGAAGTCATTTTACATCTCTCAATTCACTCGTGCGTTCACTTACTCCTTGTGATTTGGAATCACCTCCTCTAGGTAGAAGCGGCGGACACTTTCTCTGAAGAGATCGTGGTCCTCGTTGAAGATCCGGCGGGTCCCGATGTCCATCAGGGACTTGGCGCTGGAGGTCTCTGGACGTGCTGGGGGGACATGCTGTCCTTCAGGCTGGGCCTGACTGTGCTGTAGTCTGGGAGGACAAAGAGAAATCAACTAACAGAGGTACTTTTAGAAGCCAGAAAGAGGCAGATTGACTTTAGAGTTTAAGTTTAAAAAGACGGGATAACAGGGAGTAATATTACATTTAAGTCAACACTGCATAAAACACGGCTGTGCAGGGGATAATATATGACTAAGAGATAAATTAAACAACTTACTGACTATTGTGTTCACTTTACATGCTGAAAATGTATGTATTATAATTTTAGTTTTTTTTTTTAATGCACCTGGTGAACGAAAAATCAAACTAATGAAAAAGCGAATATTTCTGCTCTTTATTAATAAAATAAAAAGGATTAAAGTACCTGTTTTAATACTAGCTTAGCAGTAATATAAACAAAAAATACTGCTAAAAAAAAAGAGCATAATTCACTTTGTTTCTTGTGTTAACACGTGTGTCGTTAATTGTTTTTAATCTTTTTATTTAATATGATTTTAACTCAGTTTAGATAACAGGCTCCTCAGGGTGGGAAAGGAAGTGTGTCAAAGGTCGCCTGAAACTAGTGGTACACAAGAAGGCTACAATAAAAAGCTATTCCATTTTCAAAATGAGTTAACCTGCCTATTGATGGTTTATAGGAGTAACAGAGTCTGACAGGTGTGTGTTACGTGAGGAATTAATCTTGAAAATGTTATTTCGTTGCAACTTCTGACAGCGTTTTGTCCATTTCAAAGAAGTACGACTCGGACAAAGACATTAGACATTCGTTATTTGTGTTGTATTTTTTTTTTTACCTCGCAGCAGCCGCAGACAGCACCTGTCCTCGCCCGAACACGTTTCTCAGCCCTAAAATACCTGTTTTTATCATTTTTTCTGACGAATAATGGCCAAAAACTACCAAGGGTAACGTCTCAAGCAAACAAGACAAAGATCGTCTAAGTGAAAGACAGCCAACACGGATCTATTTGTAGCCTACTCAATCGACAGCTCATCCCCCGCCTCTGAGATAACGTAGAGTAAAATATAAGATTTTTCAATGAATTAAAAGCAATCAATTTAAATACTCAAATAATTCCAATTCTCAAATAAATGCAAAAAACCTTACTATTTCTAATACATTTTTCAAAGTTTACGAGAAGGTTTTGTTCACGATAACGGAAGTGGAGTGAGAAGTCATATTTTTTGTGGTCTTCGAAAAGGAAGGTTTCTTCTTCTACAAAAGCCTAGTAACTGTCTTCTTGCTCAACAGTGACACCATAAATATGGCCAATGCAGAAATAGGTTTGAAACGCGCCATATAGCGTTTGTCAACCACTCAGGTGTCAGTGATTGAGACTATGATTAGACCTCTTCTCAGGACTATGCGTGTGTGGTCAAGTTTGTTTGACAGTTCCACTATCCTGTCAGTTTCGAAGTAGCAGTTTGAAAAGGAGGACTTAATAAATCTAGCCTAATAAACTTGCTGGGGTTTTAAATTTATGACATCATACATTCTCACCATAGCTTCACCTCTGGTCCCACCCTGGTCTAATCAGTCAGAATAATTAGAAGCACCTCTGTGGGTGTACAGAGGCTTTAATTTCTTCAGTCTTTTAGTAGATAATTACAAGTTATAAGAGGAAATAGATTTATACATACGGTTACATACATTATTACATAGGGCCTAATACATTTGTCAAGAGAAAAGGTGTACAGAAGTGTTTTGCTTTCCAAAGTCATCATTTAGGTGTAAAAAAAAAGTTAATTCTCAGCATTAAAATATATGAAGATCCAGGATTATAGATGTACTTTTAAAAACCAAGAGTAAAACAGGAAACTAATTAAAGCAAGAACCATTTAAATCCTGCTTACATAAAATTAAACAAAAAGGAAACTTAGAGCGTACTTATTTTTTTTTTTAGCACAAAGTCAATCAGGAGTGATGCGTCCTCCACATGCTGCAGCCAGCTCCATCTTTCAGAGAGGGGAAGCACAGGTGAACTGGCATTTATTGTTTCTGATGCCCCGCCCACACAGGTAACAGAGTCAGGTAAAGTCAGGGAGGCACAGGAGGACAAGACACGAGTATCTCCCCATGTGTCAAACCATAACCAACATTACACAAAGCAGGGAATGTCTGCTATTCTTTTTAGGCGTTCTCTGACATTTGTACTTTATGGTCAATAAAAAAAAAATTGCATTTTAAAATATATATTGAACACAGGCTACTATGGGCAATAGATAATGCCAAAACAAGAAACTTGCAGAGTCTCTGTCTATCATCCAAATGATGTGTTTTGGATGTCTGGGGTCGCCAGAGTTTTGTGAAGTCAAAGAGACTTCACAGACTGAAAAAGGTTGGTAAACCAAAGTGGTCTAAATTCACTTCTGTTGGGACTTTGAGTAACTGATGTCCCGTTAATTCAAACAAACAAGTATTATTTTTTCATGAAAACGTAATCCATATTCCTAAAACAATTATCTCATTAATAAAAAAACAACAACAACAGATTATCATGGTTGTCTTCATTATCCCAGTGAGAGGGCAATTTGTTTTGTACCAAACAAACATCCATCCAACCAAAAACCATCATAAAAAGACAATGGAAAATAAAAACAAAAGAGAAAGAAACAGGATAAAAAGCGACACATGTGGTCATTTAAAAAGGCGATGGCAGCAGGGTCTCTTTGTCATGCAAGGTCAGATCTGCAATTCTTTCACACATTATAAAAACACCATGCAGTCTGTTACGATTCATTGTGATGAGGGAGATTCAATCATTTTTTATTAATGTGTCGATCATTTCCCGGGTACCTCTATTGATGCACAGCCTCAACAGCTTGCTTATTTATAACGTCAGGGAAGGTGACTGTCAGACTTTTCCTGAAATCAGCTGTTTGTTCACTGCATTACATAGGTTTGTAATTCACAATGTTCACGGCCAAACCTTGGCTGTTCTTGAGGGGGAACCTGTGCTCCAATACAAAACTCTGTCCACTCCCTAGTTATGCCACAAGGGGGCAGGCTCTTGATGTTTAAGCTTGCCTCCTGAAGTCACTACAGGAGACCACTGGACAGACTGGAGGATTCATAGCGTCACTTCGAATAGCGTGCCAGTTCACTTCCAGAGTACAGCAGAGATGCCCTTGAGCAAGGCACCTAACAGCTCTTTTGTGTGTCTAATCCTGCATTACTATGATTCCTCTTCCATTTTTGATTATAAGTGATTAAGTTAACAAATGACTCTAAAACATGCACAACCTTTTTTTTTTTTTTTAATTATTTATGCATCAAGTAAAATAAAAACTATGATCGTTCCCTTCTTTGCACTGCAAACACAACACGAGGATGACTGATGAATCTGCAAACCAGGAACACCTTCAAAATGAAGTGCATTCACTTCCTTTTCTTTTCGGGTTCATCCTCAACATTACCTTTTAGATTTGAGTCTCAGAAGGCGTCTTCTTCTCCTCCTCCACGATCTCTCTGCTGGCTCCTGACCTCACCATCACGTGGTGCGCAGGAGCCAATAAGATGGCCAATGTCATGTGTTGGTTGGCGGAAAAGTTTGGAACGTCCCTGTTGGGCCTTCGACTCAGTAGTGGGCGCGATTTAAAAATGCAATTCTTCCTCCAAAATATATCGAAGTTAAAGTAAAATGATTGATTAAAAAATGACTCGGCAGTAACTGAAGTCAATGTGATGTGTTACTTCCCCCGTAAAGAGAGACCCATCATCTGTCACTCCTGAAACACTTGCCTTGTATGTATGTTTTTAATGATCGATATGCGCCTACTTTTCATCTACTTACATGAATAAAATGCCTCTGTGTGTATTTTTACCGACCTGTATAGACAGTGAACACACAGAATGTGCACACACATGAAATCTGACTCCATTTAAAAGCTGCTTGGAGTCAAATCTCTTGTGCATGTGTGGCTGAGCTCGACTTTCTCGCCTGGCTTTGCCAAACTAGGGCGCTGACTTCTGCAGCCCCTGTGTGTACCGACACTTTCTCTAATATATATCAATATTAAAGAATATCTACAGCTGTGTGTGAACAATGAGAGGTCAAGAATCAACCCAGGTGGGATGTACGTTGGAAAAGTTTATTCTGACATGAACAGAGTGATAATAAATAAAACTTTTCAGGGAAGAGGGAGACGTTTGGCCGTCTATCCACGACTCTTCTCCAGCACCTTTGGCATTGCTGGGCCCAGTGGTGGCGTGACTGAATGAGGTGGCGGTGGGAAGGTTAGGGATCTACCCTCACTTGATGAGCGGTCACCCCTTCTCCCCCGTTCCTCACCCCATGCGGGAAGTGGAGACGTGCCCCAGGTGGGGAGGGGGGGGGGGGGGGGGGGGGGGGGAAGTTGAGGCCAAGTGGTAGGGGGTCTACATGAGAGCAATGGTGATGACGAATGTCCCGAGAGAGAGGAGGAGGGGTTTGAGACGAAATGGAAAGGAAAACAAAATAAAACAACAAGATGGGGTTGCGTCAACATCCCTTGTACATAGTCCTTGTCTTTCCTTGGTTGGTCTTTGACGACAGTGTAGATGTTCTGAACACGGTCGGGCTGTCTGTAGGTGAGCTACAGTTTCTTCAGCACTCCCGCTGCTGGCCTCTTACACAGACAAGATGTGCTTGACGAAAGCTGGAAAAGAAGAAAACATTTGTTTAAATATAAGATTCGTCAGTAAGAAGAATAGTGAAAAGGCATGCTGGGAAATAAAGGCTCACCCTCATAGTGCACACTGCCGTTCTCGTCCTCCTGGCCGGACATGAGGGACTCAATCTCGGGTTCGGTCATCTTCTCTCCTGTGGATTCACAAAGTATCCGTGTGAGGAGTCGATTTCGCCCCCACATGCTAAGCAAGCTATATTTGTGCGTGTCTATATTTGGGGGAGGGTGACTTGAGACTCACCCAGGGTGGACAGCACAATACGCAGCTCAGCGCCCATGACTGTGCCGTTGCCCTCCTTGTCGAAGACGCGCAGACCCTCAACGTAGTCGTCGTAGGTACCCTTGGGGGCTGAGTCGACCTCCTTGAGCATGGGCAGGAAAGCGTCGAAGTTGATCCTCTTGTTGGCCATGTCTGTGGGAAAAAAAAGGAACTGTTAATACACATTCTTTGGTCTTTAAGACTGATTTCTGAAAGTACACCTGGGGTTTTTGCTAATATAACCTAGCTTAGCCTGCTAGCAAAGATTAGCTTCAGAGTTGTCTCTTTTAATTCTGCGACCCTAGCATGTCCTTTTATAACAGCTATGGATTTTTGAAGGGAGACGAGTGAGATTTTATGAACACATAAACCTCGAGTCCTTGCTAATTTCACCTAGCTTGGATTAGCAACACACATTAGCTCGATAATTTGCTAACTTTCTGACTCTTTCTCTTACTACTGTGCCTGTAGTCAAGTCATCTTATTTAAGTGATCTTTACTTTGGCTACTCTGTAACAGCGCTTTCTCTTCTGTCATTAAAGTCTTTCAGCTTTGAGGGTAGACTGTTTTCTGTCATTTTATTTTTACATGAAACTACACTCAGGGTTTTTGCTATGGAGTTATTCTGCTAGCAAGCATTAGCTTGAAAGTTCCCTGACTTCAGGACTCCTTTTGTTCTTTTTGCATGCTACAGTCATCATTTTAGATTAGCATGATAGTTGTCTTAATGAGTGAATCATTCCTAGTTCTACTATGTTTAAGCATCGATCTATCTCATAATAGTCGTGTAGCGTCATCTTTCTTCGTCTGTATCTTTTGTGTCTGCATTGGGGTCCTACCATCAGCGGATGGGTTTCCCAGAATCTTCACAACCTCCTTGTTGGTGGGGTTCTGGCCCAGAGCGCGCATGATGTCAGCCACCTGGCTGAAGGCCACCTGGTTGTCACCAACTCTGTCAAAGAGACCGAAAGACTCCTTGAAGTCTGGTTGGAAGGAGAGAGAGATCTTTTTGAGTCAACAGGTACAGACAAATCAATCAAAGAACAAAAAAACAACAACATCAGATCACATCTTATCTTCACGAAGTGTTATTGGCTTTATAGTTTCTACAATCTCTAGAAATCTAGAGGTCATGTTAATGAGGTTCTCAATAAAACGGCAAGAGATTTCCTAAAAGTATTGGACATGAAAAAGAATCCCTCTCATGTTGCCATCAAAAGTTATATTTGGTATTGAGTTTGAATGGATGCTAGAAGTATTATTTTATATTCTTTCTAAATAAGGGATCTTAGTCAGCTATGAGCTGTGGGATCAAAGTCTGCAGAAGCCACATACTGCTGTCATTGTTCCCGGATCACTGGGGGCGACAGCTGAACCCAAGCAGCAGCAAAAGAAAGGTACCGACTGGGCCTGACTGAGGGTCTGTGAATCCTACCAGGGAGGCCAGCTCAAAGTGACCTTTTTGACGGATTAATGCTCCTGTGCTGCTTCCGAACAGCAGGAGCAGCTGTAACCATCCCCCCCCATTCCTGCCTCTACTCACATTGGGGAGGAATTTCAGGGAGCAAGCTGATACACCCTGGACAGAGTAACCCCTGCCATATAGAGGCATGGCACCATGGCCCTGCTCGATTTAAACATAAGAATGCTGACCATGATGTAATCAAAACCCTTTCTTGCACTGTAGCATGTATTCAACACCTGTAACTCTAGAGGAATGTGCTGAAGCCGCACTTTCTCCATTTTTGGTTGAGATGATAGTCAGATTTTAAAAAAGCTTTTTTCAGCCACTCTTAAAAAAAACAGATTGGGAAAATTTTAACTCTATCTCTTTAAAATTGACGTATAACACAAGAACACAAGAAAATATCCAGACAACTCTTATCTACCCATTGGAAAAGCCGCAACAAACGTCCTCCATCAAAAATATTAGACACGTTTTTGGTTGTGAGACGTGGCTGGAACGGCTGAATGTAGCCATGTTTCAAATGTATAGTCCAATTAACAAAAATAAAATAATTGGAAGAACTTTTAATGGTTTTATCTGCAACTCTAAATGGCCAGATTGGGAAATTTGTAACTATAATTAAAAAAATAATTCACATATAACTTTAGAACGAATGACAATATCTAGAGAAACCTTATTACAAATGAGCTTTAAAATGGTACACCCATTGGAAATGCTTTAACAAACACTTTACACCAAAAGAAATAGGATAAGTTGGATAAAGGGGACTTTTTTTTTTATGGCTGCAAGACGAGGCTAGATCAGCTCAGAATTGATGTTTCAAATCGAAGAATACATGAATGAAAGACAATATCCAGACAAACCTTATCCAACTTATTCCAAATGAGCTGCAAAATGGTACACCCATTAGAAAAGCTATAACGCATACCTTCTACCAATTATGGGATATTTGAACGGAGGACACGTTGTTCAGAGACAATGAAAGGCTTGGCGATGGTACAAAAGGATTAAAATTTGGATTCCTCCATGAAGGGGACGTATCTTAAACCTTGACCTGGCAATTTACACCTCAGTTGTGCAAGGCTTGCAAGACAAGGCTAGGTCGGCTTAGAATAGACATTACTAAAATCCTTTGTGACAGCTGCATGAGGCCTCGGCACGGCATGTCCTTCAGGGGGCGGGGGGGGGGGGGGGATCTTAAGTTGGGAGCTATCATCATCCCTACTTCCACCTTTTAGCAGTTCATTTGAACTAAAGGTTAAACTCTGCACTTGGTAGGATTGGCGGGGAAAAAGGGGAATGGGAGGTGCAGATAAATGTCAAACTTTTTTGATGGCAAGAGAATGAGATTTCTCAACATGCCAAGCTAAGAAATAGGAAAAATGTTGATGTTTCTTCACTTACCCTCAATCTGGTCCGGTGTGAACTCAGTCTGTCACATGGAAAATACACAAAGAAGACACACATAGTGACGCACAGAATGGTACATGAACACAAAAACACAAGAAACATGGAGAAATGGATGAAAACAGATTTATGAGCACAGAAGACAAATTGTGTAAAAAAACAAACAAAATGTTCTGGAACTTTTGAGCTGTTAATGTCTCTAAGCTGCAATGAATACATATTAATAAATGGGAAACTATAAACATTGTTTCGTTTGAATGGAAGGCTACACAGACGGCAAAGTGAATAGAAAAGTTGATATTATTTCAAGGCAGCACTCCGGGGCCAAAAGTCTTTCTCAGCATGATTTCAGTGATGCTAATAAAGATTGGGGCCATTTTTTAAGAGATATATCCAAACTCATGCCACAAACATCGTCCCTTGAGGCCAAAAAAAGTAACTCCATCGGTAACCGCCCCCAACCCAAAAGGTCCGAAAAAGCACAACTTTGTACACACCATTTTGGAGAGCTGGAGTTGGAGGAAAGAAAGAAGAAGAGAAGCTGGACTCCCGAGACAGAGTGGTCCTGAGCCATGGTTGGAGACCCCCTCTTATGTATCCCGGGCATGTGATGTCACATATGCTAATGAGGCGGATCAGGTGACACGTTGGAACATCTTTAACTTTCTTAGGGCAAACGGAAAGGAGAGCTGCGAGCCCACGGAGCTGTGGGAGTAGGCCTTTAGAAGGGGTCGGGGCTAAATTTAGACAAAGAAATAACTGTGTCAAGACTTTGTGTGATACGTCTCAAGCTTTGAAACCTCCGTTTCTTTTTTCCCCCAACCAATTTCCACAAAGAAAACTGCTTTAACTGACTTGATATTGGAGGTTTCACTGTTGGAACGAAGTACAGACTTGAACTGTGAGTGAAAATGCAAAAAACTCAGCTACCTAGTGGCCCTCTTCAGAGTGGCTCCATGCCCAGAGAGATCATTTTCAAGCAGATATTTTTAAACACTGCTCCTCCACTTATGGTTAAATAACAGCAGAGCAAAAAAAAAAAAACAGCCTGAAAGGTGGTTCCATGATTCAGGCAAGGTGCTAGAAAAGTCCACAGTTTGCTTAAGAGCTGGATTTAAAAAGGTGTCACTTCAACTTCCTTTGAGCAGTTTAATGCTTCAAATGAACGAATATATACAAATAACACCGATCTGAATTTAAAGATAATTAAACTGTGGTTACATTTTGAGTTATGTTAGGTGAAATGCTGCAGACTTCATTGGAGGTTAAATGAGCAGAGCGGTATCACTAACCTTTCCAGCTCCACCAGAGCTCTCCATGGTGCTGATAACAGTATGAAAAGTCATGTATTATTAATGCAGCGGTTGCATTACACTTCAAGGTGATGGTCGCTTTAAAGCAAATTCACAAGAGCACATTTGTGATTGGTTTGTTCTTGCCGAGTGGTGGCCTAGTGGTGAGTGTGCACGCCCCATGTACTGAGGTCATAGACCTCCAAGCAGGCGGCACAGGTTCGACTCTGACCTGTGGCTCCTTTCCCGCACTCCCCAAATAAATCTTTGTTGTGTTGGTGTTTATTGCTGCCTTGACAAAACAACCAAAAGTCAAGGTCCCCTCAATATATTCAAAGGTGATTGTAAAACTGAGAACTTGCTTTGCTGTTTTCCAAAATGGAAATGTGATTTATCGTTTGTTCTGTGTCTGCATTTAGTGCATTTTTTTTCTACCCACCTTTGTTGTCAACCTGCTATTGTGGGACTTCTTTTCATTAAAGCTGGGAAGTCTTTTCCATGTAACAGAATTTAAATTAATGCAAAAAAAAAAAAAAATAATCTTTTTTTTTTTTTTTTGCTATCCCTTCCCCTGAATGTTGAAGAGTTTGAGATGCAGTCTGCATTCTAAATATCTCTGCAGCTCCAAAAGGAGGCCCCTGCACGTCCAGTAAGTTAATGTGCATACATTAACACACACAAAACAGCACCACTGGCTCTGTGCTCAGTCTCTGCATGTCATGCCCTGACCGTCCTTTTCGCCCTGTAGTCTTTCTCACTGTCTTTAGTGGACCAAGCGTCAGCGAGCATGTCAGAAATGTAAGTATTTATGTCGTTAAAATAACTTTTCAGCACCTTTAAAGTACTTATTGTGAACATGTTTTCCTTTCCGGTAACATGATAGAAAAGCCACAGCTGAGAGGAAGGATGAAATGCAGATTGACAAACAGAGGCTGTGTACACGTCGGGATTAGATAATTCACTTATAGCGTGAATAGCTCTGCGTAACTCGTCGACGGCTTTGTAACTCATAGCTGTTGCGTCTGAGCAAAGGAGTGAGAGCTGGAGGACATTTGTAAGACTGGAGACCACACCCCACATCTCTATTTAAAACCCCATTCCTGCCCGCGGAGTTGGGTTTCTCCTACGCTGGGAGAGGGGGGTGGAGAAAATGAACGCCCCTGCTCCTCAAAGATCTGCTACAGTAACAGTAACCCCCCCCCCCCCCCCCCCCCCGCCTCTCTATCTCTATCTGGCTTAAGCCCAACAAGACCCCAACTGGCGTCAGGTCATAAAGAAGCATGGTCCAGTGGGCTTAAAAAAGAGCGTTGGCATTGTGTCGCCGCTGGTTTTCAGGGGGGTTACGTGAGCCTTATTTGGAATCGAGAAGTGAGCGCTTGAGCCAAGCGGCCCGTGGAGGGTTGGACGGAGGATTCTAGACACTTGATGGTGTAATATCTGTCAAATGGAGGCATCAGAATAAACATTTCTTGATGAGAAACGTGTACTTTGGATGCATTTTTCTGTTATAATCTTCATATTAATGCTTAAATCGGATCAGAGTACACACATTTTTTTTTAACATGTTTTCACCCTGATTTGCATAAAATGTGACACTGACAAAGTTCTACAAATGTGCCTAATCTGCCCAGTGGAAGTCAGAAGTCCACTCACAAGTTACCAAATCTGTGCCTCCCCCTTGTGGCTAGTTTGTGTTGCTGCATAATGATGCAAAAAAACAAGAGCAGCAGCTGTAAAAAGACTCACGATTTATTGCTCAGACAGTGCAAAGGACAGGCCACAGTTTACACTCAGGGGTTAATCCTTTAACACATGACAGAGCTTGTAAGGAATTATATTTAGTGCATTAGTTTCGAGCTTTGCTGTTGACTTTTTTTTCTTTTCTCTAAATAAGAAAACAGAATAGAAATCTCAAAGCATTCATGTCCTGCTGTAACAAATCAAACCCACACAAGATACACTTTTTTAATACTCAGTCAAAATCACAATTTAGGTTCCCCACAGCTGCAAATTTTGAAATTAATGGAATCATAATTATTTTTCGCTTAAACCTGCAAAATAAAAGTCAAACAAACTAAGCAGAAGCCAGAGTTTATAAAGCAATAGTGAAATTTACACACAAAAGCTAGAGCGGCTCTCACCCTTGAAATACGTGTGAGATAGTAAGTGTGTTTAGTCGACGTGTGATTGAAGGAATTCATCGTGTGAAGTGGCAGAACAGATAGCAGGGAAAAACATGGCACGATGCCCGAAGCTATGATTGTTGCTTATTCTTCCTGTTGTCGTCTTGTTATATGTTTGCTGTGTGCGTTCAAGGGCTACCTGTGGCTAAGCTTCTACACCTCAAAGCAAGGGAAGCGTGCTTTCATCGGCTGCAGAAGGTCGGCCAGGAAGTAGATGGTGCCCGCCATGCCTGTAAGCAGAGAGTGTGCAGCTACGTTAGTGGACAAAAGAAACAGTGGAAACACGATACAGTTAGCTAATCCTGGAGAAATACATGTGGAATAGAAGAATGGAGAGTCCTGATGAACTGCTGAAGATTTCAGGGTGAATTTCTGCTGATTTCTTTTTTTTGCAGAAGTCCGAGTGAGTGAGAACGCAGCAGGATATAATCAGGAGGATTCACCTCGAGCGAGTGGGAGGGGGTGGTGACATTTACGTTTGTTCTTCTCAACTCTATTGTTTTTGATTCTGCTGAACTACACTCCTGAGTACATTTCTGACCTGCTCTCGGACTACAACCCGACCCAGCCCCTCGGGTCATCAGGTGGAGGTCTTTCAGCCGTGCCCAGAATTAGACCGGAGAGGGGGCCTTTTGTTACTGTGGTCCTGCTCTCTGGAACAAACTACCTGACCTGATGTCCATATCTGTATTTAAATGTGCCTTATCAATAAAATTGCTCATATAGAGGCAAATATTGTCATTACAGCGCCATGTCTCGTCTCAGGAGACCCCCGATAGTCTCCTGCTGTGAGCAGCATGTGTGAACAACCAGATCAGGAGGATTTCAGGGTGTAGTTCTCCTGAAAATCTCTAGAAATGTTTCAGGTGTAAAACACACGGCTCATGAGAATCTTTCTTGAGAGAATAGTTCGTGCAGCACTCAAACACTTTAATACTCATGGATAACATGTTTGCAGCTCTCTCGGTATTGGTAAGAGGATCAATAATGACTACAGTGAGAGATTGTGAAATGTCTTTTAGAGGGAAGAGAGTACTTGTCATCACATTTTACCTTCAAAAAGAGAGTAGGGGGTGTCTGGGGTTCTGCATCCATGTCTGCCGTAGTTCATGCACCAGTCAGCAAACTGCAGGGACAAAGAAAGAGAAACAGAGTCCGGCTGTGTCATAACAACGTTCCGCTTTGGTCAAAACACTCAACCTGATTTAAGCCGCCTCAGGAGGACAGCGAGCAAATGTCAACAACGGCTCAAAATTGTGCCCGGCGCTCGGTGAAATCCGAGCATCTGTCGAGGCCTCACATTAGAAGCACAAAGCTCGGAGCAGACATCTGAGGAGTCTGTTTCCATGTTTTCCTCTATGAATAGACTCGTATTAATGAAGGGACATGTGGGACCGGGGCCACCTGGACTGACTCCAAACAGAGCTCCCACTGGAGACACCTGAGGCCGCCTTTGACTGGCCAGCAGGCAGGAAAACAAGAGCTCTGATTGGCTGTAGTTTGAGTGCCGTGACTTTAAATGAAACATTGAAGTCAGAGAAGATGCTTTGTTGGCCTCAAAATCTAATCTTATCGATAAACATCTGCAGGTTTTTAACAACTTTTCACAGTGACTAATGTGCAGGGCATTCATTCTGAAGTCTGTCTCACCACGCAGGCTCTGTAGAGGTGTTTGGGGTCCTGCGTGTGCCGGTAGAGGGCCAGGAAGGTGTAAGCGTTTCCCGCCGCTCCGTGACACAAACCGTAACCCTTCTTCAGCAAGCCATAGTGCCACACCACTTCTCCACACTGGAGGGCGTCGGACAGGTACTGAGCAACTCCGAACACCTGAGACAAGCGGGAGAAAGAAGAGGATTTGTAGAACTTTGATTTAAAGTTGCAGAAACGCAGGAGAAGTTCATTACAGCGCGATCTACATGCAGAAGACTAAATGTTAGACTTCACCGAATCATGACATATTTGACCTTTCAGCAGCACATGATACAGGTAAGAACGTAACCTGTTTGACCACTAGATGGCTCTATGACACCATAGATGAACCCTAATCTACAGGTGTTGAATAAGGACATATATGCCGCTGTTCTTAGTTGAATTTTTGTGTGATAAAAACTTCCTGTTTACCCGGTGCGCCTGCAGCAGCATGTAGATCACGCCCGGGGATCCGTGGCACCAGTGCACCAGCAGGTCCCGGTCATCCCCGATGCAGGGGGGGTAGTTCCCAGTGGGGGACTTGAGACGGCAGACGTGGTCGACGCTGGGCTTCACCAGCCTCTGCACCCAGTCCTCCGCCTGGACGAAACCAGGCTGTGAAGAGGGAGGGATCATAAAGAGTGATGTAAGACGTTTTTATGTACGCTAGTCATGAGAGTCTTTCTGTATCTCCATCTGAAGACTTTTCAGCTTCATTCTGACCCAGAGAGTGTTTACTTACCTGCATGAGATAGTAATATATTCCAGCCAGTCCGTGTGCGGCGCCGACGTACTGCTCCTGGTACCACTCGTACATCAGCGGGCTCTCGTTCTGGACCCTGAACTTCCTGCTCAGGTTCTCACCGGACGCCAGCACGGCCTCGCTGATCTGAGGATTTAAAAAAAAAAAAAAAACACATCTGGCCTCACAAACACAACCAATCTGTCACGCTGAAAGGAATCGATAGAGAGAAATGAGTGCGATAAGCTGAAGAGCGGGCAATCATGATTATAAGGAGCGGTGATCAAAGAGTTTCCTGCACGCTTATGCATTTCATCATTTATCCAATTTCCTCGACCTTTATGTACCCTTTAGGATCTTTAGTTTCTGACCCACCTGCTGGATGTACTGCAGCGGGATCCTGTCCTGTCCCAGCTGCTGGTTGACAAAGACGAGGGAGTAAAGGTAACCCATCCTCCCGTAGAGCAGCTCGTCGGGAAGCCCGCCCGCTCCTTTCACTACGGTCTGGTGAAACTGCAGCAGTCTGGGAGAGCAGAGAGACGATGCAGGAGAGAGTATACAAACAACAAAGTCCAGAAACTGAAAGATCGAAAGGCCTCAAACTGACCTGTTGATGCACTCTTCACACTCGTGCGGCCTCTGCAGGCGATAGTAGACCACAGCAGCCACAGCCAGAGGCCCCGTGTCCCCGCACAAGAAGGTGATGTCATGACGCCGGGTCAAACACTTCAGACTGTGGTTGACGTATTCTAGAGCTTTCACGAGAAAGGAGGGCTCCCCAAACACATTGTGGAGGTGCAGGTAGAGCAGAGCGATGCCTGTGGAAGGACAGAAATATTTACATCACAGACAACTGACCTTAAACTAACTCTCACCTCACTAAACACGGCCGCACATTTTAGAACCTGCAGAGTTTTAGGAGGCGCGCACAAACACATATCCACTGAATGGGACATCCTACAATTGTTTTTCATGAAACAATGCCAAAATAACAGTGTTCAAGCATCTTAAATTAGATTTCTTTTCTGAATTCGTTGGTGACTTGAAATAAAAACACTTTCATGACATTCAGATTAAAGGCCAAATGTCAAAAAGGGGGGTAAATATCACAGCTTGGAACAGCAGTCTGAATCAGGCTAATGTCTGTCCCTCTTATTAATTTATAAACAGGGACAGTACTCATGAGTGAACATGAACATGTAAGTATGTCAGATTGTAGCCAGAGGCTCATTTCACTCTCTAGTCCCTCTGCAGGTCGGTGGATCACACGTTACACATTTACATCAAGCCACAACGACAAGCACAAACCAAACAACAAGTAAATGACCAAACAACATCCACTCTACGTTTTCTTAAGACTTGGCCTTAAATTTGGACGGGCTTTTATTTGAAGTGTTTACGGTACAAGCACAAAAAGTGGCAGTGCATGTTGTTCGAAAACAAACCAGCATGAAGTGACCTCCAGAGTTCAAGCGTTTAACTGCAGTATTAAATCATGAGGTATTGATTTAAATTGCACATTTGCCCTGTGGCCTGTAACTTTACAGGGCTGATGTGATGTGTATGCACATACTATCGCACAGGGTTTGATACAACTCTGTGTGTGTGTGTGTGTGTGTGTGTGTGTATGTATGCAGTATTGCGCTGGGGTTCGACACACAGATGTATGTATGTGGGCATAAATAAAAATAGATTTTCAGACATGCTCACAGATCTGGTTTGTTCTGAGCCACAGCTTCAGACGACTCTTGAAAGTCGCCGGATCACACCCTGACTGAGAGAGGCAAGCAAGCTCCAGGACGTGCTCCAATTTGAACTACTAAACATTTTTTAACCCAACTGTGGATCGTCTGAGGGGGCCGTCACAGTCGCCTCTGACAGTGGCTCTAGTTAGGAGTCACCGATTCTGTTTCTGTTTGATGTAATCATTTAGTGGACGTGCAGCCAGCCCATTCAGGACTCCGGCAGTTTCACGGTTAAATCTTAGTCGTACTATGACGTGCTCCCTTTCACCCTGATCCGCCTCTCTCCCAGTAAATGTATTACCTTATATCAACACCCGTTTGATTTGATTTACGGGATTATTTGATTTAATATCACTATTTTTGATTTCACAGACGGGTTGCTGTGATTTATGTGGATTTGACTTTGAACTGACTTTGTGATTTCCTCATAGACAAAGAAATCAATATATATCGTGTGTAAGCTAACAAATATGGAGAGATGCTTCTGGTTCCATATCGCCCAGCCTGAATGTCAAGTACAAAAATAATAACATCATATAAAGGGGGAAAGTGTCACATTTATATATGAGAGGTTGCCATAAGACACATAAGGGGTCACTCATATCACATGTGCAGTGGTGTCATCACCTGCCCAGCCGGTGTAACTGGTGCAGTCTCTCGGGTCAGCAGACTTCAGCCCATTTTCCATGAAAGCCAGCAGCTCGCTGACCTTACTGCTCAGCCGCTGAGCAAACTCTGCAGTAAGCTGAAGGTGCAGAAAAAAACATAAAATCAACATTATGAAGGTTACACGACTCACACGACACTCTCTACCTGGATCATTCCCTGTGCCTTACCTTCCCCTGACTGTCGAACAGAGCCTGTGTGGACGCCGGGTTCCCATCATAGTCCTGATATGGGTTCTTCAAGGCTCTTGTGTCCATTTTCACAGCGTTTGATGGCTGCGCTGCGATAGATCTGGGTCAGAGAGAAAATTATCTTCACACATATGAGGCATTAAACGGCACAGGAGACGGAAGAGGCAGTAGGAAATAAAAACGGACAGCTATGGATCATCCTCTTGCAGCATTAAAGACATAAAAGATGCTTTGCAGGGTCTACACACCCCCTCACTCAAACGACAGCTTAGCTAGCTGCACAGCAATGCTAGCTTAGCTGAAGCGCTAAAGCTAACGACTGTTCGAGAGCACTTAGTGTCGTAAAAACCGTATTTTAAACAATTAAAATAGATATTAAATGTATTTAGTCAATAGTGGAGATACACATATGCGTTTAAACATTGACGTACCTCAGAAAGAGCAGCACTGTTGTTATTCAATCTTCTTCGTCGTTATATTTGCAACGGGGATGAAAGCGTTAGCCAGCGCTCTACTGCCACCTGCTGCTCCGGGAGGCTTACTACAGCTCACGACTTTTTTTTTTTTTTTTTTTTCAGAAACCAGGGTTTCCCAAATTTTGCTATGCAAAGGCCTCATGTACAATACACCTCTGGCTGGGACCCCATTGTTACAAAAAAAAAAAAGTAAATTCCCTGTACACTATGATCACAAATATAAAACAATAGACATAAAACTTCTTAACACATTTCTTCTTTTTTTCAAATTAAATCAATCTTGTTATTCAATGTCTTTTTTGTAAACGATTTTTTTTATAGGATCTGTCTTAACAATAATCAACAGTAGGCCTAATAGTAACAATAAAAATTGTTTTAATTCATTACACTCTTTGTGTCATTTGGTTGTGGTTTAAAATGAAGGTTTGACATAGAAAAGCAACACATAGACTTTGATATGCAGAGATTATTAACATCTAAAAATACATTCATTATAATATTGATAATGACACATTTGTCCCTTAAATGTTTTATAGAAATGTGCATCTGTGTAGCTATTATTATATGAGGTTTGGGCAAAAGTGCGGACAGAAAACACTTACAGCTCTGTGGATTTTACAAGCGTAACACAAGACAGGACAACCATGAAAAGAAGAAGAACAATAATCCCAAGAGGGGAAATTCAATTTTACACTCTGTTGTTGAACATGCTACACACACATGTGCTGAAATGCACAAACAGGATCCTATGGACATGCACTGATGGTGAGATGTCAGAGTGAGGGGCCCACAATGAGTGCTCCTCAGCTGGTGGGGGATCAGTGCCTTGCTCAGGGGCACATCAGCAGGGCTCAGGATGTGACCCGGCACCTCTCCAGCTACCAGACCAACTTCCAGCCTTGGTCCATGCCGGGACTTGACCTATCCCAACCCAAGGCCCTACAGACTGAGCTACTGCCGCCCAAAAAAACCCATCAAGTAATGCATAAAAACATAATAAATGAAAAGATTAAAGGTTAAGTTATATACTGCAGAGAAACCCACACAAATATATTTGTTTTACAGCAGATGAAACAAGTGCATAAAGTTGTAGGTCCAAAATAACTTGGCTTCTCAGTGGAAGATAATCAAATAAATAACATATAAATATATATATGTAGATTTAGAGGCTCAGTGTACATATAGATGCAGATTGTTCCTCTTTGAGCCCTCAATGAATGTTGCACCGAGCCATTTAATCTCAGAATCCGCCCAACAACGGGAACATTTCTCATTTGTCGCTGAACGCACCACCTAATCTTTCCCCACTTTAGCGAGCGTCGACTCCACACTGATGATGCCAATGAACAAGTAAACAAATAAAGAAGTGTAAATGCATGATCCCAGAGTGGAGCAGAGATTATACACCCTTGTACCATGGAAACGTCATGCGCCACCAATTTCTGTTGACCTTCTGCGAAAGCCCAAAGCAACGTGTCATTCCTGTGGATGGTGATGATAATTGGCGTAGTCGCAGCTATTGATTGGCACACTGCCGAGTCTCGCTGCTGGTGTTCCACATTCTCACTTAGTGCAGAGTTGGAGGCTGCAGCAACCCTGTAATCTCCCCCCGTTTGACAGCTCTGCCCTGTGAACGGCACAATAGAGAGAAAGATTGTTGTGGAAGTAAGACCATTTCACACTCAAAAGCCAGAGTGCAATGGGATACCTCCTCTGAAGTGCTTTGATTACTTCTCTGCTTGTAATACGCCTGTAACACTTCCTCTTTCCTCCTCTCCCCCCCAATGTTTTATTTTGATTCTCTCTGGTTTTAGAGGCCTTTCTGTTTCCCTCTTTGTACAAATCATCAAACTCAGTCCTAATTAAACTATGCTTTGGGCCATATGTGTTAGGCTCACTACCAAAGGGTTCCCACATGAGCAGTGGCATGTTGTGATGAAAGCTCAAGATGCAGTTTGAATCATTTTAAATAGAAAGTCAAAGGAAGAAATCTCTAAGTATTTCTGTCCTTTGTACAACTTCAGAAACAGTCATATTTTCAGTTTGACTGGTATACTGGTGCACACTCATAATGGCGCTTAAATTTGTTATTTTATAATCCAGTACACACTTAAAACAGGAACAGGCATTAGACATGAAACATTGTAGACGGTGCATGCTGTAAACGAGTAAACAATCTGGACAAGTACAAGCAGGTACACAAATGCATTTATTTGCCTTTATTAGATAGGACAGCTGAAGAGAGACTTTAAATGTGGGGAGGAGAGAGTGGGGGACGACATGCAGCAAAAGGCCCGAGGTCAGATTCAAACCAACGGCGACTACGACTACGACTAAAGCCATAAAGGGTAAATGCAAAACATGTTCATACTGTCAACGGGTACCTGCTCCAAATGGTGTAATTGTTTTTTCATTGATTCACTCTCTAAACTCTTAAAAGTTAATTTTTAATAAGATGCATGCTCTTAACAGGTACATTCATAAATAAGTCATCATGGGTACACTATGTGAATCTTGGGTCATTTAAACGTTGAACTGTTCACGTCTCTGACGATTATCTTGACTCGATGTAACAAAAGTTTGAGTTGCTTTTTTGCATGATTTCTCTTTTCCTTTCATGCCTCCCGTTTTGATGACAGGTGTAACCTTGTGTTTGAAAAGTGCAAATGAAGCTGACAATTAGATCGGCCAGGAGACTACATTTGCTGCAGTCATCACTGTCACTCTTGTATTTTTTTTCCTGTTTACCGCTCTGCTCTTTTTTTTTGTTTGTGTGTGTGCTCAATTATTTCGCTTCAGTCAGAGGAACTTGACTTCCTGTCATTTCCATATCAATCGACTGGGCTGCAGGTGAAGGCCAGTCATGCGGTGCAAAGTACGGAGCCTTTGCTCGTATACCTTGGGACTGTTTTACCTTGCCTTGAGGGACGGGAAATGGAAATGAGGCTCAAAATGCAAAAAGATTTAGAGGGAGACCTTCGGGCTTGATTAGAGCTGCTTTTTGAAAGACACATTATTGAACCGAGTCTGCCTCCTACTGTGCCGCTGGGAAAAAATGATTAATTAGAGGCGATATTGATCATCATTTCTTCCTAGCACAGGAAACATCCAAGCTCAGGCCACATCTTGCAGATTGCTGCCAAATCATACACTTTACTTTTTAATTGTTTAAATGCTTAAATTGTTGTTTTGAGTGACACCTCTGGAGATAAGGCTGCTTATAGACCAGATTTTATGTTATTGTCAACAAATTCCATAAAAAACAATCCAGCTGCAAATTGAACCTTCTAAAGGTAAAGTACTTCCTCTATAACCAATGTGTACTTCCTGTATAACCAATGTGTACTTCCTCTATAACCAATGTGTACTTACCGTATAACCAATGTGTCCTTCCTCTATAACCAATGTGTACTTCCTGTATAACCAATGTGTACTTACCGTATAACCAATGTGTACTTCCTGTATAACCAATGTGTACTTACCGTATAACCAATGTGTACTTCCTCTATAACCAATGTGTCCTTCGTCTATAACCAATGTGTACTTCCTCTATAACCAGTGTGTACTTCCTGTATAACCAATGTGTACTTACCGTATAACCAATGTGTCCTTCCTCTATAACCAATGTGTACTTACCGTATAACCAATGTGTACTTCCTGTATAACTAATGTATACTTCCAGTATAACCAATGTGTACTTCCTGTATAACCAATGTGTACTTCCTCTATAACCAATGTGTCCTTCCTTTATAACCAATGTGTACTTCCTCTATAACCAATGTGTCCTTCCTTTATAACCAATGTGTACTTCCTCTATAACCAATGTGTACTTCCTGTATAACCAATGTGTACTTACCGTATAACCAATGTGTCCTTCCTCTATAACCAATGTGTACTTCCTGTATAACCAATGTGTACTTCCTCGATAACCAATGTGTCCTTCCTTTATAACCAATGTGTACTTCCTCTATAACCAATGTGTCCTTCCTTTATAACCAATGTGTACTTCCTCTATAACCAATGTGTACTTCCTGTATAACCAATGTGTACTTCCTGTATAACCAATGTGTACTTACCGTATAACCAATGTGTCCTTCCTCTATAACCAATGTGTACTTCCTGTATAACCAATGTGTACTTCCTGTATAACCAATGTGTACTTACCGTATAACCAATGTGTACTTCCTCTATAACCAATGTGTACTTCCTGTATAACCAATGTGTACTTACCGTATAACCAATGTGTCCTTCCTCTATAACCAATGTGTACTTCCTCTATAACCAATGTGTACTTCCTGTATAACCAATGTGTACTTCCTGTATAACCAATGTGTACTTCCTCTATAACCAATGTGTCCTTCCTCTATAACCAATGTGTACTTCCTCTATAACCAATGTGTACTTCCTGTATAACCAATGTGCACTTCCTGTATAACCGATGAGTACTTCCTGTATAACCAATGTGCACTTCCTGTATAACCGATGAGTACTTCCTGTATAACCAATGTGTACTTATTCTTGTGTTGTCGCCCTGTACTCTTTTCTAAAAGCTTTTGACAAATACACAGACAGTCTGTTGCTATGCTTTTTACTCAGTGCGGCTTCAAACTGAACACTAACATCATTTACTCTTAAAATCACATTGTTAGTAGCACTAAGTATGTGTAACACTTCTAAACAGTTTTTTTGAGTTAGTTTTCTGTTAAGAAATAGATAAAACCTCTCCTACACACATGTTTAACGCAGCCAAACCAAATCTGACAGCCTGACAAACTGAACTGTGGATCATTTCTGACTTCTTCTGCCCCACAAACTCTCACCTCTCCCTGCCTCTCCCACGCACTTTCTCCATTACTCACTCCCTCTCTCTCTCCTCCTGTCAGCCTTCCTCCCAGCCCTCCTTGATATTCACGCGGACAGCCGGCCTGCTGCTGGAGTGTGTGAACGCTGCCAGAGGAGAGTCTCAGCAGACTCAAAACTGTGATGCACAAAGCCGAGCACTTGACCCGCAGTTGTAGCCTGCAGCATATATTTCTACTCCCTTTGCAGAGAAAAAAAAAACCTTCTTCAGAGTCTGGATGGCCTGGTTACCGGTCTCTGCTGTCCTACTCTGTGTTAGGAGGATCAAATGGCTACTCCCAGCTGAGGGTTTTACCAGGGGGGATCTTGAATATACAATAGTGGGAGACAAGACTTTGGCCATGGGTTGGAAGAATCCCTGGCTTCTGAAGTGTCAGTCTGGTCACAGTTTATGACAGGGATGATATTTGCCGTTAACATTGTGCAAGTTCAGGCAAAACTGGAACTTCTCCACTGCTAGAAAATGCTTTGGTTAGGATGTTTAAGTAAAAAAAAATAACATCCTATTTATCAGGGAGTCCATCTATCTTTTGGTTTGTTCCATTTTTGTAAACAAATAGCTCAAGAACATGCCAGAGGGAAAAACCATCAAATCGTGCACGAATGTCAACTTTAATACTTAAATAATGGCCATCATGAAAACTTGAGCTTATTATGACAAAGTTTGACAAAAAATATTCGAAAAAAAAAAAAGCAAAAAGATGAAGGAAAATGTCAACAATCAAATTCACATAACCTGGAAAAATACTTTTGTTTTTTATCCCATACTTGTGATCCCAACATCTCTTGAACCCCTGGTGGGAAATCCTTCAAATTTGGTACAAACGTCCACTTTGACACAAGGATTAAACCGATCCGGATTTGGTGGTCTATGTTCAATAGACAAGGTCAGCGTTGCCTCATGTCTGCCACACAAGTTTTCCACGATCAGCTGAAAGAGTGCCTTCCAGAATAGCACAAACCTGCAGTGTCTCCTACAAACTTAAGTGACAGTTTATTTTGTAAAGAGGCACAAAAGCGAGGCGATGTCGGTCTTGAGAAGCTGCTGAACGTCGGCACCGGCTGGCTTCTTAAGTCTGAGTTGACAGATGCTCTTCTCTGATTGGTTGATGGGTCTTCGGTGACTGCACAGCACAGGTGGATGGCATCAGCATCAACGTCGAGAACGCACACATCACTCACAGAAGACTCCCAAATGGAAGTCTACAATACAGTAGTAATAGTATAGTAGTTTTGCATGATCAGTGCCCACTGCCTTTCTGTTCAAAACATGTGGGTGAATGTGAGCAACAGTTTCACTGGTTGGCAAAGGCGTACAACAAGGAGAGCAAGGTCGTATTTCTCAGGTATGACCAGCCTGGGAACTCATATCAGCTCCGTTTGGTCCTTTCAGGGAGCTTTCTTTTGTGATAAAACCCGATTTTCTCCCGAGGTCCGGCCTGCAATTTCACCTCCGCTTGATCACAGGTTTGGATTCAGCTCCCACAGAGGAGCTGACGCAGCAACTGCTCGCATTTCCTCCCCCCCCCCCACCTTTTTGAACAGAAAGACTTGTTTAGACCCAATTAAAACGCCAATCTAGAGAGTTGAGCCGTTTCCCCCGCTTATTGGTCATCCTGACAGCTTGGATGAAGAACATTCTGGTCGCTGATGTGCTGCCACGGGCCGCATCATGGCAGCGCTAAAAATACATGCAGTCTGGTATGGCCATACCAATCGACTGTCTGGGAGAGAGAGAGAGCGGTGACAGACGCTTGGACAGATACAACCTGAAGCTTTAGAGACTGAGTAGAATAAAGCGTGAGAGAGAAAGATGGAGAGGGTATTAAGAAGTATTAAAGATCAGCTATGGGCTGTAAATGCACATTAACACACAGGAATGAAATACAGTTCCACGTTTAAAGGTCGCACACCGCAAGTCAGTCAATAAAGCAATACAGTAATGGAGATGATTACTGTTTCAATAGACTGCACCGTTAGAGAATAAACTAGAGCTATAGGTCATGAAGGTGTGCCACATTAATGAGACATGCAGGCCTTTTACACACTGAAACATGCAGGCTTTTTTTTTGTTTTTGTCACATGAAGTGTACTCCTTAAAATCTCCATAAGAAGGAGACAAATTGAGGTAGCCGCCATCATTTTTCAGTGGCGTCAAAGTTGGTGTCAATTCCCTAGCGTCATATTGGCGTCCCAATGTGTGAATTCACTTTGCGTAGAGGTGTTTGCAAAGTGCAAAGAGAGCACAGCACAGAGCGGGGTTCACTTTGTGCCCCCCATTACGCCTCAGTTACATTCATGCAGAAAGGGGAAATGTCACAGGGGACGTCAATATCACGCAGTCCGGTAGGCAATGGCAGCTTACCCACCACGACTAAATCGCCAGCTTTTCTTGTATTAAGTTGTCAATTTGAAAGCAGAATCCATCAGGACACTATCATCAATGACACGGTTTTTATCTCACAGTGAAATGGATTCAGACAAAGAAAACTGATTACAGCAAACACACACTCACACTTTTATATCTCTCTGTCTCCCTCCCCCTCCCCCTCCTCCTCCTCCTCCTCCTCCTCCCGACTGAAATTGAGTTATGAAAATTTGATCAGGGTCTTAATCTAAAAAGACGCCCGTCTCTTCGTGCACTTTAACAGCAATCCGCACGGTGGGGGGGAGCGCGTAATCAGGGAGGCATTTATTGTGTGGATGAAAAGGAGATGTGGCAGAATGGTGTTGTTTTCCTTGTCAACATCCTCATCATGGCCGTCGTGCTGCTTCGGGAAACACTCCCCCCCTCCCCCCCCTAGACAAGGTGGACTGTCTTCACTTGTACTTTTTTAGGGTTGTGAACACACATTTTTTAAACAGTCAGTTAAGATGATGAAATGGTCCAAATCAGCTCAAATTCAGCGGATAATCAGGGACAAAAAGGCCCAGAAAATGAAGGCACTCTTTCCTGCAACTCCTCAACATCAACACTAGGGGGACTCCTTGCAACAACTTAGCGGATGAATCAACCTTCACATATTGCAGCACCTGCTGGCGCCCTCTTTGAGATTGGTTTCTTCATCATTGTTACAGTGAAAATCAATTCCCTTCCTTCCCAAAAATGTTAAGCCTTTTGTTTGCGAAGACAAAAACTTTTTTTATCCCCCCCCCTCCCTCTAATTGTTGCCCAGCAATCTGCACCCCGTGCACAGCCAGGCCGAACGCCTCCCCCTCCTAATGGTTGATCCTCAGCAATAGGGACTGTTTAGCTCAACTAATTAGAGAGCAAATGCTAAGCACTCGCGGCCTCCCTGAGTGGACTTAATAAACAGGCGCCTCATTAAAATCAGGCTGCGCTCTGATTGTGCAGAGGCATGAGACCCCCGGTGGCTCCCCCCAAAAAAACACCCATCTTACCATCACCATGCATGCCACCCATCCTCCATCCGTCTCCCGGCTCAATCAGCAGCCCGGAGAAGAAGGTCTCAGACGTGAGGAGAGGAGGGATTAGCTGTTAAAAAGCAGCATTGGGGAGGGGTTGACATGCCGTTCTGGCTGGAGACCTCCAACAGCTCCTGAAAACAACCAAAAAATACTCACAAAACCAGCTCAGAAAAAGCAACTGGAGGGGGGAAAGAAACTGATCGAATTAAGAAGTAAAGCAGAGATGCGGAGGGGGAAACAACAGGACGAGGGGAATGAGGTAACAGAGAACGGACGGAGCTGAAGTGGCTCCACACTCCTTGTTTCAATCCTGTTAGCTAAGTGTTCAAAAAAAAAAGTAGAATAGAAAGAGCGGTAGGATGAATCAAAAAGTTGAAATTTGCAGAAATGAGTTGAACAATGACGGTTAAACATTACCGGATCAAGGGCAAAAAGAGACTCCAATTAACCCGACAAGACAGATAATCAAATAACCAACCGAGGTCTTGGAAATCTGCTGAATTTACCCTGCTTCATGGCTTCAGGACTATACCTGGGTGTTGTTTGGCCACGCCCCCAGGAAGTGTGCCAGGCGTTGATGGCCTAGCAGTTAGGTCCCAGGAGCATGTGCGGAGGATTTGGTCCTTCCAGGCAGGAGGCCCGGGCTCCAGTCGGAACCTGCGGCTCCTTTCCTGCATGTCACACCCCAATCTCTCTCTAAAGGCAAAAAGCCCAAAAATACATAAAAAAACAAGAAAATAAAAACTAGGACGATATAAAAACAGAAATTGTAACATTTGAATCATATTTCCCTCTTCCCTATTTGTTCGTCTTGTGCGGAGTCACACCAACAAACTTCTCTCGGCTCAGAAGACTTATGACATGATTGCGAGGCGGCACACGATTCTAATCACCTCAGCCTCTCCCCCTTTTCTCCTCCCCCGCCGCGAGGAAATTCTTGCCTCGCGGCGGGGCGTCCGCTCAGACACTTAGGCTAACCGCCGGCTAACGGGTGGAACTACCTGAAACCCCCTCTGTGAGTTGGAACACACACTGCGCGTGTCTCATCATTCAAATCACATTAAAGAGAAAACAGAGTTAGGGAAGGAGGAGGAAAAAAAAAACAAAACCTTGACGGTTGTTTACCTGAGATATAGGAGATCTACACCCTTAACAAAGACTGTCTTTGAGTCAATCAGCCACACAGGAAATAAGAATCCAGCGGTGATTTCATTGAGTTGTCTTGTTTAAGATGACAGTGTTCTTGCTGAAAGTGTGACAGCGACTGGTTTTAGTTGTTTGGCAGGCAGCTGCGTACCGCCACCGACTCTTTGAAAGGTACTCAGCACCAAACCGCACCAGTCTACTTTCACTCCATCAGACTTCTTGTTCTGTAGCTTCAAATCACTATTTCAGCATCATTGGGAAGAGCGGCAGTGACTAAGCCTTGGTTACAGAACCAAGCCTGTGTCCTGTAGCAGACGCATGAATCATGCTGCTACCCTTTGCCTCCCCCTCTCCTCCATCCATGCTTAAATCCTTTGAAGCACAGATTTGTGCTAACAGTGGTTATTTCTCATCACACCATGACAGTTTTACATGTCACAAGTGCTCAATACACATCGTGTAGAAGCGAACAGGGTCATTATGAATCCCAACACCTCAGAGGCACTGCCCATGTTTTATACTCGTCCTCGCAGGGGTCGGCGCGCGCGTGTGTCTGTGTGTGTGTGTGTGTGTCCAAGGGAGGGTTCACGGGGGTTACAGCTAACAGCTAGCAATGCCGAGCGGTTCGTCTGCTCCGATGGCTGCAGGGTCAGGGTCATGTTTTTTTGGCGCACACACACACACACACACACACACACCGCACAAAAGGGCCGAAGAACTCAAAATCAGAGAATCTCCGCCGCTACAAGATACAAGAAATAGGTCAGAGCCTTGAAAACATCTGTGCTCGGTAAATTCAAAGAGGAAAGGCAGCATCAGGATTACATTCGGCGTTGCTCCTACATGATTAGGACACAAGAAGTCCAGTTAGAGGTCTTCTTTTGGAGAGGCCCCTAACTTCCTTCTTTTTTTTTTTCTCCATCTTTTTAATCAAACGATTTCTTTGCAACCAAAGGAAGCCCCATAAGACCTAAAAACAGCTAAGTTTAAGTCCCAAAGAACAAGAAAATGCAAGTGCAACAACAAAGTGAAACACTATGAAGTGCTAATATGCTAATTGTGTAAAGCCTCTGTAGACCCTTTACCCTGCAACACCCCCGGCTGCACCTCACAAATGAGCAGCCAGTGTCTCTGTGAATGAAATACTTTGTAAGCAGCAACGTATTCAGCATCACAAACACTGTTTACTCTCGCCTCTGTGCTCAAACCAGGACACCATTAAAATATCTGACTAAACAAAAACAAGGATTCTTCAAGGGACGTTTGGATTGGAAGTCAAATTGAACGAGTAATCGGATCAATTAAGGCCTCAGCTGAGCAAAAGGAAAAAAAAAAAGCGAAGGCGATACATCGTTGATACAGTAAGGAGTGCTGATGCCTTTATCTGGATACATAATTCATGAGCTGCACTGAAATTGCAAAAATGAGAAAGAGTTTAATGAAAAACTGAATTTCCTGTTAGGTTTGTTTCCGGGGAAAACATTAGGAACCAATTTCAAGACTTTTATCTGTTTTTCAGGTAACACAAATGAATTACAAGTCCATTTGTACAAAACAATCACCTTTCCTCTGGGTTTTTTTATTGTTTAATTGGGTGCAACAGAGGACATGCTTGCATAACTAAGAGGCACGCAGACCTAAACACACACACACACCGAATAAAATAAACTTCTCTTCCACATTTAACACTTCTCTTTTCCAGCAAAAGAAACGATCCGTCCACTAAGCTGTATTCCCGACGGCGGCACACAGGTGCACACACTTTGAAGCTCCTTCTGCACACAAAGAGGCTTCGCTTATGATACATGACTGCCTCATGACCGCGGCGATCTAATATTCACTGTGAGTCATCATCATGTGCGGAGGGGAAAAAAACAGCGACCGCTTTCTTCCTATTTGGCTGCAGGTACATTGAAGTGCATTACATTCCCATTAGGGGACCTCAGGTCTGTGTTTTCACCCGCGGTGGCTGACTAATGGGACGAGCGGGCAGGGTTGAATCCGTCATGGTTTAGCTGCACCAATGGGCAGTCCAAAAGCTCGGTGCTGGTGAATGCGGCCACAATAAGGCCTCTGCTTTGTTCAGAGGCCGCTATTGATCGGCGAGTGGCTGGGAATCAGAAGAACGTGTGGGGAATCATGAGGCTTTGGCGGTTCACTCTCAGCCTAAGCTCCCCACAATGTCTCCCCCGCAGAGAGAAGCACCCTAGCTAGCATACAAGGCTCCAGGATGTTGTTCTTTTTTTTTTTGCATCACCCAGCTTAATATGTTGATCTCATAGAAGAAGAGTTAAAGTGTCAATTGGAGGATTATTAAATTATTGATAAACCTGCGATATTGTTTTTCATTTTCTTTACCAACGCGCGGTAGAGCTAATACAAAGAACCATTGGACCGCTAGCAAAATGACATTTGGCGGGAAAGCGACTGTTCAACTTTGACGACTCTCCGACTTCTTTACATTCGAAAAGGTAAACTCAATGAATGAAAGAACACACAACTTCCCAGTTTGGAGTCTGACCATCCATCTATCCATCCATCCATCATAAATAAACCGTGGTTCAAAATTTCTAAGCAAAGCTAAACAGCATAACAAAAAATTGCTAATTGGATGGTCGTAAATTGTAAATTATCAACAAGAATGGTTTTGATTTCTGAATTTAACATCCTAAGCAATCCTGAACTTATTTTTAGACCATTGGACCTTCTTTATTTAACTGCAAAATCCAGAATAAAAACTGTCCTATTCAGATATTCAGTATAACTTGTTTTCACCTACATTTTATGATCATTATCTGCCTAGGTGTAGCAGCGCTTTGAGAGCCCGGCTCAGTTTGAGGCCTCTTTCTTCACAAGCACCAACTCAGCCAATTATGAGTTTTTCAAACAGGTTGACCGAACACAAATCACAGCATGTGAAACAGTGATGTCAGGGTAGCACGGGACTACTCATTAGACAGAGCGTCTCACCACAGCCTGCTTTACCCGCTCTCTAGGTTAGCTACTTTATGATTCACATCATGTTTTTTTCACTTTGTGCTCGGTCTTGGTTAGTGTTCATGTCGATACTGACTCCTTAATTAATAATGAGGGATGAGGTGAGGTCCTTTCTTTCTCAGGCTATCTGCCAAACAAACCAAAAGTTGAGGTCCTGCAACTTTAACGAGCTTGCAGAAGGATTAGCAAAGAAGAAAAAATGGCGTAATGAAGCAGAAGCAGCCTCAAATTAAAATGTTGTTTCTTGTCGGAAAAGAACATCATTGGAAGTGAAGGAAGAGAAAGGATATATAAAAAAGTTTGAGAGTTTTGATCTATGACAGATTGTCAGCTGCCCTTGCATGTAGGTATCAGTTTATAGAGATACAGTTATGGTCATCAGATTACCATTTATGGGAGCCAGGATTTCAGTCCAGCAGATTGCGCTCTGCCTGCTTACAGACTGTTTTCCCTGCATACACCAAAGCCTACAAACTAATGACGTATGACAGGCAACTCTGTAAATACAGATGACCTGATATCAGTTGGAACCAGTGGTTACACTCTGATTACATCATGAGTCAATGTGAAGGAATTGGTGAAACCAAAGGTCTGGACAAACAAATCAGGATGTCCAGGGATTATAATGGTGCATTTGGCATTAGTCTTAGCAGATAGAGTAAATAGATTCTGATTATTTTGTTTGAACATATTAATGCAACCAGGTCGGATTATAATCAAATTTTGTTTCTCAGTTTAGACTTGTGTATTTTCTAGGCAGGACAAAACCAAACTCAGGGTTGTTGTGATAGACGAGACATGGATTTTTTATTTCTCCATCTGGAACAAATTGCTGCCAAAACATTGTACACACACAGACAAGAACTCACAATAACAAATATCTAGAGATTGACGGACACACACCAACTTTCTCAAGGTCTAATCAGTTTACCGGACGGTGTTGATGCAGACGTCTTTGACCCCACAGCTACCGCAATCCCTGCTTATTCAATTCAGGACATTATAGCCCATTTTCCCCAAACTTTAAAAGACCTTATTTCCCCTTTCAAAAGCATCTTTCATGTGTGGCTCACAGATGCTTCGCTGGCTTAAACCAACAATGCTTTAGAGCTCAACAATAAAGTCCTTCACAACAGAACCGACCCCCGCTATACCTGCTCTCAGACCCGATACTTAATTAAATTTCAGCTCACAGCGCTGCAATATTTTCCAAAGTCAACACCCCGAATCCTGCAGATGTTTTGATATGTCCTTAAGTTATTCAGAAACTGTTGCAGACACAGTTGAAAGGATAAAGAAAGAGACAGCTCATCGCTACAAAAACCGCATTTAAAGTAGCCAAAAATGACATTTTGAGCTGCTGCTTTCACGCTGACAAGGTGAATAATCTAAAGTTATCTCATGAGTGCTAATAGTGAAGAAAACAGCACGGAGTCAAGTAGCAGTTCCAGTCTGGGGTACATGTCACAGGCAAAGAATAAAAGGGAAACGTAAATCACATATATTGCACATGTAGATACAAATGTGTCTTAATTCCTGCTCCTACAACAGTCCTGATGTCCTGGAGGAATCTGAGGCTTGACAATGGAAACCTAATTAGTGACTGACATAACGAGGCGGAGGGTAGCCTCAATTTCACTACTGCTCTGAAGCTTCTGAAGACTACTGAAAATGTAATGGTAAGTTTATCGCCATTGGTGCTTTAAGGTCCACCTCAGCTCTTTGTCTGGTATCAGTTTGAATCTTTGGAGCTACCATTATTTACGCATATTTCCCACTCTGGTAGATACTGATGGCATCACCAACTACCACCAACAGAGAACAAACAAGCCCACTCCCAAAAGGTTAAACAAAGTGAGTGTTACAAATAAGTGTCGCAAATTAGAACGGTATTAGTTGTTTTAGCTAACATGGCTTCATCAAATGTTTCCCCATGCCAAGACAAGAAAACAAGATGTAAAGCTTTTTTGCAACCACTGATAGACACCTGTTCTTCCGCACACATACACTAGTTACACATATTTACATCATCGCCCACAAACACCCACCTCCCACACATACAGTGAATTAAAAAAGAAAATCAGCCACTCGCCTCCCCCGAGCATGCCGAAGCACTAAATTACTTTTTAAACTCAATACGAAGCATGTTGACAATGGCTGTCATCATCCTTTGAATTAAAGTGTGATTTAAAATGACCCCCACCTCTTCCTGCCTGGTCACCTCTGTGATAGAAACACCTCCCTTCTATCTTCTCTGTAAAACTACTTAAGACTTCATTGTGTTACTGTGACAATCAATGTGAAGGGGTATCTGCTGTCTGTAATTTTGTCTCTATTCACTCCATCTCTTTTGTGTATCTGCGTTCTTTTCTAAAGGACGTTAATGGGACTTGTAATTGTACGTTTGGCAGTTATTACAAAACCGCTCTCATTGAGTGCATTCAGATAAGAAGAGTGATTCTATTAGGTACATTAAAATAAAATAAGCCCCTGTGTTAATGATTTGAATCCATATCTCCACTGAAAAATGGACATTTGTTGTGTTAAGGGTTAAAAGTCCAAACTAGCACATAAGACAAAATTTTGATAACAAGCTTGTCCATCGCTATAATTATGAAACAAGACAGAGATCATAATGAAAGATACATGACATTAAATGATGCTCAACAAATACTGTATGTTTCAGGATATTAAAAGAAAATAAATTATATTCTGACAGCTTTTTCAGCGTTGACTGTGAAACAACTTCTGCCCTTAGTCAGAAAGACATCAGACATTTTCAACTTGCATCCTGATTTTTATTTAAATAAAGGAGGCTTGTAAATCTCTGAAACTTTCCATTTCTTTCTTTTACCCGAAAAGTGTTTTCCATCAAACTGAAAAGCGAGCGCTGCTGTGTCTTTTTGTTTCGTTCGTCCTGGTGCGCCTCGCTCTTCGTGATTGCACTCAATCAGGGCTTGTTAGCGGCCAGGTTTTTGGGGGCCATGGTGGGTCGGTGATTATCGCATCTCATGCTGGGTCTGCTGAAGGCGGGAGATCCCCTCCTCTCCTCAACGCTGTCACCTTGCTTGCCCGCAGCCAACCAATGCAGCTATAATCCCAGCAGCCGCCCCACTCGGATTATCCCACGCTGAGGCATCGGCGTAGGGGCCTCCGTCCTGCTGCTCATGGTCTTGCGCGGACAGTGCGAGGAATCGCTCTGCCTGGTTACGTCTCCTGCGTTGAGTGTTTTGAAGCGGGGTTGTGCTTCTGAAGCTCTGTCCCTGATTACACTCCGAGCTGGCTTCAATGTCGGGAAAGTTGTTTGGTCTGGTTTGCAGACACGGCCTCAGATGGGAACAAATACGGGGTTCAGTGGCTGCACAGATCGGAGGAAGGTTAAAGGAGATGGGCAAGATACTTGGAGCAAGCAAAAATTGAAATTGGGTGCTTAAAGTGGGCTTGATAAAGAGCAACAAATTGCAGGCTTAAATTCTGCCCCAGTTTATCCAAATTCAAGCACTGACTTTAAACTACATCCAGCATGGCCCCTTGTTTTTATCAGAAAATGCTCAAATAATCTAAAAAAAAACTGGTAAAAACATTGCCTCTGGACACAGTTTGTGGCTTAAAGAAACAGCCAGGTCAGGAGAATATCCGGAGCACTCCTCCAGAAATGATCTGGATATTTTCAGGAGAGCATAGGTGAAAACTGCTTATGATACTTCTTATTCCATTTTTTTTACGTTCCATTATGTAAGATGCAAAAAAACAACCCTCAAATTGTGGCATTTTACTTGAACTGTGCAATCAATCTGCTCCATTCCTCGGGCTACAGTCTGAATGTTGCAAGGGTGAAAGGAATCAATCTACAACCTGTGTTTGCTATTAAAATGCCGTTTGGAATAAATGCATGATGTAGCTGTGAAGAGAAAAATACAAAAACAAATACAGTGAGTTCATTCAGAAAGTCAAGGTTTAAAGCAGTGGTCGTCCCTGCAGCGTGACACCAGTATCAGGCAGACAGAGTGGATGCTTGCCGCCCCACTGGGCCCATATGACAGGGCTCTAACTCCTCCATCCCTCTCCACCCCGGCCCTATACTGTTAGGCAGCATAATTGAATCCCAGTGCAGGCGGCACAAGGCTCTATACATTTAAGTTATGTCAGCAAGGCCTGGGCTAGTGGCTGATCCGCTTCAGTGCCTCATAATAGGGCTGTTACCTATACCAGCGACGCTCAGTATGGACTTATGATCGCATACACATCAAGTACAGTGAAGAATATGCTTACAGTACACATGGATACACACAAAAAGATCATATCCCGTTCCTTTCATTCCTTCTCTGCTGCTTTTCCTTCCTATCCGCTTCCACTTTATTCCATTTCGTCTCTATTTCACCTCATTGCTCCCCGTCTCTGCATGAATCCACACTATTTTTTTTTTTTTTTGCTCAGAACACGGCGCCGTTTTGATTCCTTAGAGAGGGTTACATCTTATTTCCTTCTCTATTACACTCTCCAAAGGCAGGTCCAATCATTGTTGCTTAGGCGCGCACGCCTGCCTGCGGGGTGATTTCACTTCTAAACCCGTGGAAGCGGCATTTTCAAGACTCGCACCGAGGGGTCTTAAGGGCTATTTGAGAGTGCAGGAGCGGGTATTTAAATTAGACATGGCTTTTAATTATTTTGTCGCTGTGTAATTTCCTAGCTGAGGGCAGTCGATTCCTTGCTGAGGTTGCTATTCCATAATTCCCCCTCGCGTCTCAACGGCCGCACGCTTTTTCAAAGTCCTCGGATGATTCGCCGCTTGTGTTTATTGAAAATGAAATGTCAGCGCCAAAGGTCCCCGTTGTGTTCATTTGCGATATACATAAGAGCGAGACTTAAACACTTACCCAAATAATATTCTAATTATATTACCAAAAAAAAAAAAAAAAAAAGAGCTCTAGGCAAAAGCATTCAGAACGATTGGTGATCCCTGAAAAGGGGGAAAGGAGTCAGCCATGTTTGTTTTCTGCACAACGATTGTTTGATTTAGTTATTTTAAAGGTGCTGCAGCCTCAAGGTATTTCCCTCCCCTCGTGCTAAGGGGCAAAAGGGAAGTACGTGTTCTTTATGGGAGTCTGAATGGAGACGGTGGAAGCCCCAGGGTCCCCCTTAATCCCCCGTCATTGATTTTAGATACTCTTCTACTTATCTCTCTTTCCCAGTTAAGGAAAATACGTTATTAGTCATGCTACTAAGCAACGACGGCAAATTAAGACAGCTTGAAGAAAGGAACAGAAGCGGGTCGGTCAAAAGTCGATGGCGCTGGATGTCTTTCTCAAGAGAAGGTCGATTTCTTTCACAATTTTTACAGCAAATGGAATTTTACTCATAGCATAAGTGCTCCTTAAAGTGTGGCGCATGAGCAGCTTTGGGCAGTTTGAATTTCCAAATGGTTAAATCAAGCAACCCCCTTTTAAGTGGCTCAAATATAGGGCGTCCATTATCGGAGCCATATATTTGTTGGCGAAGGTTTTTAAGCCTCCACCTCATCATTTTTGTGTGAATCACAGGCCCGACCAAGCATGCTGGCAGTAAACTACAGCTTTAAAAATGGAGGAGAAGGGAGCCACCAAGGTGCTCAATGGGGCATAAGCCAGAGCCTGTGGAAGGGGGAAATGTCAAAAAAGTAAGAAACACCATGAAATGTCAAAGATAAACAAAACAAATAGTAGCTGTGAACAAGGCATACGTCCCTCAGTTCATAAACTTACTGTTGAAGATATACACTGACTCAATTTCAATGTAATGAAAGAGATGCTAAAGGATACAAAGGACAGCTGCTGAAGGGTACTCGAAAATATTTCTGAAGAGTACTCTAAAACGGCCACAAGAAGGAGAACTCAAAACCAATGGTTTGAGGTGAAACAGCATCTAAACAACATCTCAAAGCATCTTTTAACAGGGTCTTGAAACAGCCGCTGAAGGGTACCTCCAAACATGGAACAATAACTGAAAATCTCTTCATAAATCGTTTCATATCCCCACAATGCACCAATAAAAGACTCTTTATTCCTACAGCCCGATCAACAGATAACATTTATATTATTCAACACAACCTGTTCCTCCTCATCGCTCGCCGCACTTTTTGTTCCCTTGAACTGAAAACCAGTTACATTCTTGTGATTCCTTTTTACAGTTGAGCCTAAAGCGTCAGAGTCAGCGTGAGCAGTCTCCGCTCTCACCATTCTGCTGACAAAGAGGGAACATCAGCCAATACCTTCTCCCCCTCACAGTCCTCTAATCTATTGTAGAATGTAATCTGGGGATGTGCGTTGAAACAGATCAATTTGGCTGAGAGATTTTACCTTCTGATAGGATCCGATAGACTGCGTGGACTCCGAGCTGCATGCTAATGTGGGGCCGTTTTTTTTTTTTTTTTCCACAGCCGACAGCTGAGCTCCCCTGTGGTGGTTGGGTTCATGAGTGGAAGGTAATCATCCAAATAATGGATTTCCTCAAGGTAAAGAGACACTTCAAGAGATCTGTATGTTTTAAGTCTATCTTGCCCACCTTTTTTTTTTAGACATGATATCCCTTTTTGAATTCAATACCTTATTGTAGTCCACCTTTTACAAAGATTTTAAATGACAAAACAGAAAACAAGTGGGTAAATAGTTTGAAATTGAATCATTAAAGCTGTGAAATAGAATTCAGAACAACAATAATAGAATTAACTTGATTGTGTTATATTTAGTGCGATGATTTTTTTCGAGCATCTCATGGGAAGCTGAATGAATCGTATGAAATCAACTTAAAGGTGTCGTCTGCGAAATCCATTTTAAGCTAAATCCCCCCAAAAAACTCATCATAAAAATGTCGCCCCCTAAATTGTTTCGGCCTCCATACCTGAGCTGTATTCAATATAAGCAGCACCATAGAAGCAAAACTCCAGTCAGTACTCAAGAAGTATACAAGTCATGCCAGTTTTCATTCACACTGAAAACTTCATCTTCACCCACTTTACAGCTTTACTTCTCTTTGTGTGACTTTCCTCTATTGCTCCCCAGCCTCCCCTCTGATGGCCACAATCAAGCCCACTAATGGAAATGCCAACAACAAATGTGTGTAGACCTGCGCAGACGGCCTGGAGATAAGTGAAAAGAGAAGGAAGATAAAGACAGAGAAAGTCGGTGAAAGTCAGCCGTAGGAGGAGAGAAAGAGAGAGACTCCGAGTGGCAGCGGGTCCCTGCGGGGCTTCCACAGGAGGATATGAGGAAAGGTGAAAAGCTGCTCTGATCATGTTTAATTCCTGTTTTTATTGGCCCTGCCGCCGAACGAAGCCTTTGTTACACACAGGCTGGGAATGATCACACGGGGAGAGGAAGGCTGAGCACACAACAGACAGGGAGAGTAAATGAGAAAATACTATGAGAGGGGCTCAGCTACTCGTCTCTACCTCCCTCAATTCTTCTCTCTGTTTACTTCCACTCACAAGTGCTTTAAATAAACTTCACACATTCAGATTGTACTCGGGGGGGCTTCACAACAACAGAGTTTGGAATTTAAGTCATAGTTTTAGCTAGAAAACACACTGTATTCACTGAACATAAGTAAAGAGACAATTGAGCTCCCATTCCCCATGAGCCCGATGTTTGCAGGCTAAACATTGCTGCTCAACTGCAGAGGCTAGTGGAGGAGTTGGAACCGTCCGAACAGAAGGAAAGAGGGGCTCAAACTAAGATGTTTCAGACATTAGAGGAACAACTAGAAGATTTTAGAAGAGAATTTCACAGACTGAGGGGTCAACATGGCGACTGAAGGCAGCTACATGTAACCTGCTTCAAAAAAGGTCAATGATCAACATGTTTTCTATGTCTAATTAAATTAAACAGTGAAGGAAGGAACCCCTCTTGAATAAGTCATGCATGTGTCGGGGGAAAAAGTTTCCTCAGACACCAACATTAGATAAAAACTACATGATGAATAGGATCCATGTTGCAGTGTATCTGAAACAACAACATTTTGTTTTCACTTAGTCGGGTGCTTCTATTCGGCTATTAACACACACACACTCAACATTACACACATCGCTCTCCTTTCCCACACGCTCAGTTATCTTTCTCTCCTCACCAGTCTGGTCACGACTCCCCCCGCCCCCCCCCCCCTCCCTTCCTCACATCCCGCCTTGGGCTCACATTGTGTATTCATTACCATTAAAGAGTCCACGGCTTGTCTCACCATTAGGCCGCATTACTCCGCTCCGCGCTTCCTGACATTGGTCACGCTCTGATCGGTAATCTGGTCGCCACTGATGCAGGATTTCCTTGCGGGGGGGACTCTCCTCAAGTTGGTGAAGAGGTAGACTGCGAACACACACACTCACACATAGATTACATTTTTGTGGATGTCTATGCCTCGTCAGAGATGAGTCTCCAGCTTCTGACGACTGGACCACCGTGGCTGAGACCAATTGCAGCAGAGCAGATTTGTTCCCAATTTTGGGTAAGGGGATTGGGGAGGGCAAAGGGCCTCAAAGTGAAGAATACAGAACTGCTGAGTACAATTTTTTTTTAAAAAAAGCACCAAAAACAACTTAAGAAAGTTTCCATCAGAGGCTGATTCTGGAGCAGACGGAATAATGTGAATGAAAAAAGTTTAGTTTGGTGCCTGAAGCAAAGAAAGAATTAACATGTTGAGGTCAAAACTGTCCAACAAACCGTCCAACCGCTTTTACTCAAATAAATGCCTCCAAAACGAATTATCTGTGGCCTACAAGAACAATTCAGTTGGGTATTTATTTAAATTATAACTCCTCTAATCAGTGGTTTAGTTGATTGACTTTATATTGTTCCTCATTTTTAGCCTTTTGTTTTTGGATCGTCGTAACAGACTTGTAGTTATTTTATCAAAGAGTTCTTCAGTGTCTTTTCACTCAGTTTGTTCCCGACACAATGGTACATTATGATGTAAAGTTGGTCATTTGGTTGTAGGGCTAATGGGGATCCAAATTAAAAGGACCAGTATGTAAGATATCTACTGAATTATATCATTAAATGACCTTCTTGAGGAAACATGTTGAAGGGCTGGCTTCTCCAAAGTTTTGAATTCGGACTGCAGTACCCATTTTAAACACTAGGTGTCAGAGTTACATATCCCTCGTTTAACATTATAACTAACAAACAAAAAAAAAAATCAGCAAAAAGGTGGACTACAATAATTTGGATCTTTGCATATTGAGTGTAATGTTTCTGTATTGTTAGATGTTTAAGGCAAGAAAACACATGATTTCACTCTTTGAGATCAATTCTGAATAAAAGCCGGAAGCATTATTTTCAACTTGAATACACTTGTCTGTTTATGAGTTGCAGTGTAGATCACATTAACTGCACAGGGGAACATGCCATTGTGACACACAGATGAATTACTTTCATTTAAACACTGCTTTAAACTCTAATGCACAGTTTTTATTCAGAGTTTATTAAAATCAAAAATGCATTCACCAGAAACAGATCCTCTCATGACAAGCTTCCAGTGTGCCAACATACTCATTGTCCAAGAGCAGCATTATCTGCTTCATCATCCCATTACAGTGTGTGTGACTAGATGTTGCGCATCAATTCATTACGAGCGCTATGAGCTGACATTTCCCCTCCAGAATGGATCATTTATTTGGAGCACCTTGATGGCAGCGGCAGCAGCAGCCGTTAAAACCGTCGAGCCAATTCACAGACGGGGTGCAAGTTATTGTGACAGCCAGCCGCCTAATTGTTCATTTGAGGTAATCACCCGACAAGTCAGAGCAATTTCCAGCACAATGCCAGAGACTAATGGAGGCGGACGTGCTCGCTTGATGAGATCAAAATCGCGGGGCCGCCTGCCTGCTGAGTGCCAGGGGCCCCTCAGAGGGCATCTTCCTTGATACTCCGGAAATTACCGGCACCTCTGTGGCATGACTGAGTACCCACAAGGGGGGTATTAGCAGGGAAAGTGTAGGGTAGTGATTATATTAGTCTCTTTTTTTAAACAGATGGGGAAAAGCTGGAGAAAGAGAAAGGAGATGCATTTGGTTCTTTTCTATCTCAGAGTGAGATACGCTCAAGATGAGCAGAACCATCCCCGTTCTCCTTCACAATGGCGGCCATTTTTCTATGACATCACACTCAGGTGTCACAATTTAAAGAGTAAAGACAAAAGGATGTGTGCAGTGATGTGCAAAGATAGCCAACAACACAGCCCAAACAGTTGATTTTTAACACAAGTCCAGCCTCTGAAAAGGCTGATAGTCAATCATGGTTTGGGATTTTAGGGTGGTGCCCCATCCAATTTTAAAGGTGGCCCATGCAGGGATCCACCCATGGTTGCAAAGTGGAACCCAGCAGTATAACATAACGGCCTTTCAGTATACAGCCCTGTGCATGATGTTGGATGGAAGTGGCTGCTGTCTGAATATGGTCAAATGAGGCTGCAAAATTACTTCAACACCCCCAATCAAGATGCTTTGTGGAGCTGCCAGAAGGAGATACATACGTCCTTCTTAGCATGCAGGAAGAAACTCCTTCCACCGCTCTCTCTCTCTCTCTCTCTCTCTCTCTCTCTCTCTCTCTGTTGGTGTGTGTTTGTGGTGCATGTGATGGATGACCGTGCCGCACCGGGGCGTTCTCGGTTTAATTGTGATGTCAGTGCTTGTCTTTGGCAAACCCGGGCGGTGAGCGTTGACAGGCAGGAGGAGTGTGCAGGGTGAGTCTCTCTGTGTGTGTGTGTGTGTGTGTGTGTGTGTGTGTGTACATTGCGGCGGAACTCTGACATGATGTTGCTCAGGGATTTTCAGCTCGTCCCAGGCCTCAAGAACACTCCCAGGAGATGATTTGGAGGAGTTTGTCAAAGCTAACGGATGTTCTTGGGGAGGGGGGGGGGGGGGGGGGGGGGGGGCATGTCAGACTTTGTCAAGAACTGAAAAGAAGTGAAAGAACAGAAAAAAACTTCTCATTCTTCTTTCTGTGTTATATCTGAATTTCGCTCACATCTTCCAAAAATCCTCATCTTACAGCTTCATGAATAACATGCCAGTAAGTCAACATCTGATTGACGGACAACCCAACACCTCCACACTCTCCATCACTACTAACATGACAGCAACATTTCAACCCCATACAGCCAAGCTGACACATATCCTTGATGCATAATTTGTTTTATGAGTCATGCATGGAGACTGGAGACCTCCTGCAGTTCCTGGAAATGGTCAGAAGGTGGTGCTGTTGGACCTGAACTTCCAAAGCGCCTGCCCATACTGTTCTTCAAGACATAATTTTGCATTACATTCAGGACAATTGACTTAATTGTGAGGACGAGGCATGTGGAGAAATCATTGTTTACTCTAAGGCTGACTGGGAGGGAAACGTTTCATGATTTCAGACGATGTTGGACTTTAAGAAAGGAAATTGCAATTAGATCATAATGGAAAGGTTATGACTATGTGATAACTTGTTGATTTTTTTTTGCTTGAATCCTCAGATTAAGTTATAAGGACACTCTTAAGGCAGGTCTTCAAATCTGTGAAATAGAAAGGGTATCTATAGCATATTCTATCACGTGTATCGCCTCCCTTTTTGGTATTCTGCTCAGGTTTTGGGAATCCAGGAGTCATGTTGTTTGTAAGAGAGTGAGAACCAGTCAGTGTGTCTCAGGAGCCAGAGTTTTCACTGAACATAGTGTGGAGTTCTTCAGGGGGAATATGTAATAAGGAGCATAGCTGCAGCTTCTCCGGCTTTCTGGGGAGTAAGTACTTCTAGACGCATAACAGATAAACAGGCAGGCAGGCCGACTGGACAGGACTGTACTGGACGGATGGAAATAGAACGAAGCAACTGTGCTCATCCATGTGCCAATTTAAGATTACCAACATGAAAACAGCAGACGGCACCAGATGTGGAGAGGAGAGATGTCTTTGACGCCTGCCAGACAGCAAATCATCACGTCTTTGAGGGAGAAAAAAAGGGAAGAAAGACAAGACAAGATGTAACTGCTAAGAATCCATGCTATGTTGTTTGAGGCAGTGGTTGTCAATTTTTTTTTTTTCCAAAGATGCATCACCTTTAAAATGTTCAACCAGCAAAAACCCCGTTCCTGACCAGCAGAAACATTCTGTCTGATTCCTCCTTGAAACAGCACAAAGCAAGGGGAGGGTTTAAAACCAGCATTAAATAAAACAATTCTTGAAACTGACATTTTATGATGCTCTGCTTTTCTTCTACTCTTGATTACTTCTCTTTTTTGCAATCCCAGTACCCCCTGCAGTTCTCAAAAGTACCTGTAGGGGCAGTCTTACATAACCTTGTCTTGCCTTTCGTCTGCAGAAACTCAGCCCGGGACTATAGATACTTTATGAAACACTCAGTTTGGTCATAATAGTGTTCCTGTGTTTTTATCTCAAACTAAAAAAAAGGTTCCTGCTCAGGGGTTAGTACAGGTACTTTGGGAATGGGCGGTCCTGCATGCACTGTTCTTATTGGCTGGAAACTCAATCATCTTAAGAGCCTTTCAGTCAGCAGATTTACTTGACTATCCTTTATAGACAATGAGACCTTGTTAGAAACATACACAACAGAGGTATGGAGGAACCGTTTGGTCCTCCTAGGAATACCTAGGACAAACAGTTCTGGGTAAATTTGGTGGGAATGCAGCAAAAGCGAGATTTTGTGCTGCAAAATGAATCTAAATTCTAACACAAAGAATCTGGAATCTGTTCAGACAGCACATCAGAAGTTTTTGCTTCAGCCTTCCTACCTACCAGATTCTTTCAGAGAAATGCGGAGAGGTCATTAAAACACGAACACCGCACTGACCTGGCAACTGAAGATGTGGCTGCCTTAGCAGAAGCGTCTGTCTCCGTTTCATTCCAGGTTTTTTTTTTTTATTTGGTTGTTGCTCCAAATGTGCTGTAATGTGATTCGTATATAAAAAGGCCAAACAGGAGAGACGGGGATTGGGTTAGAGCGTGCCACCAAAGGTTATTCTCCTGTGAATTGGTTGCCTCGATCCATTTATCGCCACCACAATCCAGACACTGTGACAGAGTGAGGTGTTAGAAAAATCCCCTTAGTGCAGGACCAGGTCTTCTGTACGGATTTGTTTTGGTCTGTGGCGAGAACGGAGTGTTTACACACAGTTGGTTTGGCTCAAGGTGGTTTCATTTCCTGAATCAATGACTCGTTTCTTTTGTGGATCTCCAGCACAAGGCTAAGTGATAAGCGGTCACTCGTGACAGTTTTTTCTTTTTTTTCAAAGGAGAAAAAAATCTGGGGTGAAGGAAAACAGAGCTCCTCGAAAAGGAAATGACACAGGAAGTGTTTGGTGTGAGTCTGAACCCTCCTTGTTGCCAGCCTGATCCCGCTAATGAATTCTTCCTCACAGTGTCGGTGCCCAGAGTGGCAGCATGGCACTGGTCACTGAGTGGGCTCATGGGAAAGTTAGTGTGTAAGATGCCATCTGTCTCGTTGTCCTTTGCTGTAGCTCAACAGAAGCAAAAAGCAGCAATGATCGATCCAGGAGGACACTTTCTGCAGTTTCATCAGTTACGACATCCTAAAACTTTCAACAAAAGTTCTCCATTCTGCGCTGGATCAAAATGAGTTTTGAACCAGTGATTTGTGATAATTACAGAGGACGCCGGCGTCTGTTGTTAGTAAAAAGCCTCCTGCACAAATGACCTGATTGTGCATTCTCGTGGAGACTCCCCAATATTATTAATCCGGCGTGACTCAAGCTCAAGTTTGTTTTCGGAGGATGTTCCCCTTTTTCATTTTCTAAACGAGCACTTTTCATTTTCCTCCTGTCATGACAAATATAACTCATGTTGACAATTTTAATGAACTGTTCAGTGCTCTTTGATTAAATTCTCACTTCTATCTCCTAAATCCAGAAACCGAACACTATCCTGAGGACTGTCAGGCTGATGGTGGATCTGCTAAAATGAATCTGTTTCTGTACACATTTCACTAAACTAAGAAGCTTGGAGGTCATTTGTCAGCATCAGGACAACAAAAGGGACAACTAGCAGTGGGTTAAAGGTTAAATAATGGATCTCAGCTACTTGCAGATGTATTTAAATAAACTATGGACTGTTAAAAACATTATTTGGAATAGTTTTGAGAACACAGATTTTTGAAGACAAACTAATATTTACAGACTTCAGCCTTAAAACAATTAGTCTAATGGTTTGTTTTTGGAAGTAAAAATATCCAAACAATGTGTGAATCTGCAACGCAATATTCAAAGTCTATTATTGAAAGCTAAAGCCACAAACTCTTTGAATTGATGATGCAGTCATTGTGCCTTTTCATGAACTGGCAGCCATCTTCATGCAGTTTTTAGAACCTCTGACTCTTCAAAAGTGTTGAGGGGCGTTTGTATGAATCTATTTTAAAACTTGTATCATGCACAAAGCCCAAAGATTCATGTGTAAACACAAGCCTTATCATGAGACTAATCACTCAATTATTAACTCTCCAACTGAGTGTTGGCACTCAAGGTACAAGCACTTATGATGTAATGAATCCATCCTCCTCACTTGATTTCTTTTCATACAAAATCTTATCACTGCTCTTTTCTATTCTGGTAGAATATTATTAGGTTACAGCTGTTTTCATGAAAAAACGATCTTTGCTGCTCATTTCTCCACCACTTTGCAAAAACAGACGAGTGTTTCCGCCTTCTCTTTGTCTCTCTCCGGCTTTTTCATTTTTTTTCAGGGGGAATTGCAGCTTATTGTGTCCAATGTCGCAATCCAATTATGAAGCAGGGCCTGGTTACAAGGTTGCCATGACAGAATCAATGAAAACAATAAAGGAGGGTCTGATTTTATACGCGTGTTCCCGCGGAAAAGGCCCAAAGACCTTATTTTAAAGGGATATGTCAGCCTTCCAGAGCAAGTCAACAATAACGGCGTCAAACATGAAGCCACACAAGTCAAACATTTGGAGTGTCAAAGAAGACGTGAGATATACAAAGAAGAAAGAGTTCAAAATGGAGGAAGGTTCTCAAACAAACTGCAACTCAGAATGCATCTTTGATTTCAAGCATTCAAGTTGTTATTATAATTCAAATAAATGAGACATCTTGCACAATTTTTTTAGCGATGCTTCCAGCAGCAAATACATGCAACCCAGCAGCTAAAGGTCACCAGTGAATTCTTTCAGTTGCGTCGCCTAGGCATGAATCAGAATACATCTTGTCCTTGCATAAATAGCGCAATCAATTCCACTCATTCCGTCGCCTTTTCAGCTAATTACCAAAGGAGGCCTCGTTTGTGTTCGGTGTCATGGAGCGGGAAGCGGCCTTTGAACCACCTGTAAGTGTTGCACGGGGCAGGTCGCGGCAGCCCCGGCGAACTTGGCCGCGTTTCAGACTAGTGCGGAGGAGGATGAAGGCTCGCTGAGAGCTAAAGGCCTCGACTCAACCCACATCTGCAGAGGGAGGGAGACACGGGGGGGGGGGGGGGGGGGAGAGAGGGATGGAGAGCGAGGCCAAAGTGAGCCGCCCACACGGCGATCAGAGATAGCAGAGGGAGAACCAGACATGCTACTCCAAAGCGTTTGTGGGGGCTATTTGTTTCACAATCAGATGCTATTTTCAGAGATGGAAAGAGAAGATTTGTACAGTTTACACCCGCTCCTTGCTTTCCTATAATTATTATTATTATACTTTTTTATTATTATTATAGGTGTGATTTCCACTTCGGTCAATCAATTTGAGCTTTCAGTAACTCTTTCTTGTATTATCTTGATATAAATGTGCTCCTATCAATCTAAAAATACACCTTTACATTATTGTGGACGGTAAAAGTCCAGTCCAATAATGTCAAATTTAACTATCTCCTGTCACCTTCAACAATGACCAACTTTTATAAACCATGTGGCCTGTATTCAGAGAGCGATAACGATGGGATTAAGAAGTACTAGGTTTTCTAAGAAATACAAATGTGTGAAATAAGATAATATGTTCGTATACATCCCTGATTTAGTGCGGCGGAGCACTTTCCAAATCCAGCACAGCTGCACCAAACTGGAGTCCTACCTAATGGCCCAAATCAGTTTGTCACTTCTCACCTCAGTTGAAGTCGACAGAAAAGAGAGTAGAGTGAATCTGCTGACTCTGCTGAAATTGATTGATTTTTGTGTGAAATTTGGCAGAGACAAACGCCGCACAGACTGAGCCCCAGAGGTAAAAAAAAAAAGAAAAAAAAGAAAAAAAAAAAAGAGAGAGATGGACTCATGGCCTGCTTCGATCTCCACCTGGCAGCGTAGAGCTGGTCTGGAGGCCCGTTCTGCTCCAGTGCCACTAAAATGCCTCAAAGCAACTCACATTCTCTACTTCCATAAACTTCCAGGTGTGTGAAACTGTGTGTCCATTTCTGGTTTGTGTTCTCGTGGAACAAAAGAACAATTGTAATCGACTGACCATGAGCCTGCCCGGTTCTACCGCCCCAACCTTTCCTCCCACTTTCTGCTTCTTATCTCCGAGGAGTGTTTACTGCCGGTAATTAGGCCATTAATCAACTTAATGGAACATCCCTGAATGGACTGACTGTACTCTCGCCCACAGAGCCATCTCTCTTCGCCCTGGGACTTGCCCCCCCCCACCCTGAGGGCGAGACTTCCTGGTTGACGGCCCGGGAAGAGCTGCTTCAGCCCGCCCATTTGTCAAAGCCGTGTCCTCGGCCCTCTGACATCAACATATGTATGCACAATGGGAAGGTTACCGATCAGATGTAACCGCTGTCAGCTGCATGCTGTACAGGGCTAAAATGATGTCGACAGAATGGCGGTGAGGGTTGTGACTCCATCCACTGTCATATGGGTCAAAAGCAAAAAGCTAAAATAGACGCTAACTCCAGCAACAACATCAAGATGCCTCCACAGAAAGAGAAAGGGGTTGTTTCGCGGGTTCACTTGCCTGATTTGCAGGATTTAGTTTCCTCCCCTCAACTCCCGACCTGCTCACTCAACGACACAAGCATTAGAATAAAATAATAAACAAGGCATTTTACCTGCGGTCGTCTCACCATGCAGTGTAAACTCCCCTCAGGCCACGGCCCCCCTCTCTGGAGTATTCAATCGTCCGCCCTCGTCGATGGACCACAGCTCATCCCAACAACCCGCCTCCAAAACAAGCCTCGCTGTAATTGCTTGTCAGAGCTGTCGGCGTGCCTGTTTTTTTTTTTTTTTTTTTTTTTTGTTATCCGTCGCCGCCACACACCTGACAAGAAAACGCACATATTTACACCCAAAAATGGAATCACAGGCAATTTGAGAGCAGGCGCTTCGGAGGCGACGTCTGCTATCGAGCTGTCCGAGGCGGTGAACTCCATTCACCTTTTAGTCAATGTCAGCACGAGACAAAAGGCGCACAGGTGTGGAAAGAAAGGAGAGTGAAACATGAAAGGAATGCTTATGGGGTTCTGACTGGCGGTACTTTATGTCATTTGTAAAGTATTTTACGTCCTATTAAACTCACTTTGTGCTTTTCCTTTGATAATTACCTCCTTTCTTCTTAAAGCACAGCAGACTTAAATCACTATATCTACAATAAGCCAGCAGGGATGAATGACTAAAGCTCCACAGCGTTGTCTGTTAAATGCAATAATGACACACTTTAACCACCTGCAAAAATGAATTTACATGTCAGGACTGTTAGATTGGCTGATATAATTACCTTAAATAATTGCACTGAGTCACTTAGATGACAGCGCTGTGGAGGGAAAATGTATTGAAAATGATCCTTTTTTGATCCTAATTTGAGACAAACCTTGTACTATTTTGTATAACTTTAATTTAATGAATTAGGAAACCAATTAAAGTGATTACACAAGGAGTTTGACACCTTTAATTTCTGAATTAGAGTGTTTATTCAGGAAGTCTCCGGTGCAGAAGGGCTGATGACGGAGGTCAGGTCACAAAAACGCCTTTTTAAGTTGATTCTGCTACAGAGTCGAGCAACATAATTACCAACGGAACAAAAACAGCTGACAAAAATGTCTTACCAGTTCTCTGATTTTTGGCTATTTTATTAGGTAAAGGCCCTGAGAACAGCCATGCTTTTGAATCATTACTGATGCTTCGAAATAAATATTATAAATATAAAATGTTCTCCTTCTTCTGTGACATACCGGACACAGTGATGCCCTCTGACTTGGTTTTTTCTTCTTTCTAAAGACTTATATTTGGGCTTTTTGTGAGAGACAGAACAGTGGATGAAATCAGAAATCAGGGAGAGAGCGGGGGATGACATGACGACAAAGGAGTCACAGGTCGGACTCTGTACATGGGGTGTGCACACCAATCACTTGGCCACCGGCGCCCCTTAATTGAATGACCTGTATCCTGTTTGTGCATCTTTGCTTTGCTTGTTTTGTCTTCTTGCTCTTGCTCGGTTAACATTTACATATTTAGATGTTGTCCCTTCTTGTGACTGATTGATATCTTTGTTGCTGTGAGAACTTCCTCTTTTCCTCAAACCGCTCTTGAACCCTTCAGAGTAAACTTACTGTATCTGAATCAAACAGCTGTTAAAACATCTGCAAAGCAGCAGCAGCAGCAGCAGCAGCGAAAGCACCTCGGCTACAAAGGCAGCAGAACGGCACTCTGTATGTCGGCCATGTTTGTGTGTGTTTACTCCTGAGCCGAAATTGTGTTTGACATTTGTTCCAGACGGATCTGTTTGGGCCCTCGTGGTATTTTCGGGATGAGGAGTCAACAGAGGGGAAGATGCTTGGGGAAGATGTGAGCCGGGTCGTGATGTGGAAGCCTATGATTGATATTCCCATTAGCCACCTGACAAGGTGAGGACACGGCTCTGATAATGAATTGTGACACATTAATGAGCTTGTCTAGCGCAGACAATACCTGATCAGCCCTCTTACCATTTAACCTTTGATACCAATGATGGGAGAATGCCGGCAAATAAGGTTTGTGTGTCGCTGGTGAATCCAGAGCACGACTTCAGGGAGGTGATATGGACGCTGGAAGTTCAGCAGAAACTAAAATTTAACAAACAGAAAGTCCAGGACTGCAGCACTAAGCACAAAACTTATGAGGGAATTAAGACCACATCTTTTTTTGTCCTGCTGGTTCAAAAAAGTAAAATGACATCCGGGAGAAATATAAAAATGGGACACTGACCGTCGATGTCTTTTCTTTTGCACTCATTGATCAAGACTGAACATAAGTGATAAACCACAGTAATGAAATGATTTGTCTTCTAGACTTGGAATAACCATTTCATCTATCATAGGACTCCTTTTTGTCTCTCATTAAGTTGGCAATATGGTGACCTTGTAATACTCATACTCATTTATAAAAAGCATGAAGGCAGCCAGAGGAGCGAGGTACCAAACTTCGATTTTGTAGTTTGAATTTCACGCAGCAACAACTGGACGATCAAACGACAAAAACGCAAATGAGGCCAAGGAAACTTAAAAGATTTAAAGGTCACCCCGAGGTGCCCCGCAAAAATGAGATAGTCCACCTTAACACGCGTGTGTGCGGGTTAAGGTGGACCACCACCACAGCCACAATCTACACATCTGTCAGACCACCTACAGAGAGACAACCATTTTTTTCCCCTGTGTTATACATCCAGTTATAATCAGTTATTGTTACAGAGATTCCTAAATCTTTCTCTTGGAGGTTAATGCCGCGGCACAATGCTGAAATGTTCACGTTCTATATCTCAAGGTGGCTGTTATTTGTGTGCAGGTAAGTTTGTTGTAAAAACTTGAGGTGTTTCTGGGTGGATGTGCTGAAACGTCTTTTTTACAGTATACAGTATTCTCAACACCGTCCTGCTCAAACAAGTTAGTGTGTGGATTCTGAGGTGAGTGCACTGTTTGTGTGGGTGTATTGATGTTGTTCCCCCTGCAACCCTCCACCCCTCCAGCCTCCCGTTGCACCTCATTGGGACGCCGGCCGCCGTAGACCCATCCCCCGGGGGAGCTCATTAGAATCAGCGGTGAGGGAGAGAGAGAGAGAGAGGCCCCAGACAGGGTCAGGACAAACTGCATCGCTGAGCTGCATAGTGATGCCATCCGCTCCGTCTTTATGTCTGTTTGGTTTGGCCGCGTGTCAGCTGATCTGAACGGATGGCGGATGAGAGATTGGCCCGCTCAAGCTCTTGACAACCATGTTGAACACCGCTCTCACGTGCACTAAAGAAGAAAAAAAAAACACACACACACACACACAACCGTATCCACGCGCACATCTCTGCTGACATTTCAAATATACATACTTGGCAGACATATGTGCATAGACTAAACGCGCACACACACAGACAGAGTTGTCACCTCGCTGTCATGCTACACACAGCGGCGTCCTGTGTGGCGTGTGTGACAATAAGAGAGCGGTGTGAGCAAGGTCAGACACGCCGCCACCCCAGAGACTCTCATTAAATGCTTATGAATCTCAAGTGGAGTCCTGCAGACGGGCATGACATGTGCGGTCTGTGTGGACACGTTTTCATCCGTACACTCTTATTTTTTCTACTTGCATGTGCAACATATCAAAGCAAGGGAACTTTTGATATAAGCGATGCACGTTTTGATTGGTCCGTCCTTCCTTGAGAGGAAAAGTAGGACCCCAAAACGTAATCAGGACTACTTATTTGCTGTCTTTCCTTTGTAGTCAAACCCTTGACTTGAATAAATGTAGCGCGACTGCACTGTCAAAAACTGTCACTTTAGAGCAAATGTGTTGAGACAAAAAATATTCAACGCAAATGACCTCTACATATTTTATACAATTGAATATGATATTTAATCACAATAAGATTTAAAGGTAATTCCTTAGAAATATCTAAAACAAATAATAGATTGGAACTTAGATGGACGGAAAGATTTAACCAAAATATTTGCTTGTCTTTTTGGAATAAAAGTTGATAACCAACCCAATTTTTTGAGGGTGCAGGCAGGGGCGTCTCTAGAAGGGTGGTGAGGGGTTATACGGACCCCCTTGAAATCTAATTGGCCACCCCAGGTGTTATCACAAAATCCTAAACTGTGATTGGCTCTTTGCCTTTCTGGGACATTTGGCCTTTTTCTCAAAGTTCATTACGACAAAAGATCGTCCCCCTGAGGTTTTTCTTTTATTTCTCATGCCTGGCGCTAAACATCTTCAGTAAGTGTTGACGTCTCCCCCTGACTGTCAAAAACTTCAAAATTCTAATTTCTCTAAATCATAAAAATTGTTCAGGTGGCGGTTGTAACATTTCAGACCCTGCTTAAAAAAGGAACACTCAGTTTTTCCAAAACCGCTTTTTTCCAAAACTCACATTTAATATCATCCATGACCAATCTTTGGTCCATGCATGGGCCATAACAAGAAGGTTTGATCCACTAGGGTGCAGATTGAGAAGTATAAAAAATGCATCTCCCAACTCATTCTGAGTTGTTTTTTTTGCAACTAAGTTTCTTGTTCTTCCTTATTTCTGGGAATCCATCAACACTTTGAGTTACTTTCAAACGGATTGCGAGGGGTGATAAAGGCCAGAGATGCTGTTATTGCTCCGCAAAAAGCCTGTGGACACATAAAGAGTTTATCATCTGGGCGAGCAAGGGAGCAAGCCTGCTAATATCCTAGGGCGATCGCAACACTGTCCAATGAAGTCTGATTGACTCCATACATCAAAGGGTGTGTGTGTGCGAACATCGGCGCGTCTCTTCATGTGTGTGTCCTAGAGAAAGAGAGAGAGGGGGAGATGCTTCCCGGCGACAATGAAATCACACACACACAGGAGCTTTTTTTTTTTTGTAATTGGGGGAGTGCTGTGAAAGATGCTAGCTTGTGGTGCTGTGTGGTCACATGAGCTCAGCCGGAGAGCAGGAAGGCAGTGGGGTGTTGGCTGCATTTCCACCCACCAGGGAGTGGGGGGGGGGGGGGGGGGGGGGGCTATTACGAATGGACGAAACAGCAGGAAAGGTGGCTTGATTGGAAGCAACCGGAACCTGTTTGTTGTTTAAAAAGCCTCCCCCTCTCTCTCTCTCTCTCTCTCCCCCTCTGTTTATACCTAGCTCTGCTTCCATCTTTGGCGTAATTAGGGTGCTGGCTGGAAGAATGATCAGCTGTCATCCCCAATGGTGGCCTTCCACCGCCTGAATGTCAACACTGTCTGAGGCCTCCTGTCTGAGTGAGCAGCACACTCAATTAGAGACACTCAGTCACCGCAGGAGCCGGTAGGACAAACACACTGACACATTTACAAAGCAACAAACCCGTGCACACATACCAATGTGAGAGCATGCCACTTTTATGCTCCACAAGTTGCCGCGTATAGAAGAAAAAAAAAAAGAAAAAAGGATGAAAAACACACGACCACGCTCTTGATTCATCACAGTTGTAGCCCCTCAGTGGTTCCATTAATTAAAACACAGCTTTCCAAGACATAAAAGTGACTATTGCTTACAGTGTCTTCTCTCGAACTGGCAGGAATCCCTCCCCAGGCAAACATCGCGCCTTGATGAGAGCGGATGCAGGAAGGCGAAGGCGGAGAGATGTTCCCCCCTCTGCTCCGTTCGGCCGCATCAAAGTGTTCGGAGTTCAAGAGGCGAGACACCAAAGAGGACTTTTTCTTTGTGTTCTGTGTCAGTAACGTCAGAGGGTTTTTTTTTTTTTCTCTTTCTTGCACTTCTGAAGACTGCTGGTGTAATGGTGTGTTAAATGCACTAAGATGCCTCAATTAGCCAAATGGAGATACGTCTGAACTAATACAGGAGAATTGGAAACAGTGGCCTCACTCAAAAAAGCAAAATACAAGAAATATCTTTTTTTCTGACAATCGTCGTTCTTTTGATATTTTTGATGTTCTGATGACGTGCAATTACTGACGTCTCTCCAGCTGCAAGACAATGCTAAGGGATGCAGTTGAACCAGTTTTTCAAGCTACGTGACTGAACCTGCTCAGGGAGGGCTATGCTAACTAAATATAGTGTATGTTTCTACATTGCTCACTAGTTAAAGCACAAGATCTTGTTTAAAGTGTTTCCAGAAATACAAGGAATGAGACAGAAAATAGCCTAAAAATGAAGCAAGGCTAAAGTCTTCGCATACAATGGTTACAAGTGGTGTCGATCTTCTCTCGAGGCTACCCTGGACTGCAGCATATCTGGCTGTTTAGCTAAATGAATCGTTGGCCTCATTGTTTTCCATGTTACCTATTTATAAAACATAAAAAAAAAATTAAACACTTCCTAATCGTTTTCCTAAGCATTTCCCCTCAAGTAAAGAGAAGAAATGCTTCCTGCCAGTATTTAGTTAATTTCTTACTTTGTTCAGCATCATTTTCTTTGACAAATCATCGAGCAAGCCGCAGACCATCTGGACGTCTCCGGGCCTCTTTAGGTTGAGCTGATGTTATTTTCCACAGCGTCGTTTTGATGGAGTGAGCAGGGAGGGGTTCGATGCGTTCACTACAAAAACAGCAGGACAGGAAGCAACCGATGGATTAACATTATGGCGCAGGAATCAAACCATGGGACTATTTTGTCGGAGGATAGCTCTTCCTGGTTAGGAATCTGTGCTCTTTAACTTAGTACTCACCTTTTCTCATGATTTCATTTGTACTCCTTTGCTGCTGACACATGCACAAAATGCTGCACGAATGGATGGAGCTCCTTGCAAAACCTTAAGGCCTTGTTCAAAGCGACACCAGAGCCCAGTAGAGCACGATAAAGGCACATTACGTGGCTTATCCAGTAGAAATCTAATCTTACCCCCTCGCTGTCTGGGACGTTTGAAATGTAATCGACTGTGCAGGTATGACAGAGTCACAAGGTGTCTGTGTGATATGAGAAACTGTGGGGAAAAACCAAAAAGTTATTTACAGGTTTTCTTCCTGAAAGTGCATTTCATAAGAAGATATTATGAAAAGTAAAGCGATTTCTTGTTTTTCCTGAGGGTGTATGCATGGCTTTTGTGAGTGCTACATGTTTGCAAATGTGTGTGCGCTTCTCCGGCGATAATTCGAGCAAGTGTGTGTACTTCAGTGCGAGAGAAAGAGAGGAGATTGAGTTTAGAGGGATGGAGAGACTTTGCGGGCCTCTTGGAAATTAGAGCTCTCCATCTCTGTCCTCTGGCCAGTCTGCGTGTGTATGTGTGTAGTAGTGCGGGTGTTTGAATTGGTGTGTGTGTGTGTGTGTGTGTGTGTATGTGTAGCTAGGGGTCACTGCAGGTATAAAGAGAGAAAAGTCAGATTCTACTCTCTGAAAATCCTCACAAAGCCATGAGAAAAGAACACTGGCAGCGGTGTAACTGTGCAGGTGTGTGTTTGTGTGGGGGTGTGTGCGTAGGCGGGCAGGTGAATGTTTACCTGGGCCTGCTGTGTGTGTCAGAGGGAGCATCAAGGAAAAGAAACAAGAGATATTTTAGCATATGGAAGCCCAGTGATACCAATCTTGACATGCAATTAAAAAAAATGCAATTTCTAATTTGCTAGTGAGCATGTGCAAGCTTCTTATCTAACAAGCTGAAATTCTCCTTTACCAAGGTATCGTCTGATTGGTGCATTTCAACATATGATGTGTGATCAGTGAAAAACAATATCCTAAACTTGAAAATATTTAAGCATTGTTTGAGAATATTTGGTCAAATTCCGCTCCAGCTACCATCCAGTGTCTCTCCTCCTGCAACCTGTTCCTCCCTTCCAGAAGTGAGTTTGTGCTCCTCTCTGCCCTCAACAGTTTGCCTCAGGCTGTTGTGCCCAACCTGTACCTCCGTTTTCATTTTCTTACTCCACTGGCTCCTCAACCGCTGCCTCTGGCCTGACTACTACAATGTGTAGAAGTTTTCTTTTGCCTCATGGGCTTTTGTCTTTGTCTCATTTTCTTCTCTCGCCTCCTACTCTTCACTATGTTAATCCTCAGCTACAGCCTGGACGGAGTGTCTTCAGCGGCCGGCTGTAGATACGTCTCTTTGGGAAACTAGGAAGTGGTTGAGGCTTACATTGCCGTTTGTGGTCAATTTAACATCATGGCTCTAACAAGTCCAGTGTTAGGAGGAGAAGACTGACCACTGTTAGCCCTGTGGAGACTCTCTATGAGATCAGAAATAAGTCAGCATGGGTAACTGTTGCTCATTATCGTTTATTCTTTTGCTCTGGATTTTAGATAGAAAACCTGCTTCTTTCAACTATAGATCTAAGGAAACATAAATTGCCTGTTATCGTAATCATGTGCATGCCGGGAACAACAGGGGAGCTATGTTCACGATGAGAGATGAGTGTGATTTATGCTTCTTATCTGTAACCACATTATGGATCAACGTAATGGACACATTCTTCAGTTAATTGCACATTACACGGTGCCAGGGGCATTTTGCACGTTATTAGAATGTAAATATACCCTCTGAAGTTATATGTTGGGAGTAATGATGTCAAATTATCACTGGCGTCATGAAGTGAACAAAGCAGCAGATTAACACAGGAACATTTCTTCACATTTCAAACAGACACACACACAAAAAAACAATGAATACAACTAAAAGTAATTTTCTGTGTTGTAGGATTTCTGTTTGTGGTTTCTCTCCCAATGGTATTACCCAAGAGAGGCAAAATGACATAAAGGACACTGATTGGTCCTTATACGAAAGTAGAAATCCAATTATTTTTTCTATCCAGCAAGTCCAATTAGGATACGCAACCAATCAGTGTAAAAGAAAGAACTTCTAACCTGAGAATTTTCTTTCTCATATAGTACTATATTTTTATTGTATTTCCTTGTCCACTAACAATGCTAAATTTGGTTTAGTGCATGCTGCTTTAAACTATTCAGTAACAATATTGCAAGGGACAATCACATATGAGTGTTGTAGTTAAACAATTAGTGAGTGAATACTAATAGAGCCAGCTAAATATTTAGCTTGGGAACAACTCTTGATGCTAATGTTAGCTTAATTCATGAGCTAGCAACAGCTAAATAAAAATCTGCTAGCAACTGATTTGGTGGAAAAAATGAACAGTCATCAGCATAGAGTATGATGTTGCTTTTGTCTGCACTGGCTTAATTTTAAAATACATAATGTCCTCAGATTTTTAACCTTTACCTTAAACTACCATAGTTTGATTACTTTTCAGCTGCATATCTTTGTACTGGCTTGGCCAAGTGTTGACATCTGAGTTAACAAAAATTGAATGGACAATGATTCAGTTTGGGAACAACTCTTGAGGCTAATGTTAGCTTAATTAACAAACTAACAACAGCTATAGAAAAATGTGCCAGCGGCAGTTTAAGCAGATAGAATCAACAGTCGTCTGCATAACGTAAGAGGCTTCTTTTGTGTGGCTCTGGATGTTATGTGTGGTGAATTATAGGCCTTAGAAAATGCATTAGGTGTACTAATATATTATATACAGAGGAACTAAATTTCTACAAACACACTAGTCTAACCAACACTAGGCCATTATGTAAAGGAATAATCAAGCATCAAACAGTCGCCTCCTTCCTCTTAGGCGCCTGGGAGTGTGGCTAAAACAACCAGTCAAGGTGACTCACTGCAATTAAACAGCGGGCGATGAGCTGTCAACGGCGAGCTGTGTCACAGGTGTACAGGGCAGCTGTAAGTATAATTGCTACAGACCTCCGGGAAGCAGCTGAACCACCATCTCCTGACGGCGACAGCAGCAGGCTTCACTAAAAGGACGGCTATGGTGGAGACTTGTAACACGCTGACAAATGGTTATACAGCAGTTGCCAAATTAACACTGACCTCCCCCCCTTTTGCTGTCTGGTGAGGGTGATAATGTGCAAAGTCCTGTCGGGAAGTGTGCTTAATGTTGAAGATAATCTGTCTATTATGCGGATTCGACATTAGTAGGGGAGCGAGCGAGTATCAATTAAATTTTCTTTTCCGTAGCAAATGGGAAGCATAATTTTTTTGACAGCAATTCAAGCAGGCAGATTTAATATAGATTCTGAATAAGTAGCTATATGAGAATATAACTGGAAGTAGTTAAAATATGGTTCCTTTGCAGCAGAAGCCCCCACTTTATATTACTATGGTGGAACTAGATGTGCTTACTAATTGAGTCTAGGCGCTCGAAGGAAACTAATAGACAGAGAAGAGAGGGAAAAAAGGAAGGAGAGAGAGGAGGGGGATTTCTCTTCATAAACAGTGTTTACTTAAAGCACCCCATCGCCTTATTAGTATTAATAGCAGTGACTTCAGAAAGCTCATATTCTGCCATTGGACAGTTGTATTATTTATGATTGAAATGAAAGCCTGGGAATGCAGCAGCGTATGGAAGGGAGCGCTGCATAGCAAACGATGTTGCCTATGCCAGTTTACATAACCAACAACTTGGGTAAACAGCAGATTAAGCGCAGCGCGGGGCGAGAGAAAAATGAGAGCAAAATGTTATATCCACACATTAGCCCGTTCTGAGGCGAGAGCTTCTTTTTTTTTGGGAGAACACTGCGGACCTTTTGATGCAGCTGGTCTTCATCTGCAAGTCCTTTTGAGCATCAAAGTGTGGTGCGATGCAGAATCTCGCCTCCGGTGCAACTTCTGCAATGTTGACGTAAAGAAGTCAGGTCAAAGCAAGCGTGTTTGTAACTTCAAGATCGTCCTTGTCTTAATTTAAAGACACCATCTGGTAATCTTGATTATTAAAGCTGTTAGTATGAGCATTAGAGCAACAGAACAGGACTTTCATTTTCTGCTCTATTTACGGGCAGCGGGGTTGCGTGTCAAGCATGTGGATCGGGACTCCGAAGCTTCCCTGCTGCGGCCCCTTTAGCAAAACATGAATGCTCACTGGGGTTACGCGGCAGAAGCTAATCGTATAGACGCACCACTGGATAACCAGTGTATTTAGATGGTTGTTTTTCCAAATTTAGTGTATAATCCTTACGAAGCAGACTTATTTTCTGAATATTTTCTTCTAAAAGATGTTTACAAGTCTGTTAAAGAACATCGGAAACTTTCCTCTTGCAAACACATTTTCCTGAACTATTTATCACACAATTCAAATGTTAGATGTTTTTAAAGCTTGAAAACACACCAAACATGTCGCAAGAAATCACAGGAAAATCACCAAAGCATATAGTGAATCAATCTTTATTTATATTAAATTAAAAATATACTTTTGACAGATTCATGTAACAAACATGAGGAACGGTATTTCTATGATATAAAGCTTTGGGCATGGTTTTAAATAACTCAAGACACAAGAGGGGTTAAAGTATGGGAAGCTAATGGAAGTCAAGAAGGAGTTACTTGATGATGCCTTCTCTCTCCGTTTTGTCTCCTCTAAAAGCATGCAAAATAAATTGGAAATGACTGGAAAAAGAGAGGTTGTATTGTGAAGGCTGTGCTCTGCCTTTCAGGGAAGAGGAGGGGGTCGAACTTGGCTCAGTAAGATTTCCAGTAGAAAGTTAGCAGAGAAGAAAATCCCAGTTTACCCGGGTCGGTTGGCAGCACTGGTATCAGTTTTACTGGGAAAAGGAAAAGAAGTTCTTGGGTGTTCCCATTAATGAGTGACGAATAAAACGAGGGGAAGCGAAACTGGACATATGAGGTGATTTGAACAACACCCTTCCCCAATAAGCCACCATTGGCCATTGGCCAACAGTGTTCACCTTAACTGAAACATTACATAAGGACAGCCACAAATCTCCAGAAAGAAGGGCCACTGAACAGAGTTTCTACATGAGAAAAGGGTTGAACAAGCACTTTTAAAATCAAAGTCCCATTAGTCAAAAAGGTACACTTACATAAAGCAAATATGTACGCCTCTTTCTGTACAAGTCGTTATAAGCAGGAGAAAACAGCAGTAGGAGAGAAGACCATATAAATTCAAAGCATTGCCTCCCTATTTACAAATTCACCACGTCGGCCGACTCAGTGCTTTTATAAAAATACTATTCACATTTGCTGTTGAAGTGTGTTAGATAAGTTTTCAAGGGAAACCCCACAGATTCTGTACAGTTATACTGATTCGATAATTTAAAACACAAGAAATGAATGACCCCCCCCCATTTGTATAAGCGATGATTTGTGCAATTTAGCTAAACGACAAAAAATCGCAGCGACATGTTAAATATTTGAAGAAACAAACACAATAGTGGCAAAACTCATACAGATTCAAGTCTTTCTTCCTTGAAGGAAAACATCCTTGATAATGCGGAGAAAAGAAACACAAAACTCAATAATATAAGGTACTATACAAAAAAAGAACATTTCAGAAACAAGAGTTCCCAGTTTGTGCTACTAAATTCAGTAAAAAAAATCTGCTTATTACCTCTCACGCTGCCCACTTTCCTGGACAGATATTTGAATATATTATCTCCAATGAAGAGAAACAAAGACGGAGGGCAGTAAAACACTCACTTTGGGTACCATGCAAGGTGAAATTGAACTATACATTAGACTATCGCAGTCTATATGGTGAGTTACTGCTGAGGATGAAATATTGAAGGATTCACTTCAGTACAACATGGCTACATGCCTCTGCACTTTGGCTTGGACCAAATAATAAAAAAAGTTAAGTCTCTTACCCAAATTGTCATGATTGTGTTGTTGAACTGCCATTGATGATATTCATATGGCAGCAATTTGCCTCAGCCATGATGAGATGGGAAGCTTAAAAACTTTGATGTCATACTGCGGTGTTCAAGGTTGTAAGGTGTATAAATGATGGAATTCTTAAAAGTTTATAAAATCTCAATGCCTATGAATTGATCAGCAACTGAAAGTAAGTTAAATATTGAAAAAACAAATGGATATCAGGCCCTGTTTCAAGTTAAAACCACATATTTAGCCATACCGTTAGAAAACAAGCAATTGTAGCATTCTGTGACTTACTATCTAGAAACTGGCTGAATGCAACCATTGCTTTTTAAAAGGGTTGTACAGTATGATGGAGAAGGGGTAGACAAAACAACAAATTCAATAAACCATTAGCTGTTGCCATCGATAGCTCATGTTAGCATTCCCCACGTTCTTGTCAATATTACCCTTAGCAAGGTGCTAGTGTACCAAACACTGCTAACCAAAAGTAATGTTAGCATTCAGCCACTTCCTAGCCAGCGGTTGTATTAGCTGGAAAGCGGCTGAATTCTAACTAAAGCTATTTCCTGATGCTAGCTTATAGGTTATCAAGTTCATTGCTACTGTTTTAGCTCAGAGTTTTCACTAAATATTGTGTTTCTTAGTTGCTTCTCAATTATGGCCAGAGTCCTTGAAATCATCAAACTTACAACCTTAAAACAGCACCACAAAATGAGTAGGAGCATTTAAGCATGATGTATGTTGTTGTAAGAAGACAATGGCTGTCGTGAAAATGGTGAATGAGCTGCTTATAGTGTTCAGGGCTGAGACAGATAGCTATGATTGAAACAAGACGTCAGAGAGGAGAAATCATTGCTTCTGCACAAAATAAAACAATTTGTAGCAACCAGGCTTTTAGGTGATGAAAACAATACATGATTATTGTTAATTCATCCTCATCAGTGTTGCAGCTTTAATTATCCTTTATTCAAACATACAATTGTCCCTTGTTTGCAGTCTAATTTAGTCCAAACATGAGGTAAACTGAGGCATGTGTTCCTTTTCCCATCATCTGACTTTTTTGTCTCGAAACCCAGATTTGGCAGCGGCTTCCATCACTCTGTATAAACAAGCTCAAACACACCATAAATATTTCACATTGATATTAAATGCTGTCTCTATTTCATTGAATTAGAGCTCCAAACGGGACTACAAAATACTCCTTCATCAAATAATCATGATATCAGCAGCGTTATAAATACTGTCCAAAGCAAACACAAAACCTGGGAAACAAGGACATTCTTCAAGCTGGTCAGTACCGCTAAAATTGGTTGTACTTGTGAACTCCTTGCGGCAGTACCTTCCTTTGATAACTGGAAAAAAAGACTTCTGCTTTCTGAAGTGGTAAACGAACAGATAAACAAGTTCAATGTTTCAGTAAGGAGGGTGGAAATCTTTTACTTTCTACCCACGAGTTTGATCAAAGTGCTCCATGGGGAGGACGAACATGTGCAGCTTTGCATGCACTCACACGAACGCTTTCACACACACAGACGTGAAGATACACAAAATAAACATCCTATACAAGATAACAGCATGGGCGAGGCTTTGCTCATGCCGCAGCATGGTGAAAAAACAATGACGAATTAATAATGTTAATGGGTTACTAATAATAATAATAAGGGAAAACTCACAAGAGTTTCAGGAACTACATGGGTTTATCCATATTGGTTTAACTAAGAGGTTATTGTCAGGAAATATTGCAAAAGGACCTCTGAGGCAAACCGTCATTCTATTTTTATATTTTTTTGCATTGTCAGTTTGGCAACCAACTTGGTGTTTTTACGACACACAGTTGTTATAACTTGGTATGGCTTGGTGGAAAAAATAATGGCTGTAACACCAGCGCTTTTTAGCAGCATTTACTGGCTAATTGCCTGCAGAGGCATCAGTAGTTGACTATATTTACATGGGACGAAAGGGGTCTCTATTGGGAATCTCAAGGGTAACTCAGCTGGGATACTTTTAATGATGACAGTCCTGGCCTAGAAGATTCGGGTCTTCATTAAACCAATATTATGATCTTTCTAGCATTTTAACCTTACCTTACTAAGTGCCTCAATATTACCTCAAAGAGTTTAAAAATACTGGACATGGCAGATATTGGATCCTAAAATTAGATATTTCCATGGAAAACCAATTTCTTAGCGATTAGGTCCTTTAAAATGTCAAGTTATCGGAAACCGCAACCAACAAGGGCACTTTAAGTTTATCTTTAGGTTAAAAGTCTGTTACATAAGAACACAGATCGGGTCTTGTGTTTTTTTGGGTAATTATTGATGTCGCTCCGACAATGTCAAGGAGCAGAGCTTGGTTATGTTGGACCAAGCCAATGAAATCAACCCTAAACTTGTCCATATTTGCTGCCATTAAGGGCATTGGGTACAGAGGAAAAAGTGACTAAAGATATAAGAAGGATGTAAATGCTACCAGACAAGCTGTATAACTTAATTTAAGTAGAAAAAATTGGCAAAATGTTGATGATTCACATCTATGTCTTCCTGTGAATCAAAAGATCCTTCATGAGGTCTTTATCCAATTTGACAAAGAACAACTCAAGCACCTAAAAATCACCCAGAGATCTGATGCTGTTTGGGGCTATTGGGCCACTCAATGAGCTTTTGATCAACTTTAAAAGTACCTGACTGCAGTTATATAGCAGAAGCCTTGTTTGAGGTCCTCCCACTGGCGAGTATACTGCTGGTTTATAATGATACTGCTGTCGAACATGTCATCACATACATCTACCGCTTCTAGTTACCATGGGTATCCTTTTGGATTCCATTCAGACTTACACCAACATACACACACATACAAAGTAGTCTTTTTTTTTTTACTGTGCTCTGCTGGTGCTGTCTCGCTCATTCCTTGAGGTCTTCATTAAGCAGCTTGTATGAACATTCAATCCTCTCTCTGTAGATGTTTTCACTCTTTTCCTTCTTCTATCACTTTCTTTATGATGATCAACATTTTGTAGTTTGGCTGCTTTATGGATGGCGTTATCAAACTATTTAGCAGATACAGCAATTTCTCTAACTAGCCTCGCACACTCTTTACTAATGTAAGTTTGCCTCGTGCTCCGAAGGGAAAGCCAGCGTATAAAAATCCATCTTTTCAGCAATGCAACCAGTGTTAATAGAAAATGTTTACAGTGTGTTATTCCCTTGTAACCCTTGGGTTGGAAAGACCTGTTTTTTTGACCAGCTTTCCCAAAAAAGACAGCAGTCAGGCAAGAAAAACTAAACAGCAGTCGCCCTGTAGGTTTCAGGCAAGTTTAAAAAGTCCATGGTTAAACTACAAATGTGATAGGAGGGGTCATTGTAGTTTTGGCCATCACAGTATCACAGTTAAAGTAGTGAGATGAGATGAATTTCACATATTTGAAGGAAAATCCAAGAATGTACTGTATATCCCATATACAAAAAGATTGAGTATGATTGATCAGCTTTCAGTGCTCCGTCTTTGATGTCACTGGAAGTCACTCTCCTGACTGAACCTTTCAGTCTTTTTTTTCTCCATATTTTGCCATTTTGCCTCTTTCTACAAGGTCATTCACAAAACAAGACATCTTGACATCCAACAGACTCTACTTGCTCCGTCTGTTTGCTTATTTCAGAAACTCTTTGAAGAGAGTTGTTCATCCTCAGACCTTGATACTGGAAAATAAGTAATACAAAAAAACCCATATGGTTCCTCTCATGAATCTGACACCGCAGTGGCTGGCAGTGAGTTCAGGTCCCAAAAGTTGAATCCATCTCATTCGAAGCCGGTTGTAGTCTCCCTTGTTGGGACAACACTCCTTGGCTGTGTGGCTATTATATGTCTGTTAGCCAAAATCTACCATAACCTTCACATACTCAGTATCATGGAGCACAGTCTCTATCTACAGAACAGAAAATGGACTGGATTGGGTACAGTGAAGGTTGGAGAGTCTGAGTTGGGTCTGCTTGGTTCGGTTCAGTCCACCTCCTTCTGATGTTGCTACACTCTACAGCAGATGGTGTGTAATTTGGAAAGAGTTTGGGGGCGGCTCTTGTTGTGGCCTCTCCCCTTTGTGTGGAACAGTGGAACCGGAGAGTATTTCAGGATTGCTGGAGGCTAGAGTCAGATAGAGGAAAGTCTTTCAAGTGGAACGATCTAGACCACAGTGTTCCGCTGCCGGTAGGGTGGAGGCGGCAAGACAGTACCAGATTTCAGGGAAAACTCAGACATATATTCAGGGTTTTCAGCTACAGAGGGCCGTATATGTCCGTTCTGCTTATAGAAGAGCTTGGCGTTGGTGGAACCTCCCTGGGCGCCATCAGGAAGTGCCTGGTTAGATGTTTTGGGGGGCAAGCTGTGCTGCCAGTATTCCGGATTGTCAAAGGTCACCTTCAGCTTCTTCCCAGTGGCTTTACCTGATGTTAACCCTCCATGCTTCAGCAAACTGGCGGGGTGATTTGAGGCGTGGATCTGGTAGGCTGGCAGGCTGCCGTGCCCAATGGTGGCTGAAGTCGACAGGGTGCCTGACTGGCACACTTGGGTTTGGGCAGAAGTTCCTGTTTGGCTCAGGATGGCAGAGGCACCACCTGGATTACCAGGTTGTCCTGCAGGTCTAAGGGTATGGTGGGTGTGGAGGATGTGGGTTGGTGGGCCGTGGTGGCAGGCAATGCCAGATGGAGAAGGCTGGGCAGAGGGGAGGGGGTAGTGTGGGAGGCTGGTCTGGATGGTAAGCGGGAGGTGGGAACCTGAAGTTGTGGCTGAGATGGAAGGATGTGTGGGTAGTGGCAGACCATTTCTCCTCAGGGCTTCCAGGCCCAGCTCAGCAGGGCTGTGAAAGGTGTTGAGGTACAGGGGCTCATTGATGTACTCATCCTCTCCTTTTGGCTGGCTGTTTGGTGTGCTGTGGTAGCCCGGGTTATCCAATGCATGGATCTCACCGTTCTTACGCCTTGACACAAATGGGTTTTCCTCAATGGGATTCAGGTATTCTGTAGCACAGGTCAGAAAAAGACAAGGAGAGTAGGAATGAGGAGAAAGGGAGAAAAGGATTTTGATTATAAGATTCCACAGAAATTAAATCAAGTAGAATGAGTAGAAAACAAAATAAATGGAAATTGAAAGAGCTTAAGAGAAAGATCACTCAATAATAGGGAGATAAGATGGAGATGAAGATGATAATGGCAATAATGGCAGCCACTCAGGACCAGATGGGCAACATGCCAGTGGTTATTTGGCAATGGAAACTCCATCTGCCGGGGTTGAAAATGCCAGCAAATGACCCCTCTTCACTGCTTCCAAGCGCGATAATAGTGGGGTGCGAGACCTATTGATTTTGCCCACTCTCCCGCTCCTTGACATTGCATCAGATGCATTTTGCTGCAGGCTTTGTTATATTTTGAGCTGCTGGAAAATCAAAGACGGTAGTGCCAGAGCAGGGCTGATGGACTGAATTATGATCAAAGGCAAAACATGACTCTGTAGTAGCTGACATACACCGTTGATGGAATCTCAGCAGGAATTTTAAACAATGAAATGAAGTGAAATGAACAGGCAGAATATACTACAAAAGATCAGATTTACTGTGTGAATGAGAAGACCGGTGACAGGACAGAGAAAAGGTCTGAGGGGCAATAATTCTCGGGCAACAAAGGATATACTTTCAACTATGGTGTCTGTATTTCCCATGGAATCACTTTCGACAGAGTGATGAGGAATTCATATTATTAGGTACCTGAGGAGCTCTTGTCCTTCATGGGTGTCATGTATCCATCCTCATCAGTGTCCCCTCTGGACACCCTGTCTCCAAGGAAGATGGTGGGGTCAGCACTGTACCTTTGGCCCCCACTGTCCTCTCCCCCAGCCTGGCTCATGCTCTTCTTATGTAGGCTCCCATTACAGCGCTGGTCCTCCAGGGCCGGAACTAGTCCACCCGTGGCTTCCTGATTTGAACAGGCTTGGGCACCTGCCGCAGAGCCCTCCGAAGTGTTTGAACCTCCATCTCGATAGCCAAACTGGTTCTACAACAAAGAATATATGTTATGACATCACTTATTAAACTGACAGTTTGATTTTCTTCAGTCTGAACCACTTTGGAAACTTTAAAGACTGTTTTGCAAGACACCTTTGGCTGTTTCTGATAGAAGAGCTGGAACAACATAGTTTAACAAACCAAAGTAAAGATGTCTATAGTTCAAGAAGCACACATTGTGTGGATGCCAAAAATAATCAAGTTTGAGTCAGTTTAAGCTAGTTTTATGCCTCCTGCGGCAAAGGAAGTAAGACTTTTAACCCATGCAGCTGCCCGTTGAAGGTAGAATCTCCAACAAAGTTCTGCTGGTGTAGTCATCAGCCTCAAGGGACTGTGAGGGGCAGCCAGGCATCGCTGCGATTCAAACACCTGAACCTCAAAAAGAACAAAAAACCCCACAAGAAAATACAAAACATGACATGTGAAGCAGAGGGCTTCTTGTGGTGCTGTGTTAGGTTGCCTTGGGCTATTTAACCCAGGCCCACTCCTCTGCACTCTCGCCAACTTGGAGCGCTTCAGCAGCAATTACAGGAAGCAGAGCTACAAAACACAACTAGGAAAGAAAAAAAAAGGAAACATCCTGGGGTTATATTCGTCCACCTACTCACGCTGTCCTCCCTCCATTGCAATCAACTTCCCCCTCCTCTAAACTCCTCTGTTTATCCCTTCTTCAAAGCCTGTCATTATCCGATCGCTGTTTCAAGTACGAGCTTCAGAGCAAATCCTGATTAGATAACTGTCTGGATTGGACTGCGTTAGCAGTGGCGCAACCTGAATAACTAACTTCCCGTGGCAAAGTCAGCCAGTTAATAGGTTTTAACACTGATTTATTTTCCCTGTCTGGGCATGAAGGGACTTCTGACTGCATAATCAAAAGATTTCAATGCATGATAGGGGTGTTGACCTTGGACACCAAGGACCAGGATGGATTAGTGTGTGTGTTTATGGTACTTGTGTGCTCATTTGGGAACAAAGAGCCTCTGGCAAATGAGTAGGTCATGGGGGTAAGGGGGCGTAAGATGCAGAGACGCAGGGTAGCGGCATGTGGTGCATGCTGCAAAGCAAACAACCGTGCCTGCACTCACTGTCTGTTAGAAAACGGCTCCCGCATTTTAAGAGAGCGCCTGTTATTTGCTTCTGGAGCTCTGAGTAATGAAACCTGGGGCCTGGGGAGCGAGTGCATAAAGAGCCCTGCTTTAAGCCACACACGCTGGGAAGGAAATGATGGAGGTGAGCCATTAGCGGTGGAAAATCATGGGTGTATTGGAAGTTCTTAACCACCTTGAGTACTTATAGAGGACAGTGAGTTTTACTGCTGAGAACAAAAGAATATTTATATTAAGGTTGAAGTCAAATAAACTTAAAAGGGTTTTTTATATGGTGAGATGGGGCATGGCCGTATTGAAATATATACTTATAGGCAAAGTTTTGAGCTTCACCTCACTCTGAATATTGAAAATCAAATGTGCCTTGGTGTTGTTCTTACTCTGTTGGAGTCAACCCGAGGCCTGGTTGTGTATGACGGAGGAGCCATGTTGAAACCCCGTGGCACTAGGTACTCGTCGGCATCCATCAAGTCATTCAGGTCCTCTTCGTCGAGCAGGCTCTGGAAGAACTTGCTGTCGTTGGGGCTCGGAAGCTTCATACGATCGTCCCCCTAAACCATAAAAACCAGAGTAGGTAAGTTATACTTGAATCAACCTTAAAAAAACACTTCCTACTCCCTAAAACCATCTGACCAGTCAATGGAGAGGTGCAAAGAAAAGCCTCATTATCAAAAGTTCTGACAGTTTGACTTTTAGGTGAAACACACCTGGATGACCAGGTATCGCTGGGGGTCACGGGCCATCCTGCAGAACTCAGCAGCCAGCTCCTTGAACTTCGGCCTGCTGTCTGCGTCAATCATCCAGCCTGGAAGAAGAGAGCCAGAGGAGGAAGAAGAGGAAAGACAAACGTATTGATTGTTACACGCCCAAGTAAGGAATAAAGTAAAAACTCAATTTGGATCTGAAAATAGACCTCCATTTGTGTGTTTAAAAGAGCTGAATCTTGTCGTTTCTTCTATTACATTCCCAGATTAGCCCGGGCATGTCACTGTATTCCCTTCTATTATATCAATTTCTTAGAAACATTTCATTTCGAACCACAAACCACAAGTGTTGGACTAATAACTGAGGCATGCGGTAGTGAAAGCTTTGAGTGATTCATGGAGACTGCAACCACAGACGATCTTTTAAAGTAGCATCTCTGTGAAGGCTGCGCAGAATAGGCACTGAAAGGACATGCACCACATTTCACTCGATCCTTCATTCATCCACAGAACACCAAATGAACAAGCATATTGTTCACTTCAATTACGTTCTTTACATTCTGAAGGCTCAAGCGCTTTTGCTCAAGGGCAACTCAGAGGTAGTTATTAAGGCAGAGAGTGGTGTTTGTTTTGTTCAGTTTGAGCCGCAGCCTACTTTTTCTACCTTAGGCCAAGGCTGCAGTAAACACAGCAAACCCCTGCAGGTGGAACAAGAGGCCAGGTGGTGTCTCAGCTCTGATTAGGCAGTCGGCAAACTGGGCTGCATTTCAGGTTGTGTATCCCTATTATATATTCCACAACAGTGGTGCTAAAAAAAGTGCAGTCTGGGTGCAGTCTTAGAGGGGATATATTACATCTTTTCACTCCATTTTAGCAGTGAATACAAGAGTATCCTCACTACACTGATGCATGAATGTTTGTTCCAAACTTCTTCCACCATGGCCGTCATCGTTAGTGGCGATCCCAATCCCGCTTTCCTTACATCAACCCTGAACTCTTTTGTCTTTTCACCTGCATGTCTTCCATCAGTTCATCCAATTTCCTGCCTCCAGTGCCCCCACACAGGCGCATTACCTAAATGGGCTGCAATTACTCCGGCAATCAAGCTCCATTTGGTCTTTATTGGGGTGGGGCTGAGGCGACAGGGCACGCGGTGTGACGACGCACCAAATAACAAACAACGCCTCTCAGTCAACAGGTAATTAGAATTAATGCCACCAATTGCTGAGCTCCCCCTCTGGCTTTCCATGGGGGCGGCATGACCACCTTGCCAGTTTGACTCAGCGCTTGACCTCTTTTAGCAAATTTTTATCACCGCTAACTTGTCGTCATGTCGATGATTGTGTGCTTGTGGTGTATATGGGTCTTTGTAGCATTGCATCTTTGGCAAAATAAAGAGGATTTTAAACTTCATGACAGTATAAGATTGCAACAATCCAATAGGAAAATGTCAAATATGACAAAGAAGATTACAAAAATAAATAATTCAGGAAACGGTGGAAACCCCCAAGCATCCTTTTCGCTAAATTAAGGGGATTCCCTTTGACCCAAGCATTTATGAGATTAATCTGCATGCAGATTTTACACAGCTCACAAAATGTTCCCTCTTCCTCCAGGGGTGCAATAACAGAAATCAGCTGGCATCGTTATTAGACTAAATGGCTGCAGGGCTTTCTGTGCTGTCAAAAGCCATTGGCAATAGTGTTCCACTTGGAAATAAAACAATTAGATATTATGACATTTCCATTGGAATTAACATTTCTGTCACAGGAACATGTTTCTGGTATCAAGCTCCAAGCTGAATCTCATCATTTTCTTTCAACACATTTGGCATTTAAGCGCTCTGCCGCTGCCGCTGTTCTCGTTTGTACCAAATTATGAGTGCAGCAGCTGAATTTGTAGTTTAAATTTGAGGCTTAACAAGAAGATTATAATGAGTATTTTCAAAGGACAAATGCAATATTTGTGTGCCAGAACACTCGCTTATTAGATAGAATAAAAAGGCTAAGGATACGATACAATATCTCTCTTAGACTCCACAGTAGTATTCATTAATAATAACAGTAAAACAACAATATCATCAAAAGTAAATGGGGAGAAGTTTATGAGACTCAGGCCCCAGCTGACAACAGGAAGTGTCAGAAAAGTCGCTCCAACATTGTTGGGTTAAGGCCTGGTACAGTGATGGCCAGACTGGTGAGGAAATGGGATCGCCAAGCTGCTGAGAGCTGGCAGATTTTTAAGCCTGGACTGGCGTTTCTGTCTGGACCGTTTCCTGGAAGTATGGGAGAGTGAATCCCTCGACTGCCATGATCACCAGAAACAGGGATATGGATTTAGCCAAGCGCAAGATGGGAAAACCATGGGAGAATGTAAGGGGGAATTAGAAAAGGCAGTTTTTTTTCTGGATGAGGCAAGTGTGGTAGTCCAGATGGAAGATGACATGGACAAGAATATGGGCAGAATCCCGTTTGAGTCTAACTTTTTTTTCAGAACATAAACCAGCATCTCATCAGTTTCATAACACCTCTTGTTCCCTACCTTGTTTTTTCATCTCTCATCTTTGCATATCAACTTCTCTTCGAGCCTTGAATCGAAGCCCCACAGCTCAAATAACACCTTACCAGATGAATATTAAAAATATGAAATTCATTAAAATGACATCTCATCTGTGACACAGCACGGCGAGTTGCAGCAGCGTGTAAACATGATTCAATGTGCTCCACGGCAACTCTCTTTGTTGAAGTGCTGATCTGTTACATTACCTTTGATGCTGCTGCCTCTGACTAAGGCACTGTTGTTTTTAGAAAGATATGATATGTAGGAAGTTCTTTTTATGTCACTGATTGTGCATTTTGAGTACCTACGGATGTAAAAATCGGTGTGTAAACCCTGTGAAGACTTCAGAGTTACAGGCTGTGATGTTCTCCCTTTGGTAACTCTGGAAGTGTTAATGCATTGCCTACATTTTTTGAGAATCAATGAGCAGCACTGTTTGAATTGATTCACACCCTTTTGAACATTTGTACAAATTTGTGACTGATGGCATTTATTTTCTTCCCAAAAGCTACATAAGTAAATAAATTGGAGGCAGCAATATGCATTGAATAGTCAATTCTTGTATACAAATGCCTGTTTGAGAGTGGATTTTAAAATGATGTAAACGTGTGTTTTCTCACATTTGACCATGACCATGTAGACATCAATGGTGCAAATGGGCGGCTGGGGGAGACGCTCCCCTTTCTCCAGAATGTCAGGGATTTCCCTCGTAGGAATACCGTCGTAGGGTTTGCCTCCAAATGTCATCAGCTCCCAGATGGTCACTCCTAGAGGATGCAAACAAGTGCGGAAAGGAAACAGGAGAGAGAAGAAGACAGACGGGGGAGAGATGGGAAGGTGAGACAAAGTGCCAGAGAACAAGATTAGCAGACAGATAAGGGGGCGAAAATGCAAATGCAGGAAGCAGGATTTCAGGTCATTGATTTTTTTTTCCTCCCACAGGTATGAGCATAAGAAACACTGACGTTTGCACTAACAGATGAACAACAAAGCATGAAGATGAACACCCACCATAACTCCACACGTCACTCTGATGGGTGAACTTCCTGTAGTGGATGCATTCCAGAGCCATCCATTTAATCGGCATCTGTAGAGATTGGAAAGACACGTTTTATTATTTTAAAAAAGGAAACAAAAGTCTTTATTAACCATCTAAATTTATACAAACGTATCAACGTAGAAAGTTGAATTAATGTTCGTTATCTGACAACATTCAGCATTTCGCTAATTTAAGATTTAGCAGCATTGATGGTCGTGTGACTCTTAATCTGAAATCTAAATTTGGACATTGGGCTAAATGTCACGGTAAAATACAAGGTTTCTTGAAATGATGTTTTCTGATCAATCTGGAAGCATTTAGATGATCACAATTGTCAGATAACCCAAAATCTATGAGCTACAACCAGGAACACAGCAGTGAATAACTATAACTGTATATTAGCCTCCCTTCCTGTGTAGGGAGTTGTAGGAAAATGTAGGAAAATTATTAGTTTCACTTTTAATTATTGACACTTGAATTGAAGAGCATTTCCTGTTATGCTTCCCCCCCCCCCCCCTTTGACAGCTGCCCCATCTTTTAATCTTGCATTAGAGGGATATCGGGATATCGACAGCGCTTTCAAGCATAGTTTTGCTTTGCTCAATGTTACTCAAGTAGTGTGATTGATTGGCTTCAATCTAACCCAGAGATCATCAATACTGAGGGGGCTTTTTAAGACACTAAATGAGAATGTATTGGCCGTTTAGCTCACATTATCACTCTAGCCTTTGGATGTGAAATAGTAATAACTGCAGGGCCTTTGACATTCCTGACAAGGACAATGGCACACATGGCCATATCATAGCAGCCGTGTCATTTCCATATTGACTACACAGAGGCTGTAGAGCCCACTGAACAAGGCAATTATCTCGCCTTTTTGCGTGTGAACGCACATATGCACACGCATGTACACCCACCGGTCATTTAAAATACAGCCCCTCCCTCGCAGCGTGGGAGCCCGACGCGCACGCACGCTAGCTCTTGGGGGAAATGAACAGGAAGCGGAGGAAATGAAGCGCTTCAGGTTGGAAACGCGGCACTTTCATCTGTGTTGATTTATCTCTCGTGGCGCCGTCTATTTTTATGGCACACATGTAGATGTGCTGACGACAGCTTGTGTATTTTTTTTTTTTCACATCAACATGACAACCCCGCCCGGTCTGCTTTATGAAAACACTTGAAAAATAAACTCTGACTCATCATGCAGTGGCTACCTGCAGGCCTCCAGCTGAATAGACGCAGCAATGAATCAGCCCATTTAATAAAGGGAGTTGATCAGGACAATTTGCATAGTGAGTCTCAAGCGAGGGAAAGAGAAGGGGCTTCTGATTAATGTAGTCCGGGTCCCCAAACAAAACAAACTGATTAGAACTGTGGCTGCACTATTTGTTCGGATGAAGTGTTTGAAATTGTGTTTTAGTGAAACTTCGCTAGAGAGAGAGAGAGAGATTCACAGCTTGGGAATTGCTTCACATGTTCTTGCAATACACACAAAATACAATCTTGCATGTTTTTTCTGGTCTTTTCTGCATAATCTGATGCACCGCTTACAATTTAGTTACCACCAAATTTACAAATCTGGCATTAGAAAAGGGATAGATGCTTAATCTCTTAATCATCTCTCTTTACGCGTTAGAAATATTTCTTTTTTTAACCAAGATGGGAGAGTAATTCTGGAGTAAAAATCACAAATTCATGGCTGTAATTTCTTCCACAAAAGGACAACTTCAGATTACCTTTCTTCAAAATGACAACTCGTGTGCTGGTATCTGCTGAACTGATATTTCAAACGAGTGATCACAGTGGAAGTTGAGGTCGACACACACTCTCTGAAGCTTTCCTCTTTAAACTGCATCTGCTACACAGTCACAAATGCGACGCTAAATCTGATTGGCCATCCTTGAAAGTATGCAGGTATATATACGCTGGCTGAGTCTTGATAAAGCTCTCCTTGGTTTAGTTCCTTCTTATTTATGTTCATACCTCCAAAGAATAAAAGTTTATCTGTCTTCACCTCCCTGTTCAGCAGCACTGACCTTTCCTTTTATTACCTTTTTGTTGTTGTATTTACTCCTTATGTCGACCATTATTATGTAAGCTGTCCGGTGCGTTTAATCGCCAGGTAAGGGAAGTGTTCATACACAAAAACACGGCCTCCACTTACACCAACCTTGCCCCCGTCTGCGTTGTACTCCTTCTCGTCGGCGTCCAGCAGCCGCGCCAGGCCGAAGTCGGTGATCTTGATGTGATTGGGCGACTTCACCAGCACGTTGCGGGCCGCCAGGTCTCTGTGGACCAGCCTCCTCTCCTCCAGGTACATCATCCCCTGAAGAAGAGAGAGGGAGAGAGAGAGAGAGAGAGAGAGAGAGAGAGAAAGAGATGCTTATGAATCCTCTCATGGAAGCCGTTTATCACTTCACATTCCAGGACCGCAGCAGCCCCGAGATCGTCGATGCGGTAAATGTCAGCGCTAACATAAAATTATTGTCATAACTGTCATCATCATTAAATGCACACCCACGCAGACATTCTGATTCAATCTTTCACACCTCACATATACCACTCTTGGAGACAGAGAATCGGGAGGAAAATTCAGAAATATGAGAAATGTCAGAACTTCCGGCTCTCAAAAAGTACAAACCATTTCCCAAAGCAGCTTTCCGGTTCAACCTGGGCCCTGCTTCTACATTATTTTGAGTCTTTAATGATGTCGACCGGCAGCCACAAACCAGGCTGTCACAGGTCCAGATTATTAATCTGTGTCTGACAACTGATGTTCCTAATGTATGTCGCATTACTCTTCAATAGTTTGTGTGATGGTTTGTGCTGAGCTGTACAGCAAGTTGTCCCAAGGAGATCATAAAGAAATCCTTGATCCTTGAAAGGACATCTTCCAACACTATTTCACACAGGTACTGGCTGTGTTAGCAGTGCTTCTTCAAGTGTGCGACATCAATATCAACTTCTGCCAACGTGTCCAACTCGAGTGTTATCTTGTTCACTCATAACTGAGATTGCGACGGTGACATGGCGCCTCCTTGTCCCCGGTAATTGGGGGCCATTTTCAAGACGGCTAGGCAGCAAGAACAATGGATGTCCTTCCAATTTTGTTCGCGTTGATTATGAACAGCCGATGAGCAAAGCAAAGCGGCGGGGGAAAAAAAACAACAGAGCCTTGAGCAAAGAGAGAGAGAGAGAGAGAGAGAGAGAGGGAGAGACGGAGAAAGGCAACTTTGCTTTGCAGGCTTAATTTGTCGCTCAATGAGCTGGACGGACTCTTTGACAGTCGCACAAAAAACATTTGCAGCACACACACACACACACATACACACACACACACAGGTTTTCACCATGCCCCCTTGAGCACATACACACTCCTCTCTCTCTCTCCGTCTTCCACGCTCATAGCTGAACAAAACAGCCAGGCGAGCAGACAGGCAAGGCTGGGCCAATTCAAGTGTATTAGAGTGGATGTTAAACAAGTGGATGCCACTTTGCAGGTGGATCAATAAAAGCACCTTGGTGAGGAGGGAGGTAGTCATTGTACTCTGCAGACAATGAGAGATTTCAACCGCTGAGGCCCACGCCTCGGCTGCTGCTGCGAGAGACTCATCGTCTATTTGAGACGCTTACACTGAAAACTCCGTATTTAGAAATCTCTTTATTACACATGCGCGCGTTTCTGTCTGTGTTGAAACGCTAGTCTCGAGGAGTCGCCCCGCTCCGCCTCCTCCCAGACGAATGTGAGGATAAAATCGATAGCGCCGACGTCTGGCCGAGCCCTCATCCATCATCCGCTGGCCTCACAGAGACAGACGCGGAGACACACGCGCGCTGACAGAGACCACCCAGAGACCACCCTGACGTATCTCACCGTGCATTCTCAGTGACTTTTTCCAATATTTCTATCCACCCGCTTGTCTGTGCCACTTCGGGACACTTCCTACTTCCTTTTCTTGTGTCCTTTTTTTTTTTGTGCTGGAACAAGACCAGAACTACCCCTTGTTTGCTGAAAGTGTATTTAAAATAGATTACTTCTGGGGGGGGGGGGGGGGGGTTCAAGCAGCCGATCGATAACAATGCTGATTACAATAAGCCCGAAGACCGGCATGCGACGCAATATTTATCCCCAGCGTCGACGTCGGGAGGAATTAGGAATCAATGGCCCACACAGTCCATTAATACACTTCGACTTAAAGTGACAGCGCAATGAGGGGAGGCCATCGCACTGACAGGGGGGAATGTACGGCAGCTCAAGGAGCCAATTAATTTCCAGCCACTCCGGGCGGTAAACACCAGAGTCCCAGTGGAGGAAGAGAGGGCCGGCCTCTGTTTCAAACTCAGGAAGGGGCCCCCGCTGATTGTGCCGCTTTAACACTGCTTAAGTGTGACAATCCCCCCCCCCACCCCCCCCCCCCCCGAGTCCTAAAGTCTGTAAACATGGAAGCAGAGTTGGATAATTTGTGATTACAGAACGCGTGGATCATACAAGCGCTTACAAAAGAATGTAACTAGCTCGAGCCGTCATTCTTTTTCGCAGCCAAAAGACAAGACGTCCATGAAGTTGTGTGTTTGTCGGCGATGTTCTGACCATGCGTATGACCATGCGGTTAAACAATGTTAAAAATGCACGGGGAGCTGCAAAATGCCAATTCTCTGATTGGTCATATGATAAGAAAACCACAATTTGTAAGTCGTTAACGAATCATAGAAGATGTCATGTTTATTTAAAGCTAACGGTCTTACTGCAAGTTGCAATAACAGCTTGAGTGAATCTTGAATCATTAAAGCACCTGTCTCTCTGCCTGAAAGGCAAAACCATTTTTTGCACTTTTTCTCCACCATTATTTCTTCTGTGGAGAAAATCAAAGCCGTCAGCGCACCACTCAAAGAAGATGTTTTGGCCTGACCTTTTGGAGGATGGATGACGTACATGTTGACGTGCAGAAAAGAAAGAGGAAATCAAAGGGAAATGCGTCTCGACAGAGTTTTCCTAACAAGTACGATAGAACATTGAAAACTTCTTCTGAGTTGGCACACAGCAAACTGTATTGATATAACCAAAGCTATGACTCATTTTTTAAGAAAGTCGACTGATTTTCAGACACTTACAATCCACACAAATGCTCCTAAAGTTCATTTCAGAGCTCTTAAGCACTTGCTGAATTTGCAGCGAGACAGTCCTAAGCCCTCGTGGACTTATCAGAGGTACCTCGTGGAGACTGTGACACAGAGAGGCCGTATGATGAGATTGTAACGCACGGCGTCATGGAAGGTGTGACGCGGGAAAAGAAAATATGGAGCTAGGGAGCATGCACCAATCTTAAGGACGTCTGGTTTCATTACAATGGGAACGTGTACCTATGAGAGTTCAGGTAAGTGGAGAAAACTTTTTCTTTTCGTATTAAAAATAAAGGAAAATTGTGCCATAGCTTCAGAATGGCACACATCCATGTCTAATGTTGGTAACCTGTGTCATTCACTTTGGCAGGTTTAGCACAAATTGTAATTTCTATTGTTGGCAGAAGGTCAGCAGCACATTAGCGGTCATTATTATCAACAGCAGCAGCTTTAAAATGTCCAACCATTCCAGAAAAACACTTCAAGTTGAACCCTATATGAAAGGTCCAGACTATCGTGAAGTCTTTTCAGCGTTTCCATTTCCATGAAGTTGACGGACCCACCGGCACTGTTACGCCTCCCAAATGACAAATGGGCTGCTACAATAGAAGTTTAAAATATATAAAAACTTTTTTTTATTTGTTTCCCCGAAAAGCATTGTACTGTATGGAACTTTTAAGGAGCCGTTTATGTTTAAACTTTGCACGATTCAGAGTGTGCTTCAGGACAAGTCAATACCAGTGTCACCTATTAGCCACTCTCTGTTGGTGAGTGAATGTGAAGACATTTTAAACTGAACAAAGTTGGATTAATATTTGATTTAACGGTCAATAACGCTAGAAGTTCAGCCAGTTTTTTTGAGGGACTTTTATCAAGAACCGTACGATAGATGGTTTAACGAGAAAATAAACATTTGGTTTGACATTGGAATAAAGTTGAGACAGCTACTTCTTGGGTTTGGGATTAAGTGGTCATGAATAAGTAAAAAGATGAAGACGGAGGTGTCCTGATTAGAGCCTGACCAGAAATGAGGCCAGGCCACTCTGTACATGTTGTATTTCATTGGAGACAAACAAGTGTCAGTGTTTCTGGAAGCTGGAAAGTCTCAAGACATGCTGCATTCAAACGGCAAAAAATATCACTCAAATATCAATGTCAGGCTAAGTTCCATCTGTACATGCAACCCATAACTACAGTTTACTAAACACCTCTCTGCTTCTTTGCTGCCAAGTTGAAAAGGTTAATTAAGATGCAGAACACAGATTAATATGAAGGAGCTACGCCTGAATGTTTAGTCAAATGACTTGTGAGTGGATGTGGTTTGTTTTGAATAATTAGTCTTTAAAGCTTATCCTCCTGTGACCTGACACCTGGCAGGATATAAATCTCCCCTTTAAACACCACCAAAGTTCTTTACTCTTCATCTCTGCGGAGTTCTGAATTGTTTACCGAGGCTGAAAGTCTTCTAAAGCACGCAACAGGCCGGGTCACGGCTGGTCCGCGACCCATTAGCGCCTTCTCGCTGGAGCGGGGAAGAAAAGATCTGTGGTGTTGGGTAATGGAGGAAAACAAGAGGCTGAAACGGCAGTACAACACAGCGGGAGGGAGAGATGCTGCGGAATAAAAGATGCTGGGCAGAAAGCCGAGCTGTTGGACGGTAAGTGGAGGAAGAGGAGTATGGACATGACAGACATTACAGCAGGTTATAAAATTCAACTCAGGCCTTCAGGAGATGAGGTGTTCGCTTGCGATATTACAAATAAGAGCTGTACACTGACACAAAATAGCTGCAGAATTGATTCAGTGCAACTTTCCTGTGTTTGTTGCTAGGAAACCTGCTCTTTGAGGACGCAGTGGGAAACCGTCAGTGGTTAAACAGTCTTAATAATACAATTCTTGGGTTCAAACACTCGCGCATCATCAATAAGCAGCAGTCTATTTGGTTAAAATGAAGCAGGAAAACAAGGCTCAGTTTCTTGCAGGAACCAAAAGGATGAGGTGCCTGTTTCCAGAGGGCGCGATAAGACCGCCGCGTGTATTGCCTAAACCCCCCCCCCCACCCACCCACCAACCGCCCAAAAAGAATGGGTGAAGAGGCAGCAACAATGTGGGACTGTCCTCACGCAGAGAACTGGGACCGGCGCGATAAGGAGCGCCCACAATGGCTCCGCTCAGGTGGCGCAGGTGGTCGTCTGTCATGCGTGTGTGTGTGTGTGTGTGCGCCGCGCGGGAGATAGAACGGGGAGGCATTCCCACAGAGCTGGCAAACGTGTATGAGCGACCTCAATGCGAGCGCGTCTGTGTGAGTGTGAAAGAGGAGGAGAAGAAGGAGCGAGTCACTAGCCACAAACACCTCTCTTTAATCATGTTTTCACGGGCACTTCTAAAAACTCTAAAGCTGCTGGAAACCAAATCCACAAAAGCCTTCTACGATCTTCATAGTGTTCATGTGCACAACAGTAGAAATCGGAAAAAAAGGATTCAAAATCGGTTTTCATCCAAGATTGAAACATTTAGTTCTGTAAACGTTCCTCTGTTGGAGTTTGAATTGGATGCGTGTTAATTCTGCAATCTTATTTTTTTGGAAAAGTCAAGAGGCAGCTAGTCTGCTGTTTAGCGTGAGCAGAGTAAGCCAGTAAAGGAATGTTTGTTTTCAACTGGGTTAGTTCAATTGGATGCCTAGATGCAGTGGCTATTCTAGAATCTGTTGTGGCCCGAGGCAAAAGTTAGGGGGGGGGGGGGGGGGGAGTGGGGCCCTCCCACCAGCGTTCAGCAGGGCAATGATAGTGAACGCTGTCAGATGAGGCCTCATAATCTGTCATTGCAAAATTTGCACATTTTGGGTTGCTGCTTTGGTTCAAAGTTTGTCAGCCCTCTGCGGGCCCCCTACTGGTCTAAGGCCTGTTGACGAGCAGCGCCCCTGCCTAGATGGGCTAGGCAGACATCAATCACAGTCCGTCTGCTCATGCCTTCACAGTCTGGAGAAACGGTCTAAAACGCTGAAGGAGCTCTCTCACATCCACTGTTCGTGTTTGAACTTTTCAAGCAAAAGTTTCCATTGACTTATGGAGCCAAACTTCTCCATCGTGGGACAACAGTACACCAAAAAGAGTGAACATGCTTAAGGCAGTGCGGAATCGTTGTCATGGAAACCAACACGGTCCTGGACTGCGTCACTGGATGGTTTGGATGCTTAATGATCGATCCAGGTGAATGTGACACGATGCCACATATATAACGACAGCTCAGCGGGGGCACGGCAGTCGCGGCGCAGGCCCCATTTGCTCCGCATTCATCCGTTGTGGAACCACAGTGCGGGGAAAAATGCCCCTATCCATCAACCTGCGCTGAGCCGAATGTGTTTATGAGTGTGTGAGTGTGAGGACGTTTGACGGCGGGAAGCAAAAGAGGGTTAAATTCCCCTACCGGGGGGGGTGTGGATTCAGGGAACGAACAATGTAGGAAACTTATCAGAGCTTCATGTCTTCCCGCTTCTTAACCACAGCCACCTCACGAGAGGGAAGCCAAAAATGTTTTTTTTTTTTTTAAAAAGATCTAAGCTCTGTCGCCTGGTCACAGCTCCCCAGCGAGACAGAAAGATCCCTCCAAAATGTCACCGTGCAGGCAATAAAAGACCGCTGCTGGCTTAATTTACATGAGCAAATGTCAATAATCTTCTTTCTTTTTTTTTCGGCTGGTGCAGTGGAATTGGGAATGGGGAGAACTTTTTGGATTTAGAGTCATTTTGCATCGGGATTGCAATTCTTCAAAGTTAAAGTTAAACTTTCAACAGCTGTGACGACGTATCACGCTGCATGAATGTGGACACCACACTGTCTCCACGTTCCATGTGTCTTATTTCTAAAGAGGGATTAAAAACCGATGTTTTGAATCTGGCTTTTCATTTGAAATAACGTCATAGGCTGGGTTTTCATCATAGTGATTGACAGCTGGCCTTACCCCTGGTGTTTATTCTGTCTCAGAGAACACATTCTTCTGCTCCTGCTCATTGCTCAGAGTTGGAGTTGGACTAAACATAAAGTTGTGGAGTTAAGTAACGATCCGCTCCGACAACAAACAGAGAAAAAGTGAGTGTTATTTGAATAAGAAACTGGAGCACCAGGCCAAACACTCAGCGCTGCATTCAGCCTTCACAGTAATACCTATAATTTGTCTGCTTCTCGCTGTGACACTGAGAAGTGATAATTTTTAATCACAGCTGATTATTATCGCAGCGGGAAGCTGTCGGACTGCGGTTACGTCTCGCACTGGGAATGGAGATGTGTTAGTTTGTTGACATTCACACGCGGATCATGTGTGCACCAGTCACAACAGAGTCATTTACTTAACATTTGAGAACACGAGTGTCCACACTTCTACAAGACACATAGTGCTACCAATGAAATCTTTTGCTTCAGAATGGCTACCTGGATTCTCGCCTGCAGTCGAGCATATATCTGTGTCTAATGAGCCTCGACTTCAGGCGTTGTGAGTGTGAGGTGACCGATCCAATCAGGCCTACCTCCCCGCTGGATCTGGCTCTCAAATCCCTCCCCTTATGCATCCTTGAGCACTGCTGATCCGTACAGATAATTAGAAAGACCCGAGGGGGCTTATCCCTCCGCCGGCCTGCTCTCCTCATCACCTCACACTCTCCATCCTCGTCGGTCGCCCCTCATTTTGTTGCATCAGCAGGGACGCGAACATACTCCTGGGATTGGTCCATGTGTGTGGAGAATGGTGGGGGGTGGGGGGGGGGGGGGGGGGGGGGGGGACTGCTCGGTGTGCACATTAGTTGTTTTTTGTTTTTTACGAAGTCAAACACACTGTTTGGTAATCACGGCGTGATGTGCGTCCCCCAAACAAGCTCTGAGATGCAAAGGAATTGTGGGACTGCATTATTAATGAAGCCCCTGGGAAATGGAGTGCTGAACATGGATCACTGCTGTACAGGCTGCTGACAGAATTAAATTCACTATAACTTAGTATAATGTGTTTTAGAAGGAAATATAGAGTGGAATAAAAGAAAGTGATGGTATGAGTGGTGCTGAAAACATCCATCATCCACCACAGCATGTACCATTGCTGCTTTCCATTGAAAAGACTTTTCAGCCAGTTTGTTAGCACAAATGAAGGATGAATAAATCCAAACCTGCTTTCTACAACGTGCACCAAATGACATTCTAATGGAACCTGAGTTGACTTCTTTCTTAACCCTTTAAAATCTAATTGGGAAGAGAATTTATGTTTTCCAACAGATCAAGACCAAAAGATGAGTGTCCATTTACGAGCTGCGTATTTGTCCTGGAAATTGAATGAATAAACTCATTCGTTCCAAGGCTATGGACGGAGCTCTTCAAGCAGATGGTATTGGATGGTACATGGGGGGGAAAAAAAATGCTCCCCATTTTGGCTTCAAAGTTAGTTTTTGCCAATTTAAATGGTAGTTTGTTCAAACAATCCCAACCCAGAGCTATTCCAGAGCTGCCAGGGTCTATTTAATGGACAGGATTTTCCTTTATTGGCTTTTACCATTTTTAAAGCGTGCAAAGCTAGGCTAACTGGAAACATGTCATTGATGCCAAAAATGGTGGAAACATCAGAGGACATGTCAGACAAATCATATTGTCATTTCCTTCCACGAAATTGACCAAATAACCTTTCTGTGATTGGCCCCCTAATCAGTCATTTTTTGCCTTTCAAAACACATTAATAAGTCATTGATATGCCTGGCTTTGATTGATAGCCTCCATTGTTAAGTTTCAGATGGGGTAAGGTACCAAAATGTTTGGAGCAATCTGTAATAATGGTTAAATTAAAACAAACGTTGATGGTTGATGTGAGACGGGACGCAAAGTCTTTTCTTGTTTCAAAGACGTTCAATTGCACTCAACTACTTAAGCGACTTTTAATGTCTTTTGAGTTCTTGAGGTGGCAGTTTCAGGACCATGTGTCCTTATAGCGGCCACGTTTGACATCCTGATTGAAAAAATAGGACGTTTTTTCAGTATTCTGCTTGCAGACATTATGTCACAGGGAGTAGAAATCAGAAAATCAGGCCAATATGAAGCAGCAGTGTCTGAATCCACGTGTCCAGGCCTGCACGAGCTGAGTCCACGGAGACGTTCCTCTTATTGAGATGCGATGACATGATAGACACGAGGAGAGGAAGAGGGAGGGAGAGGTTTGAATCCATGCAAAGACTGAAATCCATCCTCCAGTGAGGGGAGATGAAGGATATGTGCTATGGGAAGAGGGGAGGAGGAGGAGGAGGAGGAAGAGGAGTCTTAAGGCTCGACTAATGAGTACAGGCGAGATGTGTTTGCTCAGCATCATGCACTGTTTGCAGGGGGGGCTGAATGACACCGAGGGCTCCACACTAAGCTTGACCAGATTGGATCTCCTTTCGCCTTCAGGTGGCGTCTCCAGGGGGGACACCGCGGGATGCAAAACCAAATACACACACACACTGAATATTAACACACACTAAAGCACACATGAATGCACACAAATGGGGTAAAAGATCAGGAGGAGAATTTGAAAAGTCCAGAGATTCTGCTTTTCCTTTTCCTGACTAAGCAGTGAAGCGTGTGTGGGGTGGGGGTGGGGGGGGGGGGGGGGGGGTTGCTGATATGGCCAGAAAACTGAGATTTTGTGTGTGTGTATGTGTGTCTTTTTACATACTGAATAATGAAATCCAAAGAAGAATGAATTAGATTTGAATTTAACACATTTTTTTCCAGGTAAAATATCGCAAAACCTCCTATCTCTGTCTCATATTTTTAAATATGACGTCCCAGGGTTTATTGTTGCGAGATCTGAAACTGTTTTAATACACATCTTAAAGCTATAGATCAATCAGTCTTACATGTGAAAAATCACAAATATATACAGTTATATACAAATGAACACTACATGGATTTTTTTGCGGTTTGTGTTGAATGAACATACTTCCATGCATATTTTACCGCAACATGTTCCAATATTAAGTTAGCCTTGGAGGAATTATTTAAGGTCAACGTTCGGTGAAATAATTAGCTCTTGTCAATCCATCAAAGTCCAGAGCTGCCATGAATGCAGAGCAGGGACTGTTTTCCCTCCAGGGCATGTAGTGCTCCTCCATCAACCAAAATGTCCTACTGTATTCTTTCCTATCCAACACCCCCCCAAAAAAAAAACAATCAGGACCCTCCGTCAAGACCAGCCTTCAATGCCGGAGCCAATCATTTCAGTCGGTCGAGTACAGTTTAAATAAATGAACTAACCTCTATGCATGTTTCACTGCAGTATCAAACTAGCCTTGGAGAAATGATTTAAGTTCAGTGTTGAGGGAAATAATTAGCACTTGTCAATCCATGAAATGACTTCCAGAGACGGGAGGGTTTTCTCTCCAGGGCATGTTGTGCATGTTGTCACAAGTTCACCAACACATGAAACCGTTCTCCATAAACCTCCAAAAAAGACAATCGAGACCCTTCGTCCAGTCCGGCCTTACTGCCAGAGCCAATCATTTCACCTCGGGACAACGACTCGATGAATCCATTCTACTTTCATTACAGCGAGCCCGAGGAGAGAGGAAGACAGAGGGAGAGAAAGCGAGAGGAGCTCCAAATTAAAAGACTCCCGTAGCCCCACATACACTCAGTTCCGATCCCATATTTAATTCAGTGATTGATTTGTTCATTAAAATACATCCCAAACCTAATTATTCCATTAATAATCCAAAACCTAAAAAAAAAAAACACCCAGCATATGTGTGTGTGTGTGTAAGAGAGCGAGAGAGAGATAGAGGAGAGAAAGAGATTCAGTTAGTGAGTGATAAAGAGAAGCTGGAGACAAGAGGGAGATGCAGCAAGAGATTGAAAAAAATGACCTCTTTTCTCTCATCTTTGAGTTTTCTGTGTCTGCACAAACATTTACACAAATGCAAAAAAAAAAACACAAACACATGCAGAGAAACACACTCAGTGACTAGAGGATATGAAGCCCGCAGGGGGTAATGTACAAGGAGATGTAGGGCAAACTTTGACCACAGTTCACCTGAGCACATGGCCAACATGGAAACAGAAATAGGCAGATTTGAAAATGTAGATGTCTATTAGTAAAGCAGGAAATACAAGGGAGGGGAAAAAAGGGGAAAAGGAAGGAGATAAAGTAGAAAGAGAAATAAAAAGAAGAGATGGAGAAACTAAAGAAAGGAAAGGACAGATTAGGACGTGATCACACAGAAAGAGGAAAATGTAATAGGAAAGTGAATGAGGGAATAGACAGGAAATGAAAACAGAAAATAGTAGGAAATATGAAATGCACATGAACATGAAGATAGGGAAGAAGAGAAAAGACAATGAAAGATTAGGAAAGGAATTAAGGAAGAAAGGCGGAGTAAAGTAGATGCAAGGAAATGAAAGGAAAGGAAGAGACGAGGCAGAACTGAGAAAAATGGGACAGAAAGACAGGAAAAGGAAAGATCCAGACTAATAAATTAGAGGCCATTCACACAGATCTATAGAGACCTGTGTGTACGTCCTGTACTATGTGTGTGAGCGCATGCGTGTGTGATTATGTGAGCGTCAGTCATTGTGTGTGTGTGTGTGTGTGTGTGTGTGTGTGTTTGTGTGTGTGGCAGTGAGAGCAGGGCAGCCCTGAGTGTGGCTGTAGATTAATGGGGGCCATTATCTCAATGCCCAAAACACTCAGTGATGAAGAGTCACTGCCTGGCGACAGGCCGCGGCCAATCAATTTGCGGCGCAGCGGTCACCTGCCCGGGTCAGAGCCCACATACGGCGGGGTGCTTGTGCTGTTGTGATGGTGGCGGGTGGGGGTGCGGTTGGCAAATTGCCAAGACACTGTGGTGAAAAAGGAAAACAGAGATTTTCCATCTGGTTTGCATGATACAGCCGTTGTTTCACTCTGAACACGTCACAATGCATGCAGTCGGTTTGGAAAAACTACTTTTACTACCTGAAACGGCTGAGGTAGCTAATGCTAACAAGCTAGTAAAGAAGTAATGGCAGAGGCATGTTAGCCTAGCTTAGCATTAAACTATTAATCAAGTTGAAACAGGTTGCCTAGTTCTGTCTAAATCGAATTTGTTTTAGCTTTAAAACTTTTTCCTGTTACCTTTTGGCAATACAAGGTTAGCTGTTTTCCTTTGGTGATAGTCTCCATGCGAAGCTATGTTAACTGGTTGTTAGCACAGGCGTTAATCTCAGACATTTTTATAAGTGTTATCAATCTTCTTGTTCAAGTCGGTACTCGACAATTCAGATCTTTGGTGTTACCCCGAGGCCTGAAGATGCAAAAATCTTCTTTTTGCACTCTCTTACCATCTTCTTTAATACCTCCTCTTCCTCTCCTCTGCCCTCCATCTTAACAAAAGCCCTTTTCAAAGCTAAGTGAGGAGTGAGAAAAAATTATTCTCCCCTTTGCTGGAAAATTGTGTCTTTGGAAGGATGCTCTTTCTCCTGGAGGACAGGTTCCCCATCATTACCTTGAGAGTGCAAAGATCACTCAAAGGAGAGGGCTCTGGGTTATTTATTTGCCTCACATGCCCAAACACACATGGGCATGTGCTCAGATAGTCTACACACAAATGCACACACATTAATGCTCATGGACAAAAAGCAGAGAATCTTGTTTTCTGGCATGGAAAATACCCCGGGGCTGTACGATGGAAGCCCTGCGAGGAGGATCCAAGAGGCTAATATAACAGAGAAGAACCGCGGTTAATGCTGTGAGCATTTCAACTCTGCAAGTTTAAGGTTGTGTGGTCTGCAAAACACATGCTGTTACATGGACTCCCTGCTATAACCGCATCAGTGGGAGGTGGAATCAAATTAAAAGAAACTGATTCATGAACAATTCAGCAATCTTAAATTCTTGGGTCGTGTTTTATTCAGCTAGTTTTTTTAGTCATTCTAGCAACACGGCTTTAGGGAAGGCAATGCCAGTCTATAGCTCGGACTATCCGCCACATTGAGGCCAACTGACATATCTCATTAATATTCATCAGATTCACACAGCCGCCAAGTGCCTTGAACATCAAGTCAAAGTGGGAAACTCAAAAGCTGCTATAGTGGGCTATGTATCAGGTTGCAAGTAGTTGCAACCTGTGGTTTTTAATTGCATCAGCAACTAAGTAGCAGCATTGGACCACCCATACAGTATAGGGCCAAATCCCACCATAAGAAGAATTATCCCACACATACTAAGTCATTATGCAATTGATAACAGCATTTTAGCCTTCCACTCTGTGTTGATGGGTTAGGCCAATGGCGCCCATGTTTGAATTTTACACTGACATTAATTCAAATTGAATGTATTCTGACACAAATAAAGTCATTTAAATGATACACTGAGATTGACTTTGTAACATAAGTATTCCTACATTATTTGTCTTATCAATTTTCAAACCGTGACCCTGCATAAGCCCCAGGCGCTGAGGGTCTAACCAGCACCCAGGTGGCTTCTACTTATTGTTGACAGACCTGGAACCAATAATGGAAATGACAGCTCCTAATAGGAACCCACGAAACCCTATTGATTCCACCAAATTGGTTCTCTAATTCGCTCTGTAAAAACTAATTAGCATTCTATGATTTCCAATCAGTCAGTCAAGCTCCTTCGTCTTCGTTCTACATCAAGAATACGCAAAACTGAATCGGGCTTATTGCAATCAATCAGAACAAACCTCTTTACTGAATTGGGTATCATAGTGTTGAGCATGTTGAGGACAGTTGTGAGTCATTTCTCTTGCTTTTCCTCACTTAAAGAAACCACCAAGAAACTGACACTCCCCCCCCCCCCCCCAGCTGCCACAGGTGAAATCGAATCCAATTACGGCAATAGGTACCTGCTTAGGTAACCTGTTCCTGAAGCTCTTGGGAATCATCCATCATGAGGGGCAAAAGGGTTAAGCCCTACCACACCAACCCATGAATCCAGAGCTCTCATCGCTGACTTAGATGGATGAAACCAAAGAATATATTACCTTAACGATGGCCAGCACAAATCAATTCTGATAGTCCTTCAGAAAGACGAAGGTATCTGAAGAATGGTTTGGGAAACGGCCTTAAGCACAGCAGGTAATTGGACATAGATTTGATGGGTGTACTGTCTAATAATGGTCACAGTCTAGTTTGTAAGCGGGGTAATGGCAACATCAGCATGGCAACTCAATAACAACTGCTAGCAAAGACAGTGACAGGCTTCACTGGAGATGTAGAGAGGACACACAAAGCTCTGGGTACCCTAGTTGACATCTTTATGGAAGACTATAGGATCTTTGCACCAACTTGGTTGATTAACTTATTGAAGTGACATTTAGTGCTTTTAGCAAAACCAAGAGCTTTGAAGCTTAAAGCGAGGATGCCGTTTTTTTAATTCCAAAGCAACAAGTGGTTATATTCAAGTAACACCTAAAGCTGTGTTATTTTAGTAATAGTGGCAATGCTTGACTAGTTCATATGAATTTATGACATCAAGATAGTAAATCAAGATATGAAGCAACTTTGAATTATGTTGCAATTCCTGGGTTTTTCTTGAAATATTGCCTGCAGTGAAGGCATATTAGCAAACTTGGATGGCATAAAAATCCACTCTTTTAACAGTTTTTTTTTGTTGTTATCAGTGCAAGCAGTAAATCAGCCTTTTGTCAGATCATCTTTTGCTGCTACAGCTGCCAGAGCTGATGGGTTGATGCCTCTGTATCACAGCAGATGTCTGCCGGCACAGCATGTCATAGCAAGCCCTGGCACCCTACTGTCACCCCAGCGTTGCAACTCGGAGAAGTTCAATCTCACCCAGCAGTTACACTATCAAGCAGCCTGTCTGCTTCGACTTAATTTGCAAACAAAACACAAACGTTCTTTGGGTAAGCAAATGTACACATGATATTTCAAGCCTTACTGCTGTTTCATCTGTTCAGAGTGCAGATTGTGTTGGGTAGCAGAGAATGGCACTATTATTCATTCATTATGTCGCACATCTTATGTCAAACAGTCCTGGGACTTTTTTTTTTACCAGCAGTGGTTTGAAAAAGGCCTAACTAGAATTGCAAATGTACAATAAGTAAGGGATAAAGCTTGACAAGGCATCATCAGGAGTTCACAGGCCAGATGGAGGCCAAGAAGGCCGGCTTGGGGGTATAACTAATAACTGAAAAATCCAATACTCTCCCATAAGGTCCTAAAGCAATGGAAGCCATGCTCACAGCTTCACAGGGGGCTTAGCCACAACTTGGCCACATCAGAAAAAAATCTAGTCTGCTTCACTTACAGAACTCATTGGCTAAGCTATTAGCCATAAAGCTAAAGTTATGCAAGTTCAAAAGTCATTTACTTTTGGTACAGTTCAAGTACAGTAAATGTAATTGGACAGCATGTTTGACACTTAGTCTAGCAAGCTAACCAGCCATGTCATTGTCCCAAACTCAACATCACCATTTTCATGAATGAAGTGTTGTGCTCTGAGTCCCTGTTGCAAAGGTCACTCATTCATGACTGATAACAACTCAAATGACTTTGGTTATCAGAAAACAACTGGCACCGCAATTCATTCCACAGTTTATTTTACACTTTGATCTTTTTTGGTGCAACACTAGATTTAGAAACCCTCAAAATGTCACCATCCTTCACATGCTGGCTTCAGACAAAAGCTGTGTCCCTAATAAACACAACCCATAAAATCCATTACAGCACCTCACACCTGCCAACATATTAGTACAGGCATACACAACATACAGCAGTACAAACAGATGTCATCCTCTTTAACTTGATTGTTTCCACTTACCTTGGCGATTTGGACACACCAGTTGAGCAGCAGCTGCGATCCAATGTTGTCCTTGTGCTCGTGCACATAGTCAAGCAGGCAGCCGTGGGGCATGAGCTGGGTGACCAGCTGGATGGTCGGACTCAGGCAGACACCCAGGAGACGAACCAGGTGGGGGTGCTCCACGCTGGCCATGATCAGGGCCTCCTGGGTGAGAGGGGGGGGGGGGGGAGAGGGACAAAGATGGACTAAGAAGATTGTTTCTTCTAGGAATGTTCCAGCCTCTTCCTTTTACCAATAAGAACACATTTTTGCTCCTAGAAATGATTCTTGTTCTCTAAATTGTGATCAAGAATTCTCTCTCAATGCTATTCCCTGTACAGACCTACTTCACCGGGGATCTATTATTAACAGCAAATACTGGAGTAGAAAGTGATGTGACACCGTGCAGAACCAGCCAGAGTGGAATGTCAATATACCTAAAGATTCAGATCCATCAGTTGTCATGGTGGTGTGCTCTAAATATTTGGTACCATTGAACCTCAGCCACTGTTGCTATGGAAAAGAAGGCGGTTCACGGACAAAATCAAGGCTGTAGTGATTGAAAATCTGCTATGATGACCCAGACTGGGAAATGTTACTTCTTTCTCAATGTTTTGAGAAATGGATTGTACTCATATCACACTTTTCTAGTCTTCTGATCACTCAGAGCGCTTTTATATCACATCCACCCACTCTCACATATATTTACACACTGATGCTACGTAAAGTGCACATCAGTATTTACTAATCCCATTCACATCCTGCTGGCTATGCACTCAAGGTTTCAATATTTTGTCCAAGGAAACTTCAACATGTGTAGTGCAGGAGTTGGTATTGAATCAGAAACTTTACAGTCGAGGGAAAATTACTCGCCCCTAGAACACAAAACATTCCAACACTGGCATTGAGGATTTGTACTGATGAGTCAACCTTCAGGAATTCAGTCCTATCCAAGCGGTAGTGCACAAACAATGAGTCATGAGTCTGTAGAAGGGACACATCCAATTTATACTGTTGGAACCAGGGGCAACTAATTTAATTAAAATACCAGCCGACAAATAAAATGATGCAGATAAAGATGAAAACTGAACTTCCTCTATCTAATTAGTTAGTTTGAATATGTTCTCAACAAGACATTGGGGACTCTGATTTCACTGGATATGAAGAATATGTGGCATTATGTGGCCACTGCTTAAGTTAAAGGACATTAACTCTAAAGAGGAACTTATTCGGGGTCATGTTTGCTTGCTGTCCTTTTTTTTTGTTTGTTTTGAAGCTATAACTGTGATTGTTGCAATCTGTGTGGTCTATTTTGTTCTTGACTTCTAATGGCTTGCCCAAACTTTGGAATTTAATTCCCCAAAAGAATCAAGAATCTGGAAAGAAGAAGAATTTGGTAAAATCGAAATAAAGTTTCTTACTCAGGATTGTTTGATAAGGTTGTTGGCAGTAATGGTAATCAGTGGGTCCCAGACTTATTGGCCGGTTTAATGTTAATGCACAAAGACGTGCAGAATCCATTATTTCAGAATACCACAAATGAGATAAATCTTCTGGGATTTCGTCATGGGGCCTCGATGGGTTCTGATTCCAAGGTTAGGAAGGATTGGTGCCAATTTTCCCCTCATGAAGAAGTAATAGGCTCTAATTTTAAGGAAGAATTCATTGAGTTTGTCCATGCATCTATTATCCATGGCTAATGCTGCATTGTATTCCAAAGACTTCCTTCTTGAGGTGGAGTTGGATGCATAAATTAAGACTTGTGGGCTGATGACTACATCTGCATGCGTAGCATCTGTCCACAGAGTATTCACACCGAGCGAGAAAATCCTACAGAAACCTTCTTCAAAGCTGCAGCCTTCCTCATCTATATTTTAACATGTATAGTGCACAGAGGTTCTCACACTGTAAATGTTGCACCGACACAATGAAAACACCCCAATGATGCCGGGTGCTGCCTGTGTGTTTGATTTCATACACTACTTCTGCTTGATACTGTGTGTAATTCATTTCAAGCCTTCCCTCTCATCGCTCTCATTTCTGTCTGCAGCAGATGGACGTAGAGGTTTGAACAGTTGGGACTCGACGTTGGGTAATTGTTATTGCGGAGCTGCAAGCAGAAGGATGTGTGCTGGTGATGAAGTGTTATGATGGTGAGGGCTGATACTCGTGGCCCGGCGTGTATGTGCATTATGGCTGAGCAGAAGCTGCACTCAGAGTCATCGCTTAAAAACACTCACTTCAGTCCTTTCTCCGAGTCTCCTATTGCCGCTCTCACATGCGGACACGCTCTCTTGGCAGCTCTCTAAAACACTCGCACACTCAAGGACACACACGCTCTGTCGCTGTGTCTGCATACGCCAAATGGTCGAGGAGGTGTATATCCAGGCTTGGCCCTGGGGCAGCTGATAGATAGATGAGGTGCCTTTTTAAATTTAGATGCTAAGGAATGAGCTTGGAGCGAGAGTGGTGGTGTGTGAGTGTGAGTAGATTAATTCTAAACAGGAGAGGGGCTACAGGCCATAGAGAGCCTTTTGGCATCATCAGTGCCCTGATTTAAACACAACCTCCTGGCCAAAAGTAGTGACACTACATCTCTGCTTCATAAAACCACCTGCTGCCCGCCCTAACAGCCCGGCATCATAAGACTCAAGTCACCTCTACAACTGGCACACCCATCGACTGTATTAATAGTGGGTGTAGCCACTGTGATGTCACTCATTTGTTTGTCCTCTGCCTTTTTGAAATCTCAAACCTGGCATTTGGACGTTGCCTTGCCACGATAGTCTTCTTGGGCCAGAAAGGACCACATTTGGATGAGAGAGCAGACATGAAAAGGAGCAACGGGCTAACTAATTAGCTCGCTGACCACGACTTTCCCACAGAATGAGACATGTTGATTTGAAGCTGAGCCGAATTGGTAATTCAAAGGCTGAAAAAGCTTAGAGAATGTTTTGAATGCAGTGGGCTAATAAGTAAGGTCACTGTGTGAAAAACACTGAACGAGCCAAACAGCTAGGCATGGTAAATGGAGATTTCGACACCTGCTAATTATTGCTAACATACCAACCAAGCGAAAAGCTAGAGCACAGACTTCTTGAATGGTTTGTGTTTGGATCGCATCTGGTGCATATACGACACAAACACAGCAGACACTTGAAGTTCAGAGACTAGATTGGCTGAGGCCACAGCTAGCAACCAGCTAGCAGCCGCCATCTTTCACTAAAATGACCATGCCCATAATGATTCACAAATTCAGGCTTATATTTAAACAAAGGAATGAATTGTATAATCAATTCAAATACAATTTAGCCATAATGACAAAAATCATGGTAACATTTATTGCTGTTGTAAAGTTTTAAAATGTGGACTTATGGGGGTGGACTACCTTATGAAGCAAGCCTCTAGTGGGTACTTGAGGAACTGCACTCTTTTTAAAAACTTCCATGTTGACTTTATTTCTCAGCCTCTGAGGATGCCAACAGGGTATAAATCATACCTCAGGATCAAAAAGTGAAGGAAGAAAGGGGAGAGTGAAGGGGGACGCCTGTGTGTGTGTAACAGGAAGAAGGAGAGAGAGTTTTTCTTCTCACTGTGTGATCCCAAAAGACCCGGGAGTCGTAAACTATGTCGGGCTAAACTCTTGCCCCTGCTTTCTACTCTATGAGGTCTTGCGTGTGTGTGTGTGTAAATGTGTGTTTGTGCGCGTGTGCGTGAACATGTGTAAGTGTGTGTGTGTGTGTGTGTTTTCTCTCATCTCCCTGAGCGCTGACCTCCATTACTGCTGCCTGACCCTCCTTTCCCAACTCGCTCACTTGCTCACTTCCCCTTTACACACACACACACACACACACACACACACACACACACACACACACTGGGTGATAGACTGGCTGGGCCAAGTGAAACTGGTGCATGTTTCAGCGTGTGTGTGTGTGTGTGTGTGTGTGTGTGTGTGTGTGTTTGAAAGTGTGTGTATGCATGAAAACACATTAAGTTAGCGCTCTACATTAGGGCTTTTGCATATCAAGTAATCAACCCGCTCATTGAAATTCACATATTTGCCAACACGAGCAAATCACCCTGCAGCTATCGTATGTGAGGTCGCTGCCACCTGGGGAGGCTTTCGTTGGGCTCACTGGTTACGTATGTGTGTGTGTTTGTATGTGTGCACTTTCAGAGTGTGTTTGGAGCTGGCACTCCAGTGGCTAGTTTCCCAGTGGCGAGGCGTGAGCCTGCCTTTAGATTGCTGTTTAACAAGCCGGCAGACAGAGCATATTGGCTCTGGATGGACAGAGACTCCCGCTGGGAGGAACAGGGATAGAGGAAGAGAGGGGAAGGAGGTGGTGGTGGTGGGGGAGGGGAGGAAAGAAATGGGCATAAAGGGAAATATATGGGGAAACTTGACCATTTTACATGATGTTTCTCGCTTGAGGAGGAAAAATGACAATCAGTCTGAGAAACATTTTCTCAGGAGAGTTTGGCATTTCTAATCACCACTGGTGTTACACATAAGTGAAGAACATAAATGTAACATGAGAACTGGATATCGAACTCCAAGACGGAGGACACTGATTCCAATAAAAGATGGTATTCCAGCATACATGCCCACATTCTGTTGTTGTTCTTGGTTTGCTTTAAAACACATTAGCAGTCATGTAAATTCTTGTTGCACTGTGGATGTTGTCAACGACACCCTGAGTGTGACATCACATGAACATGCCTGCCACGGGAAAATGTCTTTTCTGGGTGTTTTTGCTTAAAAATTACCCCAACAATTTACAATCTTTTTCAGAAAAAACTGTTTATATAATTTGAGTAGTTCGACTCTCTTCAAAGTAAAGAAAAACCAACTGGCTGACTCTGAAGAAGAAGAAGTTCCGACTACCTACCGCCCGTCTTTCCTTCTGCAGGTGCTGTTGAAATCTTTTATTTTAATGTGTGTGCAAAAAGGAGACAAGATAAAAATCCTGGCCATAAGTAAAGAGTTGTATTGGAGGTGTGTGGGAAGAAGGATGGTTAAGAGAACGAGGAAGGTGACAGAGATAAGGTGGGAAGAATTGGAAACTCTCCAGCTTACTCCTTTCCTCCTCTTCTTGTCCCCTCTATCACTCGTGGACTCCAATAAAGCCATACCTCATAAACAAGTCCTGTTTTTTAATAGAGTCTCGTTCAATACATGCCTGGCTGTACAATGCTTCACTTTATTACCGCCTCGCACTGAGACGCTGCTCTCATAAGAATTTACCGCCGAATGCACAATCCCACAAAGTGACGGACTGGGCCGTCTCTCTGACAAGGCTGAGGGTTTACGGCTGCAGACACGAGCACACACACACACTGGGGTGAAAGTAGACACAAACCGTCACCATATAAATACTCACGTCCATGAACTCCACGTTGGCCTTCGGACCGGTGGTCTCGTTGAGGATTTTAATAGCCACGGGGATCTTCACCGTCTCACCTTCTGGGACCCAGACGCCCTGAAATATACAGGCAATCACCATAAACGCAGCGTCTCAATAAACATGAACACAGGCAGCCAGAGCCCTGATCATATTGATGCCTGTCTTTAACGGTGTCTGCTGTCCTGTGAAAATACCCCTGCAGGTCTGATTTGACCAAATCAGCACTTACACATGCATGAACCTCCTCTTTGTGGTCAAATCTTAATTCTCATGACTTGTTGTGTTTTACACTGTAAAAAATGTTTCCGTTATCTTAAAGCAGAACCCTATTTCTTCTCCATATTTTGGAGTCTAAATGACTGATAGGTAGTTCAAATATTGGAATCCCTCCAGTCTCCAGACTTGATGGTGACAACATGCTGACTGGCAGGTTCTTATATTAACTTAAAAGTCGATTTAATATTTTGTATCAACTTTGTATTTCAGAGGGAATCTTGTCGCAAAACGTCTGGAAAGTGTCGAGCGATTGATAAAGTAACATTTTGAGTAATTCAATTTAAGTTCAGCAAAGGGTAGTGGAGAATGTGTATGCATGCGAGAAGAGCCCCTGCTTGGTCGCAAAGGAAACCCTGTTGCTGTGAAAAGTGCAGCCATATTTGTTTTGACTCTAGATTCAAACTGGACACATGTTCAGTGCTGTTTAGCACTGTAATCTGTGAAGTAGCTCATGCTTTGAGCACTTCAGGGTATTTTGAAAGTATTCAAAAGTATTTGTTGAGTTTAAGCAACTAAAAAATTTGATCAATGTTTTAAGATTCTGTGTGTAATTTCTATTTTGGTGATGACAAACTTACCTTATAGACTGTTCCAAACGCCCCTGATCCCAGAATCTTCACCCTCTTCAGCTCCGTCTCTTTGAGGATCCTCAGCTGGGCCTGGTTGGGGGCCGTTCCACTGGGGGTCAGGGGCTCCACCAGCTGAAAACACACACACACACACACATTTTGATTTGAGACTATATATCCAATTCCTCGAGTCTGTTTTTAATGCGAGAAAACATAAAGAAAACCTTCCTTCCCGGGTTTTGTTTTGACAACCTGAAGCGTGCCTTTCTTTTCGCTGCGAGTCAAAATATTTTTAACCTCTCTTGCTTCTGGCGCTCTGAATGCTAAAAACGTTTCTTAAAGAGTGTGCAGCAGGGTGAGACGGCTCCATTTAGAGCCATAAGTAAAAAGCAAGTCTTGGAAAGGAGGAGTGAAAGGTGAACACTGGAGGTTTATTTGCAGCAAATAAAACAAGCAGCCAAAAAACAGCCGCTGCCCCGTCCTGATAGAGATAAATTCTGCACTACACATGAAATACAAATAATTCAAGGGTGTGAACGTGAAGTTCTGTCAGAGCTGGCACTTACCAATGTGGGCCGCGGCAGGCCCACCGCTAAACAAATCACAGTCTGGTGTCGGGCTGCTATCACCGCCCGACAAAGAGTAGCAGCTCACCAGCTGTGCACATAGAAAACAATTCCAATTCAAGGTTATGACAAGCCTCCTCCGCTCTGCCGCGCTGCCAGGAACAGCTGACACTGAGCGGCGTCCCAGCAGCTGGCCGGGGCCACCCGCCTCAGCGCTCAGCAAAGCCGCGGATACTAAATATAAAGAGCAGGAGCTGGCACCTGTAACCGAGCCGTGAAGAGATCTGAGCTGGAGGGAGGGAGCAGCTGCACACATGCAAATACACACACACACACACACATATATATATGTGATGTGCAAATTCAACAATCAGAGATGAATAATGTGTAGAGCTGATCAACGGTAAGAAGAGTTATCACCAAATATCACCTCCTGATTACTCTCCTGTTCCTTTATTCAGTTATTTTTCATATTCCTACAGGCTCTGGAGGGACAACAAACCTCCTCCAGTCATTGACATATTTCCATCATTTGACCTTTTCTTTGAATTTTAAATCAAAATGGGTTCGTTCCAACGTCCAACTTGACTTTTAAAATAAAGATTAGAAGCCTTTGTCTGTTTGAATACTCCTTTTAGACTCTTCCTTTGACAAAAGATTGAGAGACGTGCACTTTTTATTCACCAAGCATTAAAGAAAAACAACCCTGATGTAAAGATACCTCAAAAACACGACGTACAGTGTCATACCAAAGTGTAAGTGATTTGTTTTTTTTACCACCTCTGTCATCCAGGCAGCATCTTAGAACCCTAACACCAGCATAAATATAGACACCTTCAACACCTCCACACACACACACACACACACACACACACAAGTCAATGCCTCTGATCAATACTCATCTTAATGAGCCTATCAGCCTATCGGGTCGCTCGTCCGCCGCGGTTTATCAGCGGCATAATCACCCCGCTCGACCACCGCCATCAAACAATATAATGAGACCGTATATCAGTCGGTCAGCCGCACACGCCCGTACTTAACGTGATATAAAACCATCAGCACAATATGAGGCGGCGTCCAAGGATGGATGACAATGCCCGCAGCTCGGCAATGACATGTCGTTTAGTGGCGATTGTTGTGGCCTGGGGGAGTTAGGAGCCTGTTGAGATGTCACGGCAGGAAGTGGGCGAGCAGACGGAGAAAGGAGGGGTGATGAACAGTGATGACGATGAGGGGGGGGGGGGGGGGGGGGGGGGTTGAGTAGAAGTGGCTTTTATCAACTTAAATTGTTTACAAGGTTCTTCATCTTTGGCTAATCCGCTTCTTCAAGGCCAGGGCGAGGGGGCGGTGGCTTAATGAGATTTGATTGCATCGAGCCAAACAAGCTTAAAAACTTCAGCAACTGCCTGCCTTTTCATTTCCTGATTAGTGCACAAGACCACCATTTTCCAATTAAGCCCCACCCACTTAAAACCGACAAGCGAGGTGCAGAGTTTAGGAAGTGAACTGGCACCAGGTTCCAAACCAAGTGACTCCAGACTGAGCTACTGCCGCCCCTAGATTAACTTAATAAACTCTTAATTCAGGGTTTAGATTCTGGTCTACATCACACCCCTGCTGAGAAGGTGCACAGGAAGGACTCGCTGAAACTTGCTTCAGAAGTTGAAACATTGCATCAGTAACATTTTTTTTTTTTTTTTACCAGTTTTCACATGTCAATGTACAAACAGACTCTCCTTTTTTCTTCATTTTTGAAAAAGGCAGACGGTGTTTAGACCTTCCTTTGAAAAGGCATCAAAACATTCAGTTAGCTTCTTTTAAAGGCAGGTCGACCAAGGCCGAGAAGGTGATTTGTATACGGAGTTTAAACCAACGACTCTGGACGTTATTTCATTAAAAACGGAAGGACGGGCTTGGGTCACATCCATCACATGAGCCTGGTGTTTGGGCAAAGTTCTGCTTGTGTGTGTAGCCACAGAATGAACGGAGGGACAAAAACAGCGAAAGAGGAGAGAAATGGAGCGAGTCAAGAGGAGAGGGAGCGCGGGGAGCAGCGGTGCTAAGAGCAGATGGTGACTGGCTGTAGCTGTTATTGTTTCATTAAGACTCGGCTGGACCTGGACTGATGAGGAGGGGAGAAGTCTATTAAATAACACACACACACACACACACACACACACACACACACACACACACACACACACACACACACACACACACTCCTAAACTCTCCTGAGCTCAGTCTCGCTCACACACACTCGCCATGCCACTCTATTTACCCGCTAATAATGCACCATGCCGCCGCACAAATGAGCTTCACTGGCGGCGCGGCAGAGAGGATTCGGATGCTTCATTGGACAAATAAGCAGCATGTTTGAGCCCCGAGCTGGAATACATTCATGGAATTATTCTGGATTGAATAAGTAAACATTGTCGCCAAACACAAGACTTGCTCTGCGGACCCTCGGGTAAAGGCTTTAATGTTCACATTACCCTGAATCAAACGCTACATTTGCTACGTGCTGTAATAGGAATACGGTGAAAAAATAGCCACAGACGTTTGCACAAACCATGGCCATTTGTTTGAGCTTTGACATCTTGATTACACTTTCTGTTTCTCCTACAGAAATCAACCTGAGAAAGGAGCATTTTTTTAAAAAGTTTAAAATGGTATAAAACGGCTAATGAGGCTCGCTTTGTCTTTAAGACACACAAGGTAAAAAGCAGGACAGATGTGGCATCAGAGTTAGCTCCTAAAATACAGCCTCTCCGGTCATGAATTTAATACCACAACAGTGGTTAAACTATAAGGCTGAACAGACTGGCTGCAGGCGTTAAGACACCACAAAACACGCTGCTGACTCCATCTCATTTCACATCTTTGTTGCTCCAGAATTTGGAGTATGTGGATGGCAAAATAAAAAATAAAAAAAGTGAAACCTTCAGGAAAAACAAAGTCCCCTAAGGTGTTGGAAAAGTTGGAATAAAACAAGATTTGGACATCATTTAAAAGTAATGACATTAGCCTGATTTAAAACTGAAAGTATGGGTCGAAATAGAAATCATTTCAAAATAAAATACCTCCTTTTTTTTTTAGGCACAACTTGAATGCAAGATGTTTCTCACACCTCTTTGATTCTTCATGACATATCAGGTGTCCTTTAAATCACAGTGAATTCGATATAACTTTCACATCAGGTTCAGTGTATTTGAACAACCCCTCTCTGCACTACATGCATTTAAAACGTCATCTCGTGCCTGTGTTAGGCCAGACTGCCCCCCGGGGCTGAACAACAGGAGCTGTCCAGCGTCCCTGAATGCTGAAATCCTTCTTGTTCAAGAGCGTGTGAGCAGCATGGGAGCTGTCCGCAGCCCGTGGTGCTGAAACGCTCACATGGCCCTGTTTGTATGTATGAGTACAAAGCAGCTGGAAGAGGACCTTGGAGGGGGGAAAAAAGAAGAAGGGGGTGATTCCAAGTGCATTAGTCTGGCTTCAATGGACTGGGGTCAAGGGTCAAGGCCTGGGGGTCCTAGGGAGGAAAAGGGGGGGTTGCTCTGGCTGTTTGTGCCGTCTCTCTCTGAGAAAAAGCAATTTGTTGTCAGGGGCGTCTTCAAAAGCGAGCACAGTGTGAAACTTCTTTTATTTTTTCTCAGTCCTTATATGTCTTCCAAGGTGAGAAAAAAAAAAAAGACAGGGATAAAAAGATGGAAGAGTAAAGTGTGTTTGATAAAAAGAAGAAGAAGGTGAAGACGCAAGAAAAGACAGAAAAAAGTCTTACAAAGGAAATGATAAAGAGGTGTGTTTTACGAGTCAGCGCAGCGCAGCAGCCTCCACACGTGTCCTTGATATGGAAATGCCGCCTGAGCGCTCGGTTCACGTTCTGACAGCATGCGCCGAAGGCTTCTTTTCCCCCCCCCCCCCGTCTGACACCCAAAGGTGAGTGCTTTGTTTGAATAAAAAAAAAAAGTCTGCACAGAGAGACAGAGAGAGGGAGTCCCAGAGTTTTTGCCGTCCCCAAAATCCCTCATCCTGACAAGCCTGATCTTCATTCACAGACTCAGACTCCGCTCTATTGTTCGTTTCAATAGAGAATCCACATTCACCCAGCCTGTCCAAAAAGCCTATCATGTGCTTTCATCAGACGGGGGGGAAAAAAAAGAGAGAGAACCTTTTGGAAGGTGTGATTCAGACTGCAAGGAGTGTACATTTTTTTTTTGAGTATGCTGGGAAGGAAGAGTATTGAAATGGAAAGTGAACAGAAGGAGGAGTGTCTGTGTGAATGCACAAAACCTTATATTAAAATTTAAACACCAGTACCGACTCCTTAGGAAAACGAGCTGGAGAATCAGGCTCCATCCAGGCCATAGACTGTATACAGGAAGTGGACATAGCTTTGTTTTTCAATCGTCAAACCAATGTGAAAGCAAGCAGATTTTGAAAATGGCCGAATGTCTTGTTGAATTTGATTCATGTCCCCAGGTTATATTTTACTCACAAAAATGAATGGTCCAATAGCTAGCTTAAAGAACTCCTCAATAGAAATCTGTTTACAATCCAACATGAGGTCGCTGTTGCTCTGCCCATTTTTTTAAATACAGTTTTTTTTACTGCTCGTTGTTTTTATGTCATTATAGTCTAAAATGATGAACTCTGTACAAGAAGACAATACAGCTACTTGGCGTCACCCAAGAGATTGTGAATCTGTCTTTCCGAGCCTTGAATTTGATGGTTTTGCTTTCGCCATGTCGTTTTTCTGGAAGCAGAATTCATCATATTTTGACCGGCAACTGACAGGCCACCGTTGTAGACACATGTCCATTAAAGGTAGCAATGCCCGAACGCATACCCTCACTGACCGTCTCTTTTGGACTAAATGGAACCATCTTTTACAAAATAAACATTACGCTGGATAAGATACGACCTAAAACAAGATATTTTGACTTTGAAAATTGTAAGGAAAAATGTCTAACAACCTAATTTCATTCAATCCCTTTTCTTTTTGCAGGTATTGACGTTGCCCTCTGCTGTCCAGAGAAAGGATTGCAGTTTTATGCTACTTTCCCATTGGTTTCTTACAGTATAAACAATCCATGGTCAAACCCCGATATTTTACCTTCAGATCGCTTATTCACTTCCCCGCAGAAACAATTCATATATCTCTCCCTGCTAATGCTCTCACACAGAATGAGCTACAAAGCCTGAGCAGGTTCAGTGTCACGATCCGGACACTGCAAGGCCGCTAATGTGCATGCACACCGTTCGTTGTGGGGCCTGAACCCTTGACCTCCTCTTAATGGGTGGTCTGTCCAAAACCTGGGGCCAACCTGTGACTGTTAAAGATTTGATTATGTCTAATTACTTTTACACCCAATTAGGTCTCCTCGGAGGCTCGGGGAAATTGACTCGGTTGGCTTCATTTCACGTTTGGCTTTGCGGGAGGATGAATCAGCCACAGGATTGCTTCACACAGGGAGGTACAAAGAGGTCAAGAAGATCCCCCCTCCATCCCGCTCCTCCCCAGCCCCTCCTCGTCTGTGACAGTACATTAGCGAATCTGCTTGGACTGAAGACTTCCCTCCCGGTCAAGACGCTGTCGGAACAGGGCCGGCGTGATTAAGATGGATGTGTGCGGCTTGGCTGAGGCAGAAACTGCCCATGGCTGCCCTCCTCAGATTCCTCCTCTCTCGCCTGACAGCTGTCTATAACACTGTCGCCTCCACCTGTAAATTATACTAATGCAGACTGACAAGCAGCCTGCCGCGCTCCTATAGGCAAGGCCACTCAGCGGACCTGCAGGGGTAACAGCACTGCTGGGCCACGCACAGGAGGAACGCCAGGAAGGAAGGGGGAATGACTTGTAAAAGCACACAGGTGATCAAGCGGGGCATGACAACACATAAACCCTGCACTCACCTACAACTCAGCCTCCGACTTTCTCTTCTGAACATAAAGTCTGATTTTGCTCTCTTATGTTTACCAGAAATTAAGTTTATTCAAGGCCAGATCGATGGGCGATGGCAGTCATTGCATAATCTTGAAATCTAGCGCCAGCGCCAAGGCTAAAAAGTGCACTTGAAAAACGTGAAAAAACAAACTAACCAAAACCAAAACTAAGTGAATACGCGTCCTTCGAATACAGAAAAACATTCATGAGTCCATTTTAAGTGTGTATAGACAAGCTTGTTGTTAGTCAGAGGAAGTGTTTCTTATTTTCCTTTTTGGAATAAGCCTAAAGCATTTGAAGTCATTTCCCAAGAGTTTTTAGTTTCATTAATAAAAGGTTGCGTGATGAATACTTTGAATCAATAAATAAAAGGATCTCAAGCAAACTCAAAGAAAAACCCAAACAAAAGTCCCATTCGAGTGTCTGGTTGAGCTTAATTCAGGACCTTTGCTCAATGAAATAAGAGTGACCAACCAAAAAACGATAAAATTCAAGATCTATGTGGTGCCTTTTGGAGCTCATTGATTGAGTTTGATTAATGACAAGTTGCCAAATGAAGAGTAAAATAGAGGAAATGCTCTCAAATTGCCAGCTTTGGATCAATAAAACTCATTGGACAATGGACAATAAAGTATGTAGTTGACTGAAGTTACAATCTACAATATTATATCCTCAAAACAACAGTGAAAGGCAAACAGTAGAATACTCTCAGCAGCTTCTACAAGCGTTCCCTGTGGATCCATCGATCCAAACAACTTAATCTTTCATGTTGCTGTCCTGACCCCTAACCTCTCACCTCCGTCTCAAGGAAGCGCCGCAGGGCCCTCTTCTTCTTGATGCTCTTGCGTCGGACATAAACGGCCACGCTGAGTGCCAGGATGACGATGATGAATAGGCCGCCGATAACGCCAGCTGCTATTAGCGGTGTCCTGTAGAGACGAGAGGAAAGAGAGGAAACATTAAAGATGCTGAAACATTAAGGAACTAAAAAAGGGGCACTTTGGAAGAAAGTGCAAAGCTCAGCCGATGCTGACGAAGTCTCAAACCTGCTGTTATACCCCCAGAAAAGGAAATATTCTTGGCACATTTTGTCCTTTTAGAATCTTTAGCTCGACTGGCTGCAGCTGAGAAAAGTGATGCTGGAAATCTTTGATCAAAATAACCACAAAACTCTCATCAAGTGGCCCATTTCTATCGATCTAAGAGACTCGTTGATGCAAATGGAACCAATGGGAAAAAACAAGAGGGAGCTCTTAAAAGAGGTGTTTTCAGCCTGTGTAAGCACTGAGGAGCAGCTTGTGTCAACTCAAGTTTCCTTTATAATGCACACTTGAGCAAAACATTTGTTGTGAGGCCATCGAGCCCTTGAACGAAGCTGAGCTCTTTTTAATCATCCAATCCAATTCTCCCATCCAATAACCTTCCAAGAGGCCTTGTCACAGGTGTTGGGGCGAGTTCATACAACTCATCAATTCCTTTTCTCTCTTTTGCACTCTTTCCAACATTTCAGGTTATGACTAAAAAACAAGTTCAGACATCGAATTCCATTTCCACCACAGTGTCTCCAAATAGGCCAAAGTCACAGAGCACACAGACATTTTCACAGGTCAGAAGAAATAGCTTTTGAGGGTATGGGGTCCTATTATTAGGTCTGGTGGAGAAGCTACAGCTTGTGCTACACTGGACTGTATTTCCTCATACCAGCCATCACCTCTACAGACTTTTTGATATCTCGCTTTATTTGAACTCTTTTTTAATAATAATGTACCACATGGTCAATAAATGTTTTTTTTGTTCAAAGTGGGCGTAGACAAAATTGCCTTTTAACACAAATGGATAGACCACAACCAAATAAAGTAAAAAAACTGTACAAAACATGGACGTAGCCTCACCGACGTCACTCATTGGCTTTTTGAATTCCAACAGTGGCGGCCGCCATATTGGAAATGCAATCTCAACCTAATTTTCAAACAATTTAGCCAGAGGACGAAGGTTGAGCTGAATGTATGGCATGACATAACTCGCCACTCGTACGTTACATGAAACTACTATCCAGGTTGCTTAGTATTGACGCAACAGATTTAGAAAGTACACATTGGCAGGAGCCATCTTGGTTGGAAACGAAAAGTGTCTCAACTGTGGGTCTCACGTTGGATTAATCAATGTGATCGGTCGGCCCGTGATCAGGTCGGAGTGTGCTCGATGAAAACATCAACCAGAAGACTGTTTGGTTTGGATCTCAAATGACATTCATTTCCTTTCATTTTAAGAACCTTTTAATACAGTCTATTGGAATTTTTATCTCGATCAAAGTCTAGCTAACTCCTCAATATTTGACTTGTATTCAAAGACTGAGTTATTGATTCTCGGTGAGTACAGTGAAATGTATATATGGCATGAAAACAAAAGCTTTCATTTTACACAGTATTCACTTGGCTCCTAATTTGATTTGTGCTGTATGTGGTTTCCACTCATGATTTATTACCCAATACAACTCAAAATGAATTCAGAATGAAGAGCGCCTTTCCTTTATAAATTGCTACTGAATATTCTTGGAGAAAGCCATCTTAAAGCGAGCCCAAAGGTTGGAAGTTAAAAGCTCTCTCCCTCCACTAATAATGGCACTAATGCATCTTCCATTTACATAACCCCTTTGCACTCGTGTCTTCGGTGATGCTACCACTCAATCCTGTCCTTCAATGCTCTCTCTTCCCCTCTTGTCTTCCCATTTGTATTCCATTTTCACCTTCTCAGCTTGAATCGTCTTTGCCCTCTTCTGTTTTCCTTCTTTTTTTTTTTTTTTACACACAACAAGAAATAACACCCGCTTCTACCTGATACCTGAAGTTCAAAACTCTATTAGCAGTGGAGGCCATTAGGCGCTAATGGAAGAGTCATGTACCAAGGAGTTGTGGTGGCGTGAGGGCGCCTCAGCGTCTGCTGTATCGATTGATACCAACGCAAAGAAAGGGGGTGCTTGAAATGTACAAAGAGGCCGTGGGGTTCGACGTAATGAGATATACGACCATGTGGTGAATAGTAATGCGTCAGTTTGGAATGATTAGCTTGAGGCGGGGGAAGAGGGACAAGGAGAAATAAAAACAACAACCAGGAGAAGCATATGGGAAGAAGACAGTAAGGAATACAAGGAAGGTGAATTAACAAAAGGAAAAGGGACGGCAAGAAAAAAAAAACCACAGAAAGAAGGGGCTAAGAGATAACAAAAGCAACAAAAAAAAAAAAAAAAGGTGTATTAGACAAATAAAAGAGACATTGCTAGGTGAAAGACAAGAAGAATGGCTTCTCTAATTAGGAGGAAAGGGTTTGCAAATGAACAAGACACGCAGGGTCACCAGATGACACGGGGGAATAATGGCATTAAAAGAGCAGAAGAAGAAGAGACTCAGCAGAAACCTTCCAGAGGGAGCAAACATGTCTCTTTCCTCTTTTCAAAAGGAGCCCAGGCCCCACTTTTTTTTTATGGGTCTGCTTGAATTCTAATGAGTTTGTCACTCTTTTGAATGTGCTCTAGATGTAGAGATCACTCGTTTTTATGGGTTTTCTTAATGGAGTTCTTGATGTGTCTTCAGGCTATTCGCACAAGCTGCTTGACTTTTTATTTGTTCTACTTGTGCCTGTTTTTTTTTTCTTCCTGTTATTATTCTAGTGGTATGACAACTAGCAGTGATGCTACTTGTAAATACGGAAGTGTTTTGGTTTTTTTTATGTGCCATAGTTGTGCTTTGCAAACCTTTCAGCGTGGCTGAGTTGAATGTCCACATGTTAGTTAACTCAGCCATGCCCCAACTAACTCTGATAAAATCAAATCGACGAGTTGTTCACCCATGCATTGGGTATGAATGAAAAAGCGAGCTATTGTTATACAATTTTAATTTGTACGTGGCTGTAAACATGCTGTAACTGCTTTAAAAGGGGGGTTTAATGGGGATTAATTAAGGATCCCTAAGGAGCACTTTGGCACCCAGCCTCTAGTGGACAATTGAGGAACTGCATGATTTTGCACTTCCTTCTTAGTTTAACTTTTTTGTTTCTCGAGAAATGATTCAACTCCACCTTTACCACTTCCAATAAGAGTAAGTTAATAACAACACAAGTCATTAGCAGTGTTAAATAAAGGTTCCATTGGCACAAATGAACCACTTACAGCGCCACAAATTAGACCACAGCACAAAAGAACAAAAAGATTTCCAATCCTAGCTCAATTATAAAACACATACACTCCCTGCTCTGGTGTTAATGAGTACCATGAGAAACTTTAATAACCAGTAGCACGATCTGATGGCCGTCTCCCAAACCACACACCACAAACACACCCGCCGATTCCTTACCTGTCCATCATCCCGACACAATCTTGGAGCCTCGCCCCGACGCACCTGCAGGGCAGACAAAGCAGAGAGACCATCCATTAAAGCAGGGACAGGTTATGAGTAAACCTCATGTCGTCTTTTTTTCCACGTCAATCAGCTGTCAGCGGGGCAGGGACCTGTGGAAAATTGAATCCCGAACACGGCTGACCGCATGTCAGTATGACATGAAAGCATTGTTCTTGTTGGTTTCAGGTGATATCTAAATGGATTTTTTTTGGGCATGGAGACATGGAGACAGTCCTGCATCATGTGATTCGTCTGGACCTTATCTAAAAATACATTTTTATACCATTTGTGAAAGCTCAGTAAAAGAAATCTTAGGCACCGAATTCAGATCTTTTAACAATTTTTTATCTTCCATAGTTGAGTGAAATATCTCCAAACAGCGTTGAATTCAGTGAAAAACATACTCTTTAAGCTGCAATAGCACAGAGTAAAGGTTAGCACCAGCTAGCTGGTTAAGGTAACAAAGCATTTCACAGCTTTCAACCAACAAATTGTCCTCTTTTGATACACTTGCATAACTCGTATCCATGAAAAATTCCTTCAAAACAAAATAGAACAACTATTTCATACCTGTAAAGCAGCAAATATCAACTAACAGACTTCTATATTTCACTGTATATTTAACAGACACATCAAACTTCTCAAGGAAACAGATCAAGTATATGTGTTTCCCAACTAGGGCAATGCACACGAGGGACTGGTACACAACATTACCTAACATGACTCCTAGATCTCTGACCACAGAAGTGTGAAAGCATATGGGCTCAGAAACTGCAAAAAGAAATAAACAAACCCACAAGTCCAGAGGTCAAAAGTAAAGACGAGTCTTCAAAAGCAAAGGCGGCTGTTGATCCAAAGAAAATGCGTTCTCTTTATGTACCAACATCCAGGCTTTAGGTCCTCATCCTCTCTTATCTTTTGATGTCAGTTTTTTACTTTAACTTTGAACTTGAGCCAAGGTTTTTGAAATTTTCTGAAACTACAACTGGGAGTGTATCATCAAGACAGAAGCTAAACAGTGGCGTTAAAGGGACTTAAAGCACTGGCTCTTCTAGCAGTACGTCTTTTTATCTCAATTGAGCTACATTAGGGTGTCTTTGAAGAGGCAGGAAGATTTTTTTCAAAAGTAAAAAGGGGAAAAGAAAGGAAAGGACGTACAGGTGGTAAAAAGCAAAAGGTAAATCTTCCTCCCGTGACAGCCATTACTAACTCGATTCTTCAAACCCTAATCTGTTGTTGGCATGACAACACCGCCAGCATGCCTTGTCATCTTATCCTGCCCTCCAGCAACTGGGTGATCTGGATAAACATCAGGACAGAGGCTGAGGTCGGGTTTGTGATGCTATGAGACAAAGTGAGACATTAGAGTGGTCCAAGGTTAGTGACAGTGACAGGACGACATCCTCACACCTGCTGGAGAGTCGGTATCTGAGACTCTAAGGAAAAGAATCTGAAGCTAAAGCTACCAGTGAATTCCAGTCTATATGCAACTAAAGGTTTTTTTTTTCTTTGGTGGGGTTATTTGCAGCAATTTGAGACTGACATATCCTGCCTCAATTCCTTTTTGTCAGGCCAAATCTGGACTAAACTATGTTACACGTGTACACACACAAAATGCTCAAACACACACCCAGACACACACACGACATCGGCCACAGACAATGATCGCTCTCTAATTAGCTATTTGGTGCGCCATTTCATTGACAACGAGGCAACTTTGGAGGAGCCAAAGATGTCACCAGTTTAATTCTGAAGTTAGCCCGTTCTCCTAATTTGCTCAGTAATTTGTTGTGTCTTGTGTGCTCGTGCTGCGTCCAAACACACACACACACAGAAAAATACACACACAGGAGCATTCAAAAACCGCTCTCCTGTGTCTATCCTGCTGTTCAAAGCCCTCTTCTCAAGGAGCTTGAATTAATGAGCAGCTCAGAGTGTTGCGCTAATCACTTTCTGCTTACCTAGTGCTAAAAACTTCCCTTCGAAGTGATTTTCGTGCTATCAGCACGACGTTCCAATGGCTTTGATTGTTCAGGGAGGAAGAAAAGGAAGGTGCAAGTGTTAACTTTATTTGGAGAAAGGCTATGTGTGATTTTCTCAGATGCGAGATCACAGAGAGAAGATCCTTGAACAACAGAGTCTAATAAAAAGTGTTTTTCTTTAATTAAGTAGTTTCTTTACAGTAGTTCTAAAAAAGTTAAAATAAGCAGAGAAAAGAAAAATATCAGCTAAATATTAAGCCTGTGTGTGTGTGGGCGGGGGGGGGGGGGGGGGGGGGGGGTTGAAGGAAGCTGAATTGATTTGTAAATTGTTTCCTATATGCTCCCTGAAGATATGTTAACCGGGGGGGGAGGAAGAGGAGGAGGAGGAGGAAGAGGAGGAGGAGGAGGAGGAGGAGGAGGGGGGAGGAGGAGGAAGAGGAGGAGGAGGAGGGGGGAGGAGGAGGAAGAGGATGAGGAGGAAGAGGAGGAGGAGGAGGAGGAGGAGAGGAGGAGGAGGAGGAAGAGGAGGAGGAAGAGGATGAGGAGGATGAGGAGGAAGAGGAGGAGGAGGAGGAGGAGGAGGAGGAAGAGGAGGATGAGGAGGAAGAGGAGGAGGAGGAAGAGGAGTATTAATGTTTAAATGTCTAAATCTTACATTTACTATCCTTACAGTCTCTGCTTTATTCTTACCCTAAGATAAAGCAAGTGAACTTGTTGTCGCTCTTTTATGCTAAGCTAAGTGCTCTGCTAAATAAAAATAAAAAGAGATGGCTCCCTTTGAGTCCATAACCCGGCATCTTTTTCCACTCTTTATGCTAAACTAAGCCAAATGCTTCGCTATTTTACCCTAAATACTCGGCAGAGGGCTGTTTCCACATGTTGTTCTATGCTAAAGCTAAGCTAATTTCAATACTAGTATTTCCCCCCCTGAGCTTTAGAGGGGAAGTCTTTAACCCTAGCGAAGGTGTACCTATGGGAGCTGATTTCTTTTTTAACCGCTATGCTAAGGTAAACGTTGACCTTCCGGTCTTTAAGCTAAGCTAGGCTAATCAATTGATGGAACCAGCTTCGCTAAGAAATCACTGCGCCGTCGGTCTTTTCATTTAACTCCTGATATTTATGTTACATGTAGTTTTTCTACAGAAGCGCGCCCAAAACTTGCTCCATATCATCCCTCTAGCTCCAGTCTCTTTGCACCCTTTCATTCAAAGTTCATCTGACCGCTCTACTCCCGACCTTCGAGGTCAATGCATTCTGCCCCTGACCGGAGGGCCTCCAGCAGGCAGCTGTTCGGGCAAATGTAGCGGCTGCATGATTGAGTCATCGTCTCTCCTCGTCTTTGTAATGCTTAAAAGCATCTACACCAAAGGACGCTCAACAAACTACCAGGGCGTGAGAACACTTAAAAGAAGCGTATTCATTTTCATACACAGATCTCGCCGCATGCGTCATCCCCTCTCTTACCCCTGGGTGCAGTTGGCGTGGCACGGGTGACACTCGTTGTTGGCCTTGGCGTACTTGAAGATGAAACTGTTGGCGCCTTGCAACCCGTCGGGGCATTTCTCCACGCAGTTGGGTCCGTCTTTGAAGTGGAGGCATTTTACACACTGGTCCGGGCCCTGAAAGGAGAGGAGAACAAGGAGAGCTGAGATGAGAGGACGGATGGTGGACAAGGGATGAATAAAGACAAGTTGAAGATTGGTGAGGAGGAAAGTTTGAGAAATCGAGAGAGAGGGAAAAAAAACCTGCCAGGACAAAGTACATATAGAGAAAAGGGAATGGGATTAGGCAAGAAGGAGAGAATGGAGATCTAAAAATATGTATGAGACGGGAGAATAGAATTGAGCGGAATCAAATTCAAACCTGCCGAATCACACCAATTTGCCCACTTCCCTACCGCGGCTAATGCAGCTAGCAGAAGCCGCATGAATTCCTCTGAGTGATTCATAATGTGCAGATCAAAATTGCAGGGAGTGTAGTCTGCTGCAGCCTCTGTTTAAGACTGGCAACATGCATAAGGAATCAGGTCATGTCAAAGTACGGCGCATCCAGTGTGATGGAGGAGATGACAAGTGGTAACTGAGCTCGGCTGCAGCTGGATCATGAATAAGTAAGATAGAAAGTAAATGTGTGTGTGTGTGTGTGTGTGTGTACGACGCTGACACGCTTTACGCTTGTTTCTGAAGGAATTAAATCAATGAAAGCGTGATGGAAATGTGCGAACCTTCCATGTGCGTCACTGTGTCTGTTGCTAATAACGAGCGCCCTGACCTGACGGACAGCTCGTCACAGTTTGACACATTCGGCCACACGCCATCAATAAACATTATTCTCACTCGGCGCGTTTGTGCGTATGCATGTGCGCGCGCGCGGGGGGGGGCGAGCGGCGTCGCATACAGATGTCGGGATGCATTCGAGTATGTCCGCCGACGCCGCGTGCATGTGTATCTGTGTGCGAGAGCGCCTGTGGATGATTGACTCTGGTGTTATTTACTACTCAACTGTGACCAGCATCTCAAAGTCAGCAGCCCCTCTGCATCCTTGAGGAGCCTCTCGCTCGCTCTTCATCACTTATTCCCTCTCTCTCTCTCTCTCTCTCTTGCGCCCTCCTCTTCTTCTGTCTCGAGGGGACGGTCATAAAAGGTTACTCATGCGACTGCTGAATTCCACAAAATAAGTCATGCGGCACATTAGGTACAACTTTCTATAATGTAGCACTGCAAATGTATATAAAATAGCCTCCATGTACGGTGGCATGGAAGGCAAACTTTTTCAAACCTCTGACTACCAAATAAAGAAAGAAAGAAGAAGAAGAGATAATAGAAAGTGAAATCCCCGTGCCCATTATTAAGAATCGAGGAATAAATCTCCAAAAACAGGCCACAAATGTTTCTTAAAAAGTCTTATTTGGGCCGTGTTGTTTGAAGTCAATGTTACTCAAAGAGGACAGATTAAATATGTATTTGTTGGGGACTATTTTCTGCTACACATTTGCAGCTAAAGCAAAATGTATTCAACATAGAAGTGTTGAAAAACTACTTGTTAAAAACTTTTTTTTTTTTTTTTAAAGTAGGTTAATAGCCTGCATGGCCCACATGTGGAATATCACTAAATCCTTGTTTTTTTTTCAACACAATCTTGGACCCTATTCCCCCCCCCCCCCCCCCCACATTTTTTGGTGTCAGCAGGACGCAGGAGTTGTTGGTCTACCTCCCTGAGCGCTCGGTTTGTTTGAGTCATTGCATGAGTATCCTTCATCTTGATTCTCAAGGATTGAACTCAGTAACAGAAAAACAAAACTAACCAGTGATACCAGAGGTAGACTACCAATTCCTGTTTGCTGACTGACATTTTTTCTTTTTTCTATGGATTCAGGTTGCTTTGAAGCGAGGGAAGTGGGTAACAACTGTTTCTGGTCTAACCCTAACCCTTCCAAGAAATGGTACATTTGTGTGGCTATGACACATTGATGAAGAAGAGGAACAAAAAAATACTTCTGACATTTTAAAGGAGAAATTCTTCCTTTTTAGAGTTGTGGTTTGATCTCATCGAAGACTCTAAAATTGACTTTACGGGAAGGTCAGAAACTTATCTCATTGTGTATGCGGGCTTGCCAAAAGCATGCTCCAGAAGTAGCCACAGTAGTTTATCAATCCTCCCATTAACCTACCATTCACCTCTGCAAACACAGCACTTTATATCTTCTGAAATCCCGCACGCAGGACCGATAGACTCCCACCAAAAGAAGTTGGAAATCCACTTCAGCAAAGACGAGATATGAGGCTATCTCGCTCAGAAAAATGAGGGGTATTTTTTTTTTTTTTTTTTTTTAATCTAAGCAGAGAAAAGTTTACCTCCATGTACCATTTACGTGAAGAGGAAGTTGAGTCTCCAGTGGCGCCTTACCTGGCCAAGACATGTCATGGCGTTCCCATCCATCTTCTCACACTGCCCATCACACTCCAGGCACACAGATCCATTGGCAAATTCTCGACTATCCCTGAAAGAGATAGGGAAATTGAGATAGAGATGCATGTATTATAGATTTGAAAGCGTAACCATACTGAAATATTGATTAAAAGTCTGCTGCGAGAAGATTTTGAAGTATGCTGTGTGCATACCAGCTCAAGCTGTACATAAGAGCCTTTTGATTTTAAACCAACGTGTTATACAGCATCAGAAAAAGAAAGGTTAAACCTTCATTTACTCGTGTCCGTCTTCACAGTTTCTACTCATGTGGACTGCTGGAGTACCCTCTGGAAGGGGGGGGGGGGGGGGGGCATGCAGGGCAGAGGCTGCCTTAGACTATTTGATCAAGTAAAAGGCTTAGTATGGTCAATATGTTAACAGAATAGGTCCATGAATAATGAACAGCTTTTTAAATCACGGACAAACACGAGGGGGGGATGCGCAGAGGGAGGAGGAAGTACAAGGAGAGACGGTCGGAGTGAATAAGAAAAGGCATGGATGGCAGGAGAGGACAAGGAGTGGAAGTCTGATGAGGACTGCAAGAAGGGGGAGTCAAGATAGGAAGGTCTTAAGACAGGCTGTGACTCATACAGGCTGTCAAGGTAACATCTGTTTCTTCTATCCAAACACTTTTTTAACGGGGTCGACATGAACCCCAGTGACCGAGGTCAAAGTCCCATGTAGTTTGACACCAAGCGGGTTATTTCCTCCTTCTTCTCCACTCACGAAGAGAAGTTCCTCTGAGCATAGAGGAACTTAGATGAGCCCAAGTGCGTCTTTGCCGACGGCCATTTTGGTATTTGAGAACTTGGGAATGAGGACAAACTGGCCGGTCGGAGCAATATACGTAGTTTGTGGTGCTTTTGTTTCCCAACTTGGACTTCTAAAGGAGTAAACAACACAGCTCAATATTGGGTTTATGCAACGCAATTACGCTGTCAGGAGCTTCACGGTGCCTCAGGCCATACTGTTGAACCCTGACGTTTGTGTTTGTGTATGTGCAAGCCTCCGATCTATAAAACGTCTCCCTTTGTTTGTGTCCGAATCAGGGCATTATCTTCCATTTTTGAAGTCCGACGGCTCTGGCAACCGGAGGACGGCCGCTGTCAATAACAACCGCGGCCGATCAAAAACACTTTCCACATCAGAGGGATCAATCAGCCGGTGGAGGACAGACGTCCTCAGAGGAGGATTCACCCAGTTACAAAAACAGGCCCTTTCTCACACTGCTGAGATAATCAGAGCGACTCCCCCCTGTGTGTTTTGTTTGTATTTGCATGTGATGCTGCGAGAGCAGAATGAATTCATGAAGAGTTTCTTCCTTTTCAGCTGTTTTTATGTGATCTTACACTCAGAAAATTGGGATCTCCTGCGGGTATGTGTGTTTTGTGCATTTTTATGTGGTGAATTTGAGATGAAACCCTTTAAGACTTGGGGGTTCTAAAAGCTACAAATAGCAAAAGAGACGTTTTGACACTTGCGTTTTTCGACTGTATCACATTAAAGGCCAATAAAAGCTTTGATGGAATCCTGGATTTCCTTTTTGCTGAGCCCTAGTTTTATGTCATATTTCAAATGGCTCTCTGGGTTCGGCTTTACAATCCAAACCTACAGTATCACATAGTGTCCTTTTATTAATAATGTTTTTGCTGGACTCAAAGGAGACTCCCCTTGCTCCCTTTACATTTCTCCCTCGTCTTTCTTTCCCTTGTTCCAAAATAAATTAGATTTCTCTCCTGGAATCTCTGTCCAGGGGAATCCTTTAGAAAGTGGTCCAGGCGGTGGAGAGATATCTCTTTTGTTGGTTGAGGGGGGAAAAAAAGAGAGATACATGGAGGAGAATGGGCGAGAGACAAAGACCTCGGCAGCGGTTCTCCCCAGGGTCATTTCTATTCCGTCAAAGCCGTTCCTCCTGATTGGCCCCCTTCACGGCTGGAAGTGTGCGCCAAGGCCCCATAGGGGGATGGCCTGATGGGGGATTAGCCCTGTTTTAGCAGGAATTTAAGCAGGACTGTGGCCACCATTCAGACCTCCAAACCTCAAGCAAACCAGAGCATGGCCAACCCACTGGAGCAACTTTTTTAATTAAACACTTTCAACGTCTCCCTAATCCGCCTCCTCCCTCCTCCCACAAACCCCAGTGGACGCCATCTCAGACATTTTCTTTTCCCCTCTTGACTCCTTTGCTCCTCCTTTGTTTTATTCAAAAGACGTACGAGCTGGAGGGAATTAGTGCCTTTCCTCATTAACAATGGAGACGTATAACGAGGGCAAGCTCGCAAATCTTAAGGTTGAAAAATCACCATCCTGAAAACATATTTAATGAGCTAACTCTTCATTCCGCAGGGAAGTCCAGTAGGATGAAGTCAGAACAGAGGAGTTTATCGAGTCGGTCCATGCTGTGTTCAGTAAAAACCCTCATACCAAAGATCAGACCAAAGGTTTTGAAAGCAGTCATTCATTAGACTGGAAGAATTCTTCCAGATTTAAAAACTGGTCGTAAATGTCGAGCTGTCTATTGGTGTGAAACATACTTTAAAAGAAGTTGAGGGATTGTAGTGCAAATGCATTTCAGTATGGACTAAGATGTACAAGATGCTACTTGCTTTTTACTTCAGAAAGCATAGAGTAGTAGTCGTTGGGGGGAAAGTGCAGGTTATCCAAGGTTTCCATCTCACTTTATCTGCCAAAGGTTTTGGAAGGACTGGCACTTGGCAGGGGGTGACTTCTTACAACCTGGGAAACCTTTAGGTTATCAATGTTTTGATGCCTCAGTTCAAGAGAGAGAATCACAAAGCAAGAAGAGAACTGTTGAATATTCCTTACAATGCATCAAAGTGACTGGCTGTATTTACAGTATGGGAAACAAGTGTGCTTCAGCAGCTCCCTGCCACGCGCCTCTTCCTCACCAGTCTTCTTCAAAGCCTTGGCTGTGAGCTGTTTTTCCGGGCAACTTCAAAGCCTCCCTCCTACAAACGGTTGCCGGGAAAGGACCGGCAACAAGTCAACATGACCGTGGGTTGCTCGCGCTCGTACACCCATCCCTCTTGCACACATACGTGCATGCTCTCTTCTTCTCCCCCCTCAGGGAAACACTAGCCTGACATCACTGCTCGCGAGGAAGTCATATTTATCTTGTGGCAGACGCTGCCAGCGCAGTCTTATTTTAGAAGGATGCTTTCAAGTGTTCGGATTCACAACATCTCCTCGTTCATTCAAGAGAAGCAACAAAAGGCTGGAAACTACATCTACAAAGGAGGGTTGGCTCCCCAGGTGAGTTGGCAGTGATCTGTTTGATGTGCCTCTTGGAAGCATAAAGCAATGACCTGAATGCAATTATTCACACTGAAAACAGAACATCAGTGGATTGTGAGGACACTCTAAGGGGCCTTTGTCGTAAATGTCAGTCATTTCCCAGCTTGGAGCCGAAAACAATCAGGTCTGTCAGCTCAAATGGGCAATTTGTAATAAGATATAACCCTTCCACAATGTATTCAAATTGAATTTGGACAATGGTTGTAACAAGCAGCCAAATGTTCCTTTAACTGTCCACTTTAAGTGGTGTAAATTACCTTATTGGTTCATCTCATTACTTTCCTGCCAATCGGCAATTAGACTCTCCTCCTCCAGAGCCCTGGAGTGTTTCATTCTCATGCATCAAAGCTGTTTAAATTGATTGTATTTCATCTGCTTGACATGTATGGCTGTTTTCAGGGGAATTAATGTAGTCCACCGAAACCTTGATGAGCTGGCATTTAGGAAGCAGCTCATTCCAGGGTCAGTTTTAAAGATATATGTCGGATCAGCTCGGCGTGTACACACATTCTTGCCAAGAGTGCATCGAGAGAATTGTGTGTTCTCACCCATCAAAGAGGTTGCAGGCCTCGACGCAGGTTGGGCCTCGTCTGAAATAACGACAGGAAAGACACTGGTCGGGCCCCGGACCCCAGCACCCGTCGTCCGAACACATGCGATCACATATCATTCGCTGTTGGGCTGCAAAGAGAAAGACGTTGAAATAGATTAATAGTGGCCATTATCTGGAATTAATTCACACCATTTAGCCAATCAGGATCAAGAACTCAGCCAAACCATGACATACTAGCGTTGTCTTTGCTATGGTATTCAAGGATTGTAAGCACGTGTTAGTGTGTCACTGCTAGTCTAATTCCAACCTGGGTGATTAGTGTTGACGTGTTGTGTGCGTCTCTCAGTGAGTGTGTGTGTTGTTCTAGCCGGCGGCCGTCCAGCTGTGGGATTAAACATTGGTATTCCCCACACCTCCATCATTAAAAACCGCCCCAAACAGAACCTTAAGGCCCCTTTTATTTTCAAGTCAAACCACAAAAATCGATGCTGCTCAAAGGACTTGGTGTCTCCTCCATCCTGTGAGTGACACCCACGTCCCCGGGAGTGTCGCCCGGCAGGGGCTGAGCCCTTTGTCAACAACTGAACAGTCAATGGTAGACAGGGGGGGATGAGTCTAATGAAGAGGCCAGTGTATGGCCCTATCAATCGATGTCTTACACACACACTACACTCATTAACTGGCAAATGATATCAACCGCAGGCTGGCAGGGACAAGAAAAACTACAGTGGACCATGTCTTTGTTTAACAGAAATCTTTGTCAAATATGGAAAACAAAGAAAATGCAATCATTGCCCAAAACCTACGAATGTTTATTCTCGTATCATACTTTCCCCTTTTTTACAAGATGAAAGTCTTTGTGTATCTTTAGGATTGACCAAAATGATAAAATCATTAAAAATACATAATCAATATGACAGTTTAATGTACATATTTGATCTGCCATGAAATGTGTTCATGTGATCTGCAAAAATGTCTTAATCTAGCACCCTGAGATTGATTTATCTTTTCCAACATACTCGGTGAAATTGGAGCATTTCCCACATTCAACTAGTTGATGCTGAGGAAACCTTGCTCTATCATTTCGGTATTATACTTATAGTGTGTGATGTCTTCCTAGCTCTGAGATCCGAGTCCCAAGGTAAATGGAACACACCTTTATTCCACCCCCTTCCTTTTATAGGTATGAATTTTTTTTTAACAGATTCTCTTGGCCTTAATAACTTGCCATAAAACATGGTGGTTACCTTCTCTCCATCTTACAGTTGATGTGTATACTGTGTGACTACTTCCTTGTCCCAGGGGCCTCACATTTCCACCATCTGCAGCCAAAGCCACATGTGGCATCTGTTCGATCAGGTGTTTACTCTCCCCGTGGCCTGCAGTGAGCTTAAATCCACCTCTATGCTTGATATGTTAAGCACTGTGCTCGCAGGGAGCTGAATACAGGCTTTCATGGCCAATGAGTGAGAGTGACACAGTTGCCTTGGAAACGGGCAGGGTAATGTATGAGGCACAGGGTGGAGTCAGATTTGCAGAGGCATGAGCGGGGTCTAACTTTGGAATTAATTAGAGGTCTAAGAGGAAAGAAAAAAGGGAACAGCAGAGTTTGTTGGAGTTTGGTTACTGTTACTACATATACTCTTATATGTAGAGATACAGTGAAGAGTATATGTCCGCGTATAATCTTTAAAAGAAGATTAACTCTATTGATCCCCCATTGGGGAAAATGAGTAATCTTGTATCTACAAGTCAATATATCATTATTAAAGTCTAATTCTAAATGCCTCAAATTAGAAACAATGACACTATTTTAGCTTATATCCAAAACCTATTTTTGATTTGAGGAATTGCTTTGATTAAGTGATCTTGTTTTGTTTTTTTACAGACGCTCACGAGATTTCCAGTTTGTTTCAACTCAATATGTGCAAATGCTGTCAGATTTCTGGGCTTTACTTACAATAAAGCATTATCGGTATCGAAAGTCAGTTGATTATTTGATTTTATGATGTAGAAAGGATGAGTCCATTTTTCCACTGAAATGGTGCATCATTCAAATAAATGCGACTACATAATTCCTTGGAGTCACAAAATAAACCACTTTGACATCTGTATAAAAAAGGGTTCCAGTTCAATCATTGCATACACATGCAGAGATGAAGTCATATTGAAAGTACAGATGACAGAAAAATGCCCCTTTGACAACCTCTGTATCCCATCCGTGGTTTAACTGTGAATCTATTTAACAATATTTGCAGGAAAACATCAAATAATGAAACTATTTGTATTCTTATATTCAAATCTAAACTTGTTTCTGAGTGTAAAACACCAATATGATAGGACGTTAGCCTAAAAGCCAGCCTCATTAGTTAGCTAGCATTAGCATTGCTACGTTAAATTCCACCCAATGTACTGCCTCCGATCCTGCTTCATTGGAAAATACTTCATGATACTGATTTTTCTCTTAATATTCGATTCTTTCCTTTTAAATGTGCTGCACATGGGGATGAAATTAGCAGATTTGACTGCGAATACAACTACTCACTACATTCTTTTGGATCTTGGTTGTGGCCGATGAGGACCATCTGGCTCGTGGTCCTGAAGAGGGACGTCCAGTTGACTGTGTTGTAGAAGCACAGGCGGCTGTTGTTGAAGATGTACACGTTTCCGGCGCTGATCTCGTCCAAAGACTGGAACTGAAGCGAGGAGATCCAAAGCTGCTTCAGGATTAGCAGAGAAATGCCACTTCCACTGTGGCAGTCAAAAGGAAGATAGAGAAATGTGTTGAAATTTCAAAGATAGAGAGGATGAATGTGAAAGTTTTTAAAGGAAGGAACTTCAGAAGAGAATATCGCAAAAATCAGGCATAGAGAGAGACGATGATGACAGCAGAGAAAAATAAGAGCATGGCAGGTTAAAGACAAAATTAATAGATGTAGGACTATAATCACAGAGGGGACAGAAATATAGCACAAAGAGAGATTTGAGGAGGATGCAGAAGGATGCAGCTCTGAGCACAAAATTGCTGAGCTGCTGAAAACAAAATCAAGGCCAGATCTCCTTTGACTCTGCCGACGCTACGCCTCGGATCTGCCACTTGCAAGCTAACACAAAACCTGTTATCAACACAGGGCTAATCAAAGCTGCGTCACTAGCGACACATCAAAGGCCCTCTCTGCAGAGCAACACAGGCCGGGCTGCTCATTAGCTCCCACAGTAGCCATTCAAACACAGGAATACAGCAAGAAACAGAAAGAACAGGTTGTGACAGTACAGGGATTTTAAACTTTGATATGATTCTTGTAAACATTTAACAATATTGATACTTTTTTCAATACCACGGCAATAAAAATTGAAATCCTAAGAACCCAGTATTCCATATTTTCTCCAAACTTATTGCAAAATTGAACAAATTGCTTTCAAAAACCTAGGCACTGTCTAAACTGAGACAGTGTGCAGGAATTTGATACAATTTTTAATGGAATTAGTCCTCTCCTACGCACCTTTCTGATGAAATAGAGTTAGTTTTTTACAGTTTTGGTACTTTTTATACTACTCATAACTAAAATAACAAGGATAGTATCGTTTTAAAACACATGGTATTGAAAAAGTATCCAAGTTAACAACCTTAATTTGAAGAAAGACAGCTTCAAATGAAAGGGTGTCATCTGCATATCGGCGATCTCAATCTTTCTTTTCCTACATTTTCTGCATCAGATTCTATATTTTTATATTGATACAGATTACAGTATTACATACCTGTAAAGAGTTCTACCTCCAATAGTAGCCAAGTTTGAAAACACACTCAGGTCTGTCATGTTTTCAGGCCAAGACTGGATGTTAAGGTAACCTTAAAGATGTATCAGATGAAACACAAAGTTCAAGGAAATTAATACACTTATTATTACCTTGAATAACATATGTTAAAGTACATTTTTCAGAAACAATGGTGAGAATGAGATAGAGGAAAGTGAAAAATTAATCTAGGATACATTTGATAAAGGGTCATAAGGAGCCAGTGGAATAAAAAGAATCATTTGGTCCCATTCATTCAAATTAAAAACGCAGTGCAAATGCTGCTCATTGAAGTTCAGCGCTTCTCATGAAGTCCAAGCAAGAACCCATTCCTGGGAAGAAATGTGCTCGGAGAAGACAATATACGCTAATTAAAAGGCTGGATTTAATATTCTGTACAATCTGTCCACTTGCACTTGCCTTTAATGACTGATCATATCAAATCAGGATCTGTGGAAATGACATTAAAGGGGTAGAGTAGGAAATGGCTGGGATAGAACGGCCATTGCTCTTCCTTATTGCTCGGGTTTTCATTATGAAAATGCAGTTTCACTCCATTAGCTGTTTGGCTCAACTGCAAGTCGCAGTTTAATATGACAAAAGGGCTTGTATACAAGGTATTGCTCATCCCTTAGGGGCTCTAATAGTTAATGAATAAATACACTCACGAAGCAACGTCTACTGTAAGCACGTATAACTATGAGACATACACACACAACTGCATAATATCCACCATAGCACATTTTAGAGTTCACTAGCGAAAAAAGCAGCTTTCCACTTTCCTTTTAAAAGCATTTTTTACTGCCTCTGAGGCCACATAATCCACTCACACTCACACCACGTAATAATATTGTTTTGTCCACTCAATTTTTCCAAGGTGACTCCAGTGAGGCAGTCTCACCTGTGATCTCCTTCACAGTGCGGAACACGTTAAGAAGCTCAGGGTCCAAAGGCCCAATACCATGATACTTGTCCCTGCAGAAAATAAACACAAAGCAGACACGCAGAATAAGGGTAGCTCTAGTGTATATGAATTTACTGAACAGTTCTGGAGGTACAAACCATGTGGACCTGAAGGCACCATTTAGCAAATATATTCCTCATAACACAGTCTGAACATGGTGTTGTTCATAATGAAATAACCTTCTTTTTGGCACTTTGACAGTGCTTTCTGATTGAATAAAGCACATTGTTCATTGAGTGGGCTCATTGACCTTCCCAAGCCAGACCCAATGGGGATATAAATGAAGATCTGTTTGTAATTATGCTGTCCTCTCTTAGTTCCAGTAGCTGTATTTTATACTGTATGTTTCCCAATGGTTTACCTGTGGTGTCTTCTCCAACATCTTCACAGGATCTATCATTTATCATTCTATTCATCATGTGAATTAGCAGATGAGCAGCTTACATTAGCATTTTAAATCTTAAGAAGCATATTTAGTCATGTAAGTTGGTGGAGAACAAAGCAGAGCATTAAGCAGTTCGAATAATGGACTTCATCTGATGCGCACAGACACTACACCCAATTCATGCCAATGTTTCTCTCCATTAAATGTGTAAATAGGAAACTTTTTGATAACATATTCAGTTTGGCCTTATAGTACCTAATTCCAATTTATGAATAACCTCGACATCAACCCAAACCCAACATTTCTGACAAACAAATGACCATATCGGTTTGTACTTGGATTCTATCCAACCATTATTTGGACACTTGAGAGTTCATATCTTTACATTTTAGGCGGATAACTACTCAATCATGAACCGGTCTGTAACTTGAGCTAATCCAAGCTAACCACCATCAAACTTATTTACAAAGAAATCAGGTGACAATGAGTTTGTTTAGCATACAGTTAAATGTAAAAAAATAATAATATCTAAAAGCATTGCTGGTGAGGTTACAATCTGTCACTTACCCATTAATTCCAGTGATGAGAAAGACGAGGTTCCCATTGATTTTGGTGCAGTTGACAAATTTATCAATGTTGCTGGCATCCACCGTTTGAGCTGTCTGCAGGCTGCCTGTTCCTATTCCATCGCACACTGATGAAACAAATGCAAACACATTATCATGTGTTATTAAAAAATAATTAACTTTTAAGTTGCTTTGGGATTAGCAAATTAACTTCTGTAGGGTATGTCCTTATATAGCCTTGTGTTACTATTAGCTATTTGTCACCTTAATTCTTAATACTGTTTTATGAAACTATAGCCATGCTTTGGTGCATAAGCAAGGCCATGGCCCCTTTGCATGCATTGGAAGTCTTTTGATGAAATCATGGGCCAATCCACAGCCAATTCCTCCCTATAATGAATTCATTACATCTGCATTAATTACACTTGCGCTCTCGGGTGAGCCAAGTATTCCTGACACAGGCAGAGGGGATGATGAATAAGGGTTGCATTAAGTGGTGTAACCAGTTTTTGATAGTGATTTATACCAGCCAATTCCATATCTGAAATGTTAATTTGTTATCATTTCCCACAGTTCCTTGGGCTATCCCTCATTAACCCTTCCCTGCTGCGTGACGATGTAATCAAGAGATTAGCCAATCGATGGCTGCCGCAGCCCGTACATGGGGCCTGGAGGAAAACACCATTGTCCTCCCCTCCAAAAGAGAGAAGGCATTTACCTTTTGTTGGAACAATATGATGAAAGGGCTAATCCTCTGTATTGAACTGGGGTAATGCCGTTTAAATTCACATTAGACGTTGTAAGTATTTAGCTGACACTGTGGCACAAAATGAGTTGTAATTACTGAGCAGGTAGGAGCTGCTTCTTGCTGTGGGACTATTTTATGTTAATTATCAAGTCAACTGATGATGTGGGGATCAAACATTTGACCCTTATTTCTGCCATTATGTTATGAGAATAGAGTTAGTATTCAAAGTAGTTACATAAGAAAAGTTACCATTAGGTTGCATTAAGCTCCTTTGAGAAACTTCCCATTTATGTCAATTGTGACGCCCCCTGTGGGAAAAAATGGTACTCCTGATCTCTTACACAACTAAACAAGATACTCACTCAGTGGAAAAAAACCTGATTCATTTTACAACTTTGACTTCTACCCCCAGGCAGCAGTTTCAGACCATAACAAAACTATTAGAAATAGTCAATCTTCATGCTTGCTGTTATAGGTCATAAAGAGGCATCGATATTATTTTCAGGCTGTTTCATAACTCTCTAAAAACTCCTCACAAGAGCTTTAAATAATGAATGCATGCATAAGTCCACTATGTAGCTTATTCTCGGATGAGGATTTTGGTTTAGAAGCTCTGTTTCATTGCCTGAAATTAAACAGTTGTTTATATTTTGGGGGGTTCTTCGTAATATATAAACCAGCTATGAATATGTTTGTTTCAATATAAAAAGCTTAGCTGGCTGCCATAGAAAATAAATTACTTCCCCTGTGAAGCTTTCAGAGTTATTCATGTGGGCTAGTGTTGATCCAGTATCATCACTGCTGGCATGAAGCCATTAGACTCAAATGGTTTTACTGCACAAGCTCTTGTACAGACAGTAAAGGCATAACACTAAGCAAAAACTAACAGAGAGAACTTCCACATCATACACTGAAAAGTGTTGTTTTCTACTTAACGCATCTAACCCTTTGTTCTCTGTGTTACATCCTGCTGACATTGCACCCAGTGTGTCGGGATGGGGTGTTACAGTCGGTCTGTTGTCACTTTATTTCAAATTCCGACAATCTCACAAGGAGACCGTCACCAGTTATGAGCGATGCAGGCTCTCTCTGGGCCAATGGGCAATAAAATACATCATCGCTCCTAGTTTCATCAAAAGCGGACCAGTGGTGGCAGTTAAGGCTCACTCAAAGTGTCAAACTTTGACACGTACTTTTAGTGCAAGCATCACACCAAACAATGGGATGATGCTTACACATTGGTGCTTTACTTTTTAAAGTTTTATCAAAATCAATAGTGGTGGAGATATGAAAGTACCATTAGTTACTTTTCCCCCCGGTATGTGTTTCACGAGTGAAACTGCACAGAATGATGTTTTTAATCAGTTAAGTAAAGGGCCGGTAGTCAGATTAAAGTAAGACCCAATCAAATTTTTGGAAGGTCAATCCCTGATTCAAATAGTCCTACTGTCATGACCACTGACAGCTGTTTCCCCTGATTGGAGAATGAGGCTTTGTCGTATACTGTCTGCTGGCTCAATCCATGAAAAAAGAAAATGAAAACAGCCCCCCTCCCCCCAAAACATGACAGCAGGTTTTGATAAAAAAATAACTCTTCTGTCAGTTTTTGGATTCAAGTAATCACTACTCCAGTTTTCACTATAAAAAAACTTTGACACATCAGATATATATTTAAATAAAATGTAGTACATTAGCTGCCTTTCCACTGCAGGAACTATCTCCAGGGACTAGGAACTTTTGGGGTCACAACACATTGCACCAAGGGTATAAACAAAGTCCCAGGAACCTTAATATACCCAACAATAGTTCCCTACTCTGGGAGTATTACTTCCCCAGAGTACTGGGACTTTAGGTTGGGCTTACATGTGTGGCTGTTTCACATGTCAACCTCAGTGGAAATGAAAACAAAATGGGCAGGAGGAACCTTTAGGTCTCTTGGAAAGAATATTCAAATCTAACGTGTTGTTGGCTATATACCTAACCAAGCAGCCTACCGATATGTCATGTTTGATTGATTGAAGAATGAAGAGGCATTTTGGTTTACAACTGGTTATAACACTCATTGGAAATTGAAAATGAACTGCATAGTTCCACTTCTATTTGCTTTTGCCAACTGGTCTGTTACTTCAAGGCTATTAAACCCTAGTTTGCACAAGTCAACTTAGTTTTGAAACTTTTCCACACACATGCTGAAAAAATGGAAAATTAAACCCTGAAACCCTAAAAATGATTAAAACAGCAAGGTCTAACATGCAGTCCATTTTCTTTTTAGAAATAGACATATACCTGTGGTATATTTTATCCTGTAGTTTACCTTTAGGGCAGATGTCAGTGCAGGGGATGCACATTTTGATGCGATTCTCCTCCACCTCCATCTTGTTGCTGGGACATGCTCTGACGCAGGAGCTGTGGTCCACCACAAAGTTATCTGACGGTAACACAAAAAGAGAATGCTGTTTATTGGTACGAGTTAGTTTTAGAATATACAATCACAGTGTGGCATTCTGTCTTGGAACAATTTCCTGGAAAGAGCACTCTAATTGCGAGAAATTGATTGTATTTTAATCACATTTGTATAATGATGAAAACTAATGGTCTAAGGCTATATTGCTCTGCAAAAGAAATGAATCAAATTAGTACTTGGTGGTGGCGGTGGTAAAGTGCGACTGGTGTGTGCTTATTTGATGATCAGTGAAACTTGAATATGCAATCTGTTTTCGGAGATTGACTTTCAATGCACGTTCGCTCATTTACGAGTGCACTCTGACTTCATATCACTGTGAAAGCGAGAACTCGGATGTACTTCCTTTTCAGCTGCCAGAAGTTTAAACAGATGGCGTTGCAATGACTTCATTGAGATGCACAATTTATTTATGTTCGAGTAATTTATCCTGACTTCAAATAATTGTCTGGAATCCTATTTCATGCTACATGGAAGAAAAATGGTTCTCTCAGTTGCACTAGTTCAAACCTATTGTTTAACCGGTTTAAACCTATTAGGCCATTCTTCATGCCTCCCCTGCATAAGTTGGTTCCCCGGATTGGCCACCCCAGTCAAAACAGTCTGGACACACCCCTGGCAGCATTATCTTCAAGTTACAATACTGGAAACTGATTAGATACACTTAAAGCGGATCATTTATTGACTTACGAGGGCATTTCTTGACACAAAAGGCTCCATAGGTGTACTTGGCTCTTGGGTTGTGCTCCAGCTGAAAAGATGTGGGGTTGTAGACGAATGGCTGGGGGCACTGGGTCACACATGCTCCACTGTCGTTGAAATTGGTGCAAGCCTGTGGAGAGCACATGAGCACAGTCAGCTAAAGGTGGAGGATACAGGCAGACTTCCTATGCGAGGTAAATGGAGGGAAACATGGAGGGTATTAGTCACTCTATATGAAAGAGTATTACAGCAGCATTTCATTTTTACGTCTGAGTGCGACATGCGTATCATACAGCCGCACCTTGCCTCTCAGAACGCCAAATGGGAGAAAAATTGGAGCCATTGATCCACAGCCACGATGTAAATGCTGAAATGTTGTCCCATAAACCTCTTAAGTGTTTTGTTGTCTGTGGCCACAGGCTGTAATTGAATTGGATGAGCCTTTCTATGAATTACAACTACAATATCACCCCCGTCATTGTGCATGCGTATCCTTGTCTAGAGCATGCGGAATAAGAAGAACTTGGGATGATAAACGGGATACTAATTGGAACACTGAATCACCAATTTGTTCTTTGAAGAGCCAACGCTGCGTCAGACTTTTACTGCCCCGTAAAATGACAAACAATTTATCAGTCGGTAAACAACGTGGATCATATTCCGGGCGCGGAGGATGACGAACAGATGTTGTAGAAAAAAGACACACTGGGTGGAGGATGATAAGTGGGACGAGGTTTGGGAGTTGGGACTTCTTTTTAGGGGCTTTGGATGAAGCGGGAAGTGAGAGAAAAACAGAGAGTATCGAAAAAGACGGAAGGAGTGATGAAGAGGGCGACAGCCTTTGTGTATATGTCGGTGTGCAATGTGACATACGAAGCAGTCCGTGTCCTTGGGGCCCGAGCAGCCGCCGGCGCACTCGCGGTGGCAGCAGTCGCTGACGTAAGGCCCGAAGCATCGCCCGTCACACTGCTCTGCACACACCGTCTTTGTCACTGCCCAGGAAGAGGGAAAGAGAGAATTTTAAAGGTCTGACACACTCATTCGCACTCATAAGAAGAGACAATACCACCACCCTCAGCGTTCCTCCCGCGGCATGGTTTGCACGCAAACATCGTCTGGTATGGAACTCAGGCAGAAACAAATGAGGGGCTTGGGCAACCTAAAGGTCAGTCGAGAGGGTTCGTGACCACAAGGTCGCTTGCTTGAATGCCCAGATGGACCTTAAAAATCACAGAGCACTGTGTTTTCTCTCAGCGACTGCTCTGGAGGTGCCCTTGAACGAGCTCTTATCCTACAGCTTGAGCTCAGTTTCATGAAAATTGCTGTTGCACTTGTTGTCTCGCACCCACCAATCTGAAGTTGGCTGTTGAACAAGTGAGCTCAACTGGTTTTCTCCCCAGAGAAAAAATTGCAGTAAACATCACTGATATCTGCACTTTTACAACGTGTGTTTTCCACCAAGTGGACTACTCGTCTAGACACACCTTCCAACTGTGCTGATAACTCCCAAGAGGCTGGCTTTCCTCGTTGCTTTGCCAACTCTGGTGGTATCTAGGGAAATATCCCCTTCATTTTATTGCAACACAGCTGTATTATTAACCTAGCAATAACACTTGGATTGTATCTGGCACCTACTGCATCGAAGTTGCTCCACTACTTGTGCTAAAGAAGGGGTTGGTACATTAGGAGACATACCAGCCAGTGAGCCAGCAGGAGCTTGAAGATGAGGCATTAAAAACTGCTGTGCTCACTCTCTGCTGTGTTGGGAGCATAATGATGCAGTAGTGAAAAATACAACAAGGCCCAGTAGTCTATTAGTCAGTGAAAAACAGGCCAGTTACTCTCTGGATCTGTTAGACATGAATAGAACGGCTACAACTGCAATTACACAAAGAACTGTTTAGTTAACTACCCCTCTTCCTCTTTTGTCTTCCTTAAGTTTTTCCAAGAACTTCATATTTTTATCTATTCATGGTTTTTACATCTCAGTAAAATCAGAAGAAAACACAGCACAAGGTCTAATCCCCTCATACATTCTATGTCATGTGTTTTTTTTTTTTCTTCAGAAAGTGATTTCTACAGACTGATAGAAGCCTCATATGTGTGTGTTAAGTTCATGACTAGTGAAGAAATATTTAGCTTAGCTTAGCGACATGACTAAAAAACAAAGGGACTAACTGGCTATGGCCAACGATTTTAACAAAGCTCACTAAGCAGGAGTTTTTCAAAAAGATTGATATCAAGCTCGTGTCTGTATGCTTTAGGTTGGCTTTTGAGGTTGAGTTAAGGGATGTTTAGCTTAGCTTAGCATAATGACTGAAAGCAGGGGGAATTTGCAACAATTGGTATTTTTATATTTTTAAATAACGCTTACCAAAAGCAGTAACACTCACAAGTTAACATGCTCAATCTGATATATACTTCTAATAGTTATTCAAGCTTAGCTAGGCTAGACATTTCACTCCCTGGCACCTGCTTTCTAATAAATGTTCAAACATGAGAGGGGTTCTAATCTTCTCATCTTTCCCCTGGCAGCAAAGTGAGCACGACTTATACCCCCCAAATGTCAGATGATATCGCTTGTTCGGTATCTTTAATACCCTATTAGTTACACTTAACTGTGCATGAGTGTGTCGGCATACTCACAGGTTTGACACTGGTCTTCCTGATGGCCCCAGCAGCGTCCGTTGCATGAGCGATGACAGCGCCGGCCTGCAGAACAGATCATTGGCACTGTGCATGAGACAACTTCTCTGAAAAACTTCTGATGGAGTTTAGAGAAATAAAAGCCCCCCCCCTCTAGTGCACTAATTGCCTAATTGTTCCCTCGCGCATCCCCTTGCAACTTCTCTGACTAGTGACAGTGACACATCTGTCGAATCTCCTCCGCTCATCTGACAACACACCCAGAGTCGCCGCGGCTACTTGTGGCTTGTTGTGAACATAACCATGAAAGACAGGCTGCTACTCCCTTCCGTCAAGCGCTCGCACAGGCAAAGTGGGACCTGACAGAGCGCTCACAACCTTCATCTGCCAGTGGCCCATCATCTAGGCTTAATTGACTACGGGTTAATTACAGAGTAATGGAACAGTGCAGCAGATTGTCACCCGGCCCCTTCAACCACTCCCACTGTGGGGTTGTTAATGTTAAATACTAACTACGCCTTGGCAAAGGGCCTCAATTTGGCAACCTCCACTCCCACACACTCGCTTGTCATTTTTTGGCCCACCTCTTCTGTTTTTCTTTGTTGCTTTTCATCCTCCTCCACTGCCATCAGTTGCATGTAAACAACAAAGCAGCACATATTTGACTAAAAAGCGTCTTTTTTTTTTAGCCAAACCAACTTTGCATGATGTTTGACCCCTTGCTAAGAAAATGAGTCAAGCTTATGAATAATTTGCCTTGCTCTCGCTGTAGGAAAAGATTGGTCATATTGCCTTTTCATCACAGAAACTTTCAACACTTCACCCCGATCTTTTATGTCTTTGCTCGCAGTTTGGCGCCTCAGATGTCCCTATTGTTCACCCTGACGTGTTTTGATACTGAGGGTCTTCAGAAACTTCTGCGCCTCTCTAAAAATGAGCAATAGACTCATCCAAAGATCTGCAGAAAAGTTTGGAGAGAGCCTGTCTTGAGCAGCCAGTTCTTCTGACACAGAATGTCCGCTGGATAGCGACGCCTGTTATGTCCAAAGCAGAGGGAACTGAGGGACTGCCGCGACCACAGAGGAGGGGGACGCAGGGGGGAAGTGGGCAGCTTCAAACCAGCTGTCAGCTTCACTGAGATTTAAAAAGAGCACAGCGGACAGCAGCTCCACAGGCCTCGCTGCAGAGCCGCTACCATACCACTACAATAGAAAGGTTCACACGCTGATCTAACACTATGTGATTTCGCTTCCAAATGACCGCCAGGCAAACAGAGTGAATAAAAAGGGATCGGGCATGACTGCTACTGGTGGGGTGTGTGTGTGTTTGTGTGTGAGTGTGTGTGTCTACAGTGCATTGGCATGTGGTTTGCCGTCACATTTCGGAGAAAGGCTAAGAAAAAGTTTGATTTTCATCCAAAGATACTGGTCCCACTGGTTTTCATCCATACTCACATCCCAGGTTGCTGTTGTTGGATGGTACCACCAGCAGCTGCGCCTGGGGGTTCTTGATAATGTCACGCCAATGGATGTTGTCCGCGTGGCACAGGAATTTGTTCTCTTCAACATAAACCCCTCCATTCAGTATCTCTGGGGGGGAAAAAAAAAAAGGACAGGGACAGAAAGAAATGAGCACATAGCCATGGACAGATAGCACATGTACATGATGGCAGAAAATCAATACTTCAAGGTTGAATCCAATCCTTTTTGTCTCAAAGTACCGTGCTGCATAAGGTGTTCCCTGAAGTGCATCTGAGTATGAAGATAAATGCTATTGACAAATGCACACGGTAATTCAATGCCAGGTCCAAAGGCAATGAGGTTTCATGAGGAAGTACCCCAGAAAAAAATGTAAGTAAATGGATTTTACCAAGAAGACAAACAACCTTGCTTTTGGAGGAACTCTTAAATGTATGTCAGTATAAACTTCATAATTTAACATTAAGGGTAATATAGCTTTGGAGAGTGAGCTAACTGTCACTGGAGGACATCAGATACTTGTTCAAACTTTAAGTAGAGGGATACTGTTCATAACTTAAGTGTTTTTTAAATAGAGGTTGGTGTAAAATCTCATACAGGGAATCCTGCTTAGCGTTAGAGCAAACGGGGGAACAGCAGCATTAACATCTGGCATCTTATTGGGTTCTATTTGTGTGTTAAATTTTGTATTATTCCATTATTATCTTTAAGGGCTAAAACGGACTCAGAGAAAATAAGGCATGGCAGCTCTCTTGACCTACGCTATCAAAACGAGAGCAGACAAATCAAAGACAAAGGCAGGCCTCTCATGCGGCATTAGCTTAATAGCGAAAATATGTTTCTTTTCAAGGACCAGTGCCCTTAACAGATGCCCGCGCGAGGAGTATGATAATAAATTCTAATCCCTCTCCCTGTTACTAATCTGGGTTTTGGATATGGACAAAGAATGAAATGATGCCGCAGTAATCCTTCCCCACTCCCTAACTGTGACCCATGGTAGACGAGAAACAACAGCCCCCCCATCAGCATGTCTTTCTCTCTGGGACACCAAGTGACTGCATTATTTAACCTAGTTGAAGGATTTAGATACAATCATCCTGCATCCCCATCTCCTTAAAATAAGAAGTACAGACGGATTCCGTGAAAGTACTTGTCATCATAAATTAAATTTAATACAAAAAAAAGTAAGAATGTGGTTGGGATCAGGGATGGATTAGCTGAAGGTAAAGAAGGGTATTATCTCCCCAGGCAGATTATTAACAGTGTATGAGTTATGCGGCTGGTTCAGCGGACCAGCAGCACGCGCAGGAAGCTAATCATTACCATCCGACACCCTGATTAAGGAAGTGGGCCTTGGTGGAGACGGGGACATTTATTCAAAGCCCTCTTAGAGGTGACATGGCGCTCGGTCTGCCCGCTGAATGGCCTACAGCCGCAGCTTCATGTAATCATGTTCCCGTCACAATGGACGATTTATCAGCGGTTGCTCTACATTCATGAACAGTGGGGGGAAAAAAAAAAAGAGATAGGCTGTGCTTTATTCAAATAATTTGGTGAGCATACTGTCAGCATCCTTTTGTGTCATTTTAAAATACTTAAGACTCCAGTAACACTTTTTTTCTGGACAAATAAACAACTTAAGTAACATCCTGTATACACTAAGAAACAACAAAAGGTCAGCTGGGAACAAATAAGGAGTCAACACCACAAGATTTTAACACCCACATTCTTACAAGAACCAGCAATTTTCATTTCAGTCAACAGAGTCTTGGCAAAGCTTGTTCATTTTGGGACAGACAAACATGTCTAAACATTTGATGATGGATAGGAGCTTTCCTTTTCCCAGCAATTAACTCCCACCACACCTGACTGGAAGAATGCACCAACTGTTTGTCTTTCGGTCTCATTTTAAAGCTGGAAAAACATGCTGTCAGGAACTCAAGAGCATAGAAGTATTTGAAAAAGTTGTAGAATTCTATCGTAGCTTGGATTTACAAGAAAACAAGAAGAGTTTTGTTCAAATATTGCAAAGAGACCTGACTTTGGTTTAAAAAACTGTGGCTGTTGGAACTGGCTTTGTCAGAAAGGCACAAACCATTCACAGTTATTAGGAACGTGGTCATCATGTAACTGAAACAATTGGTACTACCAAGGCCAATGATATAACATTCCAATTCAAAAGAGCAAAATGTTATTTTAAGATACAAGGGAATCACTATGGGAAACAATTATTGTTAAGTAATCTTTCTTAGCCAGGTAGCTTTCTTATAAAGATATGAATTCTCATTAAATCATGAGCGTAAGATTAATGGCTGTACCAATTTTTATGATGATCCATTCAATTTTTTGTCCAGAAACTTGACTCAAAAATGTCGAGGCATTAAGATGTAGCGAAGTTTGATTGGATATGCATCAACTTCGACCTGCAAGATTTGTATTCCTTTACACAAATTTGATAAATGTACCAAATTTCAAACCAATAGAGCCGATAGTTTTTGAGACACTTAGCTCTTGACAACTCCAATATTGACCAAATTGTACTTTATCAAGAGCACTTTCCTAAGAGTTTAAACCTTCAAATGAAACTAGTGGGAGTACTCCCACTCTCAGGTAACTAACTCAAAGAGTTTAGATTTTTGGAATTTGTCTGGCAGCAATCTAGCTGTACGATATTTTCACACAAATGGAATCCATGTAAAAAGTTTAAACTTGAAGCAATGCTAAAGTAAGAACGCAGAGATTCCTTTTTACAGCTTTGGAGCAATGTTTCCTACATTTGAGTGTCTTAAGGGTTGACAGATATCCATTTTGTAATTTCATGGAGAGCCGTCTTTCTGATCAGCCCGCCCACCACCGTCCCAAATGCTCTTTTAAGCGCCCGCGTCCAGATCCCCCCCCTGCTCGCTACAAGACAATTCACCATCTCTGCTGTCCGTCCAGTCATAGGGCACTAACTCTCCCAGCGCGATGACAAGCCGGTATCGGGTGGTCATTCATTTTGTGCGACAAGCCTTGCGCCACCACCCACCCATCCTCCTCGCTCCCCCCCCCCCTTGTTCTTCGATCTTTCCATCAGGATAGGAGATGTACAGCAGAACATCCACCCCCTCCACCATCCACAGTGCTGTGAATTACGATGTAGTCATAAAAGCCATTGTCCTGCATCAGAGGAAGGGGGAGTGGGGGGGATAAAGAAGGCAGTACAAAAGAGGGAGGGAACTGAAATAGAGAGAAGGGGTCATTGCTAAGGCTAACAAAATTAATTACGTGAAAAAAAAAGCATTCAAAGTAATAATTCCCAAACCTTTGTTAGAAATAGACTACATGGAATTTTACGGGCACTGCTCCATAATCTGGATCTACTGTAATGTTTTGTGTCAAAGCTTTTTGAGTTGCAGCTTGTAAAATACCTTTCCTGGAAAATAAATGTTGCTGAATGGGAAGTGGTGGGGTTACAGCAATTGCCTAACTAAAGACCTAACAATAGCCTCAAGTGACCTCGACCAGGGGTTTTTAAAGTCAAGAGAGCCCATTTGCAGGCAGTATGTGGATTTGAGGGAGATTACTTTGGTAGCAGACTTCATAGGGGAAAGGAAAAATGCTGAATGCTTAACAAAGAAACACACAGAACACAGAAAATACAGGCCACTTGACTCCAAAACTATTCCACTCATTCTAATAGTTTCCAATTAGAACTTTGTAGAACAGAAGTAAAACGACTCAACAAATAAGAGCTTGTGTGGCGCCATGAAATATGATGAATTAACTCATTAAAGGGCAAAATACCCAGAACTTAATGACTTTACAGTTGAGGAAATCTGATAATGTTGCGGAACGGGATGAGGAAGTAACCTTTTCACACCAATTGTAGAACATTTGTATTCTATGTGATGCTCTTGGAAGCCGAAAGAACAAACAGCACGACTAAGACTGGCTTTAATTTCTCAGTCATTGACAAAAGAAGCATCAAAGAGTGCAAAGACAGAGTCAGAGTGCCCTGACAACAAACCCATGAGTGATTGTGTACACCTCTAAAAGAGATAACAGGATAAGAATATAGCAGGTAAGAGCAGAATTCAAATTCGGAGAGGTAATGTGGCACAGGGTTTCTTGGGATTATTTATTTGCATTGCCATCACACGCACTCAAAACAGAGAATAGGCCAATCAGTGCACAGATTGTTAAGGAAGTAAAAATGATCCCTGCGCCAGGCTGCCTTTGCGAGCCAATTAAGTTCATTATACTGTCGTTCAGTGGAGCGAAGAGCCCCTATTTTGAAGTAGTTTCCAGGCAATGATGGCCCCAGCACCAATCAGCGGTCATAGCTCTACAGGGAGCCTACTGATGAGCTTTCATCAGCGCTGCTAGCCACTTGTCCTGCATCTCTTCCCCGGCCTAATTATGCTGATGAATAAGGCCGTAATAGTGATCCGTCCTCGACTGATGAGTCCATGAGTTTTCCGTTATTGTCTTGTCTCGGGGCCGGGCGTGTCAAAGAGCACACAACTCAAGGGGGGTGCGTCTGAGCCGTCCACTCTGCTCTTTTTTATTCGTATCATCTCTCCATCATCACCCTCCACCCCTCAGACCCACCCATCCCCTCCCTGCATTTCCTCACTCCAGCAATGGGCTGGCTTGCTGAGCACGGGGAACAGAGAAATCGAGATGATCACTCTTTCTTTCTCTCCACAGTCGGGTGACCCTTTTTCTCCTCTTTTCTTCTTCCTTTTCAAGCAGAGAAAAGCCCTCAGAAGCACAGGCAAACATAAAAAAAAAAGACAGCAGAAAAATAGAACATTTAGCCGAGTACCTCTAAAATTCTCAAGTGGACGTGCAAAGTGCTGCATAGACACAGAAAATCCCTATGATAAACATCCCCTGTCCGACAGCAAAAAGCATCTCGGAGCTCTGTTTCATCAGGTCGACAAAGCCGCGCATTTGTAGGCAGAGCTGGAGAGCTAAGCCGAGGCTTTACCCTCTTAAATGCCAATTAATCACTCAGAGCTTGAGAGAGCAACGCAGAGAGCCCCAAGGGACGCTGCTTGAATTTGTTTAAAATTTAAAAAAACGAGGTAGATTGCACCTTTTTCATAATAAACCAGCAAGATCAAAGATGGTGCTTTTAATGAGAAGTTATTGAAAAGTTCATCTTCTCTACACATGTGCTCATCTATCCAAACTGAAGAAAGGTTTCTAGCTTTACTGCAACAAACCTCTGCTGGTCTAAAACTGAAATGTCATCGTCGTAAGAGGCCATGTACAAACTCAACACTGTCTCTATTATTTACCTATTATTAGAAACATTCTTTGTAATCCATTGTTTGGTACAAAATAGTCCGAACTTGAGCGTTTCAAAAAAAAATCCTTACAAATGTTGTTGTCATATAGACATTTACAGGGCCACCAATAAGCTCCCTGGGGCCCAGCCACTGAGGGGGCCCCATAGAGGCCACCAAAAACATTGAACACCCAAAGATGACAAACCTTGATTTTTAACCCATGTTCCCACCATAGTACATATGCTAATGCTAACCCCATCTCCTGAAAATGAAATCGCTCATTTTTTAATTTCATGAGCGTAAAGTCAAAATGTCTGAATTGCATCGTAGTGGGGCCAACATTGAGAATCCAGTATCAAAAGCCTCTCATCCAGGTTAAACGCTAAACATGTTAGCTCGTTGAAGCATTTAGTGTGAAAAAAAAAGGTGTTTAGCATGACTTGTTTGGTATTGAAGGAATTATTTCTAATGCTTATGCTAACCAGCTTTAGCATTAGACATTAATTTAATCTGAACAAACTTTACTTTTTCGTTTTTTTTTATTGCAGCCTGCTTGGAGGACCCAGAAGTGCACATCAATATTTGAAGTCAGTCCTTATTAGAATATTTATGGTATGTGTTTAAGTTTGATCTGTGCTGTCATTTACATTCATCCGCTCCTGGTGCTCTGAAGTGGCCTGTGACAGTGCAGACAGCTGGCATGACAGAAGGTGCCGAAGTGGGGAACGAAACAAATCGCCTTCATTTTCTCGGCGCGCAACCTCTTCGGGGAACACCGTCAAACGATACACCGACTGGGAGTGCGACTAATCTTCGAGGCTGGAAAATGACGACTCACATGAGAGCCGATGAAGCAAAGTTGGAAAAATGGGGCCGGTGTTTTGCCGTCCTGGGCAACATTTTCAATTCCCCTCGAATAATGTTGCGTTTAGGATAACCAGTGGAAGTAGTTTCTGTCCTTAGAGACAGTGAGTAGAAAATTGTGGACATGAATTTAGAGGAAAAACAAAAAAAAGCAGTCTTGCTCTAAGCCAAACAGCATCTGAATTGTGTTTTTTCACAGAGCACTTTGAACTTCAGACGCACATATGAAGAAACGGGAGAGCACTGCAACGGGATCAGTCAAACCAGCTGAACAATAGAGCACCCCAATGAACAATAGAGTTCCCCACACAAGTGGAAAAGTCTCTTTCATCTTATGGCTGGAATGCCCACAATACACTGTCTTGAATGAACTGCACTCTGGCAGAAAGAGAACAAAGAGACTTTTTTTAAAAAAAAGATGGAAGACAAGTGAGAGTGTTTGTGCAATTTGAGGGAATTCAGCATGGAGACAATGTTTGCCTGAATGGAGATCTAATTACTATCCTGTAAGGTGCATGTTAGTGTGTGAGGGTCAGAGTGTGTGTGGTTGTGTCTGACCAAAATCAACCGACATGTGATTAAAATGAAGTTGTGGATTTCTCTCCCCAGCCGGTACAGTTAAAGGAAAAACCTGTGGATTCGAGGTAAACACGACTAAAAAACAACCAAGACGGTCCCACAGAGGATGACTCAGTGTGGAATTGTGAAACCCTCCAATGGTACAGTGCCTCCGAGCATGTTTACTCTAAAGAGGGGCGAAAAAAAAAAGGAAAAAGAAATAACAGAGGCTGTTTGAGAAAGTAGCTGCTTAAGTGAAAACGACTGTTCAAATCACATAAATAACTCTTAAAGTCTCCAGACGGCAAACAAAACGCCAGTAGATAAGTGGTGTGATAATGGAGACAGAAAATGGCAACTACTTTGCCTCGAGGTATGAAAAGAAAAGAATCAGCAAAAAAATATGAAGAAGTCTGGACGGTTTGGTGAGTGAACAGGTTTTCTTTCCTGTAGGGGGGAACATCGTCCTCCTTCAGTTGCACGTTTTTATACAGAGCTGCATTATTCACACACCTAAAAAGCTGTCAAAGGTGTGTGCGCTGTGTTTTATAAACGATACAGACCGTACGAGCAAATCCACAGCGGCTCAGGGAGGCCTCTGACTCGAGGAGAACTTATCTGATCTTCACGGCGAGGCGGAGGTGGGTCTCCAGAGTCCCGTTTCCCCCCTTACTTCTCCATTATTAGCTCTGCCAGCCAAAGAGATATTGTGCTCGGTGACAAATGTGAGAGGAGCACTAGGGCGCAGACAGTGCGGGGGAGGTCCCCTCCATTTACCCCCCCCCCCCCCCCCTCCCTTTCTTCCTTCCCCTCCCCCCTCCCACGATCCAAAGCTGCTGCCGCCGTGTCCTCCCTGATAACCATAATTGTGTTTTAAAGCCCCTGATTAAATTTCGCAGTCTCGAATGATATTGTTTTGCGATGAATCCTTATGAAAAACGCTTCACATTAGGAGATTATGGAAGCTGCAGAGGTGCTGGAGGAGGTGGAGGCGGAGATGACACTACTTTTTTTCCACTTCTATAGCTTCAATTGATGCTAAATGAATCCCTGGCATCACTACTCTTCTTTTCCTTCTCCTCCACCAACTTTTGCTCTGCCCGTCTGTCACTTTTCTAGTCTGTCTCATAAAGACACACTTTCTTCTTTGGTAAAGTTCCAACTTGTCCATCTACAGAGTTACAGGTTATATCACAATATCATATAGAAACTTACTCTTAAAGCCTCTTAAAACTAAAAATCTACTCTCTACTTCAGTAAATTGTAAATTGACTCGACTTGCAGCACTTTTCTAGTCTTTTGACCATGAAAAGATTTGTCATATTTACATATTCATACCCTGATGGCAGAGGTGCCCATCAGTATTAACTAATCCCATTCAGATGCATTTTAATGGCTTTGCCACTCAGAAGCAATTTGGGCTTTGGGAAGTTTCTTGTCCAAGGACACGTCGACATGTGGACTGAACCGCCAACCTTCCAGTTGAGAGATGAGCCAAACTACCACTGAGCCACAGCCACGCAATGTAATTCATGCTTCGATCCAATCAAAGGAAGAGTCAAAGGGCTGCTAATTGGCTGATTATATCAAGTATGAGAATCGTCATTGAACAAACAGGGGACTCTGCTAACATTAAAAGTTTACATGCTAAATGTCAACAATGGGACCAATTGGAATTGGTGTTTTTAGGACTAAATAAACTGTTGGGGGTGCAGCCAGGGTGATGCCAACTTAAACTTGATAAGCCACGCCCACACTCTTTAGAAAAAGCCTAAATGGATTCTTAATGGGACTCTCAAGTTTCATATCTGCTATGCATTCTTATCATTAAAGACGTCCTTTCAAGAGGCTTTTAGGAGAAAAACTTTGTGAAGATGACAAAATTGTTCTGGGATGAATCTTTTAACTTGTGTCAGTGTCATTACTTTGCAATCATATCTAAAGTTTCCCATTGGATTGGTACAGTACCTCAGGTGGGGGCCAGAATTTATTTTTATTTTTATTTTTTAGAGGTGACACAAAATGCAATCAGGGCGAATGAGAAGCCGGCAAATTCAATAATGGAAGCAAATGAAAATGGAACTGGAGACTCTGCACTTAAGGCGGGATGGGTTCATAGCCCTAATAAGCCCCCTCTTCTGTCACCGCTTCCCTGCATCTAAATTAACCAGAGGCCCTCCAATCAGCGCAGGCAAACAAAAGAGCCAGCCAAAGAGATGAGAGCGCTGCTGAATGCTAATCAAGGTAACAAACGGGCAGCAGTGGACGTCAATGAGTAACACTAAAGTGGATTTATGTGTGGGTATGGGGGGACAACTGAGGAATCTAGTAACTACTAAATTTAAGGAGTTTGTTAAGAAGTTACATTGAAATTAAGCTTAATAGCTAGTACTTACTATTTCACGGTTTGTTCAAATCTGAAGGTATAGTTGACATTTGGTTTAAAATGAGACACAATCAGAAGTTTACTTAAAGACCTGCTTCGACCCATTGGCCATATTTGTTAATGACCGCAAATAGATCCAGCCAATCACAAAAAAAGCAGGGGGAACAATGATACACTCCATTGCAAATATAAGATTAGGTTGTGTGTCTTCTTCAAAGATATAAGTAATCTGATTCCCCATTAGCGCTAGTTTCAATTTTGTTCTGTGGCCAATATTAGTACTGCAACAACGGGCACCTGCAACAGCCAAAGAGTATTTTGGCCATTTGATACCAAGAAGAAATGTCTGTGAATTTGTTTTCAGGAACTCTTGAGCTACATTTTGGTCTTACATTTGAGCCAGGTAAAGTGTTTTATGGACCAGTTATTCACCACAATGTAACGTCTTTGGGAAACCCCAAGACGTAATTAGTTGGCTCACATAAGTTGACCTTAAGTCCTACACACTGTTCCTTTAAGTTTGGAAATTGGAAGTCAATTAAATCTGCAAGCTCAAAAAAACCCCAAATCTGCAAAAATAAAAGTATTTTCCACCAGTCATGAGTTTTTGGAGTTTCATACTGAGCTTTTAATAGGTCTCAGTGACCCACAGGTCAAGAAACTCACTCATCAAATAAATTGCCAGGTTCAGTCTCAAGGAAACAAACAAGCACAGAACTGCTGCCCCATGTTGTTTTTCTACAACAGCAGTGATAGGTTGTTTTACAGTGGACTTACCCTGACAGTCAGTCCACTGGCTGCTCTGTTATTGAGCTGGAAATAGTGTTTTGTTACAATTGCCCAAAACCAGACCATCAAACAAAAATGTAGAGGGTACTATGAATGGACCATTGGGGAGCCATCAAGACAGTAAAACTGCTGAGCTGCTTCGATCATAACTTGAAATGTAGCCCATTATTAAATGTCCACTCATGGATCAAGAAACCGAAAAAAGAAGCTTCCTTCAGAGATTAAATGTGTGTGTGTGTGTGTGTAACACCTGTACTGCACAAGCAGCACACATACATAGAGCTCGTCTAACAAGTTATTTTGTAATTTAAAATGGGCCTTATTACACATTTTCACAGAGCATAATACTTAAGAAGAGCCAGAAGCAGAGCTAACCCTCTGCATTAAAATTGACACCTACAATGGGCTAAATGGGCAATTTGTCATTTTCTGGCACAGAGCTCTAGCACTCATCTCTCCAGTTGGGTAATTTAAACCACACGGACACGGCACACACACTAGCAAATCAACTGTGACCAGGAAATTGCCTCCATCTGGTTCTACAGTGTATTTAGAGTGAGGTTCTCTGAGCCGGTCCTATGCCACTTCCTGACTCAACCTTTAGGCTTCTGTGCATGTTCAGATGCTCAAGACAGATTTATTTATTGGTGATATTTGTTTTGGCTGCGCTGACACTCTGATGGTTTAGCAGTTGGGAGTTAAAGTTACATGACAGACCTCAAGAGGGGTACTAAATAAGACACCAGAACAATGTCTTCAATTGCACCAATTTTAATGGAAGTTGCCTGGGAGCAAAGACCCCAAAGCATACAATATTTTCCAGTGTCAGGAGGGTAAGCCCCAATACTCCTCATGGTATGAATTTAAAAAATGGCGGGAAATGTAATTGTCAACCAAAATACAACCTCTTTTTAGGTTGATTAAAACATTACAGGTTAAAAAAATGGGGTTTAAGAGGTGATGAAGAGGTCTAACCCCCTCTGCCCCCATCAACCTTTTATACAAATAACTAGTCAGGAATATGGACACAACATAAATGTAATATGCCCTTTTTAGGAGCAGAAAAGCATTGTTCAGAACATTCAGAGCAAGTTGAATTTGACAAGTGGAAGTGGTGCTTATCTCTCCCCCGAAATGTGAATTGCGCTCTTATGAGCATGTCTGATGACGTCACGGCTATTAAGTGGGAATATATTATGCAGGAATTCCTAGAACTGTTCAAATGAAATGCTGAGTCATTTTGCCTAACCAGACCCCAATGTCCCTCTTAAACAGAGTGAAGGAGTTTGAGCTTCTGTTGTATCTAAAGCAACATGATTAAAAAGGTGTCTGCCTTTTAATCCTGAATGACATGTTGAAAAGGTTTATGGTAATGGGAGACTTCTATTTGAACATCGGTGTAAGACATTGTTGTTGACATTATTAGAACTGCTGTGCATGTTTCAGGTTTATTCATTTATCACTATGCATTTTCCCTGTAGTCATGATTAGATATTTGAAACAGGACTGGGGAGTTGTTCATTCACAGAAGTTTGTGACAAAGTAGTCCAGAGAAGGGACTGTTTTTCTGCACTACACTGTTCGGTGTAGCTTCGTTAGCCTGGGTCAGCTGACACTGACCTGCAGAACACAGAGTGTCAGCCATTGGATGTCAACCCTAACATCAAAGAATGGAGCACAGGGCAGCGGTCTCTCCGCCCTGGGGGACTATTACCATTCCATTAGAGATCATTTTGCCCTCTTTCCAGACGTGCCACAACCACTAATGGAGAGAAAACCCTGAGCCCCTTGGGTCTTGTTGTCAGAGGGTTTAAAAAAAAAAAAAATCTACCTCACAGCTGACAGATAAAACTGAGCACAGACAAGGCATTACAGACTTCAAGTGTGAAAAAGAAAGGGAAAAGGGAAATAAAGAGATGACAGAAAACAATGTCCCATTGTGTGTTTGCTTATCAATGAATGTCACCTTTTTAATCATTGAAATGTCGTTTCTTGTGTCTTCCATTTGGAAGGTTATTTTGGGTTATGTATTCTCAAAATGACATTGTGTCACTTACAGTAGAAAGACAATCTTATCATTGTCTGTTAAAAAGTAAAAAAAAAGAAATTCATGGACTGAAATCATGTTGATGCAAGAGTACAATTGACTGACAACCAAGAAACTTTCCCAAGCGAAGACAATACTTCCTGTGTCCTAAAAAGGAAGCACTCAATTTTTCTGTTAGGTTGTTGACTTAAAGCGCACTATCTTGGCTGTCAGTGAACTCTCATTGACATGCTTTATTATATTTTTCACTGTTATAGTGTCTGTACCTGTAGGTTTTGCACAACCGAGTATTTGACTTGAAATTTCCCGTAATAGAAACGTCTGTGCAGATCAGTAGATTTCACTCCATTACATAAATCTGGAGTGGTTTTTGTTTTCAAAAAGGAATGCGGGTGCTGTGGTGTTTCAACACTCCGAAAGAAAAAAAAAAACGGGGAATAGATGAAAGAAAAAAAAAAGAAAAAACTTTATTTCACAAGCAGACTGAAGGGCTCTCTCGCTTTGCACATCCACAGCTGTAGCATTTTCTGGACTAGCAAAGCAGCGTTTGAAGCTGGGAGATATGTTTTAATCATTTGCCGCCTTAATGATGACACTGCATTCATTATTAATGGGCCCCATCCCTCTACTCTCCCTCTTCTTCATAACAGTCCGGAGTCGGACTGGGTATTAGCATTAGCCGCTTTCGCTTCTATTTGATCTTGCTGTAATTACACCACTTTTTGGAGATCACACCGCAAGCCTTATGTTAAATAAAGTGCCCTTGGAAGTCATCTACAGACATTCCCAACACAATCACCAGGGTTCCCTCTGCCTCCCTTCTCTGTTTCATCAGTAGGGATTTGCCCCGCACAAAACTGCCAGTGGAATGTAAGAGTTGAATGCAAGGTGGAAGTAGTTGAGAATGGAGGCGAGCATGGATGCATTGAAAGGCAACATCAGTCAGGTGTCTTCATGCAGTGCTGCAGGATTCTCTTTTCAGGTACGCGGCTCTTTTATCAAATAAGCAGAGGGTATAATATCTTTGATGTGCTGGATCTTTATACTCCCCACTGAAGGGATTTACTGTATGGATCGAATTCAGCCTTTATGACACTTTTGAATTGAACACTTGAGAAGTAAAGTTGGTTAACTCTCGGTAGGGAGAAGATCTCACTTCCAAAGAGACTTTTTACATTCCTTGTTTCTAATAAAACTCAATATTTGCTTAAGACTATTGGTGCAGCTGAACAGAACCATTTTAAAACCATGCCTTTCTATACATATTGACACTGTCGAAGATAGCAGTGTGATCAGATTACATATCTTTTGATTCCCTCCGATGATCACTCTGCAATTCTCCTTCCTCATGATGAAAAAAATCTGATCCAGCTAAGCAGAGTGACTGTGGAAATGAGAAAGTGCTTAGAATGCTTGTGAAGCGCTAAAACAATAGTCATGCTCTAGAAATGAAGATGCACATGGGGTTAATTATAATGAAGTCTATTAATCAATCCCTCTCAGCAGCAGCAACTGCTGTTGGTAATTTGGCCTGAATGCATTCAAAAATACTCATGAAAAACGTCGCAATTAGCAAGACAGCCACGGTGAATTATTAGCTCTAAATTAGGGGAAGATTGGGTTGTTGCCAGGCTGGGAAGCCATGGCGGTGTCACGACAGTCCCGGAGAGCCTTCAGTAAGCATAATAGGTGAAAAAAGGCAAAAAAGATCATAGGAAAAAACTAAAAGAGGGGATTCTTAACTTTCTGCGCACGAGCATTAGGGGGGCACTGCTGCCAGATGGGAAGTTGGAGTCAGAGCTCTCTTTGGGGCACACTGAGCCATTTGGCACCAACCCAAATGGGTAATTTCACAGGGTAGAAAAAACACTGCCAGACGAAGATCACTAACAAAGCAAAACTTGAGCAAAGATAGGAAATGTAAACCATTTCATACATCAGCTCATCAGCTTTGAGAGGCGCATGGTGAGTAATATCATCATTGCAGCGCTGCATGGGGTAATTAGCACTGCAGTGTCGAGCGAGGCATGTCATGTGCACGCACATAGCTCATGTGGCTGTCGACGCATGTGTTGTGTATATGTGTAAGAGGTTATTAAGGCGTACAAGAGCTGCGGGGGCATTGCAGGGTGAGGCTGAACATGTCGATATCAGAGGGGGGGTTTCTTTAACATAGATTGCTATTACACTGCTACTATAAAGACAGCTGTGTGCATGCAGATTCCACGGCTAAATTGAATTCCACGCTTTCTGTTGGCTCTCACTGTGTAGTGAATCCACATAGGGATAGAGTTGCAGTGACGCTGTTGTTTAATGTATTGTGTGCAGTGGGAAACGCCGGAGATATTCGCTCTCCCGCGTTGCGCACATACCTACGTACAGAACATCCCCTCAGGAGATGGTGGTAGGCTGCAGAATGAATAACACATAAGTACATTTCATCATACAGGAATTTAAGCAAATGTGCTTGGGTAGCTTCATCGTTAGGAAGGCAGAATCATCCTTCTGGCTTAATTGTGAGCTTATTAAATTGAAAGAATTCTCCGTAAGTTCCTCTTTGTGCCAAGCAGAGGAGTGGAGGGAATCAAGAGGAACAGCACTGTTCCATATGCATGGTTGGATCGGGCTTAATTGCAGCGTAGGGGCACACTGAGATCAGATGGTATGGACTAAAGGCTGGCGATGTGAGGCACCCACCCTGAATATGTGCTAAAAGAGGAAATGTGTGGAGTGTCAGCCAGACAGGCAGGGGGCCGGTGGAGAGCTGGAATCGCAGCGGTGAAGCTGAGGTAAATTCTGCCTCTGAGGATCAACACTGTCTCAAAAGGTTTCTTGAAATAAGAAGAGTTTGAAGTCGTAGATTATGCATTGTGGGCATAAATAATGTACGTACTACCTTACTGCAACCAGAAAGAATCTTTTGAAGATACTTATAGATCTTGTTTATGCAACCATTCCTTCGAGTAAAGAAAAACATTCTGTCTTTGCAAGAAGTGTACTTTAAGATGGCGGGATGTTGGCCTGTTGGTCATTCTATAAGGCATGGAAAAATTAGTTTTATGACTGTAACATGGGCTCATTTCTAGAAGCTTATGAAGGACACTGATCATGCAACACTGTCCCCTCAAAGGAAACAGAATACCTTTGAGGGAAGGTGAGAAAGTCAAGCTGTTTCTAATGAAATCAAAGAAAAGAGAGCACTTAAAAGATCACCAAAAACTTTGGTTTATGATCCTACTTTGGTTGGCATCGGCTGGCAGAAAACAAAGCTCTCATTGGTAGTTTGAGGTGTAATAGGAACACACTAGTCATGATACATCCATGGTGGAAACAGAACCCAAAGAAAAACAGAAAACCAGTTACCTATCATGCATCAAAGAGAGATAAAGGTGCACTTAGGCCTCATTTTTTACACACAAGGCTCGTCCCAGTGGAAGGCGCCCCTACTGCTTTACCAGCTTAGGGTGTCAGCATGCCCTTAAAACTCCCAGGAGTCCTTTATCATCATGTTCAGACTCCATAAAACGCAGCTTATTACACTAAATCTGTCATGTGCTTTAATATGGATCACCATTTGATCCCCCAGCATCAATCACAAAAACACTACGGCAAAGTCAATGGCATAAGAGCCCAAGATGAATCCTGCTGTCCAACTTTTTCAGCACTTTTCTCTTTTAACATATGGATGCCCAGGGTTTTATTATGCTTGCTGAACTTTCCTGTATTTGTGCTTCAATTGGGAAAAGTTGATGTCAGATCTGCAGGAGTGTATTACACTAATATTAATTTGCTTCCTCTTGGATAGATGTAGGATATATGGCAATGCCCACAGGAGAGCGGTGTAAAGCGGACGGATCGATGCCAGAGAAGAAGCCTCTGGCAAAATACAACAAAGGCGGAATACAGCAGAGGCGTCCTGGTGGCTTGGCAGTTTAGGACACACACCACATGGTCAATCCATGGTGGGATTCAGCACAGTTGGGTACTACTCCTTGTTGCAAGCTCTGGCATGCTCTTCTGCAAAATCATGCCACAAAACTAATCTTAATGGTGGTACATGTAGCAGTTTTTGAATCATTATATGCCTAATAAAAAAATTACTTCCGATACCTCTGTTTGAACACATTCTCAGGAGAATTGGAGGCTTCTCAATAGTTCGTCTTTGTTTTTTGGCTGTACTTTGAGGAGATATGTCTTGGAAAGGATTTTCCCCTTTGGCCATCGTGAGATTCTCCAAAAGATTAAGCTCCATTCCTGCTGGAGGAACAGTAGGCCTTTCCAGTGTTTCTGCCATGAAGAAATCCAGGAATTTGTCTCCAAAATAAGACTGGATGAAAGACAATCAATTTGCCATGAGGAGATTTGTACTTGGCATCATGTTTTCTGCTTCTCCATGGCATGTCTGCAAGGATTATCAACTACACCTCTGAGATTAAGCTAGGTGGAGGGATATCAGGACTCAAAGTCCAATCTAAGTCCAATTTAAACTTTGTCAAATGTACTTTGCTTAACCTATCACCAAAATTGGACCAAATACAAGACAAGTACCATGTAGAGACTCAAAAGGCTAAATTCTACTTTATGGTCTTGTCTACAAGGAGTTAAAAAATAGAACCTTCCAGGTATTCAAATATGCAAGGTGAATGGATACAAAATCATAATTATTCCAATGAAAGTCCAACACAATCTTCGTCCTATCTTTTGTACTTAAATGAATCGACCCCAAATCTGACAAGATCCAAGACCATGAAAATGCCTTGAAGAAACCTTAAAAGGCATCACATTCTTTGGTTCAAGGTCTTGTCTGCAGGGAGTTAACAAACAGAACCTATATGGTTGCAAAATATGGAAGTGGAAGGATACAACATGGTACTTATTCCCATCCAAACTAAGTCCAATCTGCTGTTCATTGCTACGCTCAAAGTTCAAACATTCAACTCTTCCCCGGAGAGTTGGCACGGTCTCACACAGCCTTGGACAACATCATCTTTCTTGGCGATCTTTAATGACCTTCATCTCATATCCCAGCTTCTGTCTGTTCACCAACGTCATTCCAGACAGTATGGCATGAAATAGAGCAAGAAAAACAAATGCTGCAAAAGGGAAAGAGTGACCCTCAGACTGAACTCAACAGCTTCCACTCAGATTGTATGTGACAGCTGTCCCTCAGCCAGTGCTTCTACTGCGACGGCCTGCGTTTCTCTCCCGGAGCGATGGTAATGCCATCGCCAAGACGGAAGGAAAAAAAAGGCAGCACCTGACTCCTGACGTGCTGAAAAAAGTGAACCTTTTAGCAGGCGGACTGCCATTGCATCTGTGAGAATTAGATGTATGTCTTGTACAGCTAATGGTGCTATTTAAGGAGCAGTGAAAGGAGATGTGATTCAGTTGGAAGCTGGTAAAGCAGTTACTTTTAAAGATGAGTTTCAAGCCTGTATCAGATGTTTGCCTCTATTTTTCTGACTGGAGTTGGAAGGCCACGCCATCCTTTGGGGAACTCCAAAATGGCAAAGATTAACTGATGCTGAGGTCATGACTCAACGATTGGTTATGAAGATAGAGTTTACACAGACATGAGCTACCCTTTACAAATGAAATCCACTTCAGCTTATGCCCTCTTAAAAGAAACAGAAAAGGGAAAAGCTATTACATAGAACACAACAGCTTCCAAAGACGACACCATGAAAGACGCCTGTTTTTGTGTGTAAACAGAAAATGTAATTAAATAGAAAACAGGACTTTTCACAGACATTTGATCCCTCTGTACAACAAACCAGAAGATTAATTTGCCAGGGTAGTGGGTACATGACTTCAAAAGTTGAGCTCCAATTTTGTGACTTAATTAAAAAGGCCTTATTAAAGCTTTATATGTGGGTGTAACACAAGTCAAACATAAGCATTTATGGTGTGGGAAAATGAAAATGTATCTGGCAAAAATAAGTCCTCCAGTGGCTTACCAATATTGCTGTAACATCTATGTGATGTGCTGGTGTACACATGCTTTCAAAATATTCTTTCTTAAACTTGTAAAAGTGCAACTGGCATGTGGATTATGCAGCATTTCGTTAAATATGTCAACACACACTCATTCATTCATACCTGTGAGGTTGCGTAGGCCAAGCTGCCTCAGGCCATAGTACCCGTCCCGCCTGTAGTTTAGGAAGATCGCCAGAGAGTAGTGATGCCCGTACAGTTTTGTGCCTCGGATGATCCGGAGATTCTCCAGGGGCAGGTAGTCGAACTGGTTGAGAGCCACCAACACGTAGCCGGTCACTTCTCTGATTGACTGCATGGGGACAAAAAGAAACCAGCACATTTAATATACACTGTGAGGCTCACATTCAATGGTCAAAGGTTTCATTCAGTATCTTGTGAATGCTTACAGATACCCAACTTAATAATTCAATAACAAGCCCAAGGCAACAGTGGCAAGAAAATGCTTCCTTTTGATTGGCATAACTCCAGAGGAACTGGACTCATAGGTGGAGTGCCATCTGCCTTGCAAATTGGTTTGGATAATGGATAAGGCAGATTGAACAATTCTGCTTTTCTCAATGATCCACCAATACCATGGCAAATGCCAAAGTAGAAAATAGTATAACCTATTTGGTAGTTCCCAAAAAATCAAAAGGGTATAATCAAAGGGTACCATTTGATTCAGGAAACTAAGCCAAAAACTGCAGCAAGTGAACACGCTATTACCTATTCTGTAATTTACATATTTGCCTCCACTCTTAGTTTTCAGATACAAAATGCCTTTCTGCTGCCACTCCTGTCTCATGGAACACTGTCAAAGGCGGTAATTCATTCCTCTCCTTTTCCTGTGCACAGAGCATGTTATTTGCATTTTCAAATGTCAAGCTCAATTTGGACATACAGTCCAATGTGATTAAAATGTCAGCCCAATTGCAGACTGATTACATGTCTCCTGTGATTACAGCTGGTCTTTAAGGCTTGAAAATCCATGATACCGGGGAATGCGACGCTGGTGGAGCCAGAAAACGGTCGCACCATTAAAACCAATCATTTCAATTCAAAATACAGCATGTATGCAGTTATATGTGGAAGATTTGACTTTATACATAAATGGCATTGGAACATTGGATCAGGTATGATAGAATTCTTCTGAGACTCAAAGAAAAAGAAGAATTTTGTGTCTTTTAAAGCGATAGTTATTGGCTGTAGAGCCTGGTTGAGACACAAATAGACAGTCCTGAATGCCAGTTCAGTTGAACCTCTTAAAAATCACAAAAAATAATCAGACTGATTACCTCTGCACTTGACGAGGGGAAATTAATTCAACAGCAAAGTCAGGATGGAGGTTAGGGCCAAGGCTAGCTTTTGAATTTCTGAATATTTTTATCCTAATTCTGCAGCAGAGTGTTTTATCTTCATTGTAGGGTCATCCCTCGAAAAACCAAGGAAAAACTTTACAGAGTCAAAGGGCAGCAATCATGATGACATGAAGAGATAATAGAAGAAAGCTGAGAAATAACTTCTTTTGGCTGACAGCCCTTTCAATGGAGTTGGCAGCAGATCACTACAGCATCATAGCCAGATAATGAAACTTAGCTTATATGCATGAATAAAACACAGCTTCTTGCCTTGTTGCAACAGCTCCATCTCTGTGGCAATGCAATATTCATCTGAGTCACTCAAACAACAGCCTGAGCCGACTTCTACACATGCAGAAAAACACTCACTTACACACATACAACAGCTGTTAAATGCCACACTAACACATTTTAACCACAGCCACTGACAAGCCAAATTAGAACACATTTATAAGTGGGGGGAACAGAGCTGCTTTCAAGGTTCAGCACTGACACAAGAAGGCATTGTTTGCAGCAGTGAACAGATTTTATTCTTGTGGCTTCATCTTTTTTATTGTTGGGGAATCAATTTTTTTTTTTTTTTCCTAGCAAACACATAAGTGAAAAAAAACCTGCTGTTCCTTAACTGTCCACTTGAGGCTGGCTGCAAAACCCAATGATACCCTTTCCAGTGTTTACAGCAGAAATAAACATGTTAACAGCATGGCTCAAAAAAATGGTTTTAGTCTTAATAGCATTAACGCTAACTAGGTTGCCTCTTACTACATATATAGTAATATATATGTAGTTATAATATGTTATTATGTATTATAATATTCAATATGCGAAAACGTCATTATTTGGCGTCAAAACAACTCTTCTGAAACCAATGGGGGATGTCACTGAGACCAATTGAAACCTAACTTTTTCAGTTGCTCCTTCATCAAATTGTAACCTCTTAATCACAGCTATTTTAAATATCTGTAGCAGCAGGCCGCTAAAGAGACTCCCTAATGACCAGAGACAGGCGAGATGATTGGTTAGCAGGGAGGGAACAGAATGAGTAATGCAAGGTTGGATTGGCTACTGACCCCCTTTGGGAGATTAGTCGAGACTGACAGTGAGAACCCAGCATGTGGAGTGCCTGCTTTTCAGGATAATAGCAAGTAGCCGAGATTAGCTTCTATATCGAGCACTTGGCAAACACGCACATCTGCCAGGTTGGCCTATTGTAGCAGTAACACAATGGGCAGGAAACAGACAGTGGAGGTGCTTATTAGCAAGATTACAATGTGTCAATCACCTGAGCAGAGAAAGAACAACATAATGAAAGAGCAGTAGAATCCATTGCAGCTGAGGCTTTGATTAGCATACTTATTGCAAAAAAGGACTGCTATTGTGAGGTACTTTGCTGCCTGTCAAACCCCCTTGCTGGAATCATTCTCTGTCAAATATGTAGGTTGAATTGGTTCTGTGTTGGCTAGAAAGTTGGCAACTTGCTCAACTTCAGTCAACTTGTGACTCAGCCTCAGCACCGAAAAAAAAAAAAGGCTCTCTTCTCCAGGGCGGGCGGGCTTCTTGATCCGACCCCGTAGTGAGAACTTGTGCCTTTAACTTGAATTCTGACCTTGTGTTTACAGCTGAGGGGCCGGTTAGTCTCTAAAGCTTGCCCTCGCTATCCGCCGTAACCCTCGGCGTGTCAGCCATGGGTGCCATGACTCATTTGGGGGGGGGGGGTTTTGCCCGACCCAGCTGTAGGCACGCACTGGGCTGCTGGCAGACTCAACAGTGCCTCCACTGTGCCCTCGTCTCCCTGGCAGCCTCCGGGACCCTCTGGCGCAAGCAAAGAAAAACTGTTTCCCTGTTGCCTAGCAACCGCAGGAAAGCCTTCCAGCGGGATCGAGTTAGAGCAAAGAGGGAGAGAGCACCAAGACGAAAGAAACCAAACCCAGACTTAAAGGATTTTTTGTTGTAATTTAACTAATTAAATTAAAGGATTACTTTCGCCCTTTCTTAGTCATTTTCTTTGGCTTTGACACTTCTAATTTCCTTCCGTTGCATATTTTTCTTCTTTCACGAAAGCTTTCTAAATCAATATTTGCCTGTGTCGAAAGGAAGGAGACGAAGAGGAGGGAGGTCCAGAGGGGAAGCAAACACAAGCACCTGCATTTCCCCTCCTGCCACATCAGCCGCGCTCACACAAACACAGCAGCCGAAGGACGCTGCACTCGGAGAAGCGGCCCCCTTCGCTGCTGCCTTGAAGGTAATGTGTTGTGATGCTTAACAAGCTGGACGGATGAAATTATGCTTTACCACTTGTATCCTCGCTGAAAAGAGAGAAAGAAAAAAAAACGCCTTAACAAGGTGAGGGGGAGGGCTAATATGCCGCAACAAGGTGCACGAACGCTGGACCGCTCACAAACATCTCCTTCCCTTCATCCTCCCATAAAATCAACCTCTCGCTCCTGAGTGATGAGCATGATTCAAAAAGAGAACAAAGCGCGGAAATCTTGAAGACGTCTGGCACAGGTCCAGGTCATTATTTTGCAATTTCGACTGCATCTTCTGATCCAAGCATGACTCCAAAGGATCAGAGTGTTCTTCTGTTTAGAAAGCCACAAAGGCTTTGTCAAGACTTTTTATTTTATTTTTCTCCGTTACTCACACAAACAGGCCCCCTTAGATATTCCAATAACCCCCACCTACGCGCAACAGAAAAACACAACCACAAGGCACAGACAAGACTCAGGTCAGATACCCATGATGCATTGCAAGTTGAACATTTCCTCTAGCGCTTTTCTCCATCAATCGCAGGCAATTAGCGGCCTAGCGCGGAGCTCTCAGTCAAACAGAATCCTCCGTAGGTCCCGACAGGCTTCTTTTCCTCTCTTCTTTTTCGGAATATCCTCGAGGCGAAAAACGTGAATTTCACATGTTGGTAAATTGCTTTTTGCATCTCTGGGATTGCAATGCGTCAAGGCGAAAGGCAAAAAGGAGCCAAACGTGCTTTATTTCCCCCTCCCCGCAAAACATAATCATGATAGAAGGCGGCTGTGGCTGTCTTGGAAACAGAAAGTGCTTGATATTACAGCTGAGAGTTGCCGCGCTCAGGCACCTGTAACCCCCCTCCAGATATGTGGAAATGTTTGCAGTGTCTCGCAGTATGGAAACACACTCACAGAGGCTTGGAAGTAGTTCTATCTGAACGCGAGCCAGTATTGAAAACACCAAGAATTGTCTTGCATAGTAAACACTTTGCTGAGTGAATGAATCTGGGCCTCCTCTGCTGATGCATTACACTATTGTGTGTCCTACTCTTTCAACAACTGATAAAAAGAACAGACAAAGAGATTAAAAAAGGACAAAATGAAGTAACTACGTCTTCCTTAGAAGTCAAGAACTTCCAAATTGATCTCTTATACTACCTAAAAGACACTTATGTAAGCTAACCTGCTCTATGTTTTTAGGCTAATTGCCACAATTTCTACCCTATCCTTTCAATTCACTCTGCAGATACTAGCCTAGCCAAAGCAGCCAGTTGATTTGCATACAAATTTCTCCATTTTCACTCTTCCCAAGAATCGCCTTTGGGCTTCACCCAAGACTCACAGAAAAACGCTGAATAAGAGAATTTAAGCAGCAGAATTAAGAGAATTTAATTAACATGAATTGTGTCACTGCATACTCTCCATCTGGATACATGTCTATACCGTTTATTATTGAGCTGAATTTTCACCTTTCATGTCACGAACATAATTGGAATTGTTCATTTGAACCCCCCCCCCCTCTTGAAGCTTTCCATTGGTCAAGGTCAACACATCCAAATTTACAAGGAGGGTTGGGAAAAGCCCCCGTGTGACGCCATGAAATCTGACTTATTGACTATTGCAAGACTCTAATTTCGCCTCAGGAAATAAAGAATGTGCACATGTATGGAAGCCGGGGCTGCCATGGGAGCGCATGCATTGTTAATTCACACATGACAGTCAATTATGCTGAATCATTATTATTTTTTTCATGGCTTATTACCATGTACAAAATAAATAATTGAGTAAATGTAGATTGGACTTGTGTTTTCACCTATCCTCAAACTGCAAAACTGGCATTATCTTTTTAAAAGGAAAAAAAAAGAAGGTGCTTCCCAAACTAGTTTTTCCAACATCATTATCAAGACATCAAATGAGGGGATATATTTGGGGAGGAGAAACTATGATAAGAAGCTTATCCCTTTAAAGTGATTTCATGTCAACCATTTGTGTTTCACTCTAATACCCGAAGAAGCTTGTTAAGTAAAGACTGATACTTTTCTGTGGTCCAACATTATTCCAGTAAATGCGACTGGGTGAATGTTCATCCTGGCGTCTTATTTATCTCCTCAGATTGAATCTAGTCTGGTCTCTCGTTGTGACAGCGTCGCCTTCGTCAGACTAAGCCGATCTGAAAAGACTCTTAGACAACATCAGCCGGGCCAAACAGCTGGATCACTCCCTGAAAAAACAACAACAAAAAAAAACAAAACACTGCTTTGTTACCTCGAAATAATGAGATATTTAAGTCGCACTCATGAGAAAACAACGTTTGATACCTCAAGATAATGAGGTAATTCAGTAGATATCACGGGAAAGCAAACAAGGGCCGTGCAGATGCAATATAATGAGAGCGGTTTGAGATCTGGAGATAATGACACTATTGAGTTGTAATCTTCTTATAACAGGGATTAAAATAGTGCTGAATGCTTTTTAGCAGTGTGGAAATGCTTAAAGACAGCAAAGGTTCAAATGTTGAGGAAAAACATGCTCTTCAGCTGTTTTCAGTGCACACTGAACTCTCTTTGGGTCCCGAACCACCAGTTGAGAACCACTGCTGTAACGCATTGTAAGAGCGCCTTTCCTGATTTAACTTCAGTTTAGAACATTTTTAATTGAGCCGTTAAAAATACAAGTTATTTCCAAATGTTTAACCCAATCTGGATATGTATGTATTCTTTATGAACTCTGAGTATTGCATGTTGCACTGTGTAACTTGGATTTAGAAAAGCTTTCATTGAATAAAAACCCCCCTGAACAAATAGGAATAAAGGAGAACAAAAGGAGAGAAGTTTAGGGTTAGGAGGTGCAGACGTAGAAAGTGCAGAATGCTAAGGGAGAGAGAAGGAAGTGGAGCACAGAGGAGATATATTTCAAAGCATAATTAATAGTGCACCTGTTCCTGTCATCTGGATGAGTGAGAGTGTAAATGAGGTGGATGGAGAGAGAAGGAGCCAGAGGAGGGAGTTGAAGGGAGGGGAAGGTACTGCAAAGAGGAGAAGGAGAAAAGGAAGGAGGAAAGAGGCATCATGCCGGGAAAAAAAGTATAATGACACCATTATAAAATACAAGAGATGGGACACATATTATGGTGATTATGGCTCATTTCCATACATATAGAGCACTCTGCCAGTGAGTCAAGGAGAGTGCAGCGGCGCATGTCACTGGCAAGACTGCCGACTCTCAACAGTTTGATGCGACCGTGGCGCCGGCGCAATCTGACTCCTCCACACGGCGGCAAAGTCAATGGGCGGGCAGGGACCTGTTTACCAATTCGCTTCAATGAGCTCTGTAAGAGGAGCATGCACTCCTTCACCTCCCGCGACTGTTTGGCTGCTAAGTATGCCGAGAGCACTCGGGTGTGACATTCAAGATTTTTGAGGAATCCAGTTTAAAAAAAAAAAAAAAAAAAAAAAATCAAGGCCTTTCAGAGGAGGGCTATTGACTTTGAAATGAATGAAAACCCAGCTGCATGAAATGTCACCAAGTCATTCAGAGCAGGAGTTTTGGAGATCTTCTAAAAAAGGATTTCTGTGAAACATCTCAGGTCTGATTTCACACCCATGGGGTATCCCTTTGATATGAGTCCACATCAAACGCTTCAACTTACGTTTACCCGTGTTATTGGATACTGTAAGTAGACGTAGTACGCTGATATTGTCTTGTCTTTTTACGATAGTAGTCTGTAATTTTGTTATGAAACTGATACAGTCACAGCACGTGTTGAGGTGTGTCTGAGAGGTTTTCAACATAATCAATGGAATTAAAGACGTCCTATCATCTTGTCAGACAGAGTAGCATGACTAGATGTTTCTCTAGAATTTGGGTTTAATTTGATTTTTCGAAACTAAACTCTGTTAAAACTCTAAGAAGGCCTATACGTAATCCTAAACATTCAAATTAAGGAATAAAATGTGAATCTGTGCCGCAGAAAGGTTGAACTAAAAGACTATAACTGTTATTTTCATTTATTTATAAACAAGAGTCTCATCTTTTTGTTCTCAAAGTTTTTAAATTAGATTCTGAAAAGGTACAGAGAAGACAGACCTTGATTACTTGTGCAAGATGTGGTAAATTAACCCGCTGCAAGCGCAATTTCCTCAACGAAAAACATTTTTACACTTCATTTAGAAATATTGATTCCTAAATGCAGTGTAGTGTTAAACAGCTTCCTCCCGTGTTGGATCACAGTTAGTCAAGTTGCCACTAGATGAAGTAAAGTGCAAGTTTTCAGAGTCAGATTCACAAACTGACACGTTTCACTTTCGACACTTTTAGTCAGTGTTGACAATGACATTGGGGTGACACAGCTGTGTGTGTGTGTGTGTGTGTGTGTGTGTGTGTGTGTGTGTGTATCCAGGGGTGTGCCTTCAGCAGCAGCTGTGCTACTGGCTTTCGGCGCTGATATTTATTGTCTCCGACAGCCCGACAATCTCATATAAGCCTGTTTCACGAGCGGCGTCTGCGTTGTCAAGACACATTTACATTAAAGACCCTGACTCGGAAATTAAAAATTACCAAAGGGGGGGGGGGGGGGGGGGGGGGGGAGTTTGCAGCGCATCAGCAGGCCAGACTTCAACAGTGACAGAGCAGTACAGTATCTGATCCCTAAGCCTAAATGAAAACACTAATACATAACTCATGAGGGGAAGCTGTTGTATCATCCCAGCAACAGTCGAATGGCATATCGCATTATGCTGTAGCCTTTGGGGACCCTACATAATGCAGTTATGTGACAAAGCTAGTGCGTATCAGCCACAGGCTTGGAAGCAGCTATGGAGGGGGGGAAAAAGTAAGGAGCATGTTATCTCCTATTGCACCTAGCTCCTATATCTCACATTTAAGACCCTCATTATTCATGGTCAGCCCAGCTTAGGACAGAGATTCTGTGAGCTGGCAGGATACCTGACAGGAGGCGCAAATCTGCTGAACGAGGGCCCCCCCTGAAGAGTCCAGGTGGAGGAGAAAGGAAGGGGGAGCTGAGTGGTCTCTGAGGCCCAATGTCAGTTCACTCCACCGGGGAAGAAAAGGTGCTTACCGGCTCGTCCGAGTGATTGATGATTGGGCCCGGTGCAGAGGTAGGATGCAGCCATAGGTAGACAATGCAAGGCTGTGCTTGGATAATACATTTATGTCAAGGCGGAAGGAGACAAAAAACACAGGAATACACGCTGTGGAAGGTTTTGAATGTATGGAAACAAAATAGCAGTTACAGGTAATGATTGTGTTACAAGAGGCCGTCCAAGACATAAATCATCCATTGCCTCACACTGGGCACCAAAAAACGAGTTCAACCCTGCCTACAAGGACAAACTTACTTTCACACCAACCATTCTGTTTTTTCTACATACACCAGTACTTTGTCTTTAACCTAAAAGGCAATCCTTGTTGCCACTTTTTTTAAGTCAGCTGTAATGGTATGTCAGAAATATGGTCAAAGTAATGTGAGAAGAAGAAATCTTGGTATACAAATTTGTAAGACTGGTTGTTTAGGAATGTATTTTTCACAAGTGAGGACTCAAATTGAACTAGAAGACAAAAAATGTTTTTCCAGGGCAAAGAGTACAATTAGAGAATTGTGTAAATTTGATCAAAGTTTCAGAGCCTACATTTACGTTACATTTATTGGTGGGGAGACATTGTACTCAGCAAGTTAATTGTTAAGATCGCATAACAAAATTGGTCAGAAAGCCAATTCAGTTTCTCCTGGATACCTCCACAGTTTGCAAATTAGCAACTTCCCAACTGACCTTTCTTACAAATAAAGTCTCCTATGCTACAATTATCGACCAATTCTTGACAAACAAAACCATAAGTCTCTCAGATTGAAACAGTCAAGCTCTATTTTTCTTTCCTTCATGCACCAAACTATAGCTTTTGTAAACCCTGAATATATTCAGGGCAGGTAGGGAGGCAGCTGTGGGACTGATTACAACAATGTCAGATTTGATCTGTCTTGTCTCTTCATAAAGTGTGTGAGTATGGAGTGTGTGTGTTTTGGTTAGGGAGGGCAGTTGTCTGCCATTTTTCCTCATTTCTGAATCGATGGCAGTGACTTCATCAGCAGTTGCAAAGCACACCACGTTTCAGCGCTAAACTACTTCATTACTTTGGAATCAAATTGCCCTGATCTAAGATGGATGTCATGATTTGTGGGTACACCAGGTGTGTGTATGTCTACGTGTACACATCTGTGTGTCTGTTTGTGGATAATTAAATATGGGCAGGTTACAGGTGCATGACAACTTTAACGTGTTTTTAGAAGTGCTTGTCTGCCAATATAAATCAATCTAATGAATTATGAGATTGCACACATGTCAGATGACAGTTACTTAACAAGATGGCTATATTGGAGATATATGGTTTATAGAAAAGTTTCCATTGCGCCCATTTCAAGTCAGCGTATGGTCAATATGAATGAAATGGACAAGATCAACTTTTTCCCCACATGCAGGCCACGCAGACACAAGGAGCCACTGGAGAGGGCCAAACCAGTTGCCGACCCCCGGGCTAAGCAGAGGTTCACTCACTCACCCCAAACTAACAAAGACAGACACATGTGAACCTTGAAATAAGCCAGGCACACAAAGACATCATCAGTTGCATAATGCATACATATCATACACATCCACTCACACATTCACAATGTAAATGTCACTGAGGAACCCAATCTGCTCCTTCCACTCGGCGTAGCAGCAGAAGCTTGATGTGGGGCGTGTTCTCCTCAAGCCAGCTGCAGGAGGTAGATATTAAAAAAGGGATTGGCAGAAACAATTTACACAATCCCATAAATTTATCTGCCACTAAGACAGGCTTTTAATATCTGAAAGGGGACCAAGGGGTTAGCCTGGTTGTTGTAAATGGTAGAATCTACGTGACTGACTTGACACACACCCAAAGAGTCTCACAAGACTGCAGCTTCATAACACGAAGCTGAATAAAACAGGATAATAGAGCCAAGAGGAGAACAATAACAGACGGGTATTAAGGTATCACTTCACCGATAACATGCTCGGTCCGTACCTGTTTGCACATTTGTGGTCTTCACATGTTCAAGCACCACCTGGTGTGAAAGCAAAAGTGTCCCACACCTTGAACACATAGCCTGCAGATGATGCATACTTAACACCATTTAGAAGTGGTATTCAGCATTACGTGTCTCCCACAATTCATCCTGATCTGATGAATTAGAGGCCATGGCGGTAGCTCTCCCATAATATTTTTCACAATCAGATGATATGATGCTTCAGTAATCCTTTTTTATATTGAAAGCTAAAAGTGCTTTCCATGCTAAATCAACACTCTCAGTTGGCCATGTATTTGTGTACTATATTATAAGAATAGTAGAATATTTAGATGTTCAAGGTAAAGCTAATTTGAAAAAAGTTCTATGATGATTATTTTATGTTTTGGACCAAAATCTCCATCTTTTAAAAGCATTATTTTGTTACTAAATCCTTTAAGACCTGCTAAATTTTACAAAAAATTCATGAGCAAGATATGAGATAGGGACAAACTACTAACCCATTTGATTATGTTGAAAGCAGATGTAACTAATCTCATGGCTAATGCTATTTTGTACGTGTTTGCTGCTGATATTGTAGGTGATGTGAGGTTAATTATTTTTTTACTCTCTCTTCTTTCAGATACTTTTTCTTTGCATCTTCTCCCACTAGCATTATCCCAGGAATAATCAAAATGTGTGACAATATAAGACTATCATGCACACATTGTGCAGACACACTACTTTAATCAACACTGCAACTCGACAGAAAGGAAAGAATTCAACTTCTGGGTGGAATGTACAATTGCAAAAAAGTCTTATAAATCACAGCGAGTCACGGACTCTTTAGAAAATGTCATAAAAATGCAATATGATTCAATATATCCTGAAGCTATGATGTAGGGCCTTCAAAGAGGCATATGATCTCAGAGCACGGTTACACAAGCGCTCCTCAGCACAGCCAGGCACACGTTTTTTTTTTAGTCTCACAGTGTTCCTATTCATATGTTAGCAGCAAGTTCAGACGTTGTGTGAGACAAGGTTGGAACAAGATAAAGTCAATTATTCATTTGTGTTTTGCAGTGAGATGTTGTTGTTTGGCCTGGCCTCACCTTTCAGTGCAGAAGTATGAGGCTCTTGTTACTACTGTCAGTGTTTTTCACGAAGTGCCAGAGGAAAAACAACCACTCGTCTTGAAAAAGTAATTCAAGAGGACAACATGGCAAACATACAGGCAGTCTCTGACAAATATTCAAGCCAAAGCAAGCAATATACTAAAGCTATGCAATGCACTGAATCCTCACCTGATCTGAATTTAAAGATAAACGATTAAGTTTATTTCATTCCTTGTACATGTTGGCTAATGATATGGAAAAACCATTAGCATTTCTAATGTTTCTTGATTTCAGATTTTTCAAAACCATTTTTTATGAACCATAGTTGTATTATAACTTCTGTTGTACTTGAATGTCTGCTTTTCATACACTTGGTGATTCTCCTTTCAATGAGTTAGACTCGATGGCAAAAATAAACTTTCCCAAGCTTTTAGTTCAAACATCTTGTCAGAGTTCCTACCAATAAATAAAAGGTGTCCCACAAGGATCTTTTCTGGGCCCTATGAAGCACTTTATATGGGCCTGTGCTGAAAAACGTTATAGGGTAAGTTTCAGTTAGCGCAAGAAAGTTTCCGTGTGTTCACAGGATAGTTTCTTGCAATCACTAGAAAGTATGCACCACAAAGTTTCTGCCAATCCGATGTCATTATTAATGCACAATATAAGAGTATCTGTCAACATGAAGCTATAAGCACAAACGTATTTAACACAAAAAGTATTTTAAAACATCTATATTTGATGTATGCTTCGATTTAAACTTCTTTTCAACTACACTGGAACAAAACTTGAAGATGGAAAGGCTTTGGTCTTGTGTGGGAGTAAATATCCGCTTTAAGGCGATAAAAGTGTTGTAATTTAATGGATATTTGGTGTGCGGAGTCTCTCGGCGTTCATCACCTTCAGATATAAAAAGGAAGAACAGAACAGCTATTCATATATTAATCTCTTTCGATGTACCTCTTGGATGAAGACGTGCATATTACTGACATTAAAACCAGTCTGCGACAGCCAAGGGGGGATTTTTTTAAATAGTACTCACTAATAAAACAATTTGCACCTGGTAATAAGATAGCACAAGTGTGAGTGAGGAGAGACACCACACTGGTTGACACATAGCCAGTCAGATAGAGTGGGGAAAGGAACAGGGCTGGGTGTAGAGGAGGGGAAGATGCCACCATTCCTCTTGTCCCCATGCATCTGCCACCATAATTTGCGATAATGACGGCATCCCAGCAGGGCCACTCTGCGCCGAGTGATTCCGAATTGATTTAGTGCATTAATTACGCCCCTGTTACGCCGGTGTCATGGACAATATTTTACAATTTGATAAGCAAAAGACGCGCTGTGGGATCATTTTGATGAATTGCGAGGGTTCGGTCGCGGCGCGCTTTTATGGTCGTACCTTTTAATTTAACGGTAATCACTTCCCCCCCCCCCCCCCCCTCCATGCTGTGGAGGCAGCAAGGCTTTAATTTCACCTCGGAGACCTCTGCTCTGCACCGTGTCTGCTTTGATCAGGCTGACAAAAAAGCAGGCGTGCAGCAGACCACACACGTGTACAGATGAATAGGCGAGCAGCACAATAGAATCCTAGATACGGTACAGCAGATTGTGTGCATGCATGGTTAATGTGTTTGTGTGTGCATATGTTTCCCTAACATGAGCTGTATTAATATATGTGCATCAATGCTCCCCCTCTGCAGCTCTCCCTGCACTGAACCAACAGCTCTCCAATGCTGCAGGCTATTCAGCCAGGAGCCCAGTGGTAATGAGCAGGAGTAGCATCCCAGCAATACCACCAACCAAGCACCCCTGGGGGCAAAAGACACCCCAACACTGACAGCAGTAAGGTCCACCATTGGCTGGACTGTGGACTGGTTTCCAAAAAAAAGAAAAGAATTGTCACCAGTATGCATGCAATGCAATGTATATGTATAAGGTCGGCTTCTTTCCTAGTGTTGCTTAACTTTAACTTTGTGACATTTTCAGCATTTTTAAGCCTTAAAAGTAGATAATTAATGAAAACTTCGATCACTGAAATATAGTTTTTCTGTAGGGTTCAGGTGTTAATGCACAGGTTTGTGGTCAAAGTGCATGAATTCAGTTTGAGAATAAGCAACTAAATTGCTGCAAAGACACTTTATTCCCAACGGGAACATCATGTAATCATGCACACAGTTTGAAAGCACTAACCTGAAGATTACAACAATGATCATCGAGGCTCTGAACAAAGCAGAGATGAAGACTTTAAATAGTAAGTCTAAGCGGCGTTACAGAAGAAAGATGGCTGTTATGCGGTTGTAGCTTTAAAAAACAATTATTCTCTTTTTCTGTTGATCTTTACAAATCCTTGAAAAAAGCTGAAAACCATTTTAATTTTTTTTATCGACTCAAAGCTTTCCACTTCACTTCTGCTTAACTCATTATTAGCAGAAACAACTACACTCTGGTTAGCAAGAGAAAGAACAAAGGATACAATTAAGTGCATATATAAATGCATATATATAATTTTTCTCTTGGACTTGCACATCTACATTACCCCACAATTAACAAGCTATAAGATACATCAGGGTCTTGCCACCGTGATCTGGCAGGGTGCTTGTCGGCGTATGCAGGGTGCTAATTTTCCCAGCGTTAAGAGCTGTAATTATGCAGACGCTGCCGGGAACCCGCCAGGCGCTAACAGCCTCCCGTTTCAGGCGACAGTCCCAACCTTTTATGAGCTCCTCGGCTGGTTCAGAGGCTAATGAAACTGTACGATTCTCTCCTACTGTCGGGATCCTGGTGTCATTATTTGGTGATGAGGCCCTGTGACAGCTATTGTGCAGCGTGAGGCACAATAGTGCAAAACATCTGTAGAGAGCAGGAGCAGGGAGAGAGAGAGAGAGACAGAGAGAGGAGCACTTGACCTCCTCTGCTGGCCCTGTCCTCTATTGCTCTCTGTCTCTCCATGTAAATAGCTGCTCTCACTGTGAGGGGAGCGCTCTCTCCACAGGCTCGCTCAAAACGCCGGCAGCACAGAGTCCAAAAACACAAAGATCAATTTAGTTTCACAGGGAGCTTATTCGCCATGAATACGTAAGATATTAAAAAGTATCAGCTCTTTCAGATACACTCAATGGCAAAAAGTGTGTGGATAGTAGGCTTAGGCGTTGACAAGACCGTTTAGGCAGCCTTTTCTCGTCTTGTAGAGTGACTTCTCCTCTTGGAATGGCACCTTTTCAATTTGAAAAAGCATGAAAAGCTTGAGACAAGACATATATTAGCATACAAGTAGTGTGAAACAAGAGGAAAACTTGATGAATCAATCAAAGCAGAATGGGAAATCATGTTTCAGATGTTTCATCATGTTTCATCTGAAACATTCACAAGCACTGAATCAGAACACCATCCATTATTTCTGAACAACCCAACAACAATGGCCTTCTTTAACACAAAATATTGGAAGAAGCCATTTGTCGTAAAGCTGCAAACAAACTTGGAACAACCTTCCAAAGATGTTCGGCACAGTCACAGTCCAAACTTATCTCTTGATGTTTGCCTATAATTGATCTGTTTTGCCTTCTGGTTGCTGCATTGTTTCAAGTCATTGTCTGAAATATTGTTCGGAAATACTGGCAAGAAGAGCCCAATCAAAACTTTGAAAAATCACCAGAATATAAGTAGATTAAAGAACGTTGCCATATCCTGACTAAATGGTGGATGGATGGTAAACATCGCTGAAGGACAGACATGAGTGGAGTCTGAATTACTGCCTCACAGTAAATTAATAGCACAGAGTCGCACTCTCAGACGGGGAGAGGAGCGATCAGATGAGGGCTGAGTAATGACACACGGGGAGGCAGTAATCTCTGACTCTCGCACACTGATCTCTGCAGGTTGGTGCAAGGACATTCAAGATAAAAAAACAGAACTGAAGACGGTGTGACGCAAGGACCAAGGTTGTCATAATGTATTAGCAACCTTTGACCCTTGCAATTGTGTCCTGTCGCCTCATATGCACTCTAGACCAGAATATGAGGCGTTATTAGAGTTGCAAAACGGGATCCTCCACAATGGAATTTCTGAGGCTTGAGAGAATAACTGAGTTGAAGCACCACTGAGCGCTTTCATTTGCAGCCGAACAACAACCCAAGGACGATGGGAAGAAGACTTTTGGTGTTGGGATTGTCTTTTCTCTGCTCCTCATCTCGTCTTATTTATTGTGTCATCTGTTGAATGACTGTGTCAAAGTGAACTTCCGGAGCAACGTTATCCCTTTTCCTTTATAAGAGGGAAGAGTTTGGAAATTAGATATTAGAAAAAATCATTTTAAGACTCTCTTTGTTTGTTTGTGTTTGCCAGGGATTAGGTCTGTAAAGAGTGATGTCGTCGGCATATTGATGCACTGAACACCTCAGTTCACAACACAAGTCTTGACACACGTGCGTTGTCGTTTCTGACTTCACTGGTGGACACACCTCATCCCTACGCTCTCTCAGCTGTGTTTTGCAGCCGCCAGATTGATCCGGTTTTAATGAAGAGTCCTTCAGCCTAGGTGACATCATTAGCTGGTTGTGGGCCACTGCGGGCCACTTGGCACAGTTCCCCCCTTCACTTCTGGGAAAATGGGTCATTGTGAGTGACAGACCGACAGCGGCCAGAGGAGCCAGCCAGCAAACTAGATGGAGAATAAATGGGGAATAACAGACAGTGGTACAGTGGCTTATCAGTTCACAACCCAAAGTACTTCTGAGTATCGCCAAAAAAGTTGGAGGGAATTCATATCAAGAACAGTAAGAAGGTCAGTGAGAAAGTTAGTAAGCAAAAGAGCAAGCAAGTGACCAAGCTATTAAGTATGTAAGCAAAGGTCCCTACGAAGTAAGGAAGAAAGGAAGTCATCAAATCAGTTTGTAACCAGTAATCAAGGCAGCAAGTTAAAAGTAAAAAAAAAATGTATACCATAATCAAGCTCCTTTTCATCATTTGAACTAAATGGGGATTGAAAACTGTCTTTAATACAGTATGGCTTTATTGTGACCTAATGCAGTAAGCTCCATATGTGGGGCCTCTAAGCTGGATTAAGCATACATTTATCTATGAATACAAAGTGACCCTGATGTGATAAAACCTGCACAATAACACTACCACGATCACATCTCTGGTCCTGTTTCACTCCGGCTGAAGTGAGGCAGAGAGAAAGGGGAACATCAGAGAGATGTGGTTTGGAAGAAAGTTGGAGGATGGAGGAGGCTGCAGAGTCGTCTCATCCATCTAACTGTCAGCATCTCACCAGGCAAAAATCATCAAGTTCATCCCCTCCCCTGCTCTACATTTCTGCCCCCTCTAACCCTGCTTCCCCTCCTCCTCCACACGCACAAACACACAGAGATATGCGCAGACAAAAAAAACACACACACCCCTGTGGCACAGTAGCTGAACGTTGTCATTTTAGCGCAGCAGCTGTTTTTGCCTGCCATAAAAGTGAGAATCCCTCCAGCTCTTCTCTCACTTTCTCACTCGTCCCTCCTTTCCATCTTCCCCGACGCCTTCAGTAAATCCATGCTCTGTCCACACATTTGTCCACATGTACCTCCCAGGCTGCTGCTGTAAAAAAGAGCATACGCAGTCCGACTGCATCACTTCTCCTTAGCCGTTATCAGCTTCCCTGCAGCTCAGAATCTATGAGTCTGTGTGAAGTGTATCTGTTGAAATGCATGCTGTGCACGGTACTATTAGTGCATGGTGGTATGACATTGAACTTGGCATGACCCACCCTCTGTGTTGCTATAAAGAAGACATTCAACAGTGATTGAAGAAAGAGGAAGGTGTCTCAAAATATTCCCAGTTCATTGTGTTTTTAGCTGCTGATCAATCGAGGAGCTTTAAAATAAAAACACAAGTCAGACCCTGAAAACACGGCCTCATGACATCACAACAGTGTTTAAGAATCCTGTCCTAAATGTATGACGTCAAAGGAAAATGGCTGCTGTGTGAATATGGTTGATAACTTGATAACTAAAAACCTCCTATTGCAACCATATGAAAGCCCGCCCCCTCCCCCCCCTCCCCCGGTTACTGACCCCCCCTCACATCCACTTAACAATCCCCCAGATGCCTAATTGTTTCCCCTGACGATGCTGCGTCTAATGGGACTGTTTATGGTGTTCATTTGATAGCACTGGCCCGGTAATTAGACTACACCTCACTTCATTAAACAGCAGGGGGGGGGGGAAGGAGGGTAGGTATGGGGGCCCAGTGGCATGAACAGTATATGCACATGGAATAGCACAAACACAATCCTGCGAACACACGCTCCAAACAACACACACACACACACACACACACACACACAGAAATGTCTACAGACCCTGGAGAGCACTCTGTAAGGGAGGAACTGCGATGGCACTTTACATTCAGAGTGCTTCTCATGTAGCCGCAGTGTCTCACAGACATTCCTTCCATAATAATTCTCACTAGTGCCTCTTATCATTAGTCCCATTGTTCTGTTGTACTGCATTGTATTGTGCTGGCAAAGGGCCTTCAATCAATATCCATGAGTCCTTTCGCAGTGCATTACAAGCGGAACTCAACACCGGTTACATATTGTGACACCCTCCAGATAAGGGATCCAGCGAAATGAGCTGGCCTTGGATGCACATTCTGAGCTGTTAATGGACTAATTGGACTTTTGAGGGTTTGCTTAAAGAGCCACCTTGTCCATTAAGCTGTGCGTAACAAACTAAAGTAGGTGTAAGGGGGTTTTCATTCTCTTAAAGGGTTAAGTAAGTAGGGGCGTAACAATCCATTTAAAAATGTTTAAACAGCAATCCAAACTGGAAGCATCCTTCCATATCATCATCTGTAATATATGCTTACACCTTGCAATTCCCGTGGCATGTCACTAGTTTTCACAGCCATTTTGATTGTGTTAAATTGGCCTTATTACTGTCACAAACCCATTGAACATGTAAAACATCGAGGTAGGGCTATGAGGTAGGGCTATGAGGTAGGGCTATGAGGTAGGGCTAAGGGTTGATTGGGGCTGAGCCAAAGAAACATTGCAGTATGCTATTTCCCCTTCTGTCTCTGTCCATGGTCCTGAAATGTTCAAACTGCCACTGTTTCTCTTAATGTCTCTGTCCGTGGTGCTGAAATGACACCACTGTCTCCCTGATGCTACATTTCAAACTCCTTTAGCTGCATCTTAATCAATTCCCCTTAAGTCCTCTGTAATTACTTTTATTCTGTGAACTAAATTTATGCGCCACACAGTGCCAAAACAATCCCACACTGCAATGAAAAGAAGAGTACTGAAAACATTACATGCACTTCTTTTTTGTTAACAATAATGTGCTACAATATGCTCGGCGGGGCTGATGAAAAACCGTGATGATTCATAAGTGTCTGAAATGTCAATTTAGTGCTCACTGTGGAGTACTACCGAGTGTCTGTTGTGTAGGTAGTAATGAATGAGGGAACAGCACAGTGGTTTTGCACACAGCTTGTTTGTCTCTATCCATGGTGCTGAAAACTAGTTCTTAAACAACCTTTCCTCACAGTGCTCTTTAAACGGTTATTTAAACCAGGAAACAGGTTTAATTGGCTCATTTCAAAATGTGTAACATTCAAAGCATGGGTTGATTGACAATCAGTGGCACAAACAATAACATGAATAATTTAAAAAGTATTGTCCATGGGATAAACTCCCTTTGTTGTTATCCTGTGATGCAATGTGTTTGTTTTTTTTAAACAGTACAAACAGCAAAAATCTGATATTGAGTTTCTAAACCCTTAGTTTATACTCAACATAGCTTTCAGAGTTTAAGTTTAAGTTCAATTTAACATTACAGTGTCTGAAACCGAATCTCTGTCCGTGGTCCTGAAACAGAATACCTTCCTTCCCAACAAGAGGAAAGAAAGTAGATCTACTTTATAAATCCCACGATCAGGATCCTATGGACATGCACTAATGGAGAGATGGCCACTGCGACCGCTCCTGAGCTGATTGGGGGGAATTGGTGCCTTGCTCAAGGGCGCCTCAGCAGTGCTCCGGAAGTGAACTGGCACCTATTCAGCTATCAGACAAATTTCCAGACTCTTACCCAAAACCAAACTACTCCCGCCCCCAGTAAACCTGCAGTCTTTAACTGGATCTGTGTAAGGCTTATGTCTGCAGTTACAGATTAGTTATCCAAATCTCTGCCTGCTGTTATTAGAACTCATTTATGAATTATTTAGTCTATTCAGTGTCTTTTTGTCTAACACCAAAGACCATTCATTCAACCATTATGAAACACAAAGAAAAGCAGTAACGTTTGATGCTTGAGCTTAAAGTGACTGAAATCCATTATCTAAATCGTCGGGGACTCAACGTACAGGATGTGGGAGAAAGAAAAACAGAAATGGTTCGTACCTTGAGGAAGGAGAGGTTGCGGTTCCGATCGATGCTGGTGATCTCCAGGTTGCCCATGACCACTTCGCAGTTCTCGTAGAGCTTCTTCAGGGATCGGTACTGCTGGTCCAGGTCGGACGGAGTGCTCAGCTTGTTGTCGGTGCCGGAACAAACTGGAGACAAAAAAAAAAAGAGAAACACTTAGAGAGGCACGTCCAACAAGTCGAGTACAAACCACAAAAGGAGCCAGATTTTCTAAGAAAGTGAACAAGGAAGGGATAAAAATTCAAGGAACAAGCTTTGAAAGAGTATAATTAATGATTGCTGGTCATTAATTCAGGATACTCATTATCCTTAAATGCCAACTTGATCACACACAGAGGGCTACCATACTGTAGCTGCTTAATACTTAGTAAAGGTCAGAAAACCAGCTAAACCATTTCAGCTGAAAGTGAGTTCAAAAATGATACATCGCTTTTCCCTGGAGTTCTTTTGCCAGGAAAACTCAGTTTTTTGACTGCAGTCACTGACGTCTTCACTACCACAGCAGACTGTGAATGCATGCCCCAATGACTGCTGTATGATGACGGTCTGAAAATGTTAGAATAAGCGAGATAATGAATGGAGAATGAGAGAAAGAGGGCAGGGAAGACATTCAGGATTGGGGGCTTTCGGGGCTAAAACTATGCACTGTGTGAGCATGAGGAAGGGTTGAAGGACAGAGAGGAAGAAAGGGTCTGGGAGATTACGCAAATTGCTAAAAAGAGAGCGGAGAGTGCCAGACGTGACCCTCGACAATGAGGGAGCAGCCAGAGTCGAGACTCGGGGACGGACAAGTGGGGTTAGGAGGGGTTGGATATCATTTCTCCGAGGCAGTGACCTACAGTCTGGGCCTGGAACCGGCACACCGTTTAATCAAAGATATTCAAATTGCATTGGTTGACCTTTGCAGAGGCTTTCACTTGGAGACTCAGCTGACAAGATTACGAGACTTTGAAGTTATTATGGCGAGTAGAAACAGCTCTATCGGAGCGTGGGAAGGCCGGGCAATTAGGCACTGGAAGATTTCTCTGTTGTTTTTTTTTTTTTTTTTCAGTAAAACACAAGCAAGAAACACACAAACGCACATGGCTGTCACACTTCTCTGATAGCTTTGAACACCCCCTGGCAAACATCTGAAAACGACACCGACAATAGGAGCACATGTAAACTTGGCTACACTTGTCAAAGCAGTCATGTAACCCTGCAGTAAAATGCTTTCTTTACACATCGCAAAATGATGGATATTTACTCTCTGATGTCGTCAAACCAATCGTTGCAACATATAGATCCTGTAAATAATGGTATTTATCTACAGCGCTGATGATAAACGCTATCGACCAATGCCGGGACTCCCACTGTAATTAGTTCCTCCCATTTCCACCCATTAAACTTTCATTCCGTCCCTGCCAGCCTTTCTACCGCCACCAGTCAGTCAGTCAGGCTCCCCAGCCTCAGTCCTGCTACCATCTGCTCCGCTCGGCTGGCACCATCGCCATGTTACCACAGGCTCGACTGGAGCTTTGTGTGTTCTTGACGTGTGTGTAAGTGTGTATATGTGTAGAACAGAGTTGGAGTTAGACTTGATGTAACTGAACTGCTCATTAAAGTCCCTCACATTTTGTTGCTGAGTACTTACATTACCTCAAATATTTCCAACAGTTATCAAAGCCAGAGAAATTCGTAATGGTTATAGTTGTAACGGGACGTGTCTTATGAGGGGGCATCGTTGCCGTGGAAACACCTGATGTTACTTCAAAGACTGCATAAAAAAAGCTGCCGTGCTGCTGTGATAAAAGAAGTCATGTTATTTATACTCGGATACATTAGCTCGTCTGTAAACATTTTCTCTTCCTCAGGTCTGTTTCGCCCGGTCGTCTTGACCACGGTCAACTCGGAGTTCATTTTCATCAGGGCGGGGTAAGCAGAGAGAATCACTCCCGTGATTCCCCGCCAGCCTTGACGTCATCTTTTGTGATCGCTTTGATTTAGAGCCCCCTGGTGGCAGAATGTACATACTGCACGTTTAAATAGAACATACATACACAAGATTTTTGTTTTGAACCTGCATATTTGTATTAACCACTACAACGCGTATCACAACGGCTCTGCAGTTCACTGTTAAAGAAAAAAAAAAAGATACTTTCTTGTTGCTAGGACATGCTTATAAAAATAATTACATGGGGTTATTTGGTACAGATTCTGAGAAGGAGCCATTGTTCTGCACACTTCACGTCGAGTTCATCCGACTGGGTGAATCGCTGTAAACACTACAGCATGTAACTCAAGTGTTCTCATCGTTGTGATGTTCAACATACGTATGTATGGGTGCTTCAGCATGTTCTTCAGCAGCTCTGTTTGTTTTCTCGAACTATTTGTCCAATGTCAAACTGGAAACTCAATGCTCTCTGGATGTACAAACTCCCTTCGTTAGAAATGAACCATGAACATCACGTATTAGTGGGAATCTATTTCATGAGCCCTCGAGGTTCAGATAAAAGAATGAAAAAGAAAGTCTCCCAGTGGCTTTGAGAGTCTAACATAGTGATGTTGGTTTTAAAAGTTAAATGCATTCATATGAAAAGAACGAGACGTCATGTGCAGAAAGGAAGTCAATGTTTTTGGTCCAGTTTTTACTATTAAAGAGATGAGTTTCATGTAAAGATTTAGCAGTCATTTTGGTGATCGATTACTCATTAAAGTTAGCTTTGAAGCTAAAATGCCCCAAAAATTATTTGAACAATTGGTTTTACCTCGGTGGACATGGATATTTAGCTGTTTTTTTAAAGTTTTTTTTAATGCGAACTGGACATCTTAAAGTCTTAAACCAATGGTTGGACAGAATACATCAAATTGTATGACAAAAATAGCTTTTTTTTTTGATTTTCTGACAAATAATGGACAAACGATTGAGAAAAAGGATCAGCAGATTGATCACCTATAAAAATAATCCATGTATCTGAAGTAAAATGTTGCTTTATGGCCTTGAGATTTCCAAATAAAGGCTTTTTGGTTTAATACAAGTCAAGAACTTTAATATTAATGAGGTTAGGGGTCAAACTGGACCTTTTGACTGCCTTAGCTATATCCTCCAAAACCCCCCGCTGTATTTTCCTCCCAAGACCTAGCTTAAGTGTTCCTCATCAGAAAAAAAGAAAAAGAAAAGCCAATGGACTATTGCATAGTTGAACCTGCCCCTATATTGGACAACATTGAGAGCTCATAAACTCCAATATTGCTTTATGGATCGTTGGCTCGGCAAAGATGAAGGGGGTTGGGGGGGGGGGTGGGGTGAGCTTCCTCTCCTCTGTGATCGTCCATATTGCTGCAAAACACAATGGCAGTGAGGGGACCTGAGCGATGGTGATAAATGAGATTTGCTGACCAAACACACACACACACACACACACACACACGCACACACACACACACACGAACACACACTGATGAGATGAAATGATTTAAGAGCGGGCTACAAGCTCAAAGGAAGTCCGCGCGAGGAGCTCAAAATTGCTGGGATCGATAAACGAAATGTGCGTGCGGGGATTGTATTTGGAAAGGTTAGCTGCCGTGTGTAATAATCCGTTATTGAAACCAAACTCGCAGGTGAGTTTACGTCTGTGTGCGGCGGTAAAAGATCAGAGGGGAGAGGTGAAAAGTGAGGGGGAAAACAACTCTCAAAAGCCAATATCGGCAGTGAAACACACACACACACACACACACAAAGAAAAAGAAAGAGATATGGTGCTCATTCGGGGGAGAGACAGCAAGGTAACTCCAGGAAAAGAAAGAGAAAAGAGCGATTGAGATAGAAAGTGAGACACCATCTTGTATCTGTGAGTGGGAATGACATCTCAGAGCTTTAGCATTCTTATCAACACGCTGTACTGTAAATGCTTCTTTCTCCGGGCTCATTTCTAAAGTGTCCAGATCCATCTGCTCTACCTCCACCTGTCCCACTCTCTCTCCTCTCTTAATTTCTTTTTTCTCTGCCTGTAGCCATCTATTCCTCAGCCTCATCCCCCTCCATCTCTCTCCTACGTCCTCTCTCTCTCTGGACGGTGTAAGTATTGAGCTGTAGCCTTTTTTCCCCAGTTAATGCATCGGGTGACACAGGGTCCACGTCCACTTGACAGGCTCGGCGTGTGTGTGTGTGTGTTTTTCTGTGACTGTGTGTGTCTGTTTGTGTGTGGTGGTGATGGGAGATAGGAGGGGGGAGGGCGGGGGGGGGGGGGGGGTAATCTGTCAATCAGAGCAGCAGCCACAATGTTGCTACAGTTGTCAGAAGCTTCAGTCATCCTTTGTATTAAACAAAGAGAAATAACATGAAGATCTGAACCAGTTTAGAAAAACAACAAGAGTGAGTGTGCATCCTCACAGGCTTAGCTTAGCATTCAGCTCAGAGTTTTTTATAGGATGGCATCCTGTTTAATTTAAAATGAGATGAAATAGCTCTCAGATTCAGATGCATTCTGTGTCATCGTATCCACTCCATGCTCTAATCTGTGTGTGCTCATGTTTTGTGTTTGGAGCACAAAAAGGAAACTTCTGAGCTGCATAACCCACTTTCTGCTGCTGGCGTCTCCCTTCAAGGGCTTTTTCTTTTCTTTTTTTTCTGGCTGAAAGTGACAGAATTTAATCTCCCTAAATTGAATTACAACTTAATCCTGTCTCACAACATTCTTACTGGAACGCACAGACAGGGTTTTCCTGGTAACAATAAGGGCGCATCGTAGCGTTTCTTAAAAAGAAGCTGTGTCTTTTTCATGCGGGACAGGTACGAGCGTGCATGCATGATGGGCTTCGCTGTGGAGTCTCGTTTCTCTTTCAATCATGAAGTGAGAGAGCGAAGGCAGACAGTTACGTCCCGGCTTATTCTCACTGACATTCTGCTTGTTCTCACGTCCGTCCTTATCACCGCTTTCTCTCGTCTTCTCTGCTTTTGTTCTCCACCCCCGTGTCTGATCTCTTATCATGTTTCTGTCCTCCTGTTGCAGCTGCAGGCTCAGATTGCTTCATTTCTTCCATCGTCTACTCCACTTTCTCTTTCACTTTTCCCCCTTTTTGACCATTAGCATTAGCCAGTAAAACAAAAGCAAATTCCTGATACATTAGCCCAGCATTAGCTAAGACTTAGCGTAGCTTGGGCTAACTTTAAAAGCAGCAGTGGTAATGAAATCTTCTTTAAAGCAACAATATGGAACTGTTCCACCTCTAAAATAGTCGTTTCAAAGTCGATCTAATAGTATAATAACTGACTACAGGGAGAATGACGTCTATTCCACGTCCACAGAGTGACTCTGTCGCCTGTTTACTGCACTATGTAACTTTATCAGCATGACGCGGTTATCTCTCAAGAAGCACATACAGCTGTACAGTGATAGTTCATGCAGCAGCCTTCAGCTGAAAAGACACCAGTGAGCCCGTCTCTTTACTGTTTGATATAATTACTGAGGCTCAGAGATGGAAGAGGACGATGATGGATAAAGAGTCTGACACGTTGGCCATGCTTCTTTTCAAAACACTGTGTGTGTTTTATGGTGATGCACTCAGAGACCTTAAGTGGGCGCCAAAGCGCACCAAGCCAAATTTCTACATAATGTTGCTTTAAGGAAAGTTCAGTGTGTCCCCTATAGTGAGTCTGTCTTGTAGAGGTAAGTGATCCTGCATGAAGAAGTGAAGTCCTGCATCTTCAAATACTGAGGTTTTCTGGGGAAAAATTGAAAAATTGAAAAAAAATATCACAAGAAAAACAATATCCAATTTAAACACAGGAAAAAATAAATAAACGCAAATGTCACAGGAAACAGGATCAATCTTAGTCATACATGGCGGAAAACTCCCCCGCTCTGAGCTGAAATTCCTTCCCAGAGAAGCAACTATCCATCTTTTCTTCACACACACACTAATCAAACACACACACACACACCTGGCATTTTGACTGACACACTCCTACACCACCGGTTTCAAACGGCACAGAAACCTGGACCAACATCAGCTGTGGACTGTACATTTCCCGGCCTGGAGGCCTCGACTCCCCCCCTTCATCACTACTACCACCACCACCGTCACCTTCATCATCATCATCATCATCATCATCATCATCATCGTCGTCGTCTTCTCCACCACTCAAAGGCCACACACCGTCCTGAGGTGGTGGTGCTGACGCGGCAGCTGTGGAGCTTATAGGCTCAGCTTTGTGTATTTTGGATGAAGAGTTTCATTCCAATACGAGGAAAAGTTCCTCCTCATAGAAACATGACTGATAGTAGAAACTCCAGCATAGTGTAATGGAATTATTGAGCGTCCTGCAGGTTGCCCTTGGTTAATAGAATTGTAATATTTTTTACAGAGAGTTAATAACGAAGTTCAAATGTACGATATTTCAGAGCACATTTTAATGCATGTGTGATGTTTAAAGCGTCTTTAAAGACTCCCCTGTGACCTCTTGTAAAGTAAAGTAAAGTGAACCACATTTCACTTCAGTGCATTTGGCATGACTGGAATAATAAATAACCAACCTAAGGAGCTCATATATTAAAAAAGTTAAGACAGGAAAAGTGTTTCACTTTTGTTCAGATTCTGAAAAAGTAGCTTTTACTCTCCGAGGATCTTGATGAATCTGAACCAGCCGCTCCTTTCAAACATCCCTACCTGCCTGAAAACTTTTACATTCCTAACTTTTTGGGAGCATCATGGTGGCACTTTTAAAAAAAAAATGTGTTGGCTTCTTTCTTTGGTGTGTCGACTTCTAAAGGCCGAGGACTGAAACACATCCCTCAAACAGGGTCGACCCTTTGAATGGAGCTGGCACTAAGCTGTTTGCAGCTTCTGTTGGACTCGGCTGTGCTCATTTGTGAGCATAAATGTACCGTAAACCTAATTATAGACTTAAAAAAAAAACAACTTAACTGCTTAATTATGGCAGCAACTTGTATTCGTCTTCATTTTCTAGTAATTTGCAGATTACATTGTCGATAAAATGGTTCTTTAAATTGTCCAAAGGAGTGAAAAAGTGCTCGACTGTTGTTCTAAATATCTGTTCATAACTTCATCGCTAAGCTACATAAAGTGTGTTGCTTTGCTACTTAAAGGTATAGTATCAGAGGGATACAATGAAGTCAGCCTCTTTTTCCAAAACGTCGTACAGAAGTATTAGAAAAGCTGGGTCGATTGTTTTATCGTCACTGCACTGATGTGTCGAGTAATTGATGCAGACCAGACGCCTGAAGACTCCACTTCATTATGTTGTAAATGCTTTAATAAAGACAGCAGCGTCCTCTCATGACCCGCCTCTGATTGATGTTCAATTCTTGCAGCTGCAAAGGAGATTCATTTTTCTCCCCGCCCAATAATCATACACGCAAATTCATTTCTACAACTATTTGCACTGTCATCCTCCATTCATGAATATTACAGCTACAGCCAAGAGTTCTTAGCTGGTTATGAAAAAGACTGCAATCAGAGGTACCAATTTGTCCACAGGGGGCGCCAAAATCAACACAAACCAAAAGTTGCTTACAGAAGCTTTTAAGGCGACTTTGCTGGCAAATTAACAAAGCGTTTCCTGTTTTTGGTTTTGATCGACAGTCGTCTCTTTGTGACGTACAGTTCCCTTTCTGTTCCACTGTGACATAACGGAGGTGCTTCATTGGCCAATAGAAACACTGGAGCAGACGTTATGACTCAAAAGTGCAACATTTTGTGCGATTGTACACACTGTTTTGTAATATTTAAGTATGCCGACTTTGTCATGGTTCCACATCCTTTAACATGAGATAATATAACGTTACTGTGCCTTTAAGGCGGACAGGCCAGTTCTGGATTGACCAGCAGGTGGCGAGGTAAGCCCTGATGTAGCCTGCGAGCCAAAACTCAGGGAATAAAACATCTTCAAACAAAGCTTCTCTCATCTCCACTATATAAACGACCCAGATTTAAATTACACAAAAATACAATGAGGTTTGGTTGGAGGTACCCAACATTCACAGTTTATTCACTTTAAGCTTACTAGGGCATCCCCACTGCGAGTTAAACTTCAAATTGTCCCTGACAGCTCTGGGCGGTTGATCTGGGGCCAACAGGGGGTCAGACCCATCAATCAGCTCCCAGCAGGGTCTCTTCCCCTTCATGCTCACCGACCCCTACAGCGCCTCTTCACACCTCCTCTTCCTCTGTCTCTGATTTTTGTCACTGATTCTCTTTCCTCCTTGATTCCTCCTCCGTTTAAGCCAGTTTCCCTCTCTTTCTCCCACCCACCGGGCATTTCCATGCATCTCAATCCTCGTCCCTTGCAGCCGCCATCAATTATCAGTCCATGTCTGCGACACACACACATCATGCACACTCTTAAAGGCATGAGTGCCAGGACTCACAACACACACGCAAATACTGGACCTGCTCCTTCAAAAAAGGGCAATCACTTCTTGGCAGGCGCTGGGATATCACCTGCTCCGCTGACAAAGGTGGGTGGGTGGGTGTTGGGGTGGGTGGGGTCATTTGTATAACAGATGTGTGTGTGTGCGAGCTTGTGCATGTGTGTGTATGTGTGTCAGGCGCAGGTTTAATGACTCGTCCCAGCCAATTTTCAGCCGGTGGCTTCTCTTTGTGAGGAAATGAGGTTTGTAGTTAATGTAGCACAGAAGGGCTGCCTGTGATCATGCATGTGTGTGTGTGTGCGCGTGTGTGTGTGTGTGTTAGTTCCAGTGAGTTGGCTCCGAGCAGAATATTAGTAGGAACCATATGGGAGAAATCATTATGAAGGAACGTTGGAGAACATTTATGCAGCGATGCCGGCGTGTATCAATATCGGCTGCGCCTTCAGTGTAAAGATGCATGCAATGTGTGTTTGTTCAAGTGTGTTGAGCCCTCTCTCTCTCTCCTTATAAATCACATTACAGTGTGTGTTTGTGTGTCTGTGCGGGGGAAAGATTCACCAACTTGAATGATTTTTGAAAAACAGCGGTTGTCTGACAAAACTGTGTGCCCGGAAAAGTCACAGACACAACCCTCCCTTTCTCACTCTCAATTCTACCAAAACATTTTTCTAAAAAAGTGTGTGGAGCCGGCGCTTCAAAATGTGACGAATGATTCACATTTGATGGATTTGGAAGAGCAGGGAACATGAAGACGCGTTTAATGGTGAGAAACATTCATAGCGTGGTGACGTTCAGGCAGCGAAACGACATATTTTGGTTTCGGGAAAGCGTCATAATTTGGGTTGAAGACACACTACACTGCACCTCTAAGGTACGTAGGTCACATATCTAGTGTCTGTAACTTAAACAACTTTATGTCAAAAGCAGAGCTGTCGGATGTTAATTTTATAATCACCATTAATCACTGACTTCAATAGTTAATCATGATTAATTACGTTTTCTTTTATTGCATGGGTTAAAAATTCATTATTTTGCATTTCAAAACAGCTTTGTTGTGCTTTTATTCTGAATGTACTTCTGTCTTATGGTACTTCCTGTTGAAGAAAAAAAAAGGAACTTAAGGAAGATCTAAAATGACGACACAACCTTAACCATGGGAAAAGGAACTTACTGCGGATCATGAAGTGGAAGTAAACAGCGGGAATGAAACAGTTAGAAAGTGAAATAGTGATGTCACAAGGTGTATATTGCTCCTGGGAGAATTTTTGAGAGAAGAGACTCGAAACTTAAAGGCAGCTTTGAGAAATATTGCAACATGTTATTCAACAGTGTGTTCTTTCCGAGCGTACAGCCAGTGACCAAGCCTGTGTGTTTGATAGCTTAAAGACACACAAACACACTGGCACACAATTGATCTCAAATGCCGGACGTTGTCTGCTCAAAAATGCACCAGAACACTCACACAGCTCATCGAGAAACATCCAGTATGGATGCACAACTGCACGGCTGCACATGTAAACACACTAATAGACAGAGTGCCGTGGGAGCACAGGGGGGAGTACGAGGGAGGAGGGGGGCGGGGGGTGGCCTCCCAGTGGAGGAAATAAGTTTGGGTTGGATGTAATGAGCAACTGAAAGGCAAATGAGCCCTTCAGTGTGACGGCCTCTATCTAAACCCAGACAGCCGGTGTCGAGGGAGACGCTTTATTGCTGAGAGAATCCAAAATGTCATTCATCTCGTTGTACTCTGGCCTCCCTCTTTCCTGATTTCTACCCCCTCACCCCCCCCCCCCCCCCCCCCAACCACCTCATTCCAATCATGTCATCTTTTTTATTGTTAACCCTCTTCCACCTCCTTCCCATATTTCCCAACCTGGCTCCCCTGTCAGTTTTGACATCCCAGCGTCTCCTGACTTTGCCATTAAAGGATTCCTCTACTCCTAAAAAAAAAACAAAAAAAACAAAAAAACCTTTCTTTCCTCCTCTACTTCTCAACTCTCTCTTTTCCCAATTCCCACTCTTTCTCTTCACTGCCAAGCCTAGCTCCAAACTTTTCCACTCTGTGCCACGGGCTCATGGGCCAGAATATGACAGACTTATATAAACTGGATGAAAATGTAACAATGCCAAGAGCAAGTTCAGATAGACCAAGTGAACATCTTCATATTGCTTGTTGTTGTTGGGTTTTTTTGACAAGCAGTACCAAACTCAGAAATATTGCAGCAATTTAAAACAACATTAGCAGAGCTGCAAAACCTCACACTCAACCTTAGTGCTTCCCAGAGACAGAGTACAACGAGCAGAATGAACCACAGCGGGATATGACCTTCACAGGAAATGTAATGGAAGTTATGTCTCAAAACATGATGCATTTTGAAAATAAGTTGAGTAATCCATCAGGATATTTGGATTTAGTTTACATATTTTGTACTCAAAAGGAATAAGGTGCTATAGATGAGGGTCCCTAAGGACTCTATGGCATTGGTACTTTCCAATGACAATATTCATTTGTTTGATTAATCAACATTTGTTATGTTTAAAGGTTATTCAATCGAACAGTGTGTTTGATACTACGATGAACACCTTCTTTGTCCAGCAGTTTATGTCTTTGAATGGTGTCCTTACAATTCTCCTCAAATTGAGGTGAGATGGTTTTACCCGCTGCTGTTGTTGTCAAGGTCAGAACGGTCCTCTCACAATCTCTGGGAATGTCCTGAGTTAGTTCTTGCCCTGGAGACATGCTACACTTTTAAACAGGAGTGTGTGACTGTGGAGTTTGTTTGAAGCTATTCCGGGAAAGACGGTGAATCCAGAACCTCCAGACAAAACAGTCGAAGAAGTGCATTACAACATGGTGTCATTGAAGAAGAACTCTTTGTACATCACAGATGACGGTTAGCAAACAGACAGTGTGTACTAGAGCGGGGTTTTTTTTTTTTCCTTTAAAAGAATAAGATGAAGGCTTGGAACAGACAGCGCTGCAGAGCTGCACTGTCTGGCTCTTGACCATGGATTGTAGCCGTAGGCGCAAAAAATAAAATCTCAATGGAGACAATCGGCCGAAAACATGGCAGCAACATCAAACAGAACTGAATCCCAGCCCATTACAAAACCGCTTGAAAAACTGTTGCCAGGAGTGAAATATGGATCTATTATGTTTACAGAGTTGGCCAAGATGGACGCTCATCCAAGGCACTTAAACACTTGTGTTTATGGTTGTGTCCAATTCGAGTGCGCCCACTTACTTCTGACATAACTTGTTGGTGTTTCTTGCAGTATTAGGTAAAGATACCAAACCAAACATAAGTCAAAAGAATTTTGACGAAATTACATCACTGGTAAGTTGTATATGATGGAATTACCATAAGTCAATCCGACATTGAGATGAAACAACAGGCTCCACCTCAATTTTGTTGGCTTCCCAGTTTTTTTTTTGGTTTTTTTTTACCAACTTTGTTAAACAATGAACAACACACTCTCTCTGGCACACCATTGAAACACATTTTCCAACACATGAGTCGACTTAACTCAGCTGCAAAATAAAATAGTTTTGTACTAATGAGCTTAGAACACTTCTGCAAACTCCTGACTTACAAATGATTACAACATTAAAAAAAAAACTATAATATAAAAGTACCATAAGAAGAGAAAACATATATATCTCCAAAGTTAACAAAATCACCAATTAACAAAATATTGTTCAACTTGCTTTGACCCTAAAAAAATGTCAAAGAACAACCCTTACATTATGAAATGTACAAAATGTCTATAAACTTCTGTCCTTACTTCAAAGCAACCCTCAATGTCTCCTCCACTCCCCCTCCTCCATCGCCTTCCCTATCTCACCCTTTTGTTTTTTTGTCTTTTTTGTTTTTAATTCCGCGCAGCCGCCCTCATTCATCTTTGGCAAAATCAATAACCATTCGCCGGCCTGCAAGAGTTGAGGGATGTAAATAGCAGAAATCTGACATTCGCAGGATATAAAACAACAGGCTTTCAATATAATCAACAGCGGTGCCGGTGCCATTCCTCAAACAATCCATAGCCTTATTAAAAAGGGGCCAATAATTTAGCCCTGGTGTGCCGGCCACGCAGGGAGCATGACAATAGTGTCTGATGAGTCAGGAGTTGTGGGTATGACAGGGTGAGGATTTAGGATGAGGACGGAGCATGGGGTGATATCTATTCATGTTTACAAGGATATTATGTGTGTCCCATCATTTTCCTTCACTGTTGTCTCATTGGTGATTTACTCAAACATGTTTTGCTGCGTTAGCTTCTCATTTGTCTGGTTGTATGAAGGTATTTCTCTCTCCCATTAAAAGAAGAATGCCATAAAAGGATACTTCTCTGTTTTATTAACATTTTCTGATTACATTAGGATCCACTAACAGGGTAAACAGGCTTACTTGGCCTTTTTCTTGTCACAAAAAAAGAAGGCAAAAGTGGTGAAATAATCAAAAGTTTCTTCTCTATCTAACCAAAAACTTTAACACTAAAAATGAGAGCCACAAATCTTTTTCCATGGACAAAAAGAAGACAAATGGATAGAGCACAAGACACACATCAGGCTGAAGTTAAGTTGCTGCAAAAGAGCTACTAGAACCCAAAATAAAATGATAAATGGTGCATTTCTGTGCAGGAAAATGCTTGCTTTCTGATGTGTTTGTGTGCATTATTTCTCATGCAGCGTTAGATTTAAGCGTCTCTGCTCAGATGTGTGTTTTTCTGTGGGTGTGTGTAGCTGTGTTGTGGGTGTTTTTCTACCCTCGCAAAACACAAGCAAGAAACTGTTTTTTGAGCTCGGTGCTGCAGGCTGTGGAAAACATGTACTGTATGTGTGATTTTCTGATTTTGGGCTTGTTATGTGGTACATGTGCTACACAGCGTCCTTTTAAAAAAAAATAGAATAAAAAAATATGCACAAGCGCTTGTGTTTCTGCAGCTCCAATCAGACAAGGCAGTTGTCAGACACTCAGCAGGAGAGTCTGTCTGTGTGAGTCAGTCTTTTCCTTTTTCAACACAGCCTGCTTCAACTGAGAGGGAAAAAACTGATCTTGACCTTTCCAGGCTGCCATCAAATCAATCGATAATTATCAAATTAAACGGGTTATTATGCTCGGAGTGTATTGAGTGATGGTTATTGCTCATATGGGTGGTGATGAATTCAAGGACTTGTGGACAATTCCTCCAATCCTCCTTTGTTTACTTCCTGGAGCTCATTCTGTGACACATCATTGGGCTATCAGAGGAGCTCCAGAAAGTTCTAACTAAACTTTGCATCTTGACTTTATACACAATCATGTACCTGTTGAGGACAAACTAGCACCACTCGTACAGGATAAAACCAAATGCACAGACTTTGAACCAAAGGTCAGCAAAGGTAAATGACCACAAGCATTTAAAGTTCTGTCCCAACAGCGATCAGAAACATTCCCTCCCAGGGACAAAATATAATCAAAACACGTTTTTGTGACCAACCCACTGACAGGAAAATGTGGCTCCAGGATGTCTGATGTTTGCATTAGCAGAATTGGAAGGTTGTGAACTCTAGATAAATTGGAAAGACACATAGCGCTCCAAAGTGAGACTCTTGGCGACTCAGTTTGGAATTCTTGGACGAGTCCTCAAATTACGTCCCAAATTGATTGATCTCAGTCTGCTCAGTAAGTATTTTCACATGTTGAAGTGTCGAGAGAAGTTGTGGTCCTTTTATATGCTGGGAGAGTCTGCAAGTCGCTGGACTTTCACCAAGAAAAATGGAATGTCATATGCTTGGATCAAACCAAAGCTTGAAGATGTCTTAACATGCCAATAAATCACTTTGTATGAGTTGTCTTTTCAGGGATTAGTGGGTTTTCTTGCAGGACAAGAAGCCAGAAAACAAGATGCTATACAGGCTTTTAAAGTCTTAATTTACAGTAAGTCATCAAGTTCCAATGAACTCAAACCAATGTTCAAGTTGTTTTACCACCTATGTCTTGCATTTATCTGGCTGGTAAATGACACAAAGTCTTTTGGTTGGTGCTCTTAATGATAATTTGGTAATTTCCTAAAAAGCACACCAAAGAAATGTGAATTACTCGGCCTGCACTCTTGGTAGTTTATAGTTTTTAGAGGCTTTACTCAAAGACTCGAGGCCCTAAGACCAACCCCCATAACCACAAAGTCTGCTAGTTACACTGCAATGCAAACCAATAGGCTAGCTAGCTAAGTGGTTAGCCTCCTTAGAGCAGTGACTAGGCTATGAGCAGGTTAGCATCCTCTGCGCAGGAACAACATGCATAAGCAGTATTCACTAAATGAGCTTACTGTCAGCAACACTTATTGTTGAATCATTGTTAAGCAGATGCAACATGTGTTCCAGCTGCTTATTGTATTATTCTTTAAAACTTTTTTGTAGTTATGTTATATTAGCAAGGTTTCAACTCCAGGAATCCATTCTGGTGATTTGGGTTGGTTTTAAAGGAAGGTTTCCAGCTAAGGAAACTATATCTTTTGCAACGTGATGTCACAGTTTTTCATCTCGTACTAGTTTCACTCTGTAAATCTCACTGCTCTCCTTGATATCGGAGGTGATACCGAGGCCTGCTCCGACGTGGTGGGATTTGAAACAAAGAAGCGACGGTGGGCGGTAGGTAGGTACGTGAGGGAAGTTTCTTTCAATCCAAGCTGACAGTATTGACAAATGACAGGGGAGTGAGTGTCTGAGCGGGTGTGTCTTTACTCTGTGAGACGCCACAAGAGTGAAAGAGAGAGACGACGAAAGACTGCAGGAATGAGAGAGGGCTAAGAAAGGCAGGGAGCTTAGTCTGCCTTCAGGGGGAATACATACGCTAGGGGTTGAAAGTTGGTAATTTTCACAGGTGGGTTGGAGGAAAGAGGAGTGGGAAGAGAATGGATGGAATAAGGGATGTCTGATGGAGAATAAAAAGGAGTTTTGAGAAAGAAATTGAGTCAAAAAATGGAGGAAAAGTCATTTGCAAAAGTTGCAGAAGTGGGAAAGCTTTTATAGCGGACATAATGATGGCTCATATTTTGCCTCATAAATGGGTCTACTTAACAATTCAACAGACTTTCAGGTATGCAGCAAAGGTATTCATGGAAATGAGGCTTGGAGTTCAGAGAAGGACAGAATAAGAATGAAAAAGAACGGCAGCCTGAGTGACACAGAGATCAAGATTCAATGCAGAGAAACATTGTTTGCATTGGTGTCATGCATGAGGTCTGCACCTATATCTATGAATGTGAGATTTAACAATGGTTAGGAGCAGGGGAGCAAGGTTGATGTCACAAGGGAGCAAAAGGGAAAAGTAAAGAACATTTTTATGTACACTGTGCAGTTTTGTGCAACAAATTCCAATATGTGCTTTCCATAAGTTAAACAAAAAAAGACAAACCACTTTCATGCTAGCTTAGCATTGGATAAAGGCAGGAAACAATGGGAAACAGCTAGCCTGGCTCTGTCAAAATGTCAATTAATCGTTTGGCTTTATACGACCCCCGAGGATAAATGATCATCGAACAGAGCCAGGCTAGTGTATGCTAAGCTAATGTAGCTTTAGCTCCATTTTACCATACATGCAATATTCCAATTATTGCCAAAGAACAAAAATCCCTTTTCAAAAAAAGCTATGATGTCAACCTGATGGTTATATCACTGCATTTATGTCCTGAAACTGTTAGCCAAATGTGGCTTGTTCGGGATAAATTCTTACTCATAAACTCCCACACAGTTTGCTGACCTCTAGTGGATTCACTTGTCACCGACGGCTTCAGTGATGTTGAAATGTAAAAAAAACATTGTGTACACTTTCTAACTTGGAACAATGCAATCAATAACTTAATTTCAAATAACTGTCAAACTATATTGCGAGGCCGGTTCTCCTTTGCCCATTTTGAATCCACCTATTCCTCGTTGTTTGCTCTTTTTGTTGTGAATTTGAAAATCAAGCACTAAGAGATCTGGCTCCCCATCGAGCTGGTTTGAAATTAAGCCAGCTGCCAGATTACTTAAAATGCAGTCACAGGGGTCTGCCATTTCAACCAGTCAATTTCATTTCAAAGCTTGCTTTATAATAGCTTGGCAGATAAGTTAAATGGCCATCTGTTTCCAGACCACCCATCAAGGGGAAGTGACGCCAGGAAAAGTTCAACGCTCATGACCTGCAACGGTTTAAAAAGCACATCTTCCTACCCCATTCCATATACTTGGGACTTTCCTGTAAAATATACGATAAAAGACATAATTAGATCCCAGTCAATTTCCTCATTACAGACAATGACATGCTGCTGGTTTCATTAAAGAAAGACTGGGGGATCCCCTGGTCTCAAGGAGTCCGCCCTAGTCACGGCATCAGAGCTTAATTAAATCTCTGATCATTAAAAAGTGGCTCTCCATCCGTTAATGCCAAACTCAAACGACGGACGAAGCATGAATATTTGATGTTCTCAGTCTGCCGCATCTCAGCGGAATTGTGTCCAGCTTCAAATCTTGCAAATTTGTCACAGAATACTTAATAAAAAAAAAGTTATTGAGGAATGTCCTCATTCACTCCGTCTCGCTTGTCCTTCAGTAAACAACACACAAACAAGCGTGGAGAGGCGTTTAAGGTGGAATCGCCAACGCTATGCAGTTCGGCAGCTTAGCCAGGGAGCTACTGTTTTTTTTTTCTTTTACATCCTTACCTTAAGTGACAAAGCCCCAGTAGCCTTCTCAATTATGTTGTGCAGGTGCAGTCAGCAAGAAAGAGTAATTGCACTGGGTGTTTGGAGCTCCCCGAGACGGATTGGGAGCTCAGGGCAGAGCTGTCAGGGGCTCCCAAAGGACTTACAAGAATGAGTGTGTGTTTTATAGATATTTGTGTGTGTGCTGCTGTCACCCCGCCGCACGAATAACATTATGTTTTCATTTTGCATGTGCATGTTTGGCACAGCGACATGCTCCCATGCACATCGTCGTTGGCTGTGTTTGCATATGCACAATGCGGCGGAACGATATGCATCTATTAGTTGAGTGTTTGCGGTGTCTGCCGTTTGACAACTGCATCGAGCCGACCCCCGGCGGCTCCCTGGCAGTGACAGTCGAGTCCCCGGGTCCTGTCAGCGCCGTCACACATGCCCTCAGGCCCCCTGGAACCTTCTGGATGCTTGGGCAATAACGCTGCAATAAGCTCCTTGTTACGGGTATGTCATTGAGCCTCGAGGGACACGCTGAGAAGACTGCAGGGTCACCAAGAATCAGCCAAATAAGAAGTAATTTAAATAGGAAATCCCATAGCAATTTAGTAAAAATGGGAGATAATAAAGTGTGATGCCAAGCATAAAGAAGAATCATGGGAAGGGAGGGAGATTAAGGATGACTAAAGACATCAAAAAGTGAGGATTATGGGAAGTTTGCAGTAAATGACCTTATTGGTTTGAAAAAGCCTTTTCTTCAGCACTTTTCTGTTGCACAATCATACTCAAGAGGGCATAAAAATAAAGACACCAAAGTGCTTTTTTTTGTCTCCGCCCAGGAGAATGGAGTAATTGAAGACTCCTGAGCATCCAGCTGGCTTTGATTCAACACCCAGCAGCATCAAACCCTACCATTCTCCCGCTTCTCAGACTAGATTCCACTTGGGTATCCCTTCGCCAATCCCCACTGGCGCGATTGAAAACTTTGGATCTCTCTTGAAAATATTTTGGGGGGGGTTTGAAAGGTTCACTTTGGTGTCAGAATTTCGGCAGCTTCAAGCCAAAAAAAGAGAGAGGACGTGGGGAAGAAGAGCTGCTGTGGCTTTTAAATTCTGTTTTTCCAGGGACTGACAGGAGAGGCTGTGATCAAGAAGAGAAACGTCAGTGCGATTTGAGAGATAACTGCAGCCATAATTAATTCTCTGGTGATTTAAATTAGTCAACATAGCCTTCTTTTAGAGATACACGGGCACAGGGGAGTTTCAGAACCATTTCCTTTGCTTACCATGCTCAGAGAAAAACTCTAAATATGGCAAAAAAATGTTACTGACGCTAAAATGGTTGGAATTGCAGATAATGTCTGACAAGGTATGGCCTTTTACACCTTCACTGAGTTCATATATTCCTCAATGTGTCCACCTCAAATGGCTGTATCCGACTTAAACAATGGTTGTTTCTTCTTCCTTTCGTTTTCATGCCATCCCATAATGTTCAAACACAAATATTGTTCACTACTCTAGAAACTACAACACATCTCAGCTAGGACTTTGCAACAGGAGATATTAATCCACTCAGCTCGCTACGTTAGCATAGTGTGGGGAGGCTAACAGTAAGCTAGCAGGCTTCAAAGTCAAGCGCATTGCATTCTGTTGGCTATAAGTGGATACACTTTAACAGTACGTTTGAAAACAAGACTAGCCAGCTAACCATCCAAGTCAACCAAGTGGACATCAAGACTTTCTCCAACAAATGGTCCACCATTTTAAAAGTTGGTCACTGTGTGAATAAGTTGGTTGAAAATAAATGGGATTGATTAATCGATTTCATTATAACCTCAATTACAAGTGTATTTTACTAGCCTGACATTTTTGGGTGAGGAACCATACTTTTATCTACACACCTTTGAATAAACTATCCAGTAAGTGTTGTCATCTTTTTTGTTAATATGGGCAAATCTAATTTCACAACCACAGAGCAGAACAAGCTTTGGGCTGCTCCCTGAGGTCTTTGGCGCCCTCCAAGGGGGGCTTCAACCAATGCTCCGATTGTAGTAATTAGGTGTAGGCTTGTTAGTGAATTGTATAGATTGTAAATGAAGGCTTTGACTGTGTGCCTTTCGCTATTGGTTACTGATTTTAGATAAATCCGACACAAGGTGACCAGCGCATTGACTTAAACCTCGGAAAAGTTTCACCAGAACTATTTTTGGTAATTAATTGAGACCCTGCAGCTAAAGGAAAATGAAGCACACCCCCACACTCTGGTATACACAAACATAAAAGACAGAGTGGGCGGATCTGTTTATGCCCTTGCGGTCGTCATTGTTTAGCCAAGCAGACACGAGAAGGTGGCGGGAAAATGGAAGAAGAGGGTAGACTCTGCAGGCGACGCCGGCACCTGCTCCAGATGTGGAATAAGGCACAGATGTCCTGGTTTAATTAGCCTTGCCAGAGGTGCTGCGGCATGATTACCCCTCTCTGCCCTCCAGGGAATGCCTGTCTTGATGGGTGTGTGTTCACAGACGATGTGGAAGTGGGAAGAATAGAGCATGTGTGGCCGTCTGTTTTCACCCTGTCTGAGTTGGTTTGGGAGATGTTGTTTGAAGCGTATACAGTATGTGTGCGCCGTTCTGATGTGGAACAGGAGGGTGGAATAAAAGGAGAAAGTTTGATTATGCGTCTGTGTACAAAAGCATGTGCATCATTACGCGCCTCCTTGCTTTATGTTTCCACGCCATTCAGGCTACTCCATCTGCCAAGTAAACCTGAATGACCTAGTTGGGAGTGAAATGTGCCATAAAGGAGCGCTGATGGACGAGGGAGAACACGATGCTAACGACACGGCTACATCCACACGCTCTTGCTCTCGTCTAATGAAGGCCCCCACACCAGAAACAGCCACCTATAATGGGCCTCGCCATCACGTCAACATCGGAGATCTTCAATTGACTTTTTTTTTTTCAAAGCGCGAGTGCTGTTCGCACCTTGTCAGGCGCACATCAAGCAGTTGGGAAATAAATGTAATCACGGAGGGAAAAGTTCAAGGAAATGTCAGCTTTTGGAGATTGTCAAATGGGCCGGGGTTATTCGGGACCGGTTTTATTCATGCAACTTCAAGTATCTGGGTTAGTCCTGTAATCATGGAATCTCTTTGTGGGAGAGCTGGTCTCGCTAAGCTAATGTCTTAGAGAATTCACAAAGCACAGAGGAAAGACAAAAAAAGAAGCAAAAAAAAAAAAAAAAAACTGTGTCAAACTACAGTATCCAAATTTGACAAGTCTGAGGTGCCCGAGTGTGATGATAATGTGAGGGAAATGAAGGCAGAGATATTTTAATTAGTGGAACCCAGGAGACACTTCTTTTTGCTGCTACACAACCACACATTCATTGGGGGAAATACATATTTAAGGCCATGATATACATGTTTTATAGAGTCAAAAGGTATCTTATAGTATTACTCTAGTTTTAATTCAGTGGTAGAAAAGAAAGGTAGCTGAAAAAAGGTAACTGAAGTCACTGAAAAGAACATTATTCAACAAAGAACATATGGGGATCTGGTGTGTCCAGTTTGTGTGAGTTTGCAGGTTTTACAAAGCAGCCTATGAGAAGGTGTATTGAACTTAGTGCCGAGTCCCTTGGGTGCAAAGCAGAGGTTTGGGTGGGAAGGTTTGGGTGCAAACCTTCCATCCGTTAAGCACAAGTATCAACCGATCTAGTCAGTATGCACATACACAAACAAACACTCATTCCTGTCTTTGCACGGGAAGGATTTAGCAAAACATTACAAGAATACTGAATATCTGATGATACAAATCCAAGCAAAATGTAGGAGATACTAAATAAATGGATGAATATTAATTGGCATTCAAATATTCTACAACTTAATTCATTTTCAAAGGCAGACTGAGATAAAATGCTTCATTATGATGTACCCCAAGGGGCCTCATTTATAAAAAAAAACAACTTATTTTTGTTTCTTCATGCACAGAGTTGGCTTTCGAAGCAGGACGAAAATTAACAAATAACTCAGATTTATTTAGCCTTTGACATTTTGTGTTGATAGCAAAAAAGAGATTCTACTTTCAGATTTGTTTAGTTTCTTCTTTGAAAACTATTCTTTGGGATCTGCATTGCTGTTATGTAACAGCTTTGGTCTGATCAGCGTGGCCAAGTGCAAGAAGACAGCAAAATTAAGGAGCTTTTTTTCAAATCCAAGGCCTTGTTAGTTGAAATGAATTGACCATATATGTGATTGTTGGTAAAGTTGAACACCTTACTGTCAAAATGCCAGTGGTGTTGGATTTAGTTTTGTGAACATTTTGTAGGAGTGGGAGGGCAGTAAGGGATCATGTGGATTTGATTGTGATACCCAACCAGAGGAAGAGGGATCCTCAGGAAAAAAGAGGCCGTCCACACCTTTTGGTCAATGACATCCCATGCTGATGAGCAGAGGTATTGTTTTTCTTATAACTAAAAGTTCACAGGATGCAAACACTTTGGAAGGACATTTGAAGGATTTCAAAGTCCACCAGAAACCCTGATACGGTCCACCGCTTGATGTTGCCGTAACAGCTCTTCTATCCTGACAATCTTGGCAGAAACTGCCATCAAAAGTGCCTCTTTGGATGCAAAGCTGACCCTGAACTCAAGGCTAGACCGCTGACAAAACTGCCTTTGTACTCCACTGTGTGATCACTCCAAAATGAATGCAAGAGTTTGTCTATTTGCATGCAGGGATCTGAAGAAATGGCCCAATAAAGGATAATAAATGACTTCTCTAAAACAGTTAGCGTGAGCACAATTGCCCACTGTAGGTAAATGAATGTCCTCCTCTGCAGAGAGGAACACAGCATGTGTGCTTTTAAAATAGACATGAAACTTCTCTTGCATATCAGCTGAAAGCCGACATCAAGCCTGTGATATCCCAGACAGAAAGCATTACTACACTGAATGTGTCATTTAAAAAATGTTTGAGAATTCAAGCTGTATTGATCTATGAAAACTACACCAGAATACAGATGGTAATATAAATCAATACTGTAAAGCACTAAATCCTTTGGGAGTTGAATTAAATGAAAGTTTATCTCTTGATAGTGACATGATTTGTATGCAGGGCTTCGTTTGCGATGGTTTGAAGACGTCTTTCATTATATCCTCCTGTAATAAGGATATTCATACATCCATGTGAATTAAATATGTTTTCAATTAAGAAAACCATAATTAAAATTAAGGCTGGAATGGAATCCGAGCACATCTGTATTCACCCCAGAGCCTCGAGGCACACTAATGTAGAGTCACATAATATGCTGATAATGACATTACTTACTAATGACTGTATATTTGCAAATAACTATTCATACATGCTCGTAATCACACAGTGGAATGAGCCTGAATTCTTGAATGTAAAGTAAAGGTTTTGCAGGAATCTATTTTTTCCATTAATTGACAAATTCAAAGTTGAAGGGGGAATTCTTGTACCCAACGCATTAAGTTGAGTCGCTGGCATGAACACACTTTCCTGGATATCGACCAAGATACTGCTAAATGTGGAAAGTTTTCTTTTCTTCACTCTTACTTTTGTCTCCTCTCATCCCAAAGGCCAAACTTCACTTTTTGTCTTTGGTCGAGAGTCAACCGAAACAACCTCCCTCACTGTATCTCCTTCGTCACCTGGACGATTTACGAGTCCCCTCGCCTTCGTTCATTTAGTGGTCTGAATGTCTTGTCATAAAGCATGTGTGAAGCCGCTGGTGGGATGGGGTTGGCAGGGCAGGGAGATGCCAATTTATGAGGGTGGGCAGTGTAGACAGAAACCACTTTTACAGCTTTGAGATTTACACCGAGCCAAGAAACAGCATTCAGTCACTGCTTTGTTCTCTTTTTTTGGATAAGCCTCTCTGTGGCCTAGAAAAGATTTGACCTTCACACCCTTGATGCCCTCCAACTCCCACTTCTTTTCTTAAAGGTAATTTGTGTTCGCATCTACGCCTCCAGGAGCTCGACTTGTTTCATTTAGCCAAACAGCGCTGGTCTGTCCTATGCCGTTTAATGGGTTCATTGGGACACATGGGCTGTAAAGGGGAAGGTCAAGTTAATATGAATCCAACAGAGGATAGATTAACTTTTGATGCCCTGTGAGGAGGTGTCAAAAAGCCAAGAGTCTTTTTAATTTTATGTTTCATCTAACCGACATGACCTGTTAAGGACGGATGGTTAAAGTGGAGGAATTCAGCACTGTTGTATGGAACCTGCCAAGGAAGTACAGTGCCTTAAGATAGTTGGTAAATGTTTTTCAAATAAAGTACAAAAAGGTATTTCAGCCACAAAGAACATCTAGTTCCAATTTCTTGTTTCTTAAAAAGCCTCACAAAGTCACCTTAAATTTGAAAACATTTCTGTTGAACCCAAATCAAGAAAATAAGCGGCTACTAGCAGGGTTTGTACAAACTCAGAGTTCATACTTTTCTTTGCCTGTCATGAGCCGATAGTTATTTCAGTTGGACCAGGTCGGCCCAGATTTCTCTATTTCAAACCTGAAGAATTCTGATCATATTTGGTACCGAAGTTTTTCTGGGGAAAACCTTGATTATCAAAGTAAAAAAGCGATGCGTTCTACTTCTCGCTAGCAACAAGTTTGCAATCCAAAACACTGGCGTGTCTGTCTAGTGATTCTTGGGAGGTCAGTCGTAATCACCAAAAGGCAAATACATCTGGAGCTTTTGACAAGTAGGTTCTTGCAATGACATATTAATCTATAAAACAATGCAGTGATTTCAACAGAAAATGGACAAGCGTCGGAGATACATATACTGGATTTGATGGATGTCCACCAACACCTCTAAAAAAGCCCCAGAGTAAATGCCCAGCTGTTTATACAGGAACATCAACAAAGGAATTTTAGAGATTTGAACATAGATATCTTTGTATTTTCATAAACAATATGGACTGAACATAATGTAAATGGAGAGCCAGCACATCAAACCTAGTGTCTTTTTTTTTTAAAACTCCATGTTTGATTGGGGATAGGGCTGAGGAGGCTGGCAATAAAAAGCTGGCACTTGCTCAAAAGCAAAACCTGTAGGCCTTTACCTCCCTCGCTTTGTTCCACATGATGCCTGGGAACATTTGTACTTGATACAACTTTTTCTGTTTCCAAATGCAGCAGCTGGTGTATTTCCACCTCCAGTTAAAAGACTTTTGTATCACACTTGAGAGTGAGAGAGAGGTCACAGAAGGGGAAATCAATCCACTACCTCCAAAACATAGGAAGTGGCTTACCGTTTCACCCCCAGCGGTATACACAAATCCATTGCTACTTTTTCTGTTTTTGCTCTCTCTCGCATTCATCCTCTTTCCTTCTCTTTTACCTGCACTTTTTCTTTATCTCTTTCTCTCTCTCCTTCACTCATTCTCCTGTCCCTCATGCTCTCTCTTTCTCTCTCTGAACTTCGAACCTTCCCTCTAACATCTAAGAAAAATCTGCACCTGGGAGTGTTTTGAAAAACACCTCGCTCCTGTGAAGTTCAAAAGAGAAAATGTGTACCATCTCCTACGCTAGTTTCTGTCTCTTTCCTATGTATCATGGGGGAAGGGGGTACAAACACACCTGTTTTGAGGGCAACAGGAAATGGTAGCCTTATATGTGTGGAAACCTACTCCCAACATCCCTCTCTTTGAGATCAACATAAAAGGTATTGGGCCAACAACAAAGCATCCCATTCTGTGGAAGAAAATGTAGGAGAAAGCAATAATGGGCAGCTATGGGCAATTACTTCCAGCCGAAGAAAACATCCCATCTGATTATCACAGTTATTGTAGAGAAGGCGATTAAACAAAGCAGTGGAGCAGAGCTGCAAAGTTATTAAAAGAAGTTAAATTGCACCATCATTAGATAAAGACACACTCATATAAGGTCAACCTGCTTGCATTGGTGGTTCACTTAATTCTCTACATAAATCTGTTCAATGGGACATGAATATGAACTCTGACCAACCAATTCTCCAAAATAGTTGGATGCCACAACCTTAAGCAAATTGTAAGAGATTTTCCAACTAACAGTTATCAAGATTGACAGTCTGCTGTCGGTGTGAACACATATTTCCATTTTTTTGAGGGAATGATCAGTGCTGTCAGTTTTCAGTCAAATATTAATATTTGAAATTTTCTTCTTTGCCGCAATGGCAGTAAGAAAACAGCAGCTTTTCCCAGAGGAAGAAAGATTCCTGGAAACATCACCTAGAGGTGTGACGAAGTTTTTACTGAAATTATACCTCCACACACACACACACACACACACACACACACACACACACACACACACACACACGCACACACACACACACACACACACATCGAAGTAGTCAAACACACAGGCAATTATATTAGAAGTAATTCACCACATTCAGCAACATCCAGCCTGGATTTGCACTCACGCACTGTGATGTGCAGGCAAGGTGGCCTGAGGACACACAGCAACAGAAACTAAAAACAAAGAGACAGAAAAATGCTCTTTCCTTCCATGACCTTTAGAGTTAAAAAAGAGAGGCAGAGGGAGCGGCCATGTTTTCCTCCAACTGTCAAATGCATATTTGACATTGACGAGTTATTTGGCTCCACAATGTTTTGTTTCGCACTTTCAAGAAGACTTGATCTGCTTTCTCACGGGTCGTCCGTTGAGGAAGTTTCATTTTCATGAAGGGGTTGCTCATCCTTCGCTCCATTGTGTGTGTTTTCCTCTAACAAGAATTGGATTGTTGTAAGAGCCAGACATGTAAAATGCATCACTCCTTGGAGCCAGAGGAAGAAGGACCAGCCAAATACTTAAGGCGAGATTAAGGACATGCAGACTGACATGCAGCCTGATGCGGATTGATAGGCATGCCAAATTAGCATGTGATTTACTAAGGCAGCTAATTACATAATAAATGCTGTGACTGCCTTCTAGCTGCAGACTGTGAATACGGGAGGGCTTCTAAAGTGCATTTCAAGGATAGGCTGGATGTGTCTGACATCATCTAGATCAAAAGGGAATCCATTATCTAGTGATGCAAAAAATATCAGAATTTAGAAGAATTGACATCTTATTATCATTGTTATTTATTTCATGTTTAGTTGTCAAGGGACAAGTATGGAGCACGTAAACCATTGCCTCAAACCACAGCATTAAAAGCATAAAACAGTACCAAACAAGCCCAACAATAAAAAAAAAACTGAATACAGGATGTGTACCGAACTCCAAATTGGTTTTAAGCTCGTTTTGTCTCTAGATGTTGATGCTCTCGCTTTGTTTTCCAGAAGACGAGAGATGAATAAGTCTGAAAAATGCAGACCCACGGCAAGAGTCTCTGAATCAAACACATTAAATATACATCTCTGACGTCATTCTCATAAAATAAAATTGATAAAGAAGGGCGAGTACTGGAGAGTTGAAAGATTGGACAGATGTACGATAGAGGTCTAACACTGTCAAAGAAAAAGATATAAACACACTTCCTTGCACAATGGTGCCGAGACCCATTGGTCTGTACGTTTCCCTCTGTCTCCCTTCCTCTCGTGCGTACAGCACACAGACAAAATGTCAACCAACACCTCAGAGCATTCAGCCTCACAAAAAGAAAAGAAACACTTATTTTTGATGGCTGCTTCAAAGACCATTACTGGTGCCTTTGAAAAGTTACCAAAGTGTGGAAGTTATTTTGAGTGTCTAAGAGCAAAGTAGAGGGGTGGCAGAGGGGGTGAGGTCGCCACCCTCTTCTTCTTCCACTTCCTCTTCTTCATCTCCTTTTTTTTTTTTCCTGCTCGCTCGCTCCTCCTTCTCGTTTCTGGGCTTCGATGGAATGCTGAGTAAACAAGATCAAGGCAGGGCCGTGATACTCAGGGGCTCGCAGAGGCCCCAGCCGCTGTCTGAGAGGAACACTTAAGCCTGCAGAAAGATAAAGTGTTTTTTTTTTTGGGGGGGGGGGGGGAAGTGAGAGTCCCAATCAGCTATTCCTTTTCTTGCAGTGTTTCTCAAAGCCTGCAGCAGCAAAAGCACACTCAGAAGTGGAGAGAACGACAGGTTTATTTATGATCAGACATGTTTGGGAAGAAAGCATCAGCAGTGAACTTCTATGATTCAACGCATGTAATGGGAGTGGGTACACGGCCCCTTAAGGAGCCTTCAGATAGGATGCGGGGTGCACCGTGCTCGCCGCGGGGTAAGGGCGCAGAGCCGCCGAAAGATCGTGCCCATGCGTCCATAATTGGCGGGAGTTACTAGGCAACCGAAACTATAGTCTGGAAAGTAGTTTTACTACTCCACAATGTACCTGCTACAAGTCAGGCAGAAACCACACGTACAATCCTAGTTATTCAAATAAAACAACATTGCGGTGGAGTTCTTTAACTTTCAGACCCAGACCGTCTGAAGCACATGGGATGTGTGTCAGCTCATGAGTGTACAAGGCCATTTTATGGCATCTGTTTGGCAGAGTTTGACAGGCCGGTAAGACCCCAAAGTCATGTCCAAACATTTCGCCAAGGGGCCTTGACCGGTAAATATTGTCCTGTGACGTTGTGTCTGAAAATTGGTACACCACGTGGACTCACTGGCCCCACAGGCCAAAGCTGAAGCCTGGCATGGCTGATCCACTGTGGGCTGAAGGCCTTGCTTGGCATAGCCACGGTGTAAGGTTGACTGGACCCACCTGTCAACACAGTCGGGGATTAGTGGATATATCAATCGATGACTGCACAGATCCCCTCACCTGCGCCTCGGATTTTTCATTTCCCTACCTTTACCTTCCAGCAGTCTGCTTTCTCTTGTGCCAGACTTTACTTTCTGCCAATTTTCTCTTGCTCTGATTAGTACAGCTTTGACTGACCAGTGCTTTTTTAGAATGTGATATGCCTGTGTTGGTGGGAAGAACTGGACTGCCTAACTAAAACAATTAAGTCTGATTTTTGTTGATTGAATATAATACCACACTAAAAACAGGAACTCAAAAACTGATAGATAATTTTGATTAGATCTGAAATCAGAGAAATTTGATTCGATTATTTTGATACAATGCTATACCATACCATTCGCCAGGCCATGCCATATTGTTTCAGTTGGGAGATTTGTCTTCGTCTTGAATGCTGCACACGGCCTTGTGTTGCAAGCACTACCTGTTCTACCATTTGATTTTGACAGTGTACAGACTTTTTATGAAAAAAAATCCACTATGAGAAGTACAAATGCACTCAAAAACAACCTTGTCATTCAACACTCTACGACAGAGAAAATCGATAAATGTTCTATATACTATAAAGACACTTTATATTTAAACACATAGGCCTTTGTGGCTGGGAGCAGCAAACCGCGCACTCATCCGTGTCCTTGGGCTCTGGCACAATGGTCCCAACGATCAGACTTGAATCAGACGCATTTAAAGAAGAACAGACATCGAGCATTTTGGCAGACAACTTCAACAACAGCAGAGAAAGAAGTAGGGTGAGACAAAAAAGAAAAGAGCAGCAGAATGGTAAGATCGATGAAACGGAGGGGAACAAGGAAGTAGAAGGAGGAGGTGGGATAGAACGAGTGGGACAAGGGGAGTGGGGGGTGTTCTGTGAAGTGTGTAAAGACCACCCTTCCCGTCCTCTTCTCAACAGTGTCGTCCCCGACCTTGAAAGGACGAGGAGGTGGGGGGTAATAGTATATCTTCGGAGCATGTCATAATCCTCTCTACACACTCACACACATACACACATGGCTCATTTATAGCACACAGACTAATAAAGGCATAGAGTCCTGCAGCATTTGTCATGTCTACACCAAAGTGTAGGTGGCACTGTGTACATGCTGGTGGTATACTATACTGGTAGAGATACTGCCAACCAGTAGGCTACTGGTTTGGCGTAGACAACCCTTTTGTGCTTTGAAGGGAGCAATTGAAAATCTCGATTTACACAATCAACTCTACAGCAGAAAAAAAATGTTGAAGTTTGAGTATATGAAGACAGAAACCAAGCGACACAGATATAGTATCTGCCAAAGAGGACAACACTGACAGGCAGATGAAGAGGAGCCCTTGTTCTCTCAGGACACTTCACCCATTTTTCGGCACACTATTTACACAAAACCTGTCAGCTCAATTCAGTATGAGGAATAAGGAGGTTTTTAGATTTGTGCATATGCGGAATGGAGATACAGGAATCTGGGATTTGGATAAAAGTATGCATCTATCATAAGCGTGTTGGCATGGCAATACATATACTTTACAACTGCAATAAATGTTTGGTGATGCCAGTGCGGGATAGTTTCATGTTTGATCTGGAAAACAAGGGACCTAGTTTGAAGTTGAAAAATTAGCAAATTTGAAGTTTCAAAAACTAAAACATCTACATTTCGGCTGCTAAATAAGCAGGTCTTTATCTACAAAGCTAACCACCTAAAATCACAATTCCCATTCTGCCCCTTCGTCCTTACCTTGGGTATAACTACTCCCCCGTGTTGGATGCCTGGTTGGTTATGTTTTTATGTGATTTCCTATGAAACTTATTTTCAGAACTTCATAAGTTCAACACACTGCGTATCGTTTGACGAGACTCAGATTTGTATTCTTTTACATCTTTTCACTGAGGTTTAATTAACTCAATGAGGGCTCAATGTCCTCTGGATGATATCACCCGACGGAAACATTTCCACAGTCAAAGGCTCCTGATGTCTCTTTAAACTAAATAAGACTGCAAAACATCTCTCCATCTCTCCATCCATCCATCTACCTATCCAATAATCTAAAAATCTATCCATTGATCTTTCCAACTGTCCATCCATTCATCTATTATTACATCTATCATCTATCTAATACTCCATCCATCCATTCTTCCTTCCTTCCTTCCTTCCATCCATCCATCCATTCATCCATCCATCCATCAAAAATATGCACTCTGTAAACTCATGCTAAATGCTTTCTAGCACACATGTGTCTTTTGGCTCTAGGTGTGTGCATTAGCTTTTCATTATAATAAGTAATGGGAGTGATTCCCCACCCTTAAAATGCCATTAGCCCCTGCTTACTCCCCTTCTTCCTCCCCCTTTTTCTCCCCTCTTCGCCCTTCCCGATCCAAAGCCAAGCATTTTGTAATTAGCTTTATGGAGCAAGGGCTGAAGGCAGAGAGGAAAACGCTACAAATGATATTACTTTGAGCCTGAATAAGCATACGACACATGACATTATCATCACACAGGATGGGGGAAAAAAAATGAGGGAGCCTGAAATCTGCATCCCCCCCCCCCCCCCCCCCCCCTCTGTTGGATTGAATGGGTCCTCCTTGGGGAGGTTCTTGTTGTCTCCAGACCCTGGTGGGAAATTTACTGATAGGGGGGGACACAGTGAAAGAGGCCGCCTAAGTGTCACGTCAGCATTTCAGTTCACCGGGCGAGCACCTGCAGAGTTTGACACGGATACATGTATGAAATGTAATTACATTCCAACAGAGCAGGGACCTCACAGGGATTCATGCACGATGGGAGATCTGTGATGCGGCGGGTGCAACTTCACGAGCAGAGGAGAGATCTAGGGGCCATTAAACTTTGAAACGACCTTCACTCTGTAGTTTCATGGAAAAACGTCCAGGTCCTGTCTAAAGGTTGGCTCTCACATAGCATTATTATCATTTTGACAGTGACTTTGATGGTGCTTGTCACATAACCAGAGGAACATCTGAGCACAACTCAAACGCCATACAGTGTGATTGTCCTAGACTGGCCATCTGAGAAATTATTTATTGGACACCTAGTACAATTTTACTTTTGGTTTTTCGGATTGGATGGCCAATCAATGAACTAAACCCAGATGAAGGAAAACCCTTTGCAGTTTTAAGCAATATCTGACAATACGATACGGTAGAGTATCATTATGTAATTGTACCTACAAATTTGCAAAACTTGGTTCCTATTCTGCGGCAATCACATTAGCCTGGGCATGAAATAGTGTTGTGAGTATCCTCCTCATTGCAACACAGTCCCAGAAGTCCTTCTGGTCCATTTCTACTTTACTACCTCAATGCAGTGATGTGATGCATACAGCATCAACAGATTTCTCACAGTGTGTGTATATATGTTGTATTTGCGCCAGTATGTGTAAATTTGTGTTCTCCCCAATGTGTTCATGTGTTAAAGACTGGTCCCCGTGTTTGTTTTTGCGATGCTTTCCATGTGCCAAGTATGCATGTATGCTGCATGTGTGTGTTTTATCCCTGTGTGAAGAAAGTGTGTGTGTGTGTGTGCACAGTGAAACACACCCACAAGTGTGTCCGCGCATGTAAACATCCTGGCGCATAAACGCCCTAATCTGTTCCCCTTCCCTGGTAATTACACTGACTAACGAGCAAAGCAGGGGGACACAAACAGAGAGAGGGGGGGGGAGGAAGGACAGAGGGAGGACAGGCGAGAGGAAGTGGAGACGAGGGACAGATGGTAAGAGAAGTTTTATTTGAGCGTCCGTGTCTCTTTAGAGTGCAGGTATGGAGGCCTGTAAGTGTGTTCAAATGCTATATCTACTGCTAGAGGGTGTGTGTGAGAGTTATTCTGTGTGTGTCAGAGCCAGATGCCCACACCTAACAGCCCATCTGTGAGGAGAGCCCTGCCAGACCACTAATCAGGCAATCCATCACCCCTCTACCTGCCACTGGCCATTACTGGAGAGCCACTCACACGTATGTACACACTGCTGGAGTGTGTGTTTGTAGCCGAGTAAGAGACGGTCTTGAAAGCTCATGATAAACAAACTAATTAGGGGGAAAAATTACCACTTTGGTCCTAGCATGAGAAGGTCAAAACACTCGCACACACACGGTCACACACCCTAACATATGCTGGAAAGTAATAAAGTGTAATTATGCACATTCACATCTTAAAATACTTGAGCACGCATATGCCCAAACACTCCTCCAACACCCCAAAAAAACTGAAGTCAAGTAAAGGAATAGTCCACCAAACACAGCTGCTACTTCCATTATGCATTTGTTGTGCTTATGCTGAGTTCAAGTGCACCCTGGATGGTTTCAATTACCCCGATTCTGAAAATGTTCTTCTGACTTCTGGTGCATCAAAAAGTTTTAAATGGCCGTTTCTTCTAAATAATTCATGTGGTACTTCATTGCTCGTAACTAATATAGGCCACTCTGTGTGGACAGAAAACCAACGCTCTCAACTTTATGCCATCTTGGAATTTCCTACCGTAAATTTAGCGCGCGGATGAAAAGTTGACTTGACTGGGAACATTCCCCTGAACGCACCATCAAAGAGATAAATTGCTTTGGAACCTGCACCGATAAAGATGCAACATTTTACATGCGGTGTTTTATTTTTGCATTAACGTCTCAAAGAAAGTTTTGCATTGCACATCTGTTTGTATAGATCTGCTCCACTGCAGGCCTTCAGTACCCCCACAACACCTCTTCTGCCGTGATGCGTCAACCAGATAGACCGCACTGACGCAATATGATAAGGCCAGTGTTGAGCTTTATCATTTCCTGGATTCTGCACACTCATGAGGTATTACTCGTGGTTCATCTGATGGGGGGGAAAAAAAAGAAATCTGCCTGTTCACTTGTCTAGTTGGTATGGAAACAGGTAATGACTCCATTCTCATTTTTCATGTAGCCCTGCCTGTCAAATCAGTTATCATGTATTCCTTTGCAGTCCTTGTATATTTTTCTGCCTCCTTATCTTTCTGTTTCGGTCCTTTCCACATGCTTTCAACAAAGACGCTCATAAAAGAAAAGGGAGCTAAAGATGTGTAATGAGCTCCTCGGCCATATTACAGACTGCACACACACACACACACACACACACACACACACACACACACACACACACATGCAGAGAGTGTAAAATCCACCTGTGTATGTGTAAGTGTGTTAGCCTGCGGCGACGACTGCATGATACCGCGTCTGATCGCTTCTGTGGAGGCAGGGGGGATTTCATCTGGCTATGAATGAAACACTTTGGAAACTAAAGGCGGTGGTAGGCTGCCAAAACACACACACACACACACATACACACACAAGAGTAAAACACACCGAGACATTAAAAAGCCACACTAACAGGGTTAAATTGAAGTGAAAAAGAATGTAAGATTGGCACAAAAATCTTACACCGAGAAAATGCACGTCATGTCGGCGGGTTTTCATGCAACAGGAAGCACAAATATGATCAGTGTAAACCAAAAAGTGCAACCAACAACCAATCACCATTATGAAGCATAGTTTTGCTGTTAAATTCCCAAAAGATGGTAAAGTCAAGCTTTGCTAACAAAGGCTTTAATGTTGGAGATAAAAGAAAAGAGGGCTGGAAATGAAAGAAAAAAGCCTTGATGTGTGGGCTCACTTTGACCTCAGTAAACAGATTACAGAGCAAAACAAAGCTAAACATAGATAATGTAGCATACAGGTGCCAGTGCCATGAGCGCACACATTGATTTTGAGCACCTACGAGAAATCCTACTTTAACCTGAGTCCATGTATTGAACTTTTTTGAAGTGCTAACAGTTGTGTTTAGAGTTTTGACCAAGTTTCTAAAAGTAGGTTGGAACAAAAATGTGTCCATTCCATCGCTTCATGGGCTAATGTCAAGAAGAAAGCATGAACCCTTCAGGCTTTCTGAATCATATAACATCAATCTCATCCGTAAACTATGATAAGAGTTCCACTTTGGCACCAAAACATTCAAGACGCATCCCAAAATGCACAAACGGGTGTATCATGCATTCTAATGCATCCACCAAACCATCAGACAAACTTGCTAAACAAAAAGACAATGGGCAAGTAAGAGGCAAGAGATGAATATGTTGATTTAAGATCTGTGCCTAAATAGAAAATATGTTTTGGTATTTGTTTGTTACATGCTTTGACCTGTGTAGGACAGGCCAACAAACCTCTACTGACAAATGAGATTCGAGGAGGGAGAGTGGTGTCAGATCTGCAGGATCCCAGACATCAAGTGTATTTGTGTGTATGTGTTTGTGTGTGAACTAGAGGGAGAGACTCTATGTAGTGGTTGGGGCGTTAAGCTGAAACCCTGTGGCTTTGCAGTGATGTGGAGGTGTAGCGATAGCATGCTCACACTGGGCTAAAACACCACCCACGGGTGCCACGTCCCTCAACAGACCTTCAATCTGACACGCATGCACACTTGCAAAAAAAAAAAATGGGAGTGATTGAAGCGGGCTGCATCCAAAAACAAGGGTCCAGTGCAATAACTTTGCATAACATACATAATTTCTTCAGGGGGAATGTGGAATTTTAATATACCTACAAAGGTTTGTGCTTTTTGTGTGTGTGTGTGCGTGTGTGTGTGTGTGTGTGTGTGTGTGTGTGTGTGTGTGCGTGTGTGTGCGTGTGTGTGTGTGTGTCAGAGTCGACAGGGGAACCTAGAGGAGACGTAGCATTCATTGCCATCTGTTTTCTAGGCCCGACAATTAGGACAGTCTGAGCAGCAGAAGCCAAGTTTGCCCTAATGCAATATTCTGCCTGACACACACACACACACACACACACACACACGGACACACACACCTCCTCCCCCATGTGGTGGCTGTCGATCGATGGCGTGCCTTGTCTGCCACTCTCTTGCTCACAGTGCCGGACTGTAAATCACATAGATAAGCCAAGACCTATAAAGTACATGACCTGAAGGCCTCTTGAGCCCTCACACACACAAAAGACACACACACACACACACACACACACATTCACAGGATGGATGGGTTGCCAAAAGGAGCTGGGCTATTGAAGAAGCAAAGGAGGGGAAAAAAAAAAACACCTGCGGCATTAATCTCAATGCTAGGAATCAGCACTTCAACAAAAAAATTCCAAACACACAACACAACATTCTTGATGTGATTTAATGAGCTTAAAGTACCAATAATGCTTAAATATTTAACGGCAAACAACAACACAAGCAACAAGGCAGAAACAGTCTCTAACATAATTAGACTTTTATTGTATTAGCTTTGGCAGGAGAGATGCTGTAAATGAGTTATATTGCCATTGCTGGCACATACAGTAGCTGCAGTATAGTATGACTGACTCACACTCAACACACACATTCAATTCCAAAGCTGCTGTTTGTAAAAAAAAAGAACAATTCTGTATTTGTTTCAACCCTATGAAAGAAATGTTAATAACTCACTTTCATCAGGGAGATTTTATGATATACCAACATGCCAAAGCCTCCAAGATCAACAAGGCAGCCAGTTTCAGTAAGCATTAATACTATGTTAATTAAGCTGTTAGCATCTATTATTTAAGCAGAACAACCCTGTGTTTGCAACAAGGCAGCTACGTATGGTGGCTGGAGTAATTATGAAATAACTGCTGCGTTGAAGGGGCTCAGTAGAATTAAGAATCTGATAACTAACCAAAACAGACAACATCTTCTGCAGAAGACTTATGTTCAGGAGATCCTTATTGATTTGAGTAACGCTCCATAACACAACATTATGTTAAGATACTTAACAATATGTAACAAAGGGAAAAGCTCCAGAATGTTCCAGTGTCTAACGTCAGGTAACATCGGATATTGAATTTTTACTCGGCCCTTTTCAACGACAGCATGACGTAAAAAAACAACAACAAGAGTCATGGTCAAGCCTTTTAAAAAGACCCAGATCCCCGAATGAAAGGGTCCCCAAAAGACAGGAAAGGGAGTGTTTGTAGTTTGTCTTTAGATCTAAAATTCCACTGCTTTAGTCTGACTTCAGACCAAAGTCATTTATAATGCACCCAAACCCCTTATCCTGACTTAAAACCCTATCACAGACCTTTTACACATGAAAATTTTATTCAGCCAGAGAAAACCTTCAGAAGACTGAATAGGATGAAGACAGAGTTTTATATATTTTTTACTTGGCCTCCCAGTTTAGTGGCAATTGCGTTCAAATGAACCCGAATTTGGTACAAAATCATAAATGCTGGTAGGACCAGCCACTAAAGCTGATAAGACAGGTGTATTTAGTTGGAGTCTTTTTGTATCTGCTGGTACTTTATGAGTCTTTTAATAAAAGAGCAGGTAGCACAGATATAAAAAGAGAGGAAGCTGGGGAAGGACTGTAAATGAAGAGGGAAAAGAGACGAGATTAGAGGCAGCAAGGAGGTGGGAATGCTTATGAAAAGAAGGGAGTAGATAAGATTGGCCAAAATGAAAATGGGATAAAGAATGGATGGATGGATGGATGGAGTAACGGACAGGGAGGGGTGACCAGCCTGGACTCGCCTGTAGTTCCACCAGCATGAGCAGCTTGTGAGGCAGCAGGACGACTGTCACCGCTGCCTGCCAACCGCGGCCATGTTGGCGCTGCAAAGCATCCACCTGTCACTCAAATCCCTGTTTGCTTTAAGTCGCTTCCAGGCTGATTGTTATCTTTGCTTGAGAAAAAGCTGGAGATGCACCCAAATAGCTCTAGTAATTGAGAAATAAAAAAGATTTTGCAGAACGTGCCCTCATGAGTAATTACTCAATTTGGTTCATTTATCTGAGACAGCATTGGCTAAGATTGAAGCCAATTTGACAACATGATTACACAAACAGCATTAACATGATTTTTCTATACATCAGAAATCTCTACTCTTCATGATATGAGCCCCAGAAAATCCCTGATGACAAATTCTGACACCCAGTCTTGTATCCACCTCGAGAACACACCAGAGAACAACGTCTCCCAACAACACCAAACGCGAGTCTCAATAATTAGCCTGTCGGAGAGCAGAGTGGGAGTGGAGCCTGCCTGGCTGTTAGCACACAAAAGCAACAGCCGACAGCTCTGAGCGTGTGTGAATGTGTGCGAGCAGCAAGGGGTACCACTCTCGCAGCCTGTTCTGACCGCCCTGCCATCTGCGGGCATGCCGGGGGCCCGCCTGTTGGCCCTCCTATGCCAGGCACTTTGACGTGGTTGCATGGAAACAGGTCTGAGAGGGCGGCTAGAAGCTGGTCGGGCCAAATGGCTTCAGCAAAAAAACGGATTTGGATGCAGTTTGGGCCTCAGACTCAGGGGGGTTAGGTCATAAAAGGACATGTATGTCCATGTTTTATAAATTACGTTAGATTTGGAAAACCTGACCTTTACGATTGCCTGCAAAGACCAAGCATAAATTGAACAGTTCAAGACTTAATGACCACCATAGCTTTCAAATTATAGACAGTTAATTAGCCTACTGGCTCTATTATTCTCGGGTGAAATGTAGCAACACAGACACATTCAAAATGTGCAAGTAGCCCTGCAGATTGCGCTGTTTTCTATATACTGCAATGGAAGATCTTGCCTGGTTAGCACTTAGCTAAGTATCAAAGCTAACAAAGTCTGACAGCAAAATATGGTGCAAGTTGACAAAGTGGGATAAAACAATTGCCATTGTGTTTTTTATCATTCAAGTATTTTGTCTTTTTTTAGCTGTTTCCAGTACCACCCAGAGACGTCTTATTAGCATTAGAATTATAGGCATTATCAGGAGGCGTTAAAGCTCCTGTGGGGAACTTGGGGTTTGCATCAATTCAAGGAGGAAAATGTACCAAAAGTAGCTACTCACTTCAGCTGACTCCTACCCTGCAGCGGTGGTTTTAGGAATTAAACATAACTATATAGATTAAAATAATCTTAGTGCTGATGGTCTTGTTTGCTTTTCTGGGTCATTTAGAGGCATCAGGATGCATTTCAGGCTGTTGCATAACCAGTTCACAACTACTCACAGGAGCTTTAAGGTCCCTTTAAAACAAGTTACCTTATACATATTACTATAATGTACATGCTACTTCAACTAGCAGTCTGTTTAATGTGTGGCTTGGATTGTACCTCAAATGTACACCACTTTTGGACTCAATAAACAATAGCGTGCAAAGCTGGTTCCATGTTCAACAATTGGTTTGTTTCCAGTACACCTTGTAGATATATATAATATGTTGGTATTTTAAATGAGTTTTCAATGGCTGTGACCAATATTGCCTTTATAACACAAAGAAACTGCAAGGCCCTTATAGTGGAGGTGCTTTCTTAGTTCATTCTAAATACGTTTTATTTCATTTTGTGTCTTCATATCTCTTCATTTTCCAAATATCAGAGTTTGCAGAGAGTCCCCATCTCTCTGATGCAAACAGATTTGTAATTCAATGCAGACCAAATCAGACGTGAACAGTATTAGCTTAGAGGAGATAAGTTCAGAACCAGTCTTGTGCAGCGAACAAACAAAAACACAATTTCTGTTTTTTATACTTTCACAGACAAAATGAGACTCCTCTAAAAATCTAGTTCACACACACACACACACACACACACACACACACACACACACACACACACACACACACACACACACACACACACACACACACACACACACACACACACACACACACACACACACACACACACACACACACACACACACACACAAACACACACACACTCAAACTCAAACACACATACAGTTCCGAGCAGGCAGCTGCCTAAAAATAAAATAAGATAGTGAAACAGAGGCTCAATCATCCGTGACTCCATTTTACTCAGCGGCGCCACAGGAAAATTAATTGCACTAATTGAGTAACAGAGTTCATCAAACTGGTATTCTCATTTTCCACATTCATTAGTCACTCTCTTTGTGAGAGCATCCCTGAGGTGACGCTGTGTGTACGGCAGCCGAGCAGAGAGGAAAGGCGACAACACTGCCAGTGGGACCCAACTCAGCGACGGCTTAAACACTCACAACTCCTTCTGAAAAGCCTGTTGAAAGCTGCTTGTGGCCAAAAAAAAATGTGCAAGTCATTGTAAACATCCAGCATATTTTTGTTGCCCCTCTTTCTCCTTAGCAGGCATACACAATCTGCAACCGCACACACATGCACAAAGCAGCACACTTCACGCACCATGCATCATTTTTATAAGTAGTTTAAGTGAGTTGCAGTTTATGCCTGCTGTCTCTTTTCCTTTGTGATGGATTTCACACCATTGCTGTGTGTTTGGGACCGTGCGAGCATGTATGTGTGAATGACACAAGCGGAATTACAATGCGAGCCGAGACGCAACAACGCTGACAAGGCTGAAGGAAGAGATAAACAAGGGCTTCCCCCCGCCGGTGTCTCAAAGTGTGTATTTTCTCCGCGAGTGTTTGTGTGATTGCATACAGGAATGTTTGCAGGCATGTCTCATTTTTCTGTCACCGGGGGGCGAATTACAGCGCAGTTGGTCTGTATTGGGGTTCGCGCTCTTGCACACACATTGGCGCTGCCGTCTGCAGAAGCCATCTGCGCCGGGAAGAAGAAAAAAAAAGAGTCTAAGAGCAGAAATGGAAAGGGGAAAAGATGGAGATCAGCAAGGAGGAGTGTCGGCTTTCTGCACCGTTGCTGCCAAAATGCAATTTATTCAATAAACTGGGGGAGAATTGGACATTTCAGCCTAACACAGTCTGTCAGCCAGCTTCCACAACTAAACCAACAGATTCCCCTTCACTTTGCAGGTTGGTGGGTTTAATCCTAAATCTGTCCTCAGGGGATGCACAAACGTCCTTCCCAGATTTGCATGAATAAAACACCTGTTTGATAAGCCTCAATCAAGCAGGGCGGCAGCACTAAATTGCATTTCATTGCCTCATTTGGTTTTTTGACAAGGCAACTTCACACACAGAAACAGTGTTTCCTTTTGCCTCTCGTCTTTGTGCTTCTTATATTCCTCTCAGAACAGCCGCTTGTATCTTCATCTTTTCAAACTCGCCTAACATAGCCACTTGCTCCATGGCCCTAAGCTTCAAAATATGAAGATATAGGAATAGGAGTCCTTAAGAATTCAATGGAGCGTCCACTTCACTTAATACAAGGGAATTATATAAAATACATGTGCACTTATGTCAATGGACATGCTGCGATAAAAGAACTTAAAAGGCTTTTGTGAAATACTCAAGTTATTATGTAGAGAAAGTTCAAGCAATTATCATTGTAAGGTATAAAACCTTCTAAATGACTCTGATGGTGGCCACTCCACCACCTTGAACAAGAATGTGCACGTTTATATTGGGCATGAATGCATTCACCTGCAGTTGGAATTACAAATGTTGCGTACACAAATGTGTGATGATTATGAATTAAAAAGGTGCACTCTGTTCTACATTTAGGCACACTCAATTGGCTCTGCTTTCAGCCAAGCATGGAGGGAAATCAATGAGACCACCAGCGGAGCATATAGAATCACGTAATTGCATGCATACACATTTGGTACACTGTGTTTTGTACGTGCAGGGAGGTGACAGAACGGGTTGGAAATATAGGTAAAAAGGGGAAAAAATGGGCAGAGAAGGAGTCAAGGGGGAGTAGCAGCTTCTCTCTGTGAGTCTTACCGGCCTTATATGGAGGATCTGATCTGGAAGAAGCAACTTTCCCACATCAACTGAGCACAAAGCTGCCCGACCCTGTCACTCATCCCTTGTGTACGTGTGTTTGTGTGTGTCCTTGGCTGAAAACATTGTAGGAGATTTCTGGATATGTGTATCCGTCAACCTTCTAGAAATATGTGTAAAGGCACTTTTAAACTAACCAGTGTGTTTCTGCCAATTAGAAGCAGCTCAAGCCAGTCTTTCGACTTCCTTTAACGTGTCTTCTTCTTCCTCTGGGAAGGCCGGACCCATGTCATCTGTCACTCAAAAAGCCAGGCACTTGCACCTCTGGATGCCCCCCCCCTTTCCCTACATGTAATCCGTCAAGCCCAACTGGGGTCAGGGAGGGTTTTTTTTTTTCTTTTTTTTTCTAAGGCTTGGTCGCAGCTCTGTGGCTAATTGCTCTGAGGCCAGAGCTCGCCACAGAAGGACTGTTGCAGGCGACCGAACAGACGGGTTAGAAAGGTCAGAGGAAAGGTGAAGAGAGAAAAGGATTCATGGGAAGATAGAGGAAAGATGAGAGAAGCGATAAAACCGTGAAAAATGGTTGCAAAAATGTAGCTCTAATGCTTTTTAATTGGACTATAACTGCATGTCATAACCCTCTGTAATCCCACGTCTCCTTTCCGTCTGTACTGACTAATAAACGCTCAAATGGAAGTGTAAAGGTTTGGCTATAATTCTCAAAGTAATAGATATCCAAAGGCAATGAAGCCTATTTCCATTACAGGATCCACTTTTTTCATCCTTCAACTCCCATTAAGTCTTTAAAATGTCCAAACATGTGGCAGAAACCATCCAGTTTTACTCTCCAGAACATGGGGAGTTATCGAAACATTTCTTTGTGTTCTATGTACACCTGGTAAAACAGCAAACCCTCACAATTCAGAGGCACATTTAAGTACTTTTTCTTTGCAAAACAATGATAGGTTGTTGAAACAAACCATTGATTGACTTATTATCTCAGTTCTCAAAATAGGAGTGCAACAAATCCATTTTCATTCTCTGGAAGCCTCAGTTATGCTTCAGGGTTTCCTGTAGAAAATCCACTCACACACACACACAAACATGGCCAGGCTTTGACTTCGGGTCCTTCAGTGATATATACCTTTTATTACTTGAGATAACTTGGTATTACAAATTTGCAGCGAATCAAATCAGCAAAACCACCAAAACCGTTTTCAATGGCAAAAACTGATCTTTTGAAGACATATAAGAACAACTGATGTAAGCAGAAGTTGCCTTTTGGAAAGACACAAAGTGCCACAGAAACTCAACTCCACTTTCATTTTCCCATCTGTATGCCTCAGATTCTCCTGCTTCATCTTTTTACACACATCTCAACGTCGCCTGTCTTCTCCCTGGCTCTACCCTCCACCCTCCACCCTCCAGCCTCCACCAATCCTCTCCTTGCGTTAGCCGAGTGGAATAATCTCCTGTTATGCTCCCTGACAAAACACCAAAGCTGGTGTAAAGCCAACATGAAGAGTGAGTCACCAGAGTGTGAAATCTATCTATCAACCAATCTCAAGCACTCACTGAGCGCGCTCAGCTTGAAACCGTTTGCCACGCCGTTTATTGGGCCTCCTTGAGCTCGTATCATGTAGATGGCAAAGTAGACACATGAAAAACATGAGACGGAATGATTCCAGCTTCTAATCAGACATAAACACATCATATTTACAGTTCAAGCTCAAATTTAACATTTTTTACCTGGTTTAATGGAGCTTGTAGATGACAATAATTATACCAAAGAACGTTGAGTGTAATTGAATAATTTTCAAGGATCAAAATGCAACTGGTTTAAGTACATTGAAATACACTAGAATCAGATTTCTACTACGTCAAAAGAAACATTTCCAACAAAAGCAACAACAATGTTGACTGCATGGTGACCGCTTCTCAAGCCACTTTGAGAAATGAAAACAAGCTTGTGGCATATAATACCTTATGTGCTGTACTATATCTTGCTCTGACAAACTACTCAGGAATATATCAAAACATTTGACCTTCCAGGAAAACACTACTCCACCACGCTGAAATTGGAATAAATATGGCTGAATGCAACAATGGAACATAAGAGTGTAATTCTCTGATTTGAAAAGGCTATATATCCACTAGAGAGAAGCTCTCTGAATGTGTTTATCGTGACTGATGTGTTGGACATTCACAGCCTGGCTGCATCTCCGCATCAAGGACACCATCTGACTGCACAGTAATCCTTCAGTGAATTATACAGCAAGTGGAAATGAGGTGGTGCGCGGCGAATGCCCGCACTAAATATTTACAAAAGCCCCATAACTGATCTGAATGAGCCTTTTGAGAGTGACTTGGGAGGTAACACAATGGGAAGAGGAGTGACCTTGCAGAGGGAAAGGGGGGCTCGGGAAAGAAAGACTGCAATTATGTGGCGGGTGAATGCCTCGGCTGTTGGGGAGCGGCGGAGGCTAAGACAGAGGGAGGGAAGGGAAAAAAAGGAAAAGAGGAAGATCATCACTCTGCAGTTTGCCTGTGGAGACACATCAAGAGATGGAAAAGGAGAGAGGGGACATTTATTCTTCCTTTCCCTTGTACCCATCTTCAGCAATCTCGCAGGACAAGAGATGAGAAGTTACTGCGCAAACACTGCTGGAAGCCACTCTGTAGTCACTTGTTATTGGTCTATAGCCAAGTATTTAAACTAGTGACAGGCCCACTTATAAAGAGGCTTCCTGGCATATTTAACTGTTTATTTATGGGACACTGACTTTCATTCAGATACCCTCAAGTGGCTTCAACTCTAGGGAGCGGCTGATATGATGTGTTTGATTTTACTGTAAGCAAGTTTGTCAGGTGTGTGTGTTTTTAGGAGGTTGGTAAAACATTTTTTTGCCGGGAAACCGTGGGTTGTATCGAGGGATTGCATGAAGTGAGACGACCGTGACAAGTGTACAGTGGAGTGCGATTGTGTGTCTTTGCGGAGCGAGTGTGGCTGTCAAAGATATGGACAGGCACACTTGTTCTTTTATGAGCGGACCTGGGCGAGCTCCTCGGGGACACGATGTCAAAGCAGAGAGGAGAGGAGAAAGAGAAGAAAAAAGAGAAGAGGTAGCCCCAACTAAGTCCTCCCAAAAACTGGCATTGGTTTTATCTTGCTCTGATTGGTATTCAAAATTCATATTGGTTCAATAAATGATGCAAAAGCACTAAATAAAGGCCAGTTTTACCTCTAAATTCTTTAATTATAAAAGGCATGCCTCCAAGGACTCTGGAAAGACAAACCTTTTTATTGCCAAACTACCAACAATGAGTCATCGCTTTAACAAATGATCCATCATTGAAGCACACAAGCATGCTGTCAGCATTTGCAACAAAGAATAATGGGCAATCGCTTATCTTTTTTGTCAGCTAATATTGGTCGCCCAAAGTCTACAGACTCAAACTTTGTTGGTTAGATGCAAATCTGGAAAAAGTGTGCCAAAAATTGTCCCCCTGTGAACTGGAGATGGATGGTTTTGGTTCTTAAAATGAGGTGACTTTGACTGTCAAAGCTAACGAAGAACTGTAAGGGTTGGCGCACTTCCTGATTTCAAATAAAACTACGGCTGACAGCAGCACTGAAGGCACATTGTGTACCCATTCTTTTGGTTGATGCACTTCCCAATCCCATGCTGCTGAATTGCATAATGGCAATGCACATCTCCCATTGAAAACCATTGGTATAACCCCCCCCCTGAAAACTAGCTTAAGTCTTGGTGTATGGTATGGTCCATGCTCTCCTCTGTCCCATGTCGTGTTTCACTAACTCCAATGATAGCCGATCAGCACATTCAAAAGAATAATTCAGGAAGGAATGGTCGACCTATAAGTCACTTAGTTGCTGGAAAAATAGATTCAAATCACACACGAGAGTCAAGTGAGGACACATCAATGCTGTAACATAAAATCTTGCATATTCAATCATAAATATTACACTGAGAAGTGTAACCTTTCAAGTATAACATTTCGGAATGACATTTGGACAACTGAAAGTGAACCATGGATGGATTTATTGGAGTTATATTACTTGAAGCTAAGTTTCATGTGGAAAACAAGATAAGATATTGACCTTTTTTAACATAATTCTAAGTTTAAAAAAAACATCATAATTCACAGAAATGTAGGCCAACTTTTAAGAGATCTCAACGGCCCCAAACCCCAATTCACTGCTGTCTCTACACACCCTCAATGCGACAGGCAAAACCATTCAGTGTCTTTTACCCCAGGCCAGTTGATTTGAGGGGTCTATTTTGGCTCAGTGTGGGACAACTCTAGCCCATTGGTCAAGGCAGGGCCAAAAGTTCACTGCCTTCAGCTTTGGACTTATGCCTATTGTTTTTACAACCTTTCTGGGCATTTGGAGGAATCATTGTTTGTTTGGGCAAAAGCAGCAAGGGGCTCATCGGCAATTCCACACATACCGCCGTTTTCTCTATGCTATGGGATCCTCACATTTGAAGAGAATAATTCTACTTCAGTATTACATGTTCATCTTTTTTAGCTCACACCTCAATGTCTTTGGTCCTTTGGGGCCTAGCACATATAAACCTATTGCCTCACCTCTTTGACTTTGAATTAACGTACACTGAACTGAAACTGGCAAAGACAAAAAGTGCATTTCCCCTGCTTTGAACTGTGCCTCTTTTGATTTTTCGTGGGACTTGGGGTGGCAGAACATGTAAGCTTGTTCCTCAAAGTGTTTGATGTCTAGACATGGCTTGAAGTTGTGGAGTCATGGGGGACGTCTCTTATATTTTACATGGTGGCTAGAGGGTAATGTACTGTGAAAACATCACTTAGGTTTCTGGTTTAGAAACTTCAAGAAGGGTCAGCGGAGGCTCAAAGGGAATTGCCAAGTAGTTGCTCCGGAAAACTGTTGACTAGATGTTCCTCCATTTGATACACTTCAGTTTTACATTTTATTTCGACAAATACGATCTTGCCAAAGGAAACAGGACTTTTCCTGTTCCTATTCTTCAGGTACAGAGAGAAATGTCCCTGCATGAGTGCTGCAACATTATGAAAGCTGTTTCAATTTCAAATAACTTCAACCAGATCTTGCATAGTTGAACTATTTGTGGACAACACATTAATTTATATTGTAATAAATGTCCAAACACATCAAAAACCCTTGTGTGGCATTTGATGTGTGTACCCACTGTAGACCTGAGTAGGCAGCCTATTTGTGGAGTACTCATGGCTCTGAGAGGATAAGTACCCCAGCTCAGGTCTTAGATGGGGGCCTGCTACCTCAACAGGGACCACTGGAAACAACCAAAGCGGGACTCCCTTCTCGAACCTGTCAGAACATCCGACTGAAATCCCATAGTAGTCAGTACATGCCTCAAACCATGTAACACATTAGGACCTCGGCTGGTCCCTCTAAAGACAAGGTTCTCCAAGAGAAAGCAAATTGAGTGGTATAGAACATCAGATATGAGAACTTTAGGGAGTGTAACATCATAAAACTGCAAGAAAGAGACTGTAAGAAGACCAGAAAGACAGCTCAATACATGTGTCTCTTTAACAGACCAAACCAGTCAAAACATCGATTAAGTAAGACAACGTCATTCCTCAAGAGGCATTGGCTTGCTGGGAAGGACATTAAGGAGGCCTTTCATATCCAAAGCAAGAGATCCTTCTCTGACAGAGGCTCTTTGAGTTGACTGAAATACCGTAAATGTCATGATAAAACCATATCTGTGATAGCTGGCCGAACAAAGCCTGAAAGTGCGGGAAGAGTCCATCAAGTTCTGCATAACTTTATACATAACGTAAGTGTCATAAGTAAGCTTGATTGAGTGGGAATCAAAGTTGTGTTTTTTTTAGTTGATCTTAACTTAAAGGCAACTGAATTTGCTGATCCCAGCACAGTTCAAATGAGATAAAATGCTTGCTAAGATTTAAACAGGGAATTCAAGAGATTTCTTTGGAAGATCATATTTTATTTCTTAAAGGTTAACCATATAGCATATATGTTTGCCATCAAGCAGTCCAAAGGTTGTGCTTTTACCCCTGTCAGTCCAGCATCCCAAACCCATTCCACTATATCAGTCGTCACATCAAATCTCTCATGGACATACTTGGCAGACTGCACCATAAAAAAGTCTCCACCAAGCACAAGATCTCCTTTTAAAGCCCAGTCTATCATCCGCTTTGCAGACGACAGCAGACGCATAAAATAAAATACTATCTCACTATCCCGGGCTACACCTGAATGATGGACTTGAAATCAATTTTCTCCTTTTTGGTCCTTTTTTGGTATCCTGTTTCCTCGGCTGCTTCTTCTGTCTGCTCCTCCGAGCTGTTTTTAAAGCATTGAAGTTTACTTTGGGATTTGAAGTTTCAACGGAGCTGTCTGGAATTTTTCCGGGCACATTTTGAAAAAAAAAGAAGGGTTACTATTGGGTGTATTGTTTGAAATAACAAATCCAATGACCTTTGCAGCTCAGTCTGTACATTGCATGACTGTCTCCCAAAGCTAGCGAGAGAAAAACAAAGACTGTTGTAAAAGTTTCAAAGAAATCAAACAGCAAAAATAATTCCTTGCATCTCAGACGCACGCTTTCATTGTCACACAGATAAGAGTGCCATTTCGAGTTTGAAAATAAAATATTATAAGCGCTAGTTTGAACATGAATAGACTCACCAAAGGGATCATTAATCTTTCATCTATGTGCCAGATTTCAGTCTTGATCCGCCTCAGATTCAAATATTTGAAAAGGAGTTGTTTATCTTTAAAAAGCCTTTGGAACTCCCATGACTATTGGTTAAAGCCATGGGGTGCAAACCTGAATACATTAAAGAGATGGTCATGTTAATAAAGGTTACTGTAATTAGCCATGTTGGAAAGTGTCCTCCCATTACATGACAAAGTAATTTGCTTGCATCTTGTCCTCAGAAATGGAAAGTATTTGACTCTACAGTCAAACAACATGCTAACATGCGCATCATGGATATTCATACTAACGTTTGGTGAGCCTTAATTTCACAATGTGCCAAGATGTAGCTGTAGATTTTTCAAACTCCAACAGTATTCATACAGTTTCATGGTACTTCTTTCGAGATGTTTGGATAAGTAAGTCTGGATCAAGGAACAATGCTATATCTCAATCTATGCATGTAGTCTAAAATTTAACAGAAATAAGACTTCTGAAAAATGTTATTCTCTACTCTTTCTGGAAAATGGTGGACAGTGTCCTTTGGAAAACTAACATTGCCGCATCTAAAAATGTGTTAGACAGAAAAAGGACTTTGAGAAAAATGGTATTCTCCACTCCTTTCTCAGTCTACAGTGCTGAATGTAGTAATAGTCTATAATCTTCAAAGCCTAGGGGTAAAAAAGAAGCATGCTGTGTACTTATATGTATATGTGTCATACAGAAGGAAATAAAAGATATGTCACTAAACCATGAGGAATACTTTTTCGTTGCAACAACCTCAAGGTTATTGCATTCTCTGTCTATATATCAGACAGCAGCCTTTCAAAGATTGCTGCTAAAGGACAGCATATAAATTAAATATTCTGTTCAGCTATTCTCTTAGTTTCGACTACACAGCATGCTGGTGTTAACAGAGCCTTTCTTTTTTTTTTTTTTTTTTTTAAAGTAAACATGTCAGCTTGGCCCGACTATGAATCTCATCTTCAAGCGGAAGTAATATACAGCAGGTAAATGTCACACACCGTGTTTGGGAAAAATCTTACAGAATCGATGTGGATTTAAATCTCACTTTTCTTAAGCCCTCATTTTGGTGATCCCTCACAAATGTGAAAGCTCAGCGTGAGAGCAAAGAATCCGGCTGAAAATGTGACTTTGACAGCAACTTAAAGCCTCATTAACTCTACAAATGGTGCAGAGAACATCCACCATTTCAAAGGAAATATGTAAACGACGGTCGCCACCGAGGACTTGACGCCCCCGGTAGTGATCTTAACTGTTATAGAGAGCAGGTTTAGTCCAATGAACATCACATCAAAATAGATCAAAGAGAAGCAAATGGGTTTAATAGCATATTGATGGCGGACTCTGTGTGACCTGGTCCACAGTGACCCCACTTTGACGGTGACATCAGGAGGGCCAGCCAAGGCGGGCGCTTAATGCTGCGTGGCTAATCACCTCAAAATGGACCACAGAGCTGCTGTGCATGTGTGACTTTATACCAGTGGGTGTGCACATGCAAACATCCGCTGAGTCAAACAGCTCTGTAATTAGCCAAAAATGAAAAGTGTCAGAGGGGTTCAAATGTTTGGCAGGTATTCATTAATTGCTGATGGAAACACAGGGAGGATGGGGGGTCAGTTCATATTCTCACTGTTATCTCAAGTCACACAGAAAGGTGCAAGCAATTGTCATGTTAAGTGTATGTTTTTGACTGACATGCTTTCAGCACATTGTGGGGATGATTGTCATACGAGATGTTTTTTGGCAGGCGCGCAAAGATGTTCGCAGAGGGAACAAGTTTTTCAGGGACAATTAGCAGGTTTGTCATTAATCTGTCAGGATTTTGACAGCTGATGTTTGGGCTCCCTTTCTACTGTGCTGCATCAAAATTGGGAATCTACAGTTACAATTAAAAAAGACCAGTAAGGTTAAAAGTATTCATTTTGTACATGCATTGGAAAATACTGCATTTTATGTAAAAATATTCAATGAAAAAAGGAAACTTGGAAAAAAAATGGCCCCTACATAGAATTAAGTTGTTGATACTTGCAAACCAATGAGAAAGAACCATTTTGTTGGTTTATCTGGCCAGGGTGGAGTTCAATTCAGAGGACCAAGCTAAACATACTAGCTGCATTTCCAACTCAAAACTTTTCCACTGGGACTAAAGACTTTAAGAGCACAAATAAAGCCCAGGGGATAATAATAATAATAATAAAGTCTATACTTGAGGATACCAATTCTAATAGTACAGGGAGTTTTGGGGCTAGATTTGCAGTACTGAACATTTTGATTGGTTAATCAAGCAGACTTTTTTTTCCATGTCAGCGGGCTAATTTGTCTATTCTGCACTGGTCTGAGAGGGACCTTTACATAACCCTGAAATGTAGATCCTTGGACTTTAAGTTCTGGGTACATTTGGTGAAAGAGCAGCTTAAGGGATGAAACTCTCGCAGTGGGTTGAGGAAAGTCTCTGGGAGGATGTGATTAATGAGACTGAAGAGAAGAACCAAACAAACCTTTACTTTAGGGTTTTGTATTCACAGTTTCAGGCCTTTGTAGACAGTCTTACATCTAAAGATACATTTACATTTATTAATCAATTTGGAACTAACACTGTTGTTAAATGCAAATATTTTTGACAAACAGCCACAAACAATTCTGGCTTGTGGTGTGAGAATATGCCAAAAATTCTTTAGCAATAAATTAATTGAAGTTATATGACAGTTCTTAATGAAAACATTAATCATAGCATAGGATACATGAACTCTAGTGAGTACAACATGGGCTAAAGAGGACTAAATACCCTGAAAGTAGATATAGTAATGACTTCATCTCTTGAGGAAGTACAGGGCAAGATATCATGAGTGCTAATGAACCCAAAATCTGCAAACAAACCATATTTAAGCATGCAAGAGCCTTGTTTGCAGTCAACAAATCAGCAACTATTACAACCCCTCCCCGACTTCCCCCCCAACCCCCATCCTTTTATCTCTCGCTCAGCAAATAATGATTCAATTTGCATTCCAATCAACTGCGCGAGACCACAACCACAATGAATAACTCATCATGTGTCATGAATTATGGCATGAACCAGCTTTACCATATGACGTTCATACATAATGAGGATGAATCACAATAAATAAGCCATACATTACTCATGACGAGTGCAGGGGCCCCACACTGTGAGAGAGGAAAGGGAAGGGAAGGGGGGATGCTTGGCTTACCTAGAGGAGAGAAGAGAGAGAAGAAGACAGATCATGATATCAGTGTCACAATGTGCGTGTTAAATACCCCTGAAGGGCAGAACAAGCAGACGGTATTGCAGCATGAGGTGTAAATACAGTGTACATACACAGTACAGTACAGTACAGTGTAGGTATCAATTCTGGAAGCCAACCTGCAGCTGTAATGGCTCCTTCCTCAACCATTTGCAGAAACTTACAAAAAATTCCTCAAATGACAGTTTTTGGGAGGTTTGGCTCACTTTATCACGGCAACATGGGTAACACAGCTATCGCTATGGACCATTTTAAGGCCCCCCTGCTGTCAATTCACTGACTTTTTATTGGTTATGGCAAACGTGACTTCACCCATGGGTTGCCGGCTGCCTTTTTTTAAGATTCAAGCATTTTGGCCATCTTGGTTATTTTTGGCCAGAAAATACCAAATTAAGCGAGGACAGTGGCACCATTGAGGAGCAAGGCATTAGCAAAAGCGAAGTTATCTCGGCTAAACACTCTGCAACTTTAGCTCATTCATACACTGTAGGATTTAGCTAGCTAACCAGCATGTTTCCCCAAAAACGAACAGAAACCATGTTTGAGAAAAATGAACTTGATGTGTATTTTAACTTCAAAGTTTGCCCCGCATTCCATGTTGATATGGTGGCGGCGTTTATGACCTGTAATTCTACCAGTCAGCAGGGGGAGCTCTAAATATGTTGGCTTCACTTCTCTCCTGCTCTTGTGCTGTCCATTCTTTATACTGTCTATAGTAGGCACCAAAATGTTTTTTTTTTCTTGCAACTACACTTTTACTTCTGCTGAAAATTAGATTTTTTAATACGGGGCCATGGAGGCTGCTGCTTGGCAAAACAACAGCGTTTCAAAAAAGGAGTTTTTCTTTTGACAGTCCTCTACTGTCAGTGGAGTGATTTGATTCGGCTCAAGTCATTTTCTTCCCCAAAAAATATCTGGTCGTTCACAGATACTGTGTGAGGTTGCAGATAGCAGGATCACCATCAGAGCAGTTCTCAAATGTTTGGAGCATTAACACATGGTCGAAACACCACTTCTAACACACACACACACACACACACACACACACACACACACACACACACACACACACACACACACACACACACACACACACACACACACACACACACACACACACACACACACACACACACACACACACACACACACACACACACACACACACACACACACACACACACTTCCTCAAAGCTCTGGATCTTAGTCGTGAAAATAAGCCAGTAAAGTAAATAAGCCACTCTGATCTTTATTTCAAAGGAAGACATATGATGTTTATCGCAATGAAGTGAATTTGGAGAAATATGTCAAAAAGCCGCCATGCCATGAAGGCAAAAGTGAGAGGAGGGAAAGCAGGATAAAGTGATGAAGATGGGAACAGAGAGGTTGTGAGTGTGTGTGTGCGTGTGTGTGTTGGGTGGAATGAAAGAAAGACACCGCAGGAGCAGGGCCGCCTCGGGGTTCCTGCCGCGCACTCATTGATTTCTCATTAGTAAATTCAGACCTCGATTTCATCAGACCGGGGCAAAGAAAGACAGCAAACGAAGGCATGGCAGGTACTTTGGTCTTATTTCCCGCCAGAGGGCAAATTTCCACACTGCTTTAGCTGGTGATTTGGAAAAGGGAAAAGGATGTGGATTCAGTCACGAAGCCTCCTTCTCCGCCCCTGGATTCAAAACCCCACTGCGGGGCTTTTTGACCAGTCGGTCTCTGCCCAATTAGCCAGTCCCAGAAAAACAAGATTTCCTGGAGCGTAGTTTTCTGGAGAGATTGATGCTTCATTAGCTAAAGCTTTGAGTATTGTTCCTGCATCTGAGAGCGGATTCCTACAGACTCAAAGGACTTACAAAGGACACCAGGTATTAGATATATCCCATTTACCTGATCCTTCTTCTAACAAGTAGAGAAAAACGCTTGTAGGTTGGTGCTTTTCATTGCCTGGTGAATTGTAATGATTTCAAAGCATGCACAGCAACCAGTAATGTGCACTGAATGGTTAGTTAGGAGCATCTTTTTCAGAAAATTGGACCCTAGATTAAGGGCACATGCTTAGTCAGGCACATTCATTTCAGCAAATATACAGAACCCTCATTAGATGGCACTGTGTACTCTGCAGTCGCTGGTGGAGGAAAACTCATTCTCTCTCTTTTTATTTAGAGTTTGCTCTACAAGGAGAGAGATTGGTTTCATCTGTCAAACATCATATGAAGGGAGGAAAAACTGCGGCGACGTCGGGCATGTTAAAGAGAATACTGTCTTTTATTGCAGCTGGAATCGGACAAAGAGAGAGCGAAGCTTCTGATATATCAGCCAGGAGATCAGGCTGATGGTTGCTGGATAGGTTTTTTTTTTATATCTGTAACATCAATGTGCTGGACAGCAATGAAGGGAAAAGAGAGAGAATGTGAGATGTGGGTTTTTTTTGGGTTTTTTTTCACTGCCGGATAAGTGACAGGAGACGAAAGAGGTCGGTATTGATCTTATCTGAAACATGGAGGGTCCAATCTGGTGTTATTTTAACAGATGCAGAAAGCGAAACACTCCCTCTACACTCTTAGCATTTATTAGGCAGCTCACAGATGGCAACACTACCCATAGAAACACACAGTACTACTGCTGCTGCGTCTGATTAACTCAGTTACCCAAACAAAACAGCTGAGAAGGGCAAGAAGAACCACATCTGGGAGTGACGCACTCAACGCCATTTTCAGAGAGTCAACCCCAAGAATTATGGAGGGTGCGAAGAGGCAGCTGCTGAATGTGGCTGCAGAAGAGACCGAGAACACAGATGGGGATTACAGACACTTATACGGTAGTCAGTATCTTATTCAGTAAGGAAAAAGTCATGACGACAACATCCTCTTGGCGGGTAACGTCCTCAAGTTGCAGGTTTTTCACTGTAAGATTTATAAAAAAGTGGTTAAAGGGGAAACTAACAATCAATTTAATTGATAGTAAGTTGATTAATTTCAACAACTACATCGCCTGTGTGGAACCTTCACTTTTCTGTTGATCATGGCGGCCCCTGCTGGTACCTCTATATGTCTTCAATTAACATCTTTTCATGGTAACGTTCATACAAAGTGGTAAAACATTTCTTTAATTATTTTAACAACAATTCCTCCTCACAGGAGCTTTAATTAGCAGTTTGATAGAAAAACAGCAAGTTGAAGTTCCTAGTTTATCTGCTTTTTGGGTGTTGAAACTCAATTCAAACTTCCATCCTTTTGTCCTTCTGAAAACAACTGCCTCAGCTGTTGCTGCTGGTCGGAGCAGAACAGCAGGCAGAAAGCATCCTGCGATCAAAAGAGTCTATCTTATCTTCTTCTTCTTTCTTTCCTCCGCCGCACATAAAAACTCACGCTGAACCGGGCGTGACTGCGCACCAAGGCAGTGGATAAAGAGGAGAGTGTGGTGGTGGGAAGGGGGGGGGGGGCGTGATGCGTCGATCTTCATCAACCAGGGCCCCTTAGGGACAGGGGATTAGTGGGTGTAAGGACTGGAAGCAACAACTGAAGTCTTTGATGGGTAAACACCAACTGTGCAAAAAGATTCTGATTGATCAGTGACTTGATTGTGACTACATTAAGAAACAAATGTGCACTTTCTGTAGAAAGGAAACATGGACATTCCCCACAAAAATGACTCACACGTACATGTAGGAGGGGGTCGAGGAACGTACCTCACCTTAACAAAGTGTCACGCAGCCCAAAGTTTATCTCAGTCGGGGAATAGCTGTTGCTGCGGCACAGTCATAAAATAAAAATGATGTTGTCTTCAGAACCCACAGTGTTTGTTTTCCTCAAATTGTGCTGCAGTTCTGGAGTGAATAAGATGAAAATGTGCACCCCAGACTGGGGGGAAAGGGAGAAAGATAATACGTCAGCTATCATTCTTTCATCAGTAGTCCGCTTGCCTATTGCTCACAATTGGAAAATAAGCCTTTTTTTTTTCTTTTCTCTTGCTGTAGCAATCTGACGTGCTTAAACACTGCTGTTCCTTTCACAGCTTCGGAAGACTTTATGTGTGACTGGTTAAAGACAGTACACCAATTATCCATTACAAGTCAAAATTGGTACTTCATGCATGGTCTGTTATGATTTTACCGATTAGATTAAAAAGTTGATTTAATTCATAGAAACTTCTTAATATAAAAAGTTCAAATGCTCAATCGATTTCATGGAATCGATTGCTTCCGTCTACTTCCATGTACCTGGGGACATTGCTGTATTTTTCCTCATTAAACGACAAGTGTGTGATTCATTTTTTAGAGAAGGCGAGGGGGCTTTTTAAACATTTAGAGTTTTTTTGCGTTTTGGGAACATTTTCAGAACGCTAAAGGTAAGTTAGCAAAGAGTAGAAAAGCATGTGTGAGCCCCTGCGCAGGCATTGAGGAAACCCTGTAGCTTTGTCAAACGGACCCACATTTGGTATCAACTGTGTATTCACATTTACACATTCTGTAAAATGATTTGCAGTTATCTTTATTTTACAATTCTTATCTGCTTAAAGTAAAGAAACATAGTATTGTCTGACATTTTTATGGGTGTAAAATAGGAAATGATGCAACCTTTCTTTGGTAAAATCCACATTCTCTATACAGAAAGCAACTCCAGGAAAGACTGCTCATTTTTTTTAAGCTCCTTTCCCTTTTGTGATGAATTCCCTTGCCTTACTCTATCTTTGTCTCTTCAATGAACGCATCGCAACAGGGACTTGAGGACAAACCCTTGCCCCAGAAGCCCCAAGAGAGGGAACTGTGAATTTCCAAACAGGGTATGTGTACTGTATGTGTTATGTAAAGGCACTTGGGAAGCAGCATCTGCCACTCTGCCCAGGAAGAGAAATGCCCTCCAAGCATAATTGCTATGGATCTCCCTGCTGCATAAACGGTGTTATCACAGTTTGTCTAATTGTGAAAGCTGTGATCAGCAAAAGGAAAAAGACTGAGCTTGTGCATGTTTGTGTGAGTGTTTGCAGAACTGTCCTCCCGCTCCTTCCCACCATCTTGGTGTCTTTATCATCATGAAAGTAATTAGCATAAAGGTCGAATTTGTGCAAACAGCGAAAGTGGGCTTGGAAAAAAAGTTCTACATGGACGAGTTCTACAAAATATAGACGTAATACCTTTTTTTTTAAATATGCCACTATCAGTGTGTTGGCCAGCATGATATCAGGAAGGTACGCTAATGCACCCAGTACCATAGTTTGTGCAAGTCTGGACATTTTCAGGAACCAACATGCTACAATTGGATTTAACATACAAGTCGATAATGTACATTACGATACTGTGGGCCAAACGGTTTATGGTTTCCCCAAGTTTGATTTGGAAAGAATCTGACCGGGTTGCACCAAGGCAACTTTGATGAAACAGAGTGGCAACTTTGAGCCATGGAACGCCACCATCAGACCTCAGTAATGCGCTTGAGTCTGAAGGGGTGCAAACGCCTAGAGCACCAACTCTGATATCTGCAGAGTACTCATGCGTCCACCTTGTTTTGGCCATTTTCCAGTAAATTTGCTCTAAAGATAGCCAAGGACCTCCCAAGAAAATGTACACAAACCCAAAAAAGCCATCCAAAAATAGTCCTTCCATCACAAAAAATACACCGGAGATTAAATATCACCTTCACGCCTCCTGGCCAGCACTTGACACCCCACTTCTTGTACACCTCCCACCTAACACCATAAAGGGCAGATGTCCCTTTTGACCGACCTTCCCAGCCCTCGACAAGATGTGTCACATCACCTTCAACTTCAAAATTCCAGCACGAGCAGGCCACCAAAATAATAAACTCTAGATTTCGGCATCAAGGTTGAAAGAGTGGAGCTCTGTTGGTGGCCTTTGCAGTGCGAGGTTTAAAGATCATTTCTATTGTCCTGAAAACCTCCAGGCACAAAGGAAAAATGAAATCTCCCTGTTATGATGTACTATGTAAGCTTTGGCTTGGTCAATAAGAGGATATAGTGCTGTAGTGATGTAGTGCTGAAAACATATTGCCCACTTCCAGTAAAAATGTCTATGTTAAATAAAGTGATTCATCTTTCCTATAGAGAGAAACCGCAGTGGATAACTGATCGCCCATGGTCAGCCTTGTAAATGAAGGGGCTATGGTGAAGGTGCCCTTGAGAGATTTGTGTGTTTGTGTGTGTTCAGAGTGTGTGTGACCCAGCGGGTGAGGCAGGGGAAGTAAAGGGAGGTTTGATGTCTCCCACACATAAACCATGATTAACACAGTTGGGTTTCGAAGATCTGAGCGGCGCCAGGAAATAGTGCTTAACCACACATGGACGTGCACGGAAACACCCACGTTCCGAGATGAGGGTAATACGGGAAAGGAAAAGGAGCTGCGAATTACTGCTATTCCACGAGTCTTTAAACATTACAAATAATTACGCTCTATTCATTCTCCCCAGTCAGACAATGGCTCTCACTTCAAAACAATTAGACTGCAATGACACAAACCCTTCATGAAAGAGGCACCGTTATTCAAAAAGAACTGGAAATGATACAAATGATTTATGCAAAGACTTGGGAGAGCCACAATTTTTAACAAAAGCCAATTGACCCCCCCAACCACCCACCCACCCCCTCCTGCAACCCACACTTGCATGATTGAACCGTAGCGTAATCTGTCATTCAGTGTCGGGCACTGCCAAGATTTCATTACAATAGGAACTAATGTGAGAAAAGCAATTATTCCACTCCCATAATGCACTACTTCAGCACAACGGTGACCTTTTCCGGCTGTGATTGTTCATTTTCAAAAAAGTGTTCTCCGCCGTGAATATACATGAATATCAACACTCTGAGGACAGAATATTTAATCTCACCCCTTGCCTTTTCTATCTGGGCGAGAGGTAACACAACTAATTGAAGTTTCACTCAAATCTGAAACGGTGGATTGAACACCAATCAATCATGAAAAACTTTGGATTTCATATGTAGTCCATCTGTTTAGTTAATTAGCTTCATTTTATTCCCTGGGCCAATACAACACAGGATTACAAACTAACATTGTCTTTTGGTATCTTGATTTCTCATTTACAAACAGAGTGGTTCATTTTACAGCTACAACATCTTCTTCTCAGTGCTCTCTGGTGGACAAACTATGGAACACTGACATATCCAGCGACATGGTTTATATGGAATGAGTTCATTTTGGATGTTAGATTATCCTGACCAATATGTCCTGCAGTTTGACAAACAATGCTACACCAAGTCTCAAACCCTGGAATGGCCAACCTTAATATAAGTCGTTGTTGAAAATTGTACATTAGAAGATACAGAGCAACTACAATAGGTTCAAAATTGGGTGACTTCCAAGAATTTCGTTGAAGGTAATAATGATATCAAGATATTTTGTCCTAGAACTTTGGATTCAGGGTTTTCCATAGTTAGAGATGACTGGTTCTAAAGGGATTTTCCCATGAAGAGATGACCACGCCCCTTTTGGGGGGACGGAAAACTTCAAATCTTACAGGTGCCAATGCAACTTATTGTGTTGAAGGACTATACATTTGTGTTTTGAGTCTGCCATTGGGTTCTTTTTATAAACAACATGCTACACATCAGCTTTTCTGCATTTTTCTTTGTGTCTCCTTTTGTGACAGCACAATTCTACTGAACCTACTGAATGAGAGAAAACACTTATTCAGGTCCAATTCTGATATATTTAAACCTTGATTAAAACATTGGGAATACCATACTGAATGATTGAAATCAATTGTCATTTTTACCATGCAACACAAATACAGTTCCAATTCATGTAAAATTGGATTGCATTTTGAGGTTTAAAGAAGATAAGTTAAGTAATAATGATAAAATGGATTGATTCATGATGTGACTGTTGGTATGCAACAATGATGTGGCTTTTAGCATAATATGACAGGGTTTCAAAGCTGTCAAACTGCTCCAAGTAACAGCCTTTTTCTTCAAGAGACATAACCAAAAAGATCAGTTTTCAGTGTATTAATAACCCATTGAAGTTGGGCTTAAAAAGCTTTTATGTATATTTCAAAGCATGGAATGAATATGCAATTTATGTAGAACCAGTTTATAAGTTGTCAGACTGCAAAAAAAATATCTCTGCTTCTGCGTACTTTTGAAATGGAAAACATCTGTAGTGAGCAAAGCAATACCTTTTTTTAAATGTCTAAAAGCATTCATACAAACTTCTCTAGCACTATGCATATGTACCCTTTACATTTCTATTGACATGACCCACTACTACTTGAATGTATAGTTCAAAGATTTAAATATGACCCCAATAATAACACCACAGTCAAATTGCAATGTAACACCCTGGGGTCTCTGATGCTCCGTCTTCTATCACTGCAAATAGCAACTCTGTCTCTCTCTATATATATCATATACTCCAGCATCTCCTGGGAAATTTACCTTGCATGTTTGAAAGGAAATAGAGGCGGAAAAAGTTGAAGATATTTCTCTCTTGCTTGAAACCCTCAAAAAGTACTTGACTCTTAGCAGAAAACATTTAATGCATTTATAAAACATCCATCAGTTAATAATTAATGCGGCACAGGGGGGGGGGGGGGGGGGAAGGGTATCAGAAAGTATCAAAGTTCTTCACAAGGGCAATCAAATACTTCTGTTTAACTTTTTAGCAGGCACCGCAGTGTGGCCAGTTAAAATGCCCAACAGAGAGAAAAGAAAGTGATGAACAGTGAAGATCTTTCTGCTGCTTCCGCATGCATCTGAACTCATATCTCCCCTCAGTGTTTGTGCTCCAACCTCCTTTTTCTCATTCTCCCTCTTCTCTGTTTGATTTCTCGGCGCTTGTCATCCCTGGCCCCGGCTTGTCCAAGAGACTCCGAGCCATTAAAAATTCATCCGCTCTCATCAATTGCTCCCCCAGTCCTTTTGGTGGGGGGAGGGCGAGGAGGAGGGGAAAAAATGACATTGAATTATTCAGGGCCCAATCAGGGCTATTTCTGGCGACTGCCTTGACTTAGATGAGGCGGCTCAGCGGGTTCCAGTGTTTGTGTGTTTTGATGTGGTGGGTGAGTTATCTCCTTGTCCATCCGCGGCTGTCATAATTACAAGCATTACACCATTATGCAGGGGTCATCACATGCCTACTTTTCCGCTGGACTACAATTTCCCATCATTGCTGCATGGCTGGAAGACTTCAGTAGATCAACTTAATAGCTTTATGATGTTCTGCGAGAAGATTTGTTTTATGTTACGCATAGATAAGGAGTGTGAGTGCCCTTACAGAACAAAGTGCACAGATTAAAGATGTCCTATATGCCTTCAGTAATGTCTACAGCCTTAACGCAACAACTTCAGAGGGCGCCATTCTGACCGTTTTACATTCTGCCTATGTATAACCGATGTAATTATTGGTTCTTGACTTTTCCTGATTGTGGGTATACTCATTTTTTTTTTTTTTTAATGCACTGAAATACATACTGGCAATACTTTTATAAACTGACAATGACATTGTATCCTAAGATTTGAGTAGAATTGATTTGCTTTGTTTTAAATAGCCCTTTTCACTTGAACGACAACTTCCAGATAATGCATGTTTTTGCTTACTAAAATAAACACTGATTTTTATGTTTTGTTTCTTACATCAGATGATTGTCCTGGAATTTAAAAATGTTCGATCCTTTTCTTGCGATTGTCAGTTTGAGCCTTTTGGTTGTACTTTTTCCAACAAGTCCATTAAGGTTTTACAATGCACTGACATACATACTGGCAAATAGTTTGATACGTTGATGATGTTGTTGTATCCTAAGAATTGAGGAAGAAAGAGTCTGCTTTTATTTCATAACTTTTCAATCTTGTCCTTGCAGTTTAAGTGGTAGTTCATTGACAAATACATGATCGTTTTCATTAAAATATCATTTTCATATTCTGAGGTTTTTTAACATTCTTGCTGAGGCTTTTTACTTATGGTTTATTACATAACAGAGATGTTATGAAAGAATCAGTACACTAAAATTTATTCTTGGATTCATTTTCATTATTGAGAGTATATGCAAATTATTTCTCAACTGTTAGAATGATTGCTGTGCCAGTTCTAGTAGTTGTAAAATCAAGGCAGTTTAAAGTGTTAAGTCCAAGTGTCAAATCAGAACAAAGCTGGTCTGATCAATCAAGAGCAGAAACAAGTTTTTCGGTGTAGTTATGCACCATGGCCTGCAACCAAACTCCTTCCATTGCTTACACTCGGAAAAAAACAAGAGATCACAAACACAAATCAACATCCTCCCGAAGCAAGAGAACATTTAGTCTCAAGAAACTCATTTAAAATGGACAGGTTGCAGATGATTTTTCTTTTAAAGGCCGCAGAGCAGCCTCTCACACATGAAAGAATAACTCTGATGAGCCGAAAGCAGAAGGCAGAGAGCGGAGAAACATCTTCATCACACTCAGATTCTCTCTCTCCGTACGGGGTCACAGAAGTGTCACTCCCCTGGCCAAAGATAGTAACATCTGAGACTAATTCACCCAATAAAAATGTCACTTACAGATAAGTACTATGAGCCCAGCGCTCATTATTCTGAAAGGATAAGAATGGTCAGTCAAGTGTGAAATTTCAATACTGGCACAAGAAGAGGGTGGACGCTAAAGTGGCCGCTGCACAGTAAACTCCCACAAGACCTTGCTGCACTTGGTGTTACTGGTCTCTCTGAACCAGAGTGAAATTGCAGACATTATAACTGGTACAGTTTTAGACAATATTGCACACAGAACATTAGCATTTCAAGAATGTGTCTTTGATGTGAATTAAAAAAAAAAGGCTTCCTATAACGGATTATACACAGCTTAGACTTATTAGTACTGACCCTCTGAGGCTGAGCAATAACTTCCCAACTTAAGTCCCGCGGCGAGAGTATGTGAGCCGACGAGCAACCAACTCTGTCTCAAAAATCTCCCTTAAAAGTTTGATAAAAGTGCGCTAACCATTATCGTCATGGTTACGATTGAAAATAAATACGAAGCTTACAATGTGAAATGATATGATACACTTTGGGTTATGGGGTAAATTTGTCTTAGACCTCACGTGCTGCATCCATACATGTAGCTGTACAGAAACTACAAGACTTGTCTCTGTCAGATCCACCGATTCAATTTGAAAGTTTAAATCAGGTTTTTCATTCACCGTTTGTTGACAGTCAGCTGCAGGAAAAGCTCCATTGACCTTTATCTGTCAACTCATTATATAACTGAGCACTCACATGCACAGTCTCCAGATACCTTAATGAACTCCAATTTACCACATGGCATGTTTCCATCTTATATCTAATAACATCACATAATGACATAACAGTATTAAGTGCCAATTCAGTCATTTCAGGACTTGTTATTTCCAAGGTAAAACTAATTGTATCCATGTTGTGTTGACACTCCTGTGTACAAGTGGTCACGTTGCCTCAGTTTCAAATGAGCCTCTTCAGGTTTTAACATCTGAATAGACCATAGACAGCACTAAAATAATGCAAGCTCCAATTCTATTCAAGCCCTACCAGGTACAAATCGATACCAATCACTGCAGTCCATTCATCGGTTAAATATATTTACAGCACAGCTGGGACTGAGAAAAATGATCCTTTTTGCACAGATAAGACTTTCACATTCGCAGCTTGTAAATGTAGTTTTATTCTGGTACGCGCTCATAAATAATGTTCTAACAAGTAGAAACAAGTATCGCGGGCTGTGATGTAGTATGATTAACTATTTATTAAGTCTTCCACCTTTTGGTGCAAATCATGTTCAACCTCGGAGCTAATTATTTAACAGAAGCCAATATATCAAAGTGTTACCGTCCTGGTTATGTGCCAGATACAAAAAAGGTCACTCGCAGGTCAGAGACTAAGCAGCTTCCACATCAATGGAGGTCACGGTAGCGTGGTGATACCATCTGGATTTGATGGGGAGGTCATTCTACGTCCCTCTGACTGATAAAACCCCCAAGAAGTGCCCATTTACCCCATTCTCCTTGAGCCTCCCCTCCCCCCACTTTCGGGCTCTGAGAAATGAAAACAATTAACATCCCTAATTACCATACTAAATCAGCGCTCAACATGCCAGCCATTGATTTGATAGACCTGCCTGAGTTACGAGCTGCTCCCAATCGAACAGCGTACCGCATAAAAGACTTTACGGCATGACGATTGAGCCTGCCAGCCTCTCGCAGGGTAAATAAATCTAAGGAATATGGGCACAGAAAGCCTTGTCATCATCTCCAAAGTTCCTTGATTTCGCAGCTTCCGCAGTGTCCAATTGCTAAAGCTAATTGCTGCGAGATAATGGCCTACTCAGTCAGTACAAATCCAGCTCATCACAGGTATTCATCATAGATGCTAATTATATTCGTAAATATCCCATTTTGCAGATGAATACAGGTGTTCATCATGTACTTCAGTGGAACCAGTGGAGGTTCTAGCTGACAGGAGTCTCACAGCATGAGGCTGAATGCTACATGCTGAGCGCTAGTACGGAAAACATGGCCGACTGAAAACACCTGCCAGACACTAACACACCACACCAATACTTGAATACTGAGTACTTTAACACTTAAATTTTGCCATTTTTACTACATGTAAGGTAGCGTTTTGACCTGCAACATCATGACACAATAAGTCTTATTTTTCTGTTGCACAAAGAATGAAGGCGTCAGCTATCACAGTTTGTGTTTTAGACAGAATGATGTTAAAAACAGGGGTTACCAAGCGACTCAGCTCTGCTTTATGAAAAGAGCTCCAGAGTTTTATTAAGCAGATAACACGTTGAACAAGATAAAAAAAAAAAAAGACTCCTTATTTTCCATCTTTGTGCATCGGGGACTCTAGAGGATAAAGAAAGAAAGCGATGAAGACAAGAAGTCAGCTGGGTACAAAGACGGATAAAGAAGGAAAGGGCAAAGGAGTATCTCCTTTCCTCTTCAGCTTTCCTTGTTTTTTCGTTCAATGTGTTGTGAGGGAGATGTAGCGGTGACAAGAGAAATGTTAACCGGCCTGTACTCTGGAATAACAATACCCAGCGCTGGCAGGCAGATAGCAGGTGACAAAGCTTCCCCTGACTGAGCCACGCAGGAGAGAGGATAAAAAATGAGCCGGCGCCTGTCCTCACGGCGTGACCCACCTCGGCGTTTCTAACGTGCACGAACACACACGCGAGAGGTGGAAAACAAATAACACGAAGAGCAGCATGCCCCGGTGACAAAAGCACAGAGCGTGACCACCTATGTGCCTAAAAAAAGCCCCAAATGTCTACTCTCTCCACCCACCCCTTCCTTTTGTTATCTCTGATTCAAAAGGAAAGGATTAAGCTGTTTGCTCTGTATCTACTCCCGTATCATCATCTTAATAACAGGTAAGTACCTTGCTGAAGCATGACCCTGTCAATCGATCCCTGGCCTCACCTGATCAGCAGAAACAGGCACCAAACACATGTTCCAACAGACATTATCTCACAAAAAGCAGGGGAAGATAAGAGCAATAGACATGAAAGATGACCGATCATTTCCCTCTGGAGGAAAGAGCATTGCTGCGACTTCGACCGCTTTCAGTGGAAAATCATTGAATTACTATAGAAGAATTGTACCGCTTCCCCAAGTCCGATGGTTAGAGTCTATGAAAGGAAAACATATTGATCAAGACGTGCTTTTGAGGGAAAAAAATATACACCAATACTACAATCTCATTCCAGAGCTCTTATGGTAGGCTCGAATGCCACTTTAAAGGCAATCAACGTAGCATAAAATTTCAAATCAAGGACAAGCAGAGGTCATAGGGAACCACTTGTTGTGCCTTTACCAACCACAGAGTCAGAACTGTACCAGCATTGAGGAATAAACAAGCAGAGTCAATAAATATTTACGTTGATTGGTGATTCTGTCCTGTACTCCCTGCACCGCAATTCAGGTACCCACAATGTGATTCATGGACCGGCTGACCAGAATATGTTAAATTAGGGAGGTCCAATCTGAATTGTATTATAACATACGAAGTAATAGATGCGCTTTAGAATGCTATATCAAACACCGAGGTCAAGGTTGGTTCATGAATATAAACATACATAATATGACTGATTAAAGGTGTGTTGAATCAGGAATGGACCCAACAGGGGAGCTAGTTGTGTAAGTCTAAGAGGGGAATAAGCAGTTTGTTTTCTATTTAGTGGCCTTGAATTTTACTGCCAAAGTATGATCTAAATGTTACACTTTATAAAAACAGTACAGAAAACCACAACACTAGATATGGGCAATGTGTTGTAGACTACAAAATGTAACTCAATCCTAACATATAGTGTAAGGGTTGTTATTAGCAGTAGCTTTAGCAAAAGCTAACTGATGATACAAAAACAAAACTTGCAAGTTACCAACGGTACATCATTTCTATTTACTCTGACAGATTGTCTCAAACATCGTCTCTTGCATCTGTTAACGCTAATTTCTGCAGTAGCTGTTCACTAGCTTAGCATGAGCCTTTGCTAACACTAGCACAAAGGAATCAGGATGTTTGCAGGTTATTTAAAGTTGGCAAAAAAAATTTGGGATAAAGCGGCAACAGGTTGTTAAATGGTGGAGCTTTTGAGGAATAAAGAACAGCCAAGTCAACAGCCTAAAGCATAAAAAAGGTTATACATATAACAATATAATATAAACGTTGTTTTATTGAGGGATAGAAGACGGACAAGATGGGAAAAAGAACAAGCCCATTTTAAAAGACCTGTTTCTATTTTCCATCTACAGAAAATAAGTCCAAACCATGACAGTGGCAGAATTTAAGTGTGTTTGTGGGAAAAAATGAAATGTTTTATACAATGTCTGTATAAAAGAGACCAAAATGCTCATAAACCAAGTAGTGGATCGATCTTCAATCTGGTCATTGAAGATTTAATTCAACTGTATCGTGTATGGACAAAACAGCTATTTTAGGTTCTTTGTAACCCTGAAAGAAATAATAAAAACAAAAATCTGCAAAAGTGATCTTTTAAACGGTCAACTATTTCATCACCACCCCTCCCACAAGCCCCCAGAACAACAGCTGGTTTGGAAATCATCCAGCAAATCAAACCAGCCCCATGTGTTTGTTTTTGATGGGACGCAGGTGCCGGGAACACAATCCGATCCCTGCCAGACTTGATATCTGTAATAGACTGAAACAATAGACGATCAGAGACAATGAAACACCCGCATTATGTTTGTCCTTGTCACATCACATCAGTCCTGATGGTGCTGACTAGAGAAGAGGCTCTATTCATACGTGGGGTTTGTCCATGGTTGCCATGCCAGGGGTGGTTGGCACTTCATCAAAGCATGTGTTCACCCTTCTCAGTCAGGGTTTGAATAATAACAGGCTTTTGAAAGGTGATAACATTATTTTTGGACCTAAGCTGATTATAGTTGGTGGGTCATGTAGTACTGGTTTAGTGTTGCTAATGCGGATACCAAAAAAACAAAAGTATCTTAGATGGTACTCGAAAGTTATGTTGGTTTGTGATATTTTATATTGTCTTACAGTGCAAGTAATCGTTTTAAAAAAGGTATTTTAATGTGCCTGAGTTTGCATCATAGTACCCAATTAGGAAACTGATATTTCAAGATATTCTGGCAAAAATCTTCCTACTCTGTACTAAAAGGTACTTCTGGTAAAAATAAATAAATAGGGAACAACTCAAAGAAAAGGGCCTCACATTTTTCTTACATAGACAGTACTTGGGTGGATAACAGAAAAGAAGTCCTTTGCTGCTGCTGCGATTTAAAAAGTACTTAAGGGTGTTTTTATCTCTATGAAGTAAGTGAATTAAACTCAACCACAAAGACATCTCTATTAGTGACAACCCTATTTCTATTTCACTGCAGAAAGCATGTTTGATACTTTAAAATGCAGATCCAACTTGGAGTATCCATATCATATCTTCCCCTCTGTGTATCAGCTGGCCAATAGAGTGGTCCATCCATCTATCCACACCTTGTCCAAAATTAGAGTGTGGAGTAGATTTCAAAATGGCCAGTCATGTCCAGTGCATGGAAATTTAGAAGTGGACTGGCACAAACTCACAGATCCCCCTTTGCCCTTGTTTAGTGTACAATCTGTGGTTGCTGAGCAACAAAATTAACTTTCAGTGTTAGCCTGCCTTGGACAAAGTTTCTGGAGATTAATAAGAGCTGTAATCACGTGTACCACCATGAACACAGGGCTGTAGTAAGTGCTTTGTGTCTTAAGTATCGGTAACCTTGGTGTGTTTTTAGCACGCTTGTCTGTGTTATTGCTACAAGGCTAGTTTCTCTCAGTCCTTGGTGCTCTGGCAGTCCAATTGTAAAAGCCACAAGGACAAGAGCACAAGAAAGCTCAGGTTGCATCCTTTCAATCATCAAGACATGGGGTAAAAAGGAATATTTTGTGCAGAAAGATGTCCTAAGCTTAAAATCCACCTTGAAATTTGCTGAAGTTTAAAGGGGAGCCGAGGAAAAGCGCGTCGATGCGCCACTAATCAAATCAACATTTCAAAAACTTCACTTTAAAATTTGGAAATTGATTACTTGGCCTTCCTGTAGCTTCATAAATTGGCCCTGGTGCAGAGGGTGAAATCGTGTTACAATTAGTCTTGTGTAGAGGTGGGCCCAGCTGCTGCAATATGAAGCTCACTTTATGAGAGCAGCTGTGACTGGAATGGGGAGCGAATATTGAAGGGACTCCCACCATGCCTTCACCTATTGGAGGAATGTCTACAGCCAAAGGGTTCAAGAACAAATAACCACTATAGCACCATCGATATCTGCCAAGTATTGATCTACCACCACCTCTGGCTCTCTTGGGTGGAATAAACAAGCAACCTCTGCTCTTTCTCTGTAAACTGCAGGTTTTTTCCCAGTTCTATCTGAATTTTGTGTGGAAAATGCAGTTGTTTCATTTTTCCTTACCCCTCAAACTCCTGTCAGGACAGATTTCAATTCCAGAGAGATTTAGTGTCGGTATAAAAAGGACACAATAATATAAAGGACACATGAAACATACCTCCCCCCTCCTCCTCTTTCCCAGTTATTCAACAGCTGACAGAGTCCAGCAGGTGGCGGACGGCGGAGCAGTTTGTGTGTATGCATTCGTGGTTAAAAATACCTTGACCCTGACACTAAAGCGAATGCTCCTCACATAGCAGAGATAGTCTACCGGGTGCCCCAACTGTGCCTTCCCCATTCCAGTAAATGCCTGGTTTATACTCCACATTCATGCTTGTTTGGATCGGGGTGGAGGTTATTTTAAATGTTGGAAGGAGTCTCACAAAGCAAGCCAACAGCACAGTTAACCTGCAGTCCAATCCATTCATTTCAAGGAGAACTCTAGAGTTGTATCTATTGCTTTGAACGCAGCCTTGTTGGTATGTTCGATCGCATGTCAACCTTTGCTCCCTTAAATTACCTGCCTTTAATTTCAAGTTGAAAAAAGTTTATACCTTCTTTTCAAACCGGCTGCTACCCTTGATTTTTACTCTGTCTAGAGGAGGAAATATCTACACAAGAGGGAAGGCTTTGATAAGATTCAATCCCTGACTTGCATGTGATTAGCAACGCGGGGATACGAGCTCTTACATTATCCCTGTGTGTTATTAAGGCTTGTTTTAATGACAGTGCTGGGGCATTTAAAGAGTTTGTCGCATAGAGGGAAGAGAGGAAAGACTGATGGCTACAAAGCAAAAGTTTTGATAATTTCATAAAGTGTAATCATCAGTGCTTTTTGAAAGAAGCTCTTTATTTGCAAAGGGATAACGACTGTGCCAAATGAACAATTGAACACATGTTAAATGAACTGTGAAATGTTTAAAGAGTTGTCAAACCGGTATATGCTAAAACAACACCTTTGAAGACTGAATCCCATTGCATTAAAAAGTATAAAAGAGTTTGGTACCATTCAAGCCATTTGAGGATGATTCCATGTGTCCAGACAGATGGGACTCTCCAAGTTCAACTTAAAGGCAAAGAAGCTTAAGTCCTAATGCAAAAAGTTGAGAGGGGTTTCATCCTGAATCTAAAATTTGGGTGCAAAGTATCAGACTTTGGGCCCGCTTTAGCATTCAACCCAAGTTCTGAAGATCCAAGAAGAAATCCCCAAATCTTTTCAAACTTCGCTTGTGCTTGTTAAGTCTGAGCAGGTCAAGGCAAAAGTTTGAGCCCAAATGAGTCATCAGTGACATCAAGATCTGTTTTTAAATGTTTCATTGTGTCAGCTATGAAGGAACATAAACAGTATTTTAAAGCTACAGCTAAAAAAAACAGCTTTTCTTTTATACATTTTTAACACAAACAGCCAACCACAAGTGCGTCTGAAGCTTCCTTACAAAATCACAAGCTTAAAGCTAGGTTTTTTTATTTGCTAACCAACAAACTTAAGTTGTAAAATCAAGTTGCTTCTTATACTGGGTTATGTAACGTTTGAAAAGCTGGGCTAGAAAGAAAATAAACGTATTACTGTTCATTTTAAACTACTCTTCTCAAAAGGTCTCAGGTTTAAAGGCCTTTCAGAGAGATGCAAAGTATTACAAAGCCATACAATATGTAGGCAAATAAAGGGCAATTAATCACTGCAGGGTCGTATGGTGACAATAGCTCTTTCAAAGATATGCGGCCTGCTTCAAAATCACTCGACGAGAGTTTGGCTCTTGTTGCAGAGGTGGCATTTTCCATTGACAGTGAGTGCTGCTCTGTAAGCACTTAGCAAGGCAGGTCTTAGACATCTACCTCCCCCAGAAACAATGGCAGTTGAGGGGAATAGACATGAGGACAGGCGGCTGATGTCTATTTCAATGCGCGGTGATAAACCGGCTGACAGCGCTGCCGGTGGTAGCCTTCCTCTACCCTGCTCCATCGGACTATCTCATCTCCACCGCTCTGGCGAGGTGACGGGTACACGGCTGTGACACATGTGGAGTGTATCTGTCACAGGACAAAAAGGCAATCGGTTGAGCAATCCAACCCCGATATGGAGGCATTTTTTTCTTCTGCTTGTCAACGGTGGGAGGAGGGCCGTGATCAGGGAAGATGTCGCCCTCCTTTGCACACATGACATAACCACCACTACTGTTCGTTTTCATTCTCAGCCTCTTTACTAGCCGAGGTGAACTAGGGAAAAGGAACATCTTAGAAGAAATGTTTACGTCAAAGAGTAAAAATTTGTTTTCCTCAAAGCAGAATTAAATGTCAAACACTTAGATCCATGGTGATGATACATTTTCCAATACTAAAGAACATTTTAGGGGCAAAAAGAGTGTCAGGCGACCTCCACCCTCTAATAACACTAACACAGGTGTAGTACCATGGATGCTGCAGTACTGCAAGAGCATTTACACATTCACAATACGTAGGACTCACAAAAAGTAAAGTAAGCAAATAAATGCAGACAGATACTGAGGAAATGTGTGAGCAGGTGCAAGGCTGCCCACCTCTTCTGCTCCGGGAAAACACAACACCTTACCACCTTACTGACCTCAGTCTGAGACAGGGGTGGGGGGGGGAGTCTGGGGGCGGAGGTGGCAGCGGCTGTGACTCACTCCGAAGGAAAACATAATTTTTATTGAAAAATGTTTTTACAGAAGCTCGCTTGAGGATTTATTCTCACAGTTTTTTGTGCTATTTTCGAATGTCGTGACAGGATAGTTGGTGAAAATTAAGACAGTTGATAAAGTAACTTACATTTTATTCCCAGTGTATGTCCATTTTTGTTTCTTGTCAGTCAGTTTGGACTTACACGCGTGCAGGAAAACCCCCCCGAAAACCTAAGTTCGGATGTGTGACTAGGCCTGACGGTGCAGCTCAACTCAAGATAAAGATAGGCACAACATCAGCTCACATCACATCACATTGAATATATAGACCCCTTCTACATCCAGCCAGATCCCCCAGGAGCACCAGAGGGAGAAAAGAGAGTTGTATCAAAGGCTTGGTCGAGGGCGGGGGCGATGAAAGATACAAATCAGCTCCCACTGAACGGAAAGAATAGTGGACGATAGGAGTCGGGGGAGGGGAGAGAGAGATTCTGTGTGACAAGCTTTTCTGCCTCCTCAATGCCAAGTTTGTTTCTATATGTTGTTTTTTTCTTCCTCTTCATTTCAGTCTCCCTCCATCTCTGTGTGAAGCCACAATAAACACAGGTGTTCCTGCCTTTACTCGAGGGATCCCTCCCCCTCTCCCTGCTCTTGGCGGGATACTGGAACGAATCCTGCAAAAGTTTTCATTGTTGTTTTACCGCTGCCATTTCTGCTCACCACCTGTCTGTGCAGGGACATTTTAGGACTATATATGCCCCCCCCCCCCGCAACCCTATCCCCCCCACAGACAGGCACGCTAACAGTTCTACATTGTGAGTGACTTATTAAAATGTCTTTTACTGTCCAGCTGTCACAATCTACAGCGACAAGGCTTGTGGTCACCTTCAGCTGTTAACACACACTCATAACAAAGACCAGTGGTGAGTGTCCTGAGGATGTGTGCCCTTCTTTTTGCCTCTCAGGCATCTTACATACTGCTATTATTGTATCAATATTCATAGAAATCTACAATATGTCTACCAACTGTTTTAAAGGTACAGTCTGACATTTTGTTCAGTGGCTTCCTGCTCTCATACATGCCTATTTTATTTAAAGTAACAGGACGCATTCAATTAGCTTAGCTTAGCATAAAGACTGGAGACCGAACTAAACAGATAATGTGGCTAAGACAAAAATCTTCTTACAGAATAAATTCAATAAATGAATAAATAAATAAATGGACAGCTAAGCTAAGCTAATTTGAAGTTTTAATGATTTTATCATCTGACTCATGGCTAGAAAATTGATTGTATTTGCAGTTAGTTAGCCTAGCTTAGCATTAAGACTGGAAACCGGAAGAAACAGCCAGCTTGGCTTCGTCCATTAATGGATACAAATCAGCTTAAAAGGACCTCAAAAACGGATGTATTACCATCTTATATTTAATTTACTGAGTATAAAAATAAAAAGCTAATAAAAGGACAGCTAAGCTAGGCTAATCAGTTAGTGACTTGCTCAACCCAATACACCAGATATTGCAGCAGTTTGTTAGATTAGCTTAGCTTAGCATTATGAATGGAAAGTGACTAGCTTTCCCCTTCATATGAGAGATGGGTGCTAATGTTTTCTTTTGACTTGCAGCTTGTAGCTAAGTAAATGAAAAAATGTTATCTAGACATACTGCAAAACATGCTAAGATTTAGCTTATTATTTTTCATTCTGGATACTTTTAGTTCTTATGTCCAAGGCTGCAAAAATACAATTCTCTGTGCACTAAATGAGATTCTTTAAAGCCAAAGGTACTTATGACAAGCTGAATGCTGCATTCATTTTGAAGATTTAATTATAGAAAAAATGTCATATATCTTTGAATTTCTGCAGCATTAACCATCTCTTTTCTACTTCTTCTATCAAATGCAAACCCTTGATGTACTCAACCTTGCAAATGCTCCCCACATATGCAACCGTAAATCATGCCAAGTTGAGAAAGGGATGTTCATGCGCCGGCACTGAGGGTTGGCACAAAGCAGGTAGTGCCACCAAGAGGGGCAGGTGCCGCGGGGCATTGTCCATCTGGACATAGTGGGAGAGACAGGTGCTACCTGTCAGTGGTTAGAAAAACAGAGCGAAAGCAACAGAGAGAGGGGCTGGGAGTTCACGTTCAGGGAAGGGATACATAATTGAGAGGCAAGAATCCGAATGAATTCTTAAATAGCAGAAATAACATACAGGTATGTTGTCTGTCAAGTGTAACTCTGGTACACACAGTCAAATTAACACAAACAGGCACATTTTCCGCACTATCTTTGGATATAAGGGACGCGAGCAGGTGGTGAGTGTCGTTAGCTGTAGCTTGGTAAGCTAATGCTGAATCTATACCTGGTGTAGAACAGCAGAGCTCAACAAAACTGGACCCTAAATTGCCAATCAGCGGGAATAAGCCTGGCTCCTTCTGGCGACACACCTGGACGCTGCCTTTCTCAACCTTTGCCCCGTCTGACTGTCAATTTGTGCAGCACCTCTCCATTAGGTGGGTGCTGATGTAGCAACTCCTGGCCCTGCAAACAACGCTGATACTCTTTATTGCTGCTAACAGATTTCTTCTTGGACCAATTTTTAACCGAAAGAGCCGCTCGGCCAGAGTTATTTCCTCACTCCATTACATTGCAAACAGAAAGCAACAGTGTGTAGTGCGTCTGCTTTGCACAATGCATCGGCGCTACAAGTGAGCTGGCAGCAGTCATGCATTGTTTTGACTGTTCGTCTTTTCCAGGCTATTTCCAGGAGTACTTTGCACAGTGTTGCAGTCGACTTGAACGGTGCCATGAATACATTTCGGAGGGCCGCGCTTGCCAGATGCTTTGCAAAAGGCGGCGTTCATGACTTGTGCAGCAGCGCCCGCTCTCCATCTATCTTTCAGGGGACCGCACCAGACACAGTGCTATCAGTGTGTGTGATTTCTGCTTCACATCCATCAGCGAGAGGCTGCTCGCTAACCGCCAGCAAGCGCCCTGTGAGAGCGCACGGCACTTCCCCTTCCACTTGTGTGTGGCAGGCAGCGGCAGCACGGCAATTTGCTTCTGATTGTTTCCCATTTTCCCCCAGCGAGTCCTTGCTCAGACGCAGACGGAGGCCAGGAAGAGGAAGGTTGGGTGCAGGGAGGATGGTCAAATTAAACGCATACACAAGCATTCTAACACAGACTGACTTGCACACGCAGAGGTAGAGGCCATGTGCAGTGAGGCCATTTTTCATTGTTATTATGACTGGGCCAAGAGAGCAGAGAGCTCACACCACTGACCTCTACAGCAGGTCACCATGACAGAAGGAACAAGTGTGTGTGCTTGTGTGTGTTTGGGTTTGAACGTGTGTCGCCCGTTTTGGCGTTTGTGCAACAACTCATCCATCTGCCCAGGAGAGCTGAGCAACACAGCTTCTTCTGCTCAGAGTCATTACCATCACCGTCGACATTACCTCCTCCATGACTGCCCCCTTCAACTCCACACCAACCCAAGAATCTCTCACACACACACACACACACACACACACACACACACACACACAAACACACACACAGAGCTTGTTGTTCCGCAGGCCAGAAGTGTGGACTCATTGGCAGGCAGTGTGAATAACAGGAATTGCAGGGAAGTCCAAAAAGGGCCGGTGTTATGCACTCTTAACTCTATACATAGAACATGGTGAAGGACTTTGCTGTGCTGTTTCACTTACTGCGCTAACATGTGGAGGCCTGCCAGGAAGCGGTGGAAAAAGCTTACCGGCTCTTTGGGGGGAAAAAACATGGCGATTTCTTTGCCAAATCTTTGAATGACTGATACTATTAAACAACTTCTGTTAAAGAGTCCAGTGCAAATTAAAGCTTAAAGCTTGACCACTTTACAGGACCCAGTTCAGCCAAACTGGCATGAAATCCCCCTCTTAATGGGACTACATGAAGGAATTACATGCCACTTCTTTCTCCAGTAGGGGGCCCTAATCCTGCATTATTTTGCTGTCAATCAAACATTGTATAAATTTCTCCCAAAATCTAATGAGGTCCACCACTTAAGACTTACTTCACCTTACCAATAGGGGGTGCTATGACTATGCCTTAATACTGACATGTAGATTATATTAGGCTGGGTCTCTAATCAAGTATGTGGAGTCCAGAACAGATTGGACTCTGTTTGTTTGAGTCACATCAACTTCCTGTTGGTGATGCGCTGAATTTGGGTTCAAACTCTGTTATTGAGCAACACGCTACTCAAACACTTGGCCCGAAATACACACATGCAAAAACAGGACCGGTGGACATGCATTAACGGACAAATGTCGGAGTGGGGCAGCTAGTGGCACCCCATTCAAGTATTGCTCCTAAAACTGGCCAAAACATCACTTGAATATCAAAGTTGATTTCAAAATGACCGACTTCCTGTTCGGTTTTGGCTATGTTCGCAATCAAATTCTCGTAGGGCCTGTTAGTTTCAACATGCTTACCAAATTTGGTATGCATCAGTAAAACCTAAGGCAGGGGCAGCTTTGTTAAAAAAAAAGTGTTCGGGGGTGCACTGTGGGGTTTCATTGTCAAAGGGTCCTTGCACACTTTCTGTACTGAGGCCCTAGATAGGCGTCTAAATGTCCTCTGCTGTACAGATCCCTCCTGTAAGACGTACTTCCTCTGTATTTTAAAGACACTTAATGAGGAATTCAAAGCATTGAATTATTGAACTTTAGGTAACAGTTTCATCCCCCCCTCCAAAATGACTGCGAAGCGCCCGATTCCACGTATATTAAATAGCACGGATCAAGGATAATGCTCTGCTCGTGCCGCTATGCAGGCAGCTCGGCTATTCACAGGCCTTTTACAAGACTAATCCACTTATTAATTCATAATAGGAGCTGTAATTCCTTATCAGAGGATTAACTTGAAGCACCTAACGCTATGCATGTATCAAATGGGAGCAACGGTTGGTTCGCTATCAAGGCTTTGGACAGAGACAAGTGCGCACAATGTGAGCTAAATATAAACCAGTGCCCAGTCCGGCAATGACCTCCAGTAACCCCTATCACTGCAATAATAGCCGCGGAGTGAATGGTTAGCATGTTTGCTAAATTAAACAGGAACCTTTTTTGGTCTTTTCGATTGTGGTCCAGGAGTGTGGGCTTTGTTGTCCGGATAAACACAAACACTAGATGCCAGGAGTTTTAAATGATGCCATATGGGAGGATATCTCGGTGTGTGTGTGTGTGTGTGTGTGTGAATGTGTTTGTGTGTGTGTGTGTGTACTAGAGTGTGCTCGTGTCCACAGTCACAGCAGCCAGCCCAGCAAGAGTCTTTCAAGTCGACAGCCAAATAAAGTTAAAGGCAGTTAGATAGTGAGAGAGGCACACTGCCAGAGGTCACCGCGCTTTGGATGATAATCTGTCTCCTTTTTTTTTTCTCCTCCAGTTTTTCCACCAAACACCTTAAATGGAGACAACTCATGAGCTAGTTATTTATATCAGCGCAGCCTGCAGACAGGGTGGAAAAAGTCTTATTTTTCTTGACCGGACTAGTGACATCTGAGAGCAGATTGGATCTGGGTTTTCTCTTTAGATTGGCCGAGGTGTGTTTGACCATAATAAAGACATTTTTCTGGTGATGTTGTTGTAAAAGAGTTCAGTTTTCAAGCATTGATAAGAGTGAGAGAACAACAAAGGGAGGGTTGGTATGCACATGATCAGACTTCGTATATCAAATAAGCTATACTATTCAAGAGACTAAGGCTGATTGCCAATGTCAATGATATTGATATATGCACATATTTCCCACCTCATTGAAAAGACTCTCAAGTACAGGAGAGTATCAGGGCAAGGGAGGCATTGGGGGGGGGAGGGGATGGGGGGGGGGGGGGGGGGGGGGGGGCGTGACAGAGGGAACTTTATACTCATTTAGCATTTAGAGAATAAAGCAATAATGATGAGTACATTTCAATTTTAGATTTCTATAGACTTTTTTTTGCATTTTTTAGAATAGAGCCAAAAGCTTGGAAGTGAAGTCAAAGTTTCAGACTTGAAAATAAATCAGGGGAGTCAAGTTTTACCAAGAGGCACCTTTCAATGGAATCTTAAAATGTGGACTTTATTCTCAAAATGTGAAAGAAAAACATATCTTCCTCCTCTGAGTTTGTTTCTTAAGTTTCGCCAAAACTCCATCTTGATTTTAATCTTAAAATAAAGAGGAAAATACAAATCTATCTCATCTTGTTTTTCTCTCTTTTCTTTCTCACTCATGGCCCTTCAACTTTTTTTTAAATTATGGAACTACCCAAGCAATTAGTGGAAACAACCTCACACATTCTTGATAATAGAAGAACAAGCCGAGTCCTGTGATTGCCTGTGGATTAAGTCCCCTAAACAGCAGAATGCAATGCTCTAAAGACGTTACACTTTGGAGGGTAAACTCAAAGTAGATGTGCATTTTACAAATTGAACCCATGGGAACAAGAACAGTTGCTGCGAACGTTAACAGCAATCCCTCGGGTGTGAATTCAGAGCCTGATAAAGAGTCTTTTATCTGAGTGATACACAGAAGCAGTTTTCTGCTTAGTCACACTTGTTCCCGCTCAGGTACGCTGGAAATGCAAACAAGCCACAGAGAGAGAGAGAGAGAGAGAGAGAACATGGCACGGTACCAAGAGTCAAATGATGCTAATGGCTTGTACGCCCTTTGATGTTCGAGTTCATTTGGATCCATATTTTATCCAGAGTTCACAGTACAGCTGTGGGATGTGACAGCAGCTGAGTTTGCAACATACACTAACAACTGCGAGGCCACTGGTGAGGAGATAATTAGTTGAAAATAAGACCACCGGGCCCACAGCACAATCGTTTGGCTACACTTGGAATATATACGGCACAGGCTGTTGAATAAATGAGATGGACTTTTAATGCTTTTGTGGACGTCTTTAGCTGCTTGGGGAACAGGATGAGATGGAACTGAGTAGGAGAGGTTGCAAATGTGTTATCCTAGAAATTGGATCTGATGAGGATAGGGTTGATGGTTGTTTCTTGGTATTATTAATCCCATTCATACAAATTAATATGTCGCTGACGTAGCAACTTGTGGATAAGTGTGTTGCCCAAGGAGACATTGGACATGTGACTGCAGGAGCTGGGGATCTAACCCCATCCTTGATTGCGAGACGGCCGACTCTACCACTGACCCACAGCCGCTATCTACATTTATTAAGATCATCATTGTTAAATGTTGTATAAGTTATAGTATTTTTGATTGTTTCGATCATTTTTGATTTGGCAACAACGATTGTTACCATTCATGCCAACAAAGCATCCTAAACTTGAAACCAAAAAGAAACTCAAACAAAGAATATTTGGGGATTTTGATTTAGAACAATACATGTAATCGAAAAGTTATATTTTTAACTGTTTCTAAACAAAATTAAAGTTATTTGCAGGGTAATTTTGCTTTTGATGCCTTTAAACACCCGTTGTTTCTGTACTTCTGTACTTTGTTGTGCGGGCATTGGAGTATTTACCCCTGTGGACTTTTATTTTCCTTTCATTTCCAATAATTCTTCCCCCAAATGGGATCCAAGTGAAAAACAGTGGTCTACATGCTTGCCAAATTCTGTCTCACCTGAGATAAACACAAGCCAAACATCCTAAACAAAGAAAAGCAGCGAAAGCCCCCCCTCAAATTTATTAAGCACGGAGGATAATCCATCCAGTCCAGCAGCAGCTACAGGCCACACTAGAGTTCATAAAAATCAGATAATTGAAAAGACCCTGCCTCACCTCCTTTCTGTGCTCCACTTTCAACCCCTGCCAAGTGTAACTGCAAGCGGGCAAATAAAAATCTCAGACAGCTATTAATAATTTATTTGCCTGATATCGACTCTTATTCCTTTGTGTTTTTTCGCAGCTCATTAGAAACTGCCCGGCTTGGCACAGTAATTGGTCAATAGGGGTGATAGATGACCGCCACGCATGAGCTCCTGAAATCCTTGTGTGTGAGAGAATGAAAAGAGTTCCCTTTGGCAATTTGTTTTTTTTCTTCATTTACTATGCGAGATCTCTTTGGGGAATTTTTCCCAACAACATTCAATTCATAAGTATCGGGAATTGCATGTATGGAGTCAGGAGATAGGCGTTATTGGCCTGTACCTTTATGATCCAATTCCTTGTACAATATGAGAAATATGGAAGTCTCCTCAGATGAGTGTTTTATTTTCTATAGGGTGATTCTAATTCGAAGATCCCCTTTCCATTGCATTACACAGGCTCCTACATCCATCCAGGGTCGATGATTTTGTGCAAAATAATGAAAATGTTGTCAACACAGAAAATCAATGAGAGAACCTTGGACAGCACCGTGTTTTCTCCAACACACCTGAGTCCGAGAGGAATAACAAGCAGCTCCAAATAGAGCGAACAAGAAAGAATATATGTCATGTATGATAAGAGGGAGCAGAGGCAAAGGGGAAGCATTCCACCTTTAAAGGCTGAATAATGGGCAGACAAAGCCCTGCCCATATCCATGGCGACATCCCTGAAAGCATGGGAAAGTAAGCATACAAACACACTCTGGGAGAAGTCTTACTGTCCTGTTAAATCTATAACTTCCTCCCACTGAGCTGTGAACGCCTGTCTCCACCCCCCTTTGTCCCTCACCTCTTGTCCTCCAACATGAACCCAAGAGATCCTATAAGAGTGCGTGTTTCAGAGCTTGCTGACTCGTGACACTTGGAGCGCTAACCTGGTCATCGTCCAACTGTTGTTAACGGCAACCTCATAGACTTCTCACCGCCAAAACTTAATTAACTCAAGCCTGAACGTGTCTCCTCCCCTCTTGTGAAGCTGTGGGCGCATAAATTGTCCACACACATTCATGTATGCATGCACAAACAGTCCCCAAAAAAAAAAAACACACAGCCCCAGGTCAGAGCCCCGTGCCCAGCAGGGGATGCCAGGGGGCAAGCTTTTGTCAGCAAGAAGGGCCCTGAGGTAGACAAAGAGCAAGCCAAACCCACGGAGGGCACTGACCATCCGTCTTCTTAATGGCCCTGTCACAATTCATAATAGATTTTAATTCAGCTATGTGCCACGCAGGGGGGAACGAGGCTTTTATGACCAGACGACGGTGCAAACAGCAGGATGTGGCCAGAGTCCAAAAACAGTGGGGTCAGAAAAGAGGCGGGAGGAAAGTGGTTCATAGGGCAGCTTTTTACATCTCAGCAGGAATGAGGTCTTAGTGCATTTATTGTGTGGAGTTTTGTCTTATTAAAATGAGTTCATAATTACGAGTGTCACTGAAATGATTAGTAGGTTAATTGAATAGAAGTTAAGATGCCTGAAACTACTGTACCAATGGCCAGGACCAGGACTTGAACCACCCAGTCAACTGATCTTAGTTACATAGAAGAAATGCCAAGAAAGTAATCTTGGGTTAGCAAGAGTTGACGAAAGCCAAACACAGATGTATGGCATTGAACGGATTTTTGAGTTATGCCAAAGATGATTGCAGTAATCTTTTGGCACAAAGTTCATCCCTACGCCAGAGTGAATGGTCGGACCAATTTGCAGATTTTCATTACAGGCCTTGAAGAGATGTCATGTTCTCAAGAATGCAAAGACACAGGTGGATAAACGGACAACCCAAAGAAGACCATGCCTCTGGGCCACTTTCTGGCGATGCAAAAGGCATACAAACTCCCTGTCATGCTAAAGCAGCCATCCGTCCATCATCACCCACTTCTACTAACAACTAGAGCTGCTCTGTTACTGTTGCTACTGTCGGACAAAATGAGGCGTTTGAAGATGTCTCCTTGGGGTCTTTGTAATTTAGAGAGGCATTTTTCCAGCCTGATAATCAGATTGAATTTTGTTTTCATTATTCGGTGTGACATTGTGCTCACATCAGCTGATGTTTGTTTCCAACCCTACCCAATCAGTGGCCAGTGACATATCACTTCAATCAAAATAATTTTAAGCAACAAAGATCTGCTGTAACAGTTGCTTGAGGCAGTTAACTTTGTCCAAGACACATGGCTAGTTGCCATTTTTGAGGCCACTGTTCTGTCCCTGTTAATGATGCAAAGACTCCTCAATCGTTTCACAGATTTTATACACCCAGAGAGCAAAAATAATCCACAATGACAGAGTCCTTAAAATGCCCCCAGTGAATGTCGGGGCACAGCAATGACTGTCAAACTAGAGACCCACCAATAGTCTGACTGCATTCTCAAGAGTTTAGCCGTGAGTCGAGCCGGTAAACAATCCACGCAAGTTTCCCTGCAGTATCATCCCACTCAAATTCACAAGATCCATGTGCTCTGAGAAGGAGGTGAGAGTAAATAATGGAAACTAGAAGAAAAGCAGTATTTTTTTCTTCATTGTCGTGGGATCTTATAATATTGTGTGGAACTGAACCCCTGGGGATGTGAATTTGCATGCAAGGAGCAGATTTAGAACACAAAGCACCCACAGCATTGCTGTAAAATGGTTGTTATCAAACCAGCAATTGTATGTAAATGGACCAAGCAAGGGAGTGGTAAAACTGATCTAAAAGTGATAAATACCAATGGGGAGAAAGAGTTCTGTGCCATTTCTGAGTGGACATATTCTTAACTTTTCTCCAAAAAGTCAGTTTCGATTCTTTGCGGCTGAATACACCGTCTGCTTGCTTGTCTGGCTCTCCACTTTTGGCTGTCTAAGTTGCTGACTCACCTCTGCCTTCAGGCTCTGTACCAGCCGACCAGCCAGCCAGTCCAGCTGACCAGCAAGCTCTGTTGACAAATTGATATCTGATCTGTGCCGCAATTGGCGGGGGTGAAGACTATTCCAGTGTTTTTCGGCTGTCCACTGCCAGCTCGGAACAGCTGAGGGATTAGCTCGGGGCGCTCTGAGGCTGAACTTGTATTGTTCATTGATGGGGCGAGGCGAACAGTGAACGCTATGCACCAAATCAGGCTAATGGGAGAAAAGTCTGGAGTGTGTAGTGGGGAGGAGAAGCGGTATGTTTTTGGGTAGAGGGGAGTGATTATCCAAGTATGTGTGTGTGCTGAAAAGTGTGTATGTGACAAGTGTACTGCAAGCGGGAATGCGAGTAAGACTGCAGCCGTATGTGTGTGTGTGTGTGTGTGTGTCCACAGGGCAGCCAGCTGGGTAGTGGAATGCAATGGATGTGGCAGTGAAGCTATTCTGGGTGCTTCTCCCACTGTGTGTGTGCGAAGTGTGTGTCATCAACAGAGCACAAGGGGGTTCAGCTATTTCAAGGGGAGTCCGGATTCTTGGCATCAGTGACTCTGTGCGCCTATGTGTGTGTATGTGTGTGCACGAGAATATTTTCCACGTGTGTTGGGTTAGGGTTAAGGTCAGTGAGCCGCATAATACCTAAACAGCAGCTACACTGCAAAAATTACAATGTAAATTATGTTTCGTAGCCAACATGAGCTGGTGACATTGCTGCAGGGATGGCAAAATGACTCCGTCAGTCAGTCAAAAGGCTTAGCTCTTGACAAAATATATCAACAAATATTAGCTTGATTACCATGATCTGTTATACAGCCATTTATGACCCTCAGAGGATGAACATTTCAACATCCAGGCCCATTGGAAGATTTTACATCACAACTGAATGGGTCCCAGATGATGTAATCTAATTTTTCTAATTCTTATAAGCTCCACTTCATGTACAGCGCAACATCCCAAATGCCAACATGCTACAATGCTAAGCTAGGATATTTAACCTAATTCAATTATTGAATTCCTGACTTTAATGAGATTTGTGGCTTTTGATTTAATCGTAAACTCATTAAATTTGGCTTGTGTTGCATTTCGTTGAGAAGAGATTGCCCCCAGGTGTAACAAGATAAACTTTGAGGTTAGCTTCAAATGTAAAGGATGTTGCAAATAAAATGTATTACTATTATTATTTCACAGACTTGAGCACCACTTTGCGTACAGTGTTAATTAGCAAATGCTAACAATCAGCATGTTGGCATGCTAGCATCTATTGGAATTGCGCTGTAATAACTTTTATGGCTGAAGATGATCTCACAGAACTGCTAGCATAACCGTTCACTCTTGTTTTGCCATTGTTAGCATGTAAGCATTCATGAACCTATACCTTAAACTACTAACATGCCTGAAGACAACCTCACAGTGCTGCTAGTATTAAACTTCAAATCTTATTTGGCCATTGAGAGCATGCTAGTCTCTATAAGCACTTAGCTTAAATAAATGTAGTGCCTGAAGATGACCTCACAGAACTGTTGGCATAGAAATAAAAAGATTAACTATTTTTGTAGCTGTCAAAATATGTATTAACTACTTGGATTTTCCAACAGAGTAATCAGTATTCTTGTTGTTGTGATGCACAAACAAAGACTCCATCACTCTGGAAACATCCACAGTCATTCCAGTATGTACGGTCATGGGATCCCCCAGCTCACACGTTCGGTAAACCACGCTGCCCTATTTTCAACCACAATCTTTCCCCATCACCAGGCAGTCCCTCCCCACACTGGTCTTATCTGTCAGAATGAAACCTGATAAGACTCTTGAGAGGTATGTCACCTCATCTTGTCGAGGATAGACCTTTTTTGTCAGTCTTTTGTGAGATTGAGATTTTATACTTGGAAATAAAAAATGCAAAAAGACCAACCTGAAATGTATCTGTCAGTTCTTCAAAAGTACACATGAATCATTTGAAAGTGCTTTGCGTGCAAAGATACTGCAGTGACTCACACATCATGATTTTTGCATCCTTTGATGCCAGGTGTCCTATGTTGTAATGCCTCTTATTTAGAAGCAAAGCCATTAAATATACATCAAGAACTGTCTTTTCAAGGCATAACACTTGTTTGCCAATTCAAGCCCATATTAAATGTTTCAAAAGGGGAGAGATACTTTCAAAAGCACAAGTAGGAATTTTTCCAAGTTAAAAGGATGTTGCTATTAAATTCTGAATTCTGCTCTCAAACAGTTTGGTTTCAGCTCAATTTCAAGGACTTTTACAGACTCCAGATAAGGCTCTGACAGAAATAACTATTTTCCCTGACTTGGGACCCAGTAAGGCATCGATCGGCGAGTTTGTGCAAACATGCGCCGTACATTTACAAGACCTTGACCAGGGTCTATGTCCACGACAGGCAATTCCATTACTCACAGTCAGGGTCAGAGGTTGGTGGAACGATCAATACTTGGGACGATGGAGACACAGAGATAGAGACTAGGATGAAAAGAACTTGCTGCGCCGCTCTGTGGTTTTTGACCCTCCCACAAAAGGTATTAGGAGAGAAAAAAAACAAGCGTACCCTGACCCTGGTGAACTGAGAAGCCGGTAGCATTTCTGGCAGGTGAAGAAGCAGTCTTTGGCAGAAACTCACATGTGAAAGGCAACATGACATGAGGATTAAGGCAATACGAGGAGGAAAAAATAAGATTTGGCTTTGATTTTTTTCTAGGCTAGAAGACTTTTTTTTCCATTTACAGAACCCTGTTTGTACTGTTTTCTTTTAAAGTGTATTAGGGTTATTTCTTATGGGGCAAGAGGCCATATACCAACTAAGAATTGAGAAGAAAATGGCAGTAAATAAGATAAATAAGACTAAATTGCAAATGATCAACACTCACCATACAAGCTTCATGATTTATCCCCGGGTTTTAGAAGGGGGGTTAGGATAAGGGCTAATAAACAATTGGGGGAGCATATTGAGCATTTTCTTCTTCATTTACTCTTTGCTACCTTACTAGTGCATTACTACACCCAATGGTCAATACCAGTGTCAGACCTTGACCTCTCCACTAAAGACACTAATACACTATCCAAGATAATACACTATCCACCCTTGACCTTAGCACAATGGATGCCAAATCCTTAGCTGTCTCTCAATTCAGGGGTAGCATCCTTGGACGGAGCCAGCCTTTGTAAGCCAGCATAGACTGCTCAGGCTGAACTGGGATAAGATGGTCTGGTCGTCCAGGAAAAGGATACATTTGTCATTTACAATTGTAGGAACTTTCAAAAGGGGATAGTCATGTCGACAGCTGAGACGTAAATGGTCTTCAAGGTCTCTGAAGGATGCAGCCCTAGAATTGGGACCACTGTCCTATGCTGCACCCAAATATTGGACCCCACCTCCTTCTCACATCCAAATTGTGGACACGGTTATGAAATTCAGAACCTCTCTTGGAACCATCCTTTTAGACAATATGATTTACCTTGAAGCACCAACTGCTTCCTTTTTTATATTGAAAAACATGTATGAAGGTTGAAGTTCAAAGAAAGCTAACACAAGTTGCTTTTCAGTTCTTTGTGAGCAATGATTAAAAACTTGTATCTATGTGCATTCATGTGTGAAAGTACAACTGTTTCGACCCCATGTTCCGCCCTGCATACTTCAACATCGTCAGAACCATTTTGTTTGGGCAATTTTTCAGCCCGCATCTGATGAAATGTCGCATTCTCAGCTGGCGTGTGCTCCCTCGGAAATAATCGCCATAATATATTTACACTTTTGGAGAAAAAACAATTATCATAAATTACAAATTTGTTGGCTGCCTTCATTAAAGATACGCTCAGTTGCTCTGTGGTTGCGTTAAAACAAATACACTCTCTGGGCTTTCTACGTGTAGTGATGGAGTATGAACAACAAGCAGGCTTTTTTTTTTCTTTTTGTTTCTGCAGAAGACGCCTTCGTCTTTTAATGAAGTGTCGACCGATCTGAATAAGGGTTCAATGAGGCGTAGAATAGGGCCTCTCCAACCCTCCCCTACCTCTTTTTTTTTTGTCTCTTCCTGTCTCTCGTCTATGTGCATTTGAACCTCTTGTACCCCTCCATCTTTTAGAGGATTAGAATAAGGGCCATTACCCTCCGTCAGGGCAATGTTTACTGCCACAATAGATGGGCTGCCGGGGTACTTTTTCTCTCTTTGTACCAACAGACAAATACACAAGTATCATACAAGCTCTGCAAGTGCGAGAACAAATTAATTCACCCGTCTCATTTGCATTACTCATTTTTTCTCCCTTTTTTTTTTTTTTTTTAAATCACACTCTTTGGTCCAAATGTCAGGGCCCCTCAGACAGCTTTCAGCTCAATTCTCATGAACCCTGACTTTGAAAAAGCCATTCATAAACAAGTTAAAACATCCATAAAGGAACCAAAGGCCCCTTGCTGTCTATGGCTGACTCATTATGGAGATTTGGATTGTGCAGAGACACCACCACCACCCACTGTTTCTGCCCTTCCATGATTTAATGTGAGATTTAGTTGCCACCATTGTCCTGTTTGGGCCTTTCGAGCAATGCAATAACGTTTTCTTTGGAAAATCCTCATTTATAGCCAATGATTAACTTTATGCAACCAGTACGAAGGTCATAACACATGGCATTCAACCCACCATATTGAGTTATCAACAATTTTATACAAACAGATTGGAATTTAGCAACAAAATTAAACAAGAGTTGTTAAAAAAATGATCAAATATAGTCATTGGTCTCCTCTGGTATTAGAATTGTGTCTTGCCTTCTTCAAATTTGACCAAATTGTACTCCTCAGTTTGAACTGATTTGCCAACACACCAGCATAACTGCCCAAATTTTAAGTCCTACCGTGACAGCGACACAGAAGCACAACATGCCCTTTTTCACTTTCATTTCATACGCAGCGTGAAAACTGTTCTTCTAAAGTCACTGGGTCGACTTTGCTGTTGCAAGTGTCCGACTGAAATTAAGCCTTCTTTACAAAACAAGAGAGACAAAGATTAAAAAGGCAGCAGCAGGGAGCTGAAAAAGAACCTCAGACGTATCTCATTTTCTTGGCCGGCGCGGGAAAAAGCCCGGGCTTCAAAGTGAAATGTGTCGCAGTGAGAAACCGGGTTATCAGACGTTCACAGAGACCATCACTCGTCTGTCTCACTCCCCTCCACCCATCTCTCATTCCACTCCCGTGGGTCATTTGCTCTAATCTGGATTCCCACTGTCTTCTACATTACTGACGGTGCATCAATCACGGTTAAACACATGCCCTCTACCGTACTCACTGTCAGCTGATGCAGTGTGTAGAGCAGCCTGGGCTTCCCCTAGTCCGCCTCCTAACCCCCTCTTTTAATCCCTTAAAAATGTCCGAATCGCTATGGAAATATAATGCTGCGCCATGCTGTGGGACGGCAGCGAAAATGAGCCGAGGATTAGCATACATTTCAATTGCTCTCTTGTTGGAAATACAACAGCGGGTGAACAGGAGGGCAACCTCGCGGTGCTCCTGCCAACACTCACTTTTTTTTCTTTGATGAAAAGTTGAGAAAGGAGGCAGTGATCTTGAATGCGGAGGTCACAATCCTCCACAGAACAGGCACATGCTTACATTTAAGAAGAATTTAGCTCCCTTCATAGAAAAGGTCACAGCTAAATGCAAAAGTTTTACATGCTATCCTTCATGTTTTGCATGTTCTCATCTTGTTGGAGGCAGAAGCTGTCTGGCCTTCAGAATCACTACCATTTATTTTTCTCTGCACATCTCTGCACAGTTTCTCTCCCATAGCTGCCTCTTTATTCTCTTTACTCCCAGCGAACGGCATCTCCAATGCAGCTCAGCCGAGTCCAGCGAGGGCAAAGATGAGAAGTGGAGTGGATGAATTAATTAACTTTCTTCTTTTGAGTTAAAGTTATCTTTTACAACAAAAAAAAAGCCGACTCCTTTTTTTCTCAATATTTTGAATGGGCGGTTGCAAATGGTGATGCTCTATTGATGTGCTGAATATGCAGGGGTAACTCTTCCATGCTGTCCGAGGTAATTCAGGTGAAACCTTTTCAGTTGTGTAATTGAAAACAGATACTACAGCACACGAATCATAGTACACAGTGAAGCAGGAAACTCGAAAACTATAATAAATGCTGACATTACTTTTAATGCCACTGCAGCCTGGCAGGTTTCCCATTCGACCTAAATTATTTCACAAAAGCCTTAAATAACAACAGTATGATTTGGCACGAAAATAAAGTACTTCTTTTCTTGATTTTTTTAAGCCAGCATGGATAAAAAGTGTACAACAATGGGAATCCATGCAGAAAAAGATTGTTTGAACTACGAGTTGGGCCAGTCTGCCTTCAAATGTTAGGTTAACAAAATTTGAGATGATAGTAACACAGTGTTTCCTTTCCATTCTGACTGAACAGGGAGGCAAACCAAGCAACTATATGCTGTAACAACAGCAGTGAACGCGGCTCTGCGTTGTAAGGTATAGCCTCATATTCTCTATTCCAGTTTATTTTGTGTACATTGGAAAGCTTGACATGAGTTGAGAGGACACAAAATATGGAGTTGAGTCTTTTATGGCCGTTCTCTAAACCCTCTGTTTATCTATTGATAAATGAGTTTTAAAGATGACCTTACCCATTCCCATAATAGACCTCATTGACCTTATGCTAATGGCAAGCTGTGTATTTGCAGTGTGAATGCCTCTGTGCTATTACTGTGACATAAATGATGAAAATGAAAGGAAGCGTTTAGCCATTCATTACATTCTATTTTGTCACCATAAAATGATCAATGGAGGCAAAAGCAGGTGTCTGTTATCACCCAGCAGGTGTTAATTATGAAATGGCAGGTGTTTGTTACTCAGTGACAGACAATGAGGAGTGTTTGTGGCAATCTGCCATTCCTGGCAAATAGAATAAAAATGTGGGATTGGAGGAATGAAAAGAGGTAAAAATGGATGGATGAATGGATTGATAGACGACCCAATGACCTTCCGCCTATTCAGTATTTTATCCACATCCCCCTCTTGGGAAAATGGAAAGTAAACTAATAAAAACAATTGTAGGGATAAACAACTTAAAAGTCAGTTGAAAGGACAAGCAAAAGGAAGTGTTCCATGCGAAACAAGTGCGTTAGCACCCAACACATTAGACAAAAATAGCCCCCTAATTTAGCAGAACCCAAGATCCTTCATTAACAGTTGATAGTGAACCGTGACAGGCCAGATTTTACAGTTGTAATTCGTTTGCAGTCAGCTGAACAAGGAAACAAGTGCATGAAAAATCCTGCTTAATGCAGCATTGACCTTAAAAAGAGATAATAAAAACAAATCACGTTACTGTAAAAAAAAAAGTCAGTGCGGACCATGTTTATGGCAGCGAAGATAATCAGGAGGTGGCAGAATAATGGCCTTTGAGATTTACAAACAAAAACAAACAGCTATGTAGTGTATGAGTCAGATACATAATACAGGGTATACAATGAAAAACACTTATAGAAGACAAGAATCAGCATTCATTTAACATCAATGACACCAAAAAATAGCTGAACAGCAAAGACCTGTTTAGCTGCAAAGATGTTTGTAACTGTTTTCAATTTCCATGAAACTTTGCTAACTTATTCATTTTCTACTCTAGTCGTTCAATAACTTTAGTGGTCCTATGAGTTTTCCCTTCATGACTTCAAAATACAAATGCTAATGTCTTTCCTACAGAGCTAAGGTGTGCTTTGGGTTCATTGTTTTTCATAGTCCGGTATAAAAGAAGAGGTAAACTAATGTTTTTGAAAGATTAAGAGAAATCAGAAGTGCCTTAATTCTTTGTTGCACAACTCTGAGAACAGCAGCCCACTCCTTGCTTTTTTTGCTAACCATGTTAGCAATGTCTTCTGTTGATAACGTGTCACCTTTTCATTAAAAGGTTATTTCTCACACAACAAAGCAGACGTAGCGTCCAATGGAAAATGTCACCAGTGGCTATATGGCACTATTATGCAAAGTCTAAGTCTATGGTGCTAACTAGAAGTTGATATTATGATAACATGCTAGTCAAAGATGTGAGTGTAGTAAATGTTAGCATTGCATTTGTGTAAATGTTACAATGTCAATGTAAGCTTGTGTAAAGGTACAGGCAGCTGAGACACTGATAGGAAATATTAAGACATAAACCTCATACTTTTCACTATTGAAGCCTAAAAGCAGCTCTTCAGATGAGCTAGCTTGACTGTAGTAACTTAGTACAACCCAACTGGATTGCAAATTGAGACAAGCCTATCTGTAGATAAAGTATGGCGTAAGAAATGTATGTTATAAGTCTGACAAAAACACTGTCGTCAGTGTCAAACCATCCAGCTGTATGAAATATATCCAAGAAATCATTTAATACCGCTTGATGTGTATGGATGCCTGAATGATATAAAGCCAGAGAGATCACCACTGTATGTGATTTGCGCTCAACAGCATGCCATTCTCTCCCGCCCATATGTCGCTGTGCTTACTCCCTTCTGGTCCATCCATCTATTAATGGGAGGAGGATGAGAGAAAATGCCTCAGTGTCAATGGCCCAGCCACTGAGATTCCATTATTACACCCATAAATCCTTCCCCCACCCTTCCTTCTTCCTCCCCCTTCTTTTCTCTGTGTCTCAGCAGTGTGTTCAGACGACAAAACTTGAAACACACGTACACACTTGCGCATCTGAGAGTGTTAACTTTAATGTCTTCCGGAAAAATAACCGTCCATCACGACGTCAGCGGCAACACCTCCACTCCCTTGAGGCGGCACTAACTGCTGTCATTAAAGAGTGTGAGAGGGAATCTGCCACGCTTGTGCGCGAGCAAATACTTCAGATTTTTGTTCTTGCTATGTTCACAGCTTATTTGCTTTGTGTTCTCCCTCAAAAGAGTGTCTCTATACCTTTTAAAAGTGATTTAAGTGATTTAATTAGAGTCCATTCATCTCGCGAGGGAGGAGATACACCCTTCAGCTGCCTCAGATTTACAAGCTTGCTCCATCACTGGCGGATGTCGTGCTCGACTGTTAATGTCTGACCTAACGGCACACTGACAGGCTTGCGGTGATAAACAGGGAACCTCTGTGAACCCGATTAAACAATGGGTGCGGCGAAGTATCTGGACCGTGAAAAACAAACCTTCCAAGAAGTTGCAATCACGCCAGAGAGAAAGCATGGAGACACAGAGAGAGAGAGAGAGAGGGTAGAGACTGGTTTTTCTTTTTTTTTGTTGCATGGCATTAAGTTCTATAGCATGATTAATTAGGTGAGAAGGGAGAGTGCGATACGGTCTGCAGCAGAGTGAGATGTGAAGACTTTCACAGATAGCGAAGAAATGAATCCGGAGAGACAGATAGGCCTGGCACATCACGGTCCATCCATTCACTGCTGACTGCTGTGAGTCTCTCATATGGGGGTGGAAGTGAGCGCAGCACCTGCTCACCGTTAGCTTCAGCTCATCTGCCGTCAGAAAGGGCAAAAAAAAAAAAAAAATCCACCAGCTGCAGAGCTCTAGAAAAGTGATGAGAAAGTCTCAAATAATAGCATTGAAACTAGCCAGAAACATACAGCAAAATGTACAGAGTCAGTCTTGTCCCAATCTCATGAAATGCAAGTGAAGCTCCTTTGAGCAAGGCACAGGAACTCAAAGCACTCAAGTGGAGCTGTTCAGTACAAAAAGTTGTACTTGTGCTGAAGGAAAAGCTCCTGGGTGTATCTATGACTGCATCAAGATGAGGCAAACGGTTGCTGAAAAGAAGCATGCATGCTCAGCCAACCTGAAACATTACACAAAAAAAGAAACACAGTATCTGTGTTAGGCTGGAATGAGAAACGGGAACAGCGACTGTGCAGAAGCGACAGCCTTTACTGTACCGCTTTAGGCTCCCAAATCAGTCCCTCTCAAGGAAAGAAAAACAGACAGTGTTCGCTTCGTTTCAACCTTTTTAAAATGAAGCTTTTGAAAAAAAAAAAAACGACACGTTCAGGGCGTTGTTTCTTGTCGGGGGGAACCGCCACTCGACGAGACGAATCGAGAGGCTGCACGGAATGAAAGTGATGGTAATTTCCCAAAAAATGAGCGCCGGTCTCCGAGCACTAACGTGACAACAGTGAACGCGAACTCTCTTTGACCTCGCGCGCGGCGTATTCTGGATGCGTCTTTCCCAGTACCCCTCCCCCGATCTGCAAACCCCTTCCCTGTTTCCTCAGTCGGCGCATGCAACGGATGGTTCTCTAATTAATCTGTAGCCGTCAGTGGGGAGTGCTTTGCTTGTTTACTCTTATTGAAATTAGCAAGTCCTGCCTCCCCAGAGACACAACGTCAGAAGCACAATTAGCCGGCGCTGGACTAATTAGGACACGGTGCTAACGACACCTCCATGGCTGCATGGGTAAGCACGGAGCAAGAGGAAGACGAGGGAATAATTGAGGGAAGGGAGAAGAATTTAGGAAGAAAAGTGGAATTCCTATTGTAGATACCTCAGAGGCCAGGTGAATGGGCCCCATAAGCTCGCAGTCAAGCTGAGCTTTGTCCCTGTACAACACATTTTCACACTCACACACACAGAGTCGGGAAACACCAGTGGCAGGTTTGATACGAAGCAGACTCCCACCTTTCTCGCTCCTCTCCTGGAGGCCTTTTAACACCTAGGCAGGCAGCTGGCCCCGGCCAACACTACTAGCTGCCATTACACTGATTATCACCCCTGTCAGTCACATGCCCCGCCCCCTCAGGGGAGGCATGGTCAGCCAATTAGCAAGGGAGGGAAATGTAAGGTACAGAGGAAGGAAGTGGGCATTCACTGTCTCAGAGGGAAGATACAGGTAGGATCGCTCACACACACACACATTTTTTTCTGATGATAAAAGAAGCAAACATGTATTTCTCAATAATTCACACTGCACACGGGGTGAAAATGAAGCGAGAAAACTCAGGCGGCACGTATTCCTCTGAGGGGGCAAAAAGGTCACACGGTTGCAGCAAACAAGCTTTGCACACTCAAAATATGCTTTGACGTCTTGTACAATATGGAGGCGGCAGCCCACAAGATTGGGGTTAACCTCGTTAGAAAAAGAAGACACTGCGGGTCCAGTGAGGAAAAGCTACACCTATATGACACTAGAAAGATCAGGATCAAAATGTTAGAGGTTTTAAACCACGCTGATGTGATCTTTTTCCTCTCATAGAGGACCCGGGAGGAAGAAGAACTGCAGAGCTGTTTCATCACTTTGCCTCTCCAGTAACAGATCCTGAATTTGCTCATCAAGGTAGGAAACTCAGGGAAGACGCCAAGGATTGATCAGGACGTCCACACGGCTGCTGCTTCTGCTGCTTTTCAACTCGTTATGATGATAAAAGCATGTCCTAAGTCTTACTGAATTTCATCTGGGAAAAACAACATCTTTTCTACTTCCCTCTATACATATTTTCTTTCCTTTACCGTGACTTAACGCGGCGAATTCAGACTACAAAGGCGAAAGTCTTCAGAGAAAACGGCATACTTACTGGTGTAAAATGAAATGAAAGGAGGATGAAACGGGAAATTCAAGGTCAAGGGAAGCTGAATAAATCTCTCCTCGAGTTCACGGGAGTGAAGGGAGACTTGCTGCAGCGATGAGAGCAGCTCTGAGAGTCTTTCTCAAGACTTTCCAGGACTTGATGTGAGCCATCAGTCTCAGGAAGTTTCTCATGACTTAAAGTGGAGGCGGCAGAAGAAAAAAAAAAAAAAAAAAAAAAAAAGGCCAAACCCAAGTGATAAACTCAAGCTGTGATCCTCTGTTTAGCTGTAAGCGCAAGGAACACAGCTGATGTAACTGTCTAATTTGGAAGTCCTTTCTTTGTTTCCCTGATCAGTTCTGAATTTAAATATTGGCCCAATAAACTTAAAGCGCTGTATTCCCCTTGATACTTCAACAATAAAACTCTGAAGCATGCACAACTTGTTTACTATCTAAAAAAGGAAATCTGTCAAATGTCACACTTCCCTCAAGGTGCTTGATTAAAAAACACAATGAACAAACACAGGTGTACTTTGAGAAAAAAGGAAAGAGAGTTTGAATAAAAGGGTTCAACAAATGGCAGGCCAATGATTGTGGCATTATAAAACAGCATCAAAACCTTTCAGAAGACAAATCCTTGAGAAGAAAAAAAAATAGTACACATTTAAACCTTTTAACACAAGACGGGAAAAAAAATTGAGTGCTTCTCAAAAAAAAAAAACGTTTCTCACCCAGATGGAAGTGGGGTACCTCTTGAGAATAGCAACCCCGGACTTTATCAGAGGAAGTGTCTTTTTTTTGTTGGTTTTTTTTTCCTATCCTTGTGGGTGCTACTGGAGAAAATTTGGCTGGACAAGTACCAATGCTGGCCCATGTGAGGCTTGGCTCGAGCAGGAGCTGCAGTGTGAACGTGTACAGCAGTGGCAGCCAAGCGGCAGATGGAGTCAGGCGTGAAAGACTCAGCTGCAAAATAGCAAAGCGAGGTTGAGAAAGGTGGAAAAGGGGCCGTGGGGACACTACAGGGAGGAGGATAGCGGTCAGGGAGAGGATGTCAGTGTCAAACATTGGTTAGGACAAAAAGTGTGTGGAGCACGCACTGACAATTTGAATGAATGCATTTTAGAATCTGTCCAAGTCATAATTTGTAGTATTTAAGGCGTTCAGGATCAACTTTCTGTTCAACATTTGGATGTTGTGAGCGTGTGTTTGTGTGCTTGTCCCGAGCGGGTTTTCCCAGCAGCCAGGTCTGTTCCCGCGTGAGGCTGATGAATGAGGCCTGGTAGCAGCCTGGACACTCCCATTTAACACAGCATGGAGCTACAAACTGTACCGTAGCAGACAGAAGCAGCATGGGAATTCACACACACACACACACACACAAAATAGTCCCTGGCATTGCTGTACCCTCAAACTGACAAAATAAGAGCGTTCTGGCCAGAACTGGTTGACTGTGCAAATGCTTAAAACAAACTCAGTAACCATTTTATTGACAAGGGACCTCTGTTGTCATGTAAGTGACGGCCCCCACAAGGTAGCACGCACAGGAGTAGTGTAGTGTTACACTGCTGTTATACCACTTATGCAAAAGCAAGTCAACACAATTTAAGCTAATAATTCTTTGAACAGCAAACTACAACTAAGTTAACATTCTGAAAAACTTGTTTTTTTTTGCTGCTTTTAGACTACACGGTGACCAAAAGAGACGGTATCTTTAAAGATAAAGATACAACTTTAACATTGTTCCGTCTTCAGCTACTTGTCACGACTGGTTACCAGTTTAACCAATTACCTCTGTTTGCCTGCCTTGAAGTCTTATTTTGGCGTAGATGTACATTTAGCTGTAAGTCATGACAAGCAAACGTAAGTAAATAAATCATATTGACATAAAGCAAAAAAAATCTCATTTTACACGGCATGACATTTTAATGTGCAGTTTCTTTTGCTGTGGCTAAAAAAAAAAAAAAGATGAGATGCTCCTTTTTCGATCTCCAGTGGGGAAATGAATACAACATTGTGGGGGAAAAAAAAATGTGTGTGTGCCGCCTGTGTCGGCGCTGTATTTAATTAGGAGTCAAACATGTGGTATTTAAATGGCAAATTAGCGGTGCTGTGAATTGGCCGTGTTGGTCCAAGCTGTGGCGGGGAAGCACGCGTCGCAGCTCCGGGGATGTGCACACATGCACACACACACACATTCACAGAAAACCACACACACCTCACTGAGCAAAGCCATAACAGCACACACTTAATTATACTCTTAATTAAGCCTGGAACTCCAAAGGCCAACAATACGCACCGCACGGACAACTGCACCGCAAGTCAAGAGTGTGTGTGTGTGTGTGTGTGTGTGTGGGGAAATGAATGACATGCTCTTGATTAGCCGGTGTGTGAGTGCACATGTGTTTGTTTCAGAGCAAATTACCGCTCCATGTTTCATCTCCTGATGTGTGTGTGTGTTAGTGTGTGTGTGTCCACTTGGGAGCCCTTTGAGCAAATGAGTGCCATTTCTCATCTGGTGTGTTTATGAATTTATTACCTTACATGCTTCTGCGTGCCGTAATGCATTTGTGAAGTTAAGAATGAATTCAAAAGGGACGTTTTAGACTAAAAAAGAAAAAAAAGACATATCTCTTTCTAACTACTAGCAGTAAGCTACATGGCCATGCCGCTAGTTTTGGTTGGCTGCAGGTATTAGCATCATTTAACACTGTTTGAGGTTGTTTGTTTGCTCTGTGTAATATGTTGTTGTGTGTTGAAGCCGGTCATTGCGCTCATGCGAGGTGAGCGCCACGTTGCAGCACCACTTCTGTCCGTCCATCCGTCAGTCGGCCTCGTCCGCACCGAACATGTGTTGTGATGCAAATGAGGCCCGCTGCCTCCACGCTATAACACCACTTTTTAATTGAACCTTTTGATCTGTAGCTAATTCCACTAATTAGCAGCACTCTTTTCCCAACAGGATGTTTTCCCCCCATAATGCGAATCTGTATGTGTGTGTGTGTGTGTGTGTGTGTGTGTGTGTGTGTGCGTCCGTGCGTGCAGTTCTGTTTTTGCTAACTACCCAGCAAGCCAATTGCCGGCTGGCGTCTAAAAGGGATTTCCAAAAATAATTTGAAAAAAGCAAATCTGCGTTCTTTATCTGAGGCGCAGAACAGACAGGTGCGCTGTTAAAGGTAATAACGTTACATAAAGAAGCACAGATGCTCATTATGCAGGCATGCACAGGCAAATGAGCAGTAAGTGTTTTATGCGCCTGTATAGTTTAATATCTGTGTTGTGGTCTCAACGCCTCCATGTGTGGATGCAACTGAATTGAAGGCGATTGTGACTCACCGCAGCTGCAGTCTGTTGCTGAACGCAGTTAATATACACCCAGTTAATTTGATGATTTAATTTGAGCTTTGGTGTAATAATTTATGTCTCATGTATATGTATTTGCAGACAGTCTTTGAATGCCTAACGAGCGCTTCTTCATTTCCATAAAGGGCAGAGTGCAACATTAGCAAACAAAAGACTCAAATTCAATGTTGTGTAATTATATAGGACAGAGAGAGACCAGAAACAGAGAGAGTGGGGGACCACATGCATAAAAGGGCCGAGGCGGGACCCGAACCCACGGCCGAGGACTCTGTACATGGGACGTGAGACACAACCGCTAGGCTATACGGCGCCCCTCCAGTTCACATACAAATTTAAAACTATAAGTGTACATTAACAGCTTCTCTTAAGCATATATTGATTGCTTTCCTGTGACCTATTTATACAAATAAGAGTTATATTGTAATGTGTAGACGTCACCCATTTTTGTCTAGAATCTTTTTCATCAAATGAATAATTCATGTTCTGAGGAAAAAAGTGGAGATTTAATTAAGAATGAGAAAAGAAAGTTTTGTTGTTCTTCTTTGAAATCATTTCAGTGCATGGACCGCTGGTTTGATATCTACTTCATTAAAATAGGCCATAGTTAAATTGATCAAATTATTTCAATTTCTGAATTTCAATTTACATTTGAATTAGCAAAAATGTAGGAAGTCAAGTTATTTCCTGCTACTTATTTCACAATGCAAGAAAAAAAAAGCCCACCCAATAAATCAGCCTCGTGTAAAACCAAAAAACTGACTCCTACATTTGTCAAGTCAAACCTCGTAAGTTCCACCAAATGCACAACCGTTTTTTCCTCTTCTAGTAAAAGTGTTAAATCCATTTTGATAAAGAGGCCTTATTGGCTGAAAAATTGACTTGGATTTCTTAACAAAAATCGGACTTACTGCGCGCAAACACTGCGCGTCAAAATAATTAATTACCTAATTTCTACTCCCAGCGGAGCAATCACTTTTAAACCAGAATGAAAAGAAGTTTGAGAATCCCTCGCTAATACCGTGTTTCCACATTCACACAAACACACACATAATCTTTCCTCTTTTTCTCTGTGTCGCAGGTTCTTAGCGAAGCTCCAAAGCTGGCTCGATAACTAGGGACCCCCCGCCGCCTCCCTCGCCGAGATAGCCGATTACCGCAGCCCTCCCACTGATAAAACTGGGGGCCTTGCATCACCGTCTCTCCTTACAAAGCTTCGATAGCGCGTCCCTCCCTGCTCCCTTTCTTCTCTCAGGACGGCGATAGCGCTTTGCTCCAGATAGAAAACTCAGGACGTGAGCTCGGGAAGGTGGAATTATAAATCAGAGGGGAGATGTGCATGGAAAACAGCACACCAAGGCAGCCCCTCAGAGGTGATAAAAGGCCTTCATTAAGTTCAAATGTTAAACTGCTCGGATGTGTGGCAGAAATTTAACACCCTCATAATGTTTCCCTGGAAGGATTGCCTTTGACTTGTTTCCTTTTTTTCCCCCCCATTTGCCTTGAACGAGGGTTTATGCGGTCTCCCGTGGCTTGTATACGGTTCAAGGAGGTGCCGACTTGAACTTGTTCGCTGGGGGAATCAAGGAGCGCGAATGTGGTTTTTCTTATATGTTTGATGTCGCACAACAAAGAGCGCTCAGCCCTGGAAGCAGCCGCGCTGAGAAACAGCAACACAGCACGGTTACAAACTTAGAATGCCGTGTCAGCTTTCGGCACTGCTGACTCTCTCCCCTCCCCTCGCTCGCTCGCTCTCTATCGCTCTCATGCCAGTCAAAAACTTCCAGGCAGAGAAAATGAGACAAAGAGATGCAGAAGTTGATATCCATCAGAGGAGGAGGGAGAAAAGGAGATGTGAGTGACAGCTAACAGTCTTTTTTATCTCATGCCAGTCGATGCAGAACGCTGTCACTAAAGCCTGTGTGGATAAATGCATGGATTACTGAACAACCAGGCACAGGCCAGGAGACTCCAGGACCCCCCCACCCACAACAGAGCCTCCTCTTCAAGTGAATGTTAGCATTAGCCGGAGGTTATTAACACAAAAACTACAGTGAAACACAACAAACTTCCAGACATGCAAAAAAAACCTGAAAACACAAAAAGAAAAACTACAAAGAAGAAAACTAACAAATCCATGAGAACAACTACAAAGAGACACAAATGACATCCTTTAAAAAAAAAAAAAAAAAATCACAAATCAACAAACATCAATAATGTCAGAAAAAAGAAATGCACAGTGATAAGAAACTACAACTCTGACAAACAAATTACAAAGTATCACTCAGATGAAAGAGGAATCATTATCCACCCATCTGTGTGTGTGTGTGTGTGTGTGTGTGTGTGTGTGTGTGTGTGTGTGTTTGGATCACTCCAAAGTAAACCCTACACTCAAGGAAACAATTGATTATGTCTGCTTCCTGCTCTCGACTTCAGAAATCGCTTGAACGTCGCAGGAAATAAAAAGAACCGTTTGTCAACTCCAGTTGTAAATAGTCTGCTTTACCCCCAAACTGAGACTCACAATAAGTTCACAATCTGCAATATTGATCAGAAAGAGAAAAAAAAAATCACATTTACAAAATAATCATGAATCTTGTCGGCCATTGTTATTGGGTTAATATCATATTTCTTTGTATTGAATGAGTCGGTTACTTTTCTTCCTCTGCTATCTGGAAAGGGAGCACACACACACACAGTTATACAAAAGGTGCTAAATGTAGGATTAGACGTATTGGTTTGCCATTTTATCCAGCCGACACTGTCCTTTTATTAAATATCAGATATCAGCCAGTCAGTGTCCTCTATCACAGATTTGATGGATGTTCTTCTCTAACCACAGCTGCATTAAACAGGCTGTAAAAACCTGCAATGCGGCTTTATTTCCAGGGCCATTCCACATTGCTTTAACTGTCCATAGTTTTGTTCATTTAAGTTTTCATTTAAAGGCAGTGGGTCACCTTGACTGTAGTCACAGCTAAGTGCTCTGATAGGAATTCATTAGATCCGTTTGAAGTGAATGAATGACGAGTCGTGCAGCCGTGTATATATATATATTTTTTTGTTGTTTTTCAAGGATTTTCCACTCGTTGCTGCGTGACGCTTTGAAAAGAAAACAGCTAAGGATGCTTTGTGTCAAAATTGAACCTTTAAAATACCTGATCTTACGAGTATGAGACCGTAAAAAAAAGCAAAATGAACAAGAGTGTAGGAAGGACACGTCTTTCAGCACTCTAAATGTTATATACTGCAAATGAAACAGGATTTGGTTTAATAGGTTGGAAGACGGTAAACTGCACAGTCTATAAACGCTAGAGATGGGACCGATCTGATCTTATATTGGCAACAGGTCTGATATTTGAAGTATAGTGCAGGTAACATAATTAATCCTAAAATCTTAAAAGCAGGAGAGCATTCGAGCCAAAACACAGGTCACCACATTTTGCAGTTTTTCTTCATGGACGAGGGTGCTACAACCTGCTCTGTTCTCAGAACAGGACTCGCCTAAGGTTAGCCCTCCAAACTCCCAACACACACATACACATGTGCGCCTGAGGTGTGTGCACACATGCCAATCTGCACCCGTCACACACACACACACACACACACACACACACACACACACACACACACACACACACGCACACGCACACGCACACGCACACACACAAATGATGCCGTTTGGGAGCAGCGGCCTTGATTCGCAGCGCTCTAATTAAGTAAATGAGAGAATCGGAGAGGCAGATGGTGGGAGAAGAAGAAAAGGCAAATAACCACACTTCCTCCTCGTTCTGTCTGGGTAGCCCACAGGGCTGCAACTGTTTCCCTTTCTCTCACCTCGGCCTTTTTCTCTTTTTTTTCTGATTTTTTCCGCTTGCTTGCCTCTTTCTGGTAATTCACTCTGGAAGAACAACCATCAAACTGTCTGTTCTCTGTGTTATCTACCTCCCTTCTGTTCTCTGTGTGTGTGTGTGTGTGTGTGCTTACTGTACATGTCACATGCCCTGCAGGTAGACATGGCGTCCCCTGAAAGGAAATGGAAACCCCCCCGTATGGTGGGAAATGAAATATGACTGCATGTGTGAGTGTCCGCGTATCTAAATTGTTCCCATGTAGGACAAAGTGCCTATCTTTCCCCCCTCTCCATATTTCACGTCGCTTACCCTGGCGGTGTGTGTAGAAAGGTGAGCGTGCGTACTCTCCGTCTGCCGCTACAACAACTCTCTCACTCTGGCTCTAAACGTCTTATCTTCACTTAAAAGAAAAAACTTTTTTTTTGCACCGACTTCCAGCTTGCCAGCGCAGTTTAAACCCTGACATTTAGTCTGAGTGAAGAGGCTGTGATAGAAATGTTCTCGCGCTCTGGGAATACTGATGTCTCTGAAAATGAGTTGAAATAATACTTCTAAAAATCTGGAATGTTGTTTTATGAATTCTAACGGTTTGATACTTCAATGGCCAGTCAAATTATGAAGTAAGTGGCAGGGTCAGCCATTCAAACGGTTTGATCAAATCGTCACAAGTACAAGAAATGATAAGCAATTGTTCTCCCAGTTGAAAAGTTCCAATACTTTGATTTGGGTTTAAGCCAATAAGTATGAAAAACATTTCTTTATAGAAAAATCACCTCATTATCACTCTTCTGGGTGAATTGGAGGCCAAAACCAATTCTGGAATCCAATACTATCGATATTAGTGTTGGGATTGATGGTGATATTTATACTGGTACTGTATTGGTATTGATGCTAGTAGGTGTGCAGATATTGTTCTTTATGGTGTTCCCCATGGCTTTTATTGGAACCACTGTCACAACATCAACCAGGACCAAAGTCTTAAGGTTCTTTTATCCTCTTGGAATGATGATTATGTTAAAAAATGACATAAGAGGGAGAAGAGCTGCATCAGTTCTTCACTTATTGTGTCTGAGATCTGGGTTACAGAGCGCTTTGCGAAATCCCCCAAGAATATCGTCAAATGACACACATCTCGCTCTGCTTTCCAAACACTCACTGATGAGCAGGATCTTCATTTTTCTTTTTTTACCTAATTGGATTTACAGAAATTCCTCAAGTGGAAAAACCTCTAAAAGCAGTCTATAATCCGGCACAAAAAGCTATGACACACCACAACAATGAGTTTTTGGAGTGAACCCGTTTGTATGCCCCACTGCCCCCGCGGTTTGAAACATGATTTCAAGGGAGTGAAAGCCTTTTGAGAATTTCATTTTCAAGCAGAACACGGGGCTCACAGAGGGCAGCAGCGTGACGGTGCGAAGCGCTGTCTGCACCGCCGGACGACGGAACCACGTGTGCTTCGGACTCTATCTGTCCCTGCATTTTATCTGCAGCTTTCTAAATGTCTCTCTGTCCGTCTTTCATACTGTCTCTCTTAGGATTTTCTCACAGCGCTTATCTGCAGGAAAAACACATGAATACATGCGGCAGCTCCGGAATCCAATGGACTTTGAATGAACCTGAGACGGAGTAACATTTCAAGTATTAGAATCAATTTGCTTTCATAGAAACAGAGCTTTGACTGTGCTGGTCTTCAAGCAGAAATGTCAAACGTACACTGATTGCTGCTCCAGGATTTGCTGCTTTTCTTAGTTGTATTTCATCAGAAATTGTGCATCTTTTCTTCTTTTTAGACGGATAAAAAAACTCAAACGAGAGCCTCGGCTTATGAAGAAGACAAAGCTTCACAATCAGGCTTCAAATCAGAAAATGATTTAATGTCTAAAGTTGGACGGCTCACAGAAATAATGGAGACAATAGTTTGATGGGACACTGGGTCAGAAAATGCTTATGTGTGTTTCCTAGACGCTTTTTTTCCTACCAATCTGTTGGGGTGCAAAGCGTACCGATCCGACTCTAAAGGCTGGAGCTAGACTCACTGCTGTGCATTGATTGGACGCAAACACCCCCCCCCCCCCCCCCCCTATCAAGTAAGGGTACGGTTTCCTGTGGAGACGCAATCAAGATCAGGGTTTACAGAACAAAAAGTGTACTGAACCAAACCGGACCGCTTGGTGGAAATCTTGAAGTTCTTGCAGAACTCGGCCATGATCACATATTTTAGGAATCATAATAGTGGGAGAATGTTGTAGATCGATTCAGTATGAACATTTTACTGCGACAGTGAACAGTTTGTAGACGTGTGTTTCACCGGTTGGCACTGAACACAAGGAAAAAACAAACACACACACAGACACACACACACACACACACACACAGTATTTGTTCTTTGTCGTTTTGCTTGTCTGCAGGTAAAAGCAACACATGTGACCCCATTAGCATTATCCATGGAGACACGACAAAACAAGGCTGTGTGTGTGCATGCGTGTGTGTGTGTGTGTGTGTGTAATGATGCATCCCACTGATGCAAATATAGATCTTCACACACTCGACGGTTACACAATAGATACTTGAACTGCACACACACACACACACACACACACACACACACACACACACACACACACAAACCGAGTGCCTGTGTGGCCCCCGGTTTGATTAATTGGAGCGTTCAGCAGCAGTGATAGCTGTACTCCTTAGAGACAACACACTGTCTCAACTGCTCCACCTTAACCTCTGCTGGATGCACACTTCCTCTCTGTCTCTCTCACACACACACACACACACAGACACACACACAGACACACACACAGACACACACACACACACACAGACACACACACGTCGTCCCTTCCTTTCTCAGCCGAATCCGGACAACCTCTCCTGTTTTAGCCCTCGTTCTCTTGCAAACGACCCTCCATCCAGGTAGATTTCACCTTGCCAAGAGCGACAGCGTTTTTTTTTTGCCGCGGAGCAACTGGTAACGGTACAACACAGGGGAGCACTCAGGTGTGTGTGTGTGTGTGTGTGCGTGTGTGTTTGTGTGCGTAGCAGGGAGCGTGTGTTTTTTGCCTCTCAGCTGCAGACAAATTAATGAACCGACGCTCAAAACCATAGAAATGCACAAACAGATTCTTATAAGTGCACTCTTTTGCAGCGTTCCCTCATTTTTCTTGCCAATGAAGGTGACTCACCTCCACACACACACACACACACACACAGTAACAGCAAAAGCTTGGCCAAGGTTTTCTCCTCTACAAGTTTTATGTAGCTTTAAAGCAGCCCAAGGAGCGGCCATATTTCTTTTAGGACTGCAAGGTGACTCCGGAGAGGAAAAAAGGTGGGGGTAATGAGGATAAGAAGAAGCACAGGAAGTGTCTCAACCTCTGGTCAAGGTGTTGTTCAACGCCAACCCACCTGCAATCCCCCTTCCTCCTCCTCCTCCTCCTCCTCCTCCGCCTCCTCCTCCTCTCCATTGTCTCCCCCTCATCCTCTCATTCTCCCTTCTTATCTATCCTCAGAGACTTTCCATCTCTTTTACCTCGGTCTCTAACACACACACATACACACACACACACACACACACACACACACACACACACACACACACACACACACCTCCACCTTTTCTCTCTCTCTCTCTCTCTCTCTCTCGTTCTATTCCCTCCCTCCCCGGTCAGCTGTCACGGCTGCCACTTCCTCGCGCCCACTCATTTATTACAGGTCAGCGTCACAGAAGGGGGGCCGTTTAAAAAGGACAACGCGCCCCATCCGCACACACACACACACACACACACACTCCAACTTATACAGTACACATGGACTTGCAATGAGCTGTAACAGGAACAATTAGGTGCAAAATTCTACACATACAAACGGGCAAACCCCCCGTTTCATTTGTTTGCAGGTGCTGGAACACTGACTTAATAAAATGAATGGATGCATGTCCGCTTAGGGCTTCCGTACATAAGACAAACTTTCTTGTTTTTGCTTCTTTTCAGGCTTATTTTGGGGCTTTTTACTCATCTGGGCAGCAATAAACGCGCACTAATAACCTCATGAGGTAGGGCATAATGTGGAGACTTTACAGGTGTTGCATGAACTTTGGATTCATGTGCATACTGTGCACGCTTTACTGTATGCATGCGCAAACACACACTTGGTCACAGGAGTGTGCGCTGTCATTACGTCGCCCCCCGACAGAGAACGCAGCGTGTCTCCATGTTTGAACACAGTTTTAATCTTGTCGTATTAGCGGAACATGACTCCGAGTCACAGTGAGTGATGCTCCTGTGGATCAGTGTTTGTGTCCTTGAAATACTTCAGCGAAACCTCCCCTGATATTAGATTTTAATCCTCGCCATCGACGCTCTTTCTTTCTGCCACGATGACAACTGGAATAACACAATAATCTCTTGTTTTCTCTGCTCGCTGTTTTTTTTTTTTTTTTTTTTTTTTAAATAACGTGGGCAAATATTCAGAGAGAGAATTAAAGCAGAGAGAGATACAGAGAGACTCTGGCACAAATAGCCTGATACTGACACAACGGCGCACATGCTTAGGCATACAGAGTATCAATCACACACACACACACACACACACACGCGCGCGCACACACACACACACACACACACACACACACACACAAACACACAGTGCCAGACAGATTAAGGCCCTGATTAAGGCTGGTGTCGCATAAAAGTCTTGGAACAGTAAATATCCTTAATTTGTAGTGTAATTAAACAGATTAGCTGCCGTGAATATCTTAACAGGGATTAGTTCACACACAATACACCAGGCGGGCTTGACGAAACACACACACACACACACACACACACACACACACACACACAAACGCTGACAGAGAAACACACACACACACACCGAGAGAGAATGAAATCCACCCAAAATAGCACGATTTTTTCTCGACTCCCCTAAGATGCAACTGGGAGACACATGAGTGAGTAAGTAAAGGTGTGTGTGTGTGTGTGCGTGTGTGTGAGTGTGTGTGTGAGTGTCTTGCAACTTCACAAGAGAGAGAGAGAGAGACAATGGAACAAAGCTACAGGCAGAAATCTACAGGTCTTGTTTGAGTTGCCGGATCGACACGCGCACAGATGAGGGATTACAGGCCAGTGATCATTTCTCCTTTCACAGACTTTCATTAAAACGTAAAGCTCTGTCAAGGTTATGGGAAGAAGAAAAAAAAAACTCTATTGTGATTCTAATGCCCTCCATTGTGCCGCGCTGAGAGGCAGAACAGAAAGCAAGAGGAAGCAAGAGAAAGGAGGCAAAGGAACAAAAAGAGAAAGGGAAAAAAAAAAAAAAAAAGGGTCCCAGATTTCGCTGTGAAAGACTCGAGTCGATGGCACTTGATCCCGCTTCGCCAAGGAAGCTCTGCCAATCAAAGGGGGGCTGAACGCCGTCCCACTTCCTGCGTTGGCCCGGCGCCTGAGCACATAGCTGCAAGTATAAATCATAGCCAACACTTGTTTACACAAGCCCACATTGGAAACGGATGCACATGCACACATAAACAGTTATGTCCCACAAAGCTAATAAACCTCTCAAATCAGAACTGCAACTCTTCCCCCGGACGCTAATCCAAATGCTAGCAACTTCAAATCAAACTTACAGCTGCACAAATTCATATTTTCTGATAAAAAAAAAAAAAAAATGGGTGCAATGACTAGGCTGTGTGCAATATTTGAAAAAAAAAAAAGTGCAATTGCAAGATTGTAAAAAAATCCACTTTCCGGAAAGCTAACTAGCAGTCGCAGCACTTTATAGCATCTTTAAGCTAACAGTCTTGGTTTGGGGGATGAGAGCCTTTCTTTTCTGTTTTAGTCTAACTGCTTTCTCAGCTTGTTTTGCAAGATGTCAAACAAAATGCTTCTTTCGGAAAAGCTAGACAATGGACATATTTACTTAACGTTGCTTGGCAGCGCAGACACAAACGTTTCAGACTGGGGTGGGCCAACGACTAACGCAGGGGTGGATTTAAGTATGTTAGGCTAACACACAATTTACTTCCGTTTTCCAAACTCCACTACTGTATTCTTATTTTTTTTTTAAATAGCAAGTAACACAAAAGAGTGGCAACACAATAACATTGCCAATCATAGTTTATGATTTTAGGGGGGCCCCTCTGGTGGCCGGCCAGATGTAAAGGGTGGGCGGGCTCCTGGATGCGCCCCTGTTGTTTGGTGTTCCTCTCAGCCCTTTCAATTTTACAGTCATTTGTCAAATGTTTTGTTGAACCAAGTGGTCAACAAATGGTCGTATCCACTAGCTGATTCTGAGTCATTGGATGGTCCTAGGTTTTTCTGACTTTCTAATGAGTTGTCCTGTGATTATAATTACAGACTGTAGTTCACTGAGGAGGGTTGTCTACATGATAAATGTTGGAAGAAAAACTGTACAATCTGTTCAATTATTGCAGCGTCACGGTCAGCTGCTGATCACACAAACTTTGAAAGGGCAGCTGCGATTGAGGTCGAGAGTTCAAGTAACTGTTGTTCAATGCCCACAGTATGAAAGTGGAGCATTATCTCAGCCTCTGAAGACAAAGTCACCAAGTGCACTAACGTTTTCCATAATTTAGTCATCTAAATCAAAGGATTAAAGCACATTAAGTCATGAAAATGTTAATGTCAACCAGTAATTAATTAACTCCAGTTTTATGAGGATTAACAGAAATACAAATTTTCTTAAATCTGCAGTTTTTATTTTGTTTTCTTGGTGCAACTTCAAAGCTTTATGGTTAAAAACATCAATATGAAGTCATTGAATTGAAGATGAATTGGAATATATCTTTGGATGTGCAAAAACACGACAAACAATCACAGGCACGAGGATTCCTTTGGTCGCTTCTAGTCGATATCTGAGAATTCAACAAGTTAACAAGACGACCCTCTGAAGGGTTTCCAACTCCAAAGCGTCCAAGTCCACACACACAGAAGGACCACATTTATCTGTGTAAGCATGTAAATGACAGTTTGATTGGTGTAAGACGCTGCCGACAGCATGTTGTCCGTGAAACAAATTGGGTGTTGTAATTAAAGGGGGAAAAATGAGATGTTTTCTATTCTCCCTGCGTGCACAGTGACAGCCTCACACACACTAATGAAAGACAGAGGGAGGAGTGTGTGTGAGGAAGAGCGAGAGAGACAGAGGGAAACAAAAAGCTGTTAAAAAGAAGGAGGGGGAGAAGAGCAGAGGCAGTGAAAGATGAAGCAGGGACGGGAGGTAAAACAGAGTGGGGATGTTAACGGATGTGAACAGGGAGGGAGGCGAGGTGTGTGTGGAGGAGAGAGGAGATAAAGAAACGGATGGACTGAAGGAAAAGAGATGACAAAGGTGGAGGAAAGGAGGTGGAAGAGAGCTAATGAAAAAAAAAAAGAAGGGTTCTTATACCAGAGGAGAAACTCTGAAGTGGTGTGAGGCAACTCTTAAAATGTGTGTTTGTGTGTGTGTGTGTGTTTGTGTGTGTGTGTTTAGGAAGCCCCTCAGACGCAGGATGGAGGCATTTGTCTCTGAGTGGAATTACAAGTGGCGGGCCGAACAAACCCTCCAGTGGTCTAGAAGAAACAGTAGAGGAGGGGAAAAAAAAAAGGTTCCTCTGTCTTTCCTGTCCTTTCTTTTCCTGGGCTATGCCTCGCTAATACCGTGTGTGTGTGTGTGTGTGTGTGTGTGTGTGTGTGTGTGCAAGAGGAAATAAAACGAGTGGAAGCAAGACTTGTGCTTGAAGCAAAGAATGACGAACAATGAAGCTGCCTAACACTTAATTATAAACAAGTTTCCGCTGAACTTTCACCCTCAAAGTTGCATGACCGCGTGCGCACGCTGGACGCGAATAAAGACTTCAGTCGAATCAGCATGCAAAGACGAATTAAAAGAGCGCACGTTGGGTGCTTTAAGTAAAACCCTGAGCGTGGAACTGTGTTTTTCCGTGTGGGAGTGAGATCTCAGTCCTCCTCCTGAAAGAGGACATCTGTGCCAGGCTTCCAGCCTTCCGACCGGCCAATCTAACGCGCACTAGGAGTTGGCACTGGACGCCTCGCCGCTACCAAAGCCAAACCCTGCTCATCATTAGGCAGCAAAGGCACAAGAGGGAGTGGGAGATGGGGAGGGGGGGGGGGGGGGGGTGGGTTCAAAAAGTCCGTCCTGCCAAGCACACAAACAGCGCCAGAGACGACGACGGCGGCGACGACGGACCAAGAAGCAAGCATGGGGATGATTACAGAGGCCAATAAAGCCTTGGATGTTTTCCTTCCCATGCTGTGCAGTTCTTATTCCGCATGTAAATATTTGGGTGGCTTCACAAAACTTGCAAGAACAGAAGCCCCTCTGTACAGCCGGCGGCAAAGAAAAATGTCAGCGCACAGGCCTCGTGACGTCGTCGGTTGGGATCGCTGTTTGCTCAAAAAGCGTGAGAAGAGAAGACAAAAAAAAGAAAAAAAAGAAAAACGGAGAAAGAACAGCGTCATCTTTGTTCGGGCCCTAGTAGATGATTATCAGAGTGCTGATTCAGACGGCGAGTACCAACGGGAGGTAGTGCACCGCAAGATCAGGCCTTGGGAAAGCGTTCCATCACGCCCACGCATCACATAGTCATTTGTAAGGCTTCCCTCGCGGCCCAAGAGACTGTCCAGTTGTGACAAAGGGAGCAAATAACAGCCCACACCTCCATGCCGCCCTCACTGAACTGCAATTCTTATTCTTTTGTGCAAACAGAAGAGTTTTATTCCCCCAGAAAACACCAACAAATGCACAGATACCCCACTCAGATCCTGATCATTCTTGTCCATCGATGATGCCTTTGCATTGGCCCAGCACCTTTGCACACGCCTGCCGCGGATTAAGCCTGGCAGATATCAAGTTATGATAGCGGTGTTGACTAATTTAGAGCAAGATTGAATTCCTTCACCCCTCTCATCTCTCATGCTGTCAAATAAAGGCCTCGCGGTCTAGACTGATGGTATCAAAAAAAAAAAAGCTTAATTAGCTTGTAATAAATTCTCATTTCCGTCAGTCTTCTACAAAGCCTCGGCCAGCGCCATGTGTGCCAGCTGACAGACGCCCAGTAATTTGATACTGGCATTCAACGGGTCCCCCAACCCCCCAACCCCCCCCACCACCACCACCGCACCCCCCAGCCATTTCGCAGGAGAGCACGTCTTTAAATGTCACCCAAACACACACATACACGTGCAAAATGCTGCAGCAGTGTCCATACACATTCAGGAGCTGGGGGCAAATTGAAAGGTTTCAGGCATTTCTTTGGACAAGCAGACAAACAAGACAAGCTTCATAGAGGATGATGAAATTACTGGTGTGAGATTCATTTTTAAAAATGGTTCACCAGGTGAGAGTTTTTGTCAAAGCAGTCTTTTTAGCTGGAATCAAAAAAAAAAAAACAGGGAGGAGGATCCCAATCCGGCAGAGTTAAATATCAAAGATTCACCCCGGCAAGCTCTGCGGAGGAATCCGTTATTCAAGTGAATTCCTTTGATTTGGCCTTTTGCACAGTTCTTCTCAAGACATTCAAAGCAAATCAACGGACTGGAAGCAAACGCACTATCGGAAGACAGCTGGATTTTAAGACATGACTGTGGACCTTTCTACATTACAGAGGGGACGGACAGGGCATAAAAAAAAGCATTTTGACCAATCATACAAGTGTTTCCAGACCTTTCTGGTAGACATCTCAAAAGCTCTCTCTGAGGATGAAGATGGACTCAAAGAATTCCGGACCAGTGAGCGCTCGCTGCGACCGAAAATGACAAGTATTGGAGCAGTGACCTCTAGAGCTTTGAAGATTCCTCGAGTCATCAGCAGCACATCAACTGATAGTTAGTGGAAACCAATTGGATTCTGAAATAATCCCTTTTAAGGAAAAAACCTCCAAATTTACCTTTTCCAAATTCGCAATTGAAGAATGACAAGTATGCAATTTCAGAACTCATCGCCTGTCATCTGGTGACGACGTAGCTTTTTGGGGCAATGGGAAATATTTGTTGGGTTATAAGGGATAACCAGGCAAAGCCATGCAAATGGATGGTAGCCCAAGGACTTTGGGACTGCATTACTGTTAAAGCATTCCCATATTTTGCTTACCAAATGGACTGTCCACAACCAAGCAATCATGACTCTACTCCAAGGCAACTCTTCTAAGACTAAAAAGCTTGTCGCTATAGCCTACAGGTTGGCAAATGTGGGCACAGTTCATTCAAAATGAATCTGTTAAAAAAGCTGTTAACTTTATTTCTTGCATTGTCAATAGTTTCCAGTTCTTAAGAGGCCTTGATGACTAAAAAAAACTCAAAATGAAACGTGTCTGTTTTGATAAATCACCATTGTCCTCACCCTAGCAGTGCTCCAGAAGTATCTTCATGTAGGCCTTGCAGTATTTCACAATAAAAGTGCACAGTGCAGAGTCAGCATTTTGGCTCGTCATTCAATCATTTTAATATTCGGGTCTGGACATTAACAGAATTTACCATAAGTTAAAGGTTTGGATAAACGCTTTAACGTCCACTTTGAAATCGAAAATGAGTGCCATTAATGAATGATTATTCTGCAGATTGGTGAGGTCGAATGCAACAAGCTATTTGAATGCATTGCCCCTTCCTGTGAGAAACTTTAACACGTATATATCTTTCCCATTTCCACAACCAAAAATTGAGAGAATTAATGCAAGATGAATATGTAGCTGGAGGCGATAAAACCACCAAGTCAGAGACTTCAATTAAATTCATTAAGACTTGAATGATCAGGGAAATTTGCTAAGTTAAAAGTTTCTCATGCCTTAGGCCAGGATTGATCAATCACTTGCGATATTAGCTTGGATCTTATCGATCAATGAACGAGCATCACTCGGGTCAATCCTGAATTCTGAATAAGATCCAGTCTTTGTTTTAATTTGGTATCAATGTTCAGATTTATGATCCCACAGAATGCTAAGCCTGTACACTAATCCACCATGATCCTACCACACTGCCAACAATCTTTCAGACAGGAGCAAAACATCAATCAAGTCGCTGGCGGTGTGAACACCTCCATTTCTGGCACACACGTGTCTGTACTGTGCCTCAAACACACAGTTTAGTGTTTACCAGCTGACTGGCAGGAATTGTGCAGACATTTGTCTTGCTGCAGGAGCTCTCACTGACAGATTCTATCACTATGTTAAACAGCAGTGAAGTGAACATATCTAGCCTTGACATACTCCAACCTGATACCTGCTTTAAATGGGACTGATTTATTGCACTGGGTATGACATTTTTAAAACCACAATAAGGACAGGGAGATTATGGGAAAGGGAGCAGAATAGTAGACGGACAGCACGCAAGTATCTCCACACTTTACACCCACTAACACCCACACACACACAATGAACTTCCCAAGAGGCATTGCTGAGATTCTTGGGCTGAATTTGCATCACAAATATCTTGGATGGGAGTGTATGCATAGAGAATAAATAAAAAAAAAAACAAGGAGGGTGCCGCTCTTTCTCCCCCATTCATATGAAGTGACACCGATGCACCCAGTGCATCCATCCACTCCTGTTTAAAAGGCGGCATTCGGCGCCTTCCATCCAAGATCCACAGCACATTCGGCGGGGAGGGTGAGTGTGTGTTTGTCCAGCTCTGCCTGGGAACCACAAACCACCAGAGATTGCGCCAAATCTCAAACCTCTCCTTGGTGGAGGGGAGAAAAGCGTCCTGAAGTCCTATTTGGGACTCCTAGAGGATGGGCGATTGCCAGAATTCGCCTCCAAACATCCACTCTTCAGTGTTTCCACTTTCTGTTATCTGTTCCCTACTTCTGCATTATTTGCAAAATCAAGAAGCAAGATTCTGGCATCAAGTAGTACTTATCTGCCCAAAATGTACACTAAATATTACCATGTAAGTGCATCTGATAGTACTCTAAGGCAGACCTTACACCTAACTCCAAACCCAACCGAATACTTAAGCACATTACACTCCACATCCATCAGGACGCCTGAGAACAGAAGCTCCACTGGAAAAAGTTCATCAGCGTAACTTCAGAAGCCTCACTCACACTCCATTATTTGCCGGGATAAATATGCAGCATCATGATCAAGATATCACCCAGCAAGTGTTGCACGCTTTACTGTAACATGTTGCAGCATCCCAGCATAACTGTCTGCAAACATCCTGCAGGGGTGCCCAAGGAAAAATACAACACAGGTAAAAGACGTAAATAAAAAATATCATTAACTTCCAAATTAATTGGCTCTTCAGTAGCAGGGACACATCACACGTGTTTATGGGACGACTGCAGGCACATTAAAGTGATTTTCGTCCTGGGATTGACACCACAGGGGTCCTAATGATGAAAGCGAGTTGTTGTTTTTTTTTCCTCCCCACTGCCTGTATAGCCCTCAGTATATCTGCTACATCTAAATTATTCAAAGACAGTAAGGGGTGCAAACTGTGCCACTGGTGCAAGCGAGCTAAACTCAAATAAATCTGCACAAATAGCCGCGGTCCTCGCTCTGTCAATGCCCCCTTAAGGGATTTAAATTAAAAAGGATGGTGCATTCATTCATATTTAGAGTACAATATGAAACGGCAGAGTGAGGAGCGGCGCTATCATGAGAGAATCGAGAGTCTTTCAGTGAATTTACAAAAGATTTCTAAGCCGAGGTTTGCCTTTGTGGACATTTTTTATCGAATCAGGCACACAAGCAAAGTGGATTACGCGCTCTAAAATGTGTCGTTTCCGATCTCGGATGGGCTTAAACATCAAAGAAAGTGGTGTAAAAAAAGGAGGGGAGTTTTGAGATTTTTACGCAGAGCTTTTCCTCCGCTGAATCTGTGCTGCAGGTGTGTGTGTGTCTCGCTGCGATTATTCAAATCACAAGCAGCGTGTTTGGATATGAAGTTGTGTTAAGTTTGTGTCAGTGATGAAGCGCTTACTGTACAACACAGGTGTTTCAGTGTGGCGCAGTTTTATCGCCAAACTCGTGGAGTAAATGTAGCTTCGATTGTGAAGCTTTGTTGCCTTAATCTGATGGCTTCTTGAAGGGGAGTTTGGAGCATGACCTGACCGAAAGACCCAGGAGCAACGACGTCCAACAAAGCACTCACCTGACTGTGCTGCACTCGATCGAATCACCGCCAAAGTGACGAGGACGCAGGCGAGGAACTTCATCTTGGAAAAGGGCTGCTCGTCTTGATAACTCCCGTAACTCACATGTCCAATTAAGATATCCTCGTTGTTCCACACACAAACACACAAAAATTTACAACCAAAAGACAAAAAAAAAATAACGTCAGAGTCTTCTTGGCTTCTTGGAGAGCGCTGGCACAGTTTCCGTGCGCCGTGGAGAGCTTTTACGCGCCGCGCTTTTTTCCCCCTCTGTTGTTGTTTGTTTATCAGTTCCCAGACCAGTGTTTAGGTCGCTTTCCACCACGGATACTCTGAGCCATTTACTCCTCACACTGCCATAGCGCCGGTGGCTTGGGGGGGGGGGAAGAGGAGGGGGGTGGGTGGGTGGGGGGGGTTGAGTGCGCGCGTGTGTGCGCTGGGACGTTGGAGGGGTTTAAAACACGCCTCCGTAGCGTGACTGACACCTCCTTGAGCGAATTAAATCGGCCATCCAAAAAGATTAGGAGCGTTTTGTCTTCTCTTTTTTTTTTTGGAAGTCCGCCCACCTCACTTATCACCTCATCTGATTGGTTATTTGGCGGCAGTGCTGCTGTCAATGCACCTGTCAGGAGCAGATTTTGTTTTGGTTTCCTGCTGGGAGGCGAGGAGTGTAAATTGCTACCTGTGGGCTTTAGAAGAAACACAGAAATCATTTTTCTTATGATACACTGATCACAGCTCAAAGTGAATCTCCATGCACACTTTTTAGCCTATTGGTTTCCATTAAAGCACATTCATTCCCAATTTAGAGGAAGTACTTCATGTTATATTTCTTAAGCTAGAAAACAGTAAAAAAATGAATTCAGATTTTCAGGTCAAAGTAGACGCATCAAGTGTACTAACTTTTAAAAGTAGTCTTCATTCAAAAATATGAATATTGAATATGCTGACTTACAGTAAGAGAAAGTTGAACCTGGTGCCAGCAGGTTCAGCCTCTGCAAATACCCACCACAAGAAAGCACAGCCGATAAACTTTGATGATGCCACTCTAATAGGGCTGCAGTGAACGGGATGGCTCCAGCTATATACCATTTTCAGGGCCGCTCATTTTACAAGCCAGTGTCCCCCCTCGTCTGCTCTCTGTGGACTGATGTGAAAATATAAAACCAGCTCAAAAAATAAATCCTGGAGGACAAAGAGGTCCAGATATGTGATGCGTGTAAGGGGGATTTTTAGATCATAAACTGTCTCGATTAGCAAAATAACCCCACTGCTCTGGCAGCAGAGATGCCAAAGGGACCAGAATGCTGCTTCATATATTCACACAGTACCAAAGAGAAGGTTTATTCTGTGTCCTCTGCTGCCCTCTAGGGGAATTTTGGTGGAATTACTTTTTTTTTTTTTCCAGCCCTTTTCTCTCAGACTGCATGAATCATAAAGCTGTTCAGGGACGTAAAACAACATTTGGGCTTGTGTTTTTCTCACAAAGTATACTCACGAGATCGGGCATTCAAGAAAAGGGACAGAAAAACGACTTAAGGCCAAGTTATCACTTAAAAAAAAAAAAGTGAGTTAAGGGGCTGTTGGGCAAGTATTTGCAGGGTGTCAGAATAGAGGAAATGAAGTGTGTTATGATTCAGCACTTCTATCAAGCCAAATAATTTTCTTACAGTCCCTAAAAGACTTTGAGACCCAATTATCAAGCATATCAAATATCACATATGTTTAAAAAAAGACTTTTATTGACTCAATTTGTTGTCACATTTACTGCTTCTCAGGCTCATATCAAGAATATATCCAGTAATATACACTAGAGGGGGATTTATTTTACCAGCGTTCAGTCAGTGCCGTATATGATCCAACACGAGATACATAAAAACATTTATGTGAGCTCAGGGATTAGTCTCTGTCTCACACACACACACACACACACACACACACACACACACACACACACACACACACACACACACACACACACACACAGCAGCAGCACAGACAGCCTCACTGGGTGGCAGCACAACGCAGAGCAGCCTTGAGAATACTAATGAACGTCACTCTGTTCCCGTTCCTGTACAGAAATCTGCAGATAAAACATTCAATTAGAGACATTACAGAGCTGAGCGGGAGATCTGCATTGATAGGAGTGTGACATGTAGATGGGAATTGTGTCTTTGTGCTTTGTGAAATGGGTCCCCGTGTGAGTCCAAATTCAGGTTTGATGGGAATGGCTCACAGAGAAGGGGGATAATCTAAGTAATCCATTAGGTATTATTTAAAAAGAAACAGGAAAAATGTAACAAATGGGCTTCTGATTAAAAAATGTAATGAGTTGTATGATGTGATATCTTACAGTAGGCCTCTGCAGGGATATTAATGCAAATTAAAGAACATGGAATTCTGATTTTACATTATAAACTGCAATAATTGTGTTTTTTGAAGAGAGAGGTTGTAGTAGAGATATTTTGTGCCATAATATTACCATGATATTCTTCTAAATCTTTCAGTTTTCTATGCCTTTATTTAGAGATAGGACAGTAGATAGAGTCAGACATCAGGGAGAGAGAGAGAGAGAGAGGGAATGAAATGCTGGAAAGGAGCTACAGGTCAGATTCGAACCTGAGCTGCCCACTTAGAGGACTATAGCCTCCGCACATGGGGCACACCCACTAATCACTTAAGCTACCCACCCTCATATTTTTTTGAATAATAACATATTAAAGGTCACATATAATATTTTTTTAAAACCAGTGTAAATAAGTCTCAGAGCTCCCTAAAACATGTGTGTGAAGTCTCTTGTTCTAAATCCACTCTGATCCTGTATTTGATCATGCCTATAAACCCCTCTATTTCAGCCCTGCTCAGAACAGGCTGTTTCTGTGTCTGTAACTTTAAATATGTAAATGAGCGGTGTCTGACCACGCCCCCTCTCTGGAAGGGGATGTGGCTAGGGCCATCTCGCTCCTTGCTCTATTGTTTCCGGAGAGAAGGCAGACTCAGAGGGCAGAACAAACACCTAGCTGTGGGAGTGTCACCCACCTGGGGGAGGGGTTACTGCCCTTTGTGATGTCATGAAGGGAAAAAAAAGACGGAGAGGATGGACCTTTACTACAATTGGGGGGGTTTGCAGAAAGACCAGGGACACATATTAGTTTTAGAAAAAAACATGGTAAAGTGGATTTTGCATGACATGGTAAGTGACTTAAGTGACTTTATTGAGACTTTTTACAATGCTTACCACTTTAACATAATTTATTATAACTTATATGCGATACAAATAAGGGCTGCGTGTCCCTGGTTTCATTTTGACTGGCACTAAATGTGTCCACTGACTTTGTTTCGTCCCCTGTGAGAAGCTCCATGCTGTTACGGGATCAGATGACAGGCAGGGCTTCTATGATTAGGGCTGTGATGAGGGAAGGAGGCGGCCACTGTGCAAGGTCAAGGGGTTTTTTTTTTACGCACAGTTGCCGCCTTCTTGTTGACCGCACAACATGAGCTACGGTTTTATTTGTTTGCGATGTTGTGGTGCAGTTTGTGAATCTGGCTATAAAAAACTGAAGGAATAGTGAGAGAGATATGTGCAGTTGATCTCCAGAGAGGGAGCTGAGCATGGCTCTGGAGAGCGCGTCACTCCTGAAAGTGGGACTGGTGTTGTTGTTGGCAGGTGAGTGTCGGTGATTTGTAAAGTTCTTCCATATAACTTAAAGTTAACTAGTTTTATCTATCTTTGAGGGAGAATGCATTTTGGATATTATATTGGATTTTATTTTATTTTAATATATTTGTATCAGTATATTTTTCAAGTCAAAGCCTGTGCATGTGTTGTTTTCCTTGATTTGATGAGCAGCTGGATTCAAGATGATGGTTCGGGTTTTATAGATTAAGTGGGGGCTCTCACCTGAAGGTGTCCGAGGACCAGCTTCAGACAACAGTCCCCATAAGGACTGAAAACAAACGCTTATGTCTAGGGAGGACCGGTGTGTCCAGCACTTTCCTCTTCTCAAAAGCTACTATCACTGTGATTCACGTTCACTGAGAATCTGAAAATGAGCTTCTCATGCTGAGCAGCACAGCAGCTGGTTAAACATGAATGACATCTGAGCTGGAAAGATCATTTCATACCCATGGGCATCGTTTTTAAAAGTCCATAGCTATTGACTCAGTGCAGGCAGAATTCAAGACACTGGCTAAACTGATGGGTGCTTCCTCTAACCTAAATGTCTACAAACTGTAAGCCAATAGCAGCACTGTAGCGTTTGTAATGTTTTTGCCTTCATTCTCCTGGAAATGGAACAGGGAATGCAATGCTGGTAGGCAGCCAAGTTTGACGGCATCTTTGAACGCTTGAATGTCAGATCTCTCTGAGAGCGTCTGCCAACAAATAGATGGACGGACAGGTGGAATAGAACATCCTTCAAACCGGGGACGGAAATGAAAACGCTAACAGACACAATTAGAATTTATATGTGCAGCTTTTCAATGTGTGCGAACGTCTCGTAAACATTACCTTCGTTTTTTTATTCAAGCGCCTCAAGCCTCCGTTTGAAAATGTAAAAATGTGTGAATGTTATGCTGCCGGGGCTCCCGTTTTTCTTTTTTTCCTGTAGTGTCTCATTTGAAATCCTCTTGTCAACAGTCTTCCTTTGAGTCTCTGAGAGCCTGGAGCTCCAGCTGAGACAGAGCAAACATAATAGGCACACAGTTGGCCCTTATCAGGCCAGCACAGACTGAGATCCGCCATGTTTCCCGATCGCAACAAAACAACCTGTTCGTTCCACACGGGCCTTTCCCGCCAGCTTATGAGCCTCCTCTCTTACTGTACTGCTCAGTGGTGTTACATTCCGCTCAGAGTCCTGCGGGACGGCTGCGGTCTGCCTCCACGTTAAGAGGCTGTTTACACGCATCTCTGAAGTAAACAAATGGGATTTGGATCCGACTGCAAATTAAAATCTTTTTCTTAGGAAAAGTAACAGCCTAATAGGGAAGAAACGGTCCGATAGGAATAAGCATTGCCAGGACATGACCTTGTTTGTTGCACTAACACATTCCTAATTATCCTAATTGAGCCCTGCAGATAACCCCTGCAGTGCTTTGAAAAAAGGTTTGTATCTTTACAACGATGCCGAGTTGCAATCACCTCATATCACCCTGAAAGAATTCTCATCCACAAATGAATACCTTGATGAATGCCTTTTGTTTCTTTTGTCTCCTTTCCCTTTGCTGCTTTAGCTCAAGTCCTGCCTTCGGTGTCCGCCTGTAATGGAGGTTTCTACGAGAGGATGATCAATGATTTTTGCCTGGCTAAGTTCAGGTTGGACATGGCAGGACTGGACCCTGGCCTGTGGTGTAGCTGGCCCCCTACCACAGAGTGAGTTGAACTACTGGGTCATGCAAAAAGAGAGGGCAAAGTGGAAATAAAAGGTTATCAATGGGGATAAAAGGAAATACCAGGGAAATAAGAAGTTTCTACTCGTGTTCAATTTCGTCAAAGAAAATTCAATTTATGGCAAAAGGGTGGGTACAACTCTGTTGACAACTCCCTTAATTAAGTTAATTAAGGCATTCCCAGAGCAATTTGCAAATGTCTTGGAGTTCATTTCCGATCTCAAAAGGGTGTTTTCAACTGGAGCATACAAAACGCCTGGGACGCTTACTTGATTGAGAAAGAAGCTGAGTCCCAATTCAGGGGCTTTCATCCTTTGCCCTCTGCACATTTGCAGACCGATCGCGTCAAAGCCGTGAGTGCCGGTTTTCAAGGCTACTTCAAATGTGGCTGACAAATGCATCTTCCTTTCCCTGGCACAATGAAGGATTCATCCCACGTTTCCTTCATGGCCCCAATAAATCCCATGATTCCTTGTGCACCAATTCAAACAAGCTGGTGGACTCTCAAGCGGCCGGGTAATAGAGTTTGAAATGTAAGCAATTGGTTTAAACTCAATCGCTCAAAAGCTACAGATATCAAAAAAAATGGAACAGCTAGTGACACAAAGTCCTCTGTAGACCAGTCTGTCTCATTTCAGTCCAACCTGAGCGGGCTTTGGGGCTACAAAGGCTGGGTCCTTGGATGGTTACTACCCCTGTAATGAGACACAGCGGAGTGTTGTAGTGGAAAGCTGCCAGGCTAAGCTAGGTCGCTTTTATCAACATCAAATTCATAAGCCTTCTAGTTCAGACTTTTGACATGACATGATTAAGAATCCAACATTTACTGTAACACTACCATCCAGTTAGACTTACACTGACCAAATGAGGGATTTAGAAAGTTCAACATTGGTGACGGTCATCTTGGATATTTAATTAATGCTACAGCTCTTAAACCCGCCCACATTAAGATTGACAGTATTATTGGCTACCCAAATCAAGTCAAATGGAGATCAGTCTGAGCAAGGCAAATAAAACATGAGCTTGCACACTATAAAGGCATTACATGCAGCACACAGAATAGTTTGTGAGCAAAGCAAGTTTTTTCTCCCTGGAGGACAAGTGGTTTGTGCTAGAATAATGTTGTGAGTCTTGACTTATGCTACCCACAATATGTTGCCCTGACACTATCTGATGCAGTTTGCCTTTAGGCCATCACAAACTCCAGTCCATGTTTCAACAGTCCCATCGCACGGTCACAGCCTTTTAGTGCCTCTGCTGAACATTATATTGTGTGTTTGTGTCAGATTGTGTCTCTGAGCGGTGCTTTCTCCAAATACTGGCAGTCAGAGGATGAGTCAGACAGGAGGCCCACAGGAGAAGCTGCTGTCAAAACTGTGATTTCCCTCTTGGCTCACTGTCCTCCTCTTGGTCCAGCACATAATTGGTGGTAGTGTGAGATTGTGTGTGTGTCTGTGTGCATTTGTAACTCATCATATAAAAATAATCTGCACTGGCACATAGTGGGTTGGCAGTTGCGTCACCAAACTCCTAGCAACAATTTTTGTCAAGGTCCACTGGAGACCTGGCTGTGCACCCAATAAATAAACCATGCAGAATATAAAACAGAACAACACAAATAAGCCTTCTGAGCGCATGCAGACCAATTTAGAGACACTGAAACCGAAAGGCTATGATTGTAGATTGGTTACAAAACAGAGGTAAGACAAATTGGTTAAAGCACAACTGGGGTGACTTTTAAAATTTCTCCCCTGAGGATGAAAGGTGAAAATGCAACCTTTGTCGGTTCCTTCTGTAGTATTACATGTCCTGTTACGACCGGTCTACAAGCTCTTGGCTCAATGTGTGAAGCAAGAATCTAATAAATGAGTTAGTACAGTGCAGAGGGGTACCTGCAGCTTCACATTTTGACTACTTGAGACATTGACCTAGCTGTTTTACTTCATTACTTGGGTGAAAATTGATTGAGAGGTGTGCTTCTATTTTCTGCAGCCGGTCATTTCTGGCTGTTTTGCTGTTTACACTGACAGTCTGTATTAATCAGAGTATGAATAATTCTAATTAGTCAAGTGGGAAATAATAAAAACACTCACATCTGTGCATCAAGTCCAATACATGGGGGCGTAGTTTTTTATAAAGTGTATTCAGTGTATTCACTTTGACATTCAGGTGAGATCCAAACAGAGCAAAGGGACATATATATTAATACCAGTTTTATGTTTCATTGTGTGCCATCCGGCACCATAAATCTGTTCCAAGTTTGTCACAGTCAAAACAATATGTCTGCCAAGAAGAGGGGAAAAGTCTTCTCATTTATGAAACAGTTCAACTAAAGGTTTCCATAGGTTTGGATACCAAAGATCCAGTGCAGTATTCCAAGAAAGAATATCCTCTGACTTAAAATGTTCTACTTGTTTATTCTTCACATAAAGTTAAGGCTTATATGAAACTAATTACACACATTATCTTTGCACTCCTTTAACTGCATCTGACTCAGATGACACAACACCTTGCAATGATATCCAATATAAAGCGAAAGAGTTTCAAATGTTTAATTAAGGAACGACTTCTGGAGAAAATATGGTTCATTTTGACTCTGCTATCTCAGCTGCAAGCACATATTGTACTTATTTGTTGATGGTGTCGTTCTTTCTCAAAGAACAAAGTAAGCACCCTCTGTGGGTTCACTTTAATCACAACTAAGACCCAAGGACAATGTAGGTGTGCTCAAGAATAAAGCAAAAGTTCACTATTGAAGGAATGTGATTTCAGTCTAATTAACACTTGAGATTTGAGTGCCAAATTTTGATTTTGCAATCAGATTATCGTAAGGATTTAAAAACCACTGAATCTGTTCATTTGGAATGTGTGTGTTTTTGTGTAAGTGCACGTTGGTGTGTGGGTGTACTGTGTGTGATACTCACACACAGTGTTTGCAGCTTTTCTCGATACCTTATTCCCCTTGTGAGAACTGCTTGTTAGTTTGAGACTCAAGAAACAAATTATGATTCAAAATAGAACAAGATTGCATCATTAGCATGTTGCATTGCTCAAAGCAACACAATGACAGCAGTACTATGTATTGACTGAAACACCTTCCAAAGTCAACATATGTAAAAACATGCTTGTGAGAGCCGCTTGGCTTTAACCTCAAACTTTTACCCAAACAAGTCCAATCCCTAATCATGACCTCAAGCTCTAGTCCACATCCTGCGTTTTAACCTCTGAATTTAATCCTAATTCTGATCCGAGGTGTTCCAGCTGCAATGTGAGTTTCAGAAACAGCTTCAGGTGGTGATGGATTGCTTGAAGAAGCATTAGAGTGTAGGGTGGAAATCTACAAGTCATTTGAAGTACAAATGCAGACACCAACAACTGGAATCTCACACAAAAACACACTGTATAATTCTGTACTTAAAGGGACAGTACATACAGCAGTTCACTGGTATATGTGTGACTATAACTTCAGGCAATTCCTATTTCCAGAGTTTATGTGAAATGTATTTTATGCTTCAAAGTAATAAAAAACATAAAAGTTAATCCTGCACCTACCATCTGGCCTTGAGGGTGGACTGCTTCTGGCCGAATCAGATAGTGGATCGCTTCTTCATCCAGGTTCATCGGGTCTACTTCCACGACTGCGCCCTGACCGGCCGGCTCCTCCACGATCCGCCAATCATGCATCTTTTAATTGCAAAAACGATATTATTTAAGACAATTTTAAAAAGACATGTTTTGCCCATAATCAAATAACTCAACTCAATAAACTTGGATCAAATCAAATTCCGGGGAAGAGGAGGAGCTAAAGAGAGGCCCAGAGATCATTATTTTGATCCAGCGTTGTAACCTTGAGGGGCATGGAAAAACGAAGTTGTGTCACCAACAAGCTACAGCACATTCAGACTAACCCATGAGACTTTCATTTGTACATTGTGGTGGTTGAAGTATTTAAAATAACCTTATAATATTGAGCTGTTATTAAAATAAGAAAGGGAGGAGATAATATATTAAACGTTTGATACAACCCTTGGAAAGTTAAAGTTGAAAGGTCCTTTATGGGGCTTTCTGACCACTTGCCCACTCGGCCTTCAGCTATGCAGTTAAACACAGCAGCCATCAGGAACAGAATCTCTACTGATATGGGGCAATGCTGTTGGTATGCATCTCCATTTCTCCTGCCCTCTTCCACCTAGCAGTTAAATTTAGCTGCAATAAGCCCATGAGTAACTCTAGACGCTTGTTTGCCTATTTTCAGACCAACAGGAATCCCTACTCTGGTGTCAGTCTAAAAGAAGACGTTTCAAAGAACCAATGAGAGGCTGTAATTCTTAAATTGTGTAACTCAGAATGGAGAGAATGGATTTCACTTGTTCTTTTTTTTTACTTTGTGGATTCGTTTAGGTAGATTTAAATGTGTGTTGTCGCCCTCTACAGGATCTACGAAGGTCTTACAAACTGCACCTACCAGGTGGCCTTGAAGGTGGACTGCTTCTGGCCCAATCAGGTAGTGGATCGCTTCTTCATGCAGGTTCATCGGGTCTACTTCCACGACTGCGCCCTGACCGGCCGGCTCCTCCACGACCCGCCCATCGCCATCCTCGCCCCGTTCATCGCAGTGCCAGTCCTGATCACGCTGCTCATGACTGCCCTGGTGGTGTGGAGAAGTAAACGCACAGAGGGGGTTTTATAAAGTCTGGGTTTTGGATGGATGGACTCATTACAGACAGAAGCAAAGCATTACAATGTTTTTTTTTTTGTTAATTTGTTTAATAAATGCACTTACTCACTGTTATTCACCATATCAGCTGACATTTTCCCCCAACATCACTGAAAGCTGAAATGTACTGCTGTGCTTTTGTTTTTGTATGACAATTGGTTAGATGTTGCACAGCAAAAGCTTAAGTTAGTGTTAAATAACTTCCTTGATATCATTTGCACTTGATTGGGTTACAGGATAAGATAGGAAAGGTGCAATTTCAAGAAAGCAGTTAGCTGGCAAGCGGATGTTTTTGCTTGTTTTCATGAAATTCGTTTTTAGCATTAGCATTTGATTGAGTTACAGGCTTACTTTCTGGCTAGCAGTAATATAAGCTAACAAATAATGTCATCTAGCTGGTTAGACAGTAGCTCTTTTGTTCACTAGCAAAATGCTTGCTTGAAATGTGTTGAATTTGTTCCTAGATAACCTTATCATTTGATTATGTTGCAGGGTAAATACAGTATCCTAGCTAGCAGTAGGTTAATGTTTGTTAGCAAACAGAAACTTTTTTTTCCCCTTTCTCTTTCATACTTTATTAATCCCTTGCTAGCTTACAGTATTGTTTGCTAGCAAGCTGCTGGCTTTGCATGTGTTGAATATGTTCAGAGATAACATTTGATTGTGATGATACAATAAAAGGTGTCATTTCTAGCAAGCAGAAATGTTAGCTAGCTGTCAGGAAAGTTATCAAGCTAATAGTGTTTTTTGCTGGCCAACTGTTGTGCTTTTTTCTTGAAATGTGTTGCACGCTAACATTAGCTGTTGTGAGCTTGCTTTACATACCAAACAAACATTTTAACTTCAATGTGACCAGAAACTCCTCAAGATTTGTATGATCCATTATCCAGTAAGTTGATTATAAATGAAGGAGCATTCAAATGATGGCTGCTTCCCATGCAACATGTGGGTGTGACTTCAGAGTAAAATGGCCACTTTGTAAATTTTGTGCATTAGATGAAAAACTGACTGCAGCTGTTTGACCTAACTGTAATAATATGTAATAAAATCTCTATTTGGTATAAAATGAGAATTTATCCGTGCAGTCACTTGTAGCGGATAAATGTCAACGTTTGTCAGGGGAAAATGACTACGCCTTTGTGAGTCAAGGGATTTTGAGGCCATGCATGTTAATTACCATCTGTTCTCGTGGCCCTAAACAATCTGTGAAAGCATAAATAACACTGGAGAGGAGGACACTCAGGGAGGCACGAAGACTTGGATGAATGACTGGTATAAACTTGGAAAGAGAGGAAAGGAGAAATGTGAGGAAAAGAAGTAGTTGGGGGGGAAATGTCAGTGTCCTTTAATGTTTTTGTTTCTTTTTAAATGAGGAAAGACAAACCCAATGGTGGTTTGATTCTCATCAGAAATCATCTGCTGTCTGTAAGACTCTTAGAGAAAGATATTCAATGACATTATTTTTTATCACAGCTTTAGATGTAGACTTGAAAAATTGCCAAATGAATTATCATCAAATACACTTAAATTCCAAAGAGAAAAAATATATTAATGTGCAAGAATAATTGATGGTTTAGATTGTAAGCATCAAAATATTGCCATCACTTTGATTGTACATAAGGCACAAAGTGGACTTCAGCTGAACACTCTTCCATCACTTTATGACAGTGCTCCATCTAGTGTTCAACCTGAAAAGCTTTGTATTCACATACCAATTCAAAATCCTGGACGTCATTAAACATGCAACTTTATGTCCTATATCTGTATTCAAACAGATTTATACAACATGTTTCTTTTAAAAGGACGCAACTTTGTATTTTAATGCAATTTCAGTGTCAGAATAATAGCAAAACACACTGGGCTGCATAGGTTTGTGTTAATACAACCTGCAGCTTTGGTTTCCAAACTGGGACCCAGAAATGCCATGATATAGTAATAGAAGTTTATTATTCCAAAATAACAAGTCCATAAAATGATACAATACATTTAAAAACTCTTTAAACATGGTTGTTCCATCCGGTTCTATATTTTTGTGCAGCTTTTTATTAACCATCTTGAAACATCCATCCAACAAAGATTGGTAGGGTATCTTGTAATTCTTAGGAGTGGGTTAAGAGCTTTTAAATGCATTTCTCTACTTGCTATATAATCACAATATAAGGCATATTTGCAATTTTACAGTTGCTAACAAAGGATCACAATAAGCCTTTTTGTTGGTTGCTAAAGGGTACAAGATACAGTAAAAACGTTGGTCTAAGGTTTGCTCGCCAACCAATAGAAATACTTCACAACAACTGTAACTTCGGTTTCCGGAGGAGACGCCTTCATGGCAGAGAGCAACCTGGGGGAGAACAAGAAGAGACAAAATGATTTAGTCTTGAAACTTATTGGATTATTAGCAAAATAGTTGAAGTAATATATTAGCTGAGACCTCTAAAGTCATTCCTTAACACCATGCAAGACTAAACACAGGTCAACTCTTCCCAGACAAAGAGAGCCGAGCTGTGCGTAAATCTTCCACAAAGTCTGATAGTAATTAAATACAATGTCATACTTTTTTTTATCCATGTGAAAGTTATGGCTCAGCACTTCCCCTCTATATATTTTGCTTGCTGGGCTATTCTGTCCTGTCAGTGGTAGGGGAATTAATGGCGTCTATATTATCAAAGCAGTAAAAGCCTTCAACGGTTAAGCTTAGTCAAGCAATGTTTGGCTTTTCTGATTAATGCCCAAGACTGTGACAGTATTCAAAGACGAACTTTCAGCAGTTTTTGATGGTGATAAATGCTTTCGGAGAGGGAGATTAGGAGATCAGCGTCGTGCTGAGGTGAGGGCTCAGGGGCCAAAAGTTAAAGATTAGACTTGTGGATGGAGTTGGAGGTTAATATCTCACTTGTTCCTGATGTCGTCAGAAAGACGCTCGGCCTCGGCGGGGTCCTTTTTTGCGCAGTTTCTCGAAGGAGGAGAAGGTCTGAACCATGCCGATGTAACTGCTCGGTGGCAAGGTACTTTTTGCCCTGAAACACTCATTCCTGAACACAAAAATGTAATAAAACCATCAAATACATGTTAAAAAAAAATGTTTCATTAAATGTAATCTTGTGAAGGATTTTTGGGGTGAATTGGAGTGGCATGAGGAATAAGAAACACTCTTCTCTCCCTTGACTACACACTGAAATGCCCCCTGAGCAGGACCCCCAACTGCTCAGGTTTAAGCTGCTCTGTGCCAGATAACTCCCAAATGTCACAGCTTATACATGTCTGACTCGAATGCTTTACTCCACCAATCCATGGCTGTAGGAACGTTTTCAGTGCCTTTAAAAGAAAAACTCGTACACAGAACACATGAAACATTTTCAGTGAGATCTTTTTGTAAGTAAAGTCCAAAACACTCACCATTCTTTGTCTTGGTAAGAGCAGGACTCAAACATGTTTAAGTAGATCTGCCTAGAGCTCGATCCTATGTAGGGGTCTCGAAATGGAAGCAGGGCAGCATGAAACTGATTCAAACAAGGGGGATTTAATGACCAGTATCGGATAAAAGCTGAAAAATGTCCAAACTTTTCCTTGTTCCAAATGTCTAGTAACTGGATTATGCACCTCTTTACAAATGTCATTGAGCGTGTCCGAGACGTCCCCAAACTCCAGCTCCATGTCCATGGTGTAGCTCAGGAGAGCCAGGCAGCCTCCTGGCCTCAGGACCCTGTCAGTTTCCAGGAGGAACTTTTGGTGGTCGAACCAGTGGGCCGCCGTCATGGCCGTCACAAGGTTGACCTCACCGGAGGCGAACGGCAGCTCTTCTGCTGGACAATGCCTGGAGAGTGGTCAGAAAAATGTAACGGGAAAGAGGAAGAACTCTGGAATCTGGAAAAATGTTTCCAACATCATGATAATTTAAAAAAAAAAAGGCCATCTTGGAAAGGCTAGTTTCAACTCTGACACCTTCCCTCTGTCTCACCTGTGCGATACATTTGGAGGGTTGCTATTGATCTGCGTCATCTCCAGCTGGGCCTTACTGATGTCTGTTCCAACAACCTTGGCGAAATGTGGAGCCAATAGGATCGTCCCCTGACCAGAACCACAGCCCACATCTACTGCAAGTTTGAAGTGGTTGGTCTAAAATAAGGAAAGTTACATTCATATAACTACTTCAGTATCAAATCTCTGCCCCGAAATCTACCTCAATCAAGACAATTTTGCATTAAAAAGTTACCAAAGTCAAGTCATAAGAACCCTTCCTATCTTACCCTCCAACACAAACTTTATGTAACAATACAGTTTACGTTTTATGTCACATTATTGTTTCAATTAATCATTAAACAGCTCCAGTTTGTGAAACATTAAGTGCAATGATTTATTGGTGTGGCTCAAAAACTTGAACTTTAACTGACCTTTAAGCGAACAGCTCTTCCTCTCCTAAAGATGAAACCCATTGAACTGGTTTAGAGTCACCACATACTAAGAAACCTGTTCATGTAGAGAGAATGTCAGTTGGCACTTTAATTTATATTTGTCTCTTGTTTTCCACAGCTGTCAAAAAATAACCTAACCTAAATTAGAAGTCTTAAAGACACCATAAAACAGCATCAAAACATACACATGCATACCCTATTAGAAGTTGAAACCCCTAACCTCCACACTTACCCTCATCTCCATGAAGCTCCTAATCCTGCTGATTAATTCATGGGGTGCTACTCTGTACTGCAGGTACGCTGCTGCATGATCTTTCCCCTCGGCGTCAAAGTGCCAAACCTACCAAATACTATGACTCTGCAGTTTGAGCTCGTCCTTATAAGAGCACCAAGTTACACATTGACTTCCAGAGCTGAAACGGTTTACACTGCATGAAAAACATGCTTTTCATGCTGTGTCTCCTGCCAGAAATGAACATGTCTGCAATTAAAGAAGGAACCTTCTATTGCTTGACTGAGTTAAGGATTGTTTCTTCATGTTTTGAAAAAAACACTTTCAGTGTAAAGGGTATACATAAAACTATTGTGCCTAGAGGACTATAGAGGTATAACTCCCATAGAGAGTCACTTAAGGACAAATAAGGAAATATTCCTAATTTGAACATAAAATGCTGCAGCAATGAGCAGCCATTGACAAATGCCAACAGTTTTTGCATGCACTTGCTTACAGAGAACAGCAGATGGCAGTAAATGCACATGTATTAATGCTTTAGCGCTGAAAGGGAAAGTAGACCTCCTTACTGTTGAGCCACATAGTATTCACACATTAGTTTCTGCACTGAAATCATCAATTTATTTCCTCATTTAATCTCCCTTTGCGTGGGTTCTTTGGCATACTGATGTACTAGCCTCGGGCTACATGATAATAGGAATATTTGGAGAAAAGAAATGTGTGGATAAAAATATATGTCTGATTCATTTATACACTAGAATGATGCCATGTCTCATATAATCAAAGCTTTTCTATTTGTATTAATAATTAGGCTTTGATTGATTTATAAATCTGTTTTTGACTTATTATTCAAACATCAAGCATACACCTTCAAGCATATTTGTAAATTATTTACGCGGTATTCCCTGAAAGAGTCTTGGACGTCTGATTTAAACGTGGCCTAAGTTTACAAACCGAAGCGGAGTTTCCCAAGGCTCCATTCTTGGTCCTCTTTTGATCCACATGCAGGGTACAAAGTTGGATGGATGGATGGAACTAATATGTATATGATTCAGACGGCTAAGTCTATATGTATATTCATGTAATGTTTTAAAGCATTTTAAAAAAAACTATTTATGTCTAAACCTCCTAAACAGTCGCTGACAGATTTCCCCCCCTTATTTTCTGCCTAATCAACAAGCATTGATCCTTCCCATTCGCCTAATCAATATCCATTGTCAGATATGCTTTGCAATTTGGATTGTGTTAACAAACGGGGGGTGCAGAAGCCACAGGAGCACCAACCTCTTAACCCCACCATGTTGCTTTGTGCTGCCCTGCCTTGTGTAGTCCAATCAATCAACTTTGATCAAAACTGTCAGCTCCACTCGAGTCACAACACCGTCTACTGCGTGTGTGTGTGTGTAGTGAAAGCATGATGAACAGGCTTTGGTGGACAATTTCGTCTTCCACAAGCCTACCCAGACTTAACCGTTTTATCGCACAGTCTTTACCCGCAACTCTCATTGAAGTGTCCTCGCACATCTCTGCAAAGCGCACGCGAACAGAAGCCATTAAAAACACAAAGTCAATGGGCTCAGACAAGCCGCCTCATGTATTGCTTTAATATCTGCAGGCATTCCAGACACGGTAAAAAGAGCTATGGGAGCTCTTCCATCGACTGTGACGAGCAGTGTTGCTAATGCTGCATGGGGGAATTCTCCTGGAAGGCAATCACGCAGGTAATCCACAAGAGGAGGAGTACACAATATTCCAAATAGTGTATTTAAACTGCTTTTGTCACAAAGGCAGGTGCAGGGAAAAGAATCCTGATTTCACCCAGTAAATAACAGTTTGACAGAGTGTAAGCAGACTCTCTTAAAAAATGCATTTGCAGCCTAAAATAGCAGCTGTAGTAAATACCTGTGCATCGTCTTTCTTCTGACAGCGCCAGCACAGAGACATGCAGGGTAGGGGGATGGATAGATGGGTATTGCGAATGAAATCCCACTTCCCCGCGGAAATCTCAGCAGGTAAAAGCAGATTGCAGCTGTTGGATGAAATCCATGAATTTCGAAAACAGTCTCGTTGCCGCATTGACAGCCAGACATTTTTTGGGGGGAGAATTTGTCATGGATTTTGAATGGGTTTCACAGCCCCCCTGGGTGCTTAAAGACACTTTTTCAATAAGGTAGCACGGAAATCTACAAATGGGAAACGGAAGGCATCAGAATTGGAGCTCTGAAGCGGCTTGGAACAGTTGTTTTTCAATATGTTTGTTAAGGAACATGAGCGAAAAGACGCTGTGTTAACTGTGAATATCTTTTGAGAAATCATGAAAAGAGGCAAAACCTCATGAAGCTATATTCTCTTTCTATCTATTAAGACCAAATAATATGGTGACGGTTTGCTTGGGTGCTCAGGTGAGCTTGCCCAGTAATTAAACTGCACGAAGTATGATAAGTATGATAGACTGATCATTCTCATATTAACATGAAATGGAGAGGACTGATGATGAATTCAACTCAGCAATCTGCGAGCAGAAAAGAGAAAAAGGAAGCGTCAAACTTCTCCTGTGTTTTTATATATTTTTTTATTACGGCACTGTGCATTGTGCCAAACGGCGGTCGCAATCTCTGCGAGGATATGAACATCTTAAATCCTTACCCATTAAAACTTCACTCGAGACACTCTGTTTGCTCCACAGCCGGTTGTAAAGAGCAAATATCGAGGAGATCTCAGCAACTCCGAGGCTGCGTTTTTATAGCCGAGACGCTCGCTCTCCGAGATGCACTTGGAGGGGCTAATCCCGCTCTCCAAGGAGAGAGGTAGGTATTGGCTTTGATGATAGAAATGGATTAAACAGATTACATTAAAGGCCAGTCTAATTGAACCGATCTATCCTGATTCTGCCGCTGTAAGATAAATGATGAGAAGGCCAGATAGTATATATAGGTCGTGTGTTTGTGCGTCTGGGTTTGTGTGTTGTGTGGACGTTTGCAGGCCTGGCTGAAAAACACAGCTAATGCCCTCGCCTCTTATGGAGAACAGTCCTGCTGTATGAAAGAAAAAAATAATTGGGAAATATTTCAGCGATTCATACAAAGCAATCATGCGATCTGCACTTCTGCTTTTTATTTAAGGGTCATTTCAAATCATTTCTTCTTGGAAATAAAACACTTTAGGATATAGACGATGTATGCTCAAAAACAGTTCTGTATTAGTGCTTGTAAAAACCTTAAAACTGATGCTAGACACAAACAGCGCTAATGCACTCATGCAACTGACATAATCAAGCTAGGGCCCAGTGTGATGGTCACTTTCACATTTTTCATTTTGATAGGAATAAAAAAAAAGAACTCAATCAATCGTAAAATCTGGTTAATCTCTGAGAAAACTGGATGCACTCAACTCAATCGTTTCTGCCTATTTATTCAATTAGCTTAGCATTCAATGAGTTTTCAGCTGTTATAAAGGAATTCTTAAAAAGGGCAGAGGATGCTTTTTACTCACTGAACGTAGCCTTATTTAATGTTAGCAAGGCAGTTCTACCGACCTGCCACAGTGGCCAAAAATAATGGAAAAAAAGAAGCAAGGGTCAAGTTGGGTTTCATGATTTAAATGGATTCTAAAAGTCTAATTGTATGCTTTGGGAAATGGTTATGGGTAATATAAATTTAGAGTTAATGGGCTGCAACATGTAAAACCACCAGTACCCTTTAAGCACAGCTAATGAACGACTGCACCAAATGAATGCCGTTAGTCCCAGTTTTATTGGAGACTTTTCAGTTTCAGAGTGTGGACCAAATGCTTTTTCAAACGTGAAGAAACGAGGAAGACCGATCAAATACTAAGTCACTGAAGAATAGCATTGTGAAAGGTTCAAAGAAGTCTGCAGCAGCACATTCTGGTAAATGTCTTCTTTTCCAATACACACTGAAGCATGCGCTGTAAGTCTTGTGTTACCTTTTGGATCATTAGCTGTGTGTGTGTGTGTGTGTGTGTGTGTGTGTGTGTGTGTGTGTGTTAGTGTGTGTGTACCTGTCCTTCTGTAGGCAGGCTCCTTATTGACGATGTCCAGTTGAAGCTAGCGTGATGGGGTGACCTTTCCCTCCAACCTTGTTACCAACGTGAACCTCGTTAAGCAGGACTGTTTAATTAGCAGTGGAGCGGCAATCAGGGCGGAGTCTGGGACCTCTGTGGTCATAGACACGGATCAATGGTCTTCAGGGAGCCTCAGCACTCAGCAACAGGGGACCTTCACAAACATGAGCATGCAGTGTTGTGATGCATGCATACACATACATATACATAAGAGACATGATGGAATAAAGCAGCTGTTTAACTGGGTCTCTGGTGGATTTCTAGTGAATAGTTGTCAAGCATTGGACAGATAGGGTCATATCAATGATAGGGAATGACAAGCAGGAAAGGAGCCACAGGTCAGATTCGGACCTCGGCGGCCCACTTTGAAGACTATAGCCCCCATACATGGGGCGATCAAACTAACCATTGGAACCAGGAACCAATGCCTGGCTTCCAGTGGTGCCTCCGGTTTTTCTGGTCAAGACTTGCCATTGTTTATAGTCCAACTAGCAAGTTAAGATGCAAGAATTGAGTTGGGGTTTGAAATCCAGTGTCAACGATCAGATTGTCATCTGCATAGAGATGGTTCTGGATGGCATGATGAGCACTGTTGTCTGCTTCTTTGTTTCCCCCCAATATATGTTTTTTTTTTGTGTGGGCAATCCAAAAAGAAGCTATGAGAATGATACTACTCAAATGACACACCAACACTAAAACACAACATCAAAAATCTCTTCCTTTAGAGATTCATTTATGTGCAAGATCATGAACTTTGAATAATGCACAAGAACATTGTCATAACTGAGCCTGGGTTTGAATTGTAAGTGTCCGTGTTCAGCCCTATTTGCAGAGGAGATAATGGGAAGAGTGTCTACACACTTTTGGTCTTATACTGAAGTTTTTCTGCCAGCTTTTACAGATGAAATGCCACCAAGGATCCTTTATCCTATCCTCCTTTCCCCCATAATATCAGAAAACACCTCTGCCAGACTAATATCCCGCTTTTATTAAAAACCATGTGCAGAGGCACACTGATAAAAACAGTCTCACCCTGGTTGACATGCACACAATCTTCATTCAGAGCACATGCAAATCCACACACTCTCAAAAGTGTGCAAACACACGCATGTTAAAACATGCACACAAATACACAAACACTCAGGCGAAGAAATGCGAGTCGGGAGCCAGAAGACGCCACACACCTGGTGAGATCCAAGAGAAAGTGAGAGGCATAAAAAAAAAGAGCTGAACGCTCAGGTCTGTTGATCTATTTTTACTGCAGAGCAGGGGGCAGAGAGAGAGCGAGAGAGAGAGAGAGAGAGAGAGGGATTCGTGCATAATGCATGGCCCTGTAGAGCAGCAGTGGCTTTCACACTGCTGCTCTCTCACCGGGCTTCCAGGTGTCTGTGCTGTCTGTCAAACAGGCAGCGTAGAGAACAGCCAGGTGCTCTCACACGGCGCTCTCGTTGATCTCTCCCGGAGCACGAGACCACCAGCATATCCAGCTTCTCGTTCTCTCCGAAAAAAACACAGGATCCCAGCCGTAGTTCCATTGAAAATGTTTCTCTGAAGTGTAAGAGAATTCAAGAGCTGGAGGGGGAAACAAGCACACATACTTATTAATATATTTTGCAACTTTTGGAGTGGGAGAACACATTAGAAACTGGTTTGAATCTATGACAATTGCACACAACTTTTTAAGGGTTTTACAGCTGTTTCCTTTTTTTGGGGGGTTATTCCAACTTAATTCATGAATTGCAGAACTCCTTGCATAAATTGTTTTGTGAAATGCAGAATTTATTTCCAGAGTTCAAAGTTACACTACGGTTAAACTTCAGCTCTGGAGGGAGGTACACACAATCCATTAACTAGTGGACCATTCATCTGAAATCAAACCCAATAACTGGATGAAACATTGTAAAAGTCAAGATTTGGATCTGTTATTGGGCCCTAAGTGCTTTTTATGGGAATTTTGTCTCATTCGATTGAGCTGGATCTTATCATTTCAATCTTTTTCAACAGCCAATTTATAAACAAATGGAGTTTACTTTGGTATTTATTGAAATATGCTTAAAGTGCTTACAATAAACCGAGATGATTGTTTGTCTTATTTCTTTGATTCCACTGTTAGAAATTTCAGGGTTGCATTCTTGGAAGATGTAAGAATGATAGTACACTCTTACTACACGCAAGAAGTGGATCTGGATTGGGAAAAGGCCATCAGAGCATTCCTAAAGGGGGTTGGGTTGCTGCTGGGCATTACAAGGAGGCAGACTAATGAAAGCTTGATGAGGATGCTTCTCTGAATCCAGCAGCATGATTAGGCTTTAATTACCGAGGGCCGCCTCGACATATTCCCTATAATTGGAAATACCTAAGCACTTGGTTGCTCGTGGCATGAAACCAAAGAATCCATGGTTCACAACCCTTTGTAGGACAAGCCTCAATCACGTTTTAGCCTTTTAGCTGCTCTGCGGACGGATAGCAACAGGAGATTGTGCGGCGGTTTGGATTGAAGCTTGTCTTTCGGTAGATTAGCTGCTATGTAATCTGAGTAAGGGGTTCCTGTTATCACCCGGGTTAGCAGCAGAGTGTAAGCGTGGAATGAGATATTGTGAGGAAGGCTTTAAACTTGTAGCGCTGCTTCCAAGTACGCTGGCATCCCCACATTGCCAGATGTGACAATAACATCCCTCTAAGACTGCCAAACGCCTACAAGACACCCACAGGCATTGGCAGCTCCCTTGGTGAAATCTTCTGTTGCACAACCACAAGAAGAAAGAAAAAAAAGGGGGGCCCGCATGTAGTGCCGTGGTAAATGAATCACTCCCTCGCCTGAAGAATCCCGCTTTCTTCCATTACAGTCGCCGCGATTCAGCGCCGTCGCGCCATTTGTGCCGTCCTTCAATGGTGCGAGCTGCGGCTGAATCACTGTATGGAAAACAAAGGCAACATTTCTGAAATGTGCACAGGTGTTTGAGAGTTGAATGGCGAAGCAGAGACAGTAGACGATTCAAGGGCAAGAGGATACGCCTGCAGGGTGCAAACAATAAAACAGAATATTTAAGAAGTCTCAAAAAAAGAGACTCAAATTTTGGCATTTTCTGCTCCCATAAAATGTTGTATTTTCTTTTAGATGAGACTAAAGGTTAAAAAATAATCTTAAATCTAGCTTTTGATGGGGAAAAAAATGCATTGCTGTCACCCATAAATGAAAAAAACAGTATTAAGATCAAGTCCTTTGAATAATAGCCAAAATCTAAATGCCATACATACATGCTTAGAATAATGTAACAAGATAACATCAGGGGATGTTTTAATCCCATTATCCAACATGATTTACATAGATGCTATCTTCTGATGTTAAATGAATGGGAACAACAGAGCTGACATGGTGACTGAGTACATGTAAGCAAGCATTCGACAGTCGTGTTTATCAACCCGGCTTTTCTATTATTCAGATTATTCTGCTTGGGATCCTCCGGTGTAATTAGCTGGGAAACAAATCCACCTCTTTCCACAGTGTGTCTGCGCATTGATTCACCAGCTGTCAAGTGCTGTTAGAAGGGAAGAAAACGTGAAACATGTGCATGTTGAGGTTTGATTTTTTTTTTTTGTTAGAGCTTAATGTGTGGCCTGACTCAGTTTGGAGATATAAATATGACAAACGCTGGAATTTCATTAGACTCATCTGTGCATACCGTTAATGTCTCCAGAGAAATATGTTGTTTTGTTAATCTATAACTTCTCTTGTTCTTGCACCGCCATGCACGTTACATCCTTGATTGAAGTGGAAAAATCTCTTGTTGCTAGCATTTAGCTCTTCAGGTCCTGAGTACAGCCTCACACTAACATTTCTGTCTAATTTGGACTACAGGAGACTAAGTCATTGCCTGCAACAATGCATCATGATGCATGACCCCACGTTTGTGAATGTGTGTGTTAACCTTTCTGAATATGTGACCATGTGGTCCCTCCTCAGCTGAAACACATTAAGACCATTTAGCTCGGCTGTGAACTCACATATAGCCCCATTTCCATCACACGGGGGGGAAATGACGATCGGAAAGCGTTCATGGGACGTGCGACCTTTATTGAAAAATGACTCCATCGTCTCTAATTTCATAACGTGTCTGTGGGATTGACGCAGTACGTGTAGTTAGGTAGATAATATGGGCCTGTCCGTAATTGCAGATAAAAGAACATTAAGTTCGACAGATACATGTAAGCTTCTTGATGAGGGTGCCCATTTCAATTAGGGAGCATTAAATGAAACAAAAAACCTTATGGGAGTTTCTCACCGCCAGACCCAAGGAGAATTAATACACTGCATAGGGCCATTTACCAGGGAGTAATTACTCCCTAATTAGCCATTAGTTATTCGATTAGCCTTTTATCAGCTAGTCATGGTCAAAAGGCAGGAATAGCGGATAAGTCATCACCTTGGTTGGTAGCAGATGTAATTAACATGCCGTGGCTCCCTCAGAGAGAGGCTACGAGAGAGCGCGCTCAGCCAAAGTGAAGGTATTCTGGCCCATTTCCTGAGTTTGATCAAAAGGAACGATAAATCAGAGGCTTTTTAAAGATCTTCCAGGGGAGGTTCGCTGCAAATAGCAGAAAAAAGGAGGGCGTAAATTAATTTTCTGCCCACTGTAACCCAGTGGGGATGCAAATTTTAACTAAAAAATGCAGCAAAGCTAAAGCAGCACATCCCTAAAAGGTGCCTGGACAGTGAGGGGGAAGAAAAAAGCAAAGGGGTATGTAAATGTACCCCTAAACCCTCATTGTTCCATAACTGAATGGGGCTGTGATTGAGACGCGATAAGAAATCAGGAAGTATTCCGGGAGAAGATGAGTGATTAGGTGCATATTGTTGCCGCATGAAACCGCCATTAACAGACCGGCCAAGAACAATGAAGACTCCATGCCAAACTGCTTCTACCATTTATTACACGTAATTACATTCTTAAATAAAAACGATTCACCGAACAGTTCCTTGCATAGAGATATTACAATACCAATTTAAAAAAGGAATTATGAAACAAACCAGTAACAAAAATAAATCTTTCTCATTTTTATCCATAATAAAGAACATTATCGTACCCATACATCATAATATACAAATGATAAATTTGAAACACTTTGTACAGCGAAAGAAAAGGAGAAAGACAACGGATGGAAAAGGTGGGGAAGGGAAGCGAGGGGAAGAGGAAGGGGGAGTCGGACAGTTGAAAGGGATCATATCTGAGAAAATGGAGGTGGTGGAGGGGCGGGGGAAGCGGGGGCGAGGTGGGTTTTTTTTTTTTTGCGACGGTGAGGGAATGCTGGTAGAAAAAGGGGGTGCGTTTGATATGAAATTCAGACCTGGTGGAAACAGAGGTGGTGTCACACATAGTAATGCATGCCCCCCCCCCCCTCCCCCCCTCCCCAACCCTCTCACTCTCTCTGCTGAGAGCGAAGCTGCAGTCTGGATCTCTAGACTCTCACAAGATGGCATGAAAAATGGTGAAAAACACACAAGGAGAACGGAGTGCGAGTGTGTATTCGGGAGTACCTTCAAGTGTTTGTGTGAACTGAGTATGTGTGTGTGTATGAATGTGTGTGTGTGTGTTTTTTGCATGAATGTTTGTGTTTGGGGAGTGTGTGCATGCATGTACAGTAGCGTGTGTATGTGTTTGCATGTCTGTAGTGTGTGTAAAATATGTAGCATGTATGCAGGAATGTGTATATTTGTGCTAAAAACAGCTACTATACAGACTTTGTGATCAGTGTTTCATCACCCGGGGGTCATCGTGAGAAGTGTAGTGTACAAGCGGACAGAAAAAACATCAGATATGCAAGTGGTTTTTCCAAAAAATTCAGAGTGCAAATACAAACAGACGAAGAACACACAGGCACAGCAGAATTGACAATCATTCATTAAGATGACACAGAAGTGAACCGCATCCTCGGAGACTACATGAAACAACCTTTCCAGCAAACACATTCACATTTGATATCCCAGTTTTCCAGCTCCCGGCAAGAGAAGAAGTGTGTGTTGATGTCAAGTCCGGATTTTCAAACTGCCTGTCATTTGATTTATTCACATGTCTTGGCTTCTTAAAGTCTCAATGAACGTGAGAAGCAACAACACATTCTGTGTTTTCAGTCCAAGACCCTCAGCTGTTTGTGATTGGTACAGAACATGAACAAAAAAAACTGCACATTCCCACACATTCGCAAGCATTCGGTTGAACAGGAGAGTGCCCCGTTTAAATACTGACGCACACAAGTAGAGCTGCCATTGATGATACAAATTTAACCCATGGGTTAAACTGCTGTCCTTCATTTTATCTTCCACCTGGAGAGTCTGACTTAGCAGGAAAACCAAAGCCTGCTTTTGACATTCTTGTCTGAACTTGATATTTCAAATAAAACCAAATCTGATTTCTTCACCAGTATGTTCACCAGAATGCTCGCCAATAGACTGACTTTAAGTCAAGCCAACAAGCAAGACTGACTGCTAGCATTGACAGTATTGATAGCATTGGTACCATTGATCGTCTTTTGGCTGCAACCTGGATCATACGACGTTTTCATGAAAGAAAAAAGTTGTTCAAACTTGCACCAATTGGTTTCTATTATGGTCCTGTCTTTGCAAGTGAAGGCCTGTCCCTCGATGTTGAACATAAAAGGGACCATTGCTTGTTTGCAAGTTAAGCGGGAAAGAGTTGATATTTATGCAGGGGGTGATACAGATTCTACTTCCAGAGCTGCAGACAGATCATGACTAGATATGATTGAGCTGGGCTGCATTCATACCCGAAATTGAAATGCGCCTCTGGTACACAGAGAGAAATCAATTCTGTGTCTCCCTTGCCAAAAAAGCGGACTGCTGTGTGCCTCACTTTGCCTCAAAGTATTAAAAAGTCTTGTTAAATAAAGAATAAACACCCCAAGACAGTTGTTCCCAAAAGACTTCTCAAGAATCCTGACAATCTACTTTTGTCCGAGCTGCCTTATTTGGATTTGTGTGCGCATGGGTTGAGTCATCCAAAAGCCTTTTCTGATGGTGTACTGAAAACAACACAAACTCGACTAGTTTATGCTTCTTTGTTCTATCGGAAAAGAGTTGGCTCATTAAGGACAAGGTTAATTCCAGTTTTGCCAGGAGTGTATGAATGTGTATCGTGTGTGTGGGTTTCACTCCACAGCAGTTTCATGAGCTGATGGGGCAGTTATCACTGCTGACTGAGCAGATCTGTTCCTCCCTGTACCCATTTCAGCCACCCACTGGAAATCTGCACTCATGACCTCGAGCTGGTCCAGAACGACCGGTAAAATGTCAAAAGCTACAAGCTGTGACTTGCTAGTTATTCCAAGTCCAACAATTCATTTCTAATGTGAAAAGAGACCACTGAATGAACACAAATGGTGTCTGGTATGATCTAATCAACCTCTCTCAAGTGTTTTCATTGGCCTGGCAACATGTACAGACTAACAACAGATACATTCACATTGATTTGCTCAAAGAAGAGCCATCCAATTGATTGAATTTGTCAAATAATTCTTCCTTCAAGTCCTTCTGTGTCCAGCAGGGCAGAAATCTGCATTCAGACATGCATGATGGTCAGGAAGTCAGCAGGAATGTTCTTGGGTGTGCATAGGGCCCGATTAGGAGAGGTTTTGAATGCTGCTTTTCTCTGTGATTAAGTCTGAGAGATGTGAAATTTGAAGAGATCTGCATGGTTGGTGTGAACAGGGCAAAGCCCTCCTCAACCCAGTGGCTAGTTTGGTGCCAATCACTCTCAAAGGCCAAAGAGATCATTTCAGGCATCCACAGTAGACACTTGTGTTTTTTTTTTTGGCTGCATCTATTCCCAATGTGTTCTTCAAAATGGTCCTCTCAATTGTCTGTTTTGAACAAATAGGAGAATCTTTTCTTAGAAACGATATAGCCTTTATCATACATAGTGATCTTGGTTGCGTTCGGTGTGCTATCGCAGTCAGCTAGCTGCTTCAACTTGTGCATGTGGCTGTCCACACTTATATGGCATGTGAAAGCCAACGTTTGATGAGTCCCGAATTGTCAATGGGGCATTTTTACAAAAAGTTTGCAAAGAGTCAATTGTGCAACAGTTCTTGACGTCAAATCATACGAGCAAAGATCCTGGAGAGGAGGAAACAATCCTCGGAGCCATCTAGCATCTCTCGGTTTCAGCTGACATTCTAGGAGATGAACAGTCCGTCCCAGAGTAGATTAGTTAGCCTCATCCAGCGCTAACCCCTGGATGACGTTCATAAAGCAAGCCAGTCCTCTGGATGACCTCCATCAGTCTTTAGAGTACATCAGTGCAACGCATTCCCATCTTGGAGCATTGGGCAAATCCAATCTAACGCTCCGCTCAAACAAGTGCTCCAATGCAATCGAACCAGGAGGTTTTATAAATGGATCCAGTTGACAGATTTGACAGAGGTCAGATGAAAAAATGTCAAATTATTATCTGTCCATTGTTAGATAATAAACCCTTTGACAAATTGGAAAGGCCGCGGCACCTTTGAGGCCATCTCTCTTGCTTGCTTGCTCTTCCTGGTAGATGATGCTGTTCGGCTGCTGTTTGAGACGATCTCTCCTCGTCAACTCAAGATTCTACGCACAGCAAATCTTGAATATACAAACAGCTGCGATGCTGAAGGTGCACTGAAATTGCGGTAGAACTTGTCCAGTTGGGCGTTGGTGAGCTTGCTGGTACTTTGAGTGCTGCTGCGTGAACAGGGCTGACATTTGAAAAGTGTTCTACCAAGGGACGCTTACAAAGGCTGCGATGACAACTACAACAAAGAGCTGCCAACTACAGGCACGTGGTCCACCATTCAGTGCGTGACATCCCCTCTGAGATGCATACGAAGGGTGGGATGGAGCATCTGGAACGTCCAGGCCAAAACGACAGACGTTCGCAAGGTGGTGACGTGTCACTGCCGAATCATGGACCAACTGGCCATGCACAGATTGACCGAGCCATTTTGGACCAGTCTGTTTGTGTTTGTAGTCAGCGTCCCTGTGTGGTGCCTCTTTCCCAAGTCCTGTTGTTTTTTAAAATCCATCACCTATAGTCACTCTCTCTTAGATCCATGGTGTAATTTTACTGCAGATGATGCTCCCTCTTCCTTCCACTCCGCCTCCATCCCCTTCCCCTCTCTCTTCCACTCCCGCTGACCTCTCTCAAATCCCTCAGATGTGCCTCTTCATGTGTAGCGCCAAGTGATCCGACCGCGAGAAACACCTGCAACCAAAGACAGAGAGAGAAAACAGAGAGCAGCTTGTTAGCTTGTTGCCAATGCGGGGGGAAAGAAGAAGTTTGTTTTGCCGATTGAGCTAAATGTTGCTGTTAGCTAGTGAGTGCTGAGCCACTAATGCACACGCAATTAGTATATGTGTAACTAATTCATAATCAGCATTTTCAGCAGCACTCCTAATGACTTCAGCTGCGCCATGAATAACTAGAGAGCCCGCAGATGGATCTGTTGAAACAGTGCGGAGGGGGGCGGGAGGGGGAGGCGGAATAAAAAAGCAGCACACTGAAACATGTGCTGGAAAACGATAGCTAAATTAGATGAATCGAAGCCTCTCATCTGAAATCAGGCTTGCAGAACTGCTGGGGCATAGCTGCAAGAGTGGAACATGAAATCACCCTGGAAGTACACTGGCCTTTTTCTTTTCTTCTTCCAGCGAGGGTGTTAAAAGAGGTTGATTATTTCAACTTGATTGCCAAAAATTGACATAATGTATGATTTCAGCTGCTTACATAAAGACGCAGCCTTTCCAAGGAGACCTACTTTTTCATCACGACTACTGGATCAACAGTGATTCTACTGGGTGTTGCTGAACTAATACTACAGCGACATTCCCCAAGAGGAGTGCTTTCTTTTAGGTAATTGGGAGCTGCGTGTTCTGGTGATTAGTGTGTTGGGAAATATTTGAGTAGGATACTTGTTTTTCTAGTTTACCAAAGGGGCTCAATTTAATACACTTTGGCAGGAAAACAAAACGGTACAAATTGCTGCCAAATTGCTGCAATTTCTGAACGTTCCTCAACGTTTTTTTGATACCAGGCCAGGAAATATGTTGGACCTGATGGTAAGTTGAGCTCAACAAGTGCAGAAAAATATCAGTGGGTCCATGAAGTGTTGCTGATTCGCCAAAATGTAAAGACATAACAGGCCAAAAATGTTTGTTGTAGTGAAATGTGGCCCTCAAAAAACAGCTTTGAACTTGCATGTAATTGCAGAATAAGCCTTACATTTCCATTTTTTCTATGAACAATGCCTCTTGATACAATTTAAAATGGACACAAATAAGGGACCATTCAAATCAATGAGAAAAAAAAAAATGCCATTCTTTAACCAGCAACACCAACAATTTATCAGAATCAGAAATTCTTTATTATTCCCCAGGGTGAACATTGCTCGTTATGGTTGCTGGTTCACACAATATAGGGAATGTATAAAAGAGAAAAAACCAAGAAGTACAAGAAAGCGTGTTGAAGAAATTAAGCTGAGTACCAAGCTCATGACATTAACCAATGACCAATTGTACAACCTGAGAGTTAAAAAAACGGGGACTGAAGAAAATGTATACACAGGGGGCGGATATATGGCTCAGTGGTAGAGTCGGTCATCTTTCAGCCGGAAGGTCAGGGGTTCGATCCCCCGCTCCTGCAGCCACATGTCCGATTTTTACAATGAGTTATTCGACTCATATTTTAAAAAACAATACCCTCCGGTAATCAAAAAGGGCGTTTGAATATGACTTCCCTTTTCACTTCTGCAACTGTTGATTTTTTGTGACACCAGTTTCAAATTGGCTCTTTCCACTGAGACAGAGGCAACTGTCTAAGATGTCAACATGAATCAGTGTTTGGCCAAGAGGGGGAGTAGCACTGTGATGAGCCACCAGTCATCTGTCTTACTGTCACACCTGCATGTGTATCTTTGTGTGTGTGTGTGCGCATCGCTGCTTTAACGTGCACGCCAACAAACACACGGTGACATCACATGAATGGACTCAGGAGACGAGCATAGTGTGTGTGTGTGTGTCACTGTGGGAGAGTGTGTGTGTGTGCGCTCGGAGAGACAGATGGTAAAGTATGAGTCACGACTCGGGGGCACAACACCAGCTGGCACACCGTGGGTCTGTCCCCCCCCCCCCCCCCCCAACCACCACCACCCTCAATCTTCCAGCCCGTCTTCTCTGTCTCCCCTGTTTCCCCTCTCCCTTCATCTCAGCAGGGTGGATGTTTTTGTGTGTGTGTGTGCGATGGGCTGGAGGGGTTGGGCCCCTTGTGACACATGACAGAGGTGGGCCCGAATTAGGGATGTGCCTGCAGGGGAAGAGGCGGGGGGGGCTGGTATTTTGGGGATGGGGGGGATACTGTATTTACTGTCTGTCCAGCTGAGACCTGATTAAGTTGACACTGTCTTGCCCTCTGCTCCCTCACACACACACACACACACACACTCATAGACATACACACACGCATGAGTGACCAAGACGCACACTCTTTCATACACATTAAGCAAAAGTACCCCAGGCGACGGGGGATTTCTTTTAGTTCTTTCATAATGAACACATCCATGATTAAAAAAAACTTAAAGGTGCAGTGAAAAGAGTCTTAGAATATAAAATAAAACGTATCTTCTTTCAGAACTATAGATTTTGCAGTTTAATACTTAGAAAACTCCCTCATCCAGATTCTCACCCGGGACCCCTTGCCTTAAACACCGTGGAAGCTCCTGCAGACAATATTGCTCCGAGATCCCCGAGGTGTCAGCGAGGGGCCCGATCACAGATCACAGGGTGTAATTAAAACAGGAGTAAAGATTTTTGTGTCGGAGTCGAGCTCGATCTTTTTGCAGCTAGTAATGGCCACTGTGTGTTTGATGATTTTGTCAGCGGGGCCACGTTTAGGCAGCACAGCAAATTAACTTTTTTTTTTTTTTTTTTTTTTTTGCTGTGGTTCATAATTAAACAGGAGCCGGGGCGACTAATTAAGAAGCAGAGTGGTGGGCAGATGACGTCACATCCAGTCTTCAAAGTGACACCTCTGTGTACAATTAAGGGGGACATTTTCTTGTTTGTTGGACGGTAAACAAGAAAGGGCAGACTATCTGAAAACGCTTGAATAACAACACTGCTGGGGTCGGAAAAAGAGCCCGAATCATCACCCAATCGAGTGACACATGACGTCTCTGATCACAAGGATCAGACCAGGACTCACCAGGTTTACAGGAAAGTCCCTCCAATCAGTGTTATGGGTATTACAGAGTTTAAGGATCATTTTTGAAATGACACAATAAACACTACAATACTGAACCCGTACTTCAAATGGTGAAAAACTACCAAAAAGTCCAAGAAGTGAAAACATGTACATATTTTTCTAAAATTTAGGAATAACTTCAGAAATAACTATTTCATGTGTGTTCAAACTCCCTATTTGTATGTTGAATGTTTGTGATTTTTAGCCAAATTTGATTTGGTTCACATGTTTTGTCATTTTTTTAAATTCCACTATAGAATTTCAGTCCTTTTTTCAGTTATAATAATTTACCGACCTCCATAAAACTTTAGCCAGGGTGGCACCGATTCTAGGGATATGATGCGTCTGAAGTTACGCAAAGAAATGACATCACAAGAAGCCAAAATACCAGCCGGAACACTTTTGTGGTAAGGGTTAAAAAGCAGTGCTTCAGATTAATATTCAATACCAGTGAAGTGTGATGGTGCTAATGGCTCCTACAGTCATTTAACACCTCTGTCCCAGAGTGGAAACAGCCTCCAAATCAAGGCCATGCAACACCATGTGAGAGGGAGGCACTATTAATATGCAGCGCAGGGTTTAATGTGGGTATAAAGCTTTGGATTCCCATTGAAACTCAGAGCAGGTTTGGTCTTGCATGTGTTGCAGAGGAGCGCACATTAGTAATCCTGCCAGCACACTTTTAAACTGGGTCAGTACCAAACAGGATCGGGTGTGTTACCAGCATCTTGTAGCGCTGTTTTACTAAACCAAACTGTGTACAAAACACAATGGAGGGAACACAGGGCCTGCTGTGCTCGTGGAAGTACTTCAAATAACCCCTCGGAAAAGTGGAAGAAAAAACATATAAGGGAGAGGGGAAAGGAGGCTGAGATGTGTTTTGACAGACCTGTCACAGTGGTTGCACTTAAAAGGCTTGGCGCCGGTGTGTTTGCGGTAGTGCCTCGTCAGCTCGTCGCTCCGGGCGAATCGCCACTCGCAGCCCTCCCACGAGCACTTGTACGGCTTCTCACCTGGGGGAGGGAAGAAAAAACATGCATAAGCACCTGTTTTCATCGCTCATCCTGCAATCACACGCTTGTTTGGACGCAGACAAACCGCTGTGGTGCCGACGTGGAACCAGGAATTACAAATATTTTGACTCTTGGAGCTGATATATTTAGCACAGTTTTGAGGTCTACCTGTGGAAAAGTTTGGGTTCTTTATTTTATTTTTTTTAAAGGGGCTGGAAAGAGAGAAAGGCTGTGATGGAGAAGCTCCCACTGGTCCCCCATCCTGCTGAACACGCAGAAGAGGAGTGGAGAAGTGGAGCGAGAGAAGAAGTGGAGAGGAGGAGGATTGAGGAAGGAGGGGGAGGAGGGATTAGAGGCAAGGTGGATGAGAGAAGAGGAGGTGAGATGAGACCAGGAGATGAGGGGGGAGGGGGGGGGGGAGTGGAGTAGGAGAGAAGTGTTGCAGAAGTGGATTAAGGCAGAAGAGGAGGAGGAGGAGGAAGGGGTTGGTGATAATTAGGCCAGTCACACGGCATAATGGCGAGGAAGCCACAATCTACCAGCTGCGTCCAGTTTTTTTTTTTTCCAAACATGTCACCTGCATCAGTCACATCCCATCTGGACCAACGCAGTCACACTGACCAGCTCTGCATGAGTGGTCTCGCCACCGAAAAATGGGCTTGATTTGTTGAATGTGATTATCAAAAAAAGGAGGCAAAAAAAAATCAATGGATGAACTGCTTTGTGAAGATTGAGGAGAGTTTTCAGGGTATCTGGTGTCTTTATCTGGAACCAGCTGGTGGAGAAAGTCGCCAATTGTGTGAAGATTTGGTCACAGAGAAAAATCAATAATGCTTACAGTACTTTGGTGTTCCAATTAAAGGTACATATCTGTCCTTTTCAGGGGGTTAAATGCCACTTCTATGACCTGGAAATTCACGGCAAAGATCTCCTGAAATGCACACACCGAGGCGAATGTGAAAATGATACACATCTCCCCAACGCGTGACCCTCAGACGCACTTTCTTATTAAATATGCTCGCTGAGCAGCCATGTTACAGTGCACTCCATTAACACGAGTCATGTATGGCTCTGACGGTGAGAAACAGAGGTGTGTGAGGTGACAGCCGCGGAGAGGTGATAAATGAACAAGTGAGAAAGGAATGACCTGCAGTCGTGGAAAATGCTCAAAAACAGCACTAATGAATACAAATTGATGACACTACTGTTACTGTGATTATTTCTGACAGTTTAACACGTTAACCACACAATTCTAGTGTCAAGTACATGCATCTACCTGTGTGTATGACAGGGATATGATGCAGGTGAAGTTTCATGCTTTTGGTTTTAAGCCCCAGGAATTAGTCATATCCCGTCCTACTCACCATGCATGTCCACCTTTTCCCCCCTACTTATCTGTCTTTATTAAATAAATAAAGTTTCCCATTTTAATGGGTTTATTTGACAACAGCACAAAGATCTGGTGATAAACAAACTCAACCATGATTTACTCACTGAATTTATGTAAGAGTTCCTTATATACGTGAAGTGATATGGGTTGTAAGATCCAGGAATTAGCCAAGCCACCCTTTCCCCTTAAACTTTATTATTTTTGTAGAAAATTAGACCATGACAAATTAAATGTTATTAATTAATTTCCCAATGAGTAAATAAAAGATTAAGTTTATGTGCTTTTGGTTTAGAGTCCCAGGAATTAGTCTTATCCATGCATGCATGCCCCCCTCATTGTGGATACTTTATACTGCCTTACTTTCTAGAAACACAGAGCAGCAGGTCTGGGCCATCCCGGTCTGGCCAATGAAATTCCCTGGAGGCAAGGATGCCTGAATGTGTTGCCTAGCAACCGGAGCGAGGGGGAGGAGTGTATGTATGTGTGTGTGTGTGTGTGAGAGAGAGAGGGGGTGGGGGGGGGGGGTGCGTTGAAACATGAGGAGGCAGTAGTCAGTGCAGCTGGCTGGATCTGGCAACGGCACGCTGCCATGCCACCGGCCAATTACCTAGCACGCTGGCGGAGTACGGAGGCAGTTGCCTAGCGACGGTAACCGTAGAGCGGTGCGGGGCAAGAGGAGGGAGGAAGGGAGGGAGGGGTGAGGGTAGTAGTGGTTGTGGTGGTAGTAGTGGTAATGCAGGAGGAGAGAGCAGCTCGGGGAGGGGAGGAGGGCAGTAAGAGACCGGAGCCTGAAGCAGTACAAAACCACTCAGCTACCGACTCCTCCAACGATATGCTGTCCCCCGTTGCCTAGCAACAAACCCCCCTCCCCCCCTTCCTCCCTCCCTCCCAACTTCCTTCTCCACTCTGCTCTCCCTTAAGATGCCCCTCATGCGAACAGGCAAGCAAAGCAGGTGCACGTTTGCCTTCTCGAGCATTCACACAGAAATCAGACGAGAAGGGGAACTTTCAAACATCACAGCGTTACAAACTGTCTGATTGATTGGCAGTTTGAAATGTCAATCATTATCCTAATCCCTGGGATTAGTGCGAACTCTGCTACATAATCTGATTATGCTCTGTTACTTTTGGATTACTTTGCCTGTTAAACACATAATGTAGATTATGAAGCTAAGTGGATTATTTCTGCTGATTTAAAAGAATCCTATCTGGACAGTGCTGTTGTTGAATACTGTTATTTTTCAGCATTATTTCATTAAGCCTCCATTAGCGTCACTCATTTAAGGCCAAAATGGTGCTTATTTCCTTTAAAAATGTTTTTTCAAATAAGCAAGCGCATATCTCTCAACTGTTATCTGATACCTCCATGTTTCCTGAGTCACTGTAATCCCATTACTTAAAATCTATGACTTCCGAATGCTCTCACAAACACCGGCGCACACACATCTGCACACACTCGCTCCAGCCACTCAGGTGCCAGTGTTGAAGTTAATTGCATTCCCTCCATTAGCTGGAGCTGAAGCAGGGCATCCGGGTCTCAGAGGTCATTAGAGAGGCTCTCAGAGAACGCTTTACGGCATCCGACCCGCAACCAGCGCTGCCGGCGCGGGGATGAGGGGAAAGAGAAAGGGAAAGAGAAACAGGTTAAGAGGAAAAGATGAAAGATGCAGGAGCTGATGGGGGACTGAAGTGTGTAAGAGAGACGTGTCAGGATGATGGAGAACTAGAGCTTTGTCTGATACAGACGTACAGCTTTTAAAAACCAAGAGAACATTTTTTGAGCATTATTAATCACTGCATAATCATTGACAGTAATTACTCTTATAATATCTAACTTTCTTAATTAATCAATGTCTTATTAAGATTTTTGTCTGAGAAAGTTGATTTTGACAGCTGCTGTCAACCATCACAGATTAATCTACCCAGCTGTTGCTAATTTACGCTAATGCTCTCAGTCAGCAATACAGCATAAAAATTGTTAGCTAATTGCTAACTCTGCTTGTGTGTGTACATTCAAATTACTATGACTTATAAAAGGCATATCTGCTTACATTTCTAAATACATTTGTATCCAGATTTACTTTAAATTACAAAATGATATGCAATTCATTCAATACATTAAGTGTGTAGATACGTTGACATCTCAAATGTGCCAAAACCAGGGGCTTTAAATTCAGCACCTTCAGCCATAAAGTGTCAATCAGTGTTGACAACATGTTTTCTTATTCTATGAAGACCTCAAGTCCAGGCCAGGATCGATAGAAAACAAGTGCAATATTGGTCCGGAAAATTGCAGTTACATATTTCCCCTCAATAAGTTGCTTAAAGAGAGAGTTGAGAAATAGCAGAGCAATAAAAGATTGTGAGGGAGAAGCATACAGAGACAGACGCGTTATGAAAGACTGATATGGAACGAGAGGGAGGGAAAGTGCAGGATAACAGACGGAGCGAGAGAGCGAGGCAGACGAGGAACAGAGGGAAGAGAAGGATAGAGAGAGAGAGAGAGAAGGCAGAATAACCCGACAGTCCTCGTGTTTTACCCGTTCTCTCACCCTGCCCAAAATCTAATTGTACCATTCCTTATCTTCCATAAGCCTATTCACAAAAAGCTCTACAGGGCACTGTCATTTCAACTCAGCCCGTCTAATTCCAGATTAAATCGTAGCCTTTTCTCCGTCGGTAATTTATGGAAATAACAACTAAGAAAAAGAGGATTTGAGTAATGACATCTTTAAACTTGTCAGGATAATGGCTCAGTGAATGGGGGAGCCTGTGGCACTGCTGTCTCTTTTCTGAAGAGGGTCGCTCTTACTGTACCTCCCCCGTTCCTGTCTTCTGTCTTCCTCTACTCTTTGTTTCACATCACTCTCTTCCTCCTCTCCTGCTTTTCTCTCCAGCTCTTGTCGTTTTTTTCTTTCTTTTGTTATCTTTTGTCCACACTTCCCCCTATTATCATTCTACCTTCCTGGTTTGAATAGCTAGACAGATGTTCTATGAGTAGATGCTTTCATCTATATCTTTCAAAGTATCTTATGTGACAATGATAAGCATAGGGGGGGGGGGCTCCTGAAGACTCTTAGCCCTTTAAGGTGTTAAATGCAACATTAAGTGACATTAAAGTGCTAAAATATCAATTTTTAACAGTTAATCGGATTCTCAAAGGAAGCATATAGTCCTTGATGATCGTAGATAGAACAGAAAAGAAAATTCACAGTAAATTGGACAAAATGTCAAATATAAGGATGCCATCTTTGGATCATGAAAATGACATTTTCTGACATTTGATACAATGATTATTTTCATAATAATTATGTAAAAAAAAATCAAGTAGAAAGCGAGAGAAAATCAGCCTTAGAGTCTACAAAACTACTCGCACCTCTGTGACTCTTAGGCTAAGTTGTGCTTTGAGCTAATTGCTAACATTAGCATGCTAACAGGCTCCCAATGACAATCTAACATGCTCATAACTAATTTGCCATGTGAACCATCTTAGGCTTTGCAATTAATATTTGCTTATTAGCTCAAAGTACAGCTGAGGCTAATGGGAATGGAGGCCGCTTTGCATTTATTGCTCATAAACCAAAGTTTACGCCATTACTGACATTTTCTGGAAGCCTTTAAGACCGTAAAAGTTGTTAGGATTCATTTAGAAGGGAACATGACGACTAGTACCAAATGTAATTGTTCTTCTTCCAAAAGTTGTTGGGATATTGAAGTTTGGAGAAAAGTGGTTGAGGAACAAAAAAGCCTACATTCATATTCATAGAGCAATGTTGCTAGTATGGCTTAAAATCATTACTCCCTGCCAGGAATTAAGTTTTCTTCTTTTAAGGTTTATATAAATTCCCTCAGAAAAGATAGCGCACAAATGTCTCACATACTTAGCATCAACACTCATTGTCCTGCTTATTTTATTCATTTCAGTTTCAATACAAATCCAAATAGCCAATATGATAATTGAGATGCTTGTATGGATATTGTGATCGGACAGCAACAGTTGCAATTGTCTACCAGAGCTGGCCCAGTTGGCATGGAGTCCGAACACAGGGGTTGCAGACAAGCCACACTGGGGAAATCAATGCTTGCATGTCTGTGCCCTTTGTTCCAGTCACGCTGATGCCTAAACCTGTGGTGTGCTTCATAGAGAGTGTGATCACACATACAGATTGCTTTGCTCATTCTTCACATACAATAGCTGACAAGATGACTTTATTTATATCCTCGTCCATGGAATAAAAGTGGGCCAGGGCTTGCTAAGAAGTCATGTTTGTCTTCTGAATAGGCTAGCTTTGGTGATCCGTCAACCATTTAGTTTAGGGATTTATATAATGGGCAGGAGATAATCTCATTTGAGTCACTTTAACTTAATTTAGCATGATGGACGCTGTTTGCTGTAAGTCCACGGCTTAAAGCACATAAAGAAACAGCTGTCCAGTCTGCTGTCCACCGTACATTTCATTTGATATTCAAAGCCCTCCATGCATGAGCAATGCCTACCTAAGAGTTGATATATTCATCTAATTTTACCCCTGATCGCCTCTTTCAGACGAAGAAGGAGCCCAACATTTTCAGCCCAATTATTTGAACAGAACACATTCTTCACACCTTCCCCAACAGACCAAAAAGGAAACACCTTAGAGTTCAAATCAACACCCCTATAATTTGTTTGGTGCGAACGAGACCCGGAGGCAAAGGGCTGCTGAACCCTAACCTTGCTAATTAATAACAGCAAACACAGATGCTCAGCAACAATTTTCCTTTTCCCTTTCCCCCCACTATCAGAATAACCATGCAGATGGTCCCCCGTATGGTCTGCCCCCTAAGATTATTATACACCATTACACTGGAAACATATTTTCCTGCTCTTAATCCTATTACCACCTTTGCAAAAACCTCCAACCTCAGATTGAGAACCACTGACCTAGACTTACAAAATGCATAGAGGACGGGGGAGGACGGGGGAGTTTGAAATAAACCGGGGAAATGGCAGCCTATCCAGGTCAATCCATCCATCACTGCGCAGTTACTCAGACGGAGGACAGCTCCCCGACAGGGGTCTGAGTGGTTTGGGATTGAGATGGAAGAGCGGGAGAGTTATAGCTCCTGAACCCTCCCCCATTCCTTCTTGAGAAGAACCTTGACAAGGAGGACCTGTCCTGGTTCACCACAGAGACTTACTTTTGACTAAATTAAAATAAGAGGGTTAGGGTGCATTTTCCTAAAATACCATCTTTTCAAACTTAATAGGGATTTTCCATGGGAGTGTCTTCAGTGATTACAAGGGTGTTTTTCCTTGACCCTTCTTTCAGCTCAATTGTAATTTCTTATGTGTTCTAAGAATGGCAAGGATTTTCCCAAATTATCTTGGCTAAGACATTCCTGAAAACTGCCCTCATTTCATGGGTCCTCTGCAGAAAGAAATCTTTACATTCATCTTCCCTCTTAGACAAAAAGAGTCATGAATGCTCTTTCACCTCTATCCTTTCTGTTTCTATGTTCACCAACTACATGATGCCCGCGTCGTCTTCAGCATGGAGGAGTCATTTAGTTTCAGGATTGAGCCTTTTAAGCCTGTCACCAACAATGAGTGTCCATCAGTTTTATAACCAGCCTGGGTATCAAGTGGCTACCTCTGGTAAGAGAGGTGTCCCCAGAGATGCCTTACTGAAAGTCTCATAAAGTCACTCAGCTTTATACTATCAGAAAATTGACTTAAATTCATTTCTAGCATACAGATTTACACATTAATTTAGCCTATTTTTGACATTACCTACTGGGTCCTACTATTTCTTGTAAAAGTTCATATTCTTACTGCTACGACTACAAGAAATACGCCTTTCTTTCCTCAAACTCCTAATGTCTCACCTGTATGTGTCCTCTGATGGGCCTTTAGGTGGGAGCTCTTGGTGTACACCTTCCTACAGCCATTGAATTGACAACGGTGAATCCTCTTCTTGTTCTCAGGTAGCTCCCCAACCCCAATCACACATGCAGCCCCCTCCTCTTCATCCTTCATCCGGACAGGAAGTGCATGTGCTGCAACCAGCCTTGCCGCGCTAAGCCCAACCTTCCTGGCCACCAGCTTCAGGGTTAGCGTCCCATCAGCTGATGCCGTCAGCGTCTGGTTGGGTTTGACAAGATGCCTGCCCAGCTCTGGCGACGACGGGGGTGTCAGGGAAGTGACAGCGCTCAGCTGGGCATGGTGGACGCCTTCCATCCCTTCAACATTTTCCAACTTGGGTTTGAGGTCTCTTTTCATTGCGGGTGTGGAGGGGAAATTCTTACGTGTTGGGCAAAGGACCACCGGATGGGGGCTTGGGGGCTCAGAGTGGGTGGGAAGGCTGGGGAGAAGTGCGTCTGTCAGCTCTTCCTCGCCGTCCTCCTTCAGGTAGGCCGGTGTTAAAAGGCCATCCAGGTCTTGGTCGAAGAGCTCTGAAAGACGCTTGGGCTCGGTCTGCAGATAGCGCTCCAATTCTAGGCAGGTCTGCAAGAGAGAAAGTGGAAAAATAGACTCAATTTAAACTCAATTCAGTCAAGTTCACGCATTTGGGCATCTGAAAAAACGCCCATCCACACTCTCAAATCCCACTTGACAATTTCAACAGCCATCAGATCATCGGATATGCCTTTACACGCTGTGGAGAGAAAATCTGCATGGTGCCATCCACTCACCCAGACAGGCACCTTAGCTGCTCTGCCAGCTGTCACATGCGCACAGGCACTGATAGCCACCCAGACAGCCAGGATTACCTGGCAGCTCCAGCAAGACGCCTGATTACACACTGATTGATTGCAACCGCTGTAGCGCGGAACGAAAGTGAGCCGAGTGGATATCAGGAGGCGAAGTCCTAAACTGTACAGAACTCCTATCAAACAACATTTTATAGAGCTTTGACAAGCCATGTGTGCACCGGCTTCCTCTGAGCCAAGATAGGAAGATTTATTCAGCTGTAGTTATGCTCTGCTTCATCCCTATTACTCCAAACACCTCTCCCCGTGGAGGGCAAATAAAAGGCTACATCCCCGATTTGTGCGCACTGGCATTCTGAGAAGTCTATTACTTTGCAACAAGCTGGCCAGGTTTTGAGAGGAGAGCCGGCGAGGGGAAAGAGACGCTCCATGTCCAAGGATGAAGCTATTATGTGTGAATGGACGGCGCCAGTTTGATCCCAGGGATCGCTGTGTTATCGCTTGTATCCGCTAACCTGTTTTGACAGCTGAGATGGAGGCTAGCAGCTCCACTGGGCGCGTGCTACTCGCCACTTCATTTGTGTGTAAATAGGCACTGACAGACGGAGGAGCTAGTTCCATTATCAGGAGTAAGGTTGTGCAGACTGAACACATCAGAGACATTTACTATCTTGCAACCCAACCCCCCCAGTTCCCTTGTTTGCACCTTCTAAAAATAAAACCACACCTTTTCATTCTTCTTTTTGGGAGGGGGGGGGGGGGGGGGGGTGTCTGTTGCTAAGGGAGTGTGATTGCTCCTCTAAGTTGTCTCCTTCCAGGAACAGAAAGGGATTTGGAGTTTTTCTGCATACTGACATGAAATTAAAAAGCAGATCGAGACCACATCTAGAGTGAGAAGTGAAGATAGCGCGCTGTGCCTCCTCCCATCACTGCACGCCTACGTGCTTTTTTATCTGTGATGCTTTGAAATAGAACTTCTTTCATGGGCTACGTGAGAGGTCTCTACTGTTTCCTTGATGGCTGCAGTCAGTGAAATAATTGTGACGGTTCTTTCATTCCTTATTTTGTCTCTCAGAACACAATTAAGTATTGGAGCCGCTAAGACATGATAAAGGGAACGCATCTGAAGCGTGTGAGGTGTAGTGGTTTTAGGAGTGAAAACAAACCTCCTACCCCCACCATGCTCTCTTACTCACTCATTTTCACCATTACCCTTCTCCTTGTGCCTCACCCTCTATCGATTCCCCCAAAACACCATTTTCTTTCCACCATGTCCCCCCTTTTTCTCTCATTGTTGTCTCCTCCACTCCCAAGGTGAGCACTAATTATCCACTAAAACCAGCCGGTTAAAGGGGACTTTATTCAGCAAAACGCTTAGGACTGCAAACCAAGGTGAGTGTGTGTGTGTGTGTGTGTGTGTGTGTGTGTGTGTGTGTGTGTGTGTGCGCAGCAGAGATAGTTCAAGAGAGCGGAAAAGAGGATAGAAGAGGATAAGTGAGAAGGGGGGCTGAGTGGAAGGTGAAGAAGAAGGAGGAGGGGGAGTGATGGAGGGACAAGGTGAAGGAGGCAAGGGAGGGAGAATGAAGGTGTTGACTTCATTTTCTCCGTGGGGGGGTGAATCCTTTTTTGGAAGTGTGACATTTGCCATAACAGGATCTTGTCAGCGGGCAAGCCACGGGCCACACACACACACATCCACAGAAAAGGGTTCATGCACTCTAAATGTTAGGTTACGACCCGCGGCGATGCGCCAGGATGTCTTCTGTGACACGGAGGGAAGGAGGAGTAAGCGTACAGCGATGCATACTGTACTTGTAAGTGTGTGTGCATGCAGAAATGTGGGCCGTCTGACAAGGTAAGAAGGATAAAAAAGGCTGCAGGTGAGGCGGTGGCAGGTAAGACCGGCTTATTGCGCCGCTTTTCTTTCCATCCATATTTCTGATTCTTTTCTCCCATCACTCCATCCCCCTCCCTTCCACCCCTCCATCCCCCCCCCCCCCCCCCCCAGGTGGTGACATTAACATTGTAAGGGAGAAGGTCATGCAGTTGATCAGCGGCTCCTTGCGTGGAGGCATGTGGGTGTATGTACTGTATGAGGCCACATGTAATTATGCTAGTTTGGGTGTGTGTGTGTGCACATAATTTTGCAAGTGCATGTGCAAGTCGCATAATTAAGCTGCTCTGTGTGTTATTATGCAGCTCTTGTGTGTGTGTGTGTGAACAGCTACGCACATGCATAAACATGCCTATTTGTCTCGTGGCCTAAAGTGAACATGCAACTTGCTTGTGTTTTTTTTTTGTTGTGTATGTGTGGGCAAAGGAATCAAGAGCCAAAAGCAGCCAACAATAGCCAAGATAAAGGAGCCCTCATGGCTCGCTCTAGCTCTGTTTGGACAAGCGCCGATCTGGAGAGCCAACATCACTTGGCGCAACATAAAGCCAGGGTCCATTTCCTAAAAGGCTTTTGGGATGATTCCTTCATGCGAGCCAGGATAAGCTGCGACGATCCAATGGCTGTCCCAGCAGCTCTACCTCCACCTCCAATCTGGAGGAAAAGCGCTTTGGTGGTCGGGTGACCTGGGACAGTCCATAATGATCACATTTCTAATGAAAAATGGGGGGGGTGGGGGAAATCACGAATCAATAACCTTTATTCACAGCAGACTTTTTGACTTGTCATGGTGAGAAAAGAAACGGCGCTAATGAGGTTGCTAATAACGTTAGCAGTTCAATAAGCAGCGTGACAGCAGGCAGTGTGACAATGAGCCATCGTACACAATACCAGACCCTTAACTGACAACGCTAAATGGAACCCCGTCATTACTAATGTAGGAATTTCCAATTGTCTGCCATGAAAAAGATCAACCGAGGAATGTTCTATGACGCCTATTTCAACCTTTTTCCTCTCATTACAAGTTGCTCTGGAGGTTATGTAATATCTCCTGTAATTGGTTGGGCAGGGAAAGGTTACAGCTAATAAGGTCAGAGTTGAAAGTGATTGTAGCGCGTGCAGCGGTGTTGTGTAAGATCTCGTAAAATAAGTAGAGCTGCTACCAGAAGGTGTTGCTTCTTTTGTAATCATCGTGTTTCCTTGCATCAAAATGCATCAAAATGTATTCTCACTGCAGGGGCTGCAACCGATGATCTGATCCCACAGTCAAAAAAAAAAAGCAGCAATTTGTCGTATCTGAGAACCTGGAACAGAGAAATGTAGACATTTCCCTTAATAATTTACAGAACTAAATCATCAAACTGCTTCCATACATTCTAAAGGTGCATTGTTTTGTTTTTTTGCCATGTGCACTCCAATGTTAATAACAGTTTTAAATGGCAGCTCTAAATTGCAGAGATAATTACAAAATCTATTTCAGCTGTGGCTTTTTTCACTACTAGCCCTCAAGAATGCCACAAATAAACAACAATTTTGGCACAACAAAAATAAGTTCTTGTTCATTGGTGCGTCTTGATTTGATAATAAATTGGATTCAGAGTACCGTCCAAGTGGAAAAAAAAGTCTGGTTTTGGTTATATCTATCATTTAAATGCTAAAAAAAGTGCACAGTTTTGTGGTGCTAGAACATTTTCCATATGCGCATTTTCATTCTGTATATCTGTCTTTTCATACATGAGCATGCTACCCCTTCTGTTGATGATCTGAACATTAAAGAATCCTCACAACTCTGCAGCTACAGAGGTTTCAAATGCTTTACAATACCACGCAAACAGAGGAAGTGACCCTCATACAAAAGCACTTTGCATCACTTTGCCTCTACACACACACACAAAGTGAGCCCAGGCAAACGCTCACCCACGGTCTGAATCTCGCATGCAGAACACACCCCAGGTTAGTGAGGCTTCAGACACTGCAGGTGCGATAAATATTCACTGATCACAAGACACAGTTTCTTACAAAGTCGAGCAGGCTGAGAGCTGTGAACCAGTCCTAATTTGCTATCTCACACTTTTGATTCTCCGACTTTTAAGCGGAATAAAGTCTCTCTCTCTTTCTTCTTTCTGTCCTACCCTCTCCTCCTCTCTACCATGGGGGCCCTTTGGCCTGGCAGCTGATCCTCTCTCTCCTTCACATTTGGCCCGCGCCAAGCCGCCTGCCATCACCATCAAAGCGCAGGCTGCCTCCCAACTGTTAGCACCCCGCTACGTCGCTAATAAAAAGCCAGGGTTATAAATATGAACAGAAGAGCATGCATAATGCCCTAAAGGAAGGCCCAAAACACCACTAAACAGATAAATGTAATGGGGAGGATATGGCTCATTAATTTTAGGATGTTTAGTTTTTACAGATGCCGTGATAGAGACAAGGTGCTATGAATAATATTCACAGCTGATGCTAGCAGGGTTGAAAAGGGCAGCACTACGAGGGGGGCCTGGGCTGGAGGGGGCAGGGGGACTATGCACTATTGTTAGGCTGGGAGGAGATGCTGTCACATCTTTTCAAAGATGACCGATGATTCCCTGCAGCACCTTCCTTTCAGGGCCGCATCATTCAGGATTATAAAGATGCCATTTTTTGCTTGGAATTGTGAGCTTGCCTGTAAGTCAAGATTGTTGGACACATGCATATGCATCCAATTCTGTCTCTTTTCTTAAGATCTGGACTTCATGATCTCGCTATCTCCGGGTAACAACGCTGGTTTTCTCAAGATCTGAAGCTCTAAAAAGCCATATTAACCAAAGACAACGTCTGAACATGCAAGTCTTCTTGGGGCTTTCGTACTTTACATACTTAGCTCGAGCCAGCACAAAATCCCATTTACTTTCTTCAGACATTGTTTTTGTCTAGCAGGGGTAGATTACTTCATTTTAAAAGTGAGTGACATTCATGCCATGGAGAATTTAGCGTTGGCTTTGTGCCTCTTCTTTTGTTTTTTTCATTTTCAACTGACACGTCTGTTTATTGTTTTTGTCTGTGCTTTTAAATGGCACAATGTCATCGGCGTACAGAGGCAGAAGGCCTTTGTTTGATTTACAGGGTATGAATTCAACTCCAATGTGAAACCAGCACTGATTAAAATCCTTCTGGGGAATGAGTTTTACCTTACAGGTAAGGCTGTGCAACAGTCACATCAATACCCGAGTCAGTGGAAAAAACAAACCAAGTTCCATCATCCTTTTTTCAGTTCCCTTTGATAGCATATTTATGATTGACTGTTTACTTTACCAACTTTGTTTAAAGCAGTCTTTGTTATTTTACTTTGCACTTTTACAGAAGGAAAAGTTTGTGCAGGGAGTCGTCTTTCTCCAGTATCTAAGTGCTACCCTTCATATCCCGCCATAGTGGCCTATGTCTCTCATTGATCTGGTGCGCCTGGGCCAAGCCATCACTTTGAGGTGACAGCTAAATGACCAGTAGCCCAAGGCACCAGCCATCTCGCCAACAGCCTTTGTGTGTTTGCGTCGCAGTGCCTAATCGATACGAAATGATACCATGCTGGAGCTCATCAGCGGTGGCCGTCGCAGCTGACAGAGACGGTAATCTATAGCTTCACTGAGCAATACTTACACTACACACACACACACACACACACACAAAATGAATCTCCAAAAAGCACTCCCCCTCCCCTCTAAGCTTCCCTTCAGGCTTTTTGCTCCTTCCCCTGCTCATGCAAAGATCCCCAGTCCCCAGACTCCTTAGAGAGCAACATGGCGTCAACGGTGGATCCCAGTCGAGCAGGGGAACCTGCCTACAGGGCCAAGAGGAAGGGAAGGGCGGGGAGCAAGTGGGGGGAGATAATGCTTCATTTTCCTGGATCTGAATAAGAGAGCGCCCTCATATCACCCTGTTATTCTCCACGGAGAGAGCGGCAGGGGGTGCAGTGTTTGGCCAGGAGGGATGTTGGCGCTCCAGATGCCCCGACGGGACTCCCGAGCAACCAAGCAAAGGAGAGAGCAGAGACACAAAGAGAAAGAGCTAGAGGGCAAAGAGAAGGCTAATTTATCTACCTTCCCAGGGACAAGATGGGAGACAGAGACAGGTGAAAGATGAAGAAAGAGCAATCTGTTGAAGAGAGGGAAAGAATCACATTACAGATAAGGGCAGGAAAGTTTGAAGAGAGTATAAGAGAGTGAAAATAAAGCATCTTCCCACCATCAAATTCATAAGTAAAACCATTTTTTTCATCTTAGTGGAGGGCAAGAAAGACATTTAAACACGTGATTGGTGGGAGCAGTTTTGAAATGTATCAATGTTGGAAACAAGCATGGGCAGCTGCTCAGTTTTGATTTCGTAAATCAAAATTTGTGACCCTGACCTCCAACATTTGTTGAAAATCCTTCTTTTGCAAAAGAGTTCTTCGTATGTCGATGATGATATTGTGTTATTGGAAGACAGAGGGGAGATGCCCGGCGTCTGGGATGATGTGTGTGCTTTCTTGTTGTGTCTGCACGGAGAAAGTGATGGGAAATGTCTTTGTGCTCCATTAAGCAGAGGTCACCAGGTTTTTTGCACCCTGAGTGCTCCATCATTGTTGCTTTCCTGCGAGATGAAAGGTGCTTTGAAGATCCCCCATCACACACAAACACACATCACGTAAACCTCCAGTAAGTCAGGGCATATAGCGGGGCGATGACTCGGCTCAAAATGCGAATCTCGGCAAAAGAAACGATCACCGGTTTGACTCACATGTCCAATTTACTAATGCTGCATATCAAATGAAGGCAGCTCAAGTGCCTTAAATGGAAATCTAACCATTCAGCCCAACAAACAACCTCGATTTCCCTGCTTGAATACCATCTCAAGTGTCAATTAACGCACCCATCCAAACAAAAATTGACTAGGTGTAAAAAGGGTGTCAGGTTTACAACCAAATGTGCATTATTCCCTCAAACTCCGTCAGCATATTGTGATTTAACAACTGCCAGTGACTGTTATCAGCTTGAAGCCCTCACTGTGTAAAAGCGCCTCGAACTGCTGCGTTGCCAAGCTTTGACGGAGCGGCTGACGGCGTCCCTGATTATTACTGCGAGGCTAATGTCGCCTGATAAGGCCCTGTGTGTAATTAAGCTGTTTCCGTGGCCTGTTATCTGAAACTAGGTGAGGCTCGGCTGCTTGCAGAGATGGAGCTGTTAGTCAATGACAAGGAGGCGGAGGAGGAGGACTCTTTTCCTTTTATTTCTTGGGTAAATGAAGAATACAATTCAGCTCAGGCTCTATGCAAACATTCTTCTGTTGTTAAGTCAACAGCCACCTAATCCATCCCCCCAAAAATATTAAACACAAGGAAAGAAGCCCAAGAAGAGAACACATTCTGCACCATGCTGAGTACATTGTATAAAGAAACACTTTGACATTCTTGCTAATTAGCTTATTTTCTTGCCAGGATTTAGGTAAGAAAATTGATCCCCTGCTTAAGGTCTTGCTTGACATGCAACTCAAGCTTAGCATATAAAATAAAGATTGGAAACTGTTATTCTTGGTTGTCCAAAGACATGGACTGCAGCAGGTTACTGGTACCAGCCAAAAAATAGTCTGGCCCATGTCAAAGGCCAATTTAATGTTTTTGAACATAATTGTTGTTCCTTTTATTCAAACAAGATATTACTTATTTAAGCCAAAGAAGAGCATGTAGGTGGGCTTTGTACCTCTGCTACTCCGTCAGGATGCTGCTTTGCCATATTTACTGTGTATTTAATGCTAAGCTAGGCTACCATGGCTTGGTTCTGTTGTTTACAGGACACCTTTTAGAGTCATGCCTTCTTAATTTTTGGGTTGACATCGCAAAATAAACTTGCGAAAATGTGAAACCACTTCCTCATGAAGTTCCGTTTTACACGCGATTGATGTTTTATACCAAACGCACAAGATGACGTTTACTTTTTCAAACTGATGTCACATTTTGATATTCTGCGAGATGATGAGAGATGTTGGTATGCAGGTTTTGTTCCTTTCTGACTCTCTGGCTCCCTGCTCTCCTTTCTTTCCTATCTTTATGCTAAGCTATGGCTAACAACTCCTGGCTCAAAAAGTAAATAAATCCCCCATCAAAAGTGTGGGCCTTTTCCTTTAATTGGTTACATTTTACAGCCTTCTGAAATGAATGCAGCAAGTACAAGTTGACATATGGCTATTTGTGTTCCCAAACTGCTGTCACATTTGAATAATCCATCTCTCCACGCAGACAAAAGCTACACATGTAACCGCTTAACGCTGAAAGTGTCTTGACGAGTAAACAGATTGAACTCGTGAGGATCTGCCGACCTTGAGAGCGATACAGACCCTATTAAGAGGCTCAGGATACAACAAGTGAACTGCGTATAAAGACCTCTAAAGGCTCCATCTAAATAGCTTGTGACAAAGTGTGGAAAATGTCTTTGTTCTGGTATTAAGTCGCGGCTAGGAGAGGTGAGGGTGAAATAGGATAGAGGAAAAGAGAGGAGAGGCGAAGAGACGGAGCATCTTGAGACTGGAGGAGATGGATGATGGAGAGGAGGATGAGATTGGGGGAGAAAAGGGGAGAATAGATGGAGCATGGAGGATGAGAGGGGGTATAATCCCGACGAGTGGAGCCGTGTTGCACTCGCCGGGGAGGGGAACTCTGTCTCTCTTTAACTGGATTTGGGTGAGCTGCTGTTTATCGGCGTATGAGTCGCCAAGCGCTCCCTCTCAGCTGTCAAAAGCATCCTAATCTAATCAGGAGACATTTCAGCCATTCGCTTTCAACACGGCGGAGTGCAGAGTGCATGTCGGACACATTTGTGTGTTCATGTGTGTGCGGATGAAGCAGTGTGTGTGTGTGTGTGTGTGTGTGTGTGTGTGTGGGTACCATGGATAGAGGGGGTCGGCAACAACAGAGGTTTTACAGCGGGGTTAGCAGCTTGCAGCAGGATTTGGGGAGTCTGCGCTCCGGATGCGGGGACCCCATTGTGTGCGGCAGGCTGGCTAATCTTCATTACCGCACACAATGACGAGGCAAGAGAATGGGGCCTTGGCTGGAAAAAGGCACGTCGAAAACAAAAGAGCGGCGAGCAGCGAAAGAGAAAAAGGGAGAGAGAGAGAGAGGAGAGGAGGGCCGAAAATAACAGAGGGGGGTGAGATAAAGGGAACAGTGGAGCGGAAAAACTATGCTTCCTCATACAGTGCCAGTCAAAAAGTATAGTCGGTACCCTAATCACGTCCATGAAAGCGTGAAGTGCGAGCGTGGTGCCCTGCTTGCGCTGATAAGAGCCAAAACGGTTCATTCTTACATGCTTCATGTTTTAGCCTCTGTGTTTGCTCTTCTTTTGCCCTGCAGGTGTTGTGTATCCCTCAGCTCGTCTGCTAAGGCCACAGTCTAAGGCTTTGTCACTCCACACAACAGCAAACCTCAGGGTTAGAGCAACGGAGCAAACGAGTGTGCGAGCAAGTGGCAAAATAAAAAAAAAACAAGCACAAGCAAGGGAAACAGGTCAGTGGCACAGTCTCGCAAGGCCGAGGTTAGATTAGCTCAGGGTTGTGCAGTTGCAAGTTACGCAAGAGCGTGTACAGCCCACATCCCGGTGACTTTATGTGCATGCGAGAGCGTGCAAACAGGAGGTGGGGCACTGTCGTTCCGTCTTTATTCCCACGACGATGCTTTCAAAACAAACCTGAGCGACAAAGATTAGCCCAAGCCGCTTAAAATATTGAAAGACGTCTCCTCGCGCCAACGCTGCAGCGACGGGTTTTCCTCCAAGAGATAGTGAAGAGAAAGAGAAAGAGAGAAAGAGACAGGAAGTGTGTGTGCGCAAGTTTAGGTTGGTGGAGGATGGGTGGAGGAGGAGGAGGAGGAGGAGGAGGCAGTGGCGGCACGGCAGGCTGAACCCGCTCACCCCTCGGTGGCGAACGGCAGCGAAAGCACAAGCGGAGTGCGAGGACTTTTCACCCCAATTACATCCCGACACTGTGCGACCGCTCGGCGGAGAGGCGAAGAGAGCGGCTAGATGCACTAAGGAAGGTGTTATGAACTCGTTGACTTTTAGCTCTCAGTGTGTGTGTGTGTGTGTCTGTGTCTGTGTGTGTGTGTGTGTGTGTGCGCGCTATGCCACAACGAGAGCATCCAGTGGCAGTGATTGCAGGGCAAAGGGTAAAACCGGAATAAAAGCTTGGGGATGAAGTTTAAAGGCTGGCAAATGAATGTGTTTTAAATGATTTGAGGTTCGTGACAGTTAAAGTATGCAACATAAGAACAAGCGCATGCTTTTAGTATTCGCACCAGCTGCTGCGCTGAATATTCCAGAGAAAACAGCCACTTTTCCTCCCGCACTCACAGGTACAAACACACGCACATAAACCCAATAAACTCTGTCTGTGAAGCTCTCTTTTTTTTCCCTCTCTCACACACACACATACACCAATGAAAATTATTGATGTGCTCTCTTATAAAACAGTGGCTGCTCCCTGAAGTATTCCTGGCAACATCACAGGCTGAAAATAGCTGCCGACCCAAATAACTTTCCCCGCCGGAACGACGGAGGAGCCAGACCACAGCCACCGGCGACTGGCTTTACTAATTGGCATCATTTTACAATGAAATAATATCTGGGGCAAATAGAGGGAATAACACATAGCGGTAAACTAAACAGCGGGACGATGCGCTGTCTAGCCACACATAGGCTTGCAGCGGGGAGTGGTTGGAGGAAGGGCGGAGGATAGGAGGAGGATGTCTTCGTTCTTGTTAACATAACTTATCAAATTCGCTTCCCTGAAAATATACATGGGGGAATTGGGGAGTGAAACATTTATGTGATAAGATCAGTTGAGTTAAAAAAGAAGAGGGAAACATCTTTAGCAAGGGTTCCTACATGTGTTTAAGTCACAAATGAGAAATATAAAAACGCTTATTTTGCACTTAATAATAGAGAAGCCTTTAAATGCATGTCGACTCTCTCATTGGGAAAAGTTATCTATAATAAAATAACATACATTCTTCACTTTTCCTGTATAAAAACTAACAAGGTCTGTACTTTAAGGGCGCACTAACACTAGGCAATCCGTACTGTGCCCAAGCACGCTTCACCCCTAAAGTCCAGTTTGTTTAACTAGTATGCATGGTACACTTCCTTGGCCCTGGCACGCTTGGGCATGGTACATTTCATGCACGAGTGTTCTGGCAGGATCGGACTAAAAATGACTCACAATAAACCACAAAATCAGTAAAGTATCTGTCACGGTCTCTGTGTTGTTCTCAGATGTGCGGACGCGGACTCGACACTCGAAACTAGCTAACCTTCACCACCACTTTTTACAGCATCTTTCAAACAACTTGATTTATATGGGAACCTTTTGGAAAACATACCAACTTGTGGTCGGAACAGATGACCATCTTTACCCACCAAAGAAATCCCCTTCCCAGGAACTGAAAACAACTTTTTCTATCCACAATATTCTTTTGAAACTTGCTCATTGTCTTCGCCCAAGGCCATGAGCTAATGTCAGCCCACAAGATACCACCAAAACTCCCAGTTTCTACCAAAACACACCCATGAACTGGTAAAAGACACACTCCCATGCAAAGTAGTGTCCATGCAGGGTAAGAGAGAGGGAGGAAGGCATAAACACAGATGTCTTTTTGGCAGGCCAAATCTTAATTAGCACCAGGAGATTCATCTAATCAAAGGGTTTCCAGCCCCATCATTAAGGCTAAAACACACAGTGCTCTCTTCACATACCAGAACAGAACAATGGGAAACAGAGGTGTGCTGTCACGCTGATGAATGGCTCTTCCCACAGGTCTCATTAAATCACAGAAGGGCACTTCCCAGGCCGTTCGAGGAGTTAAGCAGGGTGAAAAAAAATCTTCTCACCCCTTCTGCCTGTCTGCTTTGACACTTATACCACCATTTCTTTCCCGAAGCGGAGTGTCAAAATAATGTTTTTCCTAGGGAAAAATGTGCACTTTCAGGCTTTGACATATAGGCTAATCCCAATTCAAGCTGAATCTGCCTAGCTTTAAGGAAACAAGTCGTATCTCATTCAGACAACTCAGCCCTGCAGGGGGTTGGAAAGACTTAGACGGCATAACGTACCCAGTTGGCTGGAGATACCAGTGTCTTTAGGGGAATTTGGGACCCAGTTTAATCTTCCAGTGAATGTAGTATCAGCTTTCAACAATGAGAAACATCCTCTATCTCTTTCTGACCACCCATGTGAGTCGTCATCCCTGGTGATAGGCTGCCAAGGCAGGTACAATGCAATTTCAATTTAAGAAAGGGATGTGAAGACTTTGAGAAGACAGTTAGAAAGAGAATACATTCCATTGGTGGGCGGGTTTTTATAGTAAAAATCCAAAGAGCTAATTGGTATTTTTTTAAACAACCAGGTAGATCCATCCAGTTTACTCTATCCAAGGCTGGACTACCAAATGGGCTAAGTGGGCAACATCCCCAGGGTCCACAGCCTTCCAAAGATTCCTAAAACCATTGACTTGATTTATGGTAAATGCATCCAAGGAATTAACACAATTAATATAAAATACTGACTAAGGTAGAACCTCATTCATGGCCTCATTATGTTGCTTGAGTTAAATGCCTTGTATATCTTTGTTAATGTGCTCAGCCTTCGCTAAATCCTAAATAAATTGTTTTTTATCCAATATCTTCAAACTAATTGACATACAGGACACTAGACTATTTATATTCCATAGGTTTCAAGGGGTTTTGAACATTTTCTCATCATTCATTGTGTATATAAGAAAAGTGATGATGCAAAAAGGTAAAAACAGGAGATAGAAATATGGAAATATTAGGGGTGTAACGGTACACAAAAATTTCGGTTGGGTACGGTTCCAAGTTTTGAAGCTTTGGTTCGGTACATTTTCGGTACAGTAAAGGGACCTGATGCAACACTTTTTTTTTCTTTATTAGGAACATTTAGAATTTCCCTTTTACACATTGGGCTAAGTGCAGCATCAACAGTTCAGACTTGTATACCTGCTCAGGTTACTTTTTAATTAAACATTTTAAATTAAACATTGTAAAAAAAATAAAAAAAAACTTATGCTGCATCCTTCAACCAAAAGAGTCTCCAATAAATAAAAGATATGAATGAAATAAAGTATTTTAGAATGAAATTAAGTAATTAATATAGCCTATATGTAAAAAAATATTTATTTTAAATTACAGTGACACCTTTTAGTTTATGAAGGCAACAGTTTTTTGAATGCCCTTTGAGCACATAATAAACCTAATCACATCTGGGAGAGTTTCATCGCAGAACTATTAATATTTCCCTCTGTCGATACAAGAACTTCAATGCCATTTGTTATGGCTTTGGCCCGTTAAGAATTACTAGCACAAGGCTGTCTGTTAGGGAGGGAGGGTGTTCATTCTATCATGCTGCAGGTTATGCTCCCACACAGACGCGTCTCCCCTTTCACGCAGCAGCGCTGTTGGAGCGGGATCATCGCTGAAACTGAAAACGAAGTCCTTAAAAAGAACTCCATCCCGGTTATATGCAACTTTCCAAACCGACAGGGCTTGAGGAACTAGTAATCTGCACAGTTTGCACAGTTTATGTTTGAACTTTTTTTTACAATTTACTAACTAAAATGTGTGTCCCATACCAGCGGCCGCAGCCTTCACCCTGAGGTGTGGGAACACAGATTAAAGCACTTCTGTTCCGCGCGTACTCGGATCGGTCCACGTGCGGACCGGACCGAAGGCCCTGTACCGAAACGGTCCGGTCCGAGTATGTGTACCTTTACACCCCTAGGAAATATGAAAGTAGGAAAGAGAGTTATAGGAGAAGCAGGATGGGGATTCTTCAGAGAAAACATGGATGGCTTGGTGGATGTAGAGAGTAGGATACTGAGGTCCTGACACTGGCCAATCAGGTGGACAGCTCTGGAGCAGCAAGCCATAGCAGGTGGAAAAACACCCCCAGCTTTGCATGCTGGACAACCACAGCTGAGTGCTGAGGCTGGCATGCAAAGCACGCACATGTGACTGCTTAAGACTCTTGCAAAGGCACACCGGCGCTTACATAATTCAGCTACACGTCACGCAAAATGACCGTCTCAGAGCTGGCATTTTTATGTCTTTGCTGGACTCTGTGACATCCTGAATGGGAACTCAAGCCAAGATGAAAATCCTTTTCCAAGACTTTGACAAAAAGCACACACTCTTAAAGCGTCAACACGGCCTGCGTTGGCCACTCAGCTGTGTTCTCCACCAATGACTGTCTCTTTTTTTTTTGTTATAAACTATCCAACCAGTTTCAGAGCGCAGCGTGTCCTTGCGGCTGTCACCACCAAGAGCTTAGGGCCGTGATTGATGGCTTCAGATGACAACAACAAGCAGCGGTGTTTACTCAGGGCAAATTGCCCTTGTCTCTCTCTCCACCTTCCACGTCTTTCTCTCCTCCCTTTCCCTCGCTTGTTCTTAGGAGGGAGATGGTCCGCATGGTAGGATCTCTGGTTTCTGGATGGCTATGGGTCCCTCGGGTTGGGATTAGCCTCCCAGACTGACAGCTAAACAAACATCTAAGCCAAGGCTGGTCTTCCTGCTTGCCAAGGCTGCCTAGCAACAGGTAGGCAGTAAGATGGGATGCAACGCTTGGTTTGTCAAAGCCAATGATGGCTATAAAATGCCTGGACATGGTGTGAATATGTGGCTATTATTGAAGAGCCAATGGATGTACAAATATGTGAGCAGGCTGGATGATTAAACACATTGTGGTCTAAGTAGGGATGCAGTAACCTAGGCCACGACCAGCACAGGAAGCCTTTACATACGTTTGCATACAGAGATCCACTGCAGTTTATTTTACATGTCGTTTAAAAAAACGTAGGACTGAAAGAAACGATTTGATTCAGCTAAAACAACACGCACTTGCAAACCTGCCCACAGCCTACGGCACTGTTAGCAACAGCGCAACCACGAGTCTGACCCAGCTCAGGTTCCCATTAATGAATATTTCTACAAATGGAAGAAGCTAATGTTTCACGTTTAGATGGCTCTTTGAGGTTCTGTTGGTTGCATTGACAAAATCAGAAAATCACGGCACCAAAACAAGAAATAGTCCCATGGATAACCCCATATAACCCAATTTAAACCAATAAAAAAATACTCCATATATTTTCTTACTTGGCTAACTGTTGTCTGGATTTAGTATCTGTTGGATACATAGAATGCGTTAATCATTTAAGTGTTGACAGAGCTACAATTAGCTGAGATTTTCCTACATTGAACAAACTGTCATCTAAAATATTGTTCTGATATATAGAAATCATTTCACCAGCAGTTCCGTTTATTTGTGACCAGCTGTGTTTGAGAGCGCTTTTATTCAGCGTTGTTCCACAGTCTGATTGCATAACTCTCCTGAGTTCAAGTTTTTGCACAGAAGCTGACTTTAAATGGGGGGGGGGGGGGGGTTAGAGCAAGGCAAATCAAACAAGGCAGCTGTGACTTCTTCTTGGAATTTAAGAAAGAGAAACAGAGCAAGAGAGTCATGAGATAAAGAGTGAGAGAGAGAGACAGAGAGAGAGAGAGAAAGAGAGTTGGTGGTGATTCCAAAGCATAAAATGAGTGCCTGAGACTTCTCTTCCTTTCTTTTTTTCCTCCCTGCAGTTTGCCAAGCCGGATGGCAGCAGCGAAGCATGTCGGATCACTGTAAGGTGCTGTAACGGCTTCCCAATTTCGCCTCAAATGATGTGAAAGTCATTGCCAAGCCATGTGTGCTGGTGTGAGGCGAAAAAAATGACTGGCTCCTCTTCTCGCTGTTAATCAAACCTGGGGTGGCAGAGCATTTTGCAGACGGAAGCCATACATAAAGATGTGCTTGTTCACCACGCTCCCCCCCCCCCCCCTTCCCTTGCCCTTTTTTTCCCTTCTATACCACCTCCTCTTCCTCTATCTCTGACGGGCCAGTCACCGCAGCGTCAGACAAATGAATGCTTCCTCCGCGTCCTCTCTTTCATCAGCGCTTCCAACCTTTTCATCAACGCCCATAAAGCGCTTGCAGGCACCTATCACTGGCAATCGCCTCTCAGCTGTCTGAGTGATGAGACAGAGGTGGCAGGGTTCACTGAGCGCTCTTATGGCGGAATGGATGTTACTGGGTCAGGGGGTCGCTCGCACATCTCATTACACAAGGTACACAAACCTGTGCACCTGAACAGGAGGACGCGTGCGCAGAAAACCAGCCGAGAGTGCCTCGTAGGAATAAGGGACAATGACAAAATCCACCTGTGTCTCTGCCCTTCCCCCGCAGTACACAGGCATGCATCTTTTCCAAATAAACAACCATGTGCCTGAAAAACACTAAGAAGCATCCACCAGAGAAGCAGCATTGTGCACCGGCGCACAAAGGCTTCCTTTCATGCCTCGCTGCGCCACGGGCCAGGCCATGTCAAATAGATTCCACTTGGCATCCATCTTCAAGATCTTCTGACTGCTATCGGGGGTTAGAGGCGAGCAAAACAACGCTGCGAGAAATCAATTTCACATTCGACATCTGAGCGTCATGAGGTAGCACGGGCCAGTCGAAAGCACTCTGAGGATTTCTGGAAATTAACTGCAGCCATAAAACACTGCTGGTTCACTGTATGAATAAAACAAACTATTAGGAACGACTCTGCTGTGTCGTTCGGGGCGACACCGCAGCGCTACTGCTACCACCGTCCATCATATTTTGAGAGGCTTTGTGCAAACTGGTACACACGTCAGTTAAAGTAAAAGGGAATTAACTGAATTTTGCTTTGGAGAGCGTCCAAACTTGATTTCCCTGAATCCCGCGTCTCATACCCGCAGTTGATGTGACATTTTAATAAAGGCGCAGGCGTGGAACGAAGACGCCACCAGGAGCTCTTTGGAGACAAATAAGATTAAGTCCCACTTTGTCCTTCCTCCTCCTGCTCGCAGAATACTGAACTGTGCCCGTTACAGGATTGATTTAATTTTAATTTGCATAAAATTACATCGAATCGCGGCAAGTAAAAGGTCACAGAGAGCGGTTTTGGTTTATTTTAGATTCTCATTTTAGGAGATGCATGTGAAGTCGGCCTCACTGGTGCTCTGCAAAGCAAAGAAGAAGTGACTTTGGGGGGGGGGGGAGCTGTTACCTGGCAGCGACATCACAACTGAGCAGTGAGGGGAGAACACACAAGTCCAGAGCTTACACAACAGCCCTGCAGAGATCAAAAATCCATACCATGCTAATTCTATAAGAGGAAAAAAAAAAAAAAAGGAGACGGAGAGAGAGTGGAGGAACAAGGGATGGAGGAAGACGGAGACAGGAAGGAGGGGGCCGCTTGGCTGCGATCCCCAGATTGCTTGCTGTGTGTGAGAAAGCAGCTGTGGCCTACTGAGGATTACATAACAAACGGAGACACAGTGCGCCGGCGTGCATGTATGCAGACATATGGATGCGTATAGATATTCCATTTTCAGCAGATTCTCTGGCCTTTCTCACACCAACTTTCCAACTACTTTGTTCTCCCCTCGTCATGATTTCTCCAAACGAGGGTCACATTGCCGTTCTATCTCTCCAATCCTAATTAGAGTTCTCGCTGCTGAGTAAGGTGCAACTCTTCCCGTTTGGCGGTCTCGAAAGTCAAGCCTGCTCCTTCCTTCTGTAACTCAGGACATCATGCCCGACTTCCCTGACTGTCTATCTGCGTGTGGACGTCGCTCCTGGGGGGGTTCAAGCCCACCGGACTGTGAAATGCGAAACCCTGCAGCGGGGAGAATGTGCGTGCTCTGCAACTTCCTCCACCTCGACGCTCGTCAGCCGCCCACCACCACCACCACCACCACCCCCCCTGTCGCTCAGACAGAGCTGCTGCTGCTGCTGCTGCTGCCTGGGAAATGTGCGTGTTATCGAGTGGCGGGCAAGAAGTGGATGTAAGTGGCTGCATCTGAGCACGCCGGATTGCATATGGAGGTCGCGCCGGAGCCTCCTGCTGCTATACTTCCACATTTAGAAACACCACAGCCATGTGCAATCGCTCCACATCCACATATAGAAACCCCTTAATGCACCGTGCAGCAACATACAGACATTACGCTTGGCTAGGCATCAGCACTCAGTCTACATGTGTGTACGTGTGTGTGTGTGTGTGTTGAACCCCTGCAGGATAATATATGTGCTGGAGGGTATGGAGTGTGTGCTGGGGTCAATGACAGACAGCCATTTGCGGTGTCCTGTTACATCCTACCCATCAGGGTCAAGTGTTTGGGGTAAGGGCACGTCACAAACGTCTGAAATATCTCTCATATCAGGTTGGAATCCAATCCAGATGTTTTGTCTTTAATATTCCAGCTCGGAATATTGCTGATTTAACATTTGGCAATGAAGCACACTGAGGTTTAACCGCAGTGAATGCCAGCTTACAAAAGAGCCTCAGAAGCGGCCAAGAAAACAAACCATTTCTGTTGGTATTAAGATGCAAAGTAACACGTGTACAACCACATATAATGAGCAAGTTATGACCGGCCCTGCTTGTTCCAAATCCTGCTCAGCCCATGCTGTTTATTCCGACGCTGAACAACCAACTGTACAGGGATTTGGACGCGAGACAGCACCGTTCAGTTTGGCACAATTTAGCTCAATAATGGAACAAACAGCAGCCACAAATGTCCACACGTTCCCCCCTTTTTCTACTCCCCATCCCCCTATAAGCGTCTGAATCATGCCTCACAGACACCAACAGGGGACACAGTCATCATTCTTGCCATCACATCTCAGGGAGCCATTTAGGGGGCCGGCTACAACGGCCTCCTATCTCGCCATCAGACCACCATAAAAGCATCAGATTCTAAATTGTGCCCGGAATACAGAAGCGGGGGGCTGGGTAGTGGCTCTCGGGCCGGAGGCAGAGCTTTTAAGGAGAAGCCACAACTCATAATTCATGTATTCAGGAGGGCTCGGTGGCGTCTTCATGTCGCTACAAAGAACACGAGGATCGCTTTGCCAAGAACATCTCTGCTGTGCTGCGGCCTGGGAGGCGAGAAGGGGGGTATTTCAGAGTGTGGGGCAAGTTATAATCCTCGCGCTCACATTGACACAAGGCAATCTTCTTATTCCAAATGTGGGTTGTTTTCCAATAAAACTTGTTTGATGTTTACTCCAATGGCACGTTGCGGGACGGAGGACTTCAAATGCTTCAAGTGGAAGCCTTTACATTTTGAAACAGTGATTTTAAACTCTCTCTCCAGGGATTTCTCTTGTTATTGTCTTGTTTTGAAGAAGGATGGGGTTGGGGTTAAATGTACCTTTCAAGCAGAAAAAGCGGCTAAAGGTGCAAGTAGTGCTTTAGCTTACATCTCTGGATATCTAGATTTATCACAGATGCTTTCAGGAGAGAACACTGGCATTTAATTTTTCAAGAAAGTCAACATATCCCACACAGAAGTCAAGTTCACGAGGAGTGATTATCCCTCAGTACATGCACGAATTGCATTTTTCTCCCACTAGATAAAAGCACCCTGATGAGATGCAAAAGAAGCACTGGGTGAGGACTCAAAACGGCCCTCTGCATTTACAAGACGGTTAAACTTCATGATGATTTCTGTTATTCCAAAATGGACGTTGTCTGTGGCAGAAAAAAGCTGCAGACATGACCGTCAAAAAAAAAAAAAAAAAAAAAAAAAAAAAGCCTGACATTTCCAGCCTCCACACACACTCACATAAACATGCACACACACAAAGATAAGAGCTTTCCCAGCTTTCTGCCTGCACATGCAGCAGCTCTTCTCTCTCTCCCTCTTCCATTTGCATTAGGTATTGATTTTGATATGCCGGCTGTGGGTGAGAAATACGGAGAGACAAGCACTGCATATGGTGCACGTAGGCCCAGTGCAATTTAAAAATCCACTGACAGCGAAGGCAAGGGAGGGAGTTGGGAGACTTGTTATGAAAAGATGCGTCGGTGGCTAACAGTAGGATGCCAATTAGGCTGCTTGGCCACAACGAATGGATCCGCGGTCACGCACCGGTTTCTCTCTCTCCCTCTCTCTCTCCTCTTTCCCCCTGTCATCCCCCCTCCTTCTCTCATCATCCTCCTCCTTCTTCTTCTTCTTCTTCTTCTTCGCTCGTTTACGCGTGTAGCACAGAAGTGGGGGGAAAAAGCTCCTATTGCATGAACAATACCAGCATCAAATTTCCATGCAATGATTTTTTTTTTTCGCCCCGGTCAGTCAAGTGCAGCATGGAAAGCATCATGACCTGCAGAAGCAGCAGCAGCAGCAGCAGCAACGCAGGTGGGAGAGATATGAGAAACAAGTTAAAGGTTGCAGAAAGAGAGTGATTCAATCCAGGAATTTGAGGTAAATTTGGAAGATAAGGTTGATAAACTTCATAAAATAGGCTGATTTAAGGCAGAAAATGTTGAAACCTCTGCATGTGTTGGAAAAAAAAAACGATTCCACATGCAACTAAATACTGGTGGAACACAAGCTGAGAAATCTTGACAAATCTGCAGATTTCCATCAAATTCACGAGAGAAAAAATGTTCAAAACCACAATTACTTTGACAGCCATGACAGGTATAATGACACATTCCACTGTGCTGTGTTAGCTAATGTGAAAAGAAAAGAGATAAAGTGTGTGAGGAATATAAGCGGACCAACGAAGGTGGGCTGAATGGCCCTTAATTAAGCTGAGATATGGAGAATGGAGGGGGGGGGGCTGTTACGTAAAAGACGGTTGCTACATACATGATAGGTGCCGCAGAAGTCAGATTCTGCAGGAACAATTGGAAGATAAGGCCGAGAAACCTGCAGATTTTTGAGCAATCTTGCACCAAATCTTTTCAGAAGACCCCATTTCCACGTGTATCAGCATCATTTTGACACCACACAGGTGTAGCTACAAGATGCTGATATGAGAAAGGAGAGTGACACAATGTTTGAGAGACAAAAGAGCATCAATAAAGATCTAATCGGGGAGGATTTCTTGGTAAAAAAATTGAGCTGACTTGCATTAAGAGTTCAGTTTCTTGGGGAACATTTGGAGCATTAACGCAGAGAACGTAAAGAAAAGTGAAGGTTTCAAGGCATCTTTGCACCAGGAGAGGATTTCTACATCAGCAACATTTCTGCTGATATAAAGGGAAAAGGGAGAAGTGTGATCTTGTGTGTGAGGAATATAAGAGCAGTAATGGCTGTGTAAAGTAAAGTGCCGGTACCCTGCATCCCCCCCCCCCCCTCCCTCCCTCCCTCCCACACACACATCTACCACCATGTGGCCGCGTGGATCCCCGTGCTCTTCTCTCCCTATTCATCCACTGAACTTGGATGCAAGGAAGTGTGTGTGAAGGAGGGAGAGGGGAGAGGGTGAAACATGTAAAAGCGGATATGCAGATGACATTCCCTGCACTGGCTTTGCACATTTTTCACCATTTAAAGCTGCTACAAAAGCCAGACATGTTAGGGTATCTATTATGAATAAGAAGGGGGACTTTTCTGTGCAGAGGGAGTGGGGGGGGGGGGGGGGGGGGGGGGGGGGGGGGGCTCACAACTGAGATGCAGATGTATAATTCACGACCAATTCAGTCCCTATGATGAGATTCGAGTCTTCATCTTCCCAAATCGCATGTGACAGCTTTATTACGCGCCCACATGCGTTCGCATCTTTGCCACCCCTGTCAATCTGGAAACTGTCAGATATAGGAGTGATAGGAAGTATTTCATCCCCTAATTTCCCTCTGAACTACACACTTCCCACGCGGTTCAAGAAGGGGGGGGGGCGGCAAAAGTTGACGCCTGCATCTCCATCTCCATCTCGTGAATCCTTCAGCGTGCGGGACGGAAAAAAAAATAAATAAAAAAAAAAACTGGCTCGAATTTGTAAGTTGACACGTACCTGCTGCCAGTTTTCCTCCAGCGAAGGCATGGCGGAGAAGTAGCCGGTGTCGTGCACCAGCTGAAGTTCCTGAAAGATACTGTGGTTCGCCAAGACATCCATGCTGACGCTCGGTGCTGGGAAAACACAAGAACGATCCACACACACACGCACACACACAAGAGAGAGAGAAAAAAAAAAGCCTCCTTTCGTGGCTGTGTCACACCTCTACATCCACTTCTTTCATATTAGTCCGTAAGAGGAAGTCAAATCTGGAGTGTAGCGGCTGAAAATGTGGCGTTCAGGTGCCAGTACCTGCGCGCATCATCGGGCTCGGTGCGTAAAAGAGACTGGAGGTGATGGAGGCTCCATGCGTATCCGTGTTGCCAAACTAGACACTGATAGGGAGCCAAGGAAGGGGAGGGGCTTGGTAAACGAAGGGGCGTCGTTTTGTTTGTCAATCAACTCCCCAGTTTGTCCATTTAAGGCGAATGGGAGGTTGAGGGGTGACTTGAGAGGCGCCGGAGCATGAAGGGGCGGGGTTAAGAAGATTACGCGCACGTTACTGGCTCCTCTGCGACGTCACTCACGCCGAATATGGGCTCGATAGGTGAGCTATTTATGGATGGGTATATTAGATTTGGAAGAAGGTCTAAAAGGCTAGTCTGAGAGGAGAAGCCGTGGTGTAAACATCATGTGCTCACAAGCAGGAGCTGGAAACTGTACTAATAGGCTGCTCTGTTGTTCCACAGTGTAAATATTTAATTAGAATGCAATGCAGTAGGAGGCATTAGCATATAGGAAACATATATCTCTGAACAGGGATGCAGAGTTTGCTTTTATAATGACTTTAAGGCAAATGTATCATCTTTAAAATCATTGCAATTCTTGTGCAGGTTTCCCATGGAGACTGCATCGTAAAACAAAGTGTGCATCCTCTCTGTAATAAAGATTTAGTGAGTTTGCTGTAATTATTTTCATGTCATCCTACCAGTTTAATTCAGATTTCTATAACACTTTTCTCACAGTTAAATAAACCTGAAGTCTTAAAAAAGCAATAAGCTGCTCATCTGGTGTCCCATATAGATCAAATAAACTTTCTATATGCATCGTAAAAAGCGCTTTGTGTGTTTATTATTGAATGGAAAACATCAACTTAATGTAGATTTCCTTTCAAGCTGCTCAATGGTGATAACGTTAAGATACATGTTCTACCCAAAGAATCACAAATATGTTTTTAATTGATGTTCATTAATGAAAGGAGGAACGTGCATTGATTTTTTTTGTTTATTTTACTGCAATACCAGCACTTTCGTTTGAAAATCCTCCTGACTTTTTCATTTAGATTAAAAGTGAAGTAGAATGATCGCCTTCAAAGACAATTGGAGACTGTTTTTAGTGAACTACTCTGACTTCTTTTTGTCCTTTAAGTAAAAAGGGTCACAAGGACAAGTGCAACATATTGGTTTATTGCACTTCTTTATGTGATTGGAAGGAGTTAGGAAACAGTGCAGTGATCTAATGTCAGCTTTTCATTTCTGAACTCTTTACACATTGCCCACTGTTTCACAAAATGTTCTTTCCTAACAGGCAACAAGATGCTCAGTTGTATTCTTCCACATTGATTTAAAAAAAAAAATCAGCTGCTGCACTTGTTTTTGCGCTGTAAGTAAAGGCAGGTTAAAGAAAATTGCGTCACATGTGCTGGGAAGAAGTCGCAAAATCTTCCTCAACACGTCTTGACGGCTGGTGTGAGTAATGCCATGTATTCGCCTGCCCCCTGTGTAAACCATCAAAATTGTACACTTCCACGCAGGCTCAACAGTATTCTCTCCTTCTCCCACACACATACGCACACACACACACAGTGTTGTAGAGGTCTGTAATCTCATTACAGTGCTGGGGGGGAAAAGGCTGGCCGAGGGCCCCGGCTCTGCGATTTACACATGGCATTTTGGGAGGGAGAGTTCGGCTCAGGAGGACGATGAAGCTCCCGCTGACATTTATCCATTTGACACAACTCACTCTGTCTCTCTTTACATTTTCCTGCCTCTTTGCTTTGCTCCCTTTCCCCTTTTATTCCCTCCTGCTCCTCGCTCTTTACATCTGCCTCCTTACCCGTGTCTGCCACTCTGCATCCATACCGCACATCTTCCCCATAATCCTCGACCACACTCTCTTCCTCCATCTTTGTTTCTTTCTATACAGAAAAACATGACAGACAAAAAAAAAAAAAAACATGACAGAGGACACACAGATATCTGTCATGTGCATGGAAGAGGTTGATCAAATGACAAGTAAACAGGGAGAAAACAACAGTCTGGCACTGCTGTGTTCTGTTTAGCTGATTTCCACATGGCTGACTGAAGTGTAAAATATTCATCAGATAAATCCTGTTGTTTTTATGCATTGTTTATGTGGCTCTTTGGATGAGCCCAAAAGGCAACAAAAAGTGGGAAAAGGCTACACTCTGAGCTTTGTAATACCATTTACAAACACTTAAACAACAATGTTTCTTAACATTACAACAAATTCTGGCGCCAAAATCCAACCAAACGGGTGACTAATCTGCAATTTCTGTTTATTCTGTCCACTCGTCGCTGGTACTCTTTACTCTTGCGGGGTCATCGTCAATCGACCTATTCTGTCATTCTACCACGAGGACATGTTGCTATTTAAGTGACAGCGGGCTGACAACGCCAAAGACGTGCATTGGTGTTGTCAGCTAGCGATGAGCAACGTGACAGGTCTTATAATCTGTCAATAGTAGAGTATGAAGAACATGTCTACATGATGTATTCGTGCTTCACAATCACAACACTCTGCCGCACAGAAAACGTAATGCAGCATCTAATATTTTGAGTTCTGAGGTTCTCAATTGTCTAAATGTAAATCTTTATGATCCGCTTCATGGATACAGAAACATATAACCACACAGCCCAATGATAAAACTTACAATAAATGTTTGTGGCAGCATACAAGTGTCACAGCAAATGGATAAATCACACACAATCTAATTGAAAAAATATTGCGCAAGGGATAAAATATCAACCGTAAAGAATGCCTATAAACATCCACCATTATTAAGGCCACTCTGAACTTTATATGTTCCAACCTAGGCTGCTTTTTTTTTACATTTTGCTTCCCTTTTATTTTATCTGCCAGTCTTAAAGATGCCAATTGTTTCAAACTTGATTCAATTGCACTGAAAGAAACGAGCGGCCATATTTCCAGAATGATAAAGTTGCCCAAACGTTCGTTCCGCCGTGTTCTACCGCGGCGCTATCAACAGAAGTTGGAAAAATTGAGTGCCTCATCTAAGTGCTCGTTCTTAGACGTTTACCACCACCAACTCCTCCTCCTTCTGCTCGTCTTCCTCGGCCTGAAGCCCATGCATATCATAGATAAAAATAAGTGCTCGCCATTATCCGTGGGCACACAGCATTATATTGTGGATGCTGACATTGCTCTTACCTGGCAGTTGGTGCTTTTACTATATTAATAATGGAGCAGGCACCATCCATCATGGGAATATGAGGCTGCTAATCATGTCAGTTCCCTGCATATTCACTCCTTTCATCAGAAGAGGAGGGGAGAGGGACAGGGGGGGGGGGGGAGAAGAGGAAGAGCGAGTGAGAAGCGGAGATAAACAAAGAGAGGGGAAACCAAAGAGAAAAAAGAGGGGAAGAGAGTGGGGGGGGGGGAGAGAGAGAGATGGAAGGGGACAATATCAATGTGCTGAACACATGACAGATGCCCTTGGCCTTTTGCTGAATGGCTTCCCTGTTGGCAGGAGTTAACCAGTGTATTTAAACAGGACAAGACGAATGGGACCTCTACTCCCCCTGCTCGCTGAACCAGCCCATTTCTATTCCAACTCACAGCCTTTCCCCCCATGTGGGAATGCTAATATGGTTAGCTGACATTGCCGGGGTTAAAACTTCATAACGGCATTTTATTGTATATTCACTCTCCTGTTACTTCACCATTTTTTTCAAACCTTGGATGTAGGAACCTCTGCTCAGCGCAAAGGGAATGAAAGCCTCTGGATATTTGTTTAAAGTAGTTACAATGCAAAGTGTTGGTTAACATCCCGAAAAAAATGTAAGTAAAGTTCAAATCAGGTTATTGTTGGCTGACGTTTAAGCCTGGTGTCACGGTTGTAGAAAATCAAAGGAGGTGGACCCAAACGCAGAATAAACTAGAAATATATAACATTTTTTTTAAAAGGCAGAAGGCCAACAAAAACTTACTTTCAAAATGTTAAAGTCACAAAGATCAAAAACAGGGAGCCACAAGGAAAACGTACTGACCGACATACAACAACTGACAAACACAACACCGACATATAACATCTGACAAACTAGACTCAACTTACAACAATGATCTGATCAACACGAGGGAAGGAACACTGACACTAATTAGACGGCGGTAATCAAACACAGGTGAGATTAACAAGACACAGGTGAGGACAATCAGGGAAATCAAGACAGGAGGGGAACACAGAAACACAGAAGACGAAGAAAACTCAAGAACTGAACCACACTGACTAGAAAAGAGAGATACACTAGGACAACAAAATAAAACAGGAAACATTTAAAAGAAACACAAGCAACACTAGAAACTAAAACAAGAAGATACACACTTTGAAATACAAAACTAAAACAGACCAGATCATGACGCTTGGCCGCTTTGTAAAAGTGGAAAATTCTGGTGTTTTTTTCCCGCCTTGTTTCCAAAACAGTTTTGCTTGTTCTGAAAAAAAAAAAAAAACGAGAAGATTGTCCTAATCCAACATAAGTGAGCAACCAAAAACAAGTCGATTTGCATTGAGAATAGCGCCTGATGTTTTCAGGAACACGCTCCCCGGCTCGCCTCTCTTTCCATTAGTCTCCACCAACCGAGGGACCTTGAGCGTCTGCCGTGCTTTGCTTCATTTTGCCTCATTTGGTGTAATGCGACATCCACAAGCCTTGATGTTTTTGAACATAGCATTTACACCAATATGGTCCATTTTCTTTTAGTTCAAATTGCTCAAGTGGAGACTAAAGATAACCTTTATGTTTATAGAAAATAAACATTGTCCTCCAACATCTGTCTTCCAACATGTCTTTAACTCACAGAAAAGGACATTTCACAGTGATTGATGTGCCTGGTTAAATAAAGATAAGATTTTCAAAACGTGGCCATATGTCTGCCGTATGTGCTGTCTCTTTTGGCTCAGAGCCTGGATGCAGAACATCTTCAATATCCTGACGTCTTCCTCATGCTCTCCTCCTGAAGGGGGGGGGGGGGGGGGGGGGGAGCTAAGGGGGAGAGGTGGAGGTGGGCAATGGGTAAGGGCGCAGAGGAGGGGGTGGATTTCAGAGCGACAGGCCGGCTGAGAAAAGCGATAATGAGCACTCGGGGCTGTCTTCGGTGCAAACCGCATTGAGATTGCTGCAAGCGAACGGAAGGGAATAAGGGAGGTTTTGGAGGGGAGTGAGGGGAGAAAAGGTTGCCTGAGAAAATGCCCTCTCAGCTGGGTGGTGTTTGATGCGGCGCCGCTGCTTCTTACAGTGGGAAAAGTGAGGGGAAACTCAGCCAGCGAGGAGGCCATGAGGGGCAGCTGTTAAGTGCCAATTAGGCAGCGATGAGTCGAAGACGGAAATACCCATTTGCGCATACACTCCTGCAAGCAAGCAGGCAGGGCGGAGTAGTCAAAAAGTGAAACAAATAGAGCCTAATCCCTGTCAGTTCCTTCCTGGTGACGCTCCCCTTCTCTCCCTCTATCTCCCCTCCTGCCTGTTAGGTAGCGTCACATCAGTGACGGCCGGAAATGTTGGTTATGATTCGCTGTTAGGTTTAGTTCTGTCTCCGTCTGGCCTCAACCTCTTCCGAAGGCTGCTTAAAGTTACGTTTTGTAAGAGCTTGTCACATCCCACCAAAGGACAATGCTCCGAGTCAGGCGTCCAATTAGTGAGCCGATTCACTCACGTATTTAGTCTGTGGCAAAAAAGACGATAAGGTAGGGTGAGGAAAATGAAGCTTTATAGGCATAGATTCCAGTATCAAAGACACATTTCCAATTCAGTCTGTATCAGTTTTGTGCATGTTTCCTTATGGTCGCCTGCATCTTTTGATGACCTCAGATTAGTGCATGTGTATTTCTACAGCAGCCCTTTCCATACCTTCTACGAGGGTCACATGAGTCCGACTTAAAAATAGACAACAAAAAAAAAGGACTAGATTAGGAAGAGGAGAGGAAGTCAGATTATTCATTTGCAGAATCTTTTATTGCTCCTCATTGAAGTGAAAATTGGATGTCAGGGAGACGTCATGCGGTGCATGAATGAGAAACAAATCAAAACCAGAGCAGGAAATAAAGCGAGAATTTACTGATCTACCCAAAATGACCCCAATACAGTACTCAACCGTCGGGGCTGCTGCAGTTGGGGGTCTAGTCGTTCTCTTCCTTCTGCTAACTTACTCTAACCCACTTCAAGGATTAAAGTTACTTAACTCCATAACTGTTTAAATGATGTGGAAAAGGTTTGCACCTTACAGCTAAATAGTTTTCTTTATACGTCTAGTGGCAAAAGAGAAGAGCAACTCAAAATGGCAGCTAAAAACCCCGCACACTTTTAAAAATAGAACTTCAAATTCATTATTCAGTAAACTCCTGTCACAACAAGACACAACAACATCCACCTATGGAAGTATGTGAAGCTCCATGTGCAAACAAGAGCTATGAGGTCTGAAACAACACACCTCTCTTATAGGGAGCTATGGCAACAGTACAATAGTTATAAGAGAGCCACTGACCTTGTTTGCAATAAAAGGAAACATTGAAAGACATAATCCTATAATCAAGCAGCGTGGTTTTCTGTCCTGTCATTGGTTCACATGAAACTGAACAGCAGTCAAAATTACCTCAATGGATTCACAATTGCTTGTGAAAGCGCCATTCGTCATCAGGGTCAGCGACAATGAATGAGTCTTTTCATGTCCGAGCTCCGAGTCTATCTTGTTTCTATGCACACCACACAGAATCGGAGGCCTCTGTAATTTCCCCCGACTGCCGCCTCAGATCTGCCCGCACCATACTGTGTTTTGTATATTCATGTGTGTACCTTCCTATCTTAATCCTAGCTATTACTCGCATGGCTGGCCATGTCAAGGGGAGATTTGCTCACTCACAGTGAATGGGCCAATATTGACAGCACGCCCACCGCATCAGCGATCAGTGTAAGGGCTTAGCACGCTCCAGATTCACAGGTTTGAAGCTGAATTCAATGAGGAGGGCGGCGTGTTGGATAACAATCCTCACAGGGAATCTAGGCAGATGCTAAATGTTACCTTTAGTCAGGCAGTTCAACAGACTCCAATGTCCTGCTACTTTTAAACATCATGCATTGTATGTATGTTCTTTGATTTCCCAGGTTTAGGCCTATTTGTGAATGTCAAAATCCTTGGTGCATATTTGTCATTTCCTATGCAGCCACAATCATTTGAACATCTATATGAATCTGGATTATTATTGCTGCAATTATAAGATACATATGAGCTGTAGTTCCAGTGTGGAGACTTTTTAATTGTAGTTTCTTTTGGTGTCCAGCACCTCTCTAAATGAGATGTGTTGATGTGCACACATCTGTATGAGCCTACTATGTAAACATGATTTTTCCTCAAGAAGGGATAATGCACCACATAAATGGATATGTCCCAAATCGGCTCAAGTTTACAGGGTTTAGTCAAAGTCTGAATAATGGCCAAAATAACACAAGCACTGCTAACTGTAGGTGATTAGAAGCCAAAATGCATCCAAGAATCTATGCTGAATCCAGATTTTTGGGGGGATAAATGGACCAGAGGAGGTAAATATTTGGTATTTTAGTGTCAAAGCTCAGCTGAGCGCATTGGAATCCAGCCACGGTTTGGCCCACTTAGTTGGCTTTCCAGATTTAGTAAGTTTTTAAGGTAAATCAGACCCATTCAATACAAATGCTGAATTTGAATTCAAATTGTCAGGTTGAAAGCCTTTAATGAGGCAGGGTAGGAGCGTTGTTTTCTAATAAGACCACTCGTGTTTCAAATGTCAGATGTTGGTCGTTACAGGAAACCAAATTTCAAATAAAAGTAAAAGTGTTTTCTGGTAGATATTGATTGAAAGGGTTTATCATAGATCTGCAGCTTAGCCCATTATGCATGTCAAGTGAGTCATCTTCAGATGGGTTTGAGCCCATCGTGACTACTCCTGACAGCTGTCAAGGGTCAAAGGTTAGGACTCTTCAAGGAGAAACAAAGGTCAGCTGTCCTTTACATGCAAGAGCTGGATCCCTTAATCCACTTTGCTGGAGTGTCCTTGGGCAAGACAAACCCCTGAGACCTGAAGAGGATGGAAAGGAAACGACTCATTCCCAATAACCGGATTCGATGTCTTAATGTGATTCTGTTCTGTTTGAGTTAAGTTCACTTTCTACTCAGTTTACTTCCCCTTGTCTCTTCAGTTCAGTGCACTCAGTAGAAGGTAGTCGAAACATCTGAAAGTGCTGTTTATCGAACACAGCAGCAGCATCTGGGGCAGCAGCTGGCCCAAACCCCAACTGATCTCACCTTTTTAAAGAGGTCAAAAGTTGACGACAAGCTAACTTCCCCCTTTCATCCCCCAAACCTGGAGCTTTTCGGCTACATTTTCCAGAGACGTGTCACCACTTCAAAGGTGTTAGCGGAATGATTTGCAGACGAAAACGACGCCGCTTCCCTCTCATGGCTGGTTCACAGTTGTCGCTGTCGCACTTTGTTTTGCTTAAATGAAATGATTGAGTCCTGGGCTCTGTGACGCCGCTTCAAGGGGGGAAAGCAGCCTCACATCATCACCGGTGACATTAGAAGGTGACAGCGGCAGCCACAGAGCCACCGATGCACTGAGGTTCAAAGCGCCTCAGCTGCGTAAACAGATGAGACGAAAGGAAGTCGGAGACAGAGAGGGGCTGAAAGCAAAAAGTAAAAGTAATAGTTGGTTGACAAATGATCATACACATTGAGATTTTGGCTCCAAATGAAATATTAACCACAAAAATATTGATGGACGCGCTTTGAACCTTCCATTTGTATGGTTCGGTGCTTGTAATCAGGGCGCTCTTGCCTTCCAGATGAACTGTTTCTGCAAGTACAAAAGTGTCTGTTTTTGGGTGAGAAAGCGGACTTGGGGAGGAATCAGGGGAAAGCAAATGCTAAGCTATGAGCTAATATGCTAGCAGTAGCTTTGTTAGAAAGGTGTGATATTAATTGGGATGCTAATTATGGTGTGAAACGGGCATTAAAGTAAATACATAAGAACTTTAAACAGCGCAGTATACACTTTCCCTTGTTTTGTAATATACTACTGTAAAGCCCTGGATGCAGAGATCAATACTGTATAAAAAACCATGTAGGGTTGCATTTCCTCTGTACTTCTCCAATCTCACAAGTGCAGAGGCCATGTAGTCAGATACTTGAAATTCCCTTAAGACTATCGATCCAGGATGCAGGTCGCAGAGTCCAGCGCTCCAACAACAGATCCAAACTGACCTCGGGTCAGGCACTAAAGTAAAGCCAATGCTACCAGCTTGAAGTTCTTGAAAAAGGGCATATTCATAGAAAATGTGTTGTGGTAATTTGATTTGCTGCGGCGGAACAAAAACATGAAGGAGCTGGGAAGGGATTGCTGCCATATGATAGTCATATGATAGTGAACACTGTGTCTCTGTGAGAGAGAGGCGGAGGATTGGTACATTTCACTCTTTGCAAAGGTGTCAAGAAAAGGTTGTAATTCTCCGAGAAATCCCAGAAAATGTGCTCAGGACGGGTGAAATGTGTTGGAAGCGCTTCATCAGATTCCTCCTTTCATTAAAGCTCCTTTATTCCTACCAGAAAAGTCTTTGGCTGTCTCACTGAATGATGAGGAAAGCATGACGCTTACACAGATGCAATGAATCCGTCACAGGGTATTGAGACGATTCGGCATCGGCATACAAACAGTAAACAAACTCCTTGTTCAAAGAGCGGGGCGTCTATTTATTTAGCAGAAAAGCGCTCCCCATTAGCGTTGAAATTGCCGTCGGAAATAGAGGCGGTCCACATTAACAACCTCGTCCTCTGTGCATAATGCTCTGAGCGTATGCGTGCCTTGTCATTACGACCATTTCGGCTCCATTATTTCAACACCAAATCACCAAATCCCCCTTTTCAGAATCGTCATCCCCCCCTCAGTACAGTGGGGCATGCACTTCAAACCGCTCTAAAATGAGCTTGCTTTGCCAGGCCGGCAGCTAGCCAGACCAATCATCTATCTGCAATAATAGAAATCTTCTGGCTGATGATAGACTGAGGCAATCACTGGGCAGGCTGAGTGGGCTCTCCACTCTGGCCTTGACACCCCTGCTGCTGGTTGATAGCAGGGGAGGGCCGAGGGATGCTGGCATGGGTATCTGGTAGGTAGGCCTCCGAGCATCGCGGCTGGCTGGCAGACTGGATGGATGCACATGGAGGGTAAAGGGTACAGAGGGGGGGGGATCTATAATTAAAAACTAGAAAAAAAATATGGGGGATGGGGAAATGGAGCAGGATAAGCCCAACATTTTAAGGGGCAGTTTGATTTGGACATGCATATTATTTTTTTCTTAACACACTGGCCTGTCAGACGATGTTATTTCTTGTTTTGCTGCAGATGTTGTTCCAGTCAAAACACAAACGTACTAGGTGCTAGAATTCACATAATGTAGCTCAATGACTTGCACTATTGCATTGGCTTCACTTTTTTGTCTTACAAACTGAATATCAAAACTGTTAAAGAATATGTACGTTATATATATGTATGCTCTTGATACTTAAGGTAGTTATCCCTTGAATAATATTACTATTTGGACTTGTACATGAGAAATTGTGTTGGAAAAGTAGTAAGCCCTAATGTGTGCCGAGATAAAGAAATATTTCATCTTCTGCCCCTACAAGTGTGTGTTCATGCTGCTTGACTGAAGGCCCGTGGATAGTCGGCTCCTTTTTCAATTCCACCAACCTTCTTCTCTTTCATCCCCTCATTATTTCTCTCTCAACCATCCCGCCCTCCCACCATCCCCACCACCATCTCGGGCTCTCTCCACGCCCTGAGCACCTCTATCCCTCAATCATCCCGCGTGTCCCCAGCTCTCCACACCTCCACTTCGACCCCGCTCCATCTCTCCATCCATCCTTACCCACCTCTCCACCGCGTTCATCTGCATGGTGAGTGTCTCATTCTGCCCGGTCTAATTGGCTCTAATTAGAGTCATTCAGCAGGGGTTAATCAAGGATGATTTACGCAGATTATGACTGGTTGGGGGAGGGATCGGAGGCAACAGACAGCCTATGTGCCACATCGGCCTGTAGGCATGTATCACTCCACCCAATGAGGCTTGGGGACTTGGCAAAGATAGATGTGTTTAAAACAACACAACGAAATGATCTCTTAGGCCATGTGCTCCTGAAGAACATCCCCCAATTACCATTGAGAAAGGCTGCCACTTACTGAATGATAAAAGGGTACGCTGCTCTACTTTTTTTCAATCAAACTCAAGAGGATAAAGGTGAAAAATATGCCACTTGCATTTGTAAAAAGGTATCATCTCTCCCTTCTGTGAATGACCTGTTGAAATAAAAAAAAAAGCTTTTAAATAAGACCTTAGGATGGCCTCATTTCTACTCATATTTAGCAAATTAGGTGAAAGATGAGTTTTTAAACATCTGGTACGGCCTCATCTGTGATCGCTCGACAGCTGGACGGTTTCCTCAGAAAATGAGACACTGAAGATTGAAAGTTATAAGAGGCCCAAGACACAGGTTGAAGAAAAAAACTGATTTTTCTCAAAAACCAGGAAGCAATCATGGTTTTAAAATGCAGATTTCTACATAGAGGTCAAACCCAGAGAAAACTAAAAAGAGTTTGTTATGTCGACTTTCAGGCTGTTGTTTCTTTGCCATTTCATTGGACATATTCTTATTGTGAAGCGGCTCTAAGCTGCATCTAGTAGTACAGTTATTTAAGCCTACATATGAAGACTAAATTAAATGTGTTTTTAATCTCCAAACCCCCAAAATCCGGATTACTGGGTGGCCAGAAAACTGGGATTTGTTGTTTTTTTCAAATAACTATAGGAGTTATATCATAAAGACACCATGCGTAGAAGCAGTGTTATGCATTATTACATGTCATGTGGCACCATACATTATTATATTGTTTCTTGGAGCTGTGCTTTAGTTGATGTTGGAGGGTGTCAGTCAATCTATGTTAGGTCTGTGCAGGGACATGCACTTCTTTTTAACAGAGTATCAAATGTACTATATAAACTATATAATATATATATAAGACTATATAAGACTTTTCTCCTCTGTTTCCCCCCGGTGATGGAATTAACTTCCAAACTCCATTCGATCTGCAGAGTCCCTCTGCACCTTTAAGAAAAAGCTAAAGACCCAGCTCTTCCATGAATACCTACTAACTTAATGATGATGGTCTCCATATTATTGATGATGATGATGGTAATGACGATGGTTTTTGTTTGATAACGACGACTTATAAGATGGTTTCTATACTGATTAGAGCTCTCAAGAACTGCCCTCAATGTTGTGCTTTGCCTCTGGTCACTTCCTGTCAGCACCTGTGTGTCCAATCAGACTCAAAGCTGATCGTTTGCTCTTACTGACATTGTTCCCTTTTTTCTAGATCCTTGCTTGTGTTGTTCTTACTCTCTGATGTACGTCGCTTTGGATAAAAGCGTCTGCTAGGTGAATTGTAGAATTGTAGAAGAATAAAAAGTAAATCCTTTAGGCACTTAAAACCATCCCTGCCAGTTTTGCGCTCTGGATATGTTGGAATACTTCATAAGAGCTTAAGAGTAAATATTCCTTTGACAACATTTCCGATTTTGACTTTTACATGACCTGTTGGCTGTTGGGGAGCTGATGGTGGTTAGCGCTGTAGCCTCACAGCAAGAAGGTTCCTGGTTGAAATGTAAATTAGTGGAGTTTGCATGTTTTTTCCCCAAGCAAGCATGGGATCCAGCTTCCTCCCACAGTCCAAAGACGTGCTCATTAGGTTAATTGGTGCCTACAAATTGCCCATAGGGCTGAATGTGAGTGTGGCTGCTTGTCTGTCTCTTTATATCAGACTGGGTGTACCCTGCCTCTTGCCCAATGACAGCTGGGATCAGCTCCAGCCAGTCAAGACCCTGAATGGGAAAAGTGGTATAGATAATGGATGCATGGATGATCTGTTTGTTCCCAACATTAAAAAAAAAAAGAAAGAAGTTGAAACTATCTCGTTCCCAATTTGGCAAATGGCAAATTTGGCAAATGAAAGCTCCTGACACCTTGACAGTGTCTGAATCTTAGCCTGATTAAATTGGACTTGAGAGCTACAGCAAAGTCGATCGACGCTAATGATTGAACATTTGACATTTTAAGGAGGCACAAAGCACAAAGGAGGCACATTTCATTGGAAGTGCCCCGCTGTACAAACACTTCTTCAAACAGGGCTTTTGGACAGAACGCGTGATAATGTGGCCCGAACCCTCATTTTCACTTTGCGAGACTGTTTGCATTGCAGGTCTATTCTAATCACCACCTGACATGTTGGCCAGCTCACGATTCACAGTCTTCATATCAGTGTGGTATGCACAATGCAATATCACAGTCCCTTTATTGCCTGGCCCTGTTCTTATATAAAGAGGCCTGTGGTAATTATTTAGGAAGGCCGTACTGTACTGAGACTCCTCTGGGACCGGAAACATTATGACTTGGCCTCACACACACACATACACTGGCACGCCGGACAGAGAGTAATGGCCCAACCCGTGGTGGTAATGGCTTCTCTTTCTGCGTGTGAGTGTGTGTGCGCGGTGGCCTACTGTACATGTACTCATCTGAGCATGCTCCAACCGACTCTATTTGATGTGACTAGTCCATTAGATTTTCAATGGGCTCCTACACCATAATCCTGAATACACTGAGGTTTTTTTTTTTTCTTTCATTGGAAGTGCCCCACTGTACAGATTGCTCCTGTCACTGTTGAAGCAGACAAATTCCCCCTCATATCCTCTGCATATGGGATGGGATTGTCTCGTTATGGCCCCTGTTACGTTCCCCCATGGCAACATTAGCCGACGGCTGTAAAAAGACTATTAGGATCCAAATCATTCCGGGGGCCGAAGACGTCGAGCGAGGCTGGGCGAAGTTAGCGAGGGGTGATGGGAAAGAGAAGGGAAGACGTAGGAGGAGATAAAGTGCGAGAGCGGCGGATTAGGTGGTGTGATTTCAGAGACCTCCAGCGTGGCTCCACATGCACACATGAACTCTCATTCATATAAAAAATATATATACACTGCACGCTCACACTCTCTCTGCAGCAACACAGCCATCCTAATCCACGGCAGCCAATCAATAAGCACTTGACGGGTACTGAAATACAATATAGAGAACAGCACTAGCCTTCTTCTGCTCCATTTAAACTGCAGTTTGACAGCTGAGGAGGGAAGCAGGGGGGGGATGTCTAGATTGGCCCTGACACAGAGCTCCTACAGAGGAGCAGAAATCTGAGAAGCACACAAACTGCAAAAAACTTGGTGTAAAAAGTTATTTTTGCCTTTTTCTTAAGTCCTTATTGTCTTACTCTCTCTTAACACAAGGTGATCTTCCTTATAAAACCATTGTCTGTCTTATTTAAAGTATAATTTTGTTGTATTTGAGTTCATTAATTCCTCAACATTGGTGTTGTGTTCATGGGGAGTTTTCGTTTTCTTCCCCAAAATGTATAGGTAAGGTTTACAAGGTGGCAAGTACACGATCTGTCTAGGTGTATCGTTTATGTACAACAGCTGGGACGATATGCAAAGTGCCCCACCAGAGAAGGGCCAGAACATTTATGATGCCTCCATTGGATTTAAGTGTCCCTCTAAGGCACGAGAGTGGGACAGCAGCCTAGAACAGATGCATCTAAATGGAATCCGGATTCAATTCATTAAAGTGTTTTCAAATGTGCCCTTTTCCACTCCGATTTGTTTAAATTCCAGCCGTAGAAAATGGCCAGTAACATGACCTGTTGCCCTATCAGAGAGCTTAGATATTAGTTTACTTAGCTAGCTCAAAAAGAGCACTCTGAGGAGATCATTAAGACATCAAACGACATCAAAAGTAATGTATGAAACTACATTGGTACTGTATCATACTGCACTGTATTCTGTCATAAAGAGTGCAGGGGATGTGCTTAGGCTGCCTGAGGTATTTAGCCATCTTCATTCAATTTCTAGTATCCAGTGTTGAATTGGGGGGTAGAGAGGCCAAGGCTGTTGCCACTTTTATGCAATGCATCCTGGTAAATGTAGGCTCTGGTCTGTAAACGTGAGAGCTCTGCTTTTTCAGTCATTTGCATTTACCAACAATCTTGATTTGAAACCCACAAATGATGATAAAGTTTACACAAAATGACTCTAAGAGCAGATTCAGAACAAGCTGAATTGTATGCCAAATATATCCATGAAGACGTGTTGACACCTGGTTACCATTTCTTTTCTTTTTTTAAGAAAAAAAAGCGTCCTTGATTGTTTTTCCACCCTTTCTTTTCCCGCTGTCTTCTGTGGTAGATGAGGATCCGGTGTTAATGTCCCTCTTCCATCACCACTCCTTTCCAGCTGCAAAACGCTGATTGGAGCTGGAACCGCCCCATGATTGCACTCTTCTTATTGGAAGCAAAAAGAGGAGAGGGGGGAGAGAGAAATAAAATCATTTAATTCATTCTGCCTATCTTTCCCTACCCATCTCCTAGTGTTTGGGAGAGGTGGAAATTGGAAACGCCCCGCAAATGTGTAAGGGGAGGCATCCGAAAACCGAATCGAGGTGCCATTACCCCCGATGGGTGAGGCACAGCGGGGCTGAAAAATCTCTGGCTTACTCCCTCACGCTCAATGATTGTCTCATCAGCGGGAGTAATTTGGGTTTCTGGTTATCGCGTCATTTCTGATGCGGGGAGAAGAGGGGAGAGATGTAATTACTTCTCTCCGCAGACGGAGAACAGATGAGGAATTGGGGAGTAATTAATAACTGGCTGGTACCCGACTGGAGTAGAAGCAACCTCCCAGCACTGTTGCCGCCGCCTCCTCTGAGACTGACTTTTACTCTCTGTGAGAAACGAGTGGGAACATGCTCTAGTAGCAGCCTGATGGATCAGCAACAGGCATTTCAAAAGAGTGAGGAAGAAAAAGGAATGAGATAGCAAAGGTAAGAGTGAAGGAGGCGAGGGGGAGGGGACGAGAGGAGGGAGTGAGAGGAGAGGAGCCGAGGAGCTGAGGAGATGGGGGATGAAGTGGATGGATGGATGGCGAGGCGAAGAGATTGGCCACGGCTTCAGTACACCTGAGAGGCAGGAGAAAAGAAATGAGAGAGAGGAAAGAGTAGAAGAAGAAAAAGCACATGATGCTAGGCTAGAGGAAAAGGGTTAAATCCTTCAGCAACAAATTTAGTCGTATCCATGTCCATGAAAGACACCAAAGAGATAAAGTAGGAAAGATATCATAACGTGTTAGTTTGAATTAACAGTCCGTACAAGCAGCGGATTTGCTCGATGCAGCTACAGGTTCTCCTCCATGACTGCGCAGGGGCTCCATTTGCACCTAAATAGAGCAGCTTTACAACCAGCTGCTCAACTTAACTCTATACTCTGTACTACAGTCATGCAAAATGTGGCCGCACTCGATCCAGCTACAGGTTTTCCTCTGCAACCAAGCAGGGGCTCCACTATCTTCCATACACCTGCTTTACTACTCCATAGAAAAATACACTTCAACTTACTCAAGGTGTTACCAAAGCACTCTTTTGCCTCGGTTTCCAAGATGCTCCACTTAAAATACCAGAAAAAAAAAATCAATTGAGCGTTTGGCGAATATGAGAAAAACTACAATTCCCACTTTGGTTTGGAGACAGAAGCAATCAATCAGCCGAGCAACAAAGTATCTCAAAAGACAAAAGCAATCGTTCTTCCACCATCCGATTAAGGATGCTTTATAGATCACAGATCAGCCATATGTTAAAACTAGCAATAAAGAATGTTAAATTCAACCTATTTGTAGTTTTTTTTCCACATTTAAGCATTTTTTTTTTGAAAGTTTAAGTTTATAACGTGTCTTAATATCACTGCAGCTGATCCATTTTCTGTGCTTTAAAGCTTCATGGAAAAGCAAAAGTTGTATTCCATGTCAAGGCTCGTGTAAACGTCTTTTCATACGAAGCCTTTTTTGACTCACTTCCAGCTCATGTGGATTGAATCAGGAACATATTACAAAAAGGATACACTCCTTCTTTTCTTACTGACCGTTTTCATTTCCTCACCTGTCTTTGAATAATGTTTCCCCCCTTCCGCTCCCCCTCTCTCCGGCATGCATAGATTACAACGCAAAGCTCCCCTGGCAACTCGCATTCACAATGCTGCCAAGGCTTCCTATCTTATCTTCTCCGTCTTCAGCCTTGACAACACATTAGCCTTCATTTCACTGTCAAACATGCCTCCCCCCCCCCCTCTTTTCCTCTGTGTGTCCCTCTTTCTTGTCTCTCAGCTAAAGTGCTTTCAAACCACTCTCGGAAAAATGTGACCTCCCTGCGAGAAAAGAGGGTGTCATTTTTGGGCATTCTTTTATTAAAATCAACTCCTTCTTCCTCCCACCGAGTCTGCTCAGCTTCCCATTTCCATTCCGCACCACTCCCTCCTCTCCCCTTCTGTTTAATAAGATCTTGGCGCCGGGCAGAAGCATCGCCGGCGTCTCGTCTGGTATCGCATGCCAGGAAAGGGAGCGGGATGATCGGCGCTTGTCAAAAATGCAATCTGGAGGCTTAGGTGAAGTCGACAAGATGAGAGACGGTATCTGAGTGGGGAGGAGGAAGAAGAAGAAGAAGAAGAAGAAGGCCGGGCGTTGATGTTTACATGTCTGTCTGGGGTTGTTGCGCCGAAAAACACACAAAAAAACACACACATGCGTTGATAGTCATCTACAGAACACAAACTGATCGCTATCAGGAACAATCGCATGCAATAAAGTACACACAGCCGACTTGCATATCCTGTTATCTCCCCAAGAAGCACAGAATCCGATAGCAATCAAAGGTAAGCACACACGCTCGCGCCGTGATTGACCATTTTCACACGGACCGAGTGACTCGTCCTCAGGAGATAGTGGGGATGAATGCCCGCGCTGCGACTCCATTTCTGCACTCTAATATTCAAAGACAATACATAAAGGCTTATTGAGGATCAGCGCAGATAAAGGGCCCGCTCGGACAAAAAGAGGGAACTGCCAGTGAAAGGTAAATGAGTTTGAGAGCGCTGAAGAGGCTCGCTTTGTTACAAGCCTGGTACCAATCAATCACACCCATCAGGGTCTCTGAGAGGGTTTATTAACAATTCAGGAGGGAGACGTACCCCATTTTGACCATTAGCAGAATCCCGCTGTGTTACTTTGTATCTGTGTCTATTCTTTGTGTCTCTTCTGCACAGACTGCAGTCTTCACCTTTCATTCTCTTCCCATTTAGAAAGCTTTCTATACATCAGGGCGATCCTAAATGGGTCTTGATGGAGCAAGTCATCATCATCTACATTAGTAGTTAGAGAAATATTAATACGGCAGTGTACCGTTATCCTGACACTCGGTGCCAAATATTGACATTTTAACCCCCCAAAAATAAGCAGCACTGCCTATTTGGCACACTTCATCAATGCTTCATGACTCCTCACGGTGGCGCTGATGAAATGGACAAGGGTAAGGTGAACAGAAGTTAATTGGCAAAATAAGAAGTTGACAGCAGGATAAAGGACAGTGGGATACTTTCATACAGTGGAGAGATAAAGCTTGAGAAAAGGTGACACGTAATTGCAGAGAATGAAATCGTATCTTATCAAAAGTGACCCTGGGTGATTCCAATCCTCACCTCGTCGTGCTTTTTCAAGGAAATAAAGTATATCCTTTGGCATTCTCTGCTGCAAATTCATCAGATCTGAGGCGTTATGTGGAAAAAAACTATCTTTCATAGATAATTCCTCGATCATTCTGCCCTGATTTCAACTCAATGTGCTTCAATAACCTGTGTGCTTTTTGCCAATTTGATCCACAAACACATTCTTTTAGCAGGCGCATCTCTCTTTCCTGCCGGTGTTTGTGCACACTTAATTTTCCCATGGGCCGCGATGATGACGCCAGGTGTGGTTGCCAGGCAATTTGTGACGCAAACTCTGCAGAATTGCGCAGGTAGGGGGGCTGGAAATACACGCGGCATCGCAGGGATCTGTGAGCCGCGCTCCATCAGGTGAGAGGAGGTCTGTCTGTGTTTGTTTCTCTCCCTCCTCCTCCTCCCCCCCTTCTTTGCCTCTTCCCCGTGTATCCTCAATGTGTCGACAACACCTGTGGAAAGCAGCTGGCTGGGTAGCAGGGTGCTTTGCAAAGGCAGAGGGGGCTGGTTAAACCCGCTGAGGGTTACAGGGATGTTTCACACCATGACAACAGGCAGAGGCCCCCGCTGCTGATGCAACCGCACACGGGGGAGACGGAGGGAAAGGTGGTTGCATGTGTGAGCAGGTGTGTGTTTGTCTTTTTTATTGTGTGTGCTGGAATATGTGTGCGAAGTTAAGACGCCTGCTTCTGTTTCAGGGGAAGAAAAGATGGTGCCGTCACGTAACACAAGGAGTTGATAAGGAGTGTTAAAAGACCTTAAAAATTTGATGAGGCAACCTGATGGCCTAGTGGCAAGGACATTTGGAGTGTAGCCACAACATCCCTGATTAATTTCCTGCAGGGGTCCTTTATTTGACAGCATTCCTGTCTTGTCCAATCAAGGCAACAAAAAAAAAAGAAAAGGGTTGCCACATTGTTATTTCAAGCGCTAATAATGGAAGCTAACAAGTGAGTGAATTTTTGCCTGCTTGTTTCGCTGTTAAAAGGAACAAGGCAGAACATATTTGGATGAATGTATAGATCTGGCAACGACATGTTTGGACAACCAATAAGGATAGAAACAATACAGTCAACAATCCTGTTTGTCTCCGCTTCCATAAGTGAAAACCTTACAAAAGTCGGTAACTTTACAAGCGTTATATTTGATGCATTTAAATTTGCTAACACAAGATCTGTGTCGAAAATGGCTTCGGCTGCTTCCCTTTCTGCTTTACTGATGTACTATTCCAACCACACGTCTTGTTTTCATGCATCAACACAATAAGTACGATAAGACCTCACCCTCCACAACAAGCCCACGCTATCTGATATAATATTGCTAGCGCACCAGCACCATTAGCCTGCAGATTTAGCAATTGATTTCAGTGGAGCCGGCTCTTACCGACAACATGAGCCCAAAGCTGGTCTGCTTGGCAGGTAAATCAAAGACTGCGGCTTGTTATCAGGTTTCATATGCAGCTTGAGGATCAGGGGTATGTAATGTAATAAAACAGGTGCTCGGCGGGAGAGCTCTGATGGTATTACTGCTGGTGCTCTGGGCCGGGCATCAGACTCCCGGGCTCAGACGCATAACTTACTTGCATGCATGCATGTAATAATATAGATGCTGACACACAGAAATAGACAGGCAACACACAAACTGCATAAAGATGCGAGTCGTCGACATACAAGAATATAAAAGTGGGGATACAAGTGGACATGTGCTTTTGATTTCCTTGAAGGGATATTTAATTCATGTAGATTTAGACAATTCTAGAAACAATCATAGCTGCTCTTAACAAACAATCTCGGTGAAGTATTGCTCAATCCCACTGCTCCCCTCCCCCCCACCACGACAAATCCCCCTGGCCGGAAATCCAATCCCGCCTCTGTGTGAGCGGGGAGGCACCGTGACGGATGGCTTGTAAGCATCCCACCATGTTTCATCAAGCCTTCTTCTCTCTTTGTCAGGGGGCAGGAGACTGAAGACTTCCACGGCGGCGTCTCACCTAAGGGACGCCGCCGTGTTCAATAATTCAGCGGCTGTTTCTCCAGTCCTGTGGAGAGCACTCATCAGTGACCGATGAACATCCCTAGTGGGCCCCATTCCGGTCCTGGAAAGGTTTTATTCCTCTCTTTTCAGTAGGCCACAGTGGACAGTAAATTCAGCTGCTAATTACCGTCGTTTTCCCATTTGTCTTAGTTCTTTCTTCTGCAAAATTGGTGATTTACTCGCACAGGCCTTTTCACTTAAAATTGCTGATTAGGGACTTTGTTGCAGACTCTGCTTGACTGACAGTTCTCTCTCTATCTTATTAGTTTTCTTGCACCTGTTCATGAGGGGCAGTCTACAGCTTTTCCTCTTTTATTAGCTGGGCAAGTTCGCTTTAAAAGTAGAATTTTACCTTTGGTTAATTCCCTGCAACACTCTACCCAGCCTTAAAAGAAGCAGAAGTCTACTGAGATAAAATTCAAATAGCAGTACAGGCGTGCAGGGCAACATCTGAAGAGAATAGCAGGTCTTTTTACTTTAAGAACACTTGGGCCTTTTTGATTGAAGTCGTTTAAACATATGGCAGAAGGCAGGATTCAATAATGACAATGATGATGGCTGATTTCCATTGACTGCCCGCGGTTTGAGGGGCCTGGTATTGTGTATTCTATTGTGTATTTTGCCTTCAATTTTGTTTCACCGAAGGAGACTGAGTTGTGTTGTCCAAATTAATATACAGTCAATGGCGTTTGCTAACTACAAAAAGGTTTAACCAAAAACTGAAGTTGTAAAAGGGACATATCAATAAGGCCATCTTAAAGTTGGGCCAACAAAGCAAGGTTTCAAATGGAGTGCTCCAAACTTAGCTAATGTTCAGATTTGGTTCAACAACAAAGAGGTGACCTTCAGCCTGTTTCTTCAGCAAGTGATCTCTAATCAGCATGCCATCTCTCTGAGGTTTTATGCTGAAAGTTTCCTGGCCCAACAGTAAGCCAAACTTCATCCCCCATCTCGTCTTCTCTCTGAACCCCTGGTGCCTGATTCTCAAGCTGCAGGATTTGGTTTTTGTGGGAAACTGGCTGGAGAAGAGAAGGCATCAAAGCTGACTGACAGAGTGGGGGGGCTGGAAGGAGACAAATGGAGAATTGGCCGAGCCCGACTGGCAGAGGCTGGACGACATAAAGGTTGACCAATTAATCGTCACCGGTGAGGTTTGAGTCCTCTGGGGCTTTGGGAGTATTTCAAGAACGAGTTGGAGGTTAATGTGCATCTGCGGAGAGCACAACAGATAAAACCTCCTCCACTGGGTACATCCTGAAAATCAATGCTCTGCTTGGCCTACCTTGGTTTGATTCTTTCTCTCAAAGCCATTTGACTGACAAGGTGGTCAAATCTTTGTAGTAACACTGTCAGAAAAGTTTGTTATGTTACACCTCACTCCCTTGGCGCTGATATTGAACTCACATTACATTGGGGATGGGAATTGCTCGCTGCTTTGAGTTATATATATTTCATAAGTCTACTGGGTCGTGCTTCAGTCCCCACGTCTTCAAAACGGCCACAGTGGGAATAATGTTAATTCTTAATGATCATGCCTTACTTTCTTGCTGCACGTACACACATTTCCGTGGTCTTGGCAACTTCCCAGTGTCCTGTAGGGAATTCAAACAGCCGTAACTTCTTCCTCTGCTACATTTATGTGCAGTCTCTCTAACAAGGCCAGTGGTCAGGGAAACAGCCAGCGAGGGAGCCTGGCAGGAGTCCTGGGTGACATGTTGGCTGGTCCGTTTCAGGCATCGTTAGCAGAGTCCAGGTGTAAGACGATGGGCAAGGAGATGGGAAATAAGGAGGCAAGGGAGGCGAGAAGACATTAAGGAGCTGTGGAGCAAGGTGGAAATAAGGAAGAAGTCTCTGGAATGACCATAATTTAATAGGTAGCAACAAACTAGAGGTGAGACCAGCAATAATGAGCCTAATGAACATGTTATCAAGCAGATTCAAATCATGGTTATATCCTATAAATGTCTACCTTAACAAGGAAGTGGTTTTACAGCATAGACCCCAGTAGAATTCTAGATAGTTCTGAAGTTCTCTGAGAATCGTCACAAAATTAGCATTTTCTAATTACTCCAGATAAAGTAAAACGTGTCTCCATTGAAAAAAACATGACCCGATCTTTAATTTCTCTTTAAACATGGGGCGTTGGAAGCTTTTTACACAGAGTTTGAGTCTAACTAAGAGAGAAATACACTAAAACAAGAGGGTTTCATCTTTATCTTTGTTGGAAAATCAGAAGAAAAAAAAACCTTCATTGGGTGACGCCAGGCTTTGGAAACAAAAGACAAATGCACCAAACTTTAACCAATACATTAAAGTTAATAGAAGAGAAAAAGAGTCAATTATGGATGCAAAGACCTTGCCTAGAGAGAGATACTTCACTGTGTTTACATAATATCACTGAAACACTAAAACTTCAGTAGTAATCGAGGAAAGACTGAAGAAATCCGACCACATTTTTGTTCAGTCTCGCAGTCCGAGGGGCCTTTTCTATGCTTGAAAACATTGAGGACTAAGGCCAAATCATGTGTCTGCTGCAACGCCTGAGCAGCCCCAGCCATAGCATTACACTTGGGAGTCAAAAAAGGGAAAAAAGCTTTTGTTTTCGCATAGCTGGCCAGAAAAAGGTTTGCAACCCGTGTCAGGCATTTGCCCCGAACAATGCGAGTAACAACTGCACACGCATGATAACCATTTCCTATGCTTTGTTCGTTCTCAGCTGCCAATCTCCCTGTGTACATGTATAAGAAACACATAAAAAAAAAAACGCACATACACACTCGCGCTGGGGTTCTTCTCTCCCTGGTCCAGCAGTGTTTTCACAGTAGAGAGCGGAGGAAACAGCATGATCTAAATAGCTCATTAACTTTTGATGACTGGGTCCTTTGGCTGTAGATCTTGAAAGCAAACGGGAGCCAGGCTCCTTATGGCTATTGATTCTGCAGCCCCCCCCCCCCCCCCCCCCTGCTCGTCCCAAGGAGGGCTACTAGGACTCCAAATTATTCATGCCAAGATATATGCATTTGTTAAAGACTGATTGTAACAGTGTGTGTCCTGTACTGTTAAGAAAAGCACATCGTTCCATTTACTAAATGGAGGGGGGGGAATTGGCATTTTTAAAGGGAAGAAACGAGGAACAAACAAAGAACTAATACAGAAACTAGCCAACCATTGGTTAATCATTAGCTAATGCTTAACATGGAACGAACAACTATTAAACCATTAGTAAATGGAAAAGAAATGACAATAATCACGAGGAAACCAATGAGGAACGAATAAGGACATTACTATGAGTTTAATGTCATTTAATGGGAAACAATCTGACATAGTTAGTTGAGGAACAAGTACGGAAGCAACTACTAGTTCACCACGAGTACATCAATAACTAATGGTCCCTCGTGTTCCCTAGTTACTATGGAAGAAAGTAGGCCCGCGCACTTGCTCAAATGCCACAAAAAGTTTTATTTCAACACATCGTTTCGACCAGAGGTCTTCTTCAGGTGATAGGAATGAATGACGAACTAACTAACTGTTCTTTATAGTCTCCACATAGCATCTCCAAAGCTGCCAGGGATGATTCAGGAAATCTAGCTGATCGCTTTCTTAAATTACTCCCCCAAAAAAGTCCAACAAGAAGGTAGAAATAATGGATGATAAACATGTTGGGACTACAACCAGCTATCTTGGTTCTGTGTTGAGAGCAGCTGTAGTAACTGTTGTGTTTCCTGCCGTTATGTTTGACATTCAGCCATCATAACTTGGACCTTTAGGCCAAACTGTCTGGCACGGAAAGCCTCACCAGTAGCGGTCTGGACAATAAGCTCAATGTTGGGGTTATTTGCATCGGGGGAGGAATCGGGGGAGGGGGGGGGGGGGCTAATGCTTTTGTCGAAATAGCAAACGGAAGTGGTGTATGTAAATTTGGATTAAGCGGATAAGGGCCCCGTCAGCTTCAATTAAAGGCTTCACTTAGGGGAGCTCATAACTGTGTGTGTGTTTTCTTTGGGGAAGTGTGCGTTTGTGCATGTGTGTAGTGTACCCTATGAACATATGTCGATACATGCCTGAGGGAAAAGACCAATCTTGCACTTTTAAATCGCACCTTGAACTGCTTGATGACTGCGGCCCGACGATAGTGCCGCTCTATGACTCAACCTATATCTGGCCGTACGTTTCCCGAGCGCCACGTTCCGCGCCACGCCGGGGGGGAGAAAGGACGAGGCGCCGAGCAAGGCGCTGATAAGGCGTTGAGCTGGCCGTGTAGAGGGTCAGTGCAGCAGAGAGATAGGGGCAGCTACACGGCGAGGGGAAGCCGAGCGTGACCACTTTCTTACCCGTTCCTCTCATCCGCCTTTTCCTCTCCGTCTCTCTCTCCAACCCTGCGGTCATCCTCAATATGGTCTTGTTATCTCACACAGCACTGATGGCTGCAGTGTGTCTGACTTGTGTGTGTGTATGTGTGTGTGTGTCTGAGCTCCTATTTGTGTATGAATGCGTGAAAACTGGCCGGCTAGTTTGTCATCCCTCTGTTCAATTCCCCCTCGCATCATTTCAGTCACAATTTGAGGTCTGCAACAGTGAGCACAGAGCCGTCTTTTCAGCATGAACAAAAAAGTAAGGATGAGACGAGGTAAAGCCCCTGCATCGATTTTATACCCACTCCTCGGCTGCAGCTGTCCTTGAATATAAATGATGCCGTTTCAACCCACTCCTCTCTGCAGGGCTCCCAGAATTCTTTATGGCTATCATAGCGAGGATCTCCCTCATTTTCAGAGCTTACCCAAACCTGCTCCTCTCAGATCCCCACAGCAACCAGGAGGATAGACCTCGACATCTGCCTCATCACTGAAACTCATTTTGACGCCCAAGAGGGAGGCAAACTAAGAGAGAGAATTTGATCTCCGCGAGTCTCTCGGAGCGAGCGCTCTAATCTTTCCCCCCACCAATCCGACGGGGCAGGGACACTTACTGTACAACTCACTCATCTCCAGTGGCGGCTTTGATTCTCTCGCTCCTCTCCGCTGATTTCGCATAATCACACAGTAATGAGGTTGGCTGCGGTGCGCCGGCGTGGCCTCGGTGCCGCGGCTAGCTCGAGCTCGCATGTTAAGGGGGTGCAGGGAGGTTTCAGTTAAGAGGGAGGGAGAAGGAGGAGTTGGAAGAAGTGGATGGTAGAAAGAAAAAAAAAAGGGGGTCTGGGAGCCCCCTTACTTTGCGAGCACATTCGCTGGAAACACAATTACACAGGCGCACAGAAGCATACCAGGCTCCACAATGATTTCTCCATTCTCCAGCCGGTGGAGCGGCTAATTTCCTTTGCAGCTAAGTACTTATAGATTGCTCTGTAACAGAAGCTCGCGACAAAAGAGCCGAACCCAACGGAGGTGGGCAATGTATCGCATGATTGTTTCCACCTCATATCTGCCATAAAGTGACGCTTGTTCTCATACAGGAGACACATTACCGGGTTGCACACTTGGTAGGTAAACATCCCGGCTTGGGGGCCTGATTCTTTCAAAGAGAAAGGTGTGTTTTCAATGCTTCCTGAACAGAATTACAGGTGGGTTGGATGTGAGGACCTCACAAGATAATGTAAACCTGCACAACTACAGGGCCATTTGACACAATTTCACCTGAACTGACAATAAGAAGAGAGCTGGTTTTAATCATGGAAACTCTCTGATTTCATATGCTTCTTTGGGACCTTTACACGTGATACTACACCAGATACAGGTCGGATGAACACACATGTTGCGCTCTGTTTCCAGCACCAGGACAGTGTTTACAGCATCGCATTTAGACGAACTACAGTTTCCCCCGTTCATCACCATGACTGAACAGTTGAGCCGGAGCAACGTTGAGGCTCACTGATGGGTTTTTAATAGTTTATGGACAAAATGATAACCCCAAGAAACTGGAAAAAAAAAAAAAAATGTTCAGGCTGTGGATGCAACGGAAAAACATCAATGCAGGAAGATTTTTGTGTTTAAAAGTAAGAAAAGTATTAAAACATCTTGAATGTTATATTTTAACAAGAATTTTGAATGATGGACAATTGTCTAGAATAAAATTCAGTTAGACTTCTTTATTCCAGCACATACATATATCCTTTAGACCGTATTGTATCATAGTAAGTCTCCATGTATCGTGGATATATAAGTTTTACTTTTCCGCCAGCTTGTATTGAGTGTCCTATTTTCCAGCTGGCGTCTCTCTGTTTCATCAGCCTCACTTCAGATCAGTGGGAATAGCTACGTAAGGACTCTTTTTGTGTGCATGTCCCGTAACACCACAAGCGCCAGGCGTCCCGCTGAGAGTGGACATGAGGTGACGGACCGCTGCGAGCTACTGTCAAACACCGCGGGGGGTGTCGTTTACCCATCATGCAGTGTTGTGGAAAGCGATGCATCACCAGTCGTGTCATTAACCCTTTATGTGTGGCTGCGTCTCAGCGTGGAAGATATCGAGCTGTGTATAATATTTGGCCTCTTTAGAAACTGCTACTGTTGTGTTACAAATTTATTGCTCTGGGTTCATATTTTAGATACTTGTTCTTTTGGCCACAAAGAAGAAACTGGTGAGGATTTGATGAATTTATAGGGAACGGAGCCCAAGAAGTTACTGGCTGGATTTTTTTATTGTATATTTTTAAGCAACTGGTCATTTGAAGACCTGCTTAAAGGCCCTAAATTGGTTTTTCCCATTGGTTGTTCTTCTGGATGTTTTCTTCTTTGGGCAGAATCTGTGCAAAGTGTGTGCAAATTATGTTTCTTGGGTTTGTGACACCAAAGATGGTATTTTCATATTCTTAGTTTTAGTTTTGTATTTCAGAGTTTAGATTTATTTGTGTCCTTGTGTCCCTCTATGTTCTAGTCTGTATATATTGTTATATTCTTAAGTTCTCTGTGTCATTTGTGTTCCTTGATTCATGTTGTATATCTTGTTGTGTTTGCAGTCTTGTTTTCTTCCTGCCTCTGTGTGTTTCCCTCCTGTCTTGATTGCCCTGATTGTCTTCACCTGTGTCTTGTTAATCTCACCTGTGTTTGATTACCTCTGTCTAGTTCGTCTCTGTGTTCCTTCCCTCGTGTTGATCAGATCAAACTAAGTTTTTGCCTTTTTGATTTAAGATAAATATTTCGTTAAGAATCTGCACTTGGGTCCAGTTCGTTCTCAAACCATGACACCTGGGTTGTGTTTTTGCTAATACGAGGGTGAAGAAGTGGATGTAATTTTATTCATTTTTAAACTAGAAATAAACCTTTTCGGGGGAAATCTAGTATTTTTGTACGTCTTAAATGATCACGGTTGGGGTTCTTTAAAAGTTCATAATGGAGGCAATCTGTCACAAAACACTATTTAATTTTTTAGCAAAGAAAGAGCATCATTTATTTTTCACAGATAAAGTTGAACAGAGTTTTAACTGTCAAACATCCGTCTGTTTTCTATCTATTATCTGGCTGTTTTTTTCCCCCTGATTATGATGATTTCAGCGCAAAATGTGGAATTTACAATAAAAAACTCACGTAAGTGCTTTAAGAGGATTTAAACAAGCCCCCCCCCCCCTCCCCTTCTAACTACACACACACACGTACAGTCCAATCTAGCCCACTGACCTGCTTTCCCAACACAGCCAATGCACATGGTGTTCTCTTTCCCCTCTTCTACACACAGACCCACACACACACACACACACACAAGATGAGGGGGTGAAGAGCGGAGAGGTCTTGTGGGTGCTCATCACACACACTTGACAGAAGCAGCGCTCTTGGCAAGGAGGAGCTACATGATATATGAAGATGGCCACTTTGAGCCCACCATCACACACACACACACACACACACACACACACACACACACACACACACACACACACACACACACACACACACACACACACACACACACACACACACACACACACACACACAATCCTCATCAGCCCCCTGCCCTCCAACCAGCTCTTGAGACACTGATGGTGACATATATGGAACACATGCAGACTGAAGCCTCTTAAATATTCATGTCTCGTCTGTGAGCATGTACATCGCCGTGTGCATCACAGACAGCATGCATGTGTGTGTGTTTGTTTGCGTGGATCTATACATTTGCAGACAGATGTCAGTCTGGGCTTATGGGACTGTGTGTATGTATTGGCTGCATAACGGTACATGATTGTAAACTGACTGAACAGCTGTTTATGCCTATTGTCCTACATTTCAGCTTTCAATGAAAAAAAAAGTATGAATCATGGGGAAATCGAATTTTGCAAACTCTGAATCAACCAGTTTGAACAAGAATCATGCACAGGAAGTGTTTACCCACTTCTTCCCCCTTAAAGGTTAGCATTTATTTAGAAAATCCTCAAATCTACCCTTTTTTGGCATTTTTATGACAAAAAACTGGCATGTAGATAACAATAAATAACTCATCATTAGGATTGGGTTGTGTGTGTGTGTGTGTGTGTGTGTGTGTGTGTGTGTGGGGGGGGGGGGGGGGGGGGGGGGTTAGGGTATGCTAACTTTCCTCAAACCAATCCACCAATCACTTTCTGCACCAATCGGTGAGATGAAGTAAATTCATCGTAAGACACACAACAATTACCAAGTCACACACGGCTCCAATATTGTCTAAATGAGTGCAACACTAACAATACACAACCTTTATACCACAAAGACACTGAAAAGACAGCAGCCTCTGACATCACAGAAGCATTTTGAAGCTCTAAGGTGGGGGCTATGACGCCTCTAAACCCTATGAAACAGCTATAAATAATTCGCTTTAGATATGGTTGGATGAAATGTCATATCCATTTCATTTTGGGCACATTAAACCCTTGATGCTACTCAAACCAGCAGAGAAAGTGCAATGCACACAAGGAAAGAAAAAAAAAAGACAGAAATGGAAGAACGCCATAAAAAAGACATCTTGAAGGGAAAAGAATGCCATACATTCAAGCAAATCGTCTTTCTTAGTCCTTAGAATGCCCACGAGTGGTGTTTATGGTCCTACATTCGCTATATTCACTCCATTTTCAGCCCTCTTTGGGAAAACACAATGTGTTATTGTGGCCAAAACACGGCTATCACAGTGACCCATCTCTTTTTTCGAGGGTATCCCGCAGGCTTGAAGTAATTTAACATGTTGTTCTGACCCACAGAGACTACAACAAAACAGCTGATGGCTTTGGATATTAAAACCTCCACGATAACTTGCGCTCTTCTCGAAAATGACCTTTGGGTCCGTGCGGGTCTTTACGAGACACTGTTTTAATGAAAGCCCTTCGCCACAAGCTCTATCTCGACACTGTAATGTATGGTCGAGTGTCGGGGCCTATTTGCCGTCATAACACTTGAATCTAATCAGAGGATTGGCCACTTTTAGAGTGTTTGGAGAAACCACTTGTGCCCACAGGCAATCAACACTTCATCAGAGGCCCCCCTCTCGCGTGGAGAGATGGGGGCACGAGGCCCAGCAGTGAAGAGCACAATTTCACCTCCTTGTCTTCTTTCACCCCTTTTCTTCTTTTGCTGTGCCCTTTGTTGTGCTCCTTGAATCTCTATTGCTTTTTTCTGGATTCTTGTCAGACTCACTTTTGGGGGCGTTTTAGAAACGGAATGAAAAATGTTCAAAATCAGGTGCGTTCACGAGTGTAGAGGTGCTAAGAAGCTAAATTAGCATCTCTTAACTTAAGGAAGCTTATTTGAACTGAACATTTGTTAAGTACAATGGATCATTTGTTAAGTTAAAATGACTGTGAGTGACAAGTATTTTAACTTAACTTGCCAGATTCAGAAGCAAAGAAGCCCGAATTAAACAGAAAGAATGGTTTCCAATGGATTTCCCCATGGTGGTCTACAACAACAAAAAACATGGGTGTTCCCATTGAAGTCAGTAATTGGTCGCAATAGTATTTCTAAAAGCTATGATGCATGAATTCTGCAGGGTTCTGGTGTGTGTAGCCATTTATTGTAGGGCTCAGATTTGAGAATAAGAGGCCTGAATGTGAGGGACAGACTGTTGAATTCTGCAGCAGCTCCCTCCACAGTTGTGGGATGAACACTTAGTACGAGCTCTACTGGGAGAAAAAAATACTGTACAACTTGAGCTCAGACTTCAAGCCTGCACGGGGAATTTATCTACGCTTTCCCCATCGTCGCGGAGCAGCGGCGCATATCTCCACCCCGGCACATTGATCTGCTTCTGAGACACAACAGAAGGAACGTATGATGTTCCCCGTGACGTTCCCCTTCCACCTGTCCCCCCCAACCCCCCCCCCACGATCCCCGTCAAGAGAGACAGACAGAAAGAAAGCAGGCAGTGGGTAAGATAGAGAAGAAAGGCGACGTAATACACACAGACGCAGACACACTAATGATGTTGTCAGACAGCTTTTGGAGTCTTTGAACACACTCCCAGTTGTGTCTGCGGCATGCGCACACTTGTGGACTAACACATCATTGTATTAGACAGCCACTCCATCACTGTCAAGCGGCAAATTTGGAGGGAGAGGCGCTTTCCTGCAGTTGCAACAAATCTCAAAAAGCCCTTTTGTGTCTGTCAGTCTGCGAGTCTTTCATTTTGATGGGGGAGAGAACCAACAACATCAGACTTTACAGCGTTCTTTTCATCTTGCGGGGGATAAAGGAAGACGAGCAAACCGGTAATGTTCTCCTACCTCTCTGTGGTCCAATTTTTTTTGGATGAGAACGGATGCAACATGAGAGTGGAGATGCCTACTTTTGGGATGAAGTGGGATTATCCGCCTGATTTCAAAAGTGGCGCTAAGTGGTCATTTCGCAATATCGGGTAGCATCATATTTCCGTTTTCTGTGTTTCAAGCACACACTTTGCGGTTTTTAGCATTCGTTTCACTGGATATATAAACATCATGTTATCTGAAACACTGCTTCAATACGCATCATAGTTTGTGAAGCAGAGCTGTGCTCCCACTAATATTATTCATGGCCTCCCTGACTGACACATTAATCACAAAGCCCAATCTACTTTTATCCGACATGATCAAGTGCATGGCTCTTTGTGTCAAATACCCCGACCGCTTAATGTAGATTTTATAGTTTAGTAGTTGCGCTCACGACGGGGACAAGTAAACACAGGATCAGTCACAGTGATGGCATGCAGCTTTTGCCATCATTGTCTAAGTCATGGCAGAAAACCTTAAGACGGGTGTGTGTGTGTGTGTGTGTGTGTGTCAGACTGGCAGCTGGGTGGTGCACATACGCTAGTAGCTTCCTTACTGCTCATTCAATAGGCCCATTTAGTTGCACATTATTAAAGGACAGGCAATAGAGAGTCAAACAATGTGCAGGGGATGTTAAAGCCGGAAAAGTAAATGGACTGTGATGACTCTGATGTGATTGCTTAAATTTAGTATGACCATGTTTTACCCGTAGAGTCACCTCAGCCATCTGTTAGAGCAGGGGGCTCATCGGGAACACGCCGCCATGATGGAAATCCCGCCTCAGCCTAACTTTCAGTCGACCTAACAACAGGCGACTCTTGACGAACCGTTACCTAGCGCCCACCTGTCAATCAAGTCGGCTACGCGCCCAACTGTGGATAATACTCATCGTTCTCAAATCGAAACAGTGCTCGCTCTCATTGACTTTTTGGGGCTGGCAAATCAGGCCTGTAACCGTCCAGTTCGGTTTCTAGCGAGCAAATAAACCTTCCGATTATACCACTAGTTCTGTAAAGTGCACTGCTGCAGCTGCCGCCTCTACCACTCTGACAATGATCACCGGAGCTGACAGAAAGTTACACATTACGTTAGAGTATGCTTGAAGCGGCGATTCAGTAGAGGACGCTACATTGCTCAATTAGCACTTCTGTGGCGCAGCGGAGCTCAGGTTGCGATACACAAAGGTGTCGAGTTGTGTCTTCGAGAATGAACCGCCACTGCCACCCTCCCCCCTCCCCCTCCTCCTCCAACTTGAGAGACAATTCTTCTGTTCCTTAATGATGTCTGTGTGGGAGGGGCTTTTTCTTTTTTTTTTTATAGCATCAAAGACAAGACACTCAAAGGCGAGTATGAGCAATGACTTAATCATTGCACCAGTGCTTTAAATCTCTCTCTCTCTCTATCTCTCTCTCTCTCTCTCTCTCTGTGTTTTTAACTGACACACACATTCGCACACTTCTCCCCTTCTGTGTAACTTTGCTAGAGGCGGCAGCATGGCACCTTCTCGCTTTCTTTAGAACATTCTCGCACTAATCAGTGGAACCCTGTCCTCGCCCGGCACACCAGGGAGGGGGGGGCATGAATAAGGCACCAACGTCAGCCATGTTCTCCTTTTCTATCTATCACCCCCTCCTACCCTACCCTTAAAAAAAAAAAAAAAAGAGTGAAAAAGAAAGAAACCAAACCCTCCCTCCTCCCCTCTGAGCCCTGGGTGAGTTTTCTGGAGACAGCACCCTCTTCTTTTTGATGTTTGACAAGTGAGAGAGAGGAGAGAGAGGGAGGAGGGGTTAAGGGGAGGTGGGGAGGAGCACCTTTTCATCCAGCGGATGCTACGCTAAAGGGAAAGAAGGGGTGTGTGTGTGAGGCTGCATGTGCATAATTTGGCTTTTGCAGGGTTGATGTCATCTAAAAAATGAGACAAATGTACACCCTGAACAACAGGTACAACGAGTAAGACGTTAAGGGGGATTTTGACTCGCTGGCTGTGGATCAATACTTCACAACTATCAATGTTGCTCTCTCCCTTGCAGAGTATGCAGGGTGTCTACATGTCAAACTATTGTTGCTCTTCTTCTAAAGGGTTGAGTTTTTTATCTTGGGAAGGATGCTCATGAAGCTTGAATTCACTTGTACATTCACACAACTTCAAATTCAAGTCCTACAGCAAAAGAAATCAGGTCAAAAACGGCCTCAAAGCTGCTCAAAGCACATGAAACCAGGCTCGCTTCGAGCATGTGTTTGCACGGTATGTGCATATATACAGTATGCACAACCTTACATATGCTTTGAGATGACAAAAATGTGCATTAACTAACGTCAAAGCCAGTCTTAATGTTGCACATAAGGAGCGATGCATGAAGTGCCTGTCCCTTCCCTTGCAGTACGCAGGAGAGAGAAAGGAAGACACATGTGTCCTTGTCCCGGCGTGTTGGCTCTTGTCATTGTGCAGCGATCGGCCTATGATCTCTCTCGCTCACTAACATAAAGCCCCCTCAGGCTCCTCGCTCGCCCACCTAAGGTTTCAAGGTTGCTGCTCGGCTGTCACATTCCGACTATTCTTTCGCTTTCCCATGCTGTGAATAGAGCGATCACCTCCCCCTCACTGCCTCCACCATGAGCTGATCATTATGCCCGGATCAGGCCGAGGTAATGGAGTCTTCAAGTCCCTTTACATACACAGTGCATTCTTCTTCTACTGTATGTGTCCTGACAGTAGACTCCCCCCTCTTCATAGCTGTAAGCATCATGTTTTTATGCAGTTCTCTTCCTATTGTTATTCTTCACCATCTCTTCTGTGCTCACCTGTAACTCCAAACATATGTGCCGATAGGAATCCACGCGTAATCTTCTGTGAATGTATTCCATACGATTACATTTACATACATTTGCATTGTAAATTCAAACATATTTGATTTGTATCTCCTCCTAAAGCGTTTTTGCCCAATCTATTTTCCCCCTTCCTGTAACATATCTCAAACCTTTCTCGTTATCATTTTATTCTATGCCGGAGTGAGCCATTCATCTTCTAAAGAAATATCTCCAGTCAATCGTTGCATCCTTATCTGATTTATTGTATTAATACAGACTTTTTTTTCATAAGCCTACTATGATATTATGTATGAGCTATGATTTATTTAATGCATTCAACTCAATGAAGACACCAACTGTATTTCAGATTATACACACAAAAAATAAAAGCTTTTCAAGTTTATATTGCTTTGAATCACACCCTAATCAGTCATGAATAAAATTATTCAAATGATGTATTTTGTTTATGAGTGTCTTGTGTTATATTTTGCATTAAAGGTGCAATATGTAACTCGGACGCTTAGTGTTTCAAATGGGAACTGCAGTCCAAATTCAGAACATTGGAGAGAGCTGTTTATTGGATTTCTGTGACATGTCTGTAAAGTTTGGTGCAAATGGTGGAATCAGGACTTCACTATTAGAGCTCCATCTTGAATATCAATTCCAATGTCTGTGTTAGTGTTTCTATTAATCCTCTTAAGATATCTTTTTATGTTGCAATTTGGTCAAGAGCGAGGGCTTTTCTGTAAGAACATCAAAGAACGAGTCTGCGATATTTAATCACCAAATAACTCCTGAATGCCTTGAAGATCACAGATTCATGATTTATTGCCTTATAAGAGTATCTGAGGACAGATCGGTCTTTTAAGAGCCTTTTAAAATGTTTTCATATCGCGTCGCACTTTATAAAACCCACTGGAAATGGCCAGTGTCGATGCATTCAGTGAATTCAAAGAGTTTTTCAGAGTTTCACAAGGTCAGCAGTGGAGTTTGGACACTTAAACGCACACTCACGCTCGAATCTATAAATCCAAGCATGTCGGCCTTGGTGCAGTAAAACCAGCAGTCTCTCTTTCTGTCTCTTAATCATGCCTTACAGAGTCGTCACACACCTCAACACATTCGTCCTCCATCCTCTCTTTCTTGCCCATTTCTTACCTTCAGCTTCATTCAGCCTGTTCAGACCTTGGAAAGAGCCAGAATTGTATGCATCCAGAATGCCTGGAAAAGAAAAAAACAGGCATAAGGTGCACTCGAGCCTTCTTTTCAGAAATTGTCCTGCATGCTTCTTGGGAGATAACCGAATGCACTCACTCAAACTTTTTTTTGCGGTGGGGTGTGAAAACTTGTCCTACAATGACCGCCACGCATTTTCTTTTTATGATAGAATGAGTTTGGAGAGTTTCTGACAAGCCTGGAGGTCATTCAAGTTCTTCAGTCCGTGGAGGACGGTCACTTAAAAGTAGGTCTGTGTCTAGATTGTATTCTAGTTCTTGCTTTGCGGCCCAGTATGCATTAAAAACACCCGCAATTTTTTGAGAATTATGCGCCTCAAAGCGTTTGGCAAAGCACAGCGTTGATGCATAAAGCAGTGCAACCTTTGTGTAGTGATTTTGGAGGCAAGAATGTAGAGGTTTGCCATGGCCAAAACCTTCCCATAACCTGAACCAAAACCTGTTTTTCATGCAGGGGATTGAGAAATGTAAATGGTGTCTATGGAGAGTTAAGAGAAGGATGTTATTGAATATATTACTGGGTTTTTCAAAATCTCCCTCTCTTGTCTGGGAATATGTTGAATTGAAGTTTGTCGACCCAATATCAAGTGTGCTTAAAGAAATAAACGCGCAAACTGAATCAGCAGAGGAAGGAATCAGAGCTACAATCAATTCAAACAAATGGCGGAAAAGACAGCAGTGAGGTCTAGAAACCTCTAAAAAAATAGAATATTTTATTTCATTGTATTCCTTATCTTGGACACCACATACTGTAGGTTTTTGATTCAACTGAATTCGATTCAAAGGCTTTTTTTTGGCAAGAACGTTTCTGAAAAGATATTGCCAAAGCACCAAGGAACCGGAATGAGGAATATTTTGGCAATCTACAAAAAGTAGAAATACCACAACATAAAAATAAGTATAAACCATCCAGATGCATTTGCATGTGTTAGAATTGTCAGTGGGGTTTTAAAATAGGGGTTTACCATCTTTGAGTTCCAGTTTTCCTTCATTGTTCACCTAAAAGTATCAAATTAATAAGTTATGATCTTTTTTTTTCATGGGTCCTTTTTCTAACACTTTCTGCTCCCTGGTGTCCCATTTCCTTCCTTCCTCGCCATATATTTCCCCCTTCCTCTTGTCCACACTTGTCTATGTACAGCTCCATTTTTACAAGGACATATACAGCCAGGATGACATACTGCCAGCAATTTCCTGATGAATTTCTTGTATCACAGAATTCCTGCTGTTGTTGGCCAAAGCGGTGGTATTCCAGTGGCTGTCAGATAAATATGGATTTAAGGTGGTATTTAATCTCAAAAACGGAGATTTTCGTCTATTCGTTATACTGATCTTGCCAGCTGCTTCTGAGAACACCTGCTGTCGGTAGAAGTGAACAAGATGTAGTGCAACAGGAAAAGAAAAACAGAGCGTAGAAGAGCTTGAAGGAGGAGTTTATCTATGTGTAGTACATGATATTTTCTTCACTTTAAGACTCTCGAGCTGTACTGCTGTCAACATGATGGATAATGTTTTAGGGCTAGGTCTCCCGGGAGTGATCTGTTGTCTGTACAATCAACTGTGGAGAGCCGAGACGGGAAGAGAAAGAGAGAATGAGAGAAACTGACAGAGGGCAGCAGACAGAGGGAGCAGAACCAGTCCTCATTACAGCCAAATCCTGCTGGGGGTTCACCAAACTGGGGCGATTTGAAGTCGAAAGTTTAAAGAATTCCACTGTCTCTGTCTCGCACTATCAGTAACAAGGAAAGACACACATACACCTCAAGTCAACGCACACACACACACACACACACACATTCAGCGCCCTAGCTCTGGCCTATGGGAACTCATTATCTTCCCAGACGAGTGGTGCCACGAGTCTCCAGGTCGGTCTCCTGCCACCGTGTCACTTTGAGACATTTGGTTCCAGTATATTGGTTGTGGAGATAGTTGGGTGGGAGGATGCAGGGAGACGAAGCAACTAGTGGCACTTGGGGTTTGAGTTTGGTCCTTGGGGCCTTACATGGTGCATCTTTGGAGATTTTGTTTAAACATTTGTAAAGTTTGTTTTTTAAATGTCAATACCAGCAAGCAGAATCTCTGACTTAAAGTTTATAAGACGTCTAATTTAGTAATGGAAACCAACTGTCAACTGACATGAATGGAAACAAAGCCATTCCCAGCACTCACAAGGTGGTTATTTTCCCAAAAACTCAACCAGGTTTAGAAGCTAAAATACTGTTAAAATATTGCACGACTGTGTTCCAGGGCAAGACTCGTATGAATGTGATTTACATTACTCACTTTTTAACAATGTCAAAAGCAATGGATGACAGAAATCTGAACGGACGTCAGACCATATTGGTAACTTGTTCCCCACATTAAACTAAAGATCCCATGATTATTCAACATTATGAAAGCATTTTGCCATCTCTGAGTTCAAGATTATCAAATGGGCTTTAAGAAGCTTCTCCATTTATCGGGAATTGAGGAGATACGGTTAATTCATTACAAGTCTCCAGACATATTGGTAAAACACACACAAGTAGAAATCCAGATTTCCCTGCAAAACTGACTTGAGTAGGGCTTGTCTTACTTTTGTTAAATAGCGTTTATGGTGAGTAAATCTTTAGCCTGGTGTCCTTGAAATGGACGAAAGCAACTGAATTTTTACCCAATTTGTCAGAAGAGCATGAAAACTTGATGGAAGGGGTAAAACATAAATACCAATTTGACACTTTGGGGTAAATTAAATATACAAAGATTTTGTCTCAAATGGAAATCCAATGGGTATTGTATGGACTTATTAAAAACACAAATGCTATTGATGCCTTTTATAATGGAGATATGTACCAGTTGACCTTTAAAAGACAAAAAGAAGAGCAATGTCATCGGTTCACTTTCTCATCATATTGCTGGATTCATTTCTGTTTGACCCTAAGAGCTTACTTTGGAGTGTATTTTCATCCCACAACAGGAAAAAAAAACTCCGGATTAAGTCTTAATTATTTCTAAAACTTAACCTTTGACCCAAAAGGTACACTTTGATTGGACACCCACTTCACTTCCTTGAGAATGTAATATGTAAATGACAGGTAAACCTGCTATCTCAGGGGCAGCAGCGATGAGCGTTAATGCGATGACCCTGGATGGAGGTTAGCAGGTCATCCACTCACCGCCGCACAGATGATCTACGCACCGGCTCGCAGAAATAGGTCGATGGCATAAACTAAATCCAATAGGAATATTGCTTTTCATTGATTTTTTATCCACCCTGGGATAATGCACGTATTTCAGGGGCTGCATGTGTGTGTGTGTGTGTGCATAAACACATGATGGATAAAACCACACATGATTGGTCGTTACAGTAGGTGTTGACTAATGCCTTCATCATGGGCGCCAATAGAAACGTAACTCTTCCTGGACGTACAGGAGACATAATACAGTATAAGACTATAACTTAGAGCGAGTGTGTTATTATTAGTGTGCTCGCACGCCCGACCGCTGCAGAGAGAGAGAGACAGAGGAGAGTTATTTGTTAAATGCCACCACGACTGTACCAGGGTCCTAATTGGATTTCCTCCCGCGCTCAAAATGTCCCTTCGACTTTTTATGGATATGACCTCTGAGTCGGTCACATACACACAATCTTATATACACACACACACACACACACACACCGACACGCTCTTTTTGTGGGTACACACACACACACATTTGGTAGATGACATTCACATACACAAAACATGAGAAAATGTAAATCCAATCAACACTAAACGATTAGGCATTAGAAAGATGTCCTTGGTTAATTTCATCCTAAAAGCAAAGCAAAAAGGTGCAAAAATGAAAGTGAAACTAAAAAAAAAAGATATTTTGGCTAATCTAGGATTTAAATTATATCGTATCCAAGTTGGTTTGTACAGTTCTTAGAGCCAAATTTGATCCAAGAAAGCAAAAAACTAGTGTTTTAGACTGTTTTTATTTTTGTGTTGTGTGCAGTTTCTTCTCTAACATCCTCAAATCTGACAAGAGATGGTCATTTGAGTTGAGTTATTGCATCGTCCATACAAGCACTTGGGGATGAAAAAGGACCATAAACATAACACCAATAAGATCCAATAATATGAGAGTTTAAAGTTGTTTTGCAGTAAAGATTGTATTCCTATTTGACTTAACAACACCTACAGTATGGTTATTATGGTGTTAGGGGTTCAGGTATACTCTACAGCTGAAATGAATAAAGTAGATGCTTTGATAGAAAAACATCAACAGTAAGGCAACTTGTTTATCCACAGGAGAGTTTTTGAGATTTTTCATCCTAAAGAAATGGGGACTTGTTGTATATTTCTGTGTGCTTTATGCTGCCTTAGTGGTAGAATTTAAAAAAGAACTTTGTGAACTTGTTGAGTAAACATTGAAAACTCTTGAATATTTTAGTCTCTAAATTTCATGCAGCCTTAGTTAGCAGCTTGTGCAAAGTGGAAAAAAAACAACCATATATTGTGAGATAGGATGCCCTGGCAGCCTTCTCCATTGTGTTTTCCTTGTGTTTAAAATGCATCATGACGTGTGTAGTGCTGTTTTCAGTGTGTGTGAAATGCCGTTTGAGTGTCCTCAAATTGTGCTCACAATATGTGCTTACAATCTGCCTGGGAAATGTGTTGTTTGTTCCTTTTGTTCTTATGTTTTATCGCTGTATAGCACTAGAAACTGCGTGAAATCTGTGCCATGCACCTTGAACCTGAACTAGGGCGGAAACACAGAATGCAGTCTTTCTCACTCTTTTTACACACACACACACACACACACACACACAAATCTACGGCATCCTCTCAAACAAACAAAATCCACACAAAAATAAAAAGAATATGATCATTATTCTCATCTGAAGGCTGTTCTGCTGACTTTCACTGTTTATTCACGCTCTTTTACTTGCTCTGCCTCATCATTCTGGAAAACAAACCTGTCCGCCTGTTTACAGATGGCAGAGCTCAGAATAATCCTCATCTACACCCACACACTCGCTCCATGCATACCTTCCCCCCCCCCCCCTTTCATATATTTTCTACTCCTACTTTAATAACCGCTCAGGCCTCAAAACTCCCACACATGTGAATCTATATATTTGCCATATGTCTCCTATGATACAAAGTGCGCAACGACATATATCCAGATGCTGAAATCCTCAAACATGTACAGAACCACAGGTGTGATGGATTGGTTCGTTTCCGTAATTAGAGCTAATTAATGCTAACGAGGCTATCAACGAGGAATCATGTGTGTCGGCACTGTTTAATTACCGCATGAATAAATAAAGCGCAGCGTTAACATGAAGTCAGCATATTGTTTACTGTTTGTATTTGGCCAACATAGATCCACAGCGAATGTGTTCATTTACATACATGATAAGAAAATTGCCCCGCACGGCTATTAGCATGTTAATGGCCGCATTCACTATGGAGGCCATTGAGGCGACAATCAAACCTCTCAAAGGCTGTAAAAAGAAGCTGTTTTTTATGCAGTGGAGGCAGGTTTAAAAAGGTTTAAAGCAGATTTATGGCCAGGAAATTCAACGAGGAGATATTAAATGCTACTAAATTGATAAAATCTCCACAGGGGTATTAACGGTGGCCATTTTCACCTCAAATTATTACTCCCTCTGTCTTTTTCCTTTCTCAATGTAAGCGAAAAAAAGGCAGAATGTCACATTTGATATTCACAACAACCTCCTCGCCCAATCCCCCAGAGCTGGCCTGTGCCAGATGACGAGCAGGCTGCCAGGGGTCACCCGGCAACCCGGTCGCTCTCTAAACACCCGCCGGTCCTCTGCGGAAGTGACCTAATAACCGTGCCAGGCCCTCGCCGCGCCCCGCCGTCCCTGTCCTCAGCATCCACAGATCGTGATCTCGCCCCCTCTGCCTGCCTTCGAGGATTACAGCCCTTCCCCCCACCCAACCGTCAACCCATCGCCGCCTCCTTCTTCTTCTCCCGCCTCAAGGAATTCCGCACTTCTCAGATCCGCTCAACAGTTTTACGAGTCGGGGTTTTATGAGCTTCATCTACTTATTTTCCCCTCTTCTTCTTCTTCTTCTTTTTTTTCTCTCCCACTTCCTAACAGACGTTTCCGCAGACAGCTTTCTCAGCTCATTTCCATCAGATGCCCTACAGGGAATCGCCGAGCGTAAAGTTGTGTCTCTCCCTAGCCACCGCTCAACTTCTGCGCCCATAAAGCAAAATAAAAATGTGCTTTAGTGATTCGTCAACTTGTGTCCTCGAGGGAGATATAATATGGTGATGGGCTATCCTTGAAATCCAGTGTGTGGAGACGCTGTGCAAGCCATCTTTCAAAAGTGTTCCTGAACAATTGGTGTGATTGTGTGTGTGCCCTGCTGACGAGTCAAAAGATAACACTCTTAGCATATTACAAGTTAAAGGTATAGGAAAGTAATGATTTAAAAATGATGTACAGCAGAATTAAAAATGTTTACAGTCATTTACAAAGAAATGTCTTTGGGACAATATTTAATTTCTCTGTTTATAAAAACTGATAGGGTGTGATTTTTTATATAACTCATCCAAAATTGATTCAAAAATCCTGTTACCATTCCTATCACCCAAAACCGAGTGCTCGTGTGCTTTCAGCGGCCCCTCCACTTTGTCCTTCTCATTCTAAATCAAATCCCCCTTTTTTGCTCCACTCCATATCTTTTGTCATTCAAACATGACTCCCCCTCAATCCTTTATTGTTCTTCTCGTCCTCCTTAGCTCCAACTCAACACGCCACCAGATGAAAGACGGCTTCTCGTGACCTCCTGTTATCTGCCATCCATCCGTTCTTTCCTCGGCCCCGCCCTCGCATTCACACCCGGCCCATTACCGTCAGACGCACCGCCACGTGCTAGCAACCCCCCCCCCCCCACCCCCTTTTACCGCTCTGACGGGTGGCAACAATAGAGACAGGAGAGCCAAAATGGCAGCCGCCCGCCCCTGTCTGGAGCGTCCCCCGGGGGCCGGCCACATATCGGCCCAGCCAATCTTAATGCACGTCTTCCGCAACAAATTGGCCAGTTTACTTAAGAGTCTGCTGTGGCCCATGAATATTTGATGTGGTCAGGGCTGCCGAGTGGTGAGATACAATGACAGGGTCTTATCTTATTTAGCCAGACAGAGGGGGTCGGTTCCTGGCCCGACCCAGAATACTCCAAGGCCCTCCTGAGATCTGGAAGAGCCGGTTCCAGGAGAAGTATGAAAACATGTTTTTTTTTTTCCAATTTGTCCACACCTTTGAAGTAGAAGAGGTCCAGGTCCTGAAATGGCACCGAATCGCTGCAGTTGGATGAAAACCAAATCGAGGGCTGAATGCTTCTCCTCTTCGCCCCCGTGATTGACATTTGGGAAATAACACAATGGGCTTTTAACAGGTTTAATGGACCCAGGAGGGGTATAACACACCCCACAGTGCACTCACTCAGCTCGCTAAATGAAAATGTAAATTTGAATCAAAATAACAAAAAAAAAAGAAAACACGACGAGCATACCAAGAGACAGCAAAGACCTGGGCTCCTCTCGCATCTTCTTCCTCTTGAAGGCCGAGATTTGATCGTCACTGTTGCAAAGTCGAAATATGTTATTTCTTAACACACGGCGAGGGCACGGAGAGGAAACAAAATAAGGATAGTTTCCCAATTATCCCCCCCCCTCCCCTCTTCCCCACTCTCTTTCTCAGTGTGTGTGCCTTCTCTCTGTCCCTCTGGGCCCGAGGTAGCCGTGTGATTTAAAAAAGGCCTCTCATATTGCCTTGGCCGTGATGGCTAGTAATACTGTAGCCTCCAAATCAATGGAGCCTGTCCTAGATTTCGCTGCGGTCTCAACTCTCTCTCTATAAAGGGATCTGGAGGGCACTCTATATTTTTATTACCTGCAGAGAGAAACGGAGAGGTTGAGACCTGGATCTTATTTCACACATACACACAGTCATGTATGTACGCACAGAAGCACACAAGTAGGCCTGCATGCATGGAAAACATAAAAGCTGGCCCACATGCATGGACACACAGACAGGCACTGCACCAGCGCACACACCAACTGTCCACCTACTGCACCTGAAAGCCCCTGGTGGCAGGGAAAAGGGGACCCCAGCAGAGCCTGTCTCTCTTCATTAGCAGCAGAACACACACACACAGGGGGACATGATGCAAATGCCACAGTGGGTTACGCTGACTACTCTGCTGACTGCGCATATTGGGAGGCGGCAGCGAGGAAAAGGTTGCATCCAGTTTCTGAGCGAGAGAGAGAGAGAGAGAGAGAGAGAGAGAGAGTGGAGGACGAGAGCAGAGAAGAGAAGTGTTGCATGTCGAGTGCTAGCACCAGTGAAGCATCCCGAAAAACTTAGCAACATCCAGTCATCCGTTTTCACGTCTTAAGCGGCGATTTAAAGGGGAAAACTCAACCAAAGTAGATCTTCTCTTTCATCTGAGCGGGAAAGGAGAGTTCAATGTCAATTAGAAGCAGAATTAGAGGGTGCAAAGTCATTGGAAGGGCACATGAGCACACACCAGCTAGCTAGCTAATTCCTCTAAACATACTGTAGCTAAACAAGTGAGAGCTTTATCATGAGAATGAACAGTTTTCAAAGTATTCTTTTGAGAATAGAGAACATGTTAGTAAAAGACCAAATGGACAAATTCCCATTTTAAAGTTTGAATGAATAGAAAACGGATGTGCCGATATGTACGTTGCTGTGATTAATAGGTTGCTGTAATTGCTCCTCTTATCCATACCAGCCATGAAGGGATCGCTCCCTAATGTGATTCCAATGTGCGAGTCGCGGACCAAATCCATCGTCTATCTCTTGTTGAGCGAGTCTTATTGTTGCTATTCCTCCAGGTGAAGTTATTTTGGGTAACAAAAAGGGGGTTTATAGTAACGGAGCGGATTTGTGGTTGGGAAATGCCATTGATATGATTAACTTTGAATGAATTTACTGTAATTATTAACATGTCTCTTCCATTGGAAACCTACTTTCAGTGGGATCTACTCACTGCTAATGATTAGACCAAGCTTATTCCAAAGATGTGAATTAATGGGAATTGATGAGGCCGCAATGTGATGGACTCGAACTGCTGATTCAGCTGCACTTGACTGAACTTGTTTTTGCACCAAAATGGGGACCAATGATTAAGAAACTCTTATTTTCCACTAGACATACATAACTACTGGAATCTGCTAATGATTCTCCAACCAGGAAGTTATTCCACATGTGGTGTGACTCGATGATGTTTCGATGTAAGTAACTTTCACTGATGAGTAGCTTCAGCTTCACTTGAATAAACTTGTCTTTTAGAGAAAAGGGGACTGTGTGTTTTAGACTACATCTGTTCTTCAGAGAAATATTATAAATGGGATGTCCTAACAACTGATGATTACCCCAAATAATAACGTATCCCACATAAATACAATATGACATTTGATTTGACTGACTGCTGACATGCTGAACTCAAGTGAACCTGTTTGATGGACAAAGTGAGGACTGGATTTTCTATTATGCCTCTTCAATTAGTGACAGAAATTGGATATTCTATATTTGTATGAACATATAGATAATGTTTTGAGACTTACTTGGAATTTCTTGTAGTACTTAAAAGTTACTAGCTGAACTAATAAATCCCATTTCACACACAGTAGCATAGGATGCAAAACCAGTGCCAACTGGTCCATGAACGCTCCTCACCCCCACCTTCATCAGCAGGGTAAAGGCGAACATTGCTCCTCTCCCCCCATGAGCCCCTGCGCCCCATCAACACACCCGCCTGCCAGCCAGCGATCCATCCAGCCAACCTTCGTCAGCAGCTAATTAAATCTACTGCTATTCATTTGGCCCTAATGTGCTTTTAATTAGATTACAGGGCCGGTCATGGGGAGGGTTCAGGAAGGGGTGAGGAGGACGACAGAGAGCAGGGCATGAGGTGAGGGGACGAGGGAGGAGAGGCTGTTTGACAAGAGCGTGAGTGAGGTAACCTTATTATTCTGTCCGAGCAGGGTGGGGGGGGGGGAATGGGGAAGGGAAAGATGGAGGAAGGAGATGGAAGGATGTTTGCAAATGATGCGTTGAGTGTTTGTTTTTGCAGTCAGCAGGATTTAGGTTACAAGAAAAACTGCACATCTGGATCCAGCAGGAGGTGGGTGGGTGGGGGGGACAAAGAAGGGCAGAGACAGAGGGGGGGGGGGGGGGGGGGGGGGGGGGGTGGTTGTCGGGGAAAAGAGACAAGGCTTTGATGTGGTGATAAGAAAGATACAGTGTGTAACAGCACCCAGAAAGACAGCACCCAGTGATAGCCAGAGAGGGAAGAAAAGATCTGAAGAGCGGGACGAGTGACGAGAATACGAATGGTGGAGAGAGGAACTGAGGTTTTTTTTTTTTCTCACTATGGCGCTGAGAAATGTGTGAGATGTTTATTGTCAGAAGTAGAAGTCCTAAGGGTTTGGGAGATGCAGCAACGCAGGAGCTGAAGTGTGGAGCTTTTAATAGTCTCGCGTTTGAACTCTAAAGCAGGAGCAAGAAAGAGAAAGATGCTGTTTCACCAAGACTTGCCTAACTTTTTAGAATAAAGGAGCCAGGATTTGACTGCTCGCTTGGTATTCCAGTCACTCTGTCCAACTAGATGAAAAAGGGGGGATTTTCAAAGAACGAGGTCAATGTTTAATTTTTTTGTTGAATTGATAAATAAATTACAGTCGGATCGATGGAGTTTTAATCTGCAGCTGGTCTTGACGGGCAGCCAAGTCTCGCTCCCCCTCCCGCCCACCGATTGCAGCCGGCTCTGGCCGACTGATTATGAATGAAACTTGTGTTCAGCAGGCTGACCCCTTCATGTCTGGTGTCCAACCCACATGGAGCATGACCTTGAGCGCATTAGAGCTGTAGCCTAAGAACCACATCTTAACACACATGTACAATCCAATTGTACACATCCTTAAAGCTGCTCAAATCAATATTTGTTATCAACAATGGGTCAGGAGATCATAAACAGCTCTGGAAAACAAACAAGAAACGACTGCAAGAATATGATTTGTTTGATCACCAAATCACTACTTCATGGAATGTGCTTGTGTAGAAATTTCAAAAGATAACTCCAAATGGCTTCCATGCATGTACGGAAGCAAATCTGGTGAAAAATTAGAGTGGGCCCTTTATTTTTTTCTGTGGAAATGTTCTCTTAAAGTGGTACACACGGTTCCTCCCATGTCTTTCAGTGTCTTTCAGCTTTGTTTTGGTTTACAAGAATTAGTTTTACTTACGTTTAATTAAACTGTACTGGATGTGTAAGTCGTGGTTGTTTGCCAAAAAGCTTTAAAAATAAATCTTGAATTTTTTTAATAATATGTAAATATATTGGGTTCATCCCCCTAGAGGCCAAACAAGTAATTGCAGTTACGAATATATATTTTTGTAATGTGATTTTTTTGTGAAAACTAGGCACTTGGAAAAATGTGCTAATTACACTCTTTAGTGTTACCAAATGCATTTAAACCAGACTGAGGAAGTGGCTGCATATAAATGCACTCTAAGGGCTCAGAAATTGCCTAATTGGTTTACAGTGAAACTAATGTCTCACTTTATCAATGCAGTAAAGATTTATAGATTTTTTTAAAGAAGATACCAGTATCATTTATTTTTCCCATCCCCAGTAAACATGCTCTTAGCCCACCGGTGTGTTTTGTCTCAAATGATTGTGTTACTCTGCAGGTTTGTGCTACCTCCCAGGGCTCACCGCATCCCATTGTTTCCAAAAATCCATTAATGGGCAACGCTTTTGTGTTTTCTATTACCGCCTACTGTAACATACTTCTTCTTCTGGCTGCAATGAAGTGTCAAAACAGAAAGTTAAAGCAGAGTGGCAGTCACATTCAGGCGGAGACGTGCATTGATTTCCTTACTTTCACTTTCACTTGGAGAGGAACTGAGCTGCTTTCAATACAGATGCAATGATTTTGACTTTATGGAGCCACCAAGTGTTATCATCCATCAAGTGATGAATTTTGTTTGCCAGCGCAGCAATAAACTGCTTTAATGCACTTTGGGAAACAATGGGACGCTGTAACCTTTGGATGGGAGGCCAACATGCAGCAGAGCAAACATTGGTAAAAGTGCACTTTTCAAAGGTTCAAAGTGGAACCATTTTCACTATCAGGCTCACTTTACTAGTAATTGGGAGTTTGACTCATGCTACAGTGCTACATTTTCTGCGACACCAATCAGTACAAAGCATTTAAATGGAAATCTGATGGGCTGTTTGCTAATGCGGCAAAGCCATTGTCAATTAAATATGATATGACTGAATTTTAAATGTTAACTCTTGGAAAATAATAATGAAGGGTGTTCTTATAACATTAACTGTGACTTCTGCTTACTAATCCATGCATATTTAATGCTGTTGTCAAATGCTTAAGAACAATACTTTCAGGAGATCAAACAAAAAGCCCACCAATTAAGGGTGTGACGGCTGAAAGCTGCTCAAATTAGGATCTAATAAAAAGATTTTCATTACAGGGAAAGGGAAATTCAGATCACAAGATTCTTGTGACTGAGAAAGTCATGATATCTCCACGTTTTAAATAGACCTGAAGGATACCTCAAGTAAGACTTGACAGCCCGGGCTTAAACGTAGCCATGTTAATCTCACGGCAGTACCGTTGGGACCTTGGTGGCCCTTTAAGCCTGCTGACACAAACAAGGTGACACTTTGGTCGCCTTGGTTTAAGACCCGGCCTCTAACGTCCATCCCAACCAGATGATGTCAAAATCAATACGGCAATGTCATCAGGCCCGCTCCAGGAGTAATGACGGTGCCTCAACCTACTCTGAAGGCATGCACATGCACACACTTAAACGCCTCTCCCCCCCCTCCCCACTTCTTCATCATATCATCAAGCCCATCAGGAGGCCTAATGGGGAAGCGATCAATACAACGCAGGGGTCGAGGTGAGCCAGTATACCGGCAGGCTCGTGACACTCGTACTAATGGCGCTACCAACCGTCACTACTCCACCAATCACTGTCAAACTAACTGTCTTGCATGAGCCGCCCATTGTCCTTATCATCGCCGTGTCTTAAGCCACTCAACCCTCGCTACGGGTGACCAGTGTGTCGGACGATAACAGGGCGAAGGTCAATCCCTCTTGATACTAGAACGACTGTAGTTGAGTGTGCAGAACAGCGCTCCTCGGTGAAACAGGATGAGAGCATCCGTGGACAACAGCTTCCTGGATTCAGTCGCTTCCTTTGGACAGAGCATGCCCAGTTGGCTCGGGGCGCCGGTTTGATGTTTAGCCTGTCCCCCCTCGCCCTAACCCCTCATTACAGCCAGTTTATCATGCCAGGAAGAGAGTGGCAAAAACAAATTAGTCCACGGGAGGGGAAAATAGCCGGGGATATCGATTCCGCCTTTTCATGCCAGAGTGGAGCACAGAAAATATTGGGCTATAAAAGGGAAACAAGGATATAAAGCCATTACAGTGCGCACTTAATTGATCCCACTTCCCATAACAAATTAATTGAGCGGAAAATGGCAGATGGCTTTGATGAATGTCATAAAAAAGGCTTGTCAGCAAGCCCGGTTTGTGCGACCCCCTTTGCTCACTCGCTGTATGGCATGAAGGAGCCTCTCAGGAAGGGAGTGCACAGTGCGTTTCTTTGGGTATTTACATCCCAGTGATCCTGGTGTTAATCATGTTGACTTATTGACATCGTTGCTAATTGTCTACTGCGTCTAGGCCGGGTTTTTTTTTTTTTTTTTTTCCTCTTCTTTCCTCATTGTCTTGTTCCCTTTGCTCTGCGTTCTTTAACTGCAGTTGCTGTTACAGGTGCATGTTTGTTTGCCCACGTGGGAGTGTGTTGGAGTGTGTGCGTGTGCGACAGTGCATGTTTATACTGACAGGCTGCTTCCCCAGTAGCAGAACAAATGCTAATTTAATCAATTGGCTATAAATCCTACTGGCCGCTGACTCATGTGTCTTCTGCCCTGGGGACTCCAACAAAAACCCTGCCAGTGCAGTTTGTTCAGCACACACACTCTCTATCACGCACACAGACACACACACACACACACACACACACACACAAGCATCCATCTTCCATGCTCATCTTTTCCTGTCCTCCATCATGGCAAAATCTGAATTATTTTTGAGTGCAAACGCGCCTTTAGATGCCGACGTACTGAGATAATTGTTATTTTCTTCCCTCAGCTAAAATTCTCTGCTATGTAGACAGCTGAGAGGCTGTGATTGATCCACGTAAACTCATAAACACACACATACACACACGCACGCACACACACACACACACACACACACACACACACACACACACACACACACACACACACACACACACACACACACACACACACACACACACACACACACACACTCAGGCATCCATCCCACAGTTAATTTCCCTGCTACCCATCTTAACCACAGAATAATTTATTGAGAGCATATTCCTCCTCACTTTTGCCCCCCTCACCCATCCCACACACACACATACACACACACACACACACACACACACACACACACACACACACACACACACACACACACACACACACACGATGCTGACACACCTGCAGTTTCATGACATCCAAATCTGCTAAAGCTGCTGAGACAGCGTCTTCAGAGAGGGGGGGCGGGGGCGGGGGGCTGCTGCTAGACTGGTTTGGGGGGCATCGGGGGGGGGGCGATAGAGTGACAGAGAGACAGAAAAACAGGGATGCAGAGAGCGGCAGAGTGACAGAGAGAAAAAAAATGCAAGGAAGAGCAACAGAGCGATAAAGAAAAGTCAGAAAAAACGACAAAAAAAGGTGACAAGAAGGAGGAAGGAGAGAGGAGCTGCTGTCGGCTGGCAGCATGGCTGCTCGGTACCCAAAGGCTCTGCTCAGAATTCTGCGGGGCCTCTGTGGCCCGCGTGTTCCCCATCAATCTCAGCCTGCTCTGGCAGCCGCCAGCGGCTGCATCTTAATCTGCTGGGGCCGGACGTGAGGACGGACAGGTCGCCTGGGCCACGCAGTAAATAACCCTTCTCCTGACTGTCCCCTTCTATTCCCCTATGCATACACAGGCATGGAAACACACACACATATATTCTGCCTGCTCTTTCTCTGCACAAATATGTCTGCAGCGTCTGTGAGTGCAAGTCCTGAGCATTAAAAATCCAGGCTACATGATTAGAAAGTCAAGTTTTCTCCTGTCAGGAGGGCAAAGAGTTTCAAAGTGAATCTTTATCTTCTTCTTTTATGTTATTAACGCAGCAAAAAAGTGAGGAATCAAGTCTGAAGATCGCCGTCTTGACTCTGTCTCGGAGCACTCTGGTCTCAGGCTAGTCTTGGTCTTGACCCGGTCTTGATCCTTAATTGTCTCGGCCTTGACTCTGCCTCTATCCCTAAATGTCTTGGTCCTGACGCGGTGTCGGAGCACTCTGGTCTCAGGCTAGTCTTGGTCTTGACAAAAACACTACTACATACAGAGATGAAGACCTCGACACTGTGATGCACATCTTCCCACTCTCTCTTCCCCCACATGGCCTGTCTCTCTCCAGCTGTGATATCAAAGAAATGCAAAAGACCAAGACAATTATATTTCTCTTAATTGAATAGAACCTGATAATGCTGATATTCTGTTGAATGTAACTATTTTGAACTAGAAATATTCATTTCACTTTTTTTTATTGAGTCATCTTCACGGTGTTTTCTGGAGTTTTAAAACAAATCAGACCTCAGTGGGTGAAAAAAAAAGTTTACATCTGGTTTGAATTCAAAGAAATATTCAGTTTTCAATATTTTTTGGATAAACTGATGTTATTGCAGCAGGAGAGAATTTGTCAAATACCCTCGCACTCGTTGTCTAGAATAAATATTTCAAATTGACATGATATTTGCGACATGCGCTGCCTCATGGGTATCTTTCCCTCGTTTTCAAGGAATGGAAGGGGGGTCGGTTTGTAGAGGCACCTCTCATATCTATCACTTTTTTTATGTGTGTTTGCTTGCACCTCCACCACACACACACTGACAGGAGCCCACACAAAGCCGGCATCGTCCTTACAAGCGGCGGCGGTGACAGCTGCAGAGATCTGACACAAAAAGATGCGCTATCTGAGAAAACACGGAGGAGGCAAGGTGAGAGAGACTCTGCGGATTAGAGGGAGGCTATCTCTCTCGTCCAGGGCCCGCTCTGAAATCCAGGAGGCAGCCGGCTCGAGTCAGAGGCTAGAAGGCCGCTCCGCCTACAAGCGAATGACAATCCCGAGTAAGGAACAGTTCGATTTATGACCCGGCGCGGCCCTGCTTTGCTAACCCCCTCTGCTCTTATTCTCCGTTGGTAAGACCTTGACGGGTCAAAGGCCGCCGTATCCTCCCTGCCTGGCGAGCAAGCTCGCTCCGATGGCTCCAGGGCAGAGCGCATTGTGCTCCCAATGGGACGCCGGTAGCCATGGCAACCTTTGAACTGGTCCAGCAGGAGGAGGTGAGGGATGAGAGCAGGGATTGTAAGGTAACACTGCTCTGTCTGCGTGATTGACAGCTTCCCAGAGCCTTCATATATTTCTCTCTCTTCCACACACTTCTATCAAGCTACATGTAAAAACGCACGCAAATATACAATCACACACGCCAAGACAAGCCCCGGACACATCCTCACACCGCACGCACACACTCGTCTCCTCTGTTTGACAGATGACCTTACGCTCTGTGTCACTGAGCCGCAGCGTCTGCCTCTGCTGGGAGTCATGGTGTCCAGAATGACATGTTATGACGGGAAGGAGTGCCAAGTCCACACACACACACCCACACACACAGTCTGGCTCTATCATGTGTGCCTTTACCCCTACCCTGTGAGAGAAGGCAACAACAGGAGGTATTAAATGTCCATTTTATGTTGAAGAGTGAAAAAGGCAGATCAATGTGTAAAACAAGAACAATGCTTCTCTGTGCTTACAGTGAGTGGAGGTTTTTTATGTCTATATCTTGAGTCTGCCTGATGTTGATGTATGTGTCCTTGTCTGGATAAAGACCATTTCTGATGGTTTCATCTAGTTTTTTGGTTTTTGTCCCACCCAAGGGCAGCAGGTCTTGTTGAGAGCCAAAATGAACGGAATCCATGAAGCCATCGCCAGCAACAGAACTTGAGAGTGCATATTAGCTATAACCCAAAGTTTTTATGCTGTAGCAGATAGTTACCTTCAACTGCATCAAAACTGTGCAAAGCCATGCACACTATGCAAAGGCCTCCATCGAACAGGTAGCCTCAAATGTGCACATATACCAGTGTTCAGAATTCCATTGGCTACAAGAAACGCCTGTTGTCGGCAGAGTCGAGTGCAACAGGGTGACGGCACCTCCTTTCAACTCAGGCTCTCATTGGCTATTATAGACTGGGATCAGTGTATTGAAGGTCTTAATTGGCCAAATGAGGTGTCAATCGAATGGTCAGAGTGCTGCCGTCATTTTGGTGTAACACAGTCGAACTTAATCATTCATAAAAATTGTTTATGACAGAAAATACAGCGGGGGAATCTGCAACAGATGTGACAAATTTGAAGCAATCTGTGGATCTTTATGGCTGTAACGTGTTTGGATTTAAAAAAAATAACAGTTGACTATACAAAATCTGACCAATCAGATTCGACTTTGTGTAAGAGATTGTATGAAATGGGTCTGTGATATTGTCTCAAATCTACATGATTGAACGCAAACAGCAACATTTTCCAACCCCGCTTACCCGACTTCGGAGCTCACAGGAAAGAGCAGACGTCAACACGACTTTTCTAGTGTGACTCTGCCACATTAAAGTGTAGCATCAATATACAGGCTAAATACTGTCAAAGCATCGGCCATTATCGTGGATATGTTGTAAACATTACGCCGTGACATCCTCAGCTTCTTTTTCCGCGTCTCGTCCTGCCTCCTGAAATTTGGGATATTGAGTTCATGTCACAGATCAAAGACGAGGGATTTCTGTTGGAGGAGGAATGAACTCCTCTCGTGTACTTTTGCGCACATATGTGCATGTGAATATTGTATGAAGGCAGACTTTTTTTTCTTTTTTTTTTTAAATCTAACCTTTAAGAAAGAAAGCGAGGATGGCCAGATGGAAGAAGCAGGGGGGGGGGGAGTGGGCGGAAGAAAAAAAAAACCTTGCAGGAGGAAAAGATAGAGAGGGGAGGGAGGAGCTGACACCTTGACGGATTGATTGAGATCGCCCAATACACGGTCGGTGTTGCCTACAGCCTAGATTAGCAGGAGGTCTGGGTCAGCACAATCTCTGTGTGTTACTGCATATCTCTCAAACTCCACATCCGAGAAGCTTTTGTGTGTGTGTGTGTGTGTGTGTGTGTGTGTAGCTCATGACTGTGGGGCCCGGTATCCATGGCAACCCCAGCCAGGTGCACTGGTTTCATATGCGATTCAGGTAATTCAACTCCACGATGAAAAGCATGCATATAAGGTCAGCCGTATTCAAATGAAGAGCATGTTTCATATTCAGGCTCTCTCTGGACGCTGCCCTGACGCCCCACATGAGCCCACATCTCCCACAATGCCTTGCTTGAGTGGCAGGTATGATATTTCCCACTTGGTTTTGATTAAGGACTGCATTTACATTTCTTTTTTTTTATTTCATGGTTCAAAAAAGACATGCACAGAAAGAGGAAAAGTGAGAAAATAAAGAGGAAGAAATGGGGGGGAAATGGGACATGTCATAGGGCTTGCTGTCGATGGGGTTTTGGAGGCTTGGGTTAAGCCAGGGGGGGCTTTGACAGCTGGGTTTAAGGAGAAAGGAAAGGGGCTATGGATTGGAGTCAGGTCTCTACTTCATATTCTGAAGATTAAACTCCTTTCCTTCCTCCTCCTTCTCTTCCTCCTACACCGTTTTGGACGTCTGTAGCATCTTTTTTTGTTGTTGCTCTCGCTGTTTGTGGGTGTTTCAGCCGTGATTTACAGCCAGGGTCGTTGCTGCAGAGTTTAAAAAATCCTTGCAATCAGATATTCAGCGCCAGAACTCCCCAGCATGAGCAGAGCGAATCAGAAACATGCTTTAATCACCGGGCACACTGACTGTGGATCTGCACGCAGAGAAATGAGAAGGTGATGTGATAAAGGAGTGAATAATGCAAGGGTGGTTGGACTGTTTGTTAATAAGCTTTTAGCAGCACTTGTTAATTATTTAAGCGTTCAGAAAAGGAGCTCAATTAATGCTTATAAAAAAACTTTCAATTAGACTTAACTGGCAACAGTGTTGTGGGTCCATGTGTCCATGACAGCTCATTTAAAAAAGCTGCAGGATTCAGTTACAGAAACGAGCTAAAGAAGCCAAATGTGTACACATTTCAGCGCTGCTAATCCACGGAATATTAACTGGCAACACTTTTAATGAGTGTGTGGGAATAAAAAAAAAAAGATTGTCCAAACACAAATGCCAAAAAATGTAGTGCTTTCAGCTCCCAAATCGTGAATATATGCTTGTCTTAAAGGCATTCAATTGAGTATCTTCTGTTCATTCTTTGAAACCATTTTTTTGCAAAACACAGTGAGCTCTTTGTACTGTTTCACTGTGCGACATCTTTCCATGTTTATAATATACTATGCAGATGCAGTTATCTCTCACGTCATTTAAAAAGACGATGTAAAAAAACCATCATGCTGTTCTGTCGCTCCAAATCTGTCTTTACTGTGAGCTCGCTTGTTAAAGATCTGCCTTTACATTCATCTTAACTAATCATGCATTATGTGTTTCTATATGTTCAAAACATTAAGAGAGCTACAAAATCTGCACGAGAAGCATCAATTGAACTTTCAGCATGTGCACAGCTTGTATAGCTAAGTGCACACTTGGGTAGCACTAATGCATCGTCTTCTTTAATGTAGGGATGCAGGCTAATTATAGTTTGCGAAAGCGTCCTATCTGGTGGTTATTTTTTAAGGGAAATCAATGTCCAATCAAGTCACTGATTTGGACTCCAGAACAGGTTTGAGGGTCGCTCTTTGTGACACGTGTATATTTTATTCTCTTTGCAGGAGCATCTTAAGGAAGTATAAAATGTTTTAGTAGAGGACACGAGATGGTTTTAATCTGCAGTGAATATGTTTGCCCCCCCCCCTCCCCCCCATGCTGTCGTCAATCACTTGCCAGGTGAAGATGGGTATGTTTGACATCTGTGCGTCCGAGCGTGTGTGTGTATAAAGAGACCTCCGGAATGACCTCGCACATAGAGATGATGGTCATAAATTGGTCTGAAGTCTCATTTTCCCCCGCAGGATTTTGACCAGCTGCCACAGCTTAGAACCCATTTCGCTCCTGCAGCATCGGTCCCCTTCGCACGCCGAGTGACAGAGTTAATGAGCACTTTTTATGGCCACATTCGACAACCAAGGAGAAGCAAATGTAATGTGAATCACGAGGGCTGTAAATAGCACATAATAAGTAATACAAGGCTGCAGGAGACCACTGGTTTCTCATTAAAGTCACAATATGGTTTGGCTGTATAAAGCTAGTATCACAGTTAATCTAATTCACAGTTAACAGATCATAGAAGGCCGGGATAAAAGAAACATGTGCCTTGACATTTCATAATGGGCCGGTGTCAGTGCAGGCTGTCAGGGATGGAAGTAAAGTAGGGTTTTGCTGCCACCTTGTGTGTCAATACAGTATTACAGCACAACAATATCGACAATATCAAAACTATCGGCTTGATTTTTATGATGTTTCATAAACTGATAGTTCTCGTGAAATTTAAATTCTTGAAATACATTTTGAAACAATTGAAATGTGTGCAAAAAGGCTGTTTAATATTCATTTTAAAGTTTCATTATCAAAGCAAATATCCGATTTAAAATAACATTCATCGACTAGTCTTTCAGGATATAATGGGTCTTGAAAAATATTATGAAGTGAAAGATGCTTATATAAACAGAACAATTGATTTATAAGCTTGTATTTTTCCTGCAAACTCACTACTAGAAGTCCGGCAGTAATTAAATATATAATTGTTTCCACATTGGTGCAGGAAAGGCGATATATTTAGATATGGGAATATTATTTTATTTTAATTTAAATTGTAACCCTGTATGTGAAACGTGATCATTTGAAGGTTAGTTTTACTAAATTGAAAACAGCGGATTGTTTGTTATATTTGTGGAGAATTTATACTTCTTATTGTGGTAATAAAAATGCACCACAAATCTACATCCTTCTAAGAGGCATATATATTCAATCAGTGACAGACAGATTCAATGGCTGCTCTGCAACCAAATGAGATCAAGTGATCGCTAAGAATTCAAGATTTAAGCCCATTATTTACATTTCTATGGATTTATGATTATGCAACCCTGCGCATGCTCAGTTAAATCGGGATCGCAAACTCTTAACTCGGATATCTCCGTAGAGTCCCCCCCTTGCGCCCTCGGCAGCCTTCGTCACATTCCGTCCCTCTTCGTGTCCAATCGGGTCCCGTCGACAGAGCTGATTTTCGCTGTCGTCGTCTCCCTCGTCCTCCTCTCCGTGTTGTTGTTCTCGGTGACGCGACGGAGGTGTAGCCTGACGCGGTCTCTTACGTGTCGGTCTGAATAAAAGTGGAGCTCCGTAGACCCGGGAGTGACGAAGCGAGTCTGTGTTGGTAAGAGGATACGCATCCGATGTTTGCTAAACAGATAGATGGCTGCCCAGAGAAGTTATTTGCGCCTAATATCCGCACAAAGCCAACAAAGAGATCATGGCGGCGGTGTTGCAGAGGCTCACAAAATGAGTCAGTCTCTGCAAGGCTCGCAACACTACTGAGACATAGGTATAAATATGGGAGTGGGCTTGATGTTTATTTTGTTTTAATAAACGGCGTAGAGAAAATGTACCGAAGCAGTTACTCATGTAAGGCTAATAAATGTCAAGATTGTGTTCTGCAAAAAAAAAAGAGTCAGGAAATAACTCGTTAGTGAAAGTGGGGTGCCCGAGTTGCAGAAGAAAAAAACAGGCATACAATGCATGCAGACATTTCCCTCCATACAGCTCCACAGCTAGCAACCTCATGCTAATATCGTTAGCTCAGTATATTTAATGACAAATGCAATATGTCTTGCAAAAAAAAAATTATGCGACATGTGCTGTTGAAAACTGATTTATTTTTTTTATAATATAGGCTGTATAAATGCTACATTTATTTATGCTAACTGTGCTAACATGCTGTGCCCGCCTATTAGCTTGTTAGCATGCTAACTGAAGCCCATACTGCAAACAGCTAGCTCCATGCTAAGTTTGATTTAGCCTCCGGTGTTTCAGGGACAGAGTGAGCAAAGTTTTATTGCAGCAGCACTTTTTAAAAAAAAAAAAACCAACACGCCTACGTCAGGTCGTGACGTGTTTAACACAATATCCTCTTCACAACGAGATATTAGTTTAGCTGGCTTGCACTGATGTTACAGCAAGAAAACTTTTGTTTAATACATGAAATACGTGCTAGCATGTTTAGCTAAGCCACACCCTCCTTAGGAATATCAACAAGACACTGCCTCAAGAGTGGCTGCTGTGTTTCTCACTCGCTTTATGGGCTGTAAGCATGATGAATCAAATCCATATAAGAAGTTTCTCACATTTTCAGATTTTAAATGACCATGGAGGCTGCTGCAGACTCACAGCAAGGTGGTGATACTGTTGTCTCTGAGCCCGAGACCCAGCAGATCACCTTGACCCAGGTAAATATCTTGGCATCAATTGAAATCTCTGCTGTCTATACTTTTTTTGTGTGACATTTTCTGACTGGTTATTATGGTTTGCAGGCGTCCATAGCAGCAGGACAGGTGACGTCCAGTAGTCCCACAGTCACTCTAGTTCAGTTACCCAACGGTCAGACAGTCCAGGTGCATGGTGTGATCCAAGCTGCACAGCCCTCAGTCATCCAGTCCCCACAAGTCCAGACTGTACAGGTGAGAAGGATGTTATCATTACAAAATTCAACGAATTGTCAGAAGTTTGTCTTCTATGTTGCATGGTAGATTGTTTCCACCTTCATTGCTGAAATATTTGGGATCAAAACAAATCCCTAGAAATGCCGTGAACATATCTGCACTAACTTTGTCTTATTAACGAGTTTCATTTTTGGCAATAAAGTTTGACTCGTTTCAGATTTCCACTGTTGCTGAGAGTGAGGATTCTCAGGAATCAGTAGATAGCGTGACAGATTCTCAGAAGAGGAGAGAGATTTTGTCCAGGCGACCTTCTTATAGGTTGGTGCAGCATCTAATCACAAATATATATCGACTTTTTTTTTTTATTTGTACAACTATAATAACCTGTAAATGAATGTTGTTGTGTAAGTGTAAAAGTTTAAAAAAATGTTTCTCTGTGATCGCTTTCCCCCTCTGCAGAAAGATTTTAAACGACTTATCGTCAGACGTTCCAGCGGTGCCTCGAATTGAGGAAGAGAAGTCGGAGGACGACTCAGCTCCTGCCATCACCACAGTCACCATGCCCACTCCCATCTATCAGACCAGCAGCGGACAGTACAGTGAGTACAGCAACATTTCTTAATCTATTTGCATGCATTAAGCTTTTTGGATCTGTTGCATTCTGGGATAAGGCCGAGTTTGTTTGTGCACAAATAAAGTCTAACACAATCCCTCTGCAGTTGCCATTACTCAGGGAGGAGCCATTCAGCTGGCCAATAACGGCACAGATGGAGTGCAGGGCCTGCAGACTCTGACCATGGCCAACGCTGCTGGAGCCCAGTCTGGTGCAACGATCCTGCAGTACGCCCAGACCAGTGATGGGCAGCAGATCCTCGTTCCAAGCAACCAAGTGGTTGTACAAGGTGGAGAATAAAACTACAAAAAAAGAATATCCAGCTTTAGCCTACAAAAGGTGAACTATATTAGAATAATCAAATGGTTGTTCTTGTTCCTTCAGCTGCCTCTGGTGACGTCCAGACCTATCAGATCCGCACAGCCCCCACCAGCACCATCACTTCCGGGGTAGTCATGGCGACCTCGCCTGCACTGGGCTCAGGAGGAGGCACGGAGGAAGTCACACGCAAAAGGGAGGTCCGACTTATGAAAAACAGGTATGTCTATTAAGAACCTAACAAATGATTTTACCTTCTTACTTTAAAGTGTCAATCCAAATTTTAAAAAATGCATTTATATTTTGTGAAATCCCGAACACGGTTTTATAAACAAAAATGTCAAACAGCTCCAAGCACAGATGAATGAGATACTCAGTGTTCTTTAAGGGGAGGGGAGCCCACATGCTTAGTTGAACTAACTAGGTCATCTAAACAGGTCAAGTTACTGTGCACACATGTTTAGGCATACACACAGGCCTCCTCACCCACATGGTCTCTCTGTCACACAGGGAGGCGGCCCGGGAGTGTCGCAGGAAGAAGAAGGAGTACGTCAAGTGTCTGGAGAACCGCGTTGCCGTGCTGGAGAACCAGAACAAAACCCTCATCGAGGAACTTAAAGCCCTCAAAGACTTGTACTGCCACAAATCCGAGTAGAAAAAATAAAATAAAAAACCCGTCACCAAACGCCTGCCAGGTGCACCAACTGTCCCCCTGTGTACAGAGACTCAGCACAGAGCCACGCACCTGGACGCCACGCCCACTTTTCTACTCCCTTTTTTTGCTTTCTTTTTAAAAACTGCTAAAATATCTGTATAAAGACTCACCAGGAATAGAAACACACACACACCTGTTTCAAAAAATCTCCCCCCCCCCCCCCCCATCGGTTTCCAATGAACGGGTGGAGCGGGGAAAAGAGTGGACGTGGAGGAAACTACAACTACACAGGGTCCTTGTGGTGAAGTGACAGATCAGAGGGGACATTCCAGTCACTGGTGCCTGGGCTAACTGGGCGACATCACCAGCAACGGGGCAACTTCTGGAGCAAACCTCAGCGATGGAACTTTTTACAGTGCAACGGCCCCGAGACCCCTTGGATCATTTTTGGAGACTTGACCTTTGTGTGCAGCGTTTGTAACCGTAACGGCGCTCCTGCATTAACATCTGTTACTTACTAACGCTTTGAATTCTAGACGGGCCGTGTCATGGACTTTTATCTTTTAGCGATGTTTTCTTTACGTGTTGGAATATCTGTTTGCATAATGCCATTGATTTCTTTTGTTACTTTAATTGACTGCCTTGTCAACAAAAAGAGCTACGTGTTATGTTTGGGTTGTTAAATGGGTTTCATGTTAAAGGTAGCGTTATGACTACACTTTGAAAAAGACATTTATGGTTACAGAACTCGTTCATGTGTTTTATGGCTCTCTTATGCATGTTTCCATTTACACACACACGTACGGCTCCTTGTTTGTGGTTTCTACAAATCCTTACATTTGCTTGTTTAGAGCGTTTTTGGGCGGCTGTAGTTTCTGGTAAAAAATGGTTCTTAGCGGCCTCAAGGGAAAGTGGTCGTTGCAAAATTTGGAATTCCAACTGGCTCAGGTCATGTACCATATTTTTCTACAAGGCATTGTTTTTTTAAATACAAATTTTAACTTCATTTTATTTCTTTGCAGATTTTGAGTACAAACTAAAAACAAAGAGCCTCACTGTGTTTGCAATGTTGTACTGCTTTTTTAAACAAATTTTGGAGACATATTTCCCACCACTGGAGACACCCGTCGCCTCCTTTATGTGTGCATTATACTGTTAGAATCTGTACCACCCTGGCTTTTATTTTATTTTTTAAATTTGCATTGATTTTGTACAAGCAGGAGACACGAACATGTTTCCTGCTATCTTTCTAATGCAAATCGATTAACCCAGGATCCCAGCTGTCAAGGCATCAGCCAAACCTGTCTCCAAACTCTGTTTACAGGATTACAAAGTGGCATGCGCACTTTCCTTGCACATACAATCCTTAACATTTCATACCATAATACAGGATAATCTCAATCAACCACCGACCCATGAGTGTGTTTGGGCTCAGTTACGGTCGCAGCATCATAATGCATTAGATGTTATGAGTTTTCATATGTACACAATAATGACTCCATTTGAACCAATCAAACATCCCACTAAAAGGAAGGACGCAAATCCGACTGATTCATCAAGACTTCACAGTGAACCAAGTGGATATTCTCATGATCATGGAATGCCATACTGTATTATTTTAGGTATTATGTATTGTCATGACATAGTATGCTTTTTTTATGTTGCTTTCCATTAATTTTGTATTCACACTTTCTAAATGTCTGCACCAACTTGTATAATACAGTGCATTATGTTAGAGCTATTCAAATATGACATTTTTGGCAGCTGTTAATAAATGTGTTTCTGGTAATCTTTGAGGAGTTTTTAGACATTTATTTTGATTGTACAGTCACTTACTACAAAATGAAGGTAGACAACGGTTGCTTATGTGTGTTCACAGATCCCTCCTTGCTGTCAGTTTCCAGGCTTTATATACATGAATGTCCCTTTGTCTGTCAAAGTAGACCTCTTCAACTGCGAACTGCTGTTTCAGCATGCTCAGAAAGTTCGTGTCACGCTTGTAACGGATCTTGCAGGCGAGCAAAACCACCGTAGTGTCCGAGCACAAGTGCTCCAGAGTGTGCAGCAGCGGCACAAAGGTGTCCTCCAGGTAAATGATGTCCGCTCCCAGAACGAGATCGAACCCCCCAGCTGGGTAGCGCTCAAGGCCCTCACCCCATGACAGCTCTGACACAAACACTGACTCCTGGGATTCTGGGGGCAGGTTGGCCTTCACGTTTGCTGACAGAAAATCCAGAGCAGGTTCTCTGTCAGTGATGGTCACTTTGGCACCTGGAATTTTTACATTTACATGTTTAATATTTTGCATGTACAACTGGCATTTGATTTTTTGATTAGAGAAGTTAGGATAACTTTACCCATCAAGGCTGCTACAATGCCCACCAGTCCAGTCCCGGCTCCCAGCTCAATCACCTCCTTCCCCTTTAACTCCACCTTCCCCAGCTCCAGGTACATACACATGACAACCGCCTGCAAAACACGCAATATGCATTTAGCTACGTAGGTAGTAATGACAGTAGAGTCCAAGTAGCATTGCTCATTGTGTATCACCACTTACCGCATCCCACACAACTGCTGCCACCCCGAGGTTTTTCCAGTCTTGGGCAAGACTCAGGTCGTGGTTTGCAAACCGAAACTGCGCGGATGAATTGTTCAATTTGGAAAGCGCTGGTAAGGGATTTTCTACATAAGGAACCAAAGCCATGCTGTAAAATAAAAGAAGGAACTACACCACAGTCATCTTTCACATACGCGCATGCGCAGAGAGTGGTTCTTCCTTGTGGGTTTAAAGCAGCTAGTCGACTCAGTACTGCCACCCTTCACCCTCCAGCAGCGATTTTTTTCCTTTAAATTCGTTTTAATTTTAGTCTATGTTATCTCCCAATTATCAAACCTCGTTACTCAGCAATAAGCTATTAGCTAGCTTGGTTATTTTTATGAACTCTGTAGCGTTAGGTGCAGTCTACCTCTGTGTTTAGTTTAACGTTCCCATCAATGACCCATCCATGAGCGATTTAAGCCAATCATGTCAGAGCATTGCTAAAAGTGGCCAATGGAATCGCCTGAATTCATTGTGGGCGGTCCTAGTGGTGGTTTTTCCTGAACGGGTGTGTTTTCTTCATAATGGAGGGGGCGCGGCCTGGATATGAACAGCACCAGGTTCGTAAAGTTAACAACAAATATCAGCAATGTGCTTCCGTTTCATTTGCCTCTCAATGCTCAAAATAAAAGCCGGGAAACAAACTCCTGGACCCATAGAATGTAAATATTTTATATTTATACAGTCCGGACCAGCTATTAAAAATAGTTTTAACACGACAAAATCAATACTGACATTTTAAACATATCTATTGTTTGATTTGTGAGTTAAATATGCAAAATATGACTCCCTATTCCTTTTCGTCTGACTTGCTTTCAAACGTTGTTGCAGTTACATTTCTTTATTGATTTTAAGGCCCAGCTTTGGACTCTTTATTATTATTATTATTATTATTATTATTATTATTTGTTATTCATTTATTGCACAAAAAAAACATAAACATAATAGATCAATGGAAAAACAGACAGTACATAATGATTAGTTAATTAACAAACTATACGTTTTGAAATAAATGTGCTGGAGGAGCCAAATAAACCCAGAGGGGCTTGTCGAGTGGCCCTCCTAAAGACTACTCACTTCAAACGTATAACAATATAGCTATAAACAAAAGTATACTTTTGTCATATGCCCAAGTTAATGTCTTCTCTTAGCTTACATTATTATCAACCATTTAAATGGAAAATTATAGTGTTGATTTATCTACCTCCCTCTTGAATGCAGTTGTTGTTGCAATCGTGCAAAATCTTTAAACGCTAGCTGCAAAACACATTTTGTGTTGACTTAAATATGATAGAGGACTTTTACTTTGAAAGGACAAAGTCGGAAGCTGCCCCTGCACTTGATTCTACGTTAATTTGACATCCAAGACGTGTCCTGTAAATGCGACGAGATGAAAGCTAACGCCTGCTGCCTTTCATAAATTCCATTACTCTCTTCTTTTCCACTTTGTTAGCTATCTCTAAAGTTGTTTCCTGACAGCATTATTTGACGTTAACCCGGCATTAAAGGCGTGTATTGTGACAGGGACTTCAGCTGCAGTGAAAATGGATTGATCCATGCTGCCAAGGAATGGATTGATCTGCGGAAGCTAGCGCTAGCCGGCTAGCCATGGATGGAGACAGAGGAGCTTGTGACTTTGTATTGTTAGCGTCTATTTGGTAAAATGAGCTGATATTAGTTATTGTCGTCCAAAACTGTCCAGTCTACGCATGCAAGTCGTACTAAAAAGCGCCAATGCTATACTGCGCACACGCCCCGAAAATGTCATTTGTCCTGCACATACCGCAGATACCCAGCTGGATGTCATTACATGCATCCACTTCTAATCTGAATTTGCACGATTTTTCACCTTGCAGGAAAACGCACAGGCTAGACTTTTCGTTCACTCTTAAACCAAAATTAGATAATTTTTAAGATAACTTAGAGCTAATGTCATAATCACTCTGTATTATCAGCCACTTAAAGATTTAGACTAAACTTAAAGTTGCAGGCACCCTGCAGCCCAGTAAGACTAGAAGTTGACCCTTCCTTAGTTGTATGGGAAACAGCCCTTGCTGTAGCAGGACTGTCATAGGTCAACCATGGGAGGGTCGGTGTCTTGCTGTATGTCCCCTGGGGAGAGCCCCAAGATCCACAGGAGAGAGGTGGAGCTGGAGGAATGTCCCATCACCACCTGCGAGGACGTGAGCGAAGATACCGGGACATACCTGCAGCACATCAGTGACAGGGAGCTCCCAGATGGTCCGTGTACATCCCCTGCAGTTCTTCTCCACGTCTTACCCTTGAACCTTGAATTAAATGATGGAGGCTCTTGTTTGTACTCCAGTGAAGTGCAGTGTTTTTTAAGAAATGCTTTCTTTCATCTTTGAATATGACAGAATTAGCCCAAGAGGCCAACCCGTCAGACCATCCCAGAGCCAGCACCCTCTTCCTCAACAAGTCGCAGACGGACGGTAAGGAATGTTCCTGTTATGATCCCACTCGTTTCTTCTGTTTAAAATGTAAAAGATCGGTGTGTTTGCATTTTGATGTACATTGACTTTTTTTCTTTTTTCAGTGCGCGAGAAGAGGAAAAGCAACTACATGAATCATGTAAGGGAAAGGTCACTGATACTGTAGTTTTAGCAGAACAGAGTTTTTAAGTGTACACGCCAGGGTTCGTGATGTAAATGTGTTTCTTTCTATTTCAGTGATCTTAAAAGTTTCCCCTCTTCCTCCCATATTATCATCTTCTCTGTAGCACATGTCCCCGGGCCTCCTGACAAAAAAGTACAGCTCCTGCTCAACGATATTCATCGATGACAGCACGGTCAGCCAGCCCAACCTCAAAAGCACAATTAAATGGTTGGTGACTTTACCTCCGTCCTCTGGATATCTTCATAAGAACAGAAGTATTTGAGCTCCTTTCATTACTTCCCCATCCGTTTGTCCTTCACTCCTTAAGAATATGTCTTTACACTGAACCCATTTCCATTTAAATTCCACTTATCTGCTGCCAATACGCGCTAGTCTTTTGCCCAGCTTGGTCCCAACGATAACAGACATTTTGTGAGCTGCATAAAAATGGTGAAGATATCTGACAATACGAGCTGCAACAGATGTGATCTATATCCTGTGGTTCAATGTTTGCGTGTGTCTGTTTTCTCTCTGTTTCAGCGTCGCGTTGGCCATATACTATCACATCAAAAACAGGTAGGAGAAGTTTGATTTATCGGTATGAAGTCCATCCCTCATGGTGTTGTTCCACTGTTTCTTAGAGTCAAGTATATTGGCAGGAAAATGACGGATAAACCTTTTTATTTTAGATAGATAGATCACGAATAGATTCATAGCATGTTAGTTTGTTTCAAACCTTAACTGGCATCACAGCATCTTTTCGCTGGCTGCAAGTCAATGGGTAGTCTTTTTTTGAAATTGGTTGGTCAATAATTGAGGAAATAATGTGATGATCCTGGAGATAGTCAGTGGACAAGAGGTAACCAACTCACGGAGAGATAGACTTTCAGTCGGTGTCCTGCAGACAGGCAGTAAGGTAGGTCGCTTTTTATTATAGATAGATAGGTGGATCATTTATCATAGAGAGAAAGGACCTTTTATCTGCTAAAGTTTGACCTTTGAATATAGATAGATAGATAGATTGACCTTTGATGATAGATAGATAGATTGACCTTTGAATATAGGTAGATAGATAGACCTTTGAATATAGATAGGTAGATAGATGGACCTTTGAATATAGATAGGTAGATAGATAGACCTTTGAATATAGGTAGATAGATAGACCTTTGAATATAGGTAGGTAGATAGACCTTTGACTATAGGTAGGTAGATAGACCTTTGAATATAGGTAGGTAGATAGACCTTTGAATATAGGTAGATAGATAGACCTTTGAATATAGGTAGGTAGGTAGATAGATAGACCTTTGAATATAGGTAGGTAGGTAGATAGATTGACCTTTGAATATAGGTAGGTAGGTAGATAGATAGATTGACCTTTGAATATAGGTCGATAGATAGATCTTTGAATATAGATAGATTGACCTTTGAATATAGATAGATTGACCTTTTGTTGTTGGTCAGCAATTTATGTCACTTACACATTTCCAACTTCGCACATAAGTGATATCATTTTTGCAAAGTGTGACAAAGTTCACATATATTGCACATTCAGCATTTGCTTGTTTGCTCTTGCAGAGATTCAAACCGCACGCTGGATATATTTGATGAGAAGAAACACCCTCTAACGGTGAGTCGAGTTTGTTTTTTTGTTCACTGCCGCCTCTGTGCTGATTGACCAACGATGATCACCCTTCTGATGATGACCCTCTGCTTTCGACAGCGAGACAAAGTTCCAGATGACTACTCCGTGGTTGACCCTGAACACAAACTCATCTATCGCTTTATCAGAACGCTCTTCAGCTCGGCACAGCTCACCGCAGAGTGCGCCATCGTCACTTTGGTAATATGGAAGCAGAAGAATACATTCTAAGAATTTGATGAAAGAAACACGATCCCCATTCCAACACTTGTTTCTCTTTTACCATCATTTGTGCATGTTGCCTGTGACATGGTAGGTTTACCTAGAAAGGCTGTTGACGTATGCTGAGATGGACATCTGTCCTTGTAACTGGAAGCGGATTGTTCTTGGTGCCATTCTGCTGGCCTCCAAGGTCTGGGACGACCAGGCTGTGTGGAATGTCGACTACTGCCAGATCCTCAAAGATATAACAGTGGAGGACATGTAAGTGCTTCTTTCCCCCATTAAAGTACTGATCATTGAACAAACTATCAATGAGTAACTCATTCCGCTGTGTTCCATGTTCTGCAGGAATGAGATGGAGCGTCACTTCCTGGAGCTTCTTCAGTTCAACATTAACGTCCCAGCCAGTGTGTACGCCAAGTATTACTTTGACCTGCGCTCACTGGCTGATGACAACAACCTTAATTTCCCATTGGAGCCGCTGAGCAACAAGCGGGCTCAGAAACTGGAGGTTAGTTGGTTCAAGGCTATGTTGAAACTGGAATTGATTGAATTGAGTTTTTCTTTTCACTGAGCTGATAGTCTAAACACAATGAACGGTTTTGTCTCTAGGCGATCTCTAGGCTGTGTGAGGACAAGTACAAGGACCTGCATAAATCTGCGATGAGGAGGTCTGTCAGTGTGGACAATCTGGTTGGCATCAAGAAATCCCATGCAATTCTGTCCTAAGGCTGTGATTTCTATCTCGGATCTGGCCAGGAGGTGGAGCCACACTTCTTGGGTGAAGTTACAAGGTTCGATGAAGCAATTGCCAGGAGACGGTTTCAAAGTAAATGAATACCTCTCCCTGAAAAGTTCTGTTGCAAAATGTTGAATTTCAATGTTTTGGGACAAAAAAAAAAAGACCGGAAGTTTACCATACAATATCTCTTGAATATAATGAGTCCAGTCTCTATGTGTTCAAAACAAAGGACGTGAGCTATCTGCCTTCAAAGCATGGTCATTTGTTTGGATACTTTGCAGATTGCCCATTTTTCCAAATAACGGATGTGTAACTTTGGAAGGATCCAGCATGAAAGTGCTTCCTGTCACAAATTACATACGTCATTGTTTTTTGTCATCAGCTGATTTTATGGGGAGACCTTTCTCTGGCTGTGGCCGTCGTCTCTCCACCAGCCCTGTCGTCGCTCCTTCAATCACATGACGACAGACTGTCTTGAACTACCCTGTGGTGTAGTTCTTCACAACGGACAAAGAGTAGACTTTGTTTTGCTTACTGTGTAGGCCCCTATAGCTGTGAAATGTAGACTTTATTCCATTCAATAAATTACAGTCGCTGTTCAAAGATGAGTCTCCGAGGTTGGGAAGTTGTGTTGTGGTGGTTTGTGTTTGCAGGAGATTTAAGGCAACCAACGATTGCCACAATCTATGAAGTTCTGCTTTTTTCTGCTGAAAAGTCACCTGTGCAAATTTCTTGTCAAGGTAAGATATGATACAGAGGTAAGATATTGTACTGAAGTAAGATGTGATACAGAGGTAAGATATGATACAGAGGTAAGATATGATATAGAGTTTTCTCTGTAAAACGGTTAAAAAATCAGATTTATTGGGTTTTGGTTTTCATTTCAAGGAGATTCCCAGGTGCTTCAGTGCTTAAATTGCATAAGCTAAATTGAATATTTGACCTTCATAATGTGAAGCTTAACCACTGTGTCAGTTGTGGGGCAACTGTGGCGCAATGGTAGTGTAGGTTGTCTCTGAACCAGAAGGTTGGGGGTTCGATCAAAATGTCTTTGAGCAAGCCACTGACTCTGAATAGCTCCTGCTTCTGCAACAATAGCGTGAGAAAGTATATGAACGGGATGAGCTAATACTGATGGGCACTTCACTTAGCTGCCTCAGCCTATAGTGTATTCGTTCGCTGAGTCCAAAACCTCAATTCAGGGATTCAGGATCCATTGTCAGAAGTCTTATTTTACACAAAATGAAGATATTTAAACCTCACTGTGTGAAACTCATGGGGAATACATTTATTAAAGAGCTATAGGGCAGAGTTGTAGCATAAGTCTTCAACACGCATTGACTCGAAAATTGTACTTAAAACAGAAATTCTGAATAGTAGGATAAAAAAAAAAGAAATCCTCTTTCCATATTCCTGAGATGGAATTATCTGATCGTGGTTTTAGGTCATGATTTAGGTCTTGTAATTGGCCTCAGAGGTTCTACTACATGGTTCAAGTTCCAAGTGGAGGCCCCGTTGCCACTAGAGTTTTCATTGTCAATTACTTTGGCAACATTAGCAGGCTAATGAGCAGCTTGCCTATAACCTTTGTGTGCAGTTGTATAGCCGAGCAGTACCTGTCCTGTCCTGGCCTCAGAAGGGGCAGTAAAGAGCAGGTGCCGCAGAGCCCCAAACCTGCGTCTGCAACTGTGTAGACCACAAGGAAATTCCCCGCTTCCCCCATCCAATCAGTGTACTCTGTCTCAGCATGAAGAATAACGATGGTATTGGCCCACTATCATGTTGGTTTATTAATTTCACATTGGGTTGTAATCAGACTTTCCTGCTTCTTGAGAACGGGAGAGACAAAACATTGATGGTTTCAATGCACAACAAAACACAGCACACTATCATTCCAAGCTCACATCAATAATGTCACCCAGTCTGCTTATTTCCATCTACGTAACATTAATCGCCTCCGCCCGTCCCTCACTCCCAGCAGTACCGCCATCCTCGTCAACACCCTGGTTACATCCCGCATTGACGACTGCAACTCCCTTCTCTTTGGTCTCCCTCTCAAGTCCATCCACAAACTTCAACTGGTCCAGAACTCTGCCGCTCGCATCATCACCAGAACGCCCTCTGTTAATCACATCACCCCTGTCCTACAGCAGCTTCATTGGCTCCCGGTTAAACATCGCGTCACCTTCAAAGTTCTGCTCCTCACCTTCAAGGCCATCCACAACCTCGCTCCGCTTTACCTCTCTGAACTCCTGCACATCAACACACCTACTCGCACTCTCAGGTCTTCTTCTTCCATTCAATTTTTTTTTTTCTGACTCATTTCAACCTTTAAATCTGTTTTTTTTTCTGTGTAGAAATGAATGAAAAGTGGTGTGAAAGAATAATCAGCAGGAACTCAAGAATATTTTCACAGGTTGTCTCATTTGTCGGTGAAGAAACTTTCTCCTCATTTCCATGGAAACCTTTAGCTCTTGGGTCAAGGAGCAGAGAAAAACAGCAAATGCATTTAATTTCCTCTTGAAGCTTGATTACATCCACTTCGACAGCTACGTGTGACTGGGATCAACACATCTTTCAAAATGTCCAGCCGTGACTCCTTGGACGTATCTTTTTCAGATAAAGCCTTCCTGTCGTTTTTTCCTTGTGTTTCTTTGCTGTGACCTTTTGTCGTCTACAGCAAATGGATTTCACTTTTTTTTTTGACTGTTAGAAACAAGCAGCTACTATGACAACCACAGTACATTCTGATCAAAAATATATCGGCTTGTGCTATTGGGATGAGTTTTGCAACTACTTCGGTTATATTGTCTTCTCTTGTGCGTCAGCAAACTCAGAGCTATGGATGGTGGTGCATTGCACAATTCTGCATTTTGCGTTTTCTCCTTACATCCCAGATGACTTTGGCTCTAATGGCCATAGAACGCTACATATCCATTTGTCATGGTATTCACTACCTCAGAATGATCAACACCTGCAATGTTTATTTCAGCATTGGACTCATTTGGATGGTCAGTATGGCAGGGAGTTTTCATGGAGGATTAGTGCTGAGCCAGATTCAGTGTGACTTCAACCAACAGACCAGTTGGACATTGCATTTTCCCAGGAAGAGATTATGCTCCTGTTTGGACCCCCATGTGTCATTACAACTTCTTGCATATTGATCATCTGCTACTGCTATGGACGCATGTATCATTCAGCGCTCCGGGTGAGCATGGCTCTTAAGTGTAATAACCACAGAGCTAATCGAACTGTGGGATTCTACTTCTTAATGTTTTTGCTGCAGCTGCAACTGAACATACTATTCATTGTCCTTACATGGATGGGGAAGAGAAAAGCCTTCTTTTGCAGCACAATCAGCTCCATGGTAACACCACTGCTCATAATTTTTCCTTCGCTCATAATTGCAGCTTTTCTTCTCATTCGGAACCCACAAATGAAGCACCTCCTCTTTTCTGCATACCATCAAAATTGCAGATCAACAATTGTTTCAGAATTTGGGGTGATTCAGCACATCAATGGGTCAAGTGAGATAGAAGGGCGCTCATGTCAGTCGGAGCAAAAAATGCAAGTGGAGAGGGAGGACAAGGGGACGACACCTCTGCCTGGTTCTGCTTCTCCTTCCAATTCTAACAAATTTGAATCCCCCCAAAGTACTTTGGGAGAGTACATCATCATTTGGGGAGAAACAAATACTGTTACAATATCTGCAGTAATGTAGTATTATTTTTATTATTTATAGTGGCATTCCTATGTAGCATATATAAATACTAATCAACACTGTATCAAGAAAATGTATTCTGTGGATACTATTTAAAGAGTCTGTAGCATTGTTCATTTTAGCTTGTAAACACCCCATAAGTTACGATTTAGCGGCAATTCTTATATAATTCTATATAAGTCAATATTTGTTTTTTTTTTTTTTTTAGGAAAAGGCTACTGATTCTATCTTTAAGTTGTGGTGATAAAGGTCTTTTTGTAATTGTGAGATATATAACCGCTTCATTATGGCTTCTCAAAAGATTGATGGTTAAAGGCAAGGTTGTTTTTTTTCTTCAGATGCACTTGATTTTGGTTGAAATTGTCTTTAGGTCCTGACAGAAGTGAACAATTCATGTGCTCTGAAAAAGGAACAACAAATATCCATCATCTGTAGAATTTGTAAGCCTGTAAAAACTGTGTCCAATGTCTGCCACTGGGTACTAATTTGATGAACCGATCATGCCTCCCTGTCTCCCTGCTCGTTCTCTACCATTTGCGTCACTAGCCCACACTCACTTATGACGGAGTTTATACTGTGAGTTTGCTGTTTGTTGTTGTGAGTAGTAAAATAGTCACGTTTTTTTTTTGTTTTTTTTACGTGTATTATGATAAAGTTTAGTGTTTACTTACTGCTGAATGAGACATTAGATGACGTAGTTTACAGTAATGTTAATGTCATGTCACATGTGTTACTGCAATACCAACCGTTGTAAACCACACTTACATTCACAATGTTGTATGTCAAAAACATTCTCACCAAAACCCCCCAAAAATTAAATAAAAAATGGTTCTTTGAGTAATATACATCCTTTCGGATAAATTTCCTCAGTGTCTTTCTTTTCTTTTTTTACACTTGCACCAAGCTGATAAATTCTCCGAGTATCAAAATTGCAGTACCCATTTGTGACCACATAGAGGCAGTGCTGCAGTATGTAAGTCAGTTGGCATGACTGCAGGTGTAAGATTAGTCCATGTGTTAATGCGACATTCTCTGGACTCTTCTGGAGCAGCTTACTCTGTCATTGCCAGATCGGAGAATGGTGATAGACACAACCATGCCTATTTCAGAAGAGCTTTTTGTGTGATGACAGTCCTTAGTAGGATGAGTTTCTCAGCAAAAACCCAGTGCCAAGATAATGGGTAGGGTGCCATTGCCATTGAAGCTATGTCAGAAATTAAATATAATTGATCAAAAAGGTCATGATAGACAAGTGAAATTTAAACAGATGATCCTATTGAAATTGATTGATGAAGCTTTTAATCACACTAGTTAGTTAGAGGTTTGGCTGCATAGGTTTGTCAACCTATTTTGACACTTGTGAAGTTCATATAAGTCCAGCTACCTGAAAACTGTCATAATGGTAAACGAATGGTGTGTGCATGCACGCTTGTGACCAAGTGCGTGTGTATCCTGTAGGGATCACAGTGCCAGTGCAGCTTCATTAATCTCTCTGCATTCTGGGACTTGTCTGAACTCTAAAAGAGGGCTAGAGAGAACAAGCTGCCCCCCGGGGAGTCACTCCGTTTACCCTGCACACACTCAGGTCACTCCTCATATCACACACTCTTCAACTATACAATGTCAAACCCTCCAGTAGGCCTGATAACAGAACTGCTGCTGCTGATCTGCACATAATGTGTGTGATGATTTGCATTTTTTTTTTTTGCATGTGAATATTTCTTCTTGTCCATGCGTGAAGATTGATAGAAGGTGAGAAGTGTGTCCAAGGCAGTGAAACCTGTTAAGCTGAATGTGGGTCACATTGAATATGTTGCATGATTTCTTCAAGTAGCAGAGTGCAAAAGTGTGCCACGGCTGTATCATAAATATTTATTTCCCCTCAATAATGCAAAGGAAAGCACATATACTGATTACATTACAAAACATACCGCTATAAATATCTCAAGACTCTAACAGAGGAATTAGAGTCACACTCCGCAGTTACTGGGGAGTTAGACCCTGACAAGGTTGCCTTGAATAATACTTCATGTTTTTACTTTTCTGAAAATATCTCATTTTCAACTTCAGAGGATTCAAAGGACATGACATATCTATCGCTAAAGTAGTACTGAAATCAGGCACATCCAATCAAATCCCCTGTTTGCTGTCCCTTTAAAAGCATTTCCCTTTGAAACACAGAATTGGCCACTAAAACATCCCAAACTGAAAAGTAACTTTCCTGTGTGAAAGATCAATGGGAATATAAATTGCACTTACAATTGAATCAGCCTGAGAGGACACATTCAGCTTCCATGCTGCTCTGATCCACTTTTTAGTCCCTGGACAGACACCTTGACAGTTCTCACCGGGTGTGTCATAGTGTATACTGTCAGCTTTGTTGCGTCACAATCAATTACACCATAGCAGCATGTGGTAAAAGAGTCTAAAATGTTTCATGAATTAACTGCTTAAGGAATTTCTTCCATTAAAAGTTTGTGCACATACTGTACAGGCAACTACTTATGAGCATACAAGACAGTCAGACTTGGATGATAGCAACAACGAAGTGATTCCTGATGCCTTCACTTTTATTCACGCTTTCTACAATAGCTTTGCATCGCCATCCACGCTGGGGTTGAGGAAACCAGAGTGCAATTGTTGTTTTATGCTAGCACATCAACTTCACCACCCTAACTTCATGTGTTGAAACAAATAGGGAGCACTGCGGCCATTAATGGAAAGATACAGAATAATCAAATGTGTATGAAAATCCCAAGTCTAGGAATTTTAAACAGATGTCTTAATGTAATAACCGTTGACCAAATGCAGCAAGTTGGTCAGTCAAATGGTTCCAAGTAGGCTCCTATTTTTTGGCCACAGGTCTCGATCTTTGATTCAAAGTGTCTGGACTGGCTGTCAGCTCTGAACATCATGTGCTTTAAGGCTAGATGCAGATTGTTGTTGGTGTTCTCGCTTTCTATGACTTAGGCTAGATTTAGGTTTGGGTGAGAGTTGATTTATGCATGTTGAGGCCAGGTAGGTTTACCACTGAATCTTTTTAGATGTTTTCTTACGTCAATTTTGTAAGAAATTTGCCAAATTTACCATTGTACTCAAGAGTTTATGGCTGACCAAAAGTCCTTCCCAAATATTACTGTGAGAGATCATCCTTAAAGCTCTTTTAAAAGGTTAAAATATGTGTTCTGCCTGTCCATGTCTGGGCTTCTCATCCTACCGCCTACTATCTAATGGCACGGCTTTAATTACAACTTTGCTACCCCATTGGTGCTACTGCTGAGCTGGCACAAAAATGGTGTTTGACAGCTGCTGGTTCGTCTCCCCTCTAATGAGCTTGGTGTAAGTTTTAAACCTTGTTTGCACTCCTGGCTCCTGGCATCTGTAAAATCTAGCAGGACAGCTAGTATGTCCATGGAAAACAGACATTCGGCAGATGCGAACAGCAAACTCAGTCCAAAGAGAGTGAAAATGTACTTTCACCTTTTGGTAGATAATGGAACGAAGGTGAGGACGTGAAATTATCTCCCTTTACATTTATTGCTGGCTTCTACATTAAACTGCTTGGTAAGGGACACAGGATGAATCATAGTGCGTGTAGTCCTGATGTTACATGGTCCTCAGCGATTGGAAATGTTATACATGACTGAACTGCTGTGCTGCGCTTGCAGGTAAAAGTCAACTATAGCGCTTGTGAAAAACTGCTTATCCACATATATGTTTTCAGCAAATGAGAAAATGTTAGCTTTGCTGAACCAAGGTTATTTAAATCCCTGTAAACCAAAGGCATACAAAATGAAGTTGTTGATCGCAGCAAACCATAGCCTGATGGTAGTATAGTTTTCCCAAAAAGGGCCAAGTGCTTTTCATCACCATTCCTTAGGTCCAAATAAGCTATCACATTTTGTTACAGACTTTAAAAAAAATCTTATTTGCAAGTCTGAAAAACCAAACATATGTATAGACAAAAGCTATTATTGATTCTTTTGTCATAAAGCAAGCTTATCCTGAAGGTTTATTGGCACAGACATTGATGATAATCATGTCACAATAATACTCTGCAGTAAATCAGGGAGTGTGACCTTGCCTTTGGAAAAACATTCTTTAAATATGAGGTTAACTAATGACTATAATGAGTGATAATCGTGATATAAGTTAAGTGTCTTTATGAATTTCTGCTTCTCGGAGTGAGTTGGTGAAAGGTGGTTTTGGGATGAGGCCAAGGTCCTGTGGTCCTCTTGCGATTTGGGGCGCTACTGTTTAAATACTCCTCTGTGTGCTGTCATCAGCAAATGCATCAGAGTGATGATGATACGCTGAGTAGAACAAAACTGTGGTGAAAGGGCTAGAGGCCTGGCTGCTGTCAATTTGCTGCTTATTTTACAAAAATCATGGCTGCCATTTACTAGTTAACATGTCATATCTGTGAGTGTGCTTACATATAGTTTTTATTTTTCAAATGTAAAAGCTGTAGTGTTTTTCTTTGCTTCTATCACCATGAATAAAGCCAACTTGCATTTATGACAGTAATGTCTGTATCACCCAAGTGCCACCGTTGGCTTAGGGAAACCTCTATGACTGACTGCAAAACATTATTGAAGCCTCAATTGATCTACTGTTGACCTTCATGATCAACTGTACAATAGCTGATTCCTCAGCCAAGAGACTGTAGTAAAGCTAATGGAGCAAAAGGGAGAACAGATAATGGGGGGAGGATACCAGGAGACAGGGATGCATAGTTTCCTTGTCCAATCTTTTTTTTTGAGGCCTATAGGCTGCATGCATGTGACATCCCATCATCCATGTCTGCCTTAACATGAGCTCTCTTATATATCTTTTGCTCTATTTCTCTCTCACTCTCTCCTCTTTCATGTCTGTATAATCCTCTTTTGTATGACTTGTTCATACTCTCTGCTTTTTAATCGGGATAATTAGGCTTAGACTTCTCCTTTGCCATTCCTCTCCCATGGAAGGTGTTGGAATACTGAACTAAAGTGATTTATTTAACTGAAAGGTGATTTCTAAAATTGTTTTAAGGATATATTTTATGGCAGTGGGAAGGTTGAAGATAAGGCAGTTGGGTTGAGGTTTATGGTCCATGATGCCTAGGATTGTCCAGGGGGAGAAAAATCCATTTTAGTGACAGCGTAATGTCCAAAGTAGGAAATGAAATGAGGATAGGAGGATGCATCGCCGGTTCCTTCTAAGCTTAACATAACTTCTGCTTTGTCTCCTTTCATTGACTCTCCTGCTCTGTAATAAATATGATATTGAATCTTAATTACTGTAGGTCACTAGTTGGCCAAAATATGTCATTTGCAATGGCAGGCTGTTTTCTTTTGGCAAAATACTCATATTATGGAAGGAAACTAGGCATGCTTCCAATGGAAAAGAAGCCCCTTTTAGCTTCCAGATAAGACCTGAGGTTCACATTGGGTTGTAATGTGTCTCAGTTGTTGTTGTTTTTTCACATTCATAAAATATGCTGAAACATGCTGTTTTTTAAGATTATTTTAATCAAAGTCATACTGAGGCATTTAACCTACATGTTGTCATGCATATTCTAATTAGGTTATAATACTAGTGTTAGAAAGAAGAAAAGAAAAATGTTCTTTTGTTCTTATTGACCTACTATGCTGACAGAAAATCTTTACTTTCTTGGGATGGCATCTAAGTTTATGTAATTAACTTTGTGTAAGGATTTGATTTCAATATATGTTATATAGCTTTAGTAATAAAAACAATGTCTGTCAAAAACACTTCAAAATGTAAATTTGAAGGCACCCAGTCTCCTCTCTTGCCTCTATTTAATTTTGTCTCGTTTTCTCCTTTAGCCTAAAAATATAACTTCATATTCCCATTTTTCATTTTTTTTTCAAGAAAACATAAACCTCAGCACTCAATGGAAGTACTTAAGATAGAAGACATTTATTGCAGTGGGGTATTGCCGAAACCCTTATGCTGCTCAGCAGCCGCAGTAACAGTTAACAGGATTAGGCATGGCTTACATAAACATCTCCCATGGCAACAGTGCACCGGTACCAGGCGGAGCACCAGGCAAATATGTCCCGGAAAACATCACCATTGGTCTGGTCAGCTGAGTGCCAGCTGGGTTTGATGCCTGATGTCTACAGCCATGTGTTTCCTGTACGTGCAAAATCAGGCCATGTCAGCTTTTGAGCATAGAAATTTTGTGTTTTAGCCGACTATTATCAATTGTGCATTCAACTTAGCAATTGAGTAATTTATTTAAGATAGTTTTGCAAGATTATCCCTTTAATTTCTTTAAAAGTCCAGAGCAGGGGCCTCAGTTCAAATTCTTTAGCTACTGTGCGATCTTTCTGTGTCTGTTTGTTTGCATTCATGTTCTTTTGTCTGGCTTGCACTCTCCTTGTGTAAACGTTTCACCTTGTACCTTCACACATTTACATAAATGCAGTTTCAGTCCTATGGGAAGGTTTTTCGTCCAAAATGTACAAAAACCAATGAATAAAAAACATGTCACCTTGCTCTTCTTGTTGTAATAAGCCATTACCCCTTGGTCCACAGATCTTATTTTGAAAATGGCAATCTAAAGTCTTCCGTAAAGGTCCCCTTGACATTTAGCGAGGCAATGGGCAAGTACAGGTACGCAGAAGACAACACCTGGTCCCACTGGCACAAACCCACAGACAAGTGAACACAGCTAGCTTGAGCTATTCTGACCCTTCAGATTTACAAAAAATATTTTTGAATGAGCACATCATCTCTTCCTGGAGTGTGAATTAACCTATTCTCAGCAAGAGGCGTTGTTAAACTTGTGAGCCATGGCTGTTCTTAACAGGCATGAACCCAAGCCAAAGAGGTTAGCTTTTGCTTTGTTTGTTGTTGTTTTACATTCTAGCACCCGTAGCTGCACCACTCAGGTTGCAGACTGCACTATAATTGTGTTAAAATCTGTAAGATATGTTATTCGAGAATAGCATGCACCACATTTGTTGCCTGTCAAGTCAGAGTTTTGGGTGGATTGTGGTGTGATGCTGGAGGTCACTGTTAGCATTTTGTTGTTGGGTTTAACCATGAAAACAATCAATCTTAACCAAGTAGTTTTGTGCTTTTTAAAAATAACAATAAAAAATAACATCAGAAAAGAATCATGAATCAAATAAAAACAGAACGTTGAATCTTTCTTTCAGTAGTCAAATATCTCACCCCCTCCCTCCTGTCTCTATGTGATGCTTTCTTTCTTTCTCTCAGCTTTGCTCTGTCCTTTTCCATTTGTCCCTTTCCCCCCCTTCTCTCTGCCTCTCAGTTGAGATAAGAAGATTTAGAGGAAAGGGAATTGCTCCAATGCCTGACGAGTGGGAAGGGTTTTGTCCTTGTTCATTTTTCTTTCTATTTCCCTGATGTTCTTATTTGCTTAAAAAGCCAACCACTTTTTGTATTACTATGTAAATGTAATGTCACTCAGTCTGACAGTTAAACATTGGCCATATCCAGTGTGTCCTTTCTACCATGTTTTTATATTGCACCGTTTTTTAACGCTGTCTTATTCAAGGCCATAGTGTACTTGCAATTGAAAGAAATTCTTGTTTGGAAAGAATGACAAGACAAAGGGCATATCAAAAGCTGTACCTTGGCTTCTTTTTTTTTTTACAAAAAGTTTTACTGGACTTGACATGTAGCCCAAAACACACTCATGGAATCAGAAGTTTGAATCATTGAATTGCATTGTCTTTAACCAATAGCATGAATTACAAGACGCCTGGGTTGGGTAAATAGTTTTGCATCATTTGAGAGACAAAAGGTCTGCACATGGTAATGTTTAGGTCCTAGCAACTAGGTGTCAGCAAGAACCCTTTGGCCAAGAACATGGGACAACATTGTTGATTTTATCTCTATTGCCCAATGAGTCAAATCCAAATTGGTCCAGACAGATCTCAGCATCTTCCCGCTGCACAGTAATTGCTAGGATTAGGGTGTTTTCTTGTGAACAGCTTTAAGTGAGTGAAGGGATGTGCTTCTCTGTCCGCTTGAACTCATACAATCTGAAATGCATGTTGGGTGATTATCCAGAGGAAATTTGGTCTCTACTCTATGTTCTCTCCCTCTGGTTTCATGGTTATTATCCCCAGCTCTGCAATTTGCTCCTATCTTGATATCACATTGCTGAGTCTTGCTTTACGGATGAGCTGGACTGAAGTGGACTGTCACTTTTCCTTAGAGTCTCAGCAGAATGTATTCAAATCCAAGGCTGTGATTGGTGATAAATGTGTATAATTAGACTGAGTAAAGGCCTGTAGTCTTCCTATCGATTTCTTGGCTCATTTAGGGAATTAAGGGGTCTGAAAATTCCTAAGCGTAGCAGACAGGAATGGGGGATTAAATGGAAAGGGTCCCATCTTTCGGGGGGGTCAAACTGGCTTTCCTGCATGTTTAATTTTTTGTAGATATTCTTGTTATTGAGCTTTTATCAAAAACAGCCAGAACAGTCTTACTAGGTGATTAAATTCAATATTTTAAAGCTATTTGACTATACTAGAATGATACCCATAGGGAGAAACCTCACCATTATTTGTCCTGATTGAATATCTCTTTATCCTGTGCCATTGGCAATAAATCAATCAAAGCTAAAATGTGTCAGTCCGACATTGTTGTCCTATTTATTGTTGCTGCCACCTTTAAAGGGGGAGTGTATGATCACTGTGTTCACCTTGAGATGTCTCCCCTGGCACTGGTGTGTGTTGTCGTCCACAAGGGGGTCTTTAACCTACATAGGTAGCTACATTAGCGGGGCTAAAAGCATGCCACAAACCCTACTGGAAAACAGCCAAGTCAGCAGCGGGACGTGAGCTATGAGCTGGATGTTCCAACATAAGGGAGGAGGGGATAGCTTCCCCTCAGGCTTTTTCCAAGATTGTTCCAAATGAAAATAGACACAATACACTGTCCTGCTGCTGTGTTCCAGGCACACATCCCATGATGACCAGAAAGAGGACAACGATTCTGATTTTATAGGCTTTGAAACGTTTCAATGACAAACCACATCGAAAATGACAATGATAGCTTTAGTGTGTTTGTGCGCTTTATGGCACATAAATGTTAATTTTATTACTCTGTGCATGCTTTGCTTGGAGGGAGCAAGGTTACCAAGGGCAGCTGTGCTCACCAATGATTGTTGTTGTAATTTCCTCTGTATGCAGCATGATTGGAAGTGGAAGTCATTTTAAAATATTACGAATAAGCTGGTCTATTTTGGAAAGAGCCATGCAAATACGTGTTTGTATTTGTGCCATTCATATATCAGTTTCACAAATTTCAATCAAGAATCAGCCTTTCCCACTTGCTCATGGCTCAATAAAGTGAAAGCTGCATAGTGCACATGATTTAAAGGATGGAGCAGAGAGGCAGGGGTCGATTCTAATTTCGCCTCGGACTGCAGCTGATTGCCATGATAACTGTGCTGTTGAGGTGCAATACGCTGTTGTCGTCTGGCTGATACCTGATTGCAGCGTATCAGGGCCATTTACATCACTGATTACCTTCTACCTGCTGTGGCTGAACCCAGATCAGCTGTCTTTGTCAAGAATGCAAGACAGTAAAACTGACAAAAGACCATGTGGAATGCTTGATAATGCTAGGAAACAGAGTCCATAAGGATCTGACAGTTCTATGTGTCAGGGGAAATAAAAAAATAACAAATCCTCAAATTTAATTTAAAGTAATTAGTTGAATTAAATTTGAAGAGAGGAGCAAAAGAAAGCATTTTTCCCCAATATGTTAAAAAGTGAAAATATATAGACATTGAAGCTAATTCACCGATCATCAATGCTTTGCTGCTCTAAACTTTAGGTCATACATATGACTCTTAACCCCTGAAAATGTTGCCATTTGAAAATGTAACTAGTGTAATTTAATGATGGTTTTAGCGGCAGATTTTGAATTTAGAAATATCCACATATGAAGATTTGAAAACCAGGGTGAACTGTTAAATTATAGCTCATTCTTTCATTTCTAAAAGTTAGCCACAGTTCGATGTTAACTTTCTAGTTCATCTGTGATCAGTTCTTGCAGTGGTACACATTTCGTTTTCATGGGTATTGGTCAATTCTTAACATTACAATTACACATTTTCTGTTTTAATAAATAATTCATCAATCCTAATGTATTTGTAGAGTGACAATTCATAAGAATGTGATCTCAAGACACTTTACAAAAATTGCAGGTCTAGACCGTTCTCACTAATGATCTGAGAGATTATAGATTCACTTCTCTGTCAATAGCTTCATCATCACTCCTTCCCTTGTCTCTTTGCTATTCCCTCAGGGTTTGAAGAAAGGTTGGAAGTCACTGTGGGTCTATGTGTGCATGTATATGTGTCGTTGTGTATTGGGGGAGGGGAATAGACATTGCTGGATAACTAAGTTTCCCTTGGCAGCCGGTCCCGGAAGTGTCACCGCTCATAGACCTCTACTCTAAGCGCATCCAAGTGCTTCCCTGTCCCTGCAAATAATTTGCTCCTGCTAAAGATAAACCTGTCACCTGGAGGATATTCCGGACAGAGGGACTCCATACACCTCATAAGTGTAATACAAAAATGATTTTTATCAACATGGTTTCCCGGATTACCACTCACTTAAAGATAGTTGTTAATTACATCAAATTTAGCTTCAGACAGTTTGCTAAAATACGTAGTCATTTAGCGATCTCTCAGGTACGCTGATCCAGTGTCATTGAGAATTACTGATCAAAGCACCTTCACTTAATAGACTGAATCATTGATCACAGGACACGAGGGTCACGCCTGTCTCTGCAGTGCTTTCTCTAGGATTAGATGTGATGAAGAGGGGCATTCCTGAAACAACGAGGTGTCTGCATTATTATGAGTTATGATGTATTATGTATGGCACCCTGCAACCTGGTGTTAGGACCTACCTTTTTGCCGTGCAAGGGCATGTTAGTGTGTGTGTTAAGTCATTTGTTTCAAAGCATATTAGAAGAAAACTGTTGATAAAGTTATACGAATGTATGGATATGTTGATTGATTTATATATTTATCAAATACATTCTTTCAATCAAATTTAAACCTTTTCTGAGCAGGTAATGAGTTGGAAATGGAAGTATAGTACTAGTTGTCACCTTACCCAAAAAGAGGGAGTAAATGGGGTAAACAGGGACATAAATAAAACAGAATTTCATTTTGAAGAGGAAAGGAGTAAGAGAAATAGGAACTAGTCATAACCTCATGCAAAATTACAAATAACCACAGTTACATATCTACAAATGTGGTTTACTATAGTCCCTCATTTGACTACCCCAACAAAAATACAGTTTATGGGGGTTATATTTATGAGGCAAATACTTGGTCTGATTCAACTTAGTTAGCTGATGGTGGTATAAGCTTCATGCTTAGAGTCAAAACACAATCAAGCCCAGTTTCCACCAAGCAGTGGTCTGGTTCAGTTTAGTTTGGTTCAGTATGGTACACATTTATTGGCATTTCCACTGTCAAAAGTTGGAAATTGTAACAAAATAACCGAGCTGCACGTCCTACTTTTTTGCTACCCTACTGTTGGAATGCCAAGCGTACTGATCCAACCCTAAAGGCTGGAGTTAGACACTGCAGTCATTTGATTGGTTGAAAAAATCGTCACTTCCCATGTGAAGAGCGGTAATAAAGGACAAACACAAAACACACTATGTTTAAATATCCTGTGGATTTCAAGAAAGTAATTTCACACCAATGTAAGCCCATAGCTCTGCCCATGGACAACCTCAGAATTGAAGACCTATGCATTATGTCCTCCATAGTTGCACATTGTTCACTGTGTCGCACTCTTCTTCAATGAATTTATTGGCGGGCTGCACTGTAACATGCTGCTATGATGCAACGCTATTATGTAGCTGACGCGGCTATCACCATTCTGCTTCACTCCACTTGCCAAGTAATGGTATGGTTGGCTGTGGAAACGCAAGCAAGGTCAGGGCTCGCCATACCAAACCGTACCAAACTGTACTGAACCAAACCAGACCGCTTGGTGGAAACAGGGCTTAATTGTACAAATCTACTCCATCAACTCAGAGATTAAAGAGAAAATGTTTTCCCAAAAAGTCCAAAGTCTCCTTAAAGAGGTCCTTAAGGGAGACACCAGTTGAAAGAGATGATAGGTAAGATGATGTTGCTATAACATTAGCATACAGTCTTAGAAAAAACGATAGTTTCCTGGTGGTCCGGGCTTATACTGACAGATGGTCCGCTTGGTATACGAGCTACAATATAAACAAGAGAAAGAGGCAGGTGCAGAGTTCAGCTTTCTGCACCAGCATCCAATTCACATTCAGAGGGCACACTGTACTATGCAGACAGCAGATTAGGGTCCCATCACACACCTCATCATTCACTTATATGCAGACTTGTCTGCCCTCCATTTCTCTAACTTGACCTTATACTGTGTCGCCTACTTTTTCCTTTCTCTTGGCAAGTGTATGAGCAGTTTCCTTAAAATGACAAACCATTCTTTTGGATACAGTAGGAACAATATAACCCAATTCAGGTTTTCCCACCCAGCCATGCTAAGGTACTGAAAGTGCTTCAGTAGTGGTAGAGGTAAATGTATTGTGCATTACTGCCAGAACATAAATTGCATTACACAAACCAATCCCACAAAAAACAAACACTCAGTCTTGAAATTACACGTGAACAAACATGTTAACCTCATCACTCCTTGAATCAACAATTAGAGAAAGATGCTCTGTATGTATAAGACATTATGACGATCCTGATTTTGAAAATCATTACCATGAGTTAGATTCAATTAGATTTTGTTTGCATGTAATGAAAAATGTATAACCTTGCTCTTGGCAAGTGAAAATCCACACAATGAGAGTGTGTAGCTAAGTGTTCAGACTTGGCGTAAAGATCATTATACGTTTTCCTTGAAACAAAATGACAACATAAAGGGACAGTGTTTAGTATATGACTATGAAGTAAGCATGTATTTGTGAAGGGGGGGGAAATATCCAGCATGTAATACATATTGATATAGTGTTACCAGAAAGCCTTTGAGGCAACAGATGATAAATCAAAGCTTACATTGCAAAGTCCCTGTTTTTGTGCACTTGGTGAAAAATGATAGATTCCGATCCTACTGCAGTTGACAGGGGAAAGTCATTGAGGGAGAAGTTTTTTGGCAGGCTGCACTTTTTCATGGGGTTTCCAGTCAAACGGATAGGCAGTGTGACAGTCCAGTCAATAGAAGTCAGCAGTGATTATGCAAGTTGCTTATGTCTAATGAGAAAGGTCAGCGTATTGCCAAGTGACTGGGACAGAAGCCCAGTCTCACACTGAGATGTACAGTACATGCTGCCTGAAGAAAACGGTGCTTTACAAAAACATGTTCCTCATTTATCTGTGCTGCAGGAAGTAAAATGTCCTCTGAGTAAGGATGAAAATGGACACAACAGAATGAGTCTTTCCACCCTATTCATATTTCATTTTACTGCAATCCTGTATAAAATTTGATGCTTAAATGGTTTCTCTCTTCAAGGGGTGCACCAAAAATAGCAAATTTCCTAAAGTAAAACAGAACAATAGCTCCGTGGAAAAAAAAGCAGGTCCACATCAATAATGTTGACATTGAGGAGAAATGCAGTCTGTTTTGAATTTCTGGGCCCGTTTGCCTCTGTGAAGTACAGTAGCAATGCATAGATTTGTGTTGTTACATGGAGTGTCTATCTATAGCAGCCACATTGGAGACATAAAGGATATATGTCAGGTTTTTGTGTTGGTCCATCCGTTACAGTAAGGGAAGAACCAACAGAATTTCCTCAGGAGCCTGTTTTGCTCCGAATAAAGAATGGCTCTCAATTATGTAGTTGGCTTGCAATACACCCAAATTCTTACTATTACTAGAAAACAAAAAGTTCGAAACTCCTACTTTGTGGATATAGAAATGCATACATAACAGAATAAAATAACTCTTTTTTTTAATAAGAGTTGATGTCTACTTCTGGTGCTCTTTGAAACTTTTCTAATGGTCCTTACTGTTCCCCCAATGTAGCATTGGTTGCAGCTCGGGCAAGTGATTGGTAATCATTGAACAGTGCTGCACGGTGTTAGCTACTTGCGCTTCTGGTAGTCTGTTTATTTCAAGACCAAGTCCTCTACTAAGGTCACATAATGGTACGTGTGTGCTGAAAAATGATATCGTCCATCATGGATGAGTGAAATATTCAACATTTTTGGGGAAGTCTGTCCTCTTGATCCTACTGCCATTCTCCAACCTCTCCCTTGGTTTCTCTCAAATGTTCCCTCGTTTTTACTTTTTTTGGGGGGGGGTAAGTTCATTGCTCTGTGCCTTTAAGCTTCTTCCTGTTTTTTTTTTTTTAGTAATCCTTGACCTGTATACATGCTTACCTGCATGCCAGTTACTTGAGAACAGATTGCACACTTGCCATAACCTGCCCAAAAGCAATCTTACTCTTAATAAATCCTTCATCTGCACCAGTCTAGCATTTTATTTTTGTTTTTTGGTCCTTCTCTGCTGCTTAAAGTCAAACCTTGACAAAATATTTAATTGAATCAAGATTCTTTTCATAGAGGAACATATTGGTAGATGACATACAGTGTACTCAGCAGATTTAAGTATATGTGATAATATTAGGAGAGCTTCTGATGGGAGCAATTCTCTGTCAATGTAAAGATTTGTATTTCTTTTATTGCAGTCGCATTTCCATCTGGCCACCAATTAGTGTTATGTTCCCCCAAACAGCCCATGCACCCCCACCCCCACCCCCACCCCTAAGGCTAAGCTAGCTTTGGTTGACAGAACAGCATCCTCTCTGTACACTTTATCTCCCTCGCTCATTGCTTTGATGTGTTGTGATTGCGTTGGTGTGGCAGTGGTGTGCTGGGTGGGAGGGGTTGGGGATTGGGGGTGAAAGGAGGAGGGGTGGGGGGGGGGGGGGGGTGTAGCAGAGAAAAGCGTTCTGCAGTGAAAATGTGCTCCCACTGAAGCGTAGAGAGACTGCAGCACAGTGAACGAGCCTGTGCACCACCTGCAGTTGTGTGTGTGTGTGTGTGTGTTCGAGAGAGAGTGAGGGAAATAATCACCCAAGACACAATGATTCAACACCCAGCTCCTCTCCTCTTCTGTCATCCTCTATCCTTTCTTTCTCTCCTCCCTTCTTCGACCCAATTCTCCACACACTCTACAATCATCTCACCCTCTGCCTGCCTTGTATCTGCCTTGCACCGTGACGCCTGCTGCGTGTCTGTTTGTGTGTACATATTGCGCATGTTTTGGTGTGTATTCACCAGTACTCTGCTGAATAACCTCAAACACATTTTCCCCTCATGCCTTTCCTCCGCTTTCCTTTTTGTCATTCTTGTCCTCTTGATGTCTCCCATCCGTCCATTTTGACTCCCATTCAGGCTTTCAGTTCATTCTGTTGCTTCTGCACCTCTCCCAGTGATCACTACTTGATGCGCACTTCTTTCGCTCACATGCACATCATCGTCTTCTCCTCAGCGTCGCTGGGCTCCAACTCTGAAATATAAACACTGAACAAATACACTCAATATGTCATTCTCAACAAAAAACCCCTTCTGTTTTCCATCTTTTCTCTCTCTCTCTCTCTCTCTCTCTCAACCGTTCTGTTCCCAGTCAGTTCTCCTTTTCTCCCCCCTCCTCACTCTTCTGCTCCCCTCCTCCCGCGCTGGCTGAGTAAGTGCTGCAGCATCAGTGCATGTGTGTATGTGTGAGAGAGCAGCAAAGAGTGTGAGAGAGACAGAGAGAGAGAGCGAGCGAGAGAGAGGAGTGTGTGTAAGCGGAGTGTATGAGCGTGAAGCACCGGGGATCCTGAGCTTGGAGGAGAGCCGTGTGACTGGAAGGGGGGCTCTTCTGCTTGTGGATGTATGTGACAGGACAGCGATTTTTTTTTGCAGGGGAGCGTACGTGTGCTTGAATGTGTGTGTGTGAGAGACAGTGAGAGTGGACATGGCAGTGTGCGTGTGTGTATAGGTAACAGTGTCGTCGATCAGCGACAGGCTCTTCGCATTATGCAGCCGACGATGCTCATCACACTTTGAAGACTGACTCATCGAGACGGGCTGTGACAGTGGAAGAGACGAAAGAGAGGGAAAGACAGATGGATGAAAAAACAGAAAGGCAGTTTTAGGCTCTTGATGCTTTAGGTCCCTCCAGACCATCCAAGGGTCTAGTCCGTTTGTGGGACGCCAGTAGCTTCACAGTGGCCCCCCTTGTTCCCCCTCAAATTGGAATTGCAGACACATACCCAGACAGGTAGCCAAAATTGCCAGAAAAACCCTGAAAGGAAAATTGAATCCCCAGTTCTCTGACTTGAAGGAAGATTTTATTCATTTCTGTTCCACGGACTTGGGAAAGAGGATCTCCTGTTTCGCCGGGTCTTTTTACGCTGGTGATCATTCCTTTTTAGGAGAGCAGGATCTTATCCCGGAGATAAGAGGCTGGCAGACAAAACGGGATAGACACAGGCATGGCTCGCCTCAACTGGTGCCTGGCTGCCGTCATCAGCTGGGGCAAGTTCCTCTTTGCCTGCTTCTTTCCTCTGCGGGGGGCCAAGCGAGACAAGGTAAGACTTCACGGAGGGGGTGGAAGGGGTTGCTGGGAATGGTAGACTGAGAAGGAATTCAATGGACTTTGAGGACAGTTCCTGCACATGCCATCTTTCATTTCACAATCAAAATCACGCAGGATGCTTTTTCTCTGCAATAATTCCCAAAACCTACATCTGGAATTCTCTTCCTACTTGTAAAATACATCAGGATTGGCCTTGTCCCAGATCATACCACCCAACAATTCCAAGCATTTAGCCCGCTTTACCTTAACTACCAAATGACGTAGCTGTAAAAAAAAACAGCTTGGCAACTAGTCATGGACCACAGACCCTGGAAGACTGGTCGGTGTCCCTCTAAGTGCTGATTCAAGGTCAGTGTTACATCTCCAAGTAGTCTCCAGCAGCTGTTCTAGATAGACATGGAATTTTGTGTATGCCAAAAAGCTTGCACTTGCAGCAGCCACCTGAAACAAATGGTAGTTTCTTCTGATACGTAGGGTCACCTTGCTTTCAAAACTGCAGAATTCTAATGCACCATTACTGGGATTTTGCATAGTCCCAAGAAAGAGCCCTTGATTCTCCCCATTCATCTCTTGCCATACCTCACATGCTGTATTTGCTCGTTTTTAAAAAAAGGGTTTGTGGATCTTTCATCGCTGCGCCATATTTCCATTCTATGGCACATGTGTAGAAGCAAGAAAAGCCAAACGAATGGTATCTGCTGAATGCATGATCTGCTTCTTTGTCTGTTTCCCCAAAGCCAATGTTATTAGCAAAACTGGAATGGCGATCTTTGCATTTTTGATCTACTCTGGCAGATAATCAATCATGTGTAACAACTCTAGTATGTCTTAATGGCACTATGTCCTCTCACACATACACTTACACACATGTAAGGACACCCCAAACAGTGCCTGAGGTGATCCTCTGCTGAATGGTGATGGGTGGGAACAGTTTTGGAGGTGATTTTTTTTTCTGTCCCCTGCCTTTTTTAAACGCCACCAGCATCTCTATAGAGCAAACAGAGACCTTTTTCCATTGCAGTTGTCCTAAGGCAGAAACACTGACCATATCAGCTCAATGCACCCTCAGCAGTTTTTAAATATAATCTGTCCCCAATATTGGCTTAAAGTAGACACCTTTTGGGACTCTGTTTTACCCTCATATCCAAATTTTTCATCCTAATTTTTGGTTGATTTACATAATTAAACGCTTCAACCCTTCATACTACTATCTATCAAACGGTTTGAAACTTGAGTGTTGCAGTGATGTAACTCTCCCTTGATTAGGACCCCTTTGCGTTGTGTATAACAACGGTTTGGGCAGCATTGGTGTTATAAAGTCCGGTGATGAGGGGGGGGGTTTTGCTGGTAGTGACGCCGTAGCATGCAGTGCTGCAGCCGCCCATCTTTTCAAGCCCCAACACCCTCCCACCAGCACCAGAAGCAACCCCCCCGCCTCATTGCCGCAGCTCCTTATCTCTACACCCGCTCTCAATACCACCACACTCCCCTTGTCGCACTCGCTTGTATGTGCGTGTGTGTAAATGTGTGTGGCGCTTGTTACAGCCTTTGCAGACACACACACACTCATTATAAATCTCCTCGACCCTGTACAATGAAGCCCCAACCCATTATGTTCATTCAGTCACAGCACAGCTTTTGCTTACCTTGTCCTGTCAGCAGTGGCCTGTTTTTTTTTTCAATCTACAAAGAGGGCTTCCTTTTTTTTTCCTCCAAATTTTCACACTCTTTGTTACTCTAGTACACAAAACCAATCTATACATCAGTGTGGTAATTGGTTTTGCACCATTTTTTGAAAAATTTCTCGCCATGACGGCAACTCCTGTAGACACACTGTAATGGGACAGATGCTGGCCCCAAGGGATGTAACCTTAAGATATGGATATTGTACCCTTAGCTATGGTCTACATTTTCATACTTCTTTAGTTGCATTCCAAAAAACCCATGAATCAAATCGCTCACTACAAGTTTTGAGTCATAAAAGTCTTCGTCAGACTATTTGGAATCTTACTTGTTTTAGGTCATTTTGAAATCAAATCTGAAAGTTGCTGACTTCCGTGTTTGAACCTGCTCTACTCTTACTTGTTTGAGGATAATAGCTCAAATTTATGGAATAATACACACTTGTTCTAATTGGAAAAAAAGTGTGGTAGTTTCTGATATTCTTTTTTGTTTTAAGACTCAAAAAAGATGGTTATCACCAATAACGAACTACCAGTAAATGCTTTAAAAATGTAACTTTCCCTCAATATAGTAAAAGCACATTTCGTCCTTAAAAAGTCATTAACTCGTCTTGTTATATAGTTCTGGGTTTCTCGATTGTACCATCAACTTTTGCTTTTATTTCTATCACAGATGAATCAGACGTAAGGTATAGCTGTTAGCAAATTATTGCAACAGCAATTGACTGATCATCAACAGATGTTTGTGGATGGTTTTTATACATTAAGCTGGACGTAATCGACAAGAGAGCGCTTCACTGGCCTCATGTATTTCATAGGATAAAAATATACATGTTTTTTTGTTGCCTTAGAACAGGTTTTTAGGGCACTTCTTGCAGTGCACATGACATCCATTCAGTCTGTTGCTGCTCTGTGGCTCCAGCTGCAGCACTCGAGCTGGTCACGTGGCTGACTGGGAGGTGAAAGTGGAGAGGTAAGGCTCCGTGTCTTCCCTCCGAGGACTGCTGTGAGGTGTTCAGTTTCCATGGCAACGCGGCTCACACGGTCCCCACATGATGGAGCCAGGTTACAATGGGAGATGGGGTGCAGAATACTGTTGGCATGTGCGTGTTTGAATGTGAATGTGCTGCAGTTTTGTAAGAACGACGTAGAAAAAAGATAGAAAGGTAGGGGAATGATGTGTTAAGGTTTTTTTTCCATGTGTGTTACTATGGAGACACTACAATGGAGGGGTTATCCTCCTTCTCTCTCCCTTATTCCCTCTCATCCTTACATCCTCTTCCCATATCCAATGTTTTTTTTCCTTTTGCTTGTGTCCTGTCTTCTTTTCATCTCCTTTCCTTTTTTGTCTTTCATTTGATTGCCTTTCATCGTAGCCTTTTTTTTTTTTTCACTTGTGCCTCTTGTCTTTTCATCTCCTCCCCTCGTGCTCTTCTGTTTCATTTACTAAGCTTGACTTGATCTGTACATGTATGTGTCCCCTTCTCCTCTCTCCTTCTTCCTCATCCCTTATTCCTACCTTTCCTTTTCCTTCCGTGTCATTCAAGTCATGTCTTGCGTTGTCTCCTTTCTGTGTGCCTCACTTTGTTGTTTTTTTAATTTATTTTTCATTTCATTTTCTCTTTCCAAACAGCACACATTCTCTATCCTCCCTGTCTTTTATTTTATGTATGTTTCTTCCCCTTTATTGTCCTTTGTCTATCCTTAAGTCCATCTCATTTTCTTGTCTTTTGGTATCTCCTTGCCCTGCGCCTCCTCTTCTCATAGAAGGTTTTCTTTTCTCTTATGTCCCTCTTTTCCATTTTTTTTTATTTCATTTAATTTCATCTGTTCTTGTCTCCTCTCCTCTCATTGTGGCTTCTATTCTTTAATCTCCTCTCTCCTCCTCTTGCGGTCTTCCTTCTCTTTTATCCCATGCTTGTATATCCTTTTATTTACTGTAATCTCATCTTGTCTCCCATTCTTTTTTATTTCTGTACTCCCATCTTTTTTCCACCCACTGTTCCTGTTCTTCAAGTCCATCTACTCTTCTTGTCTTCTTTTCCTCCTTTCCTCACCTTGTATTTCCTCTTCCCTTGTCTCTTCCCCCCCCCCCTCGTGTGCCCTTTAACCCCCTCTCTTCTCTTGTCTCCTCTCTATTTCCCTTTCTTACCCTCAATTATTCTTTTTCTTATAATCTCCTTATCTCACCTCTTCTCTTCGTCCCTCTGCTTAACTCTATTTTACTTAAATTCTTTCTTCACGTTCTTTGTCTTTCCCTCGACCTTTTGTTTCTTCTTCTCTTGTCTCCCTCTAACCTTTCGGGTCTCCCTTTCTTTCCCTTGTTTTCCTCACCTCTCCTGTTGTCTCCCTATTCATTTAACTAATGTCCCCCGGGCAGTAAATTCACGTCAGGCGGTACTGCAGACAAGAGAGGAGAAGAGGGTGATGGGAAACCTGTCCAGTGAATGGCTCCTTGTTCTCTCTCTTTTTAGATTGCCTCTCCAGCATCTGAGGAAAAACATCATTCATTGCACGTTGTATTCATCACATGCTCTGAACTTCAATCAAGTCAAGTTCATTTAAACTGCACATTTCAGCAAACTTGACTTGACTTGCTCCAAACTTACCTTTCACACCGGGGTGCCATGCCCAGAGAATGGCAGGCTCTTGCCCTGAATGGCTCGCAGTTTTCTGGGCCGGCATTCAACATGATGGATGCTTTGTTATTCTAGCATTAAAGCTTTAATGTGACGGATTCTCCAGCGACTGAAGAAGGAAGCTGCAGAGTAAATGTGGAATTTTTTTTTCTCTTCTCGTCTCGCAGAATATCTAGCACAACCAAAATATTTGAACATCTTGTTTTGGGTGTGTTTTTCTTTCAGTTTTTTTTTGCTCAAATACCACTCTCACTGTGCATTTGTTAGTCTATAAACATGTATATATCACAGTCCCTGCGACCTTTAAATTTCTACTTCAGGCTGCAGATGACATTTTATTGAGGTTTTTACCATCCAACAATGGCTTAAATTCCTTTCTCTGTGAGCCCATTTCAGTGGGAATAAATGTGTGTGTGTTCTTGTGCCTTCCTGCCTGCCTGCATCCCTGCTTGTGTGTTCTCACTGAGCTCCGGCATGTTGCATTGGGAATAAGGGAATACGAACCTGACCTCACTGTGCAAAAATGTTGTACTAAGAAAATACACCACTCCCAATAGCGGTCCCCAAAATCGATGCTTTTTTGCAGGTGGCAAAGCATAGTTTAAATGGGTATTTTGGCTGCGCCCAAACAGAACAAAACAGCGTTAAAATCATGCACAATCTTTATATGTGTAATTCTGAAAAGCAATGTTTAGTGTTAAACATCTGCAGAGATTGGTTGGAGGCCACTAGAGGCTGCTAGCAACCCAGTTTAGACCAGTTGGCTGCAGAGAAAAAGTGGCTCTCATGTCTATAAAACAAAGGCACCCAATTCATGGAAAAAGCAGCAGTGGAGTGAACACCCATATGGCATTTCCCCCAAAATATGTCCACACTGTGCTCTTGGCTGAAACATTGTTAATAGAGTACAGAGAGAAGACGCACACACAAACACACACAGATTATGTGTCAGGTTAGCCTATGGATTGAGGTAACTGTTACACTGGAAAGTGATGGAGTGCAGTAGGGATCAATAGAGGGTGTTTTCTCAAAATGAATTGGCTCTTAGCCCTTTATGGATCTGACTGTGGAGTGATGTAATGTGCCCGCACCGCTGATATAATGTTGATTCAGTGCTGTTCTTTATATGGATGTACACATGGATGCAGCGATCCCTCACACATGTTTTTGCATACATGCATGTCAATGGACCGGTACAAGAAAACACAGAGGACATGGGGAGATCCCAAACGCACATAAAGTGAATATATGAATATATAGGGAGATTTTTAAAAAGTGCTGGGTTGAGACCTTACATCAGGAACTAATAACATAAAAGTTCATCTTAATGAAAGTTGTTGCTATTGTAAATGTACCATTTTGTAGCTCTCTTGCAAGTTTTCTTTGCAGATTTCTTCATCCACTTGTTTAGTATGATAATGAATTGCTTACATTTCCATGAATGGGTTGCAGCTTTGCAATTTTGTCATTTTTTTTTACAAGTTTGAGAGGAAGTGTTGTCATTTTTCACGTTTAGACGTAAACTATGTCTACTACTGCTTTCACTGCAGGAGGAGTCATGCACATGTTGCCAGGTGGTTGTTATTGAACCCACATGTGCACATGGCCTTTCTTTGATTTCATCCATGACGGTGTATGTACAGATGTGCATGCAATAACTGTATATCATCGTGATGAGCTCAGCTTTTTTTTTGCGTGTCATGCCACTGACTTCTGCACTGTTTGTCCGGCCACTCGTCTGCGTCGCAGCTGCTGGCAGATCTTTTTGAAGGAGCAGATTTGGAAACAGGAAAAGGGGTTGCCAATGAAAAATTGAAGTGACATTAGCACAGACATGAGCGAGCATGCTTGCAGAGGAGAGTTAGAGTAAAAAAGGAGAGGTGAGGTATGCAATGCAAGGAAGGCATGGGGGTGGAGGGTGGTCAATGAATAGAGCGTGTATATGTGGAAAACAGGGGGGAAAGAGAAAGGAGGGGCAAACAGGAATCATCTGAGGAAAGGGGAGTTTTGGGATAGAATAAGGGCCAGGACTCACCTCCCTCCCCCTTTTATTCCATGGAATAAAGTTGCCACACTTCAAGAGTGAGGGAGAGGAGGGCAGAAGTGAGTGGGCAAACAAGAATAAGAGAGAGAGAGAGAGAGAAGGACCAAGACTGGGAGGGAGGGAGCTAGATGCAAGAGACTGACTGAGGCCATCAGAAAAAGAGAGCGAGAGCAGCATTCACTTCCCCACCCTCTGTGCACCTCGCACGTCTGGCATGGATCTGCACCAAAGCCTGGGTAGAACCTCTGGGAATATCTTGGAGTACCGTGGATTTCTTTCTTGATTCTGGAGAGCCCTTTAGTGGCACCTTTCTTTTTTCAAGATGCCCTCCGTGTCTCTGCCCTCAGCTCTGGCAGGGAGGGCCAGGACCTGGGTTTGCCTGTCCTGCATGTTCTGGGTAAGAATAAAACTACAAATGGGGGATGCAGAGATTGGCAAAAGGGTCAACATCATCATGTAGAGGCATCTAGATATCCAGAATATGGTGGCAAATTTCATTTTTTTAAATCAGGAGATGAATAAGATGTAGTTGGAGGTGCACCTAACCAATATTTGTCATTTATGTCCCACCAAATGGCTTTTTTGTGCTCTCAAATGTTTTCCATGACCTTGCATGGTGTTGTCAAGTGGGCGGTTATGCTTATGTGTGAAGTGTAAAGAGGTGAACAGTTCATGGTCAAAGGTTCCTTTTGAAATAAGAACACAGAAGCACCACTGTTGCCTTAGAGTCTTGCATGTTTTTCAAAGATAATGTTCATCTAAAGTTGGGGAAATATTTTTGAAGGAGGCTTGGTTCAAAACATACAATGCCTTCACAGCTGCGATGCCGATCGTACCAAACATAGAGACAGTACAGTAACATCCTCCATCCTTTGGTCATGAAAGGTCAAGTTCAGATGCTTCCTTCTGGCAGTTCTACAATAGTCCATGTCCTGATTTGGGCAGTTCTAATCTACTTGACTTCTCTGTGGCGACTTGCATGGCCGTGTTCTTGCGTCGAGTCCACGTGGCCTCAGCACTAGGGCTATTTCTGGTTTCTCCTGTATAATTTAATCTGCTGCTGCTCGCTTCTTCTCCTATCTGGGACTGAGTGAGTGTGTCAGGAACCTAAGGGGGGCTTTAAACCCAGCATCTTGGTTTTAAAAGTGAAAGAAAAAGTCAAGATACAAAAAAACCATTGGCATGCATGAGAGTACGCTGAGGATATACCTGGATGAGAAAGGACATGATAGGATGCACTGTCTTGCAGAAGAGCATACATTCATGGTTATAACTCAACATGCATTCTTTGTTTGAGAAAACCTTCTTTCTGTACGCACCATATTCAAAATCTGTCTTTTTAGTGGCTCCACAGTCACATAAACAGACATTCGAGTGAACATGATGTTAACATATTGCATCCTCCCACATTACCTGCCTTTAAATGCCCCCTGCTACAGTGTTACACCATTTTTATTGGAGAAGTAGGTGAATTTATTGCTTTTTTGGTTGTATAATGTATACAGTGTGTAATGATTGCACCCAAGTGTTAAATGAGGCATCTGCCCTACTTTTCTGTAGCTTGCAGTGGAGGAGAGAGCCATTTAGATGCGAGGGGAAAGAGGCAGGGATGGAGGAAAAGCACCCACGCATTTCATATGCAAAGCAAGACATTGAGTAGTCCAGATGCAAGGCTTTGAATCTAACGTTATCGCCCTTTAAATCGATGACAAAAAGTCAAGTGGAGGGAAAGCGGATGAGCATTGTGAGGTGTGACATCAGCAAGAGATGGACGAAAAGGAGTAGAGGCTGAGTGACGTGCATGAGGCGGGTTCTAAGAAAGCTCCTCAAATACATGCTATTAATAATTAAACACCACATACACACGGGGAGAGAATATTAGATTTGACATGAAGACAGAAACAGCCACAAATGCAGGCTTGTTTCAACAGCACTGTCCGATTACTTATTTCAGCCTGACTGTTCAGTTACTACTTCACGATATGCTAAAGAGCTCTGCTAGAAATAAAAAACACTAATATCAAAACACTATGACATCACTATTTAGAATATTTGTGATAAAAAATCCTGTAAGATTATTCTGAAGCAGTCAATGGCCCCTCTACATTAATTAGTTCTATCTTTTTACTGGAGAGTAGCAACTTAAGCACAGTACAAGTACATATGTAGTAACATAATCATTTCAAATCGTGCATGCATTTTATTGTAGTGCCTTTTCTAAACTCATGGTAGGTAGATTCAAAGACTTAACTTTTAGACCACCTGAAGTTTGATTTAATGATAAGATGTTACATAACAATAACAATAGAAATGACAATGACATAGTCAGCTTCTTGAAAACTCCTATTCTGTGCTTAAGTCCAGTCCAAGGCAGCTGTAACACTGTAAGTCAAGATGTACGGTAGATCCATCATGTCTTGAGTTGTCTAACAGAATCTCTTATTGACTGAACAGAATCCCCTGAGAGCTCTGCAAATCAATCAGGCTTTGATTGGACTGTTACTGCCCGCCACGCCTCCTCCTCGTGTGTCACCTCTGTATGACTGTGTGTATGTACATTTGTTGCCTGGCGTGTATCAGGAATGTCATTTTCCCCTTTCTAATAAGGAGTGTTTCTGCAAGCCCTGCCTGGTTATTAGCTTGCGTTGAGTGAGGAGATTCTCGGGGAATGAATCTGTCTCAGAGTCTGGATGTGTGGGCCTGGCGGCTGAATCAGAATCATCTTCATCAGTTTTAGTTTGAAGGACATGGACTAATTCTTTAGGAATAACTACATTTAGTACTGTTCATTTGAACAGTTTGATTTCAAAGTGTTAAAAGGACATGTAAGTTTTCTTGAATTAAACATCAATTGCTTAATTTGTCAGACAAAAAGCATTTTTTCCGTTTCAATGGGAAAAATTTTGATCACAGAAGAAAACATATATTTTATAAACGGAGTGATAATCCTCGAATGAGTCGAAATCCTTATTAATTGCTTTTTTTTAATACTGGACACTATGAGGGTCAAGTGCTCTCATGTGGCTTCATCAGCGTCTGTTGTGTTGGGGTTGTGACCCTTTGCTGTAAGCGCTGTCCGAATGGTATTGCTTTATTTTTCTCCTTTTCCAGAATAGTGTTGGTTTATTTTAAAAACAGATGTTTTTCAAGCAAGAAGTACAGTATGGTACAATATGTTGTTTTGATGATGTTGTCCACCTAATGCGCTGCTCAGCTGCCATACCGGCAACCAGTGACCCCTCCAGCCCCCACATGAGATTCCTCCATGCTCTCGTTTTTCGAACCGCTGCGTTTGTGCGTACATGGCGGGTGGCACTGGATATCTTTGAGAGTCAGGGTTGTCCTCAGAGAGAGTGTAGCTGTCACTCTGGCTAAACAATGTTCTGTGTATCTGTGACCAGGTGATTTATATGCGATGTGACCAGAAGCCTCCCTGCAGGCCCCCATGCCACCAGCAGCAAGCAGAGGCCCATCCACCAAGCTTCAGCTTTCTTCCCCTGGGCACTGCATGCACTAACTGCCCCTGCATCTCATTCCTGCGCCTTGATCCATGCCCATAAAGTTCAATGGACAAAATTAGCATTTATCTCCATTTCATTGGAAATGTGGATATATAAACAATTGAAATACTTAAATATTATATCCTATTCTGCAGAAAATCTATCTTTTTTTGGATCAGATATTTACACTGGAAAAGCAATTTATAGGCCTATTTTTAAATATGCCGAGTTCTGACTCAAAAAATACCCAGAACAGGTCTACGTCCATGGGCAAGGAGTTTCTCAGGTTAGGAGCATCAAAAAGAAAGCCCACATTTCACGATATGAGTATAAGTAGTTTTGGCAAGATGCTGCAAGTTGTCAGAATCAGATGATGCACAGGTCACACACCTGCACAGATAAAGCTGTGGCACTGTTAACACCAGGGAGCCAAGATATGCTGACATTCTACCTTTCAAAGCAACTTCACTTTTGTTCTCTTGCCCTATGTGAGATTTTTCCCCTGACATGGACTCATGGAGAGGAGAGCTAATTAGCAAACATGGCATTCTGAGTTCATTAGCAGCTGGCTAATGATCATAAGCGGCCTAGACTTCATGATCACAGCTCATTGATCTTTGTGTCTCTGTCTGCACCTGGTATTGATCATATCACCCACTTACGCAAACAGCGTTACAGCTGCACCCTCATTTGCACACACAAATGTATGGAGGTATATGTGATGCATGCATATAACATCACATGCACACATTCGCATGGAGGAAGTCAAAGATACACACAGTTTCTCGGCTTCAAGGAGCGATCTACTACAATCTGGCAACCGGCCCACAGTGTCAGTCCACTGGGATCGGCTGTATATAAAGCCATAAATATATCATGCTGAACTCATATCTATGGTCTTGTACACTTATTCACACTCCCATGATGCGTAGACATAGACAGGGGAAGAAAAATGTGGTATCAGTGCTTTAAAATGGTAAAAAATTATGACTTATCTATGACATGACACCTCTTTTGGTGTTTGCAGTTCTCTATGTTTGCAATCCCAAACGAATCTCCTTGCGACTAGATGTGTTTCCAAACTGATAAGCTTCATGCTAGCTTCAAGCTGGAGCTACATCACACATCTAAGATATTTTCAACCAAAATATTACCCCTAAATTGGTAAGTTGTGGCTTTTTTGAAATCTTGAGAATTACAAGTTGTGTCTCTAATGGAACAACAACATCTATGAAGATTTGCATTAAAGGTGGCAAAAATATAATTATAAAATTATTTATATTTTTCATCACTTTCAGCTGTGACAATTATATCTGTATTTGGTGCACATGCATGTTTTATGATTGGTTATTGTGCAAGGAATATTTGCTCAGGCAGTGTCCCTGTGTTCATGTTCTGGTTTTGCTGAAGAGGTGACCAAATGGGCAGATTTCTACCAAAAATATTCACAGTCAAAAGCTGCTCTTTGTCAAAATCCGGGCTTAATTTGTTTTCACCTGTTTTATTCTACGCTTTGACGATTTAAAGACTTCAAAATTGGCCTTTAAATTGCACAGCAACAGCCTGCTCAACATGATTTTCTATGATTATGGCTAATTCCACGCTGCCAATCACTGATGTTCCCATAATCCCAGCAAAGGAAGCCCCTCAGGGGTTATAAACAGAATAATGACTATCCTGATAAGAGGTTTTTCTTCCCCCTCTGTTCTTTTCCCATATACTGTAAAGATGTTATTATAATTGCATGGGAATGGTACGGCACCTCTCTCAACCTGGGTGTATGAATAAACCTTGTTATTTGGAAGAATTACTTTCAACTAAATTATCTTGCAGATTGATGTTAGCCTCCCTGCTAATTTGAGTCTTTTAATATGCCGCCTGTGCATTGAGATCACAGATTTGGAGAGAGCTCAAGAATGGTGACTGCCAATGAGAGCAGGCTTTACTCAAGTTGATGCAGTCTTACAAATATGTATGTATCATCTTATCAAGGGTCAAATGAAAACATACTATTTGACTGCATTATGGGAAATGTAGGATCCACCATTTTTCTCATTACAATTGACTGAAATATCTCGACTTCTAAGTTGTAATACTAAATCGATATATATGCTTTTTTTTGCCCATGTTGCACTGGCATCTATTTTGGTTTTAATATTATTTTAAATTTTCATGTTTTTTCAAAATTGTTCTCTAAACCGGGACGCTACTTCACTAACACACTTACAAATATCCTGTATTGCATTTCCCTTTTATTTTTTTTGGGGTTTCTCGTTCTCGTTCTCCCTCCCTCTCTGTCACACAAAGGCGCCCATTGTTCCCGGCAGAATTTCGATTTGGTGGAAATTGAAAGCAGGTGTGGCTCTGCTTTTTCATCTTGGGGGGACTACAGGACTTCTCTCTCTCTCTTTCCTGCTAGTCTGTTAGTTTCTGTGTGGCCTGTTCCTCATGCTTGACTTCATTGAGTCATGTCATCCGGCGTTTGGTTGGTTTTGGAGCTCTTTGTCTTCTTACTTGTCTGGACACCTCATTCACTCCCTCTATTCAGCCTCCCTTCCATCAGCTAGGTAGACACTCTTTCCGGTAAACACTGACCCCTTTTTCATGTGGTATTTCCGCTCTTGTCCCATCAAAGAACATGTTGACTTTCTGTTAAAGATTCTACACGAAAATGCCCAAATTAGAGTCAGAACTTGTACTTTTTATCTCTAAAGGGCCGAAGTTATTTAAATATTTTCCCTTGAGACGAGTTTAATATATCACCTTGAATAAAGGAATTAAAAGCCTACAGGATTTTTCTCAAGCGACATCAATATGCAAAATGATACCGTACATCTTTATCCAACATGCCCCTCTTTGTGTTTTTAAACCATTCGTCCCATTCATGCAGAAAGACTTGCCTCTTACTGAGCTATAAATGGAACCACATGTGGCGTTTCACATCAGAGGAGGCTTGTTCACCATGCACATGTGAATGAAGCTGGAAGTGGGGAAGTTTGTGTTGATGTATGTATGAGTGTGGTTATGAGTGTTTTGGCCTTTGTTCCAGATGTGACATCTCAAAATGCACCTGGCATAAACAGGAAGACCAGACTACAAACATTTACCCTTTTATTGAAGCTTCCCTCTAAACATATTGGGTATTGTGAATATTTGGCTTTTTATGGACTTCTTGAGCTTATGGTTTGAGACATTTTGGAGGGAAATGTAATGAGCATGAAACATGCTGTTGTAGTCAGTGTTGATTCTTAGCAAAACAAAGCTTATGTTGGTGGTCTCCATCTTGTCAAACATACAGAGGTTGAATGCAAGAACAAAATTGGTAAAGGAAAGGGCAAAAGAAGAACATTTTGGACACATTTTTGGGTCCAAGTCAATGAGCTGTTGACAAGCTGTTGTATTTCTTAAGCTCTTTTATTGATCAAAACATGCCTGAATACATGCATGTTTTGTGATTGGTTACATGTGCCAGGACTAATTTGTCTTCATGCGTCGTCCCTCTGCAGAAGCAAAGAGCAGTGCCTTTGAAAAGAGTTGTCCTCCCCCCTCCCTCCCTCACTCCCTCACTCCCTCCCATGCTTTCACTTTACCCATGCTCCCACATCTTGGCTCTAAGTGGGGTCGCGGTCGAGGTAGCGTAGTGATGCTTTTCATTAGCTAAGTGCAACTGGGGGAGAGGAGCACAGAGCCTTGATTTACTGGGCGTGCTGTCTATAAGCACGGACACACACATACATACATACACACTCACAGAAACACCTCCTCTCCTCTACCTCCATCCTTGGCTCTTAGACTGCTCACTCTATCCCTTTATCTCCCTTTTTTCTGTCCATTTCCCTACCCTCTCTTTCAGTCTTTGCCTTTCTGTCTTGCTACATAACTCGCCATTCCATTTTCTCTCTCTGGCCTCTCCTGGGACTTTCCTGTTAACACGACACAGAGCACAGGGCTGGTGATTTTTCAGTTTTCTGAGTTGGGTTGTCTTACGGATGGATGCTGTTTTTTAGGGTTGGCTTTTATTAAAGTTCATCCCAAGTGTCCGTGACTGGGCGTTTGCTTATTCTGACAGCTATATGGCTATATGGATATCCACATGACAGTGTTTGATTTTCATCCAGATCATCCTTTACTTTGGTAGACGCCTGTGTAGAAAAAAAGCTGAATTACTTTGGTGTTTATCCAAATATGGGGTCTTGCTGCACATACTGTGTCAATAAAGATTGCAGCGCTTTATTTTTCTTATTTTTTTGTTTTATTTATTCAAAAACTATCCCAAATCAGCAGCTTATTTCTGAAATAGAAGGGCGCCCTATTATAGAAAATGAAACTTAATTTGAATAAACGTCAGCAGGAAAGATGTTTAAAACCAGATATTCGAAATCGGTCATGGATGGTTAAGAAACTGATGACTTTCATTAGTGAATTGGCTTGCTGATTACATGCCTATTAGTGAACTTTACCAATTTAACTTGTGGAGTCTTAAAATGGGACCCAAATGTGCGTGATCCCATAAAACATTGTAGGGTCATTTCCATTGTGGAAGGCACTTCATAAGTGTGATCCCTGGTTTGTCTTTGTTGATTACTTGCCATTTTAAGCTGCCAGGGCCCCCTTACCCCCCTCATTTAAAAAGGTTCAATCCCAGATGCTACATGGCATCCGTCCAAGAAACATATGCACTCCTGTTGTGGCGGGAATCACTGTGGGCCAGTGTGCATGTTTGTTCACATGTGTATGTGCAAACTTGTGCTTGTATGTTTTTCCCTCCTTTTTATCCTACCCCATCCATCATAGTTTGAAAGGACACGTTGACCCCAGTTGCCGTGGCACCCTGGTTACCATGTCTCCTGCCCATGACACAGCTGGTTGTGTCCGATTGGCTTAGCCGCCGGCTTTCTGCCAGGTCATCTTTAACATCAGGGCTGTAGAGTGGCACCAAGGTGCTTCAACAGCTATTTATAACCCCAGCTAGGTCCAGCCTGCAATAAAATGTCTATCTTTGCCAGTTATTTAGTCTCATTTCCGGTCTGAAAATATGTTCCTTTCACCCAGAAAGATGAATTTACCTGTGTTTATGTTTTATAGCATTTACAACGAAATAACTCGAGACATCTGTGATTATTTTGAAACGAGTCTGACCGCCAAGGTGAGAAAAAAGACAACTAGAACATTTGTTCTCAGAAACCTATCAAGATTAGCAATAGTTTACATGTTCTCCAAATGCATGGATTCCCTCAGGGTACCCCGGCTTCCTCCCACAGTCAAAAGACATGCTCATTAGTTTAACTGGTGACTCTAAATTGCCTTTAGATGTGGATGTGAGTGTGACTACTTATTTGTCTTTATATGTCAGCCCTGTGATTGACCGGTGACCAGTCCTGGGTGTACCCCGCCACTCACCCAATAACACCTTGGATCGGCTCCAGCTTCCCACGACTCTGAACAGGATAAGCAGTATAGATAACGGGTGGATGGATGAATAAAGAATCCTTCTAAGTAACTTTTCATGGTCGTATCATGAGCCACTATATCCACCAAGTTATGAAAGAATAATGAGATTGATGGCGGTTGCTAGTTAAGTGATTCTAAAGGAATTATCGGCATCTGGTTGCATATTGTTTGCGAGGAGCTACCTGTCGTAACACCCTGTGCTGGGCACTGTGCAGCCAAGGTCAGCCATTGGAGATTCCTCTCAGGAGCTTATAGGGAGTGTGACAAAAGCCATTAAGATTTAGGGAGATAGTGGGGGGGGGGGGGGGGGGGGGGGGAACGCTGAGAAATACATTTTTGTAAGAGCTTTGAGACAAATTGACTGCGGCACAGGGAGCTTCAGAGAGTTACCAGAAAAATGAGCTCAAAGGCAACGCAGCAAAGGATTACACAACTGTCTTTCATCAGTGAGCCTCATCACACCTGGAGTCCTTTGTACTTGAAGTGTTGCATGTTGTAACAGTAGTCATTAAAATTAGTTTCGGTAGTAGAGGGACTTGTTGTAGTAATTGTTGTCTTGTGCACAAAGTGAAGTTAGTCATAAGAAAACAGTGTCTGTGTATACGTACATGGGTAAATGTGCAACACATTGTAGAGAGCTATGGATCTAACAAACAAAACTGATTGGTGCATCCAATGTTCTATCAAGGGATGGTATCAAAACCATTGACTGCTGTTAAGAAGTGGACGTAGCTAATTTTAGAGGCCTTGGGGTGGCATTTTGTTGGAGCCATAAGAGGCATTATGTGGATGAGAGGAGTATATGTTTACTTCGATATTCACCTATTGGGACCACAAGAAGACGACTAGCAAATGAGACCCTAAACCCAATGGGGAAATGTTTACCACCTGCTTCCATACAATTGAACTCCTTTTTGCAACTAATGACGTTACCCCCCCCCCCCCCCCCATTGCTCTTTAAAAAATAATATAGCTCAAGTAACTTTCTCTTTGGCCTAATGTCCTTAATTCTAAAATAATTCTTAAACAGAGTCAAGAGAGCCATGTTATGCAACGTGAGCTAAGAGTATGAAATGGCTGCGATATATATGATTTGTTGTTGCTTTGGGCAGTTTTCAAAAGACTGATACTTAAATTGAACATACTGATGTTAAATTGTGAAACATTTGAAGGCTTGGCTGGCATTTATTTTCTAGTTTGGTATAATAATTGGTGCAAAGTATTTGGGGGTAACGTAACTGTTGCACTGCAGAATATTGCTATTGACAAAAGTGGAAGAACACTTGTTTCTTGGCAGTGAGGTGTGATTTACCAAATGTGAGCTTGTAGAATTCGATCTTAATGAGCTGCACATTTGCAAGTACCTTTCCATTTTTGGCATAAATATTTCCAAAGGACAAATAATGCCAAATCAAACTGATTCATGGGATTGGTTAAATCAGTGTCAATTATTCCTGCTGGGACTTTCGAGGTTCATTCACCCATTCAAGGTGAAGCCTGACACAAGGTGTCCGCAAAATACTCTTTCAATAACGAGCGTTAAGATTTATAGTCCTGTGGAGCCCAACCCTGGACCTGCACAGCTGCACAAATACACAGAGGAAATGACATCATCATTGTGACTAAACAAGGTAGTTGTTCACACAGAAAGGGTGGTGGGAAAAGAGGGATCAGAAGAGGAGTGTTGGGAATTTTTACAGAGAGCAACAGAAACAAAACTGTCAGAAGATAATACAAAGAATTATATTCCTTTTAAGTTATTTGACCTTTAAATTGGGAAAATAGTAGAAAGCCAACCCACACAGCTGCATTTAGCCTCCTATCAGACTGAACTGTTTCATACACGACGGAAACGATTACCAAAATAACCCCAACACTTTGAAGCATTTGATTTAAAGTTGAGCTGCTTCAGAGTTATGGCATCTTCAAAGAGAATCCCAGTGACCCAGTTAAACAATTCTTGGATGCATTCTGTGTGCTCTAGGTTAAACTAATCAAATCAACAGTAACGTGTGTGAGTATTGTGCAGCTGGTTTGGAGGAAAGATCAGGTTTGAGCGTAGCGTTGCTTTCAAAGCGTTGTAAATGTCAGCACATGTCAGGAATTCATGAGACAAGTCTTGGAATTCACTCTTTGGGGATCCTCCTCGTTGTTATATTATTTCCAATGAGCAGCACGAACACATCAACTGCAAATCCAACCGAGTCATCATTATCTTCATTTTCTTTTGCCTTTAAATGAGGGAGACATGCACCATTCCTTCACCACTGTTCTTATAAGAGTTTGGTGCAGTTTTGTAGAGCTGTTGTGTCCTCAGGCTGCTCTGGGAAATGTTCTAACACCCTGAGAACACACACATAGACACATGCATACAGTATATTATGAACACACACACACACACACACGTACACACTCTGATACACACACATAAGCGTGCATCATTCCTAGAGTTTCTGAGGTTGTTAACTGCTGTGAGGCTTTCTCTCTCTCTCTCTCTCTCTCTCTCTGTCTCTCTCTCTCTCTCTCTCTTTCATCATTAATTAGTCATTTAATTAGAGAACTTCAAAGTGAAAGCATCCCCTGCTGGTGGGCGGGACCTGTCAGAGTGTGTGCATAAAGATGCATGCAAACACTATGTCACACAATAATGTCTGTTGGGAAATTGTGTTAAGGCAACAACTTTTGGGCCCAAAAAACTTTTTAGATGTGGAAAAACTTAATGATAGAACAATGTTTCACTTCCATTATGTTGCCATACTTAGATATTTATCTTGGAAATAATGCTCAAGATGGATTCAGCACGGTTGCTGGACATGTTATCCAATTTTTTTAGACTGTACCATACAGTTTCATCAAGAAATGTAATGTTCAGTACCAGAGAACAGCAAAACTATGTCCTTTACACTCTCGCAAAAGCTTGTTTTGTCCAACAAACTGTCAAAAAGAACTGTTCATTTTCCCCATATGTAGACGTAAATCATCCAAGCCAAAGCTGCATACAACACTGCATATAAAAGAAACAAGTGAACCCGTCAACTGAAAATAAATGCCCTCAAAGGCCATCAAAGACTTCAAACCTCCTTCACAGACGGATGTATCATTGCTGAATATCAAATGTGTTTCTATTGGCCACAGACCTGCTGGCCTCCATCCAAACTGATCTTTCTCTCCCTTCCTCTCTCTCTCTCCCACCTCAGCCCGACGAGCTGGAGGGCGTCCACACACACACCTTCAAGCTGAAGCCATTCAAGAAGGCCAAGAGCTGTGATATATGCAAGCAGGCCATCACCAAGGAGGGCCTCATCTGCAAAGGTTTGAAGACTTCAACTATGTACTTTGTTATACTTCAAAAAAAATCCCCAAAACACAGATTGTCATTTGTATCTTTTCCCTTTTCCTTTCATGGCACTTGTAAACAAATTGTGTTAATGCTTTCAAAAGGTGTGATTTCACTCTGTGCCGCTTATTTTCTGTTAACTCTTCCCTCCGTTTTTTATGCTGAGCTAGGCTAAAAAAAAAAATCTCATGCACAGACATGGAATCGATCGCAAAAATCTGGTGTTGATCAAACACTTTCTGTTGTTTACTTGAGAGCACTGCCAGTTTAAAGTCTGGCTGCAGACACAAAAAGTCTGACAGTATCATTATTTAGCCCAGAATACAATATTTTTCAGTTTACAATGAATCATGTCAATGAGGGATTTTTCTTTGTCTTTGCAAATATCATGTTTTTGGTCAGATTTACATTTCTTTATCTAAAATCCCACATGTGCACATCCTGCGTCACCAGTATGTTAGTCTGTGCATCTGTCCGTCTTCCTGTTTATGGCTACTTGAGTTTGAACTGTTCATAAAGTCTGTATGTATGTCTACATTTGTGCACATGCAGCGCCTCAGCTTTGGTGTCTTCCCCCTTCTTCCTCCCTCCCGTTATGCCCCTGCCTCCCCATCTTTCTCAAGTCACATGTTTTTCATTCTAATTTTAGAACAACTAAAGGTTTTGTTGTTACTCCAGGAACAGTCCAGGGGAAATTAACGTTAGAGGTCTCCCTGGCAGCCTCACGTTATCCCTTTTTTCCCTCCCTTTCTTGTCTTCCTTCCTCCATCTTCCACCCGCTCTCTCTCTTTTTCCCTTTTTTTTGAACTACAAACACAGTTGACAAACATTCAAAAGCCCGGCAGGAGCAAAGCGGGGCCTGTGTATAAGGGCTTTGGCTGAGGATTTTGCTGTTAAAATTAGCATGGCTGCTGCTGCTGCTGCTGCTGCTGCTGCATTAGCCTAGATAAGAGGGGAAAAAAGGGAAAGGGGGTGAGGGGTGGGGGGGGGTAGAGCGAGGAAGAATAAAGACAGGGAGAAATTGGGGTAGAGGGGGATTGGGAGAACGACATGGAAAACAAAGGAAAGAGAGAGCAAAGGGGGGCACAGGAGAATTACTTTCCCTTTCATCCTTCTTTTTGTTCATTTATCCTCCATGTTTAAACACAGCGAGCTCGCCATGCTCAAAAAATGCCTACAACGGCAGCTTTATGTGCACAAAAAAAAACTGGTTTAATCAGCAAAAAAATACATTTGTGCTACTTTTTCCAATTATTATACTCTACTTTGGGTTTTAAAAAAAAAAAAATAATGACACATGTTAATGGAAGCGTCTTTTCCACTCAAGATAAAAGGCCATGTTGACGGAGGGCTTGTGGCCAAGAGATAAGACGTGACAATAAGACCGTGTGCCATGGAATCTGTTCACATGTTTAGAAGGAACATGCCCTGACTCACTGAGATTGTATTGTTATCTTATTTACTGTTTGGGTTTAGTCTTTTTTTAAACTGATATTTTATTGTCAACATTCTACACATTACACTTTTAAAGCCAGAAAAACGTATCCAGTTCAGAAAAATTGCCAAATCACTTCAGATGACAGGCAACATTTAGAAGGGAAAGATCCAGAGTTTCTCTTCTATCGAGCTATAATGAAAAGACAGAGACAAAGATGAAGGAAATAGTTTCAATAAAAAGATCAGAAGAGACATTTCGACGACAAACTCTTGAGACCATCAGTGAAAGAATCTGTCATTTCAGCTTTGGTCAGCAGTGTGTTCACGTCAAAGCTGTCCGAAGTGCTTCAGAGCTTTTTTTCTTCCTCCTTTCGGACACAGAATCACCTGCAGGATATCAAAACTGACAAATGCATCCCCTGACTGAATGTGTCTGTAGGTGGTTTACTTGGTCTGTTCATGTGTTCCTTTGTCGTTCTCTTCGATGGAGCAGTGTGAGGATGGAGTTGTGCCTCCTGTGGATAAGTAGGGCTCATTAAACAAGTGTTTAAAAAAAAAAAAACCTCGTGATGATAATGATTCCCTCTGGTGCCTGCATGCATCAGCTGCAGATTTTCCAAGATATTACTTAGCAAGGGGAATTTGTTTAAGGAGACTTGTGTAACAAAAAATCAGCACAGAAACAAAAAGGAACAGCGAGAATACAACTGTGCTCAAATCTATTCAAGCATTGATTTTTTTTTCTGGACACAGATTTAAAGGTATAGTTGTTATTTTGGGGGCCTTTATTGGATAGGACAGTGTAAGAGAGACTGTTGGGAGGAGAGAGTGGTTTATGCCGGTTGGATTCAAACCCATAGCTGCTGCGACGAGGACTTTTTAGCCTCTGTACATGGGGTGCGCAACATTACCACGAAGCCATCAAGCCACCCCATGATGCAGATTTGTAGGAAGTAAATATGCCGGCTTCATCAGCTCTGTCCTCAAGAGGAGAAGAGAGGAACGAGAGTTTGGCCAGCTGCCTCTCTGATTGGATGGCGAATGTTCACTTTACATTTACGTTCTCCAAACAATCACCAATCAGCGTTTCGCACCCAAAGAATCCGTTTATCACCGGTGAGGTTGACCTCGGTTAACCGTTGCAGACCACCGGGAACATTCCTGCGCCCTCAGCCTCGTTCACTTTGTTCTGCTCACACACATCTGCACGCTCGCACGACCACCTGGGGACCGCCTAGGTTGACAGCGAGGCAGCAGGTGTTGGGAGGTGAAAGGTTGTACCAGCCCAGACATCAAAACATGGCTATTTTCCTCCTTTTCTTCCGCATTTAATCTAAACAAAAGCATCTCCAGGAAGCAGCCAATCACACATTTTTTCATCTTTTTAATCAATCTTTTGACTATTTTAACACCCTTAATATAAGGTTTTCCGTCAAAGCTTTTAATCGTCTGAATAAAAAGAGATGCAACACAAACATACCAGTGCGTGGTTGTTTGCTCTGTGCGGCCACTTGGGGGCAGCATCACAGCATGTTTATGTCAGGATCAAAGCTGACCTTGTTTTTCGTTTCAGCTCATTCAGCAGCGAACACTGTCATTCTTGAGATTAAAGACTGAATACATCACAGTGTGTTTTTTTCTTCCCCCTCTGTGTCTGCTCCTGTCTGTTTGAATGAGACTTTTTCTGGAAAACGCTAACTCTGCCTCTTTTCTCTCCAGCGTGCCGGTTGTCCTGCCATAAAAAATGTGAAGTGAAGGTAAGACACGAAGCATCTTCTGCTCCTCCTCCTGCTCTCATTACTTATGCACACTCACATGCAAACGTGTGACCATCAACCGTCTCACGCATATGATACATATTTCAGGGACGGCTCACATTCACATTCGTGACACATCTCAACATCCAGTACTGACACTAATGTGACAGTCTCGACGATTTTTCTGTTTTCATTTTCTTCAGTTATATGACATTTAAAGAGGAAATGACAGCACAGAGTGAAAAACCAACATATCAAAAACGACACCCGGATAGTAACAGGGACTGGGTCTTAAACTGGGACAGGCTTTTATTTGAAGTTTTACAGTACATAAATCCCAGCTGGTCAATGTCTGATCCATATTATATTATAAGTGTATGAATGGCAACCAGGTATTGAAAATGAATGTGCCTACATACAGACAGATCTGTGCGTACATGCACATACATCTAAATTCATATATTAGTTAATATGCACATCTGTAAATATCCAAACTTAAAGGGAAATTACTAACACACTTAAAACCTTCATTTAATTTAACCAGATGATCATTAAAGGTGTCAGAAGTTGTGTACCTCAACCATTTCCAACCAACTCTCTTCAAAAATATGAACCTGATTTGTAATACTCATGGTCATTTTTCCATTCCTTATATTTAATTTACAAGATCGTACATTTAGAGAGAGTTGAGTTTTCATCTTTTCACCAACTCTTGGTTATTTGTTGAATAATTGCTGCTGCTCTTATAGCCAAAATCAAGCGAGAATATTTCTTCTTTATCTCTTCTGCCTCTTCAAGACCCAAATATATGACTGTAGTTTGCCATTTGCCCACCGCATTGTCTCCAACATCTTGGTTAATAGATTTATGACTTTAAATGTGTTTGTTTTTTACTTCTACAATAGTTCAATATTGGCCAATAGAAAAACTGATGCATTGTGTTTGTATATGGATGTGTTTAATCCCCATATGGTTCATGTGTTAACCTAAAACCCATCTGGAATCTTACGTTAGGTAGATTTAGCTGAACCTCTTCATTAAGCAGTTCCTAAATCTCTCCTTAATTATCCTCGTTTGCAGCAGTTGTATCTTTTTTTAACACACCTTTTATAATTCCCATTGATACATTTGACTGTTCATATCCTGAGCTGCAGGATGCTTGATAAGAAAATCCTGAAAACTGTCGAGGACGTCAAGCCATGCAATGCATAATCCCTGCTTCCTTCCATCAAATCACATATTCCAGAGTTCTACTTTCATATTCACGCATTTGATCTCGATCCCGAGTGGAAAAGGGAAGCATGCATGGGGAGAGTAAATGAAAAGGAAGGAAGGGAAGGAATGGATGACGGAGGGGTTGGGAAAGGGTGGAGGAGAAGAGCGTAACAAGGCTATTCTTAGTGGTTTTAGTTGTGACTGGTGGGGAGAAATCCTGAAATGTTTCTCCTCTGCAGTCTGCCTTCATTTTTTTTACCTCCCACCAAAAAAAAAACATCCATCTAACCAAATATTACTTTAGGGACAAAAGCTGTGTGTTCCCAAAATGTCAGAGGACAAAATATTTCTTAAACCAGACGAAGCCATTTGTGGTGGCAATTGAGGATATAATCAGAAAATCCAGATTCATGAGTCATTCATTCTGGTGGTGACTGACATTGGACAGGAAATTATTTTGATGGAGCAAGAGGGAGAGAAACTGGTAAGAAAACTGTTTCATTTTGGTACCTTTAGATACAGAATTAGAGCTTCAGCACTGTTCTCCAATCCATATTTGCCAATGTGTTTATTTGGTAATTGGTCCAAACATTTATGTTGGCTTGATCCCCTGAAAATGACCCTCCAATAAAAATAAACAGGACACAATATGGCTCCGACGTGCCCATTGTTTCAGGCTGTAAAAGTGCGGAAATTAAGACTTAGTGCATATACAAGTGTGGCTTTAGGCAGTCTGCGATGCTTTCTTCAGCTGACCTCTAGCAGTAAATTTGTCATGAAGCACAATGAGGTTCTAGCCAGCGGTTCACAGTTCAACAGACATGAAGATAACCACTGTGCTGGACTGATTTCATTTTATGTGTTTATTACTCCAAACCCTGCGACTTCCCCTCCTAATGGTGAATAGTAAAATACATATCTTTCAACATTGTAATGGTGGTGTTATTACGTTTTATGCAACGTCTTTGTGTTTTTATGGCATTTTAATGAAGGCTATTCTGATTTTAACGAGTGTGTGATAAAGGTAAATGTTTTTACCTGTAGATGTGAGGTAATTTATCTATAATTTGTTTGTACATCAGCAAGTATCTGCACTGTATCAGATAACCTTTCTTACATACGTATTTGATTCATATTTTTTACTAAATGATGTTGTTATATTCCATTTTATTCCACGGTTAATGCAGCTTGAATTTGTCATATATATAAATGTCCTGCAGCCAGTTGTAGATTTGTTAGAATCTGACGTCATGTGACTTTAGGTCCATAACATTTTGAAAACTTCCCTGTAATCTTGCTGCCAGTGGGGTATTAGTGATGTGTTTCCCTTTCTCAGCCTCATTCTGCTAAACTCTGCAATCTTCAACTACTTGCGGTTCAAACATTAAGTTTCTAAAGCTTATGAAAATATCTTTGCAGAACATCTAAAAGACAGATGTCCACTTATGTTCCTTGATGAAGAACATCTAATCGTCTTGACCGACCCATCATTTTTCTGTTTTCCTTCTCGTCCAACCGCAACCATCCCTTAGTGGACGTCTGTTATTGGAGCCCTGAGGACATTGTAGCTTGGCGACAGACGCTTTCTTGTCCCGCAGTGTGTTGGAGTCAGACTTGTAGACCTCAGTGTAGTTGTTTTGGTTGTCTGTGTTGAGGTGGAGGCTTGTCGGGACAGGGGTTTTGTGGTTGGGATACTGCCTGAAATCTGGCTGGACACCCAAGTTGTGGGTTTGAGACAGAGGCTCTCTGTTGGAAGGGAGTCTGGGGTTTTGGGGAATCATACCTGGCTCTCAAGCTGTGGCTTCTCTGAGGCAATTGAAGTTATGCTTTGGAGATTTGATGTACTACATGAAGTCTTAACCTCTCTTTTCATCTTCTTTGAATACCATCGTAACCCTCTCAACATTAGTGGAACAAGCTAGAAACATACAGAGTACACACAATGACTATATAAAGTTATAGGGAACAGGTTTTAGCAAACATGCACATTTAGCAACATTAGCGTCAATTAGGAATCCTGTTTCTGGCCAAACTATGACTTTATGTTTAAAATGAGCATTCTTTCCCAATGAAAAAAGTCAAACCTTCTGACTCTAACAATCTCATAATTTCAAACCATTTTATCAAAATCTAATTTGACCTTTTTTTCCTCTTGGATTGTTTCCTCTCCCATAGTATTGTTTTTTTTTTTTGTTGGATATTTTTAGAGACCTAAAAGCATTAAAAGAAAACATCCAGTCTTTCACGACAAATTTGCAACCCTCAAGATTTATTCTGGTCTCCCTTTAGGTATTCTTGGGGAGGTTTTTATTAACACACATGACAGCTCTTGTGAAGGATATATATCAGTTCAATGTGAAGCTTCTTGCCTGCAGTGTATTTCTAGCACATACAGTTAGATGCTTCTGAGCACACATATGTGTCATCACAGTGGCGACTTGCCAGTGTTTCATGAACGTTTCCCACCGTCTTGTGGGTCAACTCATTCAGGGTAACATGTAGAGCAACACGTTCCACTGCCTGGATTCAGGATTGGATTTGGCACCATTGCAACAAAAATATGCAACCAGATCCACCCAAGACATATCATCCATGTGCGTGTGTTAGTTTGTGAGTATTCTTGCATTGACTGGACAGCGCAGCATCTGTAAGCTCTCTGTTCTCTCTCACCCTCCATGGAAACAGGCCTTCATTATTCTTTCTGATTTATCCCAACCGTGTCTTGGAGGAGCCTCCAGGAATGCTGTTGCAGTGGTTTGCGCTGTTCGATTGGGGCTGTCGGGTTGGAAGACTCAGGCGAGGGTTTGGCAGTGAATGGTACAGGCCAGGAGAGGAATTATGGGAAGTGGTTGGACAAGGACAGGATCACGCAAGAAGTTTGAATGTTCCTCATGTAAATAACAATGCTGGAGAGTCATTTTGCTTTGCTTTGGCTTTAGTTTCTAGAATGCTGTTTATGTGTTTGTGTTTTTTAAAAATGTGGTCCTGTTTGACGTGCCGCACTGCTGCAATTCAAGCTTTGCCACAAGACAAATTTGTGATGGGAAACTACGGTTCTCTACCATAATGCAAGATGGGATCAAGCTCGGGAAAATCTGACATTTCAGTTTGGGTATTTCTATTTCATCCAGCACCTGCGGGTTCAGGTTGGGAACTTGTAGACCACAACTGTTTCTGTCTGCTACCACCAAACTACAGGACATTTGCAAGTTTTTGAAACAAGAAAATCAAGAAAACCGCACAACCTCTTCACTTATCGCTGCTCTCAGCTGGAGATGAACAAAATATAATCAGGCTTTTGAACTTCCTGTGTTTGTAGCTCTTCACCAACCTTAGAACAGGACAAGGGTTGAAACAAATGACTAGGAAGTGAGTCACAGTTGCAGTCCAAGAACAATGTTAAAGGGTTTTTGTGTGTTCGTGTTCAAGATTTCAACAGTTTCTTCTTTGGGAATACACATCTTATAATTCTTATCCATTCTTGCCATTCTCTGCTGTTGGGACGAGACAGGTGGAAGGCAGTTGGTTTAACATCAATATTTATTGTAATAATGAAAAGAAAACGTTGAAAACTTTTTCCAAAGACTCTTAATCCAAGGTGTATGTTTTCACTTTCTAGTCTTAAAACCATATCATTGAGCTTTTATAGTTTACAATTACTTACTTTAAAATGTTTTACTGTTGACACCTTTGTCAAAACCCTTGAGCTAAGAAAGAACATCCCTTTCTTTAAGCTGTTGAGGTTTCTCAAGCAGATTTGGCAACCCAGTCACACGCTGGATGCCTATTTTTAGAAGATTCAATAGTTACTTTGTCATGCAAAAGAAAATCCAGGGGATATTATTGCCGAGAGGAGACTCCCAGCGGTCCCTCCTTTTCATCTCTAGTGGCCTAAAATCCCTTTCTGTCAGGCTGCCTCACACTGCTTACATAACACAGGCAATGACGTGCAAGATACAGCTAAGCATTTTTAGAAACAGGAGGGATGCTCTCTCTGAAGTTCTACCTTTAAAAAAAACGACTTTTACTTGAACAAAGTGGCTTTAAATTGTGTTGGTTTCTCTCTGAGTGCACACATTCCAATCTCAACTAAGTCTGAATTTAACTTAGCCGGGCCTCCTCCACTGCAGAAGTTTGAGGTCAAGTGGTTTTTTAGGTCTTAGTTTGAAATCCTGGCATCCTGGCGTCTTAATCCACACCCTCACATGTGTAGATGTGTGACATTTGGAAGAGGCCTTTCATTAGACCCCTGGCAAATGACATGCTCCATAAAGTGCATCCCAGAAGCTCTTTAATGTTTCAGGCGGCACGGGTGCAACCCCATTTTACCACCTCACAAGTTTAAATTTGGGTCTTTTTATCGAACGTGTGTGAGTTTCAGTGGACGTCATACATTTTCATTCACTGAGGGTAAGAGAAGTATTTGATCTTAAAGGGAAAACAAAGCTTGAAAGATAGGGAAGTTATGAAAAGTCTGAAAAAATAGACTAATAAGCAGAAGAGTTTTTAGAACTATTAGCACTAAAGTGAAACCAAACACAAATTGATTCTGCTTGTATGGTATGAATGACACATGCTTCTTTGACTACAATACAGGATGAAAATACTGAGTCACTTTTTCTATTTTGCCGCAGGACAGGTTTCTAGTACTCCTTCTCAGTGCTGTGACAGGCACTCTGTTTTTCATAAGGTTCTCCTTATTTGTCTGTTTTATCAACCGAAGGGAAAGAGTGCATGGAGCAAGACCAAAAGCACAGTAAGACGTGCATAGAGGCAGAGATGAGGAGCGTTCAAGAATGTTGGCAAGAGAAAGAGAGCAACTATCCAAGCATGAAAGTGAAAAAGGTAGAACAAGGAGGGAGAGAGAATATGATGAGACACACACATTCACACATACTTTTACCGGGGCCAAGCCTCCTCATTCCTCAGCAGCCCTTCACAGAGGCAAGTCTGTTTCCCCGGTGCAAACACGTCACATCAAAGAGTCATCACAGCATGTCTCCATAGCGACGCCCTTCAGTGGTGTAGATGCGGCGCAGTAGTCGGGAGATAGCGCTGGCAGACAAACGGTACGGGAGGCCTAATAAGCGGGTGCTAGCAGATGACTGATGGCCCAATTTACCCCCAGACTACTTCTGGAGGTCAAGAGCTAAGTTCACTCAAAGTGGTTAAAACCCAAAACGAGACTGGCAAATATTTTCCCCCCAAAGTAAGAAAAAAGACCATTCTTGGCGTGGACTGTCTGTTGGCTTCAGTTTTTTTTTTGTTGTACTGGAGCTCTGGTGGACTCAAGGGGCATGATAAAAAAAAATGCTGTTAAAAAGGCCAAAAGTGCAAGAACATAATAAAAAAAAAAAAAAGAGAAGTAAGAAATGTTTGGAACTGAGTCAGCATTAATTGATCTTATGCATGCAGCTCGGGCCCCTTTTTTGGCCCTGGTCCTTACCCATCCTGAGACCGGCACTGCACTAACATACACACATTTTTGAAAGAAAAATAATTTGTATGCATATATATTTTTCGTGGTATTTCATGAATACAGACAGAAGAAGATGAAATGTACCTGCACTTACAGCTTGGTAAACTGTACAGAGATTTTTTTTAACACTGTGTGTAAAAAAAATGGTCAGAGAACTTTTAAAGTATGATCTTTTTTCTTCTGTAATACTACTTAATATATAACTTAAAAACTACTAGTGGCGGCCTTTGTCGCTTGGTGTGTCAGGGCCCTAAGCGGAGTAGTGGGAGGAGGACGTCGAGAACGCGCATATAATGTCACTTCCTGGAGCTTTTGCGGAAAAAAACGACCCGGGTAAACATTTTATACAGGCAACACAGATAGACAGTACACATCTACTTTTAAAAAAAACCGATTTCTACATGTCAAAAGTTACATATAAAACCTTTAACTCTCGTTTTATTGTTTGTTAACAGTAAAACAACTATTAACTAAAGTTAATTAACTATCAATATGCCCTTTATAGATGATGGTTATCATGAAGTGTAACCAAAACTACTTATTGTGCACTCCATTTAAAACGACAAATGAAAAAATACCCTTGAACAAAATGTGATTAAGAAGTTAAAATACAATACAATACTAAAAATGTTGCACCGATTAAGAAGCAAACATCCCAGAGAGTGTCACAATTTTTCACAAACTGCTAGCATGGCGACGTCAAACATGAAAGTCCTTTTTTTTTTTTAGTTATCAAGTGTAAGATCATAAACCCTTGTTATCAACCATCTTATTGCACTAAACCATTTTTGGGTTTTTTTCTTGCAAATTAACGTCTTTAGAAGTTATTATAGATGCATCTGATTCAAGGAAGATTTTTTTTTTAGTTCAGAAACGACAACAAAATAGTTTTATTCCTCTCTCCTTCCATTCTCCCTCTAACTCCCTATGCAGAGCATGTGTGAACAGCTACAGCAACGACTGTGTGGAGAAGGAGGGAGGAGAGAGAGAGAGAGAGAGAGAAATAGAGTGAGTTAGCAGAGGGAGGGATACAGAGGGATACAGTTACTGTCTGCCCCAGGACGGCTTTTTGCTCTCTCGTTTTGGGTACCGGAATCATAAGGAGCCCCAAGCCAGTTTCTTGGCCTTATATAGCATGTTTCAAAATTTCTTGGCAGTTGACGGGAGGAACTGTAGCCAGCAGTACAAAGACTGAATCCTGGTCCAGTCCAGAGGCTGCACAGACATCCGCATGAGGCACGCATATACACAGAATCAAGTTCAGTAGCTCTCTGGCACGCGTTTGGGATTACTGCTGTTGTTTTGAGCGAGAGGGCCGGTGAAGGCGAAGGAGGAGGAGGAGGAGGAGGAAAGTGTCTGTATTTGGTACTCCCTCTCTTGCACTCTTTCTCTCCTGGAGGGGGGTCTGAAGGAAGTTAGAATGCAGAGGTAGGGAGAAGGCAGAGGGGGAGAGAAGAGAGAGCGTGAGAAAAAGTGGCACTGGTGCGCAGGTAAGACATGGAGGAGTGGATTTTAACTAGCCTAGAAAAAGTATTTTTGCTCTAAATTCCGTGTGTAGTTTGGGTTTGCAGTGTTGAACAAGTTTGTAGTTCTTTGCATTCCTTCATGGCTTAAAACCCAGTAAGAAGGAGGACATCAGGCTGAATTTCAAGTGGTGTTTGGTGCATGTTAGAGATACCTAAAAAAAAAAGTGATTTTCTGAATGTCATGTCAGCTGAAAATGCTTCCCTCTGCATGTTTCGGAAGAAGGCTAGTCTCTCACACACTCATGGGAAAGTTGCTCCCATGGGAACGGTACGGACAGGGTTCATTTAAGTTGCTGTTCCAAGTCTTTCATGAGCGACGTGCAGTGATTTGTGGCGGCAATGTCGCTGGGGGAGACCCGGGGCAACTGGTCAACACAGCAGGCAACCACGTGTTTTCCCTCGCAGCGTAACCTGCTTCTGGATTGGAGGAGATGAAGTAGAGCAGCTTGAGGAGACGAAACCCTGTAGAATGTCTTTTCTTCCTTGCCGCGTCTTCGCCTTCCCTTCAACTCGTTCTCGCACTCTTTCGTTTTCCGGCGCCTTTGAGGGAGGATGCAGACTGATGATGGCAATCACTCACCTTTGACATTGAGCTAACATGAGGGTAGCGGTTAAACATGAGTGGTCAAAAGGTCGAGAGGCTTGTCTGTCCTGTCTGCCGCTAAACAGTCAAAACAACAGAAAGGAATGCAGTTTTATTGCGCTACCAAAATCACTTTTTCACACTTGTTCCATTTTGTGTTAACTTGAGTAATTTCTTTTCAATACATTATACTAGAGATCTCTAAATAGACATTACTAAAATGTGATATAGTGCATCAGTTTGAATGTAGTCAATGCACCAATCCAATACAATAACAATTGACACCCCAAATATCTACTGGTTCAAGGTAATCTAGCATATGACGACCAATACAACGTATTATTTCTGTTTGCACTAGTATCAGAGAGGTCCTGTGAATTGGCCAGTACTCTAGTCTAGGTTTCGAAAGGCAAACATCTCTAAATAATATAACCTTGAACCCGATGCGCTCACCCTGCATCACCCTTTTCAAATTGGTCCAAAAATCTCAACAGAAAAACCTCTACCATTTCTCCACCTTGCCCAGAAACCCTCTTGAACTGCCAAACGAGCCCTAACTTATGCCTCCCTTGTTTCTCATAACATGAAGATGTTCTCAAAGAGTTATGCTAGTGGCAGGGCTGCTTTCCCTGTAGATCCATCCCTTTTGAACTATTTGTCTCTTCTGTCCGTCTCTCCCATGCCTTAATAACATACCTACCTTCCCTCTGGGCGGTTTATCTTTTGACACATAAGAGGAGGGAAACCTTGACAACTGTAAGAGAAAATGTTGAGAAAACAGTCCCATAAATCTCAGAAAAGCACCTTACAAGGTTCCAGTTAGATTGCTTTGAACTTTCATTGCCAAGAGTAACTCATCACGCATGTTTGTGCCGATGTGAAGTTTGTTTTTATGTGTCAGGTACCTCGCTTATATTTTTAAAATTTCATTTGAAAATATTCTAATGTAGGTTTTGGGGGATGAGAAACAGAAAGTATTGTTGGTAGATGTTTGGCTCTCCTTCAGCCGTGTCAGCTCAAAAGAATGTGCTGGGACGTGTTATAAAAACAGTAGTGACCAGGGAGGATGGCATTCAACATGCAACCACACACGAGGCCAAGGCTGCATTAGTAGAGTCACTGCATATCCTGTAACTTATTTCTGTAAATAAGTGACAGGCTGGCAAGGAATGATAAAAAGCAGGTTTGGAATAAAGGAATTTCAATGCATACCGTCTGTTTTGAGATTTAACTTGCAAGAAAAGTGCAGATACAAGCACAAATTGAGGCTTTCATAGAAGTAATTGCAGCAAAAGAGCTTTCACTTTCATCATTTCCAGCATCATGCATTCTTGTAAGCCTATATTTTATTGTCATTTATTGTCATTGTTGACTGTATATCCTTGATTTTGGTTCGGTATGGTTTCTTTATTCTCACTTCCCTGTGCTATAAGTGGTCAAATGCATCTTCCTGTAGCCACCACTAATTAAACAGAGCTGATAGGCGAACGCAATCCGGAAAAGACCAATCAGCACAGTAAAACAACTACTATATCCAGTAATGATTAAAACATGATGTTTTCAGCTTCCATAGAAGCTGGGTCTTTTGAAATATTACAAAACTGCACCGATTTCTACTGCAAACTGTTTCCCATGAGTGGAGATCCAAGATGTTGCTCATCAGGTGAGATTTGGGTTAAACATAACGCCAATTGTTAGCCCTCTCCCATAACTGAAACGCAGTCATGCTTCTCTTGCGTAAAACTCTTACACAAGCCTGTAGATTTGGAGGTTTTAAACCTGTGTCCAATGTAAGCCACAATTGGACATCTGATATTCATCATTTTCTTGTTTAATGGTGTATTTTGTCGTCCATAGCTTGGAGACATTAGTTCTAGCCTTACAAAGGGTGATGCAGCCAGACCAGAGTTTGCTCACCACGCACTGTGACCTGACCATGATGCTTCTTCCTCTTTGATGCAGAGTCTTTTGCCTCTTGCAGATTTACTTGATGACATTCCTTTTGGCCCCTTTTGGCATTTCTGTTATTTTGCGGTTAATTCATGTTAGTGCCATTGTTGGACACGAATCCCTAACCTCAGGCAGTAGTATTTGAAATAAAAAGGCATGAATGAATCTTTTCAGTGACCTCTTGTAGGTTGTGGTATTTGAACCATTTAGGGTAGAAGCAAACACTTATGCCTGTCGAACAATTTTTATGCTTATTTATGGTGTGTTAACCATGTGGAAGTGATTTTCTTCAGATGTGAAAAATATATATCCCCTTCTTGAGTCATCTACAAGATTTAGATTGCAGATTGTATTGGAAGGACTGGGAACTTGTTGCTTTGTCGATTCCATCCGAGAAAGCTTCCAAAATGTTACTTTTAATCCAGTCAAGGCCTTGTATAGAGGGTTCCACCATCACAGGATGGTTTTCATGCTGTGGGAAGGTTGTGTTTATGTTTGGCTACTGGTTGTTGATGGATGCCATTGGAAACAGCTGTCGGGCAGCGTGTTCTTCACTGCAAAAAAACAATTATTTAGACATGATGTGTATACAACAGCTACTTTCCATCCTGTTTTGGAGGCCTTGAAACAGCATTTGGACTTTCATGGTCCAGCCAAGACTGAAAGACATGATTCACATAGTTTAGTTCCAGATTTAGACATCCTGCAGATAGTTTTGACCCTTGACGAGATTACATGTTCAAAGAGTGGATACATTGCTTAATAAGATATTGAATCATGGGCTTGAAATTCTTCAGTCCCTTGTAAATGATAGATAGCATTATGGTGGTAAACCTTTCCCACAAAGTATTCATTTTTGGCAGCATTCTGCATGAGTCATTTATTGTGCCATTATTGTGCTACAACTTGATTTACCTCTCTTTTTAGACTCTTCATCAGATACCAATAAAGACATCCCTCGACACTGCCAGCACACTCTTGCCAGAAACACACTGCCACCCAGATGAACATGCCATGTTACACACTTGACATTATGTCAAAATGTCAAAGCAGGAAAGGAACATACTCTAAACCAGCACAGACATCAGCGGATTTATTAGCTCTCCAAGTAAAACAGAAACCCAGCCGATGGATGAATCCCTCCAAAGGGGCTGTTTGAGCTTCAGTCCTTATTTGGCCCCTGTTTGGAAAGAGAAGAATTTACTTTCTCAGGCAAACTGCCATCAGCGCGGCAGTGACTCTTGTGTGGGCAGGAGGAGTGCCTAAGGAATTTTGAGTGTGGTTGGACCAATGGCAGGCGCAATTATTGGAGCCAATAAGATGATTTATGCACAGTTACAAACACATCCTTTCTCCCATGAGTTGGGCTGAAGTAGATCGACAAAGATCGATTGATTGCCGCATGTTTGTTGAGTAATCAAAAGGCAAAAAAAACATGGGGAAATATTGCTTTTTCAAGTGAACAAAACTCACTTTCTGCCTCTTATAATCTCTGAACTTTACCTGTACATAAAGTATCGTAAAATAGGTTAATATCATCTGCAAAAAGTCAATTTGCATACCCTTTTTAATTGGCTGCCCTTATTGTTTGAAGAAATTCAAACAAAGAATGCAAAGATTGCTTAGCAGGCCTGTCTAATTCTTCCTCGGTTATCATGGATGCTTGCTCCAGCCTCTTTGAAGTCTGTGAGAGTGAAAAGAAAACAGTTCATCACCATCCTGCGTGAACTGCGGAGTCTATACTTATTATACAATGTTTCAACTCAGTGGACCGGGCTCCAGAGTCGTGCTTTGATATCTGCACTCTCCATTTCCATATAAACCCACTTGAGTACTTGAGCAGCACTTTTGCTGAAATCATTAAAGCTCCCACTGATCCACGCTCTCATTGTGGAGAGGGGAGATCAAGAAAGAGAAGGGTAGCTCTATGACGCTGTCGAGACTCACCTGAGCCATTTGACCTTTGCTGCGGGTAATTCAACAACGTCCCGCCTCGGCTCACCTCTCTTTGCCCCCTAATGAGGCCACTCGGCTGGGTAGAGATTGCGGAGGGGCCCCCGTGGTGGCTCGCTAGACTCCTTGTTCTAGCTCAGTGGCTTCCCAGACGCCCCTCGTGACTCTGTGAGATTATAAGCTCCCTTGTTTTAAAAGCCTTAACCGACTTTGACTCTGGATGGCTGTTGGGAGAGTTTTCTTTGTGGTCTGCTGGTCACTTTACTGGGAAGTGATTGGCGAGAGACACATTAAGATATCAAATAAATGTTTTTTTTAGTGGGATCAAGACAAAATCAAGATCTCATAAACGGAAGCAAGGACTATATCTGTCAAATTCAATTAGTTGTAAGGCTTTGGGTGGTGAAAGTTGATCAAAGAAGTACATATTTTCTGGGCATTTTGGGACTGCTGTATGGATTATTGAGGCAAACAGATATCTTCCTTTGTAAGGAATTTCAAGGCTATGGTACATATGCTGAAGAAAAGACTGGAAATCTAACAAACAAAAATGGCTAGGATCTGTCTTTTTTTCTTTATTGTTATCATTATTGGGCAATCACAGGAGAAAGAAACCTAAGCTGGACCATTTTACAGATTTTGAGATGCCACAGATGCAAAACAGTTTCAGATGGATAAAGTTCAGGTGTAAGTCTGGCTCCATGCCTCAGTGTGTGTCTGGGCCTCTCAGAGATTCCTTCTCTTTTATCCGTCTGAGCTGGTAAAAACCATGTGAAGCCTGTGTAAGTCTTGCCTCCAGCTTTACCCACCAAATATGGCTGAAGTTGTTCTCTCGCCTGGTTGCATGGTGATGTGGTGAGGCTTTTAAGTTATCCTGAGCCGTGGTGTTTGAAGGAATGTATGATTGTGTGAATGTGAGGTCAGTGTCTGTATTTTCTCTCTGCCAGCTGCTCTGGTTGTCTGCTTTCTAGACTCCCTCACTAAAACTTTGACGTATGAATAATTACAAGCGATAATCATGTCTGATTCTTTCCAAACCATATCAACATACACACATACTGTATATTCCTCAAGAAATTATTCAGGATTTATATGGCTTGGATCAGGCTGCTCAATAGTCTGGTTTCTATGGATGTAAGCAAACAGTAGCCAAGCATCTGTACCCTTCTGACCTTTAGATCAATACTGGAGGGAGTCATCATCAGGACATTTTCAGGGCTATGCTACAGTACAGCCAACAGAACAGCACCTCCTGTCAGCTGTAAATAAAAGGCAGATGCGCTTGCTACGAGGCCCCCAGGGCCACTGCAACAGCCAACACTGATATATATGAATGTCAGTAGCGGCCCCAGGTAGTGTAGAAACAGCAAGAGCATGCATGAGCTGACTCGCTCCTGCCTCCTGGCTACTGGGAGCTACTTTATCTTCCTTTAGCTTCTGAAAAGCTCCAGTTGAGTAGGTGGGTATTGGCTGCTTTGTCACAGAGCCTTTCTGTAGTAGCAGGACAAAGTGAAAAGCATTATGGGTGTTCATTTTAGCAAAAAGTTTTAAATTTTTATCTTTTTTCCATTCACAAAATGGGGAAACAGAGGAAATCAGTTGTTATTATTTTTTATTTTTCAAATAAGAATTGATGGGGCAAACACCCAAACTCGACTGCATCACACACTGCATCCTTCAAATGTACCATTCACTGAAATCAACCCAATCTTTAAAATGGAACATTCAAGAATGTAGCATTTTTGCAGGACTAAATTAATTCTACCTTTGTGTACAAAATAAACTTGCAACTGAAGTCGTTTCCGCATGCGTCCTTCTCAAAAGGAACATTTTACTCTTCCTTTAACCTTATTCCACTTCCCTGTTACACCTGGAGCAGAAACACTGTAACTCATTCACTTTATTAACCCAGAGAAAATGAGGACCTTTAAGTCGTGTGTTGTCAAAACCAATGCCTGCTCCCATCACCATACACAGGCATGTGATGTTGGCTTTTTATTAGATGTTGGATGTTGGGTTGTCACCATTTACAAATTGACTATCAAAGAAAGAGAATCCTGCAGAGCCAATTTATGTGGGGGAAGTTTTGGGTCCTCCATTCACTTAACAAGACCAATCATATTTTATATATATGATATGTGTAGGTATGTTTTCAATGGTTTTGTCGGCATGTCTCTGGGATAAATCAGTTTTCCATACAATGAAATAACCTGAACTATTTCTATCCATTGTGGACTTTGGATACTCTGCAAAAGACATTTGCAAAATTGTATGTGATATTTCTGGAGACTGCCTTTTAGTGTATTTTTGACTGAAGGCTTGTTATATTTGATGGTTTTCATGCTTCATCAACTATTGGCTGATTTAAGGATGCATTTCACTTTCAAGTGTGCATGTGCATATCAGTAACAGAACAAAGCACCAGTCAGTTCGATAAAAAGGTGCCAGTTATGCAGCATAGCATGCTCCTAACCCTAAAATGCCCCGCTTCTGTCTGCGTGTTTTGTGCGAAACCATATCAGCTTTGACTTTGGGACTGATGCCATCATATTAAACATCAGCAAAAGCGCTGGGCAGGATCTGCTCTGCTGTGATGTTATCCCCCAACCGTATTCTGATACAGTTGATGATAGCATTACAAAGTCAATGAGTCTTTTGTTTTCCCAGAGCAAACTAATTACAGCGGCTTCCTTCCTGCCTGCCTGTGTTGTACCCTGATAGCCCGCTCGCATCTCTGCGCTTGTAAACATCCGTCAACTCGCATCACGTCGCTGCACGAATGCGTTTAATTGTGCACACGTATGCATCCACAGACTCCCCTTTGCATGTTTATCCGTGCACAACTAAAGTAAACAGAAGCCAGCTTGCCACAGAGAGCCTGTTAATGCATCATAATCAGTGATTTGTAATGCAGAGGGCAACACAGACTATTAGGAGCCACACCAGCCTGCCACGGATACTATTAGCAAACTGTTTTGAGAGCCTGTGATGCCTTGACTGCTATTTAAAGTTGCTACATGTAGCGTCTCAACATCAGGAAACCAATACGGCTCTTATTTTGAGGTGATAGTATAATTAGGGGACAAGTGATACTGTTGCTGGGAGGTCTGGCAACAGGTACAGTACTGCTCCTCCACGCTGCAGTTTATAGTTCTGGTGTGCCACCAAGCCGCATTTGTTGGAAAACCTACTGTTGTTTCAACAGAGACAAATAAAAACATGTTGTTGCAGTAGCACTAAGTGGGAGCAGGATGTTGTTTACAGAAGAGGAGATGGAGCGTTTGGTTTCTCTTGGAGTCGCAGAATGAAACTGTTGGAGATGGAAGTGAAATGAACTGAAAAAGAGAGAGGACGGCCTTTGGAAACACTCTCTCTAGCACTACTGTATGTAGTTAATAATGTATAAAACTACACTGCAACTTCTAAGTATTATTTGCAGTGTAGCATTATACATTATTAAGCAATACTGAGCAGAAATCAAACAGTAATTAAACTGTGAGGTATAATTACCCAATGGAGCATTTGAGAAGTTATTACATTCTGCAGGATTACTTCAATTAAGAACCAATACAAGTCCTAGTTATGTGTAGAACCAACTTATTTAACTAAATAAAAATGCAATATCCAAAGGGCTAAACTACGATGCTGGCAGGACAATAAAGCAGAGCTTAAACAACATGTCTCGAGATTATTATGTTGCTAATTGGTTAGTTTGGAGTACATAACATACATATTCGCTAGTTTTATCTCGTTTATTGGGAGAATTTTATATTTTTTTGTCTGTTTAATAGTCGGCAGAGTCTCTTCTGATCACTTGTCACAGAAAATAAAACAGTCGAGGAGTTCGCTATTTGCTCTGGGACTCTATGACCAGCAATCACTTATTGGCATTTCAAAGATTTAATTTATCGTTTTTAGTTCCAGTTTAGCAAACTCAACCCACCACCACTCTTTTACATCCCAACCAAAACCACACTAATCCCAATTTTTAAGTTATAACTCGTAATATATTGCAGTTTGCATTGTGGTTGGCTTTCCAGGTCAGATTTGATAACATTCAAAGGTACAGCCAAGACACCAAAAGGACAATAAATAAATTGGCAAATTGTTTGAAAAGTAAGAAATGAAGCTGGAAGAGTTGCTGGTTGCGAATTTATAATCTGCCATGCCAAGGATTTATGACCCGATGATCACCTAATGTGACAGCCACAATCCAAAAATTGAGTTTGATCCTTCCTGGCATGTGTGTCGTTCAGCCCAACATTTGTTCCTGGTACATGTGGAGTCAGCGAGCAGGTCAGGACAACATCAGGGACACAGAGGGTATAAATCAGACTATAAACTGGACTTTTAGCATGATACTTGACCCCAGTTGTTACGGAATAAAAGTGGAAATTCTCCAGACGTGCTTGATGAGGCACAACATGTTTGTCTGGTTCCCCTCAAACGGATTTATCAGCAGAAACATCATGCAAAACAGTTTACTAACTCATAGCATTGAATTGTTTTCTGGCTTTTACAGACCGTTTTCTCTGTCATGTATATTTTTGTGCTAAATGCAGTGCTGCCTGGACTGAGTCTGACATGTTTCCCACACAGAGAAACAGCTTGAAAGGCCTTGTTGTTGACGCAGTGGTTATTTCTGTCCTGTTGAGGGCGATTTTGGGGAACACTCAGGCATTCAGGAGGAAACATTCAGATGCCTCTTCTGTTTGAACAAAAATAAAAGGACCTTTTAGTGCAGAAAACGCAGTCCTAAAGTACTGCTTAAATGCAACAAAGCTACAAGCCTTGTTGTACAATGTCTTTTCATGGTATTTTTCTTTGACTTAAGCTTTTTCTCCTCTTTATTTGATGTAATGAACTTATATTTTCAGACACTGCAGCTTTCTTAAATGTCTCTTCTTTCTCCTCTTACAGGTTACCACATCATGTCAAACAACTACCAACAATGAACCGGTGAGTGTTTATGTGCACAAGTGTGTGAATGTATGCACAAGTTAAACCATCACGGACAAATTCAAAGATCTCGTTGACCTCAAGAACCCCCCAAAACTGTTGCAGCCGAAATCCTTCCTGGAATTGTTGCAGAAGGTAACGGGGAATTTTAGGGTTGTCACTAAAGTCAAAAGTCAAAGCTATAACTATAAGAGCTTCCTCTTCTTCCTTCATTAAGTCCATTAAGCTAAAAAAAAAAAGGCGCCTATGTGTCCTGTTTTTTAGCTGTTGAGATGATACGAAAAGTGAAAATATGGCTTTGTCTACTGGCTGAAATACAGCTCAATCCTATTTCACCTCTGCTTCATTCTAGACTCATAACTATTACATACCATTATATTGATAGTGCAGTTTTGATCAACTAGAAGAGTTGGAAAATGAAAAAAAAATAGCTAATTACTTTGCACACAAAACGTTGTGTACCTGCAAAGTCAAAAAAAAATGTGTCGCACGCATTTCCTTCCTCCTAACACGTCCATAAATCAGCCTTTCCATACTTTCAACCTGCTGTGTTTACTTTCCAACTGTTTTTACCTTTGTCACAATTGAGGGATGATTTTTTGTTTTGTCTTGCCATTTAACCCCATCCTATAAATGAGTGTGAAACCACTGGCAGAAGAGTGACTGTGCTAAACTTCATGCTTGTGCACATTCACAAGAACCAATAAAATGGGCCCACCCATTAAAACATCACTCCACAGGATACCTACAGTAGGATACCTAAAAAAATCACTTTAGTTACCCAAGCTTGGACGATTTCATTTGTTTCCCCCTTTTTTTATCATCTTCATTTTTTCACGAGTAGAAGTTTAGCATCTATATGGCATTTGAAAATGTATTCTTTTACTGTTTTTTGTGATGACTGTGTGTATGAAGCTTGGCGATGCTACAAGCATATCTGAATTTGTAATCTTTCAAGTGTAAATTCCCAAAAGACAGAATAATACAAGTATTCTGTGTGACGTTAACATGCAGTGTAAGCATTAAGACAAAATATTTTCAGCAACTTAAATCACTAGTTATCTTGAGTTTTCAGGACGTTATTTAAATACTATGTTGACTTAAAGCATTAGATCCTGAGCTCTAGCCCAAGTGATTATCTTCCTTTCCTCAATGAGCTGCTCCTTCACAAGACAAAAAATGATTTATGCACTACAGCACTGCAGCTTGAGTCACTTTCACTTTAATGAGCTTGAAGTGGGAGTTTTTTATTCTGGGCCATTAAAAATGCACGCTCAGCAAATGGAGAGACATGATTAGAAAAGCAGTATGAATATCTACTTGATCATTCATCTGATTTCCTGTCCATTTTTCTTATAAAGTGGAATGAAAAATGGCACAGTCAGTTTGATTTCAGATTAACCACCAGCGATATGACCAAATTTGGAACATTCCGAGCTACAGTAACTACTTTTCCTTTATTTATTTTGGACGCCGGCCTTTTTAAATGAGTGCAGCAGCTTGTTAAACAGTCCCTGCTTGTGTTTATAGAGCTCACATCAGGCCTAAGACACTCTACTTAAGAGATTTTTTCCTCAACACATGGATCACTGTTAAGCTGTGTGTGTGTGTGTGTGTGTGTGTGTGTGTGTGTGTGTGTGTGTGTGTGTGTGTGTGTGTGTGTGTGTGTGTGTGTGTGTGTGTGTGTGTGTGTGTGTGTGTGTGTGTGTGTGTGTGTGTGTGTGTGTGTGTGTGTGAGACAGTTAGTGTGTTCCTCTCTCCCTCATCACATACTGTCTCTCTCTCTCTCCCTCCATTTCCAAACTGATTCCTGACCAGTTAAGTTTTTTTATTTTCTTACTTTTGCGAGCTGTTAAATTCAGGACTTCCAAATATATCAGTTAATTACGGCGTTAAGGCAAAGGTTAGTTATATGAGAAACTTTTTAGATTACACTTTTGCTTGTTTAACCAAAAACCGTTGGCAAATCCCAATGGGGGCTGGCGACACCTGAAACTCTGCCCTGTCCTTTGAAATTCAGCTATCATAACCTTGCATTTATTATCTTCTGAACCAGCACCAAAACTGAAAGCCATTTTGAGCAATTATTTCTGTAATCTATGACGTACAAGACAATGTGACATAAATTCCACTTTAGTTGAGGGTCAAGCAGAGTTTTTATTCTACAAAAACCATTAGCCAATGAAGGTCATTCAATGTGGCTGAAAGTGCCAATGGAAATCTAGTCCGTAAACTTTAACAACTTTTTTCAAGCCAAGCACTATCTACACTATAAATGATGGTAGAATTCAGTTGCTGGCATCCTTCAAAGGCACATTTGGTTTAGTCTTTGGAGTTTTCTGAACCTTAATGGTGATGGTCCAATCAAGCTGAGCCAATCAAGTAAAAAAGGACCCCCTGTGAGTGTTTGTCCGGGATCTATTGAACCCCAAGTTTCACCATCTTCTCTCTCAACTTTTCTTTCCCATCCTTTTTCTTTCACCATGTTGTTTCTTCCTGGGTGTGAAAGAAACAATGACTAACCCTCTGACTCTCTCTCGCTTCTCTCTCTCGCTCTCTCTCACTCTCTCTCTCTCTCTCCAGCCTCCCACTCCTCAGCTGCCATTAAAGCATGTAGATACACCGGTAAGTAACACCTCTTCTTTACTAGTGTTAAAGACAAGGAGACATGCTTTCAAACTAACTTTTCATTCATTAATTCTGGTATTGTCATGCTGCAAAGTCATGGAATAACAATACCTGTGGAGCATTTTGCCAAATGTATGTGGACACAGTTTTGCACATGCATTTGTGTACTTGTGGTCCACAGTTTTTCATGGTTTCAACTTGGTACTTAAATTACTATTTTGGGAAAAAATGATACTATTGCAGAAACACACCACACCTATGAATGGGTTTTCCCAATTTTGGTGTGGATTGTCAAACTTACAATTGTCAACCATTGGGATAAACAAGTCAAACATCAACAGCTGACCTCACAAAACCATTGGGCTTCAAAAGCAGAATATTACCAGGAATCAATTCTGAATTTACTTGTCCAACAATTGCACATTTGTCGAGGTGTCCCCATTCTTTTGGCCCTGCAAAGAGTCTATAACGATATAGATTTTACAGTCTTTCTATACACAACAACAACCTCACGTCAGCTTCAGTCATAAAAGATGTTATACACTGGGATAATTTGAGACATTTCACTATTTAACTCAACTGACTGTAACATACAGAAGGTTGTTTAGGCCTGACCAAACACACAGTGATGGGAAATCCTACTACCTGTTCCTGCACACTACAGAAGGTGGCAGCACTATGCAACACATTACAGCTAACCAACCAGAGACTCATGTTGTTACTCTGTGGGCTGGACTAATTTTAGGTGACACAGATTACTAAACTTGAAATTAAAGGGAAGCCTCTCTAAATTAAAGGGACCATGCAATGGAAAATGTAAATGATAAAACATGGGACATTTTAAGAAGTTAATGGGAGGCAAGCACATTGAGTCAAATGAAAGTACATTTTAAAGTTGAATTAAAGTGATTTAATGTCAAATTTCGAATTTTTGTAATGATCTTTGAACTGTTTTACCCTCTACTTTCCTAAGTTATGCATAATTTGACAGAAAATGTCAAATAGAAAGAATAGAAAGACCAGGCATAACTAGGCACTGTTTTTGAAATATTTGGATTTCTTAGTTGATTCATCTAAACAATGAGAAAGTCTTTAACTCTCCCTGTGGAATTCCACTGCCTCAACACAACCAGGTGGAGTGTGGTAAATTATTTTACCCTCTCTCTGTTTCATTCCCCTGAAAGACATATTCGGCACATACTTATCAAAATGAGAAAAGCTGCCACGACATCTGTAGCTGCTAGGTCACTGCAAATTGTGTCCCATCTGTGCCAGAAAAAGCTGCCAAGGCCTGGACCACGACTAGGAATGCATGTTTAGTTTGACTTTGTTAAACCATGAAGGGTGTGGGTATGGGCAGCATGTTTCAGAGGAGGAAAGATTCCAGAAAAATATGAGAGAACCACTTCTAATGTAAAATAAAACAGTTTATTCAAGCCAGCAGTCACAAAGGCTACATTTGCTAGCTTGTTTACAATGCTTTTGGAGAATGTCCTTTTTATATTTTTCATGGAATCAGATGGAGCATTTATTCAAAAGATAAAAGGAGCAATGATGTCCTGCATCCCTGTTTTCTTTCTCCTTTGTAAGTCAGTAATGAGTCAGTGTTTGCGTCAGTTTTAGCCTGGATGTTTAGATCGGCAGCAGAAGTTCGATGGTGACTCAGAGGGAGATTATAAACACAGATCGGTCTGTGTACACCAGTCTGCAGGGAGATTAATTCACAGTCTGTGTGTTTTCACAGAGAAAAAAGGCAAAAGAAGGGAGTCTGACAAGCCGCCAGAGTATGCAAATATAGGTCTATGCAATAAAGATAAACAGTGATAACTGCTTAATAGCATTCCAATGAAAGGTGTGTTTAGCTGTTTGTTAGCATTATTTGGCCACATTTGATAGTTAGTGGCACACTTATCTTACACATAAACAGTGAATAACTGATTTATTTCTTGATCTCTTCACAATTTGGCTACCATCAACAGCTGAAGATCCAAGCTAAGTGCTAACTAGCTGCTGTCAACCACAACAAAACAAGCCACAAATCTTGTTTGGAATCTTTCCAGATAATGATGCACCAGTCTTTTAGACTTAAAGGACATATCGGCATCCAAAATACCCCATTTCTTCGATGATTTATAACCAACAAGAAGCAGTGCTGTTATCCTAGTGCAATAAGAGGTGTTAAATTGTATCTGTCCAATTGTTAAATGAATTAACAGCATAACAATATATTAGTAGTTTAAAGAGAAGGGAACATCATATTATATAACAGCAAGTGACAAGAGTTATGTGAGTTGTGGGTGTAATTATAAGAAATGCACTCAAAATACCAGGACACACTCTGCTCATTGACTCAGAGTTCATATTGAATTTAGTTGCACCTTCTTCAAAATGTTTTTGTCCGAACTTAATAGGTGAGTTGCGTTCGTCACTTCTTCCTTGTGTTATCTAGCTTTTATCAGGTTGCTTTTATTTCAAGTTAAGTGGTATTTTTTCTTGTTCTCACTGGTTTTAAGTTAGATGTGTTCGATGGATTTCAAATGAAACATTTTTTTTTTTTACTACAATTTTTGTTTTTGTATTCTTGATACTTAAATCAGAGAATCATCTGCATATGGGTTTTCCATATATTCGTATATGTGTGTGTAAGTGTGAGCTTAGATAGATGAGGAAAGTGCTGCTGGAATGTTTGTTTGGTTAGTCCATAGAAGATACTTCCATGGTGGTTTTGAGTCCAAGAACCCCAGCGTGACCATAATTGAGTCAGTGTGAGGCCTGCTTTATGGGGATTATTTAAATCAGTGTCTGGCCTAGGCAGAGGATTCAGAGTAAGTGGAGACATACATGTAAGCTCCTGACTGTGTACATCAAATATACTGCTATTTAGTACTAAGCAAACTGAAGAGAGTATTATTTCCCAAAATGTACAATAGCTTTAATGATGTGTTATAGTTTAAACCAATATTAGCATGTCGAAAGTTGTTGTTTTTCCAGTATTCTCTGCTTTGGTATACATATCACTCAGCCACTAGATGTTTTCGGGTAATTAAGGTCAAGCACATGCAGCCAACAAGCATAAAAATACTCTATGTCCTCACAGGAACCATACGGCACACAAACATATGGCCTGGGACAAAAAAAAAGGAGTCAAGACAAGAGAAGCAGCAGGAGGGAGGGAGAGTTGGTAATAATGAGAGATAATGAGAGCGTAGGAGGAGTTGTTCCAGAGAACACAAAGTGGGCATGAGGGGGAGAAAGGAAAGAAAGCAGGAGAATGAGGAGAACACAGTCTAGAGGGGAAGAAGGAAAATACTAATGTAAATACCTTATTGCATAATCGACATTAACTTACGCAGAAAAAATTCAACTTCTACAATCATTTCTACTATGAGGATCTTGAGCTTCTTTAGCAAATGGAGATTACACTTGCTATTACAGCAATGGTGGTTTCTGATTAACTGAAACATAGAATTTTACTTGGATTGAGTTTGAGGCTAAACAGTTACAGTTGATGGCAACAATGCCTCTGAGCAGCTCCATTCAAAGGCGTTTTGCACACCTGCGTTCATCCTGGAGGTGGAGCACTGGGCACCCGTTCAGCAAGGTAGGACAAACCCACACAGGAAGTCCAAGATGCTGCAACTGCTCTTTTTATAGGTGTTTTTTTTAATCATTGTATGAAGATTTCTGTGATCTTTAGTTGGAAAAAAGCTTTTAACTCTTCATTTGAATTAGCAGCTGTTCTGGAGCTTCTAATCTTATCACATGGACTCCATGGCGTATCGATTTTGTGTGCAATAAAGTCCCACATTTGAAGCATCTTTAGCTCTATTACCTCAAAATATATTGAGGTAATACTCCAGACATTTTGTCTTAATTTTCCATGAAACATGACATTAATATGCAAAAAGCGATTGTATTTTTCTCGCTTCTTAATAGTTTTTACTGAAAATATATTGTTAGCAGTGTTCCATAGTTTTTTTATTGCCAACAGTGACATCAGTTTTTGGCTAAATTGTAGCAATTAGAACCACTCTTTTGTTTACTACCTTCAAAATCTCATATCAGTAGACTGCTAATTATGGCTGGTTGCAGAGATGTCAATGTGAGGGCTAGAAATACTTTCATTGACAATATGAAGCTGCACGTCAAATTGTTGCTCATTGACGATTTTGAAACTGTGTTTGGAGCTCTATGACAAAGAGTGGTTAGCCATGTTATGCTTTGGCTCAATAGGAAATATTTCTGTCTTTGTTATGCCAAAAAGAACCATGCGTAAGCTGTGGAAGCTAACCTTCTCCTGTGATAAAAAGTGCATTGAAATGGACAGCTAGGCTCTACTTTACATGCTCCATTGGCTTTCACGAGGCGTTCGAGCACCCGTGTTTCTACAAGACAACAGATTGTTCCTGTGATGTGAAACGTAGCTGCGTAACACCCTCGCAGCCCCATGTGAACAGGCTGTTTCACTTTGCAAACCAGCGTCCGCTGTCCGCCTAGCATCTGGTTCCTGTCAAATCATCGAGAATTATGCTTCCACGTTTTTTTGCTCTTTATGGTGGGATTAGCTTTATCTGCAGGAATAACGGAGGCATTTGGGCCGTGTGTTTACCCTCACGCCATGATTACAGACCTTTCTGACTCTTTTCGAGGGGAAAAATAGAAAACGCCTGTGTAGATAAAGCTGTCAAATGTCGTTCTGTATTTTTGGGTGGCTTTGTCGTTGAATCATAGAGACATAAAGTTCCCCCCTGGGCAGAAAAACGCTAAGAGGAAGAGCCAACTCCAGCATCTATTATGCAGCGATTCCTCGACAGAACAGCATATTTAGTAACATTTTCCCGTTGCAGTCCTGTCAAAATAAACCAGCCTGACATCCACTCTATGCACAGAAAACAACTACAGGACAGGATAATTAAAGTGTGTGCTGAAATCCTGACAAAACCTGACTCAGGGTGGTTATCTCCTGGAATACAGTTGTGTTTTGGGTTTCTTTTCTTCTCAGTCTCCTTCTCCATTCTATTCTGCTTCTCTTTATTAGCCCTTTTTGCCTCTTCTACTTGTTTTCACCTCTTCCTCTTCCTCTCCTTTTCTTATTTGCTTACTGCACTTGTCTTTTTATTCCCATGCTTCTTGACTTTTTCTTAACTTCTTCCTCCTCTCCTTTTTTTTCTCTTAATCCTTCTCCTCTTTCATCTCCTTATTCCTTGTATATTTATTATCCGTCTGTTACAGCCTATTCTTTTTATTTTTCTCCATCCCCTATGGCTGTCCTTTCACTAGCTGTGCTTCCTTTCTCCATTATTCTTAGGGTTAGGGTTTTTCTTACTTTTTCTAATGCTGCCTTCGTCGTCTTGTTTCTTATATTTTTTAAATGTGTTATTTTACTTTCAATCTTTTTTTCTCCTTTTCCATCCTACTATATCCTTCTTTGTCGTAAGTCTTGTTACGTCTCCTCATCGTCACTTTTTTCTTACAGCTGTACTACTGGTTTCTCTACTACCTTCATTTCTTTTGTTTGTTTCCCCCCTTTTATTTTATCTTTATATTTTCTTTTCTCCAAGACAGTTTCAGTTTTGCTTCTGTAGTCTGACTTTGCTCTGATAGTTTGTCAGATTGTAATTCAATAACATCATCATCATCACCAGATGGAGTTTCCTAATAAATCATTGTCTCCCCTCCCTCCCTCCCTCCCTCTCTCTCTCTCTGGTGTGTGTTTTTGTGTGTATGTGTGTTCCTTAGGGATCTACAAGGTCCTGTAAGAGTGTGGAGATAAGGCGAAAGCAGTCGAGGTAAGAATCACCATCATTATTTGGTTTTATTCTAAATGGAGATACACAAATGAACAAACGCGTATCATCAGCATAACAAGAAACAGGACCGACTGTTCAATGTCTATGAAATGAATCAGAACCTTCGTTTCTTCTCTTTTGAGGAGTTGTCAACAGAAGTACAAGTTAGCATGAGTCCTAGGATTTGAAATAACATGGTGGAAATGGATTGTGCTTCATTTTTAAGTGCTAAATCCCTTCAAGCCAATGTAATCCCCCATCTCGAATATTTAATGATGAACATCAAAAAGATTGTTTGCCTTGAGTAAAACTGTTTCTCAAAGAATGTACGTCATCACTTCACCTCTCCATTGTTTCTCATTCTTTCTAAAAGGTTGATTCACATGTAAGGCTTTCTTTTAATGTACACTCATTGGCCAATGAACCAGCTGGCTGTGAGGTTGTATGACAACACCAGAGGTCACATCAACAGCCAGCAAAGGATTGTAAATCTTTTCCTTTCCAAGACCTATAAGCGTGAGCTGCAGGAGTTTACATTTGATCAAGTGGATGTTTGGGATGAACTCTTGACGTTCGTCCCCAAGCGAGACCCAAGAGTTCTTGAAATGTTCTCACAGCAGCTGGAAAAAAATATTTACAACAGATTCACTACAAGATAATTGCTGAAAATAGAAAAGCAATTAGGACAGAATGTATCTCGTAATAGCGGCTCTGATGTTTAGCCGATGATTGAGTGGCTGAGCTATTTTTTTTTTTTTTGAAGCTTAAAAGATCAAAGCCTCCACTCTCCATGGAGTCCTTCTATAATGTTCTCCCCCTCCCTGTTCAGGAGTCAGAGTGTGGTTCAGGCCATGGAGGAGAGCTATGAGGTGGACCTGGTCTACATCACAGAGAGGATCATCTCCGTGTGTTTCCCGGCCGCCGCCGAGGAGCGCAGCTACATCACTCACCTCAAAGAGGTGGCGACGATGCTGCGCTCCAAACACGGCGAGCACTATCTGGTGAGCACCGCCATCCGAGGACGTCCTGTACAACTCTTATCCCTTTCTAGTGCTACCTGTTTACACAACTTTGTCATTTGCTGGTGTAATTGGAGAGATTGTGACCTGTGCTTTTCAAACGATTCCAGAAATGTTTAACTCTTTGATTGATGCCCTGAATTGATCATGAGAAGACGTGTTATTGACTCTGATGTCGATTCATGCTTAATGTATTGATATTCATTCTCCTTGTGATGGACAGATGCTAAACCTGAGCGAGTGGAGGAGCGACTTATCAAACTTAAACCCCAAGGTATCAACACCTGAGCAGTTGGATCATCTTAGACATTTGTAAAACTATCAACTGACCTCGATTTTGAGAGAATATCAAACCAAAACGAACCAGCATCTTCCTTTATTTTCCTCCTTTGATCATATTTATCCCACTCAGGTTCTTGAGTTTGGCTGGCCGGACCACCATGCACCGGCCCTGGACAAGATCTGCAGCATGTGCAAGGCCATCGACACGTGGCTCAATGGAGACCCACGCAATGTGGTGGTGCTGCACAACAAGGTAAAGCAGCGGAGGTCCTGGCAACGGTTTGTAGAAAGTGAAAAATTAAAGCATCAACCGTACTTTGTGAAGTATATATAGGCCAACATCCCCTTTGATTATGTCATTTCAAGGGACTATAGTATCTATACTACTTCATACTTGTTTATGGGTTGTTGGGTTTTTTTTGGGGGGGGGGGGGGTTCTTATAAAATTTACTTGCACACTGTATTACATTTTCTTTTTCTATATTTGTCCAAGGTTTAAGTTACGTTTACGTTATTAAAGTTTTCAGCTTTGAGGGGATTTAAAAATGTAATTCACGCAGTGTGCTGACTAGTCCATCATCACTTGGGGATTTCCTTGTTCCTCTCCTTATTGAACCAAAGACTGTTTCTTAAAATTTCTACATTTTACGTCTTAAAAACCTGAAGTCAGCATGTCTTTGAGTCTTGGTGTCTGTGCTTCTGTGTTTCAGGGGAACAGAGGTCGCACTGGGGTGGTGGTGGCTGCTTACATGCACTACAGCAACATATCTGCAAGGTATCCAACATGTCACACACACACACACACACACACACACACACACACCTAACACTTCAGCAGCTGTACTGAGTTGAAACTAAGACTGAAAGCTGTTGATGCACAGGGTTTTGTGAGGATAGGAGAACTTCTCACTTACTGTAAGGCCTTGAAGTCTGGGACTAGAGTAGCCTTCAAAATTAAACACTGATGTGATTATTATGACAAAACGCTACATCCTGGCTTGCTTTATTTTTCTGGCTCTGGTGAGAAGAAGCCCCTCCAAAAGATGTCATAATTTTTAATGCAACCAGATGTTAACAGCTGGGGTGAAGCCAGGAGGATTTAAAGCTGCTTTGTAAGTGATGAAGACCAGGGGGTATTCCTGAATCTTAAACTTGGGGGGGGAAAACCTGCACGTCTTCCAAAATATAGGCAGAGACCCGAGGACATATTAATAGTGACACTGCTTGTCCAATGTTGTGCCACACAGTGCTGACCAGGCGTTGGACAGATTCGCCATGAGAAGATTCTACGAGGACAAAGCACTCCCCGTGGGTCAGCCATCACAAAGAAGGTCAGTTATTACCTCACTTCCTGTTTGAAGAAAGTCTGCTTACATAAAGCAAAGGGGCCGTGGTCAGATTTGAACCGACGGTCGCTTCAATGAGGACTATAGCCTCCATACATGGGGCGCGCAACATTTGCGCAAGGCTATCTGGCGCCCCATCTTTTATTAATCTTATACTTGAGAGACTTCCTGCCTAGCAATGGTTAATACATGGTTGCTCAATCACCGGGGTTCAGTGATTGGCCAATTAAAGAACTGAATAACAGGGAAAACTGATTGATCAGTATTATGGCATAACTCAATCCCTCCTTTTTGGTTTGGAAGAGACTGTACAAAGGAAATTCTTTACATTTTTCCTTCTGATTATCTCCAGTTTAGTTTTAATTGGGATAATTGTGCGAGAATGTCATGGCACGGAGAGCAGCGATCTATCTTGTCTGTTTGAGGGATTCCATTGATGTCTCTGGGGAGGCTGCAGGGCTCGGTGGCGGTCCATTCCTGTCTTCTTTGCATATCAGAGCATACTCTTCTAATTCTTCTCCACTTTTAGCACTACATGTTTTGAAATAATGTCCTTTCCACAAATAGAGAGCAAAATATGAGGGTAAATTCCAAACCGGAATGGGTCAAACTAATCAGGAAAGGGTTGGAAGCATTTGGAATATTTCTTATTTTGATTTCAGCTTCCTCTAAGGGGAGTATCTTTAGTGCAAGCCTTCCTGTAGTCATAAATCTTCTCCTAGCATATTATTAGACTCCCTCTGCATTATTAGACAGTCAACTGCTCAAAGGCTTGACCCCTCACCGTCTCTCTTCTTCACCTGTGGAGAGAGGGATCCCACTTCTCAGAAAGGATGAGGTTACAGGGAATAGACGAAGAAACAAAGGAAGTAGCAAGGGACTTAACAGCACTTCGTTTAACCGCGTGAATTAGACATCCAGCCCTTCTGTAACAGGTCTATAGGCTTGCCCTCTGCCCCGCTGCTATTTCCTGCTTGGGATATAATTATCTCTGCCCCCGGAGTCCGCCAGTGTTATGGTCTGGAATGTGTGACATTAACATTAAGAGAAGGAGGTGAAGACAATCTGCTGCTGCTGCTTCTGTAATAGCTTGTAAAAGTTTGGATTAGAGGTGTTATGTGCATCAATTAAGTGTAATTATCATGCAGCTTGTGAATTATTAGAATGCTTCAGTGAACAAATAGAGAGGATGGGCTGCCTCTTACAGGCCACAAGGTCAGAAGTGGGTGAATGGTTGAATGCCTTTAAAGTATCAAAAGAAAAGCAGGTTATTGGGGGGAAAGTTGATGTTTTAGTTTGTCCATTATTCCCCATTGATTTAAGGCATCTTCATTTAGTTTGGGCCCAAATAAAGATAAGAGCAAGCGCATGTTTTCCAACATCCTAGCAAAAGTGCATGTGTTGGGACCCAATGGGATACCCAACTGGAACCTGGCCAAATTAGTCCTCAGCTTCCGTGGGAAACCTCATAGATGAGCCAAGATGATTTTATGAAGTTTGATACAGGGCCTGCAGTGGTTGGATGTAGCCAATTTGAGAGCCATCTAATACTAAAGTTTTCTGACGGATGAACCGTATTCCATAAAACTTGACTTTATATATGGGCCTCAACATCAACCCACTAGAAAGACTCTGCTGAGCCCAGTTGAAGCCCACCCTACATGGTAAGCCCATGTAAGCCCCAATTGGACGTGTTGGCTGGGTGGATGCTTGGGATAAAATCTACATAGGGATAAAGCAAACTCTTGGTTCAAATCTACCAGGAAAACCTGGAGTTTGTGGTGGTGATATTGAGGTTTTGCAGCTGTGTGTAAGTTGGGTATATTCCAAGTAAGAAACCAATATGGTACCAAATATCTTTCAATCTTGACTTTTTATGACTTTATATTTGAAGATTTGAATGTTTTGCCGGTTGAGAACTTCATCTTTGGCTTCATGGGTCACATGAACGATTAAAAACAAACACACATAGACATTAAAAGAGGGGAAACTGATCAGCAAATATGATCGCAGTGGTAAAACCATTAAGGGCAATTAGGAGGCATGAAGACAATTAGTATTCTAGCGGAAGACATTACCCATTACTATTGGCTGATGTCTTATTCCATTAATTTGCATGTGTACAGTAAGCTGAATTGGCCAAAGCCTCATGCAAAACCTTTTAATTATTCTCCATAGAAGACAGAACATGATTAGGTGTCAGATCACACACCTACTGTAGCTACGAGCTCTCAGCACGTCTCTGCTCGGCCTAATTGAATTAAAAGAGTCTAAACCATCTGGCCACTGACAGCAGAGCATGGAGGGGGTGTCTGCGTGCTGCGACCCCCACGGTCAAGGTCGTGTTTGGTACCATCATTATTATCATCATTAACAACCAGACCATGCTAACTCAACAGACCCCCAACTGGTATCTGTACACACCGATTCACTCTGACATTTCTCTGCAATGGATGAAGGGTTTCCTTTTTATTTAGAACTGGATTTGATAAGTCCCAGTTTGTTTGTTCCAATGCTCTTTAATCCATCAACTTCCAGAAACTGATCCATGCTATCCCTCTTTGTTCCAAAGCAGTCCATCTCTTAACGCTTGGATTCCTACCTACCTACCATAAAGCAAAAATAACATGCTTTTCAAAGAAGAAATGATGGTTTGACTTGGTTGTTGAAAACAAAACTTCATGACCTATAAAAACTCTTTCCTTTTTCCTCAGGTATGTGCAATACTTCAATGGCCTTCTCTCCGGACACATCAAAATCAACAACAAGCCCCTGTTCCTGCACCACGTCATCATGCACGGCATTCCCAACTTTGAGTCCAAAGGGGGTGAGTATCTACGTCTGCCAATCCATTCACCCATCCGTCAATTTTTGTCCTCTTATCCGAGGTCAGGTCGCGGTGGCAGCAAGCCCTGTAAGTCAACCCAGACTTCCCTCTCCCCAGCAACGTTTTCCAGCTCCTCCTGTGGGATTCTGAGGTGTTCCCAGGCCAGACGGGATGTATAATCACCCCAATGATCTCTGGGTCTCCTCCCAGGGTCTTCACTATAAAAGAAAAAAGAGCCGATGTTTCAATGTTGCTTGCTTTTCCTTCCAGGTTGCCGTCCTTTCCTGAAGATCTACCAGGCCATGCAGCCAGTCTACACATCAGGAATATAGTACGGGAACACTTCACTTTAGTTTGTATTCAATTCACTACACACCCTAGCTGGATGTCGTAGACTTTATTTTTGTTTTGTTTTTTTAACAGCAATGTGCAAGGAGACAGCAACACAAGCATCTGCATCACCATCGAACCCGGCCTGCTTCTCAAGGGAGACATCTTGGTGAGATCTCAATGAAAGACTCCATTAAATGTTCCATTTCTTGATCATCCTGACACTATGTACTTCATGTTTTTGCAGTATTGTTCTTTCTTTTAAACCATGAAACAGCTAATTCTGTCCTTTCCTTCCTTCTCTTTCTGTCTCATCATAGCTGAAGTGTTATCACAAGCGGTTCAGAAACCCGACCAGAGACGTGGTGTTCAGGGTGCAGTTCCACACGTGCGCCATCCACGACCTCGGCGTGGTTTTTGGGAAGAACGAGCTGGACGAGACCTTCAAAGGTAACTCTGAGCTCTGTGGGATTATGTGTGTGAGTAAACGTGTAGCTGACGGTGATTTGAGGGAAATGTTTGTTTGTGAGGTGTTGAGTTGAAGCGAGAAAGGAGTCCAGAAAAGTACATGTAATCAGAGCAAGATGAGTTTGTTTGAACGCAGACCGCAGCGGGAGAATCAGTTTCTGATATGAAATCTAACACTCTGCTGCAGGAAGACTCAGCTCCTGGTATTTTGTTTTATAGCAAACATTGTCCCCTGGTGGTGGAGGCAGCTCAGCATTTAATTTGATCATGTCAATTGCAGGAAAATGATGTGAGAAAATGCATCCTCTTTCTATGAACTTAAATGGTTAGGTACAATTAAGAATGAACATTTAAATAGAAAAAATACAAAGAATGTCATCATCTCTTTTAAAAACATTGTCTGATTTATCAAACCAGTGCATCTATTTGGAGTAATTTTTAGGATTCAAAACAGGCAAAAAATAAATAAATCATTTATCAATTATTTTTTGCCTGTTTTTAATTCTAAAAATGACTCCAAATAGATGCACTGGTTAGATTTTTGTCTTTTCAAACTAAAAATGTTGTTGGAAAAAATGCTGATTTTGCTACATTAAATATAAGAACTTGTTTTTTGATTCAATGTATGGCTCCAAGAAGGATAAAACACACTGAATCTCACCCTGATTATTGTGTTTGTGAGCTTGTTAATTTTAACAAACTTGAATCTTCTCCGTGTCTCTACAGATGACAGGTTTCCAGAGTACGGGAAGGTGGAGTTTGTTTTCTCATATGCACCAGAAAAAATTAAAGGTAATCCATTTTTCCTTGGAGAAAAAGGGTCAAATGGAGAATGTGTATTATATAAGTGGAATAGATATCAAGTGTGGACATTTAGGGTGAAATATCACCCTACTAGTGACAGCTGAACACATTCTGTGTCTGCTCCTCAGGCCTGAGCCACCTCGAAAACGGCCCGAGCGTCTCTGTGGACTACAACACCCAGGACCACCTGATCCGCTGGGACTCCTACGAGAACTTTGAACATCGCAGTGAGGACACCGTGGACGGGGAGCACGGTATGTCCACATAAACACACACACACACACTGTTTAATGGATTGGTTGTTTACACTCATCCACAGCTGCTAATGGAAACTCCCAGATTTTACATGCTGCCTCATCTTGTAAAGCTGCTTTAGTTGTGTGATTTTTTTTCCCTTAAAAGCTTTTACAAGAGGAATACAGAAATGTTTATCTCTGCAAGGAAAGTCTCACATTGTTTGACTGCAGCTTTGAAAATGCAGAAAAAAGTGAGTTTAGGGGAATAAAAATGTTAGTCTGAAACAAATCTGTATGAGCTGAATCTGAGGGGGAAATATTAATTTTGAAAGCTTTTGTATTTGACTTTAATCATAATACCAACATGTTCATCACACCGACCATGTTGAGGAAACAGGAAGTTAGTTGCAGAGTTCCCAGCTTCACAACACAAGTCGAAATAATTGGTGTACTTATTGCAATGTTCAACCTCTGCACAGACCCAAATTTGTCAAGTAATATTATTAAATTATTTTAAAAAATACATCTTAAAGGGAACACTTAATGCAGCATTATCAGCATTAAGTGTTATCACATTTTTCATCCAATCCTGGATGAGAGAGATGTGTCCCTTTTGCGGTCAGTTTAAAGCTCCTGTGAGAAACTTTGCTTTGTGTGGATTTTGGCGCCCCCTGTGGTCAAAGTGGCACATCACCTCTAACGAAGGTCTTGTCCAGTTCTTGTGTAAGTCACACAGAGGCATCGATATTCATTTCAGTCTGTTTCATGACCAGTTCAAAACTCCTGCGAGGAGCTTTAATAGATTTTCACATACTTGTTTAATTCAGTCACACTTAATTCATAAATCATATTCCTTAAGTCACCACTGATAGTCTAAATCTGTGGCTTGATGCACTCTTCTTAAAAGAAGCTATGTCCGTGTCTTTCCACTCCTCACCCACATCTCTGAGCTACCTCACCCCCCTCCTCCTCCCCCACCCCCCCACCAGACCTGTCAATTAGGCCTTTAAATAGCCGCAGCAGAAATAGGGGGGCGTCAGTCGCCCTGCTACTGGCTGCCCCCTCCCCGGGGGGGTTGTAACCCGAGACACCACCTCCTTGTGTCATGTACCCCCTCCTGCCTCTGCACACATAGACATGAATGAGAAAAACAGGTCGGACTCGAACCCGGATCACCCGCCCGAAGGACTCTGAAGCCTCTGCACATGGGACTTGCACACCAGCCGCCAGGTCACCAGCGCCCCAACAGCCCTACTCCAAACACACTCAGTGCAATAACTGACTTAAAGACTTTGCTGTTATGTTGAGAGGAATCTGTTAAAATAGAGAATTCAAATTCACAAATTCATCTTTTTCCACCCTCAGTAAAGTGACATCACAAAGAAAAGGTTCGTCTTTGAACATGTGGTTCCATTCTCACCATGACTTTCTTTAAATTCTCATCTCACTCTCTAAAAGTTCATTTTTAATCGTCTACACATCCATTTATATTGGTGTTTTTATCTTTTTAAAAAATGCACGAGTTTGGAGGATGACTTAACAGCAAATCGTCACAAGATAATTCCCTTAAATAAACTGAGCATCCGACATTGATTGCATCATGAATCATCCTGCCGTAGACTTTCCTAATCGTGTCCTAACAGTGATGATGACGTTCATAATTACAGCTGTTAATCTGACAGACTCGCGCAAACAGAAGGATGCTCTCACCCTCAGCTGAGTCAGCACTTGGCAGCCATTGTAACACAGCCTCTGCTTTTATATATGGGTTTTTCTTCTTCTTTCACCGGCTGCGCAAAAACCCATTTCATTTTTATGAACATCCCCGGAGGAGCGTCGCCGTAATTGCTGCGTTGCAAGAAGGTCAGTGGGAAATCGCCAGGATTGCAAGTTGGATCCTAATTGAATGGGCGGCGGGGTTCTCAGCACTCAGCAGAAAGGAAAAAAACCTCTCGGCCAGTTTATTCATTTGTGTAATTGCAGCTTTGGCTGTTACACTTGGACTTGAGAACTCTTTTTTTTATAAGCGATGGAGATAAGACACAGAAGGAGGTGTTGCTTCTATTTTAAGGGTGCAAAAACAGCACATCTGTAGAAAAAGCATTTAAATCATGGCACAAAAAAAGTTATTTTTAGACTCATCACCTCTGACTAATTATTTCGGATTATCAGATGGAAATATGAGACTAATCTTCAAACACATTAAAGCTTCTAAAATGAAGTTAAAAAATGCATAACACTTAATAACACCATGACAGAATAGACTATTTTTACACTCGTATCACTCATCAGGAATCATTTAGAGATTTCACGCTTGTTTATTTTTCCGAGTGTTAAATAAATGTTTCGGCCTCGAGCGTTGATGCCCGCATGCATCTGGGAGCTCATCCTGACGCCATTTTTAAATCCCACAACCTTGGCGATCACGCTGAGAGGACTGAACGAGGGATGGGTGTCATTAAACGGGGCTGCGGGATTAGGAAGCTTAGGGGTTGTGTGTGTTTCATACCAATGCATGCGCTCATTGGAAACAGATATTTGGACGTGTAAAGGTATTCTTCCAGCTGTTTGGGTTAGACTTTCTCACTATTCCTGCTCTTTATGGAGCTGCAAAAGAGCCCGCACATGGCTGTCACCTTTTTGTATGTTTATAAGTTTGCTTTTGCAGTTTTTTATGTGGTAGTATGTGTATGTAGACGCACCTTGTGTTTATCGGCTCGCCCTTTGCTCCACTAATAGCCCCGCTGTGTGGTGGCAGCTGTCGACCCTGGAGGTCAAACAAGTCAGAAGGCCACCGTTTGGGCCACTGAGCAGCCAAAGAGCAACAACTGCAGTGTTATGAGCCCAATCTGTCGTCTAAAAATGACACATTTCTGACTGAAAAAACATCAGCACTATCACAAAGTCTGCATTTTTTTGGGACATTTTGTTCCGACTTTTAATCATGGAAATAGATCGTAGATGTATCATTTATACACACTTCACTCAAATGAACGCAAAAAAAATGGAGGCGCAATTATAAAAAAAAAAAAAACTTTAAATGTTTATCAACCTGTCAGATACCTTACAGATGTTAAAGTGTAATGATTTCAAACATTAAAGCCATGTTTCCACCAGAACCTTAAGTCCAAGGATCTACCTTTTGAGGAACTAAAAAGTCCGGGTACATCTTTGCCTCCCGTACTGTATGCTGGGATGTGAGCTGCTGCCCCAAACGGTCCATGCAATATTTATCGCAAATCAAGTGGATCTCATGAAGGTTTAGGATTTGATTGAAAAAAGTCATTTATATTCAAAGCTGACAGAATTTAAACTTGACTATTGCAATACAGCTTTAAGAATAAAACGGTTAAGAAAGGTCATATGGAACTAACTTTTCTTAGTTCATGGACACAGAGTATATTTGGCAAATTGAAGATTAGTTGAATTTTTTACAAGAATAACGCAGCATCTCGCCTCTGTAGAAGTGTTTGTGCGTGTCGCTGTGCTTGTGGTTTACAGTAGGGCAGAGGGCCCAGTGTCTGCACAGGCTGCCTTCCTTGTTTACCGCCCTGTACTCCCATATTTGGCTGGGGCCGAGCCCTGAAACATGTCTGGAATATCTGGGCAGAGACAGACAGAGAGGCTGAGATAGAGAGACAGACACTGAGAGGCAGAGGGACGCAGAGACCACCAGAGTACTTTACTTCATAGTGAACAAAGGAGAAAGGAAAAAAGAAGACCGGGAATTAAGTTATATCAAGAAAATGTAAAGCGGCTTAACAGCGTTGGTTGGTAAGTAGTATCCTGTGGCCTTTGGGTTGCTACTAGCAACTTCTTAAAACAAATTAGCAACAAATATTATATAATAAAGCATGAAAATGAGAATTATTATGTAATTGATGCAGGGACCAATTGGTTTCCTGCAACATTATGCAGGTTTTGCCCTCGAAAACCACATCTCATGACAAGAATACCATTTCTTGTTAAGTCCGTGTGCAGACTTAAGAGTTTGTTTGTCTGTTTGTTGCGTTTCCATGTCAACACGGTTGCATCCTGAGTGTTTGGCACCTATATGAAACCAAATGAGTCATGGAGAGAGCAATTTGTGTGCGGAACATTTTATGAGCGGGCTGCAATTTTGGGTACACCAAAACTATCAGGGAGCATGGTTGGTAGCTGGAGAGAGGGTGCACGGGGATACGTTGCAAGATTTCAAACTACTCTGGAGACAGTATTTGAATAGAGAATGTTTTTATTTAGCAGTTTTGTTGATTATTTGTGCATTTTATTGGCGGAAATTGGAGATATACTTGATAAAAATTGCTTCTTTTGGTACAAAGATCGACTGAAAGGTAACATTTATGTTAGAAATGACTTCACATTTAGTCCACATAGATGCTCAGGACACTTTTAATGACATTATTTCTTCACTAAGTTAAACAATGTTGAAACTAATTTTGAACTCAGCTTCCAGATTTCTCCGTGTCCAGCTCCCGTTGCTGTAAAAACATGTTCAAAACTTTCCAAACTAAATATGGCCGACAAAAAGTCCATTATTGTGAAGCACGTCTTTGGTCTGCAGAAATGGAGATCACTCAGGTATTTTAAAAGCACCCTGTGTGTGTCTTGCATGAGCCTATAATGCTTCTAGTTAGACCTCTCGCTGACAGCATGGTGAGCGGCAGCAGCAGGTTCAAATCCCAGCCCTGGAAACCCCGCTGAGCCGCTCCTCATCTCTTAATGCCTCCTTTCTCCTACTGTCTGTTTAGATGTCTCCATGTGGCTTTCTCTCAGCCTTCATTGTCTTACCCCATTTGCATTTTATTGCTTTTAGTTCATTCAGCTTCATTTGTCATTTCTCTACCTTTTCTAGACGTAGATTAAAGAATTGTAGGACAGAGATGACAGACAGGATCTAGGTAAACAACAAGCCAGATGTGGTTTTATGACAGCTACTAATCCCCACGAGTGGAAGACACATGGAAGGACAGATGTACAGAAAACCCACCGACCATTTAGGAGACAGTCAGATGTACAGAGGCAGACTTGCAGGCACCGACGGGATCCTGTCAATCTTCTTTTTGTATTTCTGAAACAATGTTAAAAAAAGTGTAAAAGTGTAGAATTGATACTAAAGTAATATTTCAGGGCTACTTTAAGCACACTTATTAAGTTCCAATATCCAGCTTCTCGGACAGAAAATGTGATTTTTAAATATAGATTGTAAAGATTAAAATGCCACTTAAGTGCATGATATTTGAGTTTGTTAGTAGAGGAACTTTGGGCAGATTTATTTTGAGGTTTTATAGATTGACATGCGTAGCTAAAAGCATGCCTCACGTCTAATGTGAATCCAGTGGAAAGGGTAGTGCTCTTAAACATATTCTGAATTTGGCTTGAGTTGTACAAATGGCAGCAAGGAGAATGTTTAAGTTCATTCTAAAAAGTCTAAATCTTCCCCCATCTCTGGAAAAGAAAACTTGTAAAGCAGACTTTTGTAGATGTCTGGCACTATTTATACGCACATTTGCAAGCTTGCAGTCTTCTTCTTCCTAGACTTTGCTGTAATATTACATGTTACCACCGTCCCACTGTCCAGCCGTGAAATAGTGTGAAACTGGTTGTAGACACTGTATATCGTGCCACCTTCATTCTTAAGTGTCTCGGATAAAACACTATTCCACTCTTAACAACATTTGGCTTTAGCGCTACTTTAGGTACCTTTCAATTTCTTAAATGCTAAAATGTAGCTCTATCTAAAGACGAATGATTGAATGAGTTTCAACAACACCTAACCTCATTATGCCTTTAAATATTGGTTTAAATTAACCAAAAATAGCTCCAAAACTCGACCCAGTCTAGACTCTATATCTACGCTTGAACTTACATTTCATCTCTCAGAAAGAGTTGGCATGAATCAGACGTGGAGTGTAGCTGGATGTCAGACAGACAGTCGGATAGCTTTTTATGACAGTCACTCAGATGACAAACAGGCGGATAGATGACATCACCCTGAAATGAATCGTGGAGCCAGACGCTGATACGGTCACGTCACGTTACCTCAAACTGTGACAGCTGGACACTAGGTAATAGATGGACTGAGAGGCAGACATGGCAAATATAAAACCGCGACAGTTTTCCTTGTGCCAGTCACTGATACACAAACCATGACGCCTTTCTCCCTGATGGACTGTCACATCATCTTTCATGATCTGCTGCAAAAAATGGCCCTAACTCAATGGGCCATTTTGACCTTAACATAGCGATTATAATTAATTAATGTAAATATCTGTGTTGTCTACAGCCCAAACCAGAGCAGTGACAAAAAGTGGCTGCCAATACTAGAACAAATAGCTTTACAAGGACATTTTTGCAGTGTCTCCCACATACTCACAGATTTTTAAGACAAGTCATTCAGTTGTCAGTCAAACCAGTCACCCACTGCTGGCATGCAGACTGCCAGTCGTCACGAAGATATGAAAGCTGTGAAGGTGAATGTCACATCCTGCTGCGAGATACCCGACGGCTTGCTGACAGCCATTGGCTTGCCACCGCTTGTCACTGTGTATAATTGCACATGGAAGAGTCACCAACTGACTCGAAAATGTTGTGGCATGTGATGAAGAGCGAGGCAGTTGAGGTCTTGAGATCAAAGACAAAGTTACTTTCGTCACGCTGTAAACTTCTCAAGCTCTTTAACATACCAGACATTAATGAACCTTTAAGATCATTTAAAGACAAGTTACTTGATTAGATAATCTGTTATGCAATATCCTTATTCTACTGCTACAAAAGAAGCATAACAAGGAACATTCATACTGTATTTCTTTCTCTGCACTTGCAAAGTAATTGTTCAGTTCATGTTCAAAACTAGAGATGTTATTTTTTTTCAAACTCTTTGTTTCTGCTGTGATCCCCTTTCACGCTGGTCCCCTAGTTGAGGTTTCTCATTGCTTTGGATGAGTGTTGGAGTAATATGGTTCTTTACATCTTTGTCCTCTTGGCCCACTTTAAATCAGGGTGCATAATTTTTCCAAACCTCCAAGTTTAACTATTCTCACACATGCACAACAGTTTCCCCAAACCCATTGACCTTCGCTCAACCTCTGTGACCTTTCTGGCACAAGTTTACCTTCTATGTAGGTCGCTAAATAGGTCTCACTGTAGTAATCTGTATGCATATGTATTTATAATCACATAAAAGCATATACCATATCCAATAAAACACTCTTTGCGATCCTCTGTCTGAAGTGAGCAAGCGGCCCACCATGGGAGCGTGCGGATAAACACTAGGTGTGTTTCTATATTTACATGTGTCTGCATTTTGTTAGAAAGGGTTTGGTCATCATGTCTTCTATAAGAGAGTCAAGCCCATCGTTAAGTTTTCCTCACCACTGAAACGCTTTGAGGCAGCCTATAAGTAATTCCAAAGGAAAAATCCAGCAAAAGACTTTTAAAATAGTTAGTTGTGGTAATGATGTGCAATACTTTTATTCCTCAATTAATACCAGTTCAAGATCGATAGGTTCCAGCTCTAAAAAATCTATTTGTAGTAGCACAGTTACTATAATGTATATGACAGTATCATCTGTGTAGAATGATATATGGAATGGTAAAGATATTAGATAATGTGAACGGATCCTAGAACAATGCCCTGAGGCACTCCTTAAGGGATCCTGGGGAAATCTACATGAGTTATTTTGAGCAGTTTAGTTCCTCAGGGAGTTTTTTGTTCACTTAAGAAAGAATAAATCACTTAAATTATGAAGCGTAACATAGTTGGTTAAACCTGTTCATCAGTGTTATTCCCACTTCTGACTTCCTATATTTGGACCTTAGCTACAACAATTTTTTACACCATGAACCCAGGGAGTAATTGAGGAAGTATGTATGCATATTCAGCTGCTGTGTCCACCATGTTCGCACTTCTTTATAGGCTTGTCGACAAATGTGCCCCCTCAATCAGCGTGTTTGTTAATATCAAATGTACTAACTATGCATATAATCCACATCCCAGCTGGTGCATTTTATACAACAATAACAATGGTGGTAACACATTGTCTATTTTTAACAAACCATTGGCCACAGGTGTTTAAATGGCTTTTTAATGGCCTCCAAGCCTGCGACATGGCAATGAGCACTCAAGTGAACACTTAAGAGACTACTGCCAAGAGGCAGGTGCTGTGGGTGTGTGACTCTGTGTGGTTTTGTGTGTGTACAACTGTATGAGCAATGCTTCAGGCACTTTCACAAGAGAGGAGAGCACCTGTCACATGAGAGAATATAGAGAATTGACAGGTGTGGATAAGAGGTTGGGGGAGAGAGTGACATTAGTTGAAGAAAGAGAATGTTTAGAGGCTTAATTAAATCACCAATTTGGATCCAATTTTAAGTTTAAGAGAGCCCTCTGGAGCAACATGCTTTTAGTATTCATGTGCAAATTGCCCCATAGAATTCTACTTAACTGAACATTTAAATGAGTAAAGTTAAACTTGGCTTTGTCCTTTGTAGCAGGAAAAATGGCATATTGCATTTATTTTATTTTTTAGATAACAAGTTGTAAACTATTTCTGTTAGCCAAGCCGTAGTGACTCAATCGATCTTATTTGAAGTCTACTGGAGCCATTTGTTCTATTTAAATGGAGGGCTGTTTGTTTGTGACATTCAGAATTAAGCTCACTAGATCTCTGACATTGGTGTTACTGTACGGTAGATGATGCAGGTTCATTAAAACCATTTAGTATGTCGTCATTCTTGGATCATTCCTTGAAATATGTACAGCATTTACTATTCGATCCAAAATCGGATGTAGGAAATGTATTACAGTATTGCTGCCCAGTAACTGTGGTAACTGTTGCATATTTTAGGGGTTATGAAAAACGTTTTTTTCTTAAAGCAGAAACTTGTTGAACCAATTTCTTTCTTCCTGGCAGCAATTACACAATTATACCATTATACCAGAATTTCCTGATAATAATGCTCCATTTATAAGACCTTTGAGGATGATTGTATGTTTTTAAGGGAGGTCTGACATCAAGGACTTGTCAGTTGGCATCTGAACGTCAACTTTTTAATTCAGACAACCAAATTCACTTTAATCATTTCCAGGACATCCATTTTGTCGTTGTCACAACTCCATCAACGATAATTATGATTCATATATTTAGATCAGCTCAATTGCCATAATGGAACTTTTGATCGTATTACATAATCTTCCTCAGCAGACTCTTTTTTTCCCCAGACGTCATGAAATACAGATGGTCAAATTAACCATTTCTAAAGCTACTTTAAGAAGTTCTTTGCCATGTTCAATTAAAATCTTCCCTATCTTAGCAAAACAATGTGATACAGGCAACGATGTGTGGACTTTGTAGTGAGATTGTTTGGGAGAAATGTCAAATTTTATGTTCCCTATCTCAAGATTTATACCTATCTCAGAAAGGAGACGCTGGCTCCTTGGACAGATTGAAAACTCTCTGGAGGGGATCAGAATTGAGCGATATGGTGTGCAGTAATGAATGTAATGTAGGCGCACAAGCAATAGAGTAAGTATGAGCTTTTTACAGTATATTCTACAGAGCTTTTGCGCGTCAGATTTGTGCAGACATGCGGCTCATCCTGTCGTCATTGAGTTTAAAGAAAAACTCATTCAACCCCAGACGTCATACACAAAATATGTGTATATGTAGCTGTAGTGATGCACAGAAGAACATGAGTCTTCAGGCTTATGCACATGCCATACGTGTGGGGCAAATGTAAAGGTTGTGACCTTGCAGCGCTCGTTTAGTGAGTTCTCCTCGTGCCCTACATTGTTTGGCACTTCTTCTCTTTACTAAGTCTTTAGTGGATTGCACCAAATTCGCAGATCTGTCCCCACCCGATAGTGAAGTGAGAGAAAATAGCTAGGTGTTTAAGGAGGTGAGAGTCATTTCAGAAATTCATACTTGAACTGTGAGTCAGTCCCTGCTGTGACGTTTCTGTCTACACGTTATCCTGTTAGCATACAATTACCAGAACCTCAACAAATAGCAGCCACTTCACAAGTTGGGAATTTGCTATTGGAAGAATGAGAATAATTTTGGATATTTTGTTTGCAACTTATGGATACTACATAGTCATATATATGTTAAAGTTTGTGGAATTGGAGTTTGTTTCTAAGGAATATGCTTTTATAAGATAAATGAACAAATTATCAAGATCACAACACAACAAGATCAGCTAAAGATGGTATTTGTTGGTCTGATTGGTTGGTGGTTTGATGGATGGATATAACAGCACCAAAAACAAGAACAGAATTGAGACACAAAAAGCAAAAGTGGATCAGAATATTTCTTGGTAATACAATCGTTAAAACAAAGCTGCACAAAACCTCCTACCCAAAAGTTTTTTTTTTTGGTTTTTCATTGAGTTTCTGAGCCATGACAAGTCAAAAATCTGCTCCCCAGATTTAACCTCAGGAACGGGGTTAACCAACAGCTGGAAAAAGTGTCACCATGGAGAACTTGAGTTGTTTTGCCACATGGTACTTAAAGATCCTCTTTTATGAGCTAGAACAAGGGCATTCCCTATTCTGTTAAAGGTCAGGGAGTTTGTGAGAGAGTCAAAGACAAACAGAGTTCAGTGGGAAGAATTGTGAAATGAAAGCTGTAAATTACATACTTCCAAGGTTTAAGTTACAAAATTCAGGGATATTTTTCATCAATAAATCAGAACTTTAAGACCAGTAGATCAGAAGTTACAGGTAAGGGTGGTGATCCTTGGTTGGGGGATTCCGTCTGATGACATCACCAGGCATGGGTGCTCTTGTCCCGGGCAGTCAGAAGTTGTGGGAGTTGTAGTTTGTTTAGAACAACATCGCTTCCCAGGCAGCTGCGATGTGGTAGTGGTGGTAGTGGTGGAGTCCCTCCCCCGCTGCCGGGAACAGTCAGAGATCATCACAGGATGCCAGCTCACCCTTTCGGCAGCTTCGGTGCTACAGCCCCGCCTCGACTCGCTCCAACAGAGCACATGTTGAGTGATGAGAGGACATGAATAAGAGAGTGAGGGAGGAGTCCAGAGACAGAAAGTTCAGTCACTCAGAGGCTACTGAACGCACTTGATGTAAAGACTCAACTGTGGACAACATTTTTCTTTGCAATTTCAATGGAACTGGCTCAAGAGAAAATATTGAATCTATTTTTGAGTTTTTTGGGAAAGGTGGAGTAGGAAGTCAGGCATTTTTATCTAGAGTTCAGGTAAGGTTTATTTATCTACTAAGTTTGATACTATGAAAATATATTAAATAGCTATTTGAAGCAAATAAAATCATTAACTTTCAATAATATACTTACATACATTTTACAGAATTTTGAATGTATGTTGACAGTTTACAAAGCATGATTGCACTCAGCAAAGAACGCTTTTTTCTTCTTTGTCCTCCAAATAAACACATTTTCTCCTCAAAATTCTATACAACCATGTTTTAATCAAAGGTCTAATTCCAAAATAAATTAAACCCAACACCAAACCAAATGTTATGCCAAACCTTGCCACTGACTTTAATGTAAACTTTGTGTAGTGATTAAAAACAACCACAGAAACAAACTGTGTTTACAACTTCCTGGCCTGCCCTCCCATTCTTGTTGCGACTGTGCTTGTGAGGTGCTGTTGACATGGGTTTGGAAATAGCTGCCGTTCGAGCGATTTACCATCTGTCCCCAAGGGACGCTCAATTTGGAGCCCGCCATGGTCATGTATACGTCGTGTATCACTTTGCAAATGTATACAGGACACTGGAAGACAGTATTGGTGTATTATTTTCTTCTTGTAAGCATGAGTGCTACCACAGAATGAACTGTTGGATGTGTGATTGTTGGACTTCATAGACGCATGTACCGGTATGTTGTTTTTATTTTTACAACAAAAAAAACAACAAACCAAAATCACCAAAAAACGGTTATTACTAAGAGCAGACGATTTATGCTGTTTTATATATATATGTTACTCCTTCCAATCTAAGCACTAAGAAAAAAAATACTCAATCTGCAACATGTAAGCAAACAGTCTGACTTTGCCAGCATGAGTCAGCAGCCAGATAACAACTTGAGGAGACAGTTTGTCCTCTCCCAGTCCAGCTCTGGGATTGGCAAACTGGCATTACTGCTCTTGTCTTGGCTCACACAGACCAGTTGGCCAGGACCCTCCCTGGTTCACGTCAGACCATGTGGGCCTGCACTGACGCAACGTGACAGGGGCTTTAGTCCTGCAAATTGGCTATTAATAGCTCTGGAAGGGCTGTGTTGCTGGTGGCAGGGCTGCTGGCTGAACCTCAGGGTCAAAATAAGATGGGTGCAGAGGGGGGTCACTGGGCTTGTGGTGTGAGGGATACTGTTCCATGTAAATGTGACTTGATGAATGATGTTAATAAGATCTCATTAAACCCCTTTGTGCACAAGGGTGAGATAATTTAAATCACCTTAAGTGGCTTAGGTACTCAGCTTATCCATCAAAAAATGAAATGCGAACTTGCATCACATTTTTAACATTCTGACTGGGTATTCAATTTTTTTTTAAATAAATACTATACAGAATCCATTGTAGAAAACTTGATACACTGTTTCTGTCTCAAAAACTGTTTCATGAGCATGGCACTACCTTCATAATTTTAGTCTTTGCATCCCTTTTAGATGTTATTCACACCCAAGGCCCACTTGATGGAAGCCTATATGCACGGGTCCGCAAGAAAGACTCCCTGGAGGGAGTTGTCACCATCAATGGCCTCCCAGTCCATGAAAACGCCTTGACAAATGCAGAGCACCCGTTACAGAACCCCAACCACCCCCTCCAAACTACTGAGCACACTCTTCCTGTGACAGGTCACCCCTCCCTCCCTGCAGTCGACCACACACTTTCCGTGAGCAGCGACTCAGGAAACTCGACAGCATCCGTCAAGACTGATCGTACAGACGAGCACAGCCAGTCCTTGCAGAGTGCCGCGAACCATAACAACCAGACTGCCACCCACCCATCACTCAGCCCGCAGGAGAAAAGAGAGCTTGACCAGCTTCTGAGCGGCCTTGAAGCACCGACCCATCAACGACAAGCCTACCTGTCCACGTCTACAAGTCCAGGAGGAGGTGTCCGGCACCTGGTTCCAGCACAAGTGCATGTCAATGGGGGCCACACAAGACTAGTTGGCGCCCCTGTAACAGACGAACGGGAGACAGATATTCTTGACGACGAACTACCTAATAGCCAAGAGGGCAACAGTGTGGACAGCTTGGGCACACTTTCATCCCTTGAAGGTCAGGCGACACCAGGGGATCTATACTACCAATCACAGACACCAAGTAGCAGGCAGAACGACGGGCCTTACCTAGAGAGAGGTGTTCTTGGCGAAAAGTTGAGCGAGATGCCTGTGCATGGAGTACGAACGCCAACGGCGATGCAAGACAGATCTGCGGACTCTGCATCGCCACAGGGGGGATACAGCAACTACCAGAACGGAGAAGGGATGTACCGTTCTCAGTCCTTTGGGAATCCACCAGCGAGCAGTCCTGAAACCAACGCTAAACTGATGCCAAGGGCCCCAGAGCGGAGTACCAGTAGCAGGGAGGCTGTTCAAAGAGGCCTGACTAACTGGCACCAGTATAGCCTCCCAGATGATCCGTTTGGCCCTCCTCTTCAGTCAACCCACAGCTTGCCTCACTTCCCAGCCTCACAGCGGGACATTGAGCAGTCCATCGAGGCGCTCAACATGCTAATGCTCGACCTGGACCCAATCAACTCCCACATGTCAAAGTCAAACAGTGCACCTCCTGGGGAGAACAGCCTCAGTTCGTCCCAGGTGCCCTTCTCCCAAACCCTTGCAAGACCCTCGTACCAAGCGGACTCTGCCATCCACGGCTACAACAACTCGGGGTCTGTTAATAACTCCTTCAATCAGCCATTGCGGTCAACTGGTAGAGTCTCAACAATGTCCAACCAGAGCCCTGTCATGGAGTCCCCAGTGTATTCTCCCCAGAGGTCCAACGCAGGCTACCAACACCAGAACACCACCCCGACGCACACTCCCGAGCCGTACATCCACACACGCCAAGCAGCCCACAACTACCCAATGGACCCCTCTTCTAATTTTAACCAGCAGGTGCAAGGAAAACCTGTGAACTCTTTCCCAGGTGGTGGGGTTTCCCACTCTCCAGACCTGCAGAGTTCATCTCCTTACCAAGGCTACAGTGCCTCTTCCTCTCCCCTCCCCACACTCACCCCACAGCCCAAGGATACATCCTCTACGTCCTTGCCCAGAGAACAAGATGCAGAGGAGGAGACGTTAAACTTGGAGGGCTTGGTGGCTCACCGTATTGCCGGTAAGACTTTCTAAGGGGCTGAATGATGACTCAGTGAGTGAATGTGGGAGGGGAAGCGTGAGTGACAGAAAAACTGAATGACTTTTTCTCAGATTTTATCCAGATTTGATGCTTTATTATCGGACATAATTAAAATTATCTCAAGAAAATAATACACATATTGTAGCTTAAGCTTAAATATTTCCCATGATAATGGGATTGACAACATATTCCATAACATATTTTATTGGACCAAGGCAGTTTTTTTGCATCTTTTAATTTATTTATAATAATTATTTATACTTTACTACAGAGAATTTTGCAAAACATAGCATAAATGTTCCGTTGGTATCAATTGCTTTCTAATAATTTTCATGAATATCAAACTGCAGAGACCCGACAACATTTTGGGATAAGTAATGGTCTCTGTTATAGTTACTATTTTATCTCCTTTTACATCGTATGTCTCTTTTTGTATATTGTCGCAGGGTGATCTGAAGTTGCAGTAATCTGCATGTACTACTGCAGTGTATACTTGCTACATGTATGCATCCTGGACTACACTTGGACACTGAACTATTAATAGGGTTCATTTTGTAACGTTTTAACTTCAGTTTGAAGCATTCTTAGTCCAAAGTACCAAGATGCATGTGAGCTGTGCAGCTTTCGGCCCTGTTCTGTTACAGACCATCCTGAGGTGCCATACCAGAGGAATAACCTGCAGTCATAAAATTAGCTCTGCAGCTGAAATCAAGTGAGGTGGTGAGAGTGCAGACAGGATGGGAGTAAGAATAGCCAGGCGTTCAAAGCCTTGAGCTTCCATGCATTGACTGCATTCAGATTTACCTTTATGTGGAACCATATGGAGGCTCCCAGGCGCCATCTAGTGGTACAAAGTTGTGACTTCCTCTATCAAATCCATAGTTAAACCATTTCTCTTATGCTTTCACCATTTGACGGAAATCTTTTCATTTTCGTTTCATTTCATTAGATCCATTTCTGTTCTGATTTTTTTTCTCCTTTTCCTGTTGACCCCATCACCCTGCTGTATGGACCACATTTCCCACCATTGCTTCCTCCCTCACCTTCCTCCTCCGCCTTCTTTCCTCCACTCTCTGCCCTCCATCCTCCACCCTGTCCTGCCCTCCCCCTGGAAACAGAGTACAACGCTCGTATCCGGGGCATCAGTGAAAGCATGACACCGCAATCTGACCGCCATCGCTCCTATTCCTTCTCTGGTTTGTCCTACTTTCCCTTTTAATTTCTTATTTTCTTTTTCATTATTTTCCTGCATTTGTAGAAACCTTTTCTTCTTCACAACCATGTTTTTCCACTTCTCTGAAGTCTTTGTATGATTACTTTCCCCATGAATTTTCATGATTTCCAAGTTCTGCTCTGTTTCACCACTTTGTATCCCCTTCACTACGCTGCTTTACCGACCTCTTTTCTTGCTCCCTTTTCTTTCTCTTTCTAACTCTCCCTTAAAGCACATTTAGAATATGAGGAGGCTAAGCTTTTAAAAAGCGGAGATTGCAACGTACGCACCAGCTAATTAAATGAAAAGATGAGAAGGGGGCTGGTGTTGATGTTTCAGTTTCTTTACTTACAAAAACTTTGGGAACATTGATGTAGGTGCATATTGTCTTAAGAAAAAAAGAAAATGTGTGGTTTAAAAAACGAAATAAAACCGAAGATACACTGAATTTATTGGGATGTTTTCAGGTGTTAGATCCAGGGGAATGACCCCAGAAGTGACGCAGGAGACGGGTCGGCGTCGGACCACCAGTGAGGGACAATACCAGAGCAGCACGCCACCAGTGGATTCACCGGATTTCGCCCACAACCTGGCACTTAACCCAGGAGGAAGACCAAGAGAGGTACGTTTTTTTAGAATCATGGACTTTTAAATCAAAATGTGTGTAGGTCAGTGTACAGTTCATTTTCTCAAGTAAAAGGGTGGACACAGTGTCTGGTTTTGTCCATGTGGAGTGATTCTGTCCACATGTGTTTGATTCTTCACTTACCTGTCCCCTCTTCATCTCCTCCAGGGGCCCATGCACAGTTACCGAGAAGCGTTCGAGGACGACGAAGCGGACCGGTTTGCCAACAGCCCAATCAATAGAGGTGGTGGTGAGATTTCCCCACAGACCCCCAGCTTCCCCGTGTCGCCACAGACTCCTTACTTCAACATGTGTAGGTTCCGTCTGCCTGCAGACAGGGGGCGCTCTAAAATCCTCTTCACACTGATTTCTGACCTCAAATTATATGTTTGTTTTGTCTTTTTTTTGAGTTGTTCAAAATGTAGCTTCAGCTAAGGAAGGCAACTAGGGAGAAACCAGCCAGAGTTTAAACATTTCCAATCGAGAAATCCCTCAAACATGTCAACATGCACAGAAGAAAGATTCATCAGCAAGAGGAGCACGGTGCATTGTTGTTGCTGTAGTCTTTGTTTATCCTGTCCGACTAGGATAAACAAATCCTCCTTTATTATGCATCTAGCCTGTTAGCTAATGCTTGTGAAAGACATTGACATCAAAGACACGTCCTTTTGACACCAATTCAGTGATTGGATGGATTTATTTGGAGGAAAAGCAAGAGAACACTTCTTCTTTTTTTCATTACAGCGTGTTTTTATGAAACACACACGCCTGTCGCTGGATGTGAAGTAGTTTATTTGTAGAGTAGAATCACAATGGTAAAGCACAGCACACAAACATATATTCACTCTGGAAACAAAATGATAAAGTAGAATCTGTGAGGGCACATGACTAATACTAACAAAAAGTACTGTTTTTTTCTGGGGGGGGCGACTCTGGTTCAGAACTGACCTGTGGCTCCTTTCCTGCGTGTCGTTCCCCACTCTCTCTCTCTCTGATTTCTGATTCTATCCACTGACCTATCTCTAAAAATAAAGGCCAAAAATGAACCTTCCAAAAGAATAGTCAAACTGATTCAACACATTTTTAACTTTATATTCAGTCAAACCACTAAACACAAACTACAAGCATCTCACTTTCAAATGGAAGAATACCATCTGAAGAATGGTGTCAGTTTGAACTCGTCAGTAGCAAACAAAGTATAGTTTTTCCTCACAGTCATGAGCCTCCCATACTTTTTCTTCAACACTTTCAGCAGCATCACTTTGCATGGGAACATTTACCGCCATGATTTCTGGACGAAATGACATTGAAGCATTCGCACCCAGAGTGGAGTTTGTGCTGTTACCACCCCGCATCTCCTCCCTCATCTTCAACGCCGCACACTCCAGCTCCACTCTGGGACAGGCGGGTTTCTCCTCTCTGTTCCAGGCCTGGTAGTCCGTCGGCTGCCCGTCCGTCCACAGCCACAGCCTTCCTGGGAAGAAGCGCAGTCCGATCCAGACGTGGGCCGAAGTTTCGTTTTTGTCTAACTCTCCCCAGATCAGCGTCATCTCTGCCTCTGAGGCAACACTAGCCAGGTCTTTGTGATGCTCCCTGCAGTAATCCAGAGCCTCCACCCACGTCTTCCTCTCCCTCACCACAAACACTTTGTAGCAGAAGAATGGGCCGTAATGCGATGAAGGTGCATCGTGCCATTTATATCGCAGCATCAAGCCACTGTCCTCTGAAGGTAGACTGAATGTGTACTCGGGCTGACCGTAATCCCAGAAGAATTTGGACACCTCCCCGGCTCCGGACCACTTCCACTTCTTTTTGTCGGTGTGGTTCCTCTTCAGTCCGAACCAGAAGGGAATTACGTAGTTGTTATAGGGGAAGAGGTCACCCAGGAGCTTCATGTCGTGATCACTGCTGACAGGAGCGAGCTCTGTGTGATACTGCCGACAGAAATCCTGAGCTTCATTCCAGGTCTTTTTCTCATCGATGAACACGTATTTGCCAAACGCTGAAAACAGGCTCAGCAGGAGGAGGACGAAAGTGAACCTCTGATCCATCTCTGTGTGTGTCTGAAAAGACTGCGAGTCCTGAAGCCCGCCGCGACCCTGTTTGTTGGTCGTCCCACAGCGCATTTGCATAGGATGGGCCGTCAGCTGCAAGAAATCACAACAAACATGTTCTCTCCTGCTTTGTTTGAAACCCGAGATCTTAACATTTTCATGAAGATCAGCAACGACATGGGAGGAGTGATTTATGATTTCAGTGGATGATTGATGTTCATTTGATATCTAAGTGAATGCCTCAGTCGTCTTCAGAGGAGTTTTACTTTTAAGAATAGTTTTACAAACTGGAGTATTCAGGGTATGCCAAGAATAAGAAGAATACAATGTTTCTACATCTTTTCAACTAGTCGCTTGTTAGCTTAGCTTAGCTTAGCACGATGACACTTCGAAACCCCCTACTATACTCGTAGTGCGTACAGATTTGGCCACAGTGCCGTATGCCAAAACTACCTGGATGTTGTACTGATTCCAGAAACATCTACAGTATGCACCAGTCTCCCTCGCGTACTGTTTCCCACAATGCAAAGCGCCAGGTCAGAGATTGAAATGAAGGACAGCAACGGGGGAAATAATCACAATCAGACCAAACCACACAAAGAAACCACTGTAAGTGGATGAAACACTGCAGCGACGTTTTCCGTTAGCTGGACTGTTGTTCACGTTCACATTCAAAGACCAGAAACCGGTTGAGCTGCGGCCTGGCGTACTGCAAAAATAACCAGCGACTGGCAGTCATACTACAGTACATTCTGCATACTACGTTCGACAGTAGTATGTAGTAGGCCGTTTCCAACACAGCCAGAGTCTTCCAGAAAGTCATTGCACCAAGCCAAGAAGTAGTCCTGCACATTACTCCTCCTGAAAATCGTTCTAAATGTTACACTGCAGGGTTGGAGTCAGGTTCGCAGTTTCCAGGCTCATCTAAATATCCCCTCACATAGGGTCCAAGAGTGTAGTCTCTCTTTAAGCCTTAGTGACACATGTAAAGCCAAATGACTAACTGATGCAGCACAAACAAATGTTCACATTTGTTTCAGGGAGAAGGGACATGTTGCATGACTTGACTGCAAACACAGCACGGAGCAGGTGTGTGCAAATCATAGTGACAGGTGTTTCCACTGGAAGCAAACCCAGTGAAGACGAATGCAAAGCAGGAAGAGGGAAGGGGAAGTGTATATGTACTTTATATATATATATGTTGTATTTTCAATTCATTATATGCCAAACACACCAGTTTGCTCTGCTTCTTTATGAAAAGTCTTGTTTTACGGTTTTTCGCTGAAAATCAATTCCTATTTCTTTTTTTACGTAAATGAATTATCTGCCACCTGCCGATCCTCAGCATACGACAAACTCACGCTCTTGACTTCGTATTTAAAAGACGATGCAAAGCTTTCGTAGCATGACAGATGTTTGAAGAAACACATGTTGTCAGGTCTGCAGGACACACAGAGCCCAAAACCTCCTCAATATATCGAACACATCTACACTCAGAGTTTAAAGACACTTTGTACAGCCAGACAGCCAGCCCTCTTTTTCCCCCTGCAGTCAGATGTGAACGCACGGCTGTTGCAGTAAGACTCTGCTCTGTGGCACCGAACATTCATAATAACCCCCCCTCACATCTCTCCATACCACGTTAAGAGGGAATAGATCCTGAATCCATGTCATGAGGAGAATTGGATCACTTTGCACGTTGAAGATTCCAAAAGATTTCCAAAATGACGAACATCTCTCACTAGAGTCTTTGAAAGTCTGCGTCCGTGTGTTGAGATTCACCTCGAGCATGAAAACAGGAGGAAGTTAAAACTCTTGTCATCTCATTTTGGAAATCTCTCTTCAGGTTTTTTTGGACAGCTTTCATCCCTGGCAATAGTTACATTGACACAACTCCATCCTCTTAACCTCAAGTCTGGACCCCGTCATTGTTTAAACGGCCTCATGCCACACATCTCCCCCAACATTCTCATACTCGACTACACACCATGTGTTCCAGATGAATGCTCATTGGCTCGTTTGTAGCTGTAGAAGAGCATCTTAGTGAGCCTGACATATTAGCTTGTAAGGGGTTTTGTAATCCTAGGTGAGGATTGATACTCATATGAGGACATCAAACATGTCAGGGTCTTACAGGAGTAAAAAGCGGATGTGTTTTAATATGAAAGTATCAGAAACTCTTGTGCAGCTTCCTGTTTTATCCTGATGCTTTTAGCTGATCAAGCAAGTTTTAACAGGCAAACTGTTCCAGCTATGAAGGCTGGAAGAAATCACTCTAGTGCCGTTTATTAGCACAGGGGGCTAGAGACACATTTAATCGTCTGACCTCTGACCTCTGATTTCCTCTTCATCTTATACTAAGCTTTAAAAACATAGAGGAGAAGCAGCATCATGCTGGTAGTCCGCTTGAGGACTGTTTAATCTCCCCGAATCATGGAATGCATTTTCATGCAGCATTACATCGATGCTTCAGAAGCATTGAGTCTCACATCAGTTATTTTACATCCTTGCATGGCTTGTTTTTGTTTTTTTTACGGTTCTCATCTCATTCTTTTTCTTTTGTTTAGGTTTAGTTCTAACGTGAACATTTCCCTTTTCTCGTTCTCTTCAGCTCGCTCTCCTCCCGGCTTGGCTAAGACTCCTCTGTCAGCGCTGGGACTGAAGCCTCACCAGCACGATGGATCAGGTCAGTTCAGACACATGAATACATGTTTATTTCACATCAGTTAATTAATGTCATTGTAAAGTTAAATATACCGCATGAAGCTTCAGGAAGACGGCAACCTTTTCACTTGATTGAAGCATCTTAACAAGCATGAATTACCTTCGTGGATAACCCAACATTTCTGAAGATGCATTTTGGATAAATCTGTCAAAATTAGAATTCTTGGACATTTTCTGTCCGTGTGGATGTCAAACAGCTTTTATAAAAACGCTGCAACAAACGTATTACAAATACCTGACACCTAAACACTGCAGCTCTGTGGCGTTTGCTGCAGAAAGTGGCTTCATTGTTGGTGTCTGCTGCCCTCTAGTGGGCACTCAATGCAAACAGCTAAAGCTCACCCCTCCTGTTCTGGCTTCTTTGCACTCAAAGTTTCTCCTTCTGTCTTTCCTCCTCTTCCACACATCCTTTCATTCTCTTCCTCTGCTGCTTTTTCTCTTTTGTTTTTTCTTGCTGTCAGACTCTGAATCTAATGATGGAGATGAAGGTAAGGGCGTTTCTATGGCAACGTCTCTGCGCACACACCAAACACCAGAACAAAACAGTCTCCTGTCCTTGATTGAACATTTTTGTTCGTTTGTTCTGCCTTCAGTGGGCATTCCTGCAGCCTTTTCCTTTTCAGTTTTTGCATCCCAGCCTGCCGAACAATGTTTGTTTCAAAAATATCTTAAGTCATCCCGTTTGGTTTTTGGAGAAATAGAAAAGTCTTTTGTCACTAAGGGTCTCAATGTGTGTCTTTGTGTTTTGTGATCCTCAGAAAATCGTAATTTCGGGGACTCCAGGGTGCAGCCGTTCAACGCTCCTCTCTCCTCCAGCAGCCCCGTCCATGGTGTTGATGGGTAAGTCGTCATGGAAACGCAATATTTGTCGTCTATTTAGAAGTTGTCCGGAAAAACAAACGATAAACATTTTTTTGTGTGTGTGTTTTTGCCTCGTCTGTCTACAGAAGAAGGATGGGTTCCTCCAATAGCCCCGCCCCCTCCCACCCTCACAGACCCGCCTCCCCTGAAGGCTCCCAGGTCAACATCATGGGCGTCCACACCGTCCCCGGCAGCCCCAACACCCTGCATCGCACTGTGGCCACCAACACTCCGCCAAGCCCCGCCCTCCAGAGACGACTGGGCCAAGCCAGCCCCTCATTGGCCAGACACCCTTCTCCTTCTGCAGGCGGCGTCCCATCCAGCCCTCTGATTGGCCGGAAAGTGGCAGCCGTGGCAGCCGCCGGCGTGCCTCCGAGCCCTCTGATGGGTCGCCGGATGGCCCCGGGCGGCCACGGCACGCCCGACGAGATGGGAGCTGCGTCCCGCCTGGGGAGCGCGCAACCGCCGGCCACGCCCGCCTTCCCCGTCTCCCCGCAGCTCCCGGAGAAGAGACACATGTCCAGCGGGGACGCGGAGAGGACGGACAACAAAAATCTGACGCCCACGCCTGCGAGCGGAGGGAGCACGCCTAACCTGACTGGCGCACACACGCTGCCCGACGTCTCAAAGTCCATTTACGGTGAGACGCGGGAAAGATCGAAGGAGATGAAAGCTTCCAGATGTTTTTTTTTCTCCTCTACAGTTTTTCTTGTCTTTTTTTGTCCAAACAGATGGATATCCAGACATCAAGATGAACGTGAAGTTCGTCCAGGACACGTCCAAGTACTGGTACAAGCCGGACATCACCAGAGAGCAAGGTGAGGGGGACATCATTTATCAGTAAATAATGAAGGAGCAAAATAAAAATCTTTACAGCACGCTTAATCCTGTTTTATTTAATCCTGACTCGTCTTCCTCCTCCTCTGCTTATGGTCTCTTTATTTTCAGCCATCAACCTGCTGAAGGACAGGGAGCCCGGCGCGTTCATCATCAGGGACAGCCACTCCTTCCGCGGAGCCTACGGCCTCGCCATGAAGGTGGCCTGCCCGCCGCCGACCATCCAACAGAACAAGAAAGGTAAAGACTCTCTCTGCGTCACGGCCTCATTTCAAACTCTGAGCTCTTCCTCACGTTGTCTGAACTCTTTTCTAGCTGGAGACATGACGAACGAGCTGGTGAGGCACTTCCTCATCGAGACGAGCGCTAAAGGCGTGCGGCTGAAGGGCTGTCCTAACGAGCCCTACTTCGGTGAGTTGAAAGCTGTTTTCCTCGTGTGGTTTGCCTCTTAAGTTGTTATTAAAAGATCAAGTTTAACATTTGTTTTGATGTTTTTTTTTTGCAGGTTGTCTTTCTGCTCTGGTGTACCAACACTCCATGACTCCTCTCGCTCTGCCCTGTAAGCTGATGATCCCCGCCAAAGGTCAGTCTCAGTTGCGATGTTATTATCAACGGCTGAAGCTGCTCGTTTTGTAGTTTTCGATCATATTATTTGATTCTACCGTGTCCCTCTCAGACCCGAATGAAGAGGCGCTGGAACTTGCAACGCCCACGGATCCGGTGGTTGACTTTCTGAAACAGGGAGCAGGTAAACGAAATAAATTCAACTGAACTGCAACTCCACAAGTGATTTAAGCAGACTCCTCTTTGTTGTTGGAAGAGTCAATGAAGCAATGACAACAAAGCGAAGCGGAGGAGGAGGGAGATAAATGACGGCACAGAAACAGTGAAGACAAACACTCAGAGGGTACAGTGTACGATTTAGCCTGACCGAGGCTCCAGACCGGTCTTATGATAGTCTGACATGTTTGATGTTTTGGTCTCACACACTCACAGTGAGAGCAGAGCCGCGAGCCGGTCCTCGACATCGGGCCTTTTTTGACTTCAATCATCTTTGTTTCGGTTTTTTCACACAGCATTTTACAAATGCTCCTTCCAGATGTAACTCTCAAAACAAACAACAAAGATTCAAAAGAAATCCGAGATAATTCAAAACGAAGTAGTCCTGATTATTCACGAGTCACTTCCACAGCTGCTGGTATGAAGATGACTATGAAACAAAGCGCTCACACTTTGTCACCCTTATCTTTACAGTGCAGAAAGTCCCTGAGGATGCTCATGGTAAATACTGGATTGACTGCATGTGGATGCTGTGATGCCTGCTCACTCATGGAAATAAAGAAATGCTTTCATCAAGTCATTTTGACATTTTTTAATCACATCTGATATCAACTGTAAATGAAGTCTCTGCACGTGAAACATCTCCTCTTTACGGCTTGTTGTAGAGATCCTGTATGTGGAGTTGATCCTGCACTGCATGACAAATCACCGCTCGTCTTCTTTTCACTGCACCTTCCGTCGCCTTCCATCGACCTGTGTGCACGTCTGTTCCCTCCGCTGTCTGATCACGTTAACCCCCGACGTTGTTTTTTTTTTTTTGTCTCCTCGTAGCGTGCAGCGTCCTTTACATCAACTCTGTGGACATGGAGTCTCTCACGGGGCCTCAGGCCGTCGCCAAGGCGATCACTCAGACTCTGTCCACCAACCCGCTGCCTGCCGCCACCACCGTCCACTTCAAAGTGTCCTCGCAGGGCATCACGCTCACCGACAGCCAGAGGAAGTGAGTTCACACAGGCAGACAAACAAACAAACACTTTGTTCTCCTTTATTTAACCGAGGTTTACACTCTCTAACAGAATGAGATGTTAACACTGAGTTAGTGTTCATTTTTCAGATTCTGCTATTGTTCATTTGTAACTGGAAATGATTAGGATTTGATCTTTATCTCATCAATCCAAACATATATATCTAATGTCTAATATCTTGTATTAAACAGAGGAGGACTAGGGCCAGACATGAGCAATCGATAATGAGAGGAGGACGTTTTGTTTTTTCATGATACATTTTGAAAAAAAAGTCGAAATGTCGAGAATAAAACTGAAATAGAATTTGAGAAATCTTGACTTCATTTTCCAAATTGTGTTTCAATTTGAGTGCATAATGAACAAAAAAGTCTTCCGCCTCTCTTTATTGATTACTCGTGTCTGGCATTAATCCTCGTCCATAGAGTTGACATGCTTTGAATGAAGACTTCATACACCCATGCGTATTCAAACGTCACCATTCTGACTCTCAATGGTTTTCAAATTGAGATTCTTTATCTGAAATCCTACTTTGGCGACCCCTAGTGGTCATCTTAGAGAAGACACTTTGGCACCGCATACTAAAAGTAAAGGCTGTAGATAAAGTGTCCTGATGATCAGTTACTTCACTCTCTATGTTGTCTGTTTCAGACTTTTCTTCAGGCGACACTACCCCCTCAACACAGTGACCTACTGTGACACCGACCCCCAGGACAGAAAGTGAGACTCTTCTTCTTGTCTGAATAGCAAACTAACTACAGAGAAAGCTTCTTTTTGATTGTTTTGCTTCATCTTGACTTATCTGGTGTTCTCTCCTTAGATGGGGGAAAGAAGGAGGAGGCTCCGTGAGGTGAGTTAAGAAACTTTATGGTTGTAATTTATCAGAAACAAGGGGATAAATGTATCTCATTGAACTTCGACACTGATGAATAAAAAGTGCTGACTACAGGGGTTTCTGTTCTTCCTCATCCCACCAGGCTTTTTGGATTTGTGGCGAGGAAACAAGGAAGCACAACAGACAATGTGAGCCACCTGTTTGCAGAGCTGGACCCCGATCAGCCCGCCTCCGCCATCGTCAGCTTCATCTCCAAAATGATGAAGCGGTGAAACCCCCTCCCACTGAACGTGCAGATGGCGGTGGCCATTGTTGAAATCTCCCATCGTCGTTCGTTGGTGTCCTCTCCGCCAGGACACGATGATGTCCTTCTTTTTTCTGTTTCCTGTTTTTCCCTTCTTTTCTCTCTCTCTCTCTCCCTTTTTTGTCTCTCTGCCTTGCTGGTTTGTCTCGACTTTTTGGGAAAGATTTGACGCGGAAACAAAGCGCTAGAGGATGTGCTGCGTGGAGCTGCGGACGTGACAAACATGGAGGCGAGTGAAGGGAGAAACTGAACTCACAGGGTGACCTGTACCAGAGGATGAAAAAAAGCTAGCTAAAGACTTATGGAGGGGAAGCTAAGTGCAGGCGGGAACACGTTAGGACTACGTTTCAGGGTTTTCTGTTGTCGTTTTTGTCGATTGATTTACCAAAGGTAGTTGCAACACAAGTGCAAGAATGATGTAGCTATGAAGCCATTTTGATTTCCTCTTTTGAAAGAAGAAGTGTCGACAAAACAAAGATTTAAAAAAAAAAAAAAAAAAAGACGTTCTTGAACTCATCTTCAGGAAAAAAAAAGTTGGCCTTGACGGCTTTTAGCAAAACAGAATCTGAAGACCTTATGCATGTTAGCTTGATCTTTAAGCTCGGTTCTTCTACCTTCCACACAGAGAAAAAAAAAAAGAAAAAAATCATTGTGAAACCTTTCGAGTGGTCATCTCCGGGTCTGTTGTGTGTTTGGAAAGGGCTCTGCAGTGAAACAAAGACTGATTTAAAAACTGCGCACAGCAGACCAGACTTTGAAACTTTAAAAAAAAAAAGAAACATGCCACGCTACAAAAAAAAGGTCAGCGCACTTTGCATCGGTCCAAGCCTGAAATCTCTCAAATAATGGAGGACGTTTCGACTGCAATCAAAGACTTTGTCCACAAGATGGCGCCACTCACTCAGGCTTGGACCCTCGCCCCTCTCTCCCCCTCCCCCCCCCCCCTTCTTTCGACTCCCATCACCAACTGCTTGCAGTCTGTTGAAACACACTGGAAACCACCAGGGGGCGACCCCACTCTGGACCTATGCACTGTCTTCTTTATGCATGTTGTTGTCCCCAAATCTTGCACCCCCCCCCCTCCCTCTCTCCCTCTCTCTCTCTCCCACCGTCCATCACCACATTCACTGAAAACATTCTACGCTTTGTGCTAAAAAAAAAAGAAACAACTCTTAAAAAAAAACAAAAAACCTTTAGACAAGTACAGTGAAGTTGCACGACTTGTCGACAGACTGCATGAAATCGAAACATTTTTTGTACGTTGAGAAACGAAGAAGACGAAGTAGACGAACCCATTGTTGAAGTAGTCCCTTGACGGTGAGATGCTTTCTTTCTTTTTTTCTCTTTTTTGGTTTTGGTCCATTGGAGCCAGGGTTACCTTTCACTGTATCAAAGACAGTCCCCACTTTCTGTTCCTTCTTCATCTCACGGTGTCGTCGACAGTTCCATTTAGATTCTGTTAGGGCAAAAAAGAAAACGTAATGTTTCCACACTGTGCGCAAACGCCTGCTTCTGAACACGCTCGAGCATCACAATAAGCTAAGGACAAATTGATCTTGATATAAATGTACATAGATATACTACTTTGAAAGGTGACATAGCGAAAAAGTATTTATTTTTGTTGCTTTGGTCCCTCATGATTACTCATATATACATATATTGTACAGTCTAGATAAAGAAGATTACCTAAAATGGGTCGAGAAAAAAATATAGACTTATTTTGGCTAATGATTTCAAAGTCTGACGATTTTGAAATGTGTTTGAATATATGGTGTACATTACTTTGTACATGTATATGTTTGTTTTGTTTCTCAGCTCGTCATTTTTTTTGATTTTCCTCTTTGCGTTCTCTTTGAACGAGGTAGGGCATGAATGAGATAGAAGACTTGCATGGACTGACGCATTTTCCCTCCAGCGCAGAGTGGCGCTCGTAGACGAGGACAAAAGTGCGCCGTAGCTGGTAGACATTTAAAAGGTCAAGAAGACGATTTTAGCCAAAAAAAGGGAAGAAAAAACAATAAAAACACCCTCAAATGCAATATGAAAACAGCTGTATGCACCCATGACAGTTCCTTTTATCATTTTGCCAAAGATTCAAACACTTAACATCTATGCTGACTGGCTGCATGTCGCTTTTTTATGTTCCATTTTGTGTGTGTGTGACGCACACGCAGCTTTTGCAGCCAAATTTACGGAAATCTACCGTTTTTTTTTTTTTTGTGGTAAAAAGTAACAAGGGGCCTTTAGATTGACATTCATCTGCAGGTGACTTGTTTTGTCTTTTATTTATGTCCGGAAACAGGCCTGCTGTGCCCTCACAATTGGAAGTGTGTGAACAAAGCACTTATATTAACGTTAAAAAAAAAAAAAAGGTTAACGAAGTTGGACGCGTCTCACCGTGACGCTTAAAGCTCCACTGCTGCAGCAATTTTATTTTTGTGTGTGTGTCTGCCAAAAGGTGTCTTCTCTGACCCTGTTTCGAAAAGCCGCGATTTATTTATTCTTATTTATTTGTTTTTATTTCTTAACAAGACTTCATTGTCGCATTATCACAACGGGCAGCGTCAACGGACGGAGGCGTGCGCGGTGGCCGCGAATTCAGAGCAAAACAGGTCGAGCGCACGAGAGAGACGATCAGTCTGAAGACGTTTTTGAAAACATCTCTGAATGAAATCCTGGATTTGCTCTGTGCCAAGCGTCACCGCTGTGGAAGAGACGCTGTGCACATGAGGGGACTGGTTGTATGAATGTGCTTCGACATGGATGTACAAAAAAAAAAAAAGGGTCTCCGATTTTGTTTGCGCTTCTCATTTACATTATATTGTCATGGCTTACCTGTTCCTAAGGAGAAAAAAAAACATTAAAGCAATACAAATCAGTTACATTAAAGACATGTGGGTGTTTTTTTTTTCCAGCAGTTTGGAGTCATGATTTTTTAACGCCAAAGGTTTGGTGAGTTTCTTTTCTTCGTCTCTTCATCATCAGCTTCACTGTCAGCTGTGCAGCTCGTTAGGCTCCAGTGGAAACACCTTGGAGGAGTTGATTTAGAGGGGCTCCAGAGTCGGGGGAGAGACTTCAGTTGAAGTAATACACATGGATGAAAAGTGTCAGGAGATTAAAGGAAACAACGTCACATAAAACTCAAAGAGTTTAAGATTCAGTTTAATCCAGCTCATCCCAAAATGATTTATCACTTTATTCTTCCTCTTAGTTATTTGCATTTCAACACAACTTGAGCTGAAGGTGTTAAGTTGAAGTGACATGACACCAAAGAGCATCAATAGAGGAGGAGGATTTTTGAAATGTAACATGGTGAAAGTCACAGGTTTTAGCGATAGTTTGTCACTTCCAAGCAGAAGCTGTGATCGATATGAAAAAACAAAAAGTGACGACGAAAAAGATGATGATGTGTCGAATTAGAAGAACGGCTTAGCTATTCTTGTTTCTCTCGCCCTGCCGATCCAAGGGACTGTTTAAGAGACCACAGGTATTGTGCAGGGCTGTATGTAGGAAGCTACACCTGCAAGTAAAGACAATTTATTTGGCACACTTTTGGCCTTAAAAGAAAGTGAAGACGACACGTAGCAAGAGGCCGAGGGTTGATATCGTTTGTGGGTTCATTGTTGAAATGACTAAACCTCTGTATTGGACACACTCTACCCTGAGGTACTGGGAAGTTTTATTAAGATAGGAAAACGTTACTATGCTTAAGATAGGAAATGTTCCATGAGAAATAATATGCACTTTGTTCATTTGAAATGATATGATGCCATGTCATTTCAGAGTCCAAGTCTAAAAATCCTGAATCAGTAGTTCCAACCACAATCTAAACTCCAAACACACCAGAGCTAAACTATCACGAGAGCAAACAGATTGACAACAGGTGTGTGCATGTGTGTGTGTGTGTGTGTTTTTGTGGCCATGTGCAGAGTCAACAAAGGCAGCTCTCCAAGCAGTAGCAGGGTGTTTTTGTTTGCGCCGCGTGTTTCCAAGTGCGAGCACCAGAACGCCAAAAACCGGAGTCAGAGGCGTGAGTGACGGAGCCAGGCTGTAGGGAAACATAATCGTAACTGTGTGAGGTTCTCACGGCTGCAGACGGTGTGCAAACGTGCAAATATGTATGACACACTCCCCCCCCCGGACAAATTACATAGGCCGAGTCGCCCTCTGTGATGCTGCAGCTACATTATGAGCTGTAAGGGTGGTGCACGCACCCAACAAGGGTTTTTTTTTGGCTCATAGACTCTTTAACATTCAAATGATCCTTAAAAAGGTCAAGTGTAAAGGTAGCACATCTTGGATTGCTGCTGGATTGTTTGAATTGACATCTTTATTTGGACCATTTACAAAAAGTCTTTCTTTTAATCGATCCCTTGAGTGCAATATATCTAACATTTCACAAACTTGAACAAAATAATGCTAAATCAAAACAGATTGTCAAGAAAATGAAAACATGGCGAAAGATAAAGCTTTGGATTGTTGTGATCCTGAAATCATATGGCTCTGGGTTCACGCGACGCCAATTCATTGGGTAAAGAATCAGGACTGCACGCTTCTTTCTTTGGAACCGTTTAAAAGCGACTTCTTGACATGAATGCAAAACCCCTCGGCCTGTAATCGAGCTGAAGTGTGGAACGCAGTGGAAACATGTGCGGTCTGTGAGCGGCATCTCACCCAGGTATGACCTTCCTACACGGAGAGTCTGCAGTTTTGGAAAAACCTGACCCCTACACATGCAGATGCCACTGAACTGTAAATATTCAAATAGAGGGAAAATTCCCACTCTGCTCTTATCAAATGGAAAAATCAACCTGCTTGTTTTGGTTTTATGCACTCCACCTCCCTGTGTGCTGTACTTACCCTCCAAAGACTCTCCCTCCAAAGAGAAGTTAGTGATATATTCTTGTGTAACAAAAATGATAACATGAGCGTGAAAAGCTTCGTCTATTGTAAAAGAGCAGCAGGCGCTAATTGCATCTTAATGCAAAACGAGCTTTTATGTAGCTTTAAAACATCAGTGACATCATTATACTGTAGTATGTTTGCTGACAAAGAAGAAAAATCTTGTAGGAAATATAAAAACCTCATCAGCAATGTTCTCTTGCTCCTGCCAGTGATAATCCTTTCTAGAAACTCATTATTTTAGTTCACTCAGACTTCCTTAAGACAACACTGCCGAGTTCTGGCTAATTATGGGTCGGAAACGGTACACTGGGCTTTTCCTCACATCCACATGTTGGTCAGGAAGAGGCCAACACGGTCGCTTTTGAAACAAGCCAGCTGTTCTCACGCCACAGCAGCAAAACAAGGGCCGTGATAGACTCTCGTCATGTCCCTGCAAGAGCTCGCTGGCTCCCTGTTTGGCTTCACGCTCGTGTGAAATCTCTCTGGAACAGCGATCGCGCATCAAGAGTGATCATCAGCGCTCGTATCTGCCACGATGACGTACATTTTTCAGAGTCGTGTGAGGATTCAGATCCAGTTCGGCCGTTAAAGGGTCAAGTTTTTGGAGACTGAGTGGAGACTGTGAGGCATCTCTGACGAGCAGACGTAGGAAGCAAACCAGTCCATTCAGGATCAAATAAAGATTCCTTTTCCTCTTGTCTCTTCTTCAAAAATATATGCAGAAGATATTATCAGACTCCATGCTAAGCTAAGCTAACTTCTCATCAGCTCCAGCATCTTACTCATTGTACAAAGTCAAGAGCGCAAGAATACCAGCTTTCACTCAAAAAGCACCTGATCTTTCTCCTTTGTCTTGTGTTTATGCTAAGCTAATGGACTCCCAGTATGAGCCTTGTACTTTACTATACTACCACTTTGTGAATGAAAGCAAATGGACATAGAATATATCTGAAGATGTCCAACTATTTCAGTAAAATCGGGCTTAAAAAGGTTATCTCAGAGCCAGTGATACCTGAGGTTTTTACAGTCAAAGTCTGTCTGATTTGTTATTTTTAGCATGCAACCATCATAACATTGAAAGCATCATAAACTAAACAAGAACAAGAAGTGAAAGATACCTGATGGTCCAGAAACAGACCAACCACACAACCAGAGGTTGGCAGGTCACCTGCTTCATACAAGTACAGCGCATTGCATTTAAGAGAAACCACAAACTGTCATAAGTGTTAGCAACTCCCAAACTTGAGTCATGTCGGGCGTAAGTGTTTCTCTTTACGACGTGGCTCTTGAGGAGCCTTGGGGGCTTTGGGAAGGGCCTGTCTTCCATCCAGCTTTGAAGAGTCTGGATCTCCCAAAGAGTCTGCGACGTATAGAATTGGATGCATAATTAGTTTCAGATGCTCTGATCAAAATGATTTCGTCCTTGACATACTCTATGCATATGGCGCCTTTTAGTCTCGAGATCCATATTCTGAGAAACCTTCCAAGGCAAACTGGAAGATTCGTCTGGATTTAAACTACCTTTAGAGGCGACCACAAGCTCCCAAACCAGGAGTGATTTCTCCTTAATGGTTGCCCAGTTTCAAAATGTTTAGTGCACCAGACGAACACACACAAGTGGTATTAGATTTTGGATCAATCCACCACAGTCCATCCTTTCCAAAGTTCATAATTTCTTTTCTTTGAGTCGGTTTTGCCTACACTCCCCCCCCCCCCCCACCCCTTGAAAAGCCAGTGATAATTACCAGCATGAATGAACATGACCACCACCATTTATTTCAGGCAGCACCGATTCCATTACACAACCATTATTTAGTCTGCGAGTTTTGCCAATGCTAATAAAAATCGAGACAATCTCCTCCCCGGTGGAACCTACACCCTGGCCTCAACGCATTCATTCAGAGGCGAAAGCTGCCAGACAACTGCAGAACGTGTCTCACTTAACACATTTTTATCTCCTCTTCAGTCTAAAAACATCATATTTTTCTCATTCCAAATCTATCTGTTTGAAGAATCAGACAGAACACTATGCCCCGTCTCACTCCCTTTGTACTGTATATGCTTTAAATTCCTTGATCTGTAACATCCACCACCTTGTAAATCTGTCCAAATCCAGCATAGCAAGAATTCTTTCAGAGCTGTAGGAGTCCTGCATTAAGTCCTGCAAAGTTTAATTAGTTAGTTGTTGTGATTCTGTATATCTTCAGCATGGTGCATACTCTTTACTCTTACTCTTAATGCATCATTTCATTCTCACATCTTTACTTTTTCAACATGTTCTGTATGCCAGCCATTTAGTCCAAGAGTTTCTCGCAAGTTTGAGTTTATCTGGACGGATTTTTATTATTGAAGCAATTTTTGTGTAATCTCTTGATAAAAGTACGTATTTTATAAAATGAGGGATAAAAAGATGAAGTTATATTGATCAGAACAATATATTGAGTTGCTTATATGAAAGGTGGACCATTGGTTCAATGAACTAGGAAGCCAGTCTTTGCCATTTGCAATGGAGAAATGTTGTTTTAAGGCGGATTCTTTTCTAAGTAAAACATGGATGTAACACAGAACTCTTACACTTTAACAGCAGTGAGCCATAACAGTTCAAGAAGTAATTCATTTAAGATATAATTTATCTCCTTGTGCCTTACACGTACTCTCCTAATTATTACCTTTTCTCCAGTATTGGCAGAAGTTATCTCTTCAAGGCGTGCCTCGCCTGTGCCTGTAGCTACAGAAACTGATACAAATATGATCTGATTTATTTGATAGAGATAGAAACACACTGGGCTAAGTAGCTATGTCAACTGAGGCTATAACTATACACCACCATTCATAACTCTGCGATCGTGTTACTTCTTTATCGCTAGCTGTTTGAGTCAAGCGCAAAGATTTATTGCTTCATGTAGGGATCAAAATACATAAAAATGTGTGTTCTGATGTCAGATGTCAAATGAGGTGATCATGGCACCTTATTTTCACTCTGAGCTGGTTAAGATGTAAAGCTGTACATTAAATTGGACCAATCTTGCATTGCAGGCTTTCATGAGCGGCATTACCTGTGGGGTGATAAAGGATGAAGAGATCAGGACAGTCAAAATATGGAATCAAGTGTCATAAGAAGATTGGAACAGATGCATTACTTAAGACACAAAGAAAGGAATTCGCCATGAGGGAGACCTCTGTGAAATAATGCCTGAACATGTTATATAATGTGGTGTCAGGCCACGATAATCCAGATTGTGTTATAATGAACGATGCTGTTGAGTTGTAGGATTAGATCAAATTGTACCATTCAGTGTTTCTGGAGCTTGACTAGAGAATTGAAGTCTGGGCCTTATGCTTCAATTTTGACCATTCATTTATTTAAATCTGTGTTTTGCTGGTCTCAATAATGAATAAAATAGAAGTATTTACTTTTGAAACAAATACATTTGTATGTATAAACATGGCCTTTCACTTCTAAAGTTCAGGAAAGAACTTGACCCTACAACTCTCTTTGTTTGGTTATTTGTCATTCCGCTGGCATCTCCCTTCGGAGTTTAAAACAAACTGAACGGTCCAACAACAACATTAGGTAACCTTGCAACATGCAGAGGAATTACGTTACAAATGGATATCTAAAAAAAAAAAAAACACTTGATTTGAGAGTCATTGTTAAGGGAAGAGCAATCGAGCCATGAATAGAAAAGTGTGACTAATGTGGTTCACATGAGTTCTTTGGTATGAATTGTGCAAATTTCATAGCGGGACACGGATTCCTTTTGTACCTTTTTTCCATCTTAATATTGTCTATTTGTTTCTTTCTGTGCCTGCGTAATGTTGCGAGAATTGGCATGAACCCCTTCAGTCTTGCTTCATCAATCTTTTAAGCTTCCTCCATCAACACAGGCTTCAGTCTCTTTGCCTCTGACATGACGACTGCATTGGTCCATGCAGTGCAAATTTAGCTGTTAGGATCGCTAAGTGCCCTGTTAGAAGTCAGTGTACCATCTTATTGGTTTTCATCCCATTCAAAGGTCATGTAGTGGAAATATGTTACTTTGAGTTTTTGAATATTGAATCAGCAAACTGTGTCCAGTGAAAACACAACATGAGTTATTATTTCTGAATGCCAAGTCATTTGCTTGGAAGGTGAGCAGCCATGTCTTCCCTCAAAGAAAAACTAGAGAAGATTTTGAACGCCAGCGACATCAGCACCTGGCACAGTTAAGGATGAATCACTGCCATTGGTCATCAATCCTGTCAATTCCCCCGAAGGTAGGATACAAACTCCGACTGTAGCCTAGAGACACGCACTGTACACACACACATAGGCTTGTGTCTGATAGGTTGCCTGGAAAACTCTGAGTAGAGGAAGAGAAAACCAATAATTTATCCTTCTGTCAACATCGACTGTCAGAGGAACCCTTGAGTATAATACTCAACCCACAACTAAGTAGAGCTGCTCAGGTGCCAAAAGCAGAAGACTTTGGTTGAACTCCTACAGGTGTTTTGATATGAAAATTTATGAGGAGACGAGATCTCGCCTGCTCAGCAAAAACTCTTCTGGATAAATAAAGGTGAGAAAAAGAAACACATGAGTCACCGGATAATATCTCCCAAGGTGCAAAGCAAAGATGCCAGAACTCTGAGAGTGTCCCGCCTCTTTTGTTCAACACACCACTGGACCTGTGCTGAACTCGCTCTTTGCCTGGAGGGGGTTTACAGTGTTTTGTTGGCGAAATCTCTTTCCTCACATTTACCGACAAGGACAAAGAACACCTTGTAGTGGTGTCTGGTGATCAGGGCTGACGGCATCTTTAGGCATATGTCTGTGAAAAAAGGTCACAGGTCATAGTCAAAAAAAAAAACTGTGTCCATTAGCAAATGTTTGAAGAAACATGTTTGAGCCTCTGAGCCAAACATTCTAAATTTGAAGGAAGCACTGTCCTGTCAGTGTTAACACAGAGCTGAGTACAACAAACCCAGAGGGAGTTTGACTTCACTCTTCTTTTAGAATGCCATGACTCAACGATATATTTAGGATATACTTGATTGGCCTGCCCTGAGTCAGGTTGAATTAAAATTTGATTTGGAACCGATAAGTCCCAGGGTTCACTTGGGGATGTTGGAGACCTCCACATTTGATTGGCTTTGAGCATGAGCTTGATCAAAAGTTTCCAAAGCAGCCAGGATCTTAGAGATAAAAACAGTGATTTCATTTTTTATCCAAGTGTAAATGTTGCATCTAAGGAGGCATGAATCACCGCACTTACCCTACGTTAAGGGATTCAATACATCAAGGGGCTTAAATGGAATTACAGAAGACTCAACTGTACTGATAGCTATATAAAACGTGTTTTTAATTAGACTCTATCTTGCTTAAAAATGTGTTTGAATCATTATGGTGTTGAGGGAATCTGTCCAGACCGTAGTTATGTAGCTGTGTGCGACCACATCTGGAACGCCACTTGTGCATGCAGGTTGTTTTTAATGTAAACAAAAGAGTTCCGCTGTACATGTGGGAATCGGCTGCGTCACATGTCAAACTTGGTAAGAACAGAAGGTCAACAAAATCAGACATGGGTGAGAAAATGTAGAGCTGAGCATCATAGTACTCAAAGTCTTTCTAATAGCATTCATTTATTGTGTATTATTGCAATTGAGAACATGCAAGAAAATATGTTTTAAAATCGTAAAGGCCTCAATCCAACAACTTCCTGGTGATATGAGCATGCTATGGCTCTTTTGTCTTCCTTCAAGCGTTGAGCGGAGCAAAACCTTTGATGGAGGTGAAATCTATATATATTATATTCTTTTGGCCACGATGGTCACAAAGTCATTAAGCCATGTTTTTTTTTGCCAAGCATCTGTATTAGAAATCAATCCCTACATGAGCTACACTTTTTCACACTTCACATTTTCATGCAGCAGTTACAGTGGATAAGATCAGTCATTTTGTTTGGAAAGGGAAGTACAGTAAAAAAAAAAATGCTTAATAGAGACTGTATCATCTAAAACCCACCGCTCTGGTCGAAATAGGAGACAATATTACTTTAAGTTGTTTGCGCATGGATGTTTAGATTCACCTTATTTGCTATAAAAAAAACTTTCTAGGAATTCAATTCAAAGTTTAATTTGGATATTTAAGAATGACTAATGTCTGGTTTTCCTTTTTATATTTACTGCCAGATTACATACAATGTTTCCAGGAAACTTTCCTTCCAAGTTCAGTTATATATAGGAAATCATTAGAATGTCATGAGCCTGTTAAATAAAGTGCTTCCACACTTTGCACAGGCCCATAAGGTTTTTTTTAAATGTTATGTGCCACAGTTTAGTTGCTACAGTCAATAATCTGAATTCCTTCAACATGCAGAATGATTTTGTCGGCTGGATCTGTCATCATCACCAACAGGTTTAGCAGTGTTGTTTAGCGAAGCAGCAAGCTATGAGAGTTTTTGCACTCTGAAGCCCATCTGGGACGCACAGATTCACTGTGTTGCACCTCTGCTGTCACTCAAACAGCCCACTGGGTATCATCGCTCTCTCACACATCCACGGCCAGATCTCCCTCCACATCTTTCCATCAAAACAACCCGGTATAGCCTCATTCATCATCCTGACACTGAATGTCTGTCCCCCCCCCCTCCCCCCCCCCCCCCCCCCTTTGACTGCACAGGATGTCCTCTCCTCGCAGTTTGCAGGTAATGTCAAAGGAATAATGGCCATTTGCGATGTGTTTATGTACACTACTGCGGGATGTTGCCCCTAGCTTTGGAAGTTCAAGCTGAAAATTGACAGTTTTGAGTAGCTCCTGTAACTTTATCTCTTTTAAGCACAATACGGGTGACTTGCTTGAGGTCTTTTGATGGTTTCTACCCTTAGAAATGCTTTCAAATACATTTCAAGTACCATGACCGTGTCAGCAAAGGACCACCTGATAGAAAGTCAAGTTTTCTCACCAGCATCAAATCAGCTTTTAGCTCAAAGTAACACTGTGTCCAAATTAAGCCTCACAAAGTTACTAGTTTAGCCTCTGGCCCAAACCATAGTCTTTGGTATTTGTTGCAGTTTTCATGGTAGATTTATCCTGATATATCTTCAGTAAAATCTCCTTCAAACACAATTAGGCAGACTTGTTTGAGGTATTTGATTGATTCTACCTTCAGAAAAGCTTTACTGTATGTTTCAAGGACCATGAATGCACCATGTTTTCTTTAAAATGGCATTAGCAAAGGACCACCTGATGGAAAAATCTAGTTTTATCATCACATTTCAGAGGTTCTTGACCTTGGAAGGCCTTCTGAAGCATCTTGAGTGTAATAAATTCAAATTTCCTTCTCACTCCTGTGCTGTTTTGCAGGGCTGATATGGTGTTATGCATGTACAAAAACTTAGAACCTCCCACACAACCATCTGCTATCACGCTGTGCGTTGGAAAGTATTTATCATGCATGCAATCATATTCCTCTGATCCTGCAGAAGTTTCTTCGAATAACTTTTCTTGCTGCAGATTGCAAAAGTACGACACTACACAAGGCCACAAAATAAAATCACTTCTGCATGCTGCTGTTCCATCAGTTTTGTACTCAATAAATGAAGATGAAATGGGAATTATGATGCTGCAGCATGTAGATAACAAACCTCCCCTCCTCCCCTCACTCTGATCTGCTGTAAGAGGATCTGTGGGCCTGGATTTGGCATGGCAGCTGTACAAGGCACCAAGCTTCCAAGCACACCGTATCTGTTTGCTTTGGATACTGATGTTGTTGCAAACCTCCCGTAAGAGGATAATATTTCTTTGTAATTAATAGCAGCCTGTTCTGTCTTTTGGCCGGGGGAAGGAAGCTGGTTTGCGAACAGAGAAACGGAAATTTAGCTTCCTTGCCAGCCGTGGTTGAGTTGGATCAGCTGGACTGAGGCAGCGTGGAAAGAGCGTCCCTGGACCGAGAAAACTCAGGTTCAGGGCCTCATGCCGGCAATTATCTACTCTGCTGAAGTACGCTTATGCAAATGACTGAATTACTGCCATCTCACTTGCGTGCAGAAAGAGAAACGGTGAAGAAAATGTAGTTCTTTAAACTCCTTTAAACTAAATGTAGTTCTTTAAACTCCTTTAAACTAATTCTCTGAAGATTGACTCTCCTCTTTACAAAAAAGTATGCACAGAGTTTTACATTTTAGGAGATAAAAGAAAAACTAAAATTGTATCTAACAAGCATGGCACATAGAGCAACGATTCACTCTTCATAAATGTACCCATTCGGCAGTCATGGTATAACAAATCCTGAAAGGTGTGTGTTTAAATTGCCTCTTGTAGTCACATCCTTTGCCTTATCTGATGTCATCGGGTTCATTAACTTGGCCTGAGCTCTGTGTGAATTGGCATCAAGAATAGTAGGAGAAGTATATCCAGCATAATCCCCCAGAAATGCCACTGTCTAAAGCTGTAATCCTGGAAGGCTTTAAGACTCTCGCTTTGCTAATACTCTTCAAGTAAGGAGCACTCTGAAGATATTAGTTTGGCCTTAAATTTAGACATCTCACGCATATTTGGAGGTTCTAGGTGAAGATGTCGTGCATAATTTGATCTATTTCTGCACCATCCCAACATGGATTAAACACCCTGTATTTACTTTAAAAAGTGCAAGAGACACATTTTTACCTGTTGAAACCTTATAGAAAGAATACGCTTTTTACCGAATGGCCAAAACATCAACATGCACACAACACACATCCGGCCCTGGCCTAAAACAAGAGCAGTTCTGTATGTGCAGTGAGGAAAGAGGCGCATCCCTCTGACAGATTTCCATCAACTCTCCAGTGTGATTGTAAGCGCCTCATCTCCGCCAAGAAGGGTGACTCAGGCTGCACTTATGACATGTCATTAAATCAAGACTGTAGTGTATTAAGACGTGTCAGTGACAGCTTAGTGAAAGGTTTGTTTTGCCTTGTTTTTCTTTTCAGATGAGAGTAGACAGCTCAGCTCGCAGACAGAAGAAGGTAGAGAAAGAGGCAGGCTGAAGAAAAAAGGCCTTTAAGGTGTAGATTTTAGAGGGACATTATCTTTTTCACAAAACTACTGAAAATATATAAAATGAATGCAATATTGCAGAAAGGGTGTTTTTTGTGAGCAGTACTTAAATATTGTGAGAAAAAAGCCTACTCTCTTTAATGCTGGAAGTTAGCTGAGAAGATAGATATCTCACATGCCCAAACAGTAAATTATTAATTCAACTAAATTCAGCAGTCAGTTAGCTTAGCTTAGCATTAAAATGTAGCTGACCCTTTACAAAAGACTAAAAGTTGCTGACAGGCATTTAAAAAATCAAGGCTGGCTTTTCCTGCAATTCCTGTTTCTCATGCTAATCTAGCCATCAACTAGCTTGACAACTCTGCAAATGTAATACATGGAACAGGAAGGGCATGTTCTGTCCAAAATCGGCCTCTAGAACTCACAAAGTAAACTTGTTTTATCCTGTTTGTTTAATCTATATATAATATGAGTGCCAAATGTCATGTTAAGTTTTAACAAGGCGTAGTGTGACCTATGTGTTGGCAGGGAGCAAGAAATAGTCTAGCAAAGGTTCAAACCATCACAAGATTGACATCTGATGTTTAGCTTAGCTCAACATAAAGAATAAGACCCTGTTAGAGCGGCTTGTTGTTTAGATGTTGAGGTTTTTGCAATGATGAAATAGATTTTTCACCTTTATTATATTATGCCTTGCAACCTTTCTTTTCCTCCCTCCTAGAAACATCTTACTCGCTGAAAGTGTCTATCTCTTCAAACTTCAACAGCTGTCCCCCTTGAAACACAAGACTTCACTGTGTCTGTCATTCACCTGCGAGTATCTGCACTCACACGCTGTTTCTGAGTTTCTGTCTACAAAACACAACACACTGTGACTCAGTGCAGCCTGACAATGCCCTCCTGTTACAGTATCACATATCTTGCAGAGAGACACAGCTCTGGCAGCAGCTCAAACATATGAACAAGAGCTTCAATCCAGCTGACTTTCGTAAGCTGATGAAATGCACGTATCCTGAAACTTGACAGATTTGGAGGGGGGACTTCCAATGATAACTCAAAACCAGAAAAATAAAGCACATGTAGTTCTTGCAGTCTTGTTCATGGTGCCAATGTCCATGATTCCTATCAGCGTCAAATCTAGGTATCCCTGCATCCGAAAATGCAGAACTGACAAGCTCAGCAACTCTTGATAGGAATCTGCAACGCTCACGGAAATTTTTTTTCCCTCTTGTCCCCTTGTCGTGCTGGTCTCCTTGGCCTCTCACACTGCCACAATATGCAGGATCCTCAAGGACACTGACGAGACCACAAGTTCCTGAATCATGACATGACTTACCTTATGCAAGCTGAGCCAGAACTGTAAACTAGACCCTCTGGTTTGTACTCTCACCGCAGATTCCCCACACACTGACACATCATACATGGGGTAAAATTGTTGAGGATAATTAACCTCTGAGGGTGTAAAACCACAGTGTACCATTGTTTATACAAGCCCACGCCTGAAGGGGAGTCGATAAAACATTCTGATTTGGGAGCAGTGCATAGACTCATTCCTGTCTTAAACAGAGTTCTGCAAACCTAGGCTTTCCTAAGAAACCCACTTGTCTGTATGTGGAAACAGCATGGTATATGAGACAAAAAAATCTAAGAAAAATGCTTTTGATTCTTGTTAATATTTGGCAGAAGTTATCTTGCATGAAACACTCACATTTGGCTCACTCATCCAAGGCAAAGCTCCTTCAAATCAACGTACTTAAGGTTCTACAGTCCGTTTGAAGAAGCATTCTCGTATCTAAGTGTGTATCTAGCACTTCGTTTCGCATCTGCCCCAAAGCATGCCTTTTTCAGTTTGAGTTACATTCTTTTTGTTGACTCAGCCAAACGATATACCCCCTATACAATACCATAATATATAGTCAGACATGATTAAATTAGGGGTGTTGCTTTATGAGCATTCAAACCTGACATATTTATTGCTTGATTGAAGGTTGCTGTGATGAGCATTCCCTCGTCAGCAAATTTCAATGAATGATTCTACTATCTCAAACCAAATGACTCTCGCTTAATCGAGACAGGAACCAACCTGATTAATCTAATTACACGGCGGCTTTATTGGGCCCAATGGGAGACACAAAGTCAGTCAGTTACATTGGGAACACATAGCTGCCACTTATGTGAGTTCAGTGCCCAATTTGCAGTTGTCTTAGAAACTCATCCTGGTGGTCCATATCCAAAAAATATGATGGTCAACACATTGCTCTCAATCTTCTTACAGGAGAATTACAACATTGCCATTGCCATTTACAAGTTCCATAATCCTTTAACCAATGCCTGGGTGCTCATGTGTACCCCTCAGCAGTTTTTGCTTGCTGCGATAATCGCCATTCATAGTTTTCTTTCCAAAAACCATCCAGTTGAAGGAATGGAGGACAAAATCCACAGGCCTCCTCCTGTGCAAAAATGCATTGTATGGGTTTCTTGACTGACATGATCCCAAGACAGTTTGTTCTTCGAGTGGTTTTTCAAACCACACTTGCATTATTTACTTGTGAAAACAACCCCAATGCATTTCCAAAAAATTTTAATGTACTAGCACAAGCATGACTGGAGGATCACAGACTGAATGTCAACAAATGGATGTCACTTTCATACTTTTTTCTACAAACTCAGTCCCTCATATTCTTTTTCACCTGCTCTGAGTATGTGCATATTTCATGACCATCTTAAAATGAGGATGTTAACTGGAGGAAACAGGTCTCTAGCACTTCACATGAAGACATACTGACACAAATGAAGTACAGGACACACTGACCCCAGAAACCACAGCAGGACTTATTCTGGGAAAGACCCTTTGGAGAAAAACTCTACCATAACTCATTGCGTAGTGCACCCCCGCCAGCAGCAAAGCAGCAAAGGGGAGGACAACGTGACCACAAGTTCTAACCATTTGGGCGCACAATAAGGACTAAAGCCTCGGAGCAGTAAATCACAGCGATTCCTTGGAGAGCCTACTCTGGCCAAAATGTTGGATGTTCAATCGCACATACCACGCTGCAAACGAGTAGCAACCGCAAATTCTGAGAAAGCCTTTTAACGAGCGTGAAGCATAATTCCGGGTTTTCCAAGAAATGTTTTGCTAGTTTTTTGGCTTTGAGCTCTGCAGGTGCTACAGCAGGGTTGTTCTGCTTTTGGGTCCTGCCTACGACTTAGTTCCAAGAGAATCACTTCCTGTTGGGGGGAAAAAACATTTGATTCAAAAGTATGTTTTTTTTAATGCGTGATCTTGGAAGAACTTTCTAAAGCAAGTTTGAGGATGTAGATATCTTAGCCACTTGTAGACCTACTTTTAGGTAGACCTACCTAGCTACCTCCCTCAGAGAGAAAGACCCCTTGATACACTTTGTCTTTACTACAAGGCTTTTCAAGGTTTTTAAACCCAGCTCTCAAGTTCCACGTATTCACGGTAAAAGGAACTTGTTCTTTGAATAGAATCTCCATGGCACAGGCGCACCATGGCTTTTCCAACATCTGGATCCAATGATCTGCCTTTGTCCAATCGACGGTTGCCAGGGCCACACAGATGTGCTGACAGGGTTCAGCCAATCTGCCATCTCACATACTGCCTCCTCAAACCCTCCTCCTTCGCTGCAGTGCTCTTCAAACACCTTGTTCTGCTCGTTTTTTCCTCCTCTTGCCTCCCACTATACTTTTGCAACGAGATCACAGCATCCTGCTGATTTGAGGTTGACATTTCCCAAACATGAGTACGCCGATGTGTAATTTGGTGCCAATGACTGCTATTGCTGTGTCATGGAAATTAAAAGTGCAATGTCATCATAACAAGTGTGTTAATGGTGGCGACCGCAGTTTAGCAGTTTACAGTAAAAGGCAATTTTTGGTGGAAGATATATTGATGGGCACAAGCTTTGTTTTGTATCTTTGCTGCAGCAGCCTGTAAACAACGCATTATGTTGTGTTTCTTAATTCAGATACCGTCATTGATGCTGCACAGCTAGTGATGTGGTTTTCTTGCACTTCCCACATGTAAAATTGAAACCTAAAAGTGTGACCAGATGTCGGTTTTTCTTGGGATTTTCCCCTGAAGCTTAGCTTTTTTTTTTTTTTAAGTGGTGCTCTGCTTGTTTACTGCTAATGCTATATTCCCACAAACACCACTGCCATTGCCAAAAAAAACATAAAAAAACATCCTTCCTGTGCAGCATAGGACAACTTTTCATATCAAAAAAACATTTTTTTTTCCCTTAAACAACCATTAGAAATCCAGTAAATCACGACAATTAGTATAAACCAGTTATTTATTTTCTAGTATGCTTTGGGAAAAGTCCATGAGCTCCAGCTGTCCTGACAAACACACTTGCATTGCTTGAAATTTCAGCCGCCGATAATCCAGTGTCAACTCCTCGAATTGTTTCTGAAAATTGAGTGCTTACAGTATTCTGGGAACCGACTCTGTCTCTGCGTGAGACTATATGGGGGAGGTTGACGCATGCTGCCTCAGCACATTTGCAGCGGTTTACTCGGCTTTGTCACTTACAGTAAGCTCTGACTGTGTCATATGGTGCACATCAGTCACGTACAACTAGTCAGCTGTTGATTCACATCAAGCTGCGTGAAGTCGGGGTGATAACTGACTTGAAGCCAACCCCCTTTAGAAGTGCACTGTTTGTGAGTGCATGAGTTTCTTTTATCATTTTCTGGTAAGTCGCCCACACATTCCTTGATCTGGCTGCAGATCCATCCCCTGAAAGACTGGAACCTCCACAGCATTATCCAGGTCTGCTTTTGGGTCCCTATTATCCACATTGAGGAGGCATTCTGTTCAGTTTCCAGAGCACCTCCAGTGACTTGTTTCAACACAATGGAGAATGAATTCTACTTAAAATGCTTCTGATGTCTAAAAGCAAAAACACCCCAAGGGAAACCTGTTTTTGGTTGATTAATCTAATTCTTTCACTCCTTATCAACGATTGACAACCATCAGTAACGTTTTAAACTTCAATTGAATGGAAATGCTATGCAAACGCTTGGATCAAATGGCAATGCTCACCAATCTGCCCATGAATCTAATGCTTCATTTCATTTATTGTTCATTCACGTTCCATTAGTTTTACACATGGCAATCTTAAATCATCCAAGATTTGCTTTCTACACTGGTTATTTTCCTGCATACAGTCTATGCTCATAGAACATATAGAATACAGTACTAAGTCTACAAACAGAAGCTAGAACTGACACCAAAAATGTGTCCCTTGCCTCATATTCTCCATTCAGAATTCAGATAATGCATCTGTTTATAGAGAAAACCCATTGTTGTACGTAGAGACAATTAGACAAAACCTCTGGTTTCCAAAGTAAAGTCAATGTAGATGTTCTTTCAACCTACTTTCCTTTCTGAAGGCCAGCAGGGGACGACTCAAGTTGATTAAGATTAAGCAGGGTGTGCTTTAGGTTGAGGCGAGCTGTAATTGACTAGAGACTGCTCCTACAACCTGTCAACCAGGGTAGAGGGATTGCAATGTATAAGCCCATTTTTAGAAGACAAACACAGATAACATCCAAAATAAATAAAGGTTATTGATAAAATCCTAATGTTCACAGTCTTATTTGATGATACCTGACTTGGATTTTCAAGGCACCAAAAGATACTCTGTCAAACTCCAGAAAAAGTCTTGCAGACCAAGCCTACAAGGTATCACTTTCGTTAGGATTACTTCAATGTGCGCAAAACTTTTCCTCTCCTGACTCTCCTGTAGTGCTGATCTTCTGCCCAATGTCCTCGGGCTGAGGAGAAATCTGACACTGAAGCTCTGTTTCCCTTAGATTGTATCACAACTCTACACCATTTTGTGCTGAGGTTGCTTCTTTTTTTCCCACTTTTGATCATTTCTCTCTTCGTTTAGACATCACTCAAGTTCAATGCAGCTTCGTTAACACTTCCAGAACAAGTGCAGGAGCTGCTTCATTTCCTTTGGATGGATAAAGTAGGTCAGCATAAGAAAGCCAAGCTGCAGACAGAAGCAGAAGAACAATGGTAGAGAATCACAGATGAGAGGGGAAAAAGATGGATGGCTTGAACACAACTGAATATATCTCTCGAACGTCCAATCCAGAGGAGAATCTCTTTCAGTTGAAGAAAACTTCTATCCTTATTGTTCTGTATCTTCTGTGTCAGCCTTTTGAGTATGTCACGTTTCTGAACATTGAAACCCCAAGAGCGAATGTAAAGGTACACAAAATATTCCCTCTGAATTCAAAGTAATGTTCTGGAGAGGCAAAAGAAGTATAGAGGGAACGTGAAGAAATACACGCATTGACTTCAACAACTCGTAAAAAGTGATACAGACCAAGATCAAGAATCAGGAAAACACAAAGAGAGAAAAGGGCTGTTGTATTATCTTGTTGTCACGGGGGGGGGGGGGGGGGGGGGGGGGGGGGGGTGAAAGGTATCATGCTGTTTTATTAACTGTGTGCAATTCACTGGCAGAATAGAGAGAGAGAGAGAGAGAGAGAGAGAGAGAGAGATAGTTAAAATGAGCTAAAGTCAGAAAGTACCAGTCAACCTGGGTTTTTTTCATTTCAACACATCTGTTTACCAAACCAAGGTAAACTCAAAGCTATGTTTCTTACTAAAACGTTGATTATTACTTTGTACCATTACACCTCTAGCTGCTTGAAGGTTGCTCAGGGAATTTACAGAATAAACACACCCTAATAATAATTTTTAAAAAAACATCAAATATCTTGCCCTGGTCTTAAATTCAAGGGGAATCCCAAACCAGAACAATTTAATGTGCCATCTGTGCATCATAAGGCCCATATACCGACTGACTCATACCCAGATGTAGTGGCAGGGTTTACGAACCCCAGCAGCCCTTAGACCACAGTTCCCAAACAGTTTTACATCTGGAGAAAACAAAACAAGACCGGAATACAAGCATAGTCAATATTGGTAATAAATGGTCACTTTATGAATCATAAGCACAATTCAGACTGCCGCCTCAAGCCACAATATTTACGCCTGTGATGTTTTGCTTTCAATCTTAATGTACCGTAATAACCTTAATGGATGGACGAAGTGGTCCACCATCTGCACTATCTTTTGGCGGTAGTAACAGAGGTGTTGCAGAGACGAGATGGTTTTAGAGGTAGACGTGAAGCTGCGACCATTGAGATGATACAAGGAGGCTGGCCTCAGATGTTGGTTTGACCATGTCAAGGTTGGACCATCATTGGGTTATTGGTTTTAATCATGTTAGTTGTTGACTGGGCCGTGTTTAAGTGATTGGTTTTACTTTGTTTTAGCTGTAGGTTGAACCACCTTTGAATTGTTTGTCCGAACCTGTGAGAGACAGACGTGCTGCACAGATTCATCATCTGAATGGAGCTCTTTCTTCTCATGTGGACAGGTAGATGGAGAAATGAGAGGTTTGTGTGGGCCACGATGAGCTGACCTTTCCACCTATTGTGACGTTGTTTGACACCTGATACGATGCAAAGGTGAAGGGCAAAGGCAAAAAAGGGGTCGGTTGATAAGAGCAGAGTTTGCCGACAAAGTTTCACAAAGGGGGGGGGGGGGGGGGGGAGAGGAAGTGAAAAGAAGCTTTGATCAGTGTGGGTCTGTAAAGGTCAGTTTCAGGGCTGAAAAACATCCCACGTTGAATTCATTCTATCATATAAAGGACACTAAAACCCCACTTAACTTACGAAACAGGATGAAAAATAACAGGATGTAATGAGAGGAGTAAATAAAGCCATATAACCAAGAATTACACAGTGTACTCATTCTTGACTTGGGTCAAAAGCATTTAATAAACTCTTCCTTGGCTCCAGAGGCTCTGTTTACTAAAAACAAAAACATGCTGATCATCTTAGACATATATTGCTATCTGCCAAAACATCAAGTGAATTATGAGCAGTTTGTACTCCAAAAGGGCTGACCACTTATCTCGCTGGACACTGACCTCGCTTGGTCATAAAAAAGGGTCAGTGTGAGTCCGGATCTGCCCTGATCAGGCCTTTTTTTTTTTTTTACAACGTACATCTTTGGAGAGTGCTTTTGTTATGGTTAAGACAGCATCGTACAAATATTTTAAGCTACAGCTCTTTGGCGAAAGCGAGAAACCCAAAGATATCTAAGGGGAATTGTAAAAGTGTTCTTGCTTCACAAGCAGGATCCCACCCTTAACTTTGAACAGCTTCAGCTTTGTTACATGAGTGTATTTGGCGCCATTAGGCAGTCAAATTTCCCCCAAAAGGTTTCTGAAAGAAAGAAGAAAATGGCACACGTAAGAGTGTATTGGGTCGTCCATCTGGCAGCTCCACAGGGCAACATGTTCAACATAAATATCTGACCGCATCTTTCAAGGAGGAAATGTCAGACAAGTATTAAGATCTTGATGGAGATCATCTTGGATTTCTGCTTTTTGCAGTAAAACACGCAGGGATCAGGATGAATTCCAAGCCTGAACACGAGATTTCAGGGGTCAAGTCAGGAAAATGGGATTTAAATTGATGTGTTTGTGATAGGAAAGCAGAGAACTAGAACTATGCTTGTATATAGTAAGAGATATGAAGGAACAACTTGTTCTCAGCCTTGATTGTAAATGCCTGATGCTGGAAGATAATGATGAAGAATGTGAATACTTGTGTATCTGAGTAAGGAGAGTATAGTCATTTTTAATTTCTCTTTGATGTTTTTTGGGACCAACAGAACAGACAAAGTATTTCCTTAACTGAAAGCCAATTTTTGAAGGTGAAAACCATGTTAAGGAATGAATTTAGTCCCATTTTCTTCTTCTTCTGCCATGTTTCTGTCCTATTTGCAGTAAAGGCAAAACCTTATTGTTTCTCTCTCCTGTAAACTCTAAAAGTGCTATTCCAATTCTAAGTTTCAGCAGTCTTGTTGCTCTTGTAGGGAGTGACATGTCCTGTTTTAAAACACAAACTGGTAAAAGAATAATGACAATGTTGTTTCCATGAGCCTGGGGAGACTAAATGGCCACTGTGCAGCGAGAGAGAGAGAGGGAGAGAGAGAGACAAGGTCTTATTCAGTCGCCTTCAGGAGCATCGTCTCATATCTGGCAGATCTGGAGGCATGCCAGCACCCGCCCTGTGAAATCAGCATCGCAGCGCGCGGAGTTGACAAGTGCGCCTCCCCCTCTCCAAACGTTGTTTGACATACCCATCGTTATAGGCTTCGCCTCAGGCAGTTTCTTTTTTTAAAAGGCAAGCTCAAAGCCGCAGATTATACATTTTGCTCACAAACCGTGCGGGTTAAATAACCTACAGAGGGAGAGGCATCGGGAATCAGACGCTTTTCTTTCCCATTTGGAGACGGAGACGTTGCGCGTAAACGGCGGAGCATCACTGAAGGATAAGATAGCCTGCATATATGTGGATATTTTCTGCTCTTTTTAAATTTACTTCAAGGTTGCAGGACTGCAGAGAGGGGGTAGCAGAGAGAGTGTGAGATTTGGATGCATTGAAATTTGGGACTTGAGCGCGCAAAGCACCTGTGGATGCAAACACCCCCTTTTGTTTGGACTGAAACCTTTTGCAAAGAAAGGATTCACCGTAAGATTTAGTTGATACACGTTGCAGGTTGCAATCAAACAACCTTCAGTTCAGACTAAAGTGCACCATGCTCCTGCGTATTCCCTTCCTGGTTGTCACCCTGCTGAGCATCACCGACTGCGGCTCGTCCTACGTGCCCTGCCAGCAGTGCGACCAGAAGGCCCGGTCCATGTGTCCGCCGGTGCCGGTGGCCTGTCAGCTTGTCAAGGAACCCGGCTGCGGCTGCTGTCTGACGTGCGCGCTCGAAGAGGGCCAGGCGTGCGGCGTGTACACGGGGCCGTGTACGCGCGGGCTCCGCTGCCTCCCCAAGACCGGCGAGGAGAAGCCGCTGCACGCGCTGCTGCACGGCCGCGGGGTGTGCAGGAACGAGAAGTTGTACAAACTGCTGCATCCGTCAAAAGGTAAGGCATGTGGAGAGATGACTGATTGAGACCACAGAGGCTGAAGTTCGGCTTAAACAGGTCACTGAATTCAACAGAACATTAATTAAGTGGATTTATTGAGTCATAAATTAATGGCAGCTTCATTCTATTGTATTTCCTCTCACAATACTGAACTTAAAGGGAGGGGAAATCGAATTGCAGCACTGAAAATGTAGTTTTCTTCTTGGTTAGGCATTATTTTACACACTGTTGTACTGTCACATATCAAGTTTCATGATTTGGTGAGAATAAATAGCAGCTGGATTGAGATGATACTCTTCCATTGAAAATAAACCCATAAAATGACCAAAATTCATCCAATCATGTTGTGGGAAATAATCAATTATCAAACTTAGATTTTAGGTGTTCAAAGTCAAATTAAAGCTCCTATGTGGAGTTTTTACCCATGTAACAGACTGAAGTGTATGTTGCTGCCTCTTTGTGAGCCACAAAAGCAAACAAGATCATCATCAGCTTAAAGAGTGAGTGTTTCCATAGTTTGACTAACTGTTTGTAATAACTGCAGTATGGGGTAGGTGTCAGACAACGAGTTGCATGAATCAGCCTTTTTAAAACACTTTTTCCACAGCAAAGATTAGTGATGCATTTGGCTGTAAAAAGAAGCAGAAGTCGATTTTTGGTAAAAGAAAATCACTCCCAAATCACAGAGGTATAAGAGGTATCACTTTGTCCACAGGGGCGGCCCAACTCTACACAAATCAAGAGTTTCTCACAGGAGCTTTAAAGCTAACAGTTGATGTTGTATTCAGCTCTTTTAGTGCGCCTCCGGCAGAAAGTGTGTGATCTAGTGCAGAGAAAGAAAACATCAGGATTGTGATGCCATTCCCCCTTGGTAATGAAATTGTTGAAATTACTAATTTTGTAGTGGGAATTGACTTATCAATAATCACCTCACAACAACCACTCCTTTTTAAGAATTTGACCACAACATGCACGCTTATATTCTGTAGCTTCTGATCTAGAGGTGAAGTGAGTTAAAGAAACCCTCCTCCGTCCTCTTGTGTCTCCGGGAGCCAGTGATCCTGATGTGGGTCATCCTCACTGACACCTGTCATTAACCAAGGCACACGACTCAAAGGCCCCCGCTGAGCATTGACCCCGTGAACTCTGTCAACAATTGGTGCAGGGCGCCAATCAACCTGTCATCCTGGCTTTTTTTAAAGGCCGTTGTGGGGGCTGCCAGCAGTAAATCAGCAGGTTTCGTGTGAGTGGCCCCGCCGCCTCAGGGCCCCCTTAGCCCGACATAAAACAAGGGAGAAGATTACAGGTGGTGCTAAAGGAGAGGCTTCTTGTTGGCTCCTTTGAATGACAGTCACTGTGTCTACTTTGTAGAGAGAATTGTGGGAAATATTGGCCCTCTTTTCTTCTACAGTTTCTTGTTCTTGTCTTTTTCCCATTCTTTAGTCACCTCTCTTCATCCACCACCTGTGCCCTTTTTTCCCACACCTTTTTGTCTCTTTATACTCTCCCGCCTCTTCTCCTCTTTCCCTGCCTGGCTGCCGTCCCTCCTCATCTTTAACACCCTATTCTTCTTCCTTTCTTCTCCCCTCCCAAACCCCATACCCGGTTTCACCCTTTCCATTCTGTCTGCTGCTTTATTTTCCAGCAGATTGGAGTTTTAGTGCAGAAGAAAAAGCTACTCTGGAAACATAAATAATCCTTCTGGCTGTGATAAAACCTCAGTTGGCTGAGGGGAAGAACCGCAGTTTTTCTTGCAAAGGGCAAAAGGGGGGAAGCTTTGGAAGTCACGTTCAAATTAGGTTGATGAAAAATAAGCCATCGCTTTGACGTTTACAACCCCTTTTTCTGTTATCTTTATTTTCACTCTCCGCTCTTAGTTCACTAAAGAAGTCTTCCATTTATATCCCCTTCCCTTTTTTTCCTCCCTTTTTTTCCCACACTATCCCCCTCTTCCTCCCACCCCGCTTTGTTAGTCCCACCCTGCTCTCTCTCTCTCTCTCTTCATCTCTTAGTCTCCCTCCTACTCCTCCCCTCTCACTGTCTCGGCTGTGCAGTGATTCAGCAGAATGCAGGTCGAGCGTGGGTTACTGATCCCCCCACTCAGCCCCTCCCATCTGCCTGCCCGTCAGCCAAGCTTCTCCATTAACTCCACGGCTCCTGCTGGGCACTCGCTCCATGCATAAATTAAGCAAAAAGCCCTTGTGTACACATGCCCTAGAAAAAATGACATTTTATAGACACTTGAAAATATTTGTATATGTGTTCGTACTGTAAATTTCTTAGAATATACGAGAAGATTCTGAAAAGTGTCAGTAGTGACTATCAGATGTCCATGTATCCAATCATACTTTTAGTCACCTGTATAGGTGCATGGAATGGTTTTTACGTATTCCAATAAAACAAATGTCCAAAATGACGTTCTGGTTAATTGCAAGATAATGAAGCAGACAACACTTACAGGGATGATGATGGGAAATGATGAGCTATATCCAGACTGTTAAATTCTGTTGCTGAGATTATAATGCTACATGTTCGTTCCCACCATGGATGTATTATCGAACTGGATACAACATTGGAGGCGGAGCCCTGAGCTGCTCAGTGGCGTATTTTGCAAAAATAAGGTCTACGCTACTTGGCCCATAGAGCATGCACACTTCTGTGGCTCGGATGCATGTTCATTATGTCTAAAAAACCATCTCTGAATTCCGCTTTAATTGCATCTTACCATTTTAATCTATTGATTTGTAGACATCTTTCCCAATGTAACTTTTTGGGAAAAAGTCTTTGTGGGCCCAATGGGTTCAGGTGATATTGCCACCATGTAAAATTGACTTCAACGTAAATTGTCATTCAAACCTGATCATAACAATAATAATATGTTCATTTAATTCCCTTTTTGTCATGTGTGCATGATATCAAATTAAAGTTATAATTATGTCTTTTTGACATCATCTGAAGCAGTATCTAACATTGATGCTGAAGATTAAAAATGAGGAAGGAAACTTTATTTTAAAGAGCATTAGAAGGGAATAAATATCAAACAAGGAATCAGCTTTCTGTCTTTAAATCCTGAAGGAATCTCGTTCTCCAGGATTGCCGTCTTGCCAATTCAAACAAGGAAAAAGAGAAAGAAGGGAAGAAAATGAAAGATGTGATCAGTCAGCACAGGTCAGATTAGAAAAGCATCAGGATTAGCAAGTGAGGACTTGATTGGAATTATGCTGATCTGCTACAGCTTTTTCTGCAGAGAGAGAGAGCGAGAGAGAAAACAGTGTCAGCAGGAAACTGGAGGATTGGGGAATCTCTTGCTTTTTTCCAAGAACCTGTCATTATGTGGACAGATGACATCACCATGATCATCATCAACGGGTTGGGTGGAGGGGCTTAGGCGTCATTTGCAACGTGGCGGGTGACCTTGTTTCACCGCCCGGTTAGCTTAATAGCTTAGCGATCACGTCAGTGCAGAAATGGAGGGGCTTTACTTGCAGAATCCGCCCAAAATGAAGCAGAAACAAGTGCGTGACACAGCAGTGGAAATGGGCCAGCTGTGGCTTAGGACGCGTACAAGCTAATGCATGTTTAAAACTATAAATGAGGAGGAATATCAGTTTTAAAGTGCTTTTGGGAAGGGAAGCCTCAGTGGCTTGTTTAGGCGTCCACACAACCGTTATGGTCGTCTGAATAGAGGGTGGGACAAGGGAGAGGGGTGAGTTACTTAGATTTAGCTGCAGGAGAGCTGTATTTTTGATGAAAGATGCATGTACATGAGGGCTTCTGCTACCCAAAATGGGCTGCGGCTGTTTCTGTCGGCTTGCCACATGACAAGTGTAATAGTATGTTTTCATGGTCCTGGGTGCCAGGGTGAGACTAAATATCTCATTTAGGTCAGTGGCTATAAAAGTTTTAAAACCCCTGGTCTACATATACCCCAAACTGGCAGCCTGACTTGCCATAAATGTAGGCTATGTTGTCCCTTATGTCAACACTTCCAATCTTGAGCTGGCTGGTAGCCACTGACTGTGTTAAATAAGCATTTAGCTGCTGCAATGAAATCATCATGTCGTCTTGTGACGTTGCCAAAAGTGACTGTGCTGTCTTGGATTTAGTGCTCCTGATTTTGAACCCTTCTTCAAACAGGCCCTTGAAAGCGGCAGAAAAATGCTTTGAAGCCGTCTTCGAGAGGACTAATATTACAGCTGAGGACATTGAATTGTTTGTAACAATTGGTTGCATTGGTAATTTAATCCAGTGTGTCTGTAATTTGTAAAGTTCCGGTGTAAATTGCAGTCCATGCTGTGGTGAAGACGTCTGATAATAGTAATCCAGCTGTGAATCAAGCTTCAGCCGACAGTAGCTGGACTCTTTCTTCCACATTCCTTTCTAGTTCTGTTTTAAGCAAATCGGAACTGAAAGGCAACTTTTTTTGATGGCATTCTTAGTCGAACTATTTCTAAACTGTCAACAAAGTCAAGTATTTAAGCATATCTTTGGTGTTGGGGAAGTTTCAGCCTCTAGTAGCGCTATTAAGCAATGTTTTAAGAGGTCCCTTTTTCCTCGTATTTCTTGCTCTCCTAGCACCTGCACAAGAAAGTACCTACTTGTTTGACTACCAGGATAGAGACCAACAAAGATGACGACAACTACCAAGCTACACTTGAGGCTTTCCAAGTCCATTAACAAATGGGTGGGGGCACAATGGCTATGTCCATTTCTTATACTGTATGCTTGGTCCTGAGGATGTATTGACCTGAGTTTAACACAACTTTATCTTTTAATTGTTAAGCAATAACAAGCCAAGATATATATCACCAGATTACCATAAAAAGACAGAGAAGAAGAACACAGACTGACATTTTTCAGTTATTGCAAATGTTTTATAACCAAGGAAGTTAATGTAACGTCGTTGTAAGACCCTAAATGTTATACACAGTTTAATTTTAGAACAAACAGGGTACCTTTAATAAACCTTAACCCCCCTTCGTCCCCTATCAGATGGAGAATCTCACGATGACGCCATGCTACCTGTCCCAGAGTCGATGCTTCCCCAAACCAAGGTGCCTTTATATGGAATAGACCACATCAGCAGTCGGAAGGCCCTGGCCATGAAGCAGGCCAAGGACCGCAAGAAGCAGCTGGCGAGGCTGGGACAAACCAGCACCCTGGACTTCACTCCACTGAGCCTCGACAAACTGGAGCCAGAGTTTGTAAGTGTAGTAGGGATTGCAAAGATGCAGCTAAACCCTCAGGGAAATTTTCGCTTCACTGATCAAGATTTAGAGCCATTCCTGAACCATAATTTGTTGGATATTGGCAAGAAAACAATGTTTGCTTTGCTGTAAATCATAAAAATCTCAGATACTGCATCCTACTGCTTCAGGCTCCATAAAGAAACCAGTTCTGACAAATCTGCCAAGATGCCTCGCAGGGCCACTTTCACACGTGACAGCATTGTGTGAACAGTTAATTGCAAAATCACCCCGTAATTCTTGACATGTCATGTTAAACCACAAGTTTCACTCAGGGGCAAAAACACACTTTAAGATAATGCAAAAACAAACGTATTTGGTTTTGTGTGTGCGTAGGGACCCTGCAGGAGACGACTGGATAATCTCATTCAGAGCATGAAGGACACTTCTAGGGTTTTGGCTCTCTCTCTTTACATCCCCAACTGTGACAAGAAGGGCTTTTTCAAGCGTAAACAGGTACGGAAACATGTTTTTTTTTTTGCTTATTACATTAATTCAGTAAAATAATTTGTCACTTTGGCTTTTGAGACAAACTTTTAAATGAGAAAAATGACTGGAAATCATTTTAAACTTTCTTTTCTTGCTTCTGCCAACTCTTTCCTTGCAGTGCAAGCCGTCTCGTGGTCGGAGGAGGGGGATTTGCTGGTGTGTCGACCGCTTTGGCGTGAAAATCCCTGGCATCAACTATGCCGGCGGAGACCTGCAGTGCAAAGAGCTCGACAGCAGCAGCAACAGCAACGAATGAAAGAGCTAACCGGTCAAACTCGTTGAGCCCTGTTCTTTTTAAAACCTGCCAATCAAGCTAGCACGCTAAATGACTGCCAAATCAGGAAAAAAGTGACACAAATCGTTATATATATGGTCAGGTGTGATGGACTGCATTGTTCTTTTTGTTGTCTTGTTAAAGGAGAGTTGAACCGAAGTTCTTGCTTGGTTAAAATCTGCACATGTAGGTCTTAATTCTGGCCCCAAACGGACTGTTCTGAGGTAAGCTAACACCAGGCCTCTTTATATCCATAGATAGAATAGAGGATTATATATATATTTGTATGATACTGATGATATATTGTCTACTTGAGTCTGTTAAATTTTACCTAGAAATTGTAGGACAAAACATATTTTAAATGTGGCTACAAATCATATTTTTTCTTATTTGATTCAGTTTTGTAGTAAATTAGCCATGTAATGCTAAATGTTAGTAGTGTAAATGATATTCTGGTATAAGGTGAGTTTTTATATTGTCATCACATGGGGAAAAATGACTCCTAAGTGGACAGGAGTCATACGCTTAAGCTGTGGTGGCAGGATAGCTGTCATTGTTAGCCAGTTTTGCTAATTGGAGGCCTATAGCTAAAAAAGCCTACATACCAAAAGGAATAGTTTGACATAAAACATGATTGCGTCATTGCAGATAGTAAGATGAAAAAACACCACTTTCACACTTGAAAGAAGAAGCTGAGAACCCCATATTGGACTCTGTCCAAATGTTTAAAAAATCCACCAAGCACCTCAATTGCGCACTTATTTATTAAGTTGTGCTAATATTTTTTGGTTTATTGACAACACAAATGTTTTCTGAAAATGTAAAAGAACTCACTGATCAACCAGGATACATTTTTTTGACTGGAAGCAGCTACTTCCTGTTGTCTCTGCTAGCCTAGCAAGGAATCGAAGCTTGCACTACAAACTCACCAATATCAATTAAGAATTCAACATTACATTGGTGGAAACCAAATCAGAAGCCAAGAACAATTCCCATCAGAATCATGTTAATTTTTTAGGGGGTGAAATATAACTTTTCGACATCATAGTAAAGGAAATAGGCTACCAAAGCTTAGCAGTGCAATTAGCCACAACTGTAGCTCATATTCTGTCCCTATCAGAAGAGTCTTGTATGCGTCTAGTTGTTAAACTTGGTTGTATTTTAGGCAATTACAATAAAACCTGACTCTTGAACAAACTGTATTTTACAGTAAAAGCTTAAATATTTTAACTGCTCTTGAATGGCCTTTTCCAAGTCTGAAAAAATGGCGTCCACTGTTTGTAAATGTATGTACAGAGTGTGTGTGCATGCTCCTGCGTGTCTGTATGTGTGTATACTGTACTGTACTGTACGTGCCATGCCCTTATATTGTTCTCAATAACAAAACTCTCTGGTTGAAATGCTTACAAGCTAAGTCAATCCAAGCTACTGCCTGGTGCTGTTCATTTCCCTCCACACACAAATCGTATGCAAACACCTCACGTTGATTCTGTTTCCACGTGTAGGGTGTCCACAGGCAAATCTGTTGGCCGTTGGGGACTTGGTTTTCCGGGTCTCTTATCCTGCAAAGAGCAAGGTCGCTGAGTTTGTATGTAAATTCAAGTGCCTTCTGGCAAACGCCACTTTGAATTTGATTTGCATGTGGACCCAATGTGTTGTTGAAGAGGGATACTCCAGAAAAGTTTTTCAGATGGTTTCTGACAAAGACAACAATGATCTCCTAGTCAATCGCCACTGTTTGTTATTTTAATCTCCAATGAATGGCTATTACATTCTCAGACATTCCTAATGCATTGACAGGGGCTCATGAAACTCTTGCTGTTAATAGTAGCACAACACAGTGACACTTTGAACTTTTCAAAATCTCAGCTAAGACAAAAGATTAATGTGAACATCATGGTGAAATATTTATCAGGCGTGTAATTGATGTACTCGTTTTTGTAATGACAAATCACTATTTAAATAAAGTTCATGTACTCACTAAAATGCACATCTGTACTTTTTGCTTACATGTGTGAACCTTGCTGTCTTAATGCTGAGTCCGTGGTTGTGTTATTAAGTAGATGCTATCTCTATGACATTGAAAATGGTAAAGACACTCTTGGTTTTCCATGCAGGTTGTTTCCATCTGCAGTCAAAGACAAAACCGCATGCAGGTACAATACTCATTTGAGAGGAACACTACGCTTTGCACAACATTTGGTTCATTTTGGCTCACAGTCATCATGCATTACTATTACATTTGGTCGACCTATATATGGTCATCAGAGGCTGTTTCCTGTCAACCTTCTAACTTTTCCTCCAATGCCAGATAAGAATTGAATTTTTGACCAAACAATCTCTACAAATATTTGATTGAGTGCCATTGTTATTTTGTCTCAAGAGGATGTATCCTACAGACATTTTTTCTAGCCCTACCATGAGGTTGAAATTTGTGTTTTTAATATTTGGATGAATTGCTATCCAATTCAATTGCACCTCTGAGCAAGGAATGGATATAAACTTTTAAATTAGGTAGGATAGGTAAGACACATTTTTTCAGAAGCTGTGATTGGTTAATCAAAAAATGTAGCATAAGTGTGATAATTTGCAAGACATACTTTATAAGTATATAGCCTACAAAATGTTTGAAATCACATGTCCATTTGTGCAGCAGCTTCTTCACATGCTGATCGGTACAACAGCCGGTAAAGAGCCTTAATTAGTGATTGGATGCACCTGTGGAGGTGAGCACATGTATAAAAACTCAACATGCACGTCTCACTTTGTCCTGAAAGAAGTCAGAGATGGGTTGAAATGTCTGTTTGGCAGTGTTTGGAGGACATTTCTCTGTTTTCGCTTCAGCTTGAGAAACTCTTAAGCCTGTTGAAAGTCCTCTTCACTACTCCTAACAGTTTAACACTTTATGAGCTCTCTTAAGGGCTAAGACACTTTGTGAATAAATTCCTTACAAGGATCTAGTCCTAACTTTGAGTGGAAAATGTCCTGATTTTAAGAATTTTCTTAAACTACCACTAGGAGCAACGTTTAGTACTTAGGAGGCTTTGTGAATATGGCCAAAGTAATTTAGCTGTTTCATGCTGCAAATGCTAGCATGCTAAAGTTATTATTTAGCTCAAACTTAGATGTGCCAACAGGGGGACAGCCTCGCTTAGTAATTTGCATGATTGTAGTCTTTTTTCAAATGCAACTCGGTTCAATTAAAAGTTTAAAAACTTGCAAAACAAACAGTTTTTTCAACTTTAACTTGATTTGTTTAAATGTAGACTGTATTGCCTTTTCCTGTTTTTCCTCAAATCCAACCACTTTTTAAAATGACCCTGCTTCTCGTGCACAAGATTTAAAGTGAAACAGTAAAAACAGACAGGCGTGGATTGAAATTATCACCATTTTAATAGCATTATCTGTTAATGTTGTTTAACAGTAGTCTGCAAGCTATGACACAATAAACTCCTAAAAACACCAGATATGTTGAAGGCTTTTCCTTTTTTTTTCAAAACATACAGTACAAAACACAGATAACAGAGCAAATCTGAGCAAAGTCACATTAGCAAAGCGAAGTCACCGACTCCAGCTGACATCTACTGAATATCTACGAGTCTTATCTTTACTCCTCCTAAAATTAATCTGCAGTTACGTCCTACGCAGCAAGCTGGATTCTACCATTTAATCCTTTTTGGTGGCTAAGATTTCACATGTCGCTGTCATCAAATGTACTAGAGACGCAAACACACAGAAAGATAAGATATAGCTTACTCAGATGTTTTTTTGTTCCCAAGTACTTTACAGTTTTTTGTTTTTTTGGGGGGTTTAATGCCACTCTATATCTGGGCCGTGTCGGGGAGCTCCAGCTCCAGCTCTCTGAGGTACTGGCTGCAGTTGGGGTCACCCCTCACAGTGGGGGCTGATGGGATAGGTCGGCCGGTGTGAGGGTTGACGCACCAGCACTCACCCCTCTGACCGTGGAGTGACATCTTGCACTGAAAACACAAAATCAACTTTATTCCTGCATGTCATTCTTTGAATTGAGTCATCCCTTATTATTCATGGTTATCGTTTATTTGTGCAAAAAGTTATAGTTTAATATTTCGTATTTTTTAATTTGACTCCATTTTATTTAATATCTTGAAAATATCTTTAAATTAGGAGTTTCATTTTTTATACTTTGCAACCCTAATACACTGCAAAAGATTTGCAGTTTTATAATCCATATGTTTCAATTATATCATCTTCCTTTTTTCTTTTTATTTCTTTACATTAAGAGGGTTTAAACAAACAAAAATCTATGCAAATGTTTTTTTTTTTCCTCAAGTGGTAAACTTATGACTGTAGGGTCTTTTTGACGTAAAAATACAAAAACATTTTTGTCTGACTTTACGTTTCTAATGCTTTACACACCAGAGGCCTGAATCCTGCCTGCCTTCCACCCTCTGTTTCAAACTCCTGGAGTCACCTGTTTGAGGTTATACTGCCCCCTCTTGTCGCAGTTGGGGATGTGCAGGGCGTACAAGTCTTCCAGGGGACCTCGGTTATCTCTGAAGGGCATCTTGGATATCCTCTCCAGGATCTGGTCTAGCTCCTGCTGACACTGAGTCTGAAAAAGAACAAAACACTTGTCATGCTTTCAGGCCTGTATAGCTTGATTTGGGTGTGTTAGCAGCATCAGGTTTCTGGGTAAAATGATGTGGCTTGCTGTGAAAAAAAGTTCAGTACAAATTATTCTGTTTATTCTAACTTCTGTGCATGCATATTAGAATTTGTTTACATTGAAATATGCCCAAGAATTCATGAAAATCAATGCACACAAGAGAAAGTAGCTGTGCAGATGGATTAAAAGCAAGATGTGTTTGCAAAGCAATCGCAACTTTCTAACTTGCTACATCAAGTCTCATAAAAAAGGCACAGCACACACACACACGCACACACAGACACACACATTATAGAGCAATGGGGATTTCTGTAATGAAGCAAATGAATCGTGTTTTCTTGCCAGTAATGAATAACAACTCCTGCCAGTGACCCCAGGTTTACCTCCCGATTCAAAAGGAGCCAAATGTCTTGTTGAGATAGTTATATGTTTCTGGTAGAGCAATAACTTTTTAAATGTTTTTTTTTTTTTTAATGGTGGACGGAAAGTACCACGATGCCTGTTAGAAATACCCCGTAAGTCAGGCCTCAGGGATCAGGTGCATTTGAGGTCAGTAAATATCAGATTTTTGATTTAAAAGGCGGAAAGGAAAACATAAACTGGAAAATTACACTTTTTCTTCGTGCCAAATCCCATTAAAATGTATATAGTGTTTCCCTCTCAGGCTGTAAATGAATTCAAATAGACCTATCGTCAACAGGCATTACTGTACATTTAAAGATTTTTTAAAATTCAAACATGAACCACTGCATAACCAGAGTGAGGCAGCACCGCACTCCCTTTTCTTCCCTACTCCACATTCTCAGTCTCAATGGCAGCCATGAAACAGAACACATTGTGCACCCTGTTTCAGCTCTTCACTCTTCAATATTGGATGGTTTCTTATTGAACTAAGTGGGTGTTTTATCGCAAGTAAAAGGTAAAGTGAAAGAAAGCACCTTTTGAAATATTTTCTCGTCTTCAAACTGTTCAAATGATCATGTTAACTTTTATTATGTATTGATGAAAAGTTTGCAAACATCGCCACCACAGCTATATGACGCTAAAGGGCCACCTTCGTAATGCCTCACCTGTTTGGGCCGTGCAGGTTTTGTCTCCTCCACCTTGTTGGTCTTCATCTTGGCTTTCATCTCCTGCCTGTGCTGGCGTACGGCGCTCTCTTTGGGGCCCAGCCAGGTGGTCTCTTTGCTGGGCTTCCTGATGGCCGGGATCTCGCTCACACCCTGCTCGGAAAGCGGCTCCACAGCCTCACCTGCGGGGGTTTGGACACACACTTTTGTGATGTTGTGAAATGTCTTGTTCAAGGATACTTTAGAGGACCTTTTGGCCTCTGAAGTCATTCGACCAATGACTTGTAAGGAGGTATTCTCCTCGCGCTGCCATTTCCATAATGGATTGGCCTTTTTAGAGGCTCAAAGTGAGGTGAAATGAACTACACTGATCATTTGTCAGAGTGACACAGCGAGAGGTCTGCTCTGCTAAAAAGTTTTTTTGATAAAGGCTGCTCCACAGGCGGCACCCTGACCCTGCACACTTTGCTCCTTGATGCAATGCAATGTGTGTAATGTCCAAGCAACTACCCCTCTTTTCCTTTCCTTCTTCTTGTTTTGAAACAATTTAAACAACTTTTTAAGTCATTTAGCAAATTTCCCAGCTAGCTAGACCAAGCTAATCACTTTTCTTTCTGTCTGACTTTGAATTTTTTACCACTTCTTCTTGATTGTATATTTTTGGTTCGGCTTGAATTTTGTGCAAATATCTTCCCTTTGTGGCAAATTCCCTCCTTGTCACAGCTTACATTTCTCTTAAAGAGTGAGTGGTTAAGTCGTGGGGGTACACCTGGAAGGGTCCAAACCACTGTTAAAGTGCTCTGAAATGCATCAGCACAATCAGTGAGTCACTACAAGCCTTTTTCACAGAGTGAGGCAACCACATGCAGCTCTGTTAACAAGCTCACTGGCTGAGAAAAAGTTGGCCACTGCTGAACTTTAGTCACACTCAGGTTTCCATGGTTGCTTCTTTTCCTTAGTAGTGTGATTTTAATTTCATGAGCAGATGTTAAGAGTGGTTATAAATGAGTTCTGGTTATAAGGCTTTTTTGCACTATTCTTGATTTAGAAGTCTAAGTGATGATACGGTCTATATTTAAGGTCTCGACAGATCCCTGCAGCTTTGTCATTAAATACACAGTGTCTTGAAAGCCAGAGAGAGAGAGAGAGAGAGAGAAATCAGAAGTTTCTGGGAAAAATAAGTCAGAATATTTGGTCTGTGAAAATATCTAACCTAAGTACCACTTTATTTAGCTCATAAACTATAGCAAGCAAGTCCATAGATGAACCACTTAAAGACTCTTAATGTGCAAAATGCTCTTAGCTAGCTAGCATGTAGGATATGGCTACTAACTGGGTAAGGTTAAATGAAGTTACAATGTCAAAATATGTATAAAGCAACAAAACAAACTTAATTTATCTTTTCTTGGATGCATTTTCAGGCCCAACATTGACTAAAGTACAGAATGACAAACATCTACCGAGCAACTCAGTGTGTGAAAACAAAATGGAAAACACTAATGTGATTGCTGCAAAAAAGAGAAAACCTATAGGCCATCAATTAAAGTATTTGGGAATATGCTTATAAAACAAGATTTTCCAATTTAGACAAGTAGTAAATTGTCCAAATTCTCTTAAAATCAATTGCTTAGACAGTTTTTGTCATGTGAAACTTTGTCAAATATCAGACTTTCTGTGGCCATCTAGCCATTCCTTCAGATGGTTTTCATTCACTATACTGTCTCCTCTCTTCTAGGAGTCTTGTTAAACATCAACCTAAAAAAACTCTCTTCAAACAGATGGGGCAAACAATGTGAGAGGCCATCAGGTCCAACCCAACATGTTATTTCTGACAACAGAGCATACTTAGGGAGTGGAAAAGGAGCTTCACTGCATCCAGCTGATTTTAGACGAAAAGTCTTAGAATACAAATTCTTAAGAAAGCAACTAGTCTAAAACCTTAGCTTGTGAAAATGATGAATATACAGAGCAGGAGGTGGTTACTTTTTGTAGGAAAGCATGTATTTCTCCTTTGCAGAACTTCACTTGACACCCAAAGGAAAGAAGGGAAATAAGCACAGACAGGAGAGAAGGTCAAACTGTCGGCCAGAAAGTTCACAGTTATGCAAGGGCCAAGCTGTAACTTGCAGACTCGTGGAAAGTCATCTGAGGGGCAGAGAAAGAAAGCGAGTGTGGATACTCTGCAAGAGGTAAATTTGACATCCGGTTGTAGAATATGATTACAAAAGGCCTAACACAGAATGGGAGAAAGGAAATTCCAAACGAAGCAATAACAAGGTGCTGGCGCCTTTCGCCATCAGATAGATCTGGTGTTGTTGGACTTGAGTTCCCCCTATGACGCTCCACTGTGCTCTCTCTGGTTTTCCTTTGAAGACTTTGCAAAAGAAGGGGCAAAAGTCAACTGAAATCAGGTGTGTGTTCAAACTCAGGAGTATCGACAGCTGGGGAGCCTTTTGTTTTGCTGTCTTACATAATCTCCACAGTATCCAAAGGGCAGAACCATCACTCCCTCTTTTCTTGAAGAAAGGAAACTTGAGACGTTCACTGTCTGTGCTCGCATATAGACACACACAAGAAGGTATATTTCATGAGCTGCGATCTCCCTATTGAATGTATACGCACACACACAAACCCAAAGGGTCAGGACCCCACTTTCAGGGGGCACTAGGCCTCTGCAGTCCAAGCCGTTCCATAGCGGTGGGCTCGGGATCAGCAGTGTCAACAGAGCAGCAGGCCTACTGTCCAGTCTACTGCTTGAGTTAATCCCAGCACAATGGTGCAGAGAAGCTTGCTTTCTATATCTGATCCATGTCAAATTCCCAGATGGCACATAGGCCAGAAGTGTCATGTCTGATTGCCCAGGTGAGCGATTGGCAAAGCTTGGACGAGTCTTAGAAAATGAAGAGGTTATGAAAGGAAAGATACAAGCAGGACAAGATTTTACCTCCATCTAAATAAAAAAGACAATTGGTTATGAATTGGCTTTGGGGTCTTAAGTCTCGCCATGCACTTTGTATTTTTAGTGGTTAGCTTATAGAAAGTAGGAGATGTCAATTCAAGTATAGCTTTTCTTTAGTATAGGTTGTGAACCTACATATAATACCATAGAGATGAGCTGATATGAAATGAAAAAAGTATTTCCATGAGACTATTAATGGAAATCGTTGGACAAAGAAACTGCAAAAACAATTTTGCACATCCCCAAAACAAACATTTCTGTGTCATTGACTTGATCGTTTATCTTTCTTAATCAAATTGAAGTTGTTTTCAGCTCAATATGTTGATGCTATGCAAGTTCCTGTTGTTGGAACTAATTTAAGGACACATAAATAATAACTTTTTTGTTGTTTTTAAAAAAGCCGTTTCTTTATAAATCAAGCAGCTACTTGATTCCAAAGACATCCATTGACTTAGAGAAGCCAACTGTGGACCTACCAAAGCATTAAGAAGCTGATTTGGGTAGGTCTGAGCAATATTCATCAAAAATTTAACCTTTCTTTTGAAGGTGAAAGTGTGAAAACTGTAACAAAGCATATCTTTCTCACTGTGGAGCTCAGAGGTGTGAAACGGGTCATGTTGCCACTCAAGAAGTTGATGAAAAGGTCTGCCAAGAGTAGCTGCAGTTCATCATCCATTATGAAGTGGCACTGTTTTCCTAGAAACACAAACTCAGCAAAGTGCAGATTTGTTTACCTTCCAGGCTTTCTGGCCCGCAACTTTCATCCAAAATTGGATAGGCTCTGGCATGCAATGCCACATCCAAGGCCAAATATCTTCCTAACTAATGGCACCGCAGGGTGAACCTTCGGAGGATTGTATGGGACCCAAACTAGGACATGAACTTGGGCAAGCTGAAACAAATTGGACTTGTAGGGCGTCACATGAAAACTGCATCCGACAATCATTCCTAATCGATGTGAGTGGATAAAACCTCTGAGGTTAAAGCTTCTGTTTTACTGTATTTCATGGTCACTAAAATGTCAACAACAGTGTTACCAGGGCGATGGCCAGTCAGGTTTTTAAAAGGTCAAGGGACAATATCAACCTACTGTAGAGTACAGAGTGCTATTTTAAGGTTGCATGTTTTTTTTAAACTATAGAATGGACTGTTACATCATTTGGTACAGCCAATCATATTACCCAGAGGATGAACTCTATAAGCTTTGAGACTCTAAAGAACCTGTTGAGAACTGTTTCAACTCCTTCATCTCCATTCTTAGGCAGATGAAAAGGGAAATTTGAGAAATAAGCCCCCAATCATGCACTGTTGGGAAAAAAACTAAAGTCACAAATGGTCACACTCTGCAAGCTACTTAGCTAAATAAAAATCAATCATGGAAGGTATTAGCCCATCAACCAAATTGACTGGGCAAATGTACTTATGAATACTCAAATTTGATGTCACATCTGCATATTTGACAAAGACATATTCAGGAAACTGAGAAATAACATAAAAATCAGCTTTTTAGTTGAGGCATGAAGAAGATGCAAAACACATCTGCCCATGTTACGTCTTCAAACAAGCTCAGAAACTTCCCCCCTCCTAAACTCAAAACTCCTTATATCCCATCCCCTCCGGTGTCAGTAGTATTCTAGACAGTGTTCATATTGTCTTAAATCACCCTTGACCCCCAAAAAAGCAGGGTGGGAAGTCACTGTGGATCTCTATAGGCACAGGGAGATTCTTGGCACGGATACATGTGAAGTCGACGCCTGCGGGGAGATGGTACGAATGCCCCTGTTTTTGGAGACGCCTGTGGGGGGATTATCTCGGAGCTATTTCAGTCTATGCGGGCTCCGTCTGGATGCCCCCGCAGGTACACAGGAATGCCCCTTGTTAGCTAACTGTGTTATGTCAGTGACTAGATGGCACAGGAGTTTTCCACTTTTCTTTCCAGCCCATTTTGCCTCTCCATAACAACTTTTATAACACAACTGACACAAAAAAACCCTTTCCCCCTGATTGTCGACATCTCAAACAGACTTTGAATATATTTGATGAGAGATAAAAGGTTGTTTGGAGGTTTAATAACCAACCAACGGTGTCTTGGACCAAAAAGTTGGCACCATTGGAACCACCTTTGGGCTCTGTTTAGGCTATGTTAATCAACTTCCTTCCTCTGAAGGTCATAAATGGTGAAATCCCAGTCAAAACAACTAAACGTCCATCCAAACTGATTCAGGGAAATATATGTGGGTCCAGGTTTCTGTGAGAACAGAATATCAAGTGATACTGTGCATAAACAGAGAATATAGGGGGAAAATTTGGGGTTTTAGTTGGAGAGTCAGCTTAAAATTAAAAGAAACATGGAATATTTTTGTAGTTAAAGTCTGGAATTGAAATGAAAATATACTGTCTGAGATCGTATCTATGTTATAGTTTGGAAATTTCAAATTGACCCATTTAAAATAGTTAGGTTTATGTTTCAACTTTTTGAACCCTACAGTTGCACCAAATGGGAAGCTCTTATTTCATCCTCCAATTTTTGCCACAACATATAGAAGTCAAAGTGATTATTTTGTATGGTTTTAAGATCTTTTTATGAAAACGTTATGGTGTTAAAGTGCAAACAGTCCACTCCGCTTCAAACTGATCAAATGTATATGTTACTTAATTAATCTCAGGATTCTGTATACTCCATCAAAACTTGTACTTATTAAGCCAACGTCTACAAAAACACAGTATTAGACCACCTTGGCATCAAATTGAATCAAACAAACTTTTAACTCCCATTCAATGCAAATAGTATTTTCAGGTTATATGAATAAAATCAAATATATCTTCTCAAATACAGAGTGAAGCACACGTAGGCTATCATGCAGCACACAAACACACTGATCACAGATGCTCAAGAGGGTGGGAGGTTTTAGGGGGGAAATCTGAGCACACAGGGCTTGGGTTTTTTGGTTTTATTCAACTTCACCAAAGAGCAATTTGGAATTTTGATGTTTCCAATTCAGATGTTCAGCTGTGACTGGATGAACCACATATCTGTGTGGTCGCATGCATAAAACGTATACGTCTGGGCACCACAGAAACATCAGAGGCTCGTTGGTGCATGGAGGAGTGTCATGCAGACACTTCTCCATCTCATCATTTTAAGTGACTGCACTGAGATCTTTGAAATATTGAGATGCAACTATGAGTTAATTTAAATTCGAGTTAATTGGCAGAAAATAATCAGTGTGGCAGAAAGCAGAAATTTGCATCTGCTCTCTGCACCCTGGGCGAGTGCATTTTTGGAGATTTATAAAACAATATCTAATTACTAATAGGCTGTAATTAGGTGCTTGGATAATTTAAAACAGAGAACAAAAATGGCCTGAGGTCTGGACCACAGAACAAAATAAGCAAGTGCAGTGCCAGTACACTTAATCCAATCAAAGTTTCATTAAAAGCAAACAAAAAGCTTAATTGGTTCATTGTTTCACTTTCTTGAAATCATCACTGCAGGCTTTATTTAGCAGCGGGGGGATAGTTAGAGGGTCATAGGAAGACTGGATCTGACCTTTGATCGCTTTTCTTGTAGTTGTTTTAAGTGCTGATCCAGGAGTTTTCAGGGATTGTATTCCTGCCTGTCATTGCATTTTGTGCAGGATAATACCTTTAAATCAATTCTTCAAATGCATTAAGTGCTGTAAAAGCCCTTTGATGCTCACATTCACCATATTCTAACGGCAGCCATTTTTCCTCTGACTGCACTTAGGGTTGGGAGCTAAAATGTTAAAATATGCTTACTTTTGTGTCTCAGGTTGCATGTCATAAAAAAGCATGTGATGATTAAATACCACTTTCCTGATTATTAAGCGCCTGGAATAACGATGAACAGTAAAAATACATATTTCAAGCCAAAACCATTTTGATTGTATACAACATGGACACAATGTCTCAGTGACATCACCCATTGGTTTCTGGAGGGTGTTTCAAAGCCAAAGGATGGTGGTCACCATAAAGATATGCTATCTTAACCTAACGTGATTCATTTAGCGAGCCAACCCTTTTTCACTCCTATGTGGGGATCTTTTTGTTGTTGTTAAATGTTAGCCCTGCATTGTTTTGTTGTGACATAGTAATGTCACACAGAACTATATCGAGAGCCAAAGTTTTTGGAGGTGTTATTTGTTTGTATCTGGCTGAACGAAATAAGCTGTAAAAACAGCATGACAGGATGTTGAGGCTTTCAAACATCCAGCTAAAGCAGCAGCAGTGTTTCATTCTTTGATTCTTTGCCCATGTCTTAGCTTAGCTTTGTTCCTCCTTCAAATAAGTACAGCCACTTTGATTCATAAGCAGCCTTTCTCCCCTTTTTTTTTTTTTTTTTTTACAGATTATTTCTCTGGAGCAAATGACTTTCAATAGGAAAGTAGCCAGAACTTGAAGGCCAGAAGGTTTTTCTCCACCTTCCTCTTGTGAGCTGCTTTCCATCAGTGATCTAATTACTTCCACTTTTTGCAGCATATCTGAGAAGAATTAATGACAGGAAATCAAGTGAGTGTAGTTTAAATCAGGGCCAGAAACAGTCAGCAACCACCTGTTAGAACAGCTGTAACTTTGCTGAGTTATATTAAAGGAATTAAATCAAATATAAGGTGTAGAAGTGGAGGAAAAGCATTTCCTGGCAGTTTTCTGGTGGCCTTTTCAGCCTCGCTTTTTCTTCGTAAAAAAACATTTATCTTCTTCCGTCTTTTGACCTTGGGAAACACTTTGTACTCTTCGCTCAGGCCACTCTGTCTTTGTCAGAAATCGCTCTTCCATCTGAGGTAGCTAGCCTTTTGTCCGAAACAGCCTTTAGAGCCAATTTCTAAGCTCTTACTGCGATTTGGGACACTTCTGACTTAATCTCAGAGCTTTCAACCTGCAAGAGTGAACACACAGCAAGGCCCAAAACCTGAGGGGGAAGGAAAATCATTGACATCTAACAAATTGCCTTCTTGCAAGCAAGTCTTTACATGATGTCTCTGAGTAATTTGTCTTGTTTTGCTCTTGCGTAACTCTAAAACTCAGGCATGTTTTATTGCAGGTGAAGGTTACAAAATAGTGGAAGAAAATGATTATGATGGGCGGTTATCAAAAGTGTTGTCAGGCTTTTTGTCAAGCTCTGTCAGCATGCTAGATAGTCCTTGCAGAGTGCAATGTTACTCCAGTAGTTTCTCTAAGTTCAGTGCCAAAATAAACACGTGTCAATCTGGAGGTAAACTCTGACAAAGCCTGGATTTTGTAAATGAGTATAAAATCACATCCGGCAGGCTCCGCTGGTCACTCATTGCCTGTTTTACAGCCTCAAAATCAGCTAATTAATAAAGCTGTTGACTGTTCTTCCTCTCTGTGACCTTTTCTTGTTCAAACACACACAACATGGACCTTCACTGTGATCCTCCTGCACACATGTACAGCTTATTTTCAATGCAGACAACCTCGTTAATGTCGTCACTGTCAACAGCAGGTTATAGCTACGTCCGGTCAAAGCTTAAAGTCCACTTTTCCAATCAATACAGCATTCCTCCTGCTGTCCTTTTCTCTCTGTTTCTCTCTCCACTCCCCTGTAGAAATGTCAACATCAATACTATGATGTTTTCTGTGTCCCATCCCACTGAAAGTACAACTTCTGGGAACTTCTGGGAATTCTTTTGCAGGCCACCTTGTTGTTTCAGTCGTTTAGAGGCAGATATCGGGGAGAAGGCTGCAGGGCCAGCTGTTTGGTGCATAGCTGAGGTGGGCAGAGTGATTTTCTTTTTCCTCCTTTGTTTCTCTCTGCTCATGCACACCACGATGATTCAGGAAACTTTGAACAGGTCTGTGCAACTCAGATTTTACCAGGAGTGTATGAAAGTGTCATGCAAGAAGCAAAAAACAACTCAATACTGCAGGAATATAAAAAAAAAAAGATTGCACAATTAAAGACACAAGCAACACAAAATTCACAGCAGCAGATCTGAAAATGGGCTTGTAGAGCAATTTTCCATAATATTTTAAGTTGTTAGGAAGATGTGAATGCAACAGGGGTGTTAAAAGGCAAATGAATGATACAAAAAGCATGCATTGCAAACAAGAAATCAAAACTATGTGTAAAATCATAAAGATAGGCTATCTTTCAAAAAAGTGCAAAATGATGAGTAGAACTTCCCCATTAAGCAACAGTCCCTGCTTGACACAGATTTTGGCTCAGCCTTCATGACTCTGCAAAATTTCTACTCTATTCCCCATGCTGCAGTCTAGACAGAGTCATTAAAAATTGATAAAAGACAACCAGATTTCCAGGAATAAAGCGACTAACCACTGGTTTGCTCCCGCTGCTCGTGGCTGTAGGTGGTGGTCTCGGTGTCCACTTTGCGCCGGCACTGGCCCTGGCCCTGCACCAGTTGCTCCAGGGGAAGCTCCGAGTCGGGCGTCGGGTAGCACCGCAGACCGATGGAGCACCTCGGGGTGTACACGCCACACATCTCGCCCTCTTGCCGGGCGCACACGGGGCAGCACCCGCAGCCCGGCTCACGCACGATCTCCGCGCAAGCCTCGGTGAGCTTCGGGCACAGCGCCTGACGCTCCGCGGTGCAGCCCGGGCAGCGGAACACCATCTCGGCCAGGGAGGCACCGGCGAGGGACGCAGAGAGGATCAGCAAGCTGCAGCCCGCGTACGACAGCATTGTTGGAGGCATGAGGGTTCTGGGCATTATCATGGGGCGTTAGAAGGCAATCCCAAGTGGGAAAAAAGGGGACGAATTGTGCATGCGAACAGGTGAAGCCGGGGGCTGGGAGGGCTGCTGGGTCCTACAAATTCCCAGGTTTGCTCTTGGGGCCACATGTTGGTGTTGATGGGAAATTATAGACATTGGATTTGGTTCAAATGACACTTTCACAAGAGAAAATGTAAGATTGGTGTGTGCTTCTTTATTCATTTCAACTCAGATTAGTTTGCCCCAGGATGAGAATAAAGGTTTTAAATGTTTAGTTAAATTGGTTTATTTTGTGCAAGTTTTTAAGGTCAATGTAAAAATGATCCATTACTCCATACATGTCTTCTTCTTCTTATAATTTTGTCTAACAAACACCTCCATTATATCATTGAATAAAAACACAACAGGCATGCAGGTGCAAAATATTTCTAAAAAGTTTCACCTCTAGAACATGAATTCCTGCTTATCCTCATTCATTGCCCTAAAAATGCATTTTTAGCTTAAGTGACTATTGTCATCAGGGTTTTATTTAAGGTTTCGAGGTTATGTAGCCTAGTAAAAAGAAATGTGAAAAAAGAGGGGAGTTGGATAGCCCATAGCAGTTATGTTGTGCGTCTCATGTACAGCGGCCATTGTCCTTGTGACAGCGGCCATGGGTTTGAATCTGACCTCTGCCCTTTGCTGCATGTTATCCTCCACTCTCTCCTCCCCGCATTATCTGACTCTTCAGCTGTCCGATCAAATAAAGGCGAAAAGGCGTTTGATTTTGTCGGTCATAAAGAGGTATCAGTGTTCATTTCAGTCTGTTTCATTAACAGGTACAAACTCCTCAAAGGAGCTTTAAGGGCAACACTCGTTATCTTTAAATGAAACCGTTCTGCTTCCACCTTATCTCTCCAAGGCTACATGAAGTGGGAAAGAACCTCCTGAGGCACAATAAATACAAATATTATCCTTATTGTAAAACCGAATTCAACCCTAGACATGAATCCTGTACTTCTGCTCAACAGTAGACAGTAAATTAACCACCCCCCACCCCCCACCCCCCGCCTGAAGGACTGCATTAATATCCTTACTGCATGTTTTCTTTCAATCAGCGCAGCCTGCCCCAAATCTCCCAGAATGCATAAATAAACAAACAAACAAACAAAAGGACTATGTGCAGAGCATTCCTAACATGGAAAGACCTCCCTGCTGTGGCAGACATGTCCATTGACACTCAATTAAAACTCACCATGTGTACAGTAATGCTACTGTGCACATATAGGCTACAGCAACATTTCCAATCGAAAAAGCTCCTATTAACCCTGTGTGTGTTTATCCAGAAATAAAATGTCCTCTGCAGAAATAAATGCAGATTATTTTGTTTTGTGGGTGCACACTGATTTGATACTATTTGGGGACAGAAAGGACACATTTGAAGCTGTCTTGTGCCCCATTGGTGCAAATCAGGAGGATGCCTGGAGGCCTTGTTTGCACACAGAACCTCACATGTCACATTATGAAAACCAATGCATGGAAAAGGAGCCGGCTAATATGCCCAAACAGGCCGCAGTATCTGCCCATGTGTGCAAAGTTATCCCCACCCCAAGGTCACTAACTTAAATTTCCTCCCCGTGGAAACTCTGGATAAACTCCACATTGATAGAAGAAGGTATGGGATTTCTGATTGGACCAGGACGCATACAGAACACGTGTTCCTGCAAGTACACAGAGCAGCCTTTTTAACAATTTACCACTTAATTTTCTCCCCGTATTTAGCATTTATGAGCAGTATACAAACACATAATGAATGCTCTGTAACTCAATAAGGTGTCAATTTAAAGCTCCTGTGAGGAACTTTGGATCTGTGCAGGATTTGGTGCCTTCTGTGGACAAAGTGTGACCTTTTATGAACCTCCTCCTGTTTTCTTTTAACAATCAAAAATGTCACTGGTCGAGAAATGTTGCCATCTGATGTTTCTGTTACATAAAAGGTCTCAAACTTTGAATTTGGACCAAGAGCTGAACATCGCAAACACTAATAGGTTGATTATAAAGCAATAAACAGCCACATTTTACAGCAACTATCTCGGACGTTAAAGTGTAATAATACACTGTCTCAAGTGTTATTTTAAGAAGGCTTTCTGGAAGATTTCTGCAACGACTGTGTCACTAAAACCTACTTCCCCTTGTGTTTCAATGCTTAATTTAGCAACTGTTTCAAATGCTTATTCCTAAAGCCAACAAACAAAGTATTACATTACAGTAGTACTAGCTCTATATCCCTATAAACAGAAACAGGTCCCTTATGACATCAGGGACTAGAAAAGTCATTTGTCATCTGGTCGGATAAGATAAAATTAGAAAAGGTCACGCTTAAAACTTCTAAAAACAACAGATTTGTATCCCAGAAGAAGATCTGTATTTCATTGCAGTACAAAGACAGAGTCCATCTTTGTCAAAACGAGCTTTCATGCATGCAGAGTTAAACAACAAGCGCAATGTGCAACATCTCACTGAGTGGAAATGTTTACCAAATTACAGTACATAAATCCTTACATGGAAACCCTCACATCACAAGTCCCAAACGGAAAAAATGCTTGTGTGTGTGTGTGTGTGTGTGTGTGTGTTTTTGTACGCGAGTGTGTTTGTTTGCTGCCTAGCAACAAGTGATGCATGTCTAATTTAGGGAAAATTCTTGCTTTATTTGGTCATGCAAATCTTTGTGAGGTATCTGCATTACGAGTTCCCCCAATGAAACTAAATAAAGACTTGTCGAAAACTGCTCTCCTAATGTGTTAAAGGAGTTAATGTGTGGGTTTACAGTTTTTGAGGCCAGAAGTTGCTACCCTTATAGGCTGATGTCAGCATTTCATTTCACTGACATATTGCAATAGCATTAGCAGGGCACGTCAGGTCACACAATTGTCTCTCTAACGTAAAAAAAGAAGTAACAAATTGGCATGATAGTTTTTCTAAGTGCAGCACAAATTGGAATCAGACGTGGTTTAATCTGCTTTATGCTTTAAATGAGTGCACTCTCTGCAGCATGCAAAGTAAGCATAAATAGCACTCACACTCCTTCGCCAACCAGCTACCCTGCTCTGTTTTTAATCTGTGCCATGACTCGGATATGGTTTGAACACCATCTGCAAGAAAGCAGAGGTAGTGTAAGACTAAAGCTGGTACATTTGACAGCTGGCATTTATTAAAACCTTAGCCACAAGGAAGGCAGTGCCTCACTGCTTTGGTCTCAGATGCTGTGAAGCACAAAAGAGCCCCTTTAGGCCTTTGTGGAGGTCGCATGTTCAAGTTATGAAATGATAACTGGCTCTTGGTTTGAAATGAAAACCTTGTGTTTGTTAAAAGCTGCACAAAACAAGAAATTACAGTTATTTATTGTATTAGTTTGGATTCTGTGTCTATTATGGTTGTTGTTTGTGCTGCATTTGAGTTCCTAATAGGCAAACAAATACTATTATGGTCAGTAAAGCCTGTGGAGTCTGGGGTTATTGCGCCACTTAGTGGTCCCTTGCAGCAATAACTACAGGGCAATAGAAACAGTTATTGATCTACATCTATGCTCCTTTAAAGCGAATGTTCAAATGAAATTAAATAGGCTGATTTAGTTGAATTTAGTCGACACACAATGCAACTATTATTTCGTAACATTTAGAACATTGTTTATCATTTGTCAAGCAGTTTTGCTGAAAAATACTCAAAAAAATCTTTATTTTGAGTTACATTAGGTTAGTTCCTCCTCTTTGTTCATATATATATAAAAAAAAAAGTATAGACGCAGTTTCTAAAAGAGGTCATTTCTTCTGTTATTGGACATTTTCACGGCATAACGAGGAAAGGCTTGCGACTTATTTTTGGTCTGCCGGGGCCACCGTAGAGGCTTAGGCGGTTCATCATGTGACAAAAAAAAAATGTCAACACCACCGAACACTGCTCTGCGAAATCAAATATTCACCACGGAAATGTCGTTTTCTCCTTGTAAAAAGAGGAATATGTTTCGGTAGTGACCCTTTCGAAGTCAAACTTTATGTTAGCTGTTCATTTCTTGCGCTGCCACTGCACAGGTAAGTCTGTTTTAAATCTCTACCAGGAAACGTGTTCGCTTGTGTCACATTATGTGAGCTAACGCTAACAGTGACAAGTGCAGAGGTTTTGGATGGTTGGCATGACAGATACAGGAAATGAAATAACAAGGGGGAAAAAAAAGATATTTAGAAGCAGCTCAATGAGGAATTGTCTCTTTCTTATTCTTGTTGATATCATTTGATCCTAACTTGATGTCTTGTTGGAACTCTTTCAGGATGTCTGTCTCTCATAATGGTCAGTCCTCCCTCGTACAGAGCTTGGCCACACTCCTCCGAAACGATGGTATGTCACTATTTTTACTAAATAACTACATCAGTCACCCAATACAAAAACATTTGACACATGTTAACACCAGATAAATATCCTTGAATGTGCTCTGATCTGAGGTTCAGCTCCATGTTTTATTATAGACATGACTAGAGTGTTTCAGTCTGACCTTGCAGATACATTCAATGTGGGAATTTAAGGTTAAGATAAATTGTTATCAATTGCCTTGGATTGATGTTTGAGGCTATATTAGCGAGAGTGTAATTCATTTTCTCCCCAAAATAAAATGTAGGCGACTTGGTGCTTGATGGCAGCAGCACGCTGACGTTGCCGGCGTCCACCTTGCAGCAGCTCACCCGGCTGTTCGAACAGTACCTGCTGTCCAGGAGTCAGCCTCATGGATTCCTCGCGCTGCCCTCCCACCCTGCCGACACCGCCTCGCTGCTGCAGCTGCAGTTTCTGTTTGATGTCCTGCAGAAGACGATCTCCCTCAAGGTGAGCGACGGAGCCCCCGAGCGGGAAGTGGCGGAAGTCTTTCGTTTGCGCATCTGTTCCCCCCCCCCCCCCCCCCCTCGGTTGAAGCTCTTACCTGCTTGTTCGCTGCGCTTTCTTTTTTTCCCCAATGCAGCTCATGAACCCTCCGGGGGAGAGACTTCAATCTGTGGTGAAAATATTCCCGTTCAAGTCTTTGAAGTGTTTGGAGGTAGAGTATCTCAACCTGATCACATTCATTCCTTCATCTTCCTTATCCTTCTATATTCCATCTGCTGCTCATCCCCCTTAAAACAATAATCGAACTTCCTGTGGTGTCCGTTCTTCCTTACCAGTTAAAGCGAGTCCCCCCACACTGTCTGGAGGGACTCCGAGGGGTTTACTCCCAGCTGGAGGTCTTCACATGTTCAAAGAGCCTCAGCTCCCTCGAGGTACCGTCCTTTACAGGAAAAGTATCGCTCACTGTATGTCCGGCATGTGCGACTATAGAAAAAGTGACGCTCGTCCGTCTTTCTTTCAGGAGCTGCTCTCCCTGTGTGGAGGAGACCTCAGCTCTGCACTGCCTTGGCTGGACCTGCACACCCTCAACTTCAGCTACAACTCAATCGTCTGCCTTGATCAGTCACTAGTGAGGCCGACATACATCATCATTCCTGTCTCATACCATGACGTCATCGTCATCTGACCGTAACTCTTCTTGTCTTTCTTTCCTAGAGTTTACTGAACGTCCTGAAGTCTTTAGATTTGAGCCATAACAAGATTCAGGAGTGCGCTGAATTTCTTAAGGTGTCTGTGTTTTTACTCCTGATTCAACGTTATTTCAAAGATGTCTCCTCTCTGTTGTTATTGTCTCATTTCTTTTTTTACTTTCCCTCAGCCTTTGAGCGAACTGGAACACTTGAACCTGGGCTACAACTGCCTGCAGAGGGCGCCAACGCTCGGCCTGAGCGCCAGGGCCAAACTGCTCACGCTCCACCTCAGGAATAATGAACTGGAGACAATAAACGGTAAAGCAGACTCACACAGGAGGCTGCAGAGTGTTTCTCTTTCATCACTGATCGGCGTATTGCACACTAAATTCATCGTCAAAATGAAGCTGATCAGTGTTCAGGAAGTCAAAAATGTGTTTTGTGAGATAGTGGATTTTCAGTAACAACATCCTCTAAATGTTTTGGAAGTTCTTTTGTTTGTATTGGATATTGTTATCGTCACAAAGGGAAACATTAGATAACATTACACCTGCCTGGTTATTGTGTCTGCGTGGGTGGGGAAGGAGAAGAGCCTCAGGATGGAATATGAGCTGCAGGTTTTTTTCTTTTCCATTTTATTGAATTTGTCGTTTAAACTTCACATTCTGGATGTCCCGTCTTGAGAAAAGCTTCCCCCTTGCGTTCGTGCTCTGTCTGATGACACAGGTGTCGAGCAGTTATCTTCACTCCAGCACTTAGACCTGGCCTACAACCTGCTGCTGGAGCACTCCCAGCTGGCTCCGCTCTCCCTGCTGCACAGCCTCAACACAGTAAGGAAGCACATGCACACATGCACCCTCAAAAGTACATGAGCTCAGGGCTCTATTTGATCAAGATAGCAACATCTAGGTCATGTACGTCATGCCAAGAATGTATGAGAACATGGTCTTATTTTTGCAACGTAATTTATTTGACTCATTTATTATCCTTTGGTGTTGTCTTAACACACCATATGTGGACTGAAAGTGTGATCTACTTTCTTTTAGCTGAACCTGGAGGGCAACCCGCTCTACTTCCAGAAGTCCCACCGCTACTGCACCGTCCGACACCTCTCCCCAAAGGCTGCAAATCTTCGAGTAAGAGATTGTTAAAGCAACGCACCTACCGTGATATGCCAGTTTTCTCCCCTGAAGAATGCCGAATCATTACAGATGTGTAAAAGTAGCTGAATCAGTGTTTTCATAGCAGACTGAGTTCAGCAGCTGAAGACAGAGGGAGAGAGCCCAAATAGAAACAGGAGAAAAAGGACATTCGTGGGAAGCTGTAAACTTCCCTGTGTAGGCTGTGTTTTCAGAATCTAGCGTAACATCTGTAGCAGCTGTCCACTCATCCGCTTGCATGTAACTGTAAGCTCTGATTTATCTCAAAGCGCAGCGACTCCTCAAGTAGAGAACACAAAGAGCTTCCTGCCTGTCAGAACAGACTCACGCTGGCTTCTTGTTTGACAACATAAACAAGTCCAAGTGGTTACTATTAGAGAATGTATTAACGCAAATGTGGCTTCTTCTTCCAGCTCAAGCTTGATGGGACCACGCTGTCGTCATCTGAAATATCAGTAAGTTTATTATCTGTGTGTTCTGCAGCAAACAGTCAGTGTTTTAAATCATCAAACATAGTGCAGATCTGAGGCATGACTTTCTAGGTATATAAATGTAATTGTGTTCAGATGCATTTCATCAGGACGTAATATATTTCTTGGCACGAGCATGTTTTTTCAGCTTGAATGAATATTTGTTATCATAGGTTGTTTTTGGCTTCTCTTAGTTGGAAGCAGTTAGTACATTAGACGATTGTTGTCCGCAGGTTCTCCCAAAACAAGGCCAGCTGATCGTGCAGGTGCAGCCTTCACCTCCCGTCACCGGGCCACCTGAGCGCAGTAACCAGGAAGCGTCGAGTGGAGCCGGCGAGCTGAGTGACAGCATGTCCGTCGGGGAGGTCGCGGTGGCACGCATTCGGAAGAAGAAATCAAGAGTAAGGCGTCGACTCTTCCTCAGTGTCACTTTTCCTTTCGATTTGAAGAGACGGTAACCTTTTTTCAGTCGCGTGACGCACTTTTGTATGCGTTTGTGTTGCAGAGTAAGGTGAAAGTGCGGAGAGCGAGCATATCGGAGCCCAGTGATACGGATTACGAGTCCAAGCCCCTTTCGACCACACAGGGTGAGTTTTCAAAGCACGTTTGTTGAAGATTATTCTATACTTGTGTTAAATCTCAAATATTTCCCCCAGGTTTCTTTTTAAATGTTTCAATCAAGATTTTCACTTGTAGTTTTTTTCTAGTAGCTGCTTGTAATGTTGTTGAACAAATGAAAAGCTCACTCAGCTGCTAGATAAATATTTAAAACATGTTTCATTTCTCCACTAGGTATTGTCCTCCCCCACCAGCAGGAGATCGAGCGCATGTCCAGCTTCAGAGACCAGATGGGTGAGGATTGGCTGAGGTACCAGCATCATCTAGACGGTGTTCCCTCTTCCAACGACACCAACCAGCCCCTCCAAAACGGCCTCAACGCCACCCCGTGTCCCTCTGCCAGCAACAGCTATCAGCCGTCCTTTGATTCTCTGGAAGTCCCAGAGGTCCTCCCCCCTCCGCTGCTGTCCTCCGAGCCCAAGATGGAGACCTCAGACGCCGATGCGGACCTTGAAACGGAGTCCACGCTACAGTGGGCGGGCCATAGCTCTCGGCTCACGTTGGAGGAAAGTGTGGTGGACGGTCCGGGGATGAACCAGGAGACAGAGAGCACACTAGGGCCGAGTCCAGAGTCCCAAAAGTCGACAAGAAGGGAGAGTGGAGACACCAAAGAAGAAGAGGAGGAGGAGGATCTTGGAGGTAAGAAAGTCAGAAACGCGTAGTATCTGTAGACTTAAAATGAATCTTCATATAATCATCATTTTCTCTCCTTCTTTTGCGTCTTAGTGGACCTGTGTCACCCCCTCCTCGTGGGCGTCCTGACTGACAAAGAGGAAGAAGACGCAGCCAATGAGGGGGAGAGGAAGGGGAGGAGGAGCGAGGTGTTCCTGTGCATCAAACAGGGTCTGGTGCTGGAGGTGGACATGCAGCGCGGACGGGAGAGATGTCGGCTCGAGCTGGGCAGCCTAGCAAGGGTGGAGGCTACTGAGGCCGCCTGGACTCGAGGGGTGAGGATTAAGAGAGAGGGGGAGGGATGATAGGAAATGACATTGTAGTCAAATATAAGCTTTTCTTTTTGTCTCTCAGGAAACAGAGGAGATGCTTCCAGCTGTGGAGCTTCAGTTCGACTACATCAGCAGGGAGAAAAGGAGGAGACGCTACGTCCTGCTTGATGACGACCCCCTACAGGCGCTGCAGGTTAATGACACACACACACACACACACACACACACGTTGATGGTAAAGCTCATGCAGGTGAAGTGAAGCACATTCAGTCCACGTGAACAAGACAAACGGCCACCCTCTGACTTCCTGGATGTGTCTGGTCATGCTCGCATGCTGCCCTCTCCTCTCCTCTTAGTTCTCTCAAAGTGACGTCAGCATCCAGCAGCACATTCTGTACCATGTTTACTACCTTGTTTACGATTTCTTGTCTCCTCACATTGTGTAACAGCCAAAGTGTTCCAGATTTAATTTTAACACAGAAAGCCGACACCGATGCCAGTATGTGATGTTGTTTTTTCAGGTTTGTGGTTAGCCGTCTGGAAGTTAGCTTTTGCAAACACCAGCATGACTAGAGTGACAAGAATAAAAGCCCTATAAATACTTTAACTCTTGACACCCCCAGCTATGATGTAAGCCTTTAAATTATCCTCAAGTCTGACAGATTGTTGTCCCTTTTTAGAAGTTTGTTTTAAATCCTATGGTTTCCGTGTTTGCAGCTACAAAGTTTAAGCTTTTCTGTGCATTTTGTTCATGCAAAGAGGACTCCAAAAAAATCCCCTTAGCAAGGAGGGAAGAGCATGAAATTGTCAGAACATCTTTTAGTTTTTTCCTTTTAGGCTCTGACTGACGTGCTCTCTCATGTGGCGGAGGAAAACCAGCGGCGCGTCCTCGAGCTCCGCCCCAGCTGCGTCCTCCTGCAGTGCCTCCGCTGCCGGTCAGAGTTCACGCTCCAGGGAGGGGTCGCCGAGGACGAGGCGGCAGGGAGGAGCAGGGATGAAGACGACAAAGGTGATGAGAGAGGAATGAACTGTAGCCTTTGGGCAAAACACGTACAAACAGAGGCATGAGGAGGCTTAGGTCATATTTGCACAAGCATCTCTATTTGTGCAAATGTTTGGGCTTCTTCCAAGTTTGTCAGAGTTGAGAGAATTTTCTGTGCTTCTTTTTGTGGGCTCAGCGCCCAACAATCATAAGCAAAAGGTTCACATTTTCTGCTGATGTACATTTGTTAACTTGCAGGATGGGAATATGAAAAAAGGGCGGGGGGGAAAAGTTCTCCAAGAAACAAAGCAACAAGCAGCAAATTTAAGACAGCACTCAGATGGAACAGACAAGAAACACAGAACAAAGAAAATCTAGTTTTCATTCAAGTTTTGAGTGGAAAAAGAACAAAATAAAGTGGTTTGATCAATCATCAGCTTTTGATCTGTTTGTCGTGACCACATGTAAAAAGGCATCTCGGAATAAAAGAAAACATGTTTTAAAAAGATCAATAAAGAGCGTCTGACTATAAAAAATTGCGAGCTTGTAGGTGGATGCGTTGCCCGAGCGATGTGATGTTTGTCTTAAGTTTATATCTCAATCTGTCATCTGCCAATTTCAAACAATCCCGCACACACACACACACCACAACCTTAAGTCCAAGAAGTCTTTTACTGACTCATCCCTCACACGCACACTCTCTGCTGAGTCATGCTCAGCCTCCTTAAAAAACAACATGTCCTTTAATTTTTTTCCATTTAAATGATGACTTGTGTGCTTTTTTTTTTTTTTCTTTCCCCCTGCTTGCGCTGCTTTTGAAACAGCAAAATCCTCATGAGGAGGTCACGCGTTTCAACTCAGCGCGTCGTCACAATCGTGCAAAAAGAAGTTAAGCATCTGACTTCCACTCCTCCGCAACTTTCACGCTTGTGTGCATTTTTTTTCCCAAAACAAAATCCCCGGTCTCAGATGAACCCAAGAGAAGCATCCCTGGAGTTATCTGCTCTCCTTTATTGCCGCGCTGGGTTCCCACCTCTATAATCAGCAGCAGACAGATAGCACTCTTTCGCTCCCACCAAACCTCACATTAAGAACCTGCTCCGGCATGCACGGGCTGCACGCAGGCTTTGTTCCACAGATGTTTCAGGGATTCTTTTGAACCATGCTCCTGTGTTAGTGCGCTTAGGAGAAGATTTCAGGCAATAAATACCTCTTTCAGACGCACGTGTCTGAACGTAGTTTGTTTGCCTGTGTGGGAGAGAAAGAGATGCCCTGCAGATACAAGAAGAACATACACGCTTTTACATGAAGGCATGCATTGTTTCCCCTTTTTCTTGCATCATTGCTCACTTGGTTGTCACTATCATTAATCTCTAATTAAAGCTCCTGTGAGGAGTTTTTACCCGGTTATGAAAAAGACTGAAATTAATATTGATGCCTCTTTATAAACAACACGAACAAAAAAGATCATCAGCAGCAAGATTCATAATTTATAGATGACAATTGTTAATGCTTGTAACCACTGCTGCAGGGTAGGTGTCAGACAGCCTCTGTTTGAGGAGTCGTCCATTTCACTGTTAAAGAAACATTTCTTTGTGGGGAGCAGCGATAGCCTAGCGGTTATCTTTTGTGCCCCATGTACAGAGGCTATGATCCTCATCACAGCAGCTGGGGTTCTAATTTGCAACTGTGGGGGTACAAGATGAATATTCAAGATCTCAAGGAAACCAGAAATTCCTCATTATCACGGGAAAAGTGTGTCTCATTTTGGCCTCCGTAGAAAGTCATTTAAAGTCAACTTCACAGTTATTAAATAAGCACACATAAACATACTTGCAATAGCCAGTCAAGTCCTTTAGGGGGAGCACTTTGTATTCAATGTCAGTGGTTAACATTTTTTTAACCATCACATCTGTGTCTTTCTACGTCAGGAAGCAGCAACATTTGTCCAGATTGTGGTAGCGATCATGTGGTCCAGCTTGCCAGCCAACCAACTCCCTACACAAGCACCCCGATCCGCCAGTCATCGAGGCCGGACAGCGAGGACGATCACCTCGATATCACTCAGAGCACCCGCAGCGTCAATAAGGTGTCCTTTTCCTTTCTTTTCTGTTCTTTATCTCTGAAGTCTCTGACTCACAATCTCATCATGTCCTCCTCTGCCACATCAGGACAATTACACCGACGCCAGCATCAGCAGCAGTCCTATACTGGAATCTACGGCAAACACAGAGGATCAAACCTTCATCACGGCCCACGGCAGCACCTTCCACATCGAGGACGGGCAGGGGGGCACCGCCGGCTCCGCCGTCTTCTACAGCACAGAGTGCCAAAGTAAAGAGGAGCTGGCCGGGAGCTACCGGTACAACGCTGCAGGCGCTACTCCGCCTGACGTCCAATCACAGCCTGCAGGGAGACCCGACCTGAACGGTGGGTTTTTACACTGGCCTGATATTTCACGCCTTTAAGAGTATACAAACTGGTTAAATATATTTTATAAGTAGTCAAAAAATCTGCTATATTTATGACACTTTAGGTCGGCCTGGGTCGGTCATTCTTCTGCTTATTTGGGTCGGGGTTGCATGAGTTTGATTTACATTTTTACTTCAGAAAATAATTCCCAAAACTCTGCATCCATTGTCCAAATACTTCCTGAGCCTTCTTCTCTTATGACTCAGCAGTTTATCGTTGCAGCCCCAGCACTCTGGGGTGCAAATCTTTTTGTTTTTGTCACAGCCTCTGAACTGTTCTGTTTCTGATGGGACTTAAATAGAAGTTAAACTCATCTCAGCTGTAAATGATAATCTATGTTTTATCACTCAGTTTTTCTTTAAAGGCCTGCCATTTAACTTGTTGGTGAATACCGACAAATCGCTGATTCGGAACTGAAGACAAACATTTTCTGTCCAGTTTTATTCCAGTGGAATCAGTTTATTCCCATCCATTCATTCAGCCTGTCAGCAGATTCCAACCCGACATCTGTGAGGAGACAGAGGAAACAACTTCCCTGCCCTCTAATCATTATTCAGAATAAGGATTGGAGAAAGAGAAGTGCAATTAGAGGGTGAAGCTAACATGAAAAAAACATGAAGCATAGCAGCAGCAGCACAGCAACAACCAGTTTGTTTCACTGCATCCTTTTCTAGTGTCAGAAAATGACGCTGATTTCTGATTTAAAACAGCAAATGGTCACAAGAAGCTTGATCCAACAAAATGACAACGTGAGCCGTATAAAGATGAGATTAACAAGCAAAATGAACCCAGTCGTGCATTTTTGACATCCAGAATAAGCGAAGGAAATTGGCAGGAAAGAGGTTTATTGGAGGAGAGCCCAACCAGCAGTGAAATAGAAATGGTGTCTTACGACTTCATTTAAATGCTGCGGCTCATTCGGTCAATGTGAAACGCATCAACCATGGCAGAGTGTTTACATCAGTGAAGAGGTGGGACATATCTGGATCATATGGATGTAGAGAAGCTCTCCGTATCTCTGTGGAAGCATCCCACTTCCTCCCCAAACATCTGGGTGCCATTTTTAGACCGACCGCATGCTAAATGTGCAACAAGACGGACTGGAATCATTACTGGAAGTGATGGGAGAGGAATGAAAGCCGAAGAGAGGGACGGCCTGACTCGTAATAACAGCTTTCTGCCACTTTTTCCCTTTTTTTAAATATATATATATATACTGTAGCTGCAGAGCCAATAGCGTGTAATCTGTCCCTGTGAAACCGCAGGCTCACACTGGAGACGAGTCAGACGCATCCTGCAGCGCTGACACTGAATATAGTGTGTGTGTGTTTTCAGTGACACAGTGCTCCCATTGTTGTGGCGCAGAGCCTGAGTCTTTGTCTTGTATGTTTTTTCGGTGCATTTACCTTTCACCTCGAGGCCTTTTTAATCTCACCTCCGATCTCTTCAAATGAGAAACATGTTTGTTTTGGCCGCCGCAAGTCCGGCCCTGTCGTCTTTGAGCGGCTCGGTCCGTTAATCAACGCTAATAAAGCCTCCGCTGCTGTTCAGTGGTCGATTTATTGCTCTTTAATGCCTTTCTGCGCGAGGCCTGTTTGGCTTCACAATGCAGCCTAAAGTTTCCAACAAATATGCTTTTATGAAAGGGGGACACCGCTGCCAGGAAACTATGGCTGAACTGTTAATGTAAGGTATCATTTGAGGGAAGAAATAAAGAAAGAGCTTCTCAGTTTGACTCATTTAAACGGTCGATTTGTCCGTAGATGGTTTGGACCTCCTGACTGAGGACTACACGGCAGTGGATCATCGCTTACAACTTTTCCTGGACGTGGAGGTCTTCGAGGGAGAAGAGCACCTTCACTCTTTCCTGAAGGTGTGTAAGAGGGAAGCACTGGTGACATTAAAAAGTCTCTCTTGTTAAGCTAAGCTTGCCTTCTGCTGGCTTTTCTCTTTAATAAATCTCCGGACTGTGTAGCTGTCTGGTTCAAGGTTTAAACACTGCTTTTATTGTAATTAGCTTGTTGCTGAATTCTGATGACATTTGACTCCAACATCATATATTTTACAGCTGAGCTACAACATTTGAAACCAACACAACTAGCAAGGACAAAATCTGAGTTTCAGAAATAGAATAAAGAAATAAAAGTCATCTAACTTTGGCAGAAAGTATTCTGTTTTTTTTGGAGCACTCCGTCGCTCCCAGCATGAAGAAGTTATAAAAAGCTTTTCTGGGCCTTTAAGTCTTGATGGGAGCTCTTATAAAAACTGTATTATTACCAGACCGGAGTATTTCTCCCTGTGACAGCAGCCTGTGACTGATCGTTTAAATTTAGCAGCATATTGTTTTTATGTCGCTGTTATTGTTTCTTTTGTTATTGCGGTTTGAAAAAGTCCTTAAACATATCTCCCTGATGGCCAAAAGACTCCAGCGTAATGAGTGGTGACAACTTTAGGACCTACAACACTTCAGCTGCGGTTTGCTCTTCAGTCAAATCTCTCTGGGGAGCCCGTTCAACCCCCAAATCTTCTTCTTTTGTTAGCTTCTTACACGCTCCTCTCCTCCTTCTCCGTAACATGCAATGCATCATGGGAGCTCCTCTCTGTCGGGCACCTGGACGAGGAGCAAAGAGCGGAACAAGACGGAGCGAACACACAGCTGGAAACAGGAGGTCCCGCTCCATTCCTCTTAGTTGTGTTTATTTGTGCAGTCACAGGGCTCCTCACTGTTTCACTTGAGCGATTTCCTCTTGTGTGGTTTTACAGGAAATAAAGAAAAACCTTGACTTATTTATCTGTTTCAAAAGCCTGAAGCTGCTCATCAAAACAATAAGCATTCCTCTTATACATGATGTGCATCTCTCTCTCTCTTTTTTTTTTTTTTTGTTGCCTTCAGATGTCAGCTGTCAAATTCGGGGAGCCGGGGGAGGTTCCCTCTCTGCTTGTGGTGTCAAACAAGAGCATCTATTTCTTGGAACTGATGTCAGAAACCCAGTGAGTTGACAGGATAGAAAAATCTACTTGTTCTGAATGATTATTTTGCACACGAGTGCACATGCTTAGAATGCATAGCTCTTCAACGTCTTGCACTGTCGCAGGTTTTTGCACAAATTAAATCTGATTTTTTTTTTTGTGTTACACTTGAGAGGTAAGAAAAAGAACCAAATCCGTTTTTTTACGTGTTAATTTATATGTAATGTGAAGCTACGAGCTAAATAAAGAGCACTAACGTTAGCCTGCTAACACAACAAATGCAGCTCGAGCAAAGGACAGTTTTGTCCACCGCTTGAGCTAATCTCCTCTCTGCGAACTTGAGTGGAGGCGGGTTGGAGGCGTGGCCAAACAGCAGTTTGTTTTGGTTTCATGCTGATGCTCAAGGGCGACATCTACTGGATCAAGAAAGTCAAACAGTCTTCCTTAAAATCTTTCATTTATTTTCATACAATCAACTAGATGTGAATTGTTATCAGTTCATGCAGGTGGATGATTATTTGTCGGCCTTGGGGGTGGGTAATGATGGAGAATATTTTTTGAAATTGATACTTTTGGGGGGGGGGGGGATTGGGTAAAGCGACATCATTTGAAGATATGCAATGCAACTGATGAGTCATATATAGTAGAAATATGAAAACGAAACATAATTCAGTGTAAAGACTGAAGATAGTATGTTTGAAAGTGTCAGAAAAAGCTGGAAATATCATGTCAAGCTAACTCCAGCAGGTAGACATGGACTTCAAAATGATGAAAGGAAACACTCTCCGGTTTTCAAACATAACTTTGAAATATAAACCAAGTCAGTGAGATGTTTCCGCAACACATTCCAGTTTATCAAAAGGGTAATGAAATCCTGCTGCAGTGGATTCAAGAGAGGGCGCCACACTGCAGTAAACAATTAGGACTTTTAATGCTGGTGTGTAGCCCCCCGCACCCCTCTTTTTAGGATGTGGATTATATTGCATAACCTGCGCAGGTTTCTGGGTCACATCTTGAGAACACATTGACCTCGCAGTGTCTGTTTGGACCGCGGCGTCTCTCCTGTTTCTCCTCCTGATACCCTTCATCCCCTTTTATTAGTTTTTCCTCCTCCATTAGAAAAAAAAGTTCTTCTCTCATCAAAACAATATCTCCCTCTGCTGAGACGTGAGCCCACGCTGTGACGGCTCTGAAGAAGTGAGCGGGGGTCGGACCACAGGGGTTGTCTTTTCTTGTTCTTGGCATTGAGCAAGAATCTTTAATCTAAAGTTAATCTTTGAGAAATGAGGTATTACATCATTTGTCGGAGGGATTGTGCTGAGTAAACTTTGGCTTTAACAAACACCTACACCTCCGAACGTCAAAGAAAAGCCTTTTAAACCCAGCGTCTCTGCTCTCTCCTCCCAGCAGAGGCCAGCTCTCTGATTGGCTGCAGAAGCGGGACAGCCACCCAATCATGGAGCTCGGCTACCTGGAGGTGGGGCTTGGCTCGCAGACCATCCACATGGAGTTCGACGGGGGCGTGGCCTACACTCTGCTGGTACGAGACAACCTACGATGCAAGCGGTTCTTTGGCTTGTTGACAGGTAAGAAGGAAACACTGCCAAATAGGAGCAAAGTGCAAAATCACTTAATGTATGGAAAAACACATAAAGGGAATTTTTACATTCTGGGAGAGAAACTCGCTCACCCTGCTCTTTTTTTTATTTTTTTTCCCTTCACACTGGTTGCAAAAAGACACCCCAACATGAGCGTAGACTCATTTAGATTTCAGGACGAGTCGCAGAAAGCTGTTGTACCCCTGAGGCAGGTATGAGAACAGCGTGTTCCTCTCGCAGGCATCGTGCCACTCTATCTAATACTATACCATATGTGGGCTACGTGACGCAGGCTCCCCCCCCCCCCCTCCTCCTCAGTATTGTGTTCACACAGACGTGCGTACATCCTGCCCAGGCCTACTCGTCTGCTACAGAGAGGAAAACCTTTTATTAGAGGAGGGGGGCTCCTGCGCGGGAGCTGGAATGTCTGGGAAAATATGGAAAATGAATTTGACAATAAGCAGCCACCAGAAAACAGGAACAAACATCTTGGCACGTGTGGAAGAAAAAGGATTGCAATTCACTTAATTGTAATAGAAAGTAGGACGGGGAGTTTTTTTTTTTTGTTTGTTTTTCCATAATGGCTCGTTCAGATTAGCAATAAGAGACGGAACACAAGCAAAGCAAGCCTTTTCATTCAGTCCACAATCACGCTGATTGGATGATTAGAGGAGCGACTTTTTTCCACAACTGTTGGGTTCCCTCCAGCTTTCAGCCACACACAAGCAAAGAGGGGCTTTTCTTTGTTTCATACATGATCCTAAACCTTCACATGCAGATTCTTTATACTCTTCCAAAACGTTTGTGTGACTCAAGTATTTCTTTATTTAACCTGGTGGGCTTTTTCATCCTCCTCCTGAAGCTTTGTCCTTCTATGTAAGTTTATAAACGGCTCATTTTACTTGAAAATTCTTTCCAGGTCGCTTCAAGGAAGACGAGAAAAACAAGATACGGCTTGCTGTAGGCCTCAAAGTGCGTCCTAAAAAAGACATTACCTTCACATGGAGTATTATGATGTTAACATTTCCCATGATCCTTTGAGGCAAAGTCAACTACAGTAAGTGTAAACATGGTGATCTCCATTTGCACTAAATTGTCGCAGAATCAGCTGGTGTAATATTCAGTCAGCAGAAGGAGGAATAGATGAAATACTCTGGCTCCCAGCGTGCAGAGAAAGATAAAAAAAAAAAAAAAAAAAAAACAGCTGGAATGATGAAGGATTGAAAAGAGGGGAGGAGGATGTGGTTGTAATTGTGGACGAGACAGACACAACTTTATTGAAACATGAGCGATAACACGAGAGAGGAGCGTATCTGCAGCCAGGAGAGAAGTGTAGAGAATCTGTTGCTGTTTGTGCTGGCAGACGTCGTCATTTCACACGGAGGGAAATCTGTCTGTTTTACTCAAACTGTGTTACCAGAAACCTCTCCTCTCACACTGTCCTGTCTCCGCGCTCCAATATCTCCAATCATGTCCTGGCGTTTAATTTCATGTGATAATCATCAGGGGGCCGAACAGTCTGAGTGTGAAACACGAGGCAGAAAGGAGCGCTGACAAAGACCAGAACACCCACCAAACTTGGTTCTCCACCCGCTCGGCCCGTCGCCTTTGTTTTGAGAACGCGCTCTTGGATGGCACCTTGTTCAACTGTCTTCGTTCACACGTTACATAAACACTTCACTTCCTCGGCACGTGGAAAAGTTCTCCCAAAAGCGTGGGAGACTTCGACTCCACCAGCACAATGCAGAATTGACCTGAAAAGCAATCAAACCTTCTTAGGCGAAAATATGTGAAAGCACACTGGAACTAATTGCTGGCTTCTGAACTCAAAAGGACAAGAGTGAAAAACAGCGTTGAAACTGATTGAAGCTGCCTCCTGTGTGTTCTTTTGCATTTCAAAAGGTCAGAGACATGACAAAGAACGTATATCCTCGTGCATTTATAACATTCAGAAGTGAAATTTGACACAAAAAATAACATTTCTACCAACAGATCCATGAGAATAGTGAGTAAGGATGCTTGTTCATACAAGGTGTGCAGATTAAATATGTTTCAGAACTGATTATTAAACCTTCAAATATTCAGATTCCTACCATGATGGGGAGTTTTTAAGAAATGAAAGCAACAATGTGTTTCTATTTTTTCCACTATCTTTCTTTTCCACATCCCAATATAAGTTTTACAACAGGGAGAAAAACATGTGTCTATTTCAACAATCACGCCACAACTCCTGAGACTCACCCAGCAGCTCTTACTGGGAGTCCCAAACCAACACGAGGACACAAGTCACAGCTGTTTGTTTTCTGTCTGTTGGGGTATTAAAGTAATACTTTACATGTATTTAGGTTAAAGCATGAATCAGAGAGCACAGAAACAAACATGTTTAGTGTCATTTTGTGGAGTATGTGACCCAATATGTGAGCCTGTTTTTCCTGTTATTATCACAACAAGGACATGGACGAGTCTGCTTTAGCTTGTCATCTTCCTCTTCTTCTTCCACCACTTGTCCCCCGTGTCCCTTTAACTCCCTTTGAAGTCCGTCTATTCACACTTGACTGCGGAGCCAGAGCGCAGAAATCCTTCGCCCTGTATTGTTGTCACACTCAATGATACGCTACAATCCTTGAGTGTGAGCGTGACCCGGCGCTTTGTGTTCCCAACATTTTCTCACCCACCGAGTCCAGTGGAGCTGAAATCGTACACCTGCAACCGGAGACCTTTTGGCTTTTCTTACAGCGCGGTTACAATAGCAGAAGAAGAAGAAGTCTCAGACTGAGTTTGGCTTTTGTGGTCACACCTCTTTCCAGGAGTGTGTTTTTTTGGGCTACTGTAACTTGTCTCGTTAAAGGAGGTGTGTGAGTGTTCTCTGAGCTTTCATTGGGTACACCCTGAAAAACTCTGGACAAAAGTTTTAAATCTTTAGCCCCTGGAGGTTGTTGTTGAAGATGTTCCAATTATTATATGGATTGTTTCCTTGAGAGAAAGCTATATTTTTCGTAGAGTCCGACCGATTCATTGGTTACATTTTCATTTAAGTTTCATTGTGTTACACTAGCAGTTATCTTTCTGGCTGTCACCAGCAGAGGGCGCTATATGGATTACAACGAGCATTATCACTATCCAGCGTGTCAAGCGGTGATGTACGTACATGCTCTGTTACTTTCCAGCTGAGTGACCATCTTCTCTTAGTTCTATATCTTCTCCACAGGTTTTTGATGAGTGAGTTTGAGGGATCATCATGCATATCTATCTATCTCAACGGATCAAAGACAGATATAAGATAAGATATTGGCCAATCAGATCAGTTCATTTTGGTTCGTCACCAGATGTTTTCCAAAATGTTTCAAACCAGAGAAATATTCGATTTCATTCGGTCGACCCTCTTCAGTGGTAACACAACATGGGAGGTCGTGGCTAACTCGTAACATTATCTAACATTTACTTACTGCGACGTCTTTGAAATCAAATGATTACAGGTGGATGAAATGCCGCTCCTAGTGGTGGAACAACAACACTCAGGAGAGCATCCTCTACTGGTGGTAGAAATAAGCGCCTCTGCTTCTGTCACTTTCTAAGCGGTGAAAAACCGTCTTCAAAAAATCTCAAACAGAGTTACCTTTGAGTGCTCGAGATTCAGTGAACCGATCGATGACACCGTCGCTTGTTTCAGCACTTTTTCATTTTCTTTTCTTCTCCTGTTTCAGGAATTGTGCGTGAAATGGCCCACGACTCGGACAGCAAGCTGCAGTCCATCTCGACCACGAGACTCAACCCTCAGCACCACCTCTGGTACTCCTCTCCGCTCTGCCGCTCTACACCCACTTTTAACACACTGAGAACATGGCGGCCATCTTTGTTTTATTTGTTTATTTGCTGACAGATGTGGTCCTGATTGTGTCGCGCTCATTTGGATGTGGTTGGGAGGTGCGAGCTAAAGAGCGTTTTTTTAACTCATGTTTAGTTAATTACAATCAGATTATTTTTTAGTATTTTATTTTTATTTTGTAGAAGCGGAGCGTTAAATTAGCTGCTAGACCACATGTTAATTTGTAGCATGTGTTGCTCTGCAGATCTCAAAGCATGCATGACATGTTGTGTCGCCTCCTTTTTAAGATTTAATTTATGTTCTCACAACAAAAGTGAGATTTTTTTTTTTTTTTAAATGTGAAGTAAATGACGACGTTTTTCTCACATATGAAACGAGATGTGAATAATCAATCATTCCATTTAAAACCGTCTCGGTTTATAAGTCTTTGTTTCAGTTCGGACAAACACGCCTAATTCATCTCAGAGAAGTGAAATAAATAGCATTTTTCCTTCAGTTTGGATCTGTTCAGTGAAAGATGACGGGTTTCCATGAAGAGAAGATAAGGAAATCCAGGTTCTTAGAGCAACAAATACTTCCAATTCCCCTGTCTTTTTCCCCCTCGTTTGTCCTCCGGTGACAGACTCCACAGCTCAATAATAAAGAAGTAAAAACAAATCAAAGCAAGGCTGCTAACCACAGTGTAAGAACACACTTCCCAGTGTTTTCTCAACCAATTCCTGTCAGCTGTTATTATGTCAATTATCCCCTTTGCTTCACAGTTACTGTGAAACTCACCCCGTGATGTTCAAGTGCTTCCATGTGAGAGCGCAGCAGCAGCAGCACCTGCCAGCCGCAAACCACCACAGACGCCGTGTTATCTTTAGGAGAAACAGTGTCTGTGCTTTTAGATCGAGCAGCCGCTGTGTGCAACTGATTTTTAAAAAATTCTAATAAAAGTGCATTCATGACATTCTGGTTTCTTGTATTCTGATAGGCCGCTGGTGTGTGAAGACATCCAGGCAGATGTGGAGGACGGGCAGCTGCAGTTTTTCTACATGCTGGCTTTCATCCTGCAAGGTGAGAAAACAACTAAAATATGTCATTACTCATGTTTAGGAATGGAAGATGTGCTTCCACCTGCTTTCCTCCTCTTCGCTGAGGCTACCTTTTGGGCAGGTCTAACAGGATATAAGACTCAACATATAGATGCAAATAACAGTGATGTTATTATAGTGCTAATGACTTCATTATGTAGTCTTCCTGTCTGCTTTCCTTCTGGATATACACTGGTAGAGTTATGTTTGATTGACCCTTTTTTTAAGTTGTTTTTGGGCCTTTGGGATAGGACAGCTGAAGACGGACAGGACATGTTGGGAGGAGAGGGTGAGGGAGGACAAGCAGCAAAAGGCCAAGGTCGGATTCCAACCCACGGCCGCTGTGACGAGGACTATAGCCTCTGTACACGGGGCGTGCGACATTACCGCTAGGCCAGCGGCGCTCATGCCCTCGCTATTGTCGTTGTTGTTGATATATATAACGTCCATGTGATAACAATACACGTGTTAGACATGAGAGAAAATACTAAAGATGGTCTAAGAGGATAAAAAAAGAGTTACAGAAGAAGACATCATTTACAAAATGAAGTAAAACAGGAGGGAGGGAAATTGGAAGAAAATAAAAAGTGACATTTGAAATGAGAAGGTTGAATTTCCGAAATTGATCATAAATTCAGGCACATGAAGTCTAACCATGGAGAGGAAATCCAAGTGTAAATTCCTCCATCAAAGTGTCATTACAGCCTTTAACCGCAGAGAAGAAGTCCCAAGAAAATAGACAGAGGAATGAGAGATAATAAGATAATGGATCAGACCAAAATAGAGGGAAATAAGGAAGACAGGAAGTGATTTGTGGCTGATGTGAGGCGCCTGTCAAAGACTCGTGAACAACCTCAGCCACTAGTCTTTGTGGATTTAACGGGACTAATTGACAGGTACTCATGAGTGGGATGTGTGGGGGGAGAGCTGCGATGCCTCGCTGTCTGTGAGTCGGCAGATTTCAAGCCCAGCGAGCTGCGGGCTACACGCAGCTGTGCACGTTTGAGGAATGTCACTTTTGCATGCCTAGATCTGCCTTTCTCCTCCGCTTGCTGCTCTGAAGACACAGTTTGAGATGAAGTAGAGAAACTCGTTATGTATCAGAAACGTACCTCGTGAAGCTTTTCAAGTCGTCGGCAGGTAACTCAAATGTAAAGACATAAATCAGAAGCTGAAACACCCTTTGAAACGGCTTTAGTTATACCTTAATCAAAGATTTGAAGCAGCTCTTAGAGGGAAAAATAAACAGATTTATGTCAAGCTGTAAACACAACACAAAGAAAAAGCCGGAAACCTCATACAAAAAGTGCATATTGATAATTTGTATGAGGTAGAACTGCTCTCCTTTCTTTTTCAGATGACGTCTGGACACCGCTAACAGTCCTCGCCACCCGGGAAACCCTGTACCTCCTCAAAGAGGACCACCAGTGGTCCAAAAGCTCAAGCGGCTCAACGGAAAACGAGAACCAAGAAGTGAGCAGCGGGAGCGTCGCCGTTTTGGAGACACAGGCGATCAGCTGCGTGAGCTCGGTCCACCTGTGGCCGTCTGATCAGTGCAGGGTGGATATTCAGCTGTACGATGAGGTCAGTGTGCAGCCCTGTTTGTGTTTCTGCGTCTTTCTGTGATCCCTGGAAACACAAGAAATCTGACAGATGAAGAAACGCCGGCTGAGGAATCCGATATAGATGATTATACGTCATCATTACAAAAGGACCATGATGAGGAATTAAAAAGAGTGGGTGGGGGGGGGGGGGTTGTGTGTCACTGCAGCATCCTTGGGTTGGAGCTGTTTTTGCATCTTGAAAAAACATTAGGTGGGCGTGTGTTCATTTATCATTTGAATCTTAGAAAGTATTAAGGGTTTTTATTCTTGTGAATTTGTGGCTTACCGTAAAGCTTCAAATAAACGCTCATCTCAGTTTAAGGCCCTTTTACTAGCCTGGTGTAGCTGCATGCTTTGATGACATTTTAAAGACATTTAGATCATAACAATATTTAGAGTTAACAGCTATAAAAAAGGGGAATAGGTAGAGAAAGCAGCTTTCTAGGAGGCCACGTTTGGTGTTGATTAGTCCCATATGTTCACACAGTCGTCACAGTAGAACACTTACATTGCTCTAATTGCTCTTCTGTTCACCGTGACAACAAACATGACCACACAATTTACTGTCTGAGTTGAACAGAAATGGATGAAAGTGAAGATGTGTTTGACGTTAGAAAAAAAAACACAGGAGGAGATCGGATATGTCGTTAAATACACTCATTGGTACGTGCTTTAATCTGTGATGTTGTGTGTTTTCCCCCTGCAGACTGCGAAACAGGAGAAGACGTGGTGTGTGCACTCGGAGAGCACGGAGCTCCTGCGGGGTCTGCTGGCCTGGGTCAGAGCTCAGTGGGAGGCCATGTTCGGCGTAAAACTGAACTGCAAGACAAAGCAGAACAATGGCTGAGGGCATTGGACGTATTACAGACTCTGTGTGTGTGTGTGTTATGTGAGCGTTAGTGAGTTCTGCCTGTTGGTACTGGGAAATGTTAAGTGAGCGTGAGTGAGTTGGTCTTTATTTTCTCTGCGCTGTCTGCACTCAGTCTGCTCCCATTATGCTTTCTTTTTAAGCCAAGAGCTTGGAAATGATTGCACATATCCATGTGGTACACAAGCCTGTAAAAGAAGAAGCACTGGTTGCATAATTCCACCCTCCAGATACCAACCCACTGAACTTCTCCACAGCGCAAATGGAGTGTGCCTTGTTTTGTTGTTTTCTGCAGCTGCTATGTAACTTCTGTTGGAATGCACCTGAACGCATCTCGCATTGTCCCTCCATCACTGGCGTCAGAGCAGATTTGGGTTTTTGGGAACTAAGAGAAGAGAGCGTTTCGCTGAGCTCGTCGGAGCTCTTCCTCACTTTCTTAGGGTGCACTGAGTTGTGACATCACGCGCTCAACACGAGGACAAGGGACACTAGTGAGAGGTCAGAGGTCACAGCACTTGTCATCGAGGGTCACCAAACACCTTTGCCTCCCTATTAGAGTCTTGTGATGTCTCTGCAATGCAGATAAGATTAACAATAGTGCTTATTTTTTACAATTGGAACAAGTGTTTCTTTAGTTTATTTGTAGCGTGGGTGCACTGCTGTCATCTAATAAATAACATTTCTGTAGTTTCTCAGCTTAAATCTTTGTTGTTTTTTTTGTTGAACAGGTTCATAAAACAATCCTGTAGACGTGTCACTTCTGTCTGCAGCCACTAGGGTGTAAATAAGCCGAGACTCCCGTCATGCAAAGATGCCGTAAAGATCAAAATTAACCCCCCGCTGCTGATTATAATGTTGACACCTGTGATGTAATTTATTTCTCTGGTAGCGTTTTTCATTATGGGTTGTTGCAACAAGAAAAAAAATGTTTTATTTTTATATAAATACAGAAGAAAAAACATAATTGAATATAAAAGTCATGTGTTCAAACCTGTGTTTGTTTGGTTTTCTTTCTTTAATTTAAGTGTTCATTAAAAAATAAGTCTACTCAATCAAGTTCCTGTTCCTGAGAAGAATAACCACTTCAAGCCCGCCATGTTGAGTTGGATGTAAACAAACAGTGTTTACATGCACACTTTCTTATATGCATGTAAACATAAGTCGTGTATCTTTAAATTTAACAATACATGATGTGATCAAAATATAACATTTGCAAACCAATCTCAAAAAAATTCAACCGTGCTCCAAAATCCAACCTGACTGCTGTCCTCTCTTTTTACCCTCTTCGTTTGAAGTTATTTTTGGGCCTTTTTATCAGACAGGACAGTGACTGTTGGGAGGAGAGAGTGCGGGGACGACATGCAGGAAAGGGCTGAGGCCGGATTCAAACCCACAGCCACTGTGAAGCGGACTGCATCCTCTGTACATGGAGCGTGAGACATAACCGCTAGACCATCGGCCCTCCTCTACCCATTTTGGTTGGTAAATGGAGTATCTCAAAACAACTTCAGGGTATAAAGTAAGTGGTGTAAGTTCATTTGTACGAGCATTTAACGTTAAAAACAGGTGACATATTCAGGGTTTAAAACCTGCAGAAACTAATTGTTAGATTTCCTCAGCGTTGCTAAATAATAGCCTGTGGATCTGCTGTCTTGACCAGCCATTTCTACTTTATTGGTTCAGCTTAATCACTACAGTATTTCTGGCTCCAGTTAAAAGCAGCAACAGTGGAGGAATGTTGAAAGCTGCAGAGGAACACATCATGAATTTCTGATTATTGGATCCAAATTGTGGCCTTTTTAGTTACACATCACCACTCAGCGCCAAACTGCCAATCCCATCCCCTTAATCGAAGCTCCATTTGAGTCCAGGCTCAGCTGTGTAGAGGTATGTTAACCAATTTCACAGTGTAAATATTTCTTTAGCCCTTGCCGGTGCTGTACATGTGTTGTCCACATGCTCGTAGGAGAAAACTGGATCGCCTTCAATTGCACCCACGTGGCTGACAAAGCCCACGATCCACGGCACAGTCAGCAGGAGCAGCTTTACGCACTGATGACTTGTGACTGCACTTTTTTTTAATGCTCTTTACATAAATCTAAATCACACAATAAATACAAGCACATTTGGTGGTTGACTCTCTTTGTGGCTTCTTGTTCCTGCAAAAAAAAAATCACCCTTACATCTGATCTGGATCTTTCCAGTTGGGATTCTTCCTACATGAAAGTCTTGAACCCCTCAAATCTCCCCCCAAAAATGAGGGATTTGGGTTTCTGTTGACATATTTCTATGCAGCCTTTTCACGGGAAACGGATCCAAAAGAATCAAAGGACTTACGGGATATGTGCAGAAAAAAATGACAAAGCTTTCATATTAAGAACTTGTGTTGCAGCTGCAGCTCTCAATGCTGGATTTTGGGATTTTATTCAGCACGAGTCAACAATTGATATACTATGTGCTGCAAATCAGCTGAATGCACACCTCGTGCACACCACTTTTTTTTTTTGCAAAAGCGTAAAACAAACTTCTGTCCCAGTTGATCAGTTCTACAGAAAATGTAGCATTTGACATGGTGTTTACTTTTACATCTTTGTTGGGAGGCTTTAGTCGTTTAAAAAAGTGTCATTAAGGGTTTTAGTCTCACTCAGAGTTTTGGATAAGGAGTGTGTAAAACGGATTCAAACTTCAGGTATACTTCTTGCAAAATGCATAACTTGCATCTTGGAAATTCTGAGTTAAATCACAGAAGAATATGACTAAACCCTGAGGGAAATTAGTTAGTCTACAATTTTGAATATTTACATGTTTATGTTCATTAATGTGCACTGTTCATATTTTAAATAAATGAAAAATAGCCTTGAATGTCTCACATATAGTTTCAGATGGTGCATAAAAACAGGTCAAACCTTCCACAGAAAAGTCACATTTCATTCCTAGCTTTAGGACTTGCATCTTAGGAATTCGGAGATTTAGACATGCTAAAATGCTTCTGTCTCTTAAGAGGCCAGGGGTCAAAAAGGGGTCTCAAAGGTGCATGAACAGCTGAAAAGTGAAGGGGAAAAGTCACTTTCTAGCTAATTAAAAAGAAGCAATAAGACAGGTTTAGTGTAAAATGTAGGCCTTAAATAATCCAGCTTGTATCCACATAATGACATCTCATTCAGTGTTTCTATCTTTATGGGAAGCTTGGGGTCAAAAGAGTTCAAAAGGTCATTTAACCCCCTCAGACTTTTGTGATTCCAACAGTTCAAATGAAAGTAAAAGCAGCGGGTACATAAAACTGATTTGTGCATCATTAATCTGCTTTATAGACCTGACACGGCATCTGGGACTATTTTCCTCACACGTTTCTCAGTTTTTATCATCCATCTCCATGTGTAAGTTGTTTGTTTTAGCTTGTATTCTTTCGGCAAACGTCTCAAAAGAAAAAAAAAAAAAATAGGTGATTTCCGACCCGATGATCAAAATACTCTATCAGCGCCTCATCCATCTTGCCTGAAGTAAACTTCTCGTGAGGAAATATTGAATCCTTTTGGTTTTTGGACTGCAATATGGGCAAAATTAATGAGCTCAGAAACTCAGCCTCAAAAAATCCATGAGTCATAACGGTTACGCGGCATGAATTCGTGTCAAAAGGTTTAATGTTGGGGGAGGAAATAAGCAATCAGGACTGATACTAAAACATAACCACAACATGGACACGTCAAAAATAAAAAGGGCTCCAGATCTGCGCTTCGCTCCTGCAGTCAGGCAGCTAATTGAATCCCTGCAGGGGTGGAGGTAGGAATTTAAAGCCCCTAGATACTCACCCCACCCCTTATGCCACTTTAGCTTACATTGCATAATGCAAGTATCATTTTAGGCCTCTTTCCAGCTTGTCACCCCAACACTAGTTCATTGGAATTGAATATGGCTACCAGGTGCAGAAATAAGAAAATACTGACTCCTAACAGAATCTGTGAGTGAAGAATGAGAACTAGAGACTTCCCTGACATGCCAGGGTTTAATTATTTTGGTCTGCAGGGATTTAAAGGTGCAGGTGAATGAGTGCATGCCTCACTTGGATCTGATTTGAGAGGCAAGAAGAAAAAGCAGGGAGGATAGTTAGTGTGAGAGGAGAGCTGGGGTGCAGCCACGGCGCACTTGGCCCGGCACACACATCTGGCCTGACTCGACTTCCCACAGCCTCCTCCAAACATTTTCAGGTCCTCTGCTTCGATCAGGAGCACTACAGCTGTGGCGTGCATGACAGCAAGAAATCTATTGTTTTGCTGAATGCCGGACTCAACTAAAATCTTGGATGGTGGGCCCTGTCTTCAAAAAGGCTGCAGTCACGCAGCGCTCCGTCAGGCCTCCGAGCTGCCAAACTCTGGTTCACAGGAAAACACAGGTCCTCGGCTAGGAAAGGAATGATTAGATTATGGTGTTGTAGCACTCAGTGTACCTTTTTAGCATCAAAACAGAAAGAATGTAAACTGATTCTGGCAACATAAATCGTCTCATGAGGCGATGCTTTGGACAAGAAAGTCTTTAGAGATCTTCCATGACTCTAAAACAGTGGTCGATCCTCAGGACCCACCACCAACTCCTTCATGAAAAATCCCAACCCAAATTTCAAATATTTGTCAACCAATCACGTTTATTTAATGAAAGACGGTGCAGTTTGGTCCTCAGGGTGAAAAACAGCCGGAACAAAGAAACGTCACAAAACAAACAGACATACAACAGCTTCACATTCCAAGCACACCTTCGCGACCCACTTAAAAAAACGACTCCACGACTGACTTTTGGGTCCCGACCCACCAGTTGAGAACCACTGCTTTTAAAGATGGACCTCTTAAGTCTGAGGCAGTGCCATAGTGACGTCATCTGTCCAATCTTGGCCCTCCCTAACAGAATATACCAGAAGGTGAAGGTTGCAAGAGTGAAGATAAAGCTGCTTCTACTGTCATGTTAAGTGTAAACAGTCGGGGCAATAACAACAATGGCTGCCAGTTTTGAAGATAACTTAATAAACCAAATGCAGAAAAATGTTCATGATGTCTGGGCCTTCACTTCCGTTTGACTGCGCGGTTAACAAAAGTGCAACCTTCTTCTGTGGCTTTGCAAACGTAGAGGTTCTTCGTGGTTTGAGTTAGTTGGAGTGCCCCCCTAGTGGAGCACTCCAGTACTGCACAGAATATACAGAAGCAGGTGTAGGAACTACTTGAATCCCAATGCAGTCGTTGAAGGTGTGGCGGAAGAGACATACGTCGCTATTTCTCTATCCCAGTAAACAGGTCGCTACGGCAACTTGAGCAAGGTCGTGAGAAATGTTGTTTTTAAACCTCTGCCTCACTGACATATTTTTGCGACCGTTGGAGTCTCCCCCTGGTGGCCATTAGGAAAATGAAGGTCAAAGTCAGTACCACGTTTGCTTCACTTTTAAAACCAAGAGGCTACGTCCATTTCATATGATTGTTGAGTAAAAGAATCTCAGGCCTATGCAGCAGCGTCCCCCCCCCCCATTAACTCTAGATATATATATCACAACTCCCCCTCCCACACACACACACACACAAAACTGAACATTTTAACATTCATGCAGGATTCATTTATTGCAGGACTGTTAGTTTTTGCAGAACATAATGGCACCTGGACAGATTTGTAAGTATAGGGTAAGACCATCCATATATCCATTGGTTTTACTGCAGGCCTTGACGACTTTACCATCTTTAATTTGTATTTCTAAGGTTTTTTTAAGAGTCAAGCACCATGACTGTGCACTGACATAAGGTATAGGTTTTCATCAGAGAGGTTTTAGAGGCTTCATTGTTCCTCGTGGTATTTTTTATGTCCTGTGAAATTCCAATAAACTCCCCGTGGACACCAGAGGTCTAAAGTAGCATCATCATATTATAAAACATGTAATAGGATTTCCATAGTCCTTTTGTCGTGAGGGCAGAACGGTAGTCGGAGTCGCGGGGCTCAAGTTTCAGGCCTCCTCTTTTTGAAGTTACGTGGAGGAGGTGCAGAAGGAGGAGGAGGAGGAGGAGGGAGGAGAAGGAGTTGCCTATTCAGAAATCAGAAATCCTTTTTTTTCCCCCCCTCTTGTTCGCCGACACATGGGGTCACAAGAGCTGAATGGGTTCACACCATAGACTGTAAATATTGGTGCACAGTGACGGGCTGCCTCGGACGCGGACGCACGCAGACGCCGATGAGAGCGCGCGCGCTAATTAGGAAAACCTGGTTGAGCAATTAAGCGCGAGGAGAGAAGACTCAAAGTTTGTTAAGACAGTTTAGTATCTTTCTACCCGTTCATTAAACCCCGGTGGAGCTTCTTTTTTGTATCATCGGGGAATTGATTTTACGAGAAGTCTAAATTTACTCAAAGTGGGTTCCACGTCAGGAGTTTTGGGATCTGCGCGTCCCGGAAAGCGGTGAGTCGCAACACAATCCTGTCTCTCTTCTGTTCAAAGTTTAGAGAATCTGTAACACTTCGATAAAGTCGCGTATACCTCGACTTTAAATGTCAATAAAAGTACCACAAAAGCTATTTTTAAACTCCTGCCACATCAGAATGGCAGAAAGAAACCCGCACGGCACCCTCCCAAGCTTTACACCGATTTTCCTTTGTTATTTTAATGAGTAAGTCTCCTATTAATAAGTGGTTTAACCTTTTTTTTTTTTCTAATCGTGTCTTATTCTGTTTCAAGTGACTGCTTCATCCTCTAATCCACCGGATTTTTGTTTCCCCACTGAAGCTTGGCAGCACTTTGTTTTCCTCAAGGAATGCCACAATTTCCAAAACAATTCAGTCTGAGTCAGCAAAGCGTGTTCATAGCCTTCAACAGCTCTTTGAAACCGTCCTTTCAACTTCTTTTACTGCTTTATTTGAAACAGAGAAGGAGAAGGCAGCCTGTCTTTGGGTGAAACGTTTGTCCCCTTTTTTTTTTTTGGACGTCCTGGGCAAACTGTACTTTTTGTGCACCAAAGAAGAGCAGTGATTGACATTTGTAGGTGCTGTCTTCAGACTGCATGGGGATTTCATGTGCCCCCTGTCTGCTCCCTGAACCCTAAAATCCAGGCTTTCTGCTCTTGGTTAGGCAGGAATGTTAACTCGGCCTTCGCTTTGTCCAGATCCTCTGCCCAAAAAAAAAACTCTCCAACCCCCTCCATCTCCTCCTGCAGCCCAGTGACTCCTGGAGCAGGAAAGCCATTAAATCAGTTGAGCTGGGTTTATCCCACATGAGCAAATAAGCTACTGTTTGAGAGCTGACTTTGGTTAGCTGTTGCAAAAATGTTTGCGTTTACTCGAGGTAGTTTGTCTAAGATAAACAGATTGTTTGGAGATGAGCTTCTTTTTTGTGTCTGTGTTTGGAGAGGAAGATGGCAGCGAGGGGCATTTAACAGTGTCCCATCAGTGAAGTTGTAAAGTGCATTTTGTGTGTCTACTGTGGGAGGAGACGGGTCTTTAACCTTTCCTTTAGGATCCGCACCTTTGGATCCCTTTTCACAGATCTTTAATAGGATCTTTGGAGCAGGAACACCTGCTGGATGAAGGTTATATCACCAGGTCCATCTGTATGAGTAAATCATGATAGAACACAGAGGCTGTGGTGGTTACATTTAATCCAGTGGACGTTGATGATTAATGGAAACTTGGAAAAATGTTTTTTGTTTATAAGGTTTCATTCTAACAGCAGAAAACAGTGCTAAAAACTAAAGATCACAATACCAGAATTTTAGACCTCAATACTGCTCTATGAAAATCAGACATTATCCATACCTGTTACCACGGCAACAACAATACAACTCCTAGTCATCAAATATTTGGAAATGTCTTGGTTATAATCAGCACACATTGCAGACAAACTTTTAAACGGTGTCTGAATTGCGCAAATACATTGGCAATGTTTTGTGTGGCTCACGGCCGCTTTTGGTTTTGAAATATGTCTGAACGCTTTGCTACCTTTGGGCTATTGATTGTTAAAATAAAGATGTGGATCATTTTAAACAAAGTGGTATCAAAAAGTATGACACTTTGACAACCTTGGGTCCAACTGCTATATCTAATTGAATATCTGAAAGTCTGATAATGGTGAGTCTTGTGTGTTTCTTTGCAGCAGTGTGGCTGATGTTCTCAGAACAGTCTGCAGCTAAGGAAGCACAAAAGAAGTCATTTTTGTGCAGAAAAGAGTGTGTAGTCAGAAAAAAAAAATAATGTATTTTTCTATCAAGCTTGAAAATTCCCCAAACCTGAGGCAATGTTCTGTAACAAATGAGCTTAACCTCTCTTGAATAAGTCTTAACAACTCCAAAATTGACAGGCTCCACTAAAAAAAAACGAAGACAAAAAGATGTAAATGGGTTAAAATGACTGACTTATTTTATGGGCATTTGGCTGACTAACGTGGAGCTTTGTGGAGAAGAAGTCTGGACACACTGGCTCCATGAAGCGACCACTTCTTCTTCAGTCTTGCCCCTTTCTTTGAAAAGTCAAGTAATATTCAGCAAGTGTAAAGTTTCCAGGTGTGTTTGTGTCACTGTGTTGGTGACTGATAAGTTTGTGGAGAGTGTGTTCAAATCCAGATGTCAGCCCTCTGGAGCTTCTTGTTTTGGCACTTCAGTTTTTGATTCTATTTGTATGCAGATTAGACGCCGATCAGCGGTCAGGCCTCTGCTCAAGACATCTCTGTGGATTCATGACGGTAATAGTTTTCAGTTCTGGAAAGATGCTTTATGGCCAGTGTGTGCAGCACTTTTTCAGATCGGGTCATGTCCTCAAATCACAGCTTGAACCGGAGTTTCTGAATATCAGACTTTCAATGGAGGAAACCAAACACTGTGATAACTGGGTCGCATGATGTTTAAAGGGACAGTTCAGCGTGTCTGAAGCAGGAGTGGCTTTAAAAAAGTTTAAAAGAACACCAACATGGGGAAAAACTGCTTTACAGCAAACCTTATGAAACAACCTCCTTGTTGGTTTGTTTGTGTTTCAAAGTGCTTCTTTCCATGTTCATGTGCTCTACACCTCTGCCTTAACACCCACTGTAGACCATATAGGTGGGGTTTGTAATTGCATGTTGGGGTAAAACAGATGCCACATCCCAGCTGTGCTTGTTCCTGTCTCAGAACTACTCTCAGGGTCATGAAGCTGACTGGTTTTTATGCAATTTCCCATTCCCACCCTCAAGAAGAAGCACTTTTATATTAGTTTTCCTGCAGATTAGGGTAGGAAGTCAATGGATCGGCTGACTCTTGTTTTTTTTTTTTTCTGAAGTTAATGAGTTTGAGATTTCATGAAGGGGACTTTTCAGACTGAGTTTTAGATATGAGAAAAATCTCAGACCCATAATTTTCCCCGTCTGGCTCTCGCCAAGAAAGGCCAACTTCCAACGTGTTATCATAGTTTTGGTTAGCTGTCGAGCGTCTGAACTTTCACCATGACGGCTCTGGTTTTGGGGAGAACATTTTTCTGGTCAAGCTCGGGCAAGTCAGCCTTACCGAAGCTTGTGAAGATGCCAGTTTGGAGAGAGGAATGGATGAGTAACCTGGTGAGGGAGGGCCGCTGTATAAGGCGCTGATCTGAGGAGACATACCTAAAGATGCTTGTAATGGTTAAAGCCTTGTACTGTTGAAATGAGTCATTAAATTTCTGGTAATCTTCTGTGTTACACCCTTTTTTTTTTTTTTTTTTTAAAGAAGACATTTAGAAATGAGAGGTCCAATAAGTCCTAGAGTGACTATTGGATTTAAGGTATTAAATCAAAATATTGTGGCATTAATATCGGTTTAAAATGTGTTTTTGTTGTCTTGTTTGATTTAGGAAATATACATGTTTGATATGTAATCAACCTCATATGAGATCAATTTCCAAATGCAATGATTTATTTGTCTGATGTTCAAATTTAGTGTTTGAAGCCTTTCCTACAAAGGGACAGCAGTGTCATGTAAAAGAAGCAGTAGTGAAAACAGGACCCGCTCTGTCTTTGTGTCACGGCCATGTTAGATTATCAAATAGTGGTTTTAAATCATTTAAAGGGAAAGGTGACAGGAAATAAATTCCTAAGCTCCATTCACTGCTTTAGTATCATAATTCCTGCGGTCCAAATCCGCAGCAGGTCTCCTCACAGCTAGCTGCAGCTTGCCGGCCCGACACTTTGAAGTTTGATTAAGCAGCTCAGGCTCTGAATAGCGGGGAGGTGTGAAAATGAACGAGTACCAAACTGTCACTAAGGCTACGAGTCTGAATCGCAGCGTGCTGTGTAGTTTACACTCAAGATACCTGCATGTGTGAGAGCTCTGGGTCTGATTAAAACAAAGAATGTGGTTGTTTATTTCTCTGACCTGCAGCCGAGGTCTACCTAAAACACTTGCATGCAAGATTTGATCTCACATTCTTTTATCATTTGGTGGAAAGATAAACCTGCATGTGCACACTTTTTCTTTCTTCTCTAATGAAGTAAAGGCCGACAACGAGGGGTGAATCGATGGCTGATCAATGCCTTGGTGAATTCCAGATTTACAGTCCATAAGCTTCAGGATTTGATTCATGAGGAAACTGAGAGAAACAGCTGATATTTAAACATTAAATCATAGAAAACAAACATTTAGTAATCATAAAAAAGACTGAAATGATCATAAACGTGTCAAAATAGATGCCGCAAGTTGGATGGTGGACTGATTTATTGATGCATCAATAAAATGCTTCAGTTTTATGAACCCACTTTTCTGTGTGGACAGACAATAACTGCTAGTAGTTGCTTTTGTAGTTCTCAGTTCATTCTTGTTTGTACAGTGGAAAAAAAGTTATTTTTCCTCTTTTTCGTTTCTGTAGAGCTGTAACCTCAAGAAAAACAAAAACGGTAAAACTGTGCAAAAGAGCATATGTTTGCAATACAATGGTGGCTCAGGGAACTATAAAAGGAACAAAACAAAAAAAGCAAAGTAGAATTTAACTGTTTCTTTTAATGTATTTTTTCCAGAGCTGGTTTAGCTCCCCGGTCACCTCGGCACCATGAGCTGGAGCTTCCTCACTCGTCTGCTGGACGAGATCTCCAACCACTCCACCTTTGTGGGAAAGGTCTGGCTGACTGTGCTCATCATCTTCCGCATCGTGCTCACAGCCGTCGGCGGCGAAACCATCTACTACGATGAGCAGAGTAAATTTGTCTGTAACACGCAGCAGCCTGGCTGTGAAAACGTCTGTTACGATGCGTTCGCGCCGCTCTCGCACGTCCGTTTCTGGATCTTTCAGGTGAGGCGCCCATCGTATTTCTATGAAACCGTTCTGACGACGCTATGCCTCAGAATAGTTGAGTCTTAATCGTTTTCATTCCAGGTGATCATGATCACGACCCCCACCATTATGTATCTGGGATTTGCGATGCACAAGATCGCGAGGAATGAAGACGGCGAGTATCGGCCTGTTCGCAAACAGAAGAAGAGGATGCCCATCGTGAGCCGAGGGGCGGTCCGAGACTACGAAGAGGCGGAGGACAATGGAGAGGAAGACCCCATGATCGCTGAAGAAATCGAAACAGAAAAACCAGATAAAGTAGAAAAAAGTAAGATGGCTATTTGAGCAGCTAGATTATTCCTTTTTTGTGCAGATGAAGATTCTAACCAGTGTCTCTGTTCCCAAGGCTCAGAGAAAAAGCATGACGGTCGTCGGAGAATCCTCCGCGACGGCCTGATGAAGGTGTACGTGTGCCAGCTGATGTGGCGCTCGGCTTTTGAGGTAGCCTTCCTCTTCGGCCAGTACGTCCTCTACGGCTTCGAGGTGATCCCCTCCTACGTGTGCACCCGCTCACCCTGCCCGCACACCGTCGACTGCTTCGTGTCGCGCCCGACAGAGAAAACCATCTTCCTTCTGGTGATGTACGTCGTGTCCTTCCTCTGCCTTCTCCTCACCGTCTTTGAGATCATCCACCTCGGCATCGGCGGCGTTAGGGACACCTTCCGCAGGCGGGCAACGCTGACCCCCCGAGGCCCCCATCCAAAGTCATCACGCGCCATGCCAACAGCTCCGCCAGGATACCATGCCACCATGAAGAAGGAGAAGCTCAAAGGAGAGCTGAAGGACTTGCCGATAGGCGACTCCGGGAGGGAGAGCTTCGGGGACGAGGTGCACTCGTCCAAGGAGCTGGATCGGTTGAGGAGGCACCTGAAGCTCGCCCAGCAGCACCTGGACCTGGCCTATCAGGCGGATGAAGGAAGTCCTTCACGGAGCAGCAGCCCCGAGGTGAACACGGCTGCAGAGACGGCAGCCGAGCAGAACCGCCTAAACTTTGCCCAGGAGCAGCAGGGAGAGACCAGTGAGCAAGGTAAAGATGCTTTCAGAATCAGGCCTGAACTGCTCAAATATTTGAGATGTTTTTTATCAGTATGTCTCGATTTCTGACATTGAAACAGCAGTTTTCCACCAAAAGGTTTGGATAAAAGCTCCCAAGATGTTATGCCTTTGTTTGTGCCATTTATCAAACTTTTAAACCTGAATAAACAAACACTGCATATGTTTTGCAAAACACAGCAATTACTCATTAGCTATGTATACCAGAAGAAGCTAAACCATCTTTAGTTGAGACCTCTTAAAAGTAAGGATTTGTACTTTTTGATGATATGTTGTCCTGAATAGGGAAACTAATGTGGTTATTTGACTGTCAAGTGTACTACATACACATTTCAGTGACTAAGAATAACTGTTGGTATCAGACCCAAACCTTGCACTCGATTTTTTTTTTTTTTTTTTGGGGGGGGGGGGGGTAGAAAACATCTGGAAGAAAAGTTTTGCCAACCTATAAAAATACTTTTTCCATAAGTCATGTTTTGCAACTTGCAATGAACCCATTAACATCAAATGAGATTAAGTTTCATTGAATTTATGTAAGAAAATAATTTAAAAATGCCCTGGAGAATTTCACAGAGCTCGAGTTTACAGCTTGAAGTTGAATTTTTTCCAGCAACAAACTGCAAACTGACTAAAATCAACACTTTGAATGCAGTGAATCTCTTCATTTCACACTATGCTTTTAACCAATGAGCACAAAGTTTCTAGGGAAGATTTTGTGGATTGACTTGTAGATCCAGCTCTGCTGAAAACCTCCTAATTACTGATCTACTTTAGATTTCTATCTGTAAAGGAATGGGCTGACCTCAAGAGAAGCAAAACATCATGTCACCCATGGAAGAAGCCTTTTAAAGTTGAGGTTTTTAAGTGAGAGTACGTGCTGAATATCCCTCTTGTTTTGCTCTTCTTCCTCCAGGAATACATGCCTGAGCGTGCTTCCTGCCTCAGACGTCTGCGCCTCCATTCCTACTGGCCTTAAACACATGGGGGAAGCACATATGGGAGTGCAGTCAGACCACTGAGGGAGACCAAGAGCGTATGTTTGCGTGTCTGTGTGTGTGTGTGTGGATGGGAGAAACGTGCCTTTCAGTATTAGGGGTCAGTCTGAAAGCTGACTGAGGTTCATCTCCACGACTGTAAACTTGAAAGCCGGCCACATCTCCAGCTTCTACTTGCTTACCTACGTAAAAAAAAAAAAACCTTGTCTACACCCTTTTTTTTTTTTTTTTTTTTCCCCTGAACGCCCACTCTGTGTTTTTGTGGCCATGCTATAATCCTCCATTTCAGACCTCGCCAGGATTATGGAAAGCTTTAAACTCCTCCGGCCAAGTCTACTTTTGTTGTCTTCATCACAAAAGAGTGGCTCTCTGTTTATAAAATGTCCCCAAATCCTAACTTTGTTGGCTTCAGAGAGGTTTTCAAACAACACAGCCTTGGGTTATGTCGTGTCTGGAGCACGAGCAGTAGAATCTTTTCCAACAAGGGTGGCTAAACCTGTACTAGATGGTTCATCTTTCATGTGCAAGAGAAACAGATCTCATTGTAGGGATTATTGGTGTTTATTAGCTGGAAACCACAGCATTCATTTCAAAAGTATCTGACAGATTTTGTAGCCTGTATATTTGCTCAAATCGGCCAAAATGTTTACCTGGGAAATGCTTGAATTCTTAAACAGGAAATGTTCCAAGAGATTTCCAAGAACCATTTTTATTGGTACAATCATTTATAATTTTTTTTCTTTCAGTTTCTTGACCAAAGCTCTTGATTAGTTTCCTTTTGTCTAGATTAGAAGGAAATGTTGGCATCTTAACGCCACCTGTTTCACATAACTGCTGAAAACTAGGCTCTTGGATGATAGATACTCCTTTTTTTTTTTTCTCCTTCCCTGAATTATGTACAAAACAAATGATTCATAATGTTAGTGCAGAAAGCTTAGAAAATATCACTTTTTCTTTTGTCAAACAGCTGAAAACATCTGTCTCCTGGGCTACCGTCAACAATGACATTCCATCCTCCGTCTTTTGAATTTACATATTTCTCCGCTGAGACATATTTTCCACCCTTGACGTGCACCACTGCCCCTCCGTCGTGCTGAAACATGGGTGCTTTTCATGCATCCGGGGGAAAGAAACACAAACCCAGCTGAGGAGAGGATGACAGTTGGCTGCTGACGCACAACCCGGCACCATGTAAACACACACATTCTCCATTCATCATGAGACTTTTGATCAATAGCTTTCTGTGTTCAGTGTACTTTGGTTTTATGATCTTTGGCTGGAATAATGAAACTGCAGATCGCCAAAGAGCTTTTTGATGCTGTATTTTTGTAATCATCTCAAATTCAACTTTCATACAAGGTACGACGTTCCATTTTTGAATATGGTACTTCTTCAATGCTTTTTTTTTTTCTATTGTCAGTTTTGTAGTTTTTGTAACTGTAGAGATTATTTTGTCTTCAGAGTAAATAAATATATTTGAACAATATGTTTGGGACTTTGGACTCCAATCTTTTTCTGTGGGAAAGTTGCTGCGTGGTTAGTTCTAGCTGTGCTTTTAGTCCGACAGTCTTGTTTGAGAATTGAGTCAGCTAGTTAATTGTGCAAATGTTCAACTTTAATACTCGTTTAAACTGAAATGCACGCAAGAAGAAATGGCCATCTTTGTTTAATCATCTCAAGCAGATTAGCGTTGTGTGTGTGTGTGTGGATGTACAAAAACAAAACAAATCCACGTTTAAATCAGTGATTTAATGTACATTACAGAACATCTGTTAACAGCAGGTTTCAGACTATTTTAAGTACTAGGGAGGGAAATGTTGTAAAAGTTAGGTCAACACTGACCTCTACAGGTTAAATGAAAAAACACAAAACATCAAAATCAACCTTCCAGGATTTGATTTAGTAAAACAATGACAGAACATCTCTGATTAGTTGGACAGAAGGCATTTATAAGCCGAGTGAGTGGAGTCTTAAAGGGCCAGTCACCTTTAAATTACAAAACGTTTTTGTTCTATGTGCTTGGATTTAAAATAATCCACTTTGGAATTAAAAATCCAATGAAACACATGTAGCATCAAAGAAATGTGCATGTCTTGTATACTCAACCATACCCTTAGGCATTTGAAAAGTAAAGGGACTTTTATTGTGAAGTGTTTGTAATTGGAGGCTGAAAGTACTTAACCAGGAAAAAGGAAACATACTTGACAAACTTCATGTAAATAAAAACAAATATGATTTAGTTTTTTTTGGTGAACTGGCCCTTTAATGCTTCAATCTTCAGATACAAGTGCACTCCTCAGGTATGATATTGGGCAGGGTCTCGTACTTGAATGAGTACCCTCCATCAGATGTCGTAGTGATCCTCAGGGACCTCATCGTCCCGGGCACTGGAGCGCAGCACTGCGGGATCCCCAGCACGGAGGTGGTCCGATCCAAGGCCGAGCAGTTCCCGTGGCAGTAGTAGAATGTCAGCACCTTCGGGTGGATGATCCAGTTGTCCCAGCCGAGCTCCTCGAAGCTGATTTGGATCTCTGCTCGGTGGCAGTCTCTGTGCTGGGGTCTCTCCTGGGAGGGCCTCTGGAGGAGGTCAATGGCAGAGAGAGACCAGGGGATGGCGACAGGGGCCTCGCGCGGGGATCGAACAGAACCACGAGACTGAGCCCGAAGGTGGAGAAAGGGCATCTTGTCTGATTCGTTGGCGTGGCACTCACAGGCCAGACAACGCACTTGAAGCAGAAAAGGACCCTCAGCCATAAAAACAAGCAGCTTTTGGTCGAGGTCAAAGGTGGTCCATCCGTCCGAGCTCCTCGTTGCTGGTGATTCTGCGGCCTGCAGGAGCTGCTGCCCTGAAGTGAGGATAAAGAGCTGGACCGAGGAGTTTGCCGACACTCCTCCCCCCCCTGCGTAGAACCAGAGGTGGGCAGATGTGAGCATTGTCTCGTGGTTGGTCACTGACGGCTGGAAGTAATACGTAAAGTGGGTGTTGGTGGTTTCTGCAGGAGCTGACTCAGACTGGGCACAGGACGAATCTGCAGAAGTGAGATTAGAGAGCAATCAGGGACATAATTGGGGCTGCTTTTCCATCATAATACCTTTAACCCACATTACGTGTAATGTTTTTGCTGACCTCTAGTGGTTCCCAGTTGTCAAAGACTGAGCTAAAGTTACCAACTACAGCGGTTGTAATCACAAAAATAATCCACATCTTGGGTCTGTAATGAAATGCCTCTCAAAGTATGTCCATGTACTTTAAGGTCAATTACTTCCACACCTTTTTTTTGTTAAAGTCGGCCTCCTTTTCCATTTTTGTTCTATTGTGTACTTATAGAAATCGCAACTACCTAGCTTTAGTTGTTCTGCATGTGCAGCACGCATGCACTGCTATACAAAAAAAAAGTGATTTTAACATTTAGATAATGACTGTATGTGGTGCACAATAGCCTCAAAGGTAAATGTAAGGAAGACGAAACATGCAGCAGTGCTTCAGCGTCATACCGTCTAGTCTTATGCTGAAGAGTCTAGCATAAAAATGATTTAATATTTTCTAATATTTGCACCTAACATTCTCTGTTACACATCACTTGCATGGCACTCATAGGTTGGAGTTTTGGTCAGAAAATGTTTCACCTACAGCGCTTCAACTATTTCAATGCGAATTATTTTGACTCATAAGTTGGGGGTTAAATGTCATTTACATGTGACATACAATTTGCACAAAGTGTGTGATTTATTTGCACACGATCAGGCAAGTTTTGTTGTGCAGTTGCATGAAAAAGTTGCATGAATAAGTGTGCTACACTGGAATCTATAGTAGCTTTTATCTGCTCGTATCTGGGTTTCTTACCAGAGCTGGGGAAGACAATAATTTGTGTTGTTTCCTGGTTTGAACCAGCTGGCTGCTTGACCCATGCTGTCCTGCTTGTCCTCGGGGACCTCAGCGGCGCTGGCCCTGCATCTGGCTCTACTGTATCCCCATCTGCACGTTGCATTGTTGTTTGAGGAGGCTCCTCTAAATCAAGGCCCTGCAGAACCCGATCTCTGAACCAGGACAAAACCGCTTCCCGGGGCACCTCCTCCCCCCTGCAGGCATGAGTCAGAAAGTGGATCCACAACGGGGCCAGGATGAAGACCTTGCAGGACACCATGACTGTACTGTAGCTCCAGAAAACTGATTCTGTTATGTGACTTTTCCTATTCTCACACATATCTGTTTGGCTCTGCAGCTATCTGACTTTGACTGTAGTCTGCAAGGCAAGTATTTTGTTGCGGATACACAAAGGGAAGATAGCAAAGGATGGCCTTGACGGTTGGGATGTTGTGTTTTGCGTTTCTGTGGCTAAACTTCACTGAAGGAACTTTTCAACTTGTTTTGTTCTCTAACACTAAACTTAAACTTAACACTGCGTTGCTCTTTACAAAATCTAGACCAAAAAAGTGCAATAAAATCACATTTATTCTGTTTTTATTAACACATAAAATATGTGGATAATAATTGCCATATCTAACACACAAAAGCCTATTGTACCTCTCTCTACCTTTTTATCTGACTGTCCTTGAGTCCTTGAATGCATCCTAGAGAAATATGTTTTCACAATGTTTATCTTTCATATTGTTTTGTACCAGCCAATAATCCTTTTGACTGCTGTTATAAATAAGATGTTATATTCAAACAACTCAGTCCTGAATGAAAGTCCACTCACTGACTATTTCCAAAGCATTCAACTTTCAAAACTGTCTAACTACTAATAAAAATATGTATTATGTAACAATGCTGCAATAAGGAACATTGCACAAATAACTAATAATAATGTGCTGTGTTTACATCATTAACTAAACTGTTGTTGTTTTTTTACCAGTACATTCAAGGTTTTTACTGTATGGCCACACGGTGCATTGCAGGATGGTGGCACATTAAACTTCTCATTATTCTATTTAGAATATAATTATCACATTTTACTGAAACTGCTTATCTATAAAGCACTCTTTATTTTTAAAGATGCTATTATTACTCTTCTAGTTTTTTAAAGTATGATTGTCAATGCAATACTGAATCAGTGTTTAAATACTTTGTTTCTTTAATCCAGCACTTGTCATGTGAATGTATTTACTATGTTCACCTTAGTTTCATTGATTTACCTGCATTTTGTGTTTTTGTAAAGTAGTTTCTCCTCAGAGTCAGGGGTGGATCTAGAAGGGTGGCATAGGGCAGTAAATGATTCAAATATAATCAAGGTGTGTAGCATATATATATATATATATATATATATGTATGTGTGTGTGTGTGTGTGTGTGTGTGTGTGTGTGTGTGTGTGTGTGTGTGTGTGTGTGTGTGTGATGAGTGACTATACAGTCAGGTAAACCTTGTGCATGTGAAAAAAAAAAGTCTAAAAACACACATTTTTTTTTATCAATAAACATTTGATTATTTACTTCATCTTGTTTATGTGTCCTCTTATTTATAACTTTTACTTTTCGTCGATAGAAACTTTCTGCGACACTTCCTGTTGAAGCTTCCGCTAATCACGCCCAGGTGTGTTCAGGTGTTCTCAGGTGTGTACAGGTGTTCTCAGGTGTGTACAGGTGTTCTCAGGTGTGTTGATCATTGTTTGTACACCTTCGGGCAGCCTGGCTGTCGATCAAAGCAGTGGAAGAAGAATGAGCCGGGGAAGGAAAGATGAAGTGTAGATACTCAGTGAGTCATTCAAAGCAAATTATGCGCGTATTTTAGTCTCATTATTCACATAATGCTTACTGCTCATTAAAATCGGACATGTCGTTTTAGTTAAGAATTTAGACAAAGTTAAGAGAAAGTTGTTGTTTGAACTCAACATTCAGGGTTTTCTTCTTGTTTCTTTGTACAGGTGTGTGCAGGTGTTTCCTCGCTCTGTGCTGTAGCTCCGAGGTAAAATGATTTTCTAAACATTACTGTTCACAGAGCTCAGAGATTAAATGTTCATCTTGATAAAGTAATATGAATAAACTTCATTTATTTAATTTAAAAAGTAAAAGCTCTTCATCCAGCTTTCTGTGTTTAATTTACTCAAAGAAACAGCAGTCTGATTAATTTATTATTTAAGTGCAGTAACCAACAACTAACCACCAGAGGGCGCCCTCTCTATATAAAGTGATTTATAAACGATATAATGCATTTATTTTAAACTTTACAACTAACCACCAGAGGGCGCCCTCTCTATATAAAGTGATTTAATAATGATATAATGTACTTATTTTCAACCTATAACTTTAATTAGAATTTTTGTTCTTGTGACAGTTAATTAAAGTCAATAAAGTGATTGGATATTTAAGATTACATCATTGTAAGGTAAATTATTTATATTAAAACTGCATTTTTACTTTAGACCTTTTCATATTAGGTTTTACAAACATGTCATTTATTATTACAGTGTCGACAGCGACTGCAACGGGACCAAAAGCAGGTAGAAATCACTTCCATTACTTCTTGTTTATTTTTTGAGATATAAAGATAAAAAAAAAAAATAAAAAAAAATATTTGTTGAAGTACAAAAACCTTTATTCATCTGAAAAACTTTCACAAGGGCTCTGGTTGCTAGGTAACATGTAGAAATTATTTGTGGTAATATTTTGGCGTTTGTGACAGTTTCATTTGATCGAACTCATTTATAGGCTTTATATAGCCTAAACAGAGCCTTTCTTAGCATTTGGGTTATTAAACTGTTAGCCCCCTCTTAGCTTTGCTTTATTTACAACAAAAAAAAACAGAGCTGAATTATGTAGGCTACGTTGTGTTGTTTTTAACGTGAATGTGACAATTCCGTTATTGTCCACAAGAGGGCGATAAAATACCACAGCAGAGTGTGAATCTTTCACAGTTGTATGTTTTTGGACACTGCAAAATGAACCGGTTATAAGTGATAAAGTGTGTCAAATAATAAACAGGTCATGTGGGGAGAATCATTTCATATAAATAGAAAGTATACAAACATGTAGGCTATAATATTTTTCAGGAGAAAATAAGCAAAAAGGCTATGAGGGGATGCCATTGAACTTTCTTTTATAAGATCTTAAAACTGTTTTGCAACCAACAGTTTAAAAAGGGAAGAAAAAGAGATGATGTTATGTCATCGATATATATTTTGGGCTTCTTTTCAGGTCAGGATTTTTGGAGGACAAATCGCAATTTAAAAGAGATGTATTCAAGTTTTTCAAAGTCTTGCTGCGAATGAGACCCGTGATACTTCAGATTTCTCATTATCTTGCCTTGCTTTTGAAAGTGAATATCATGGGGAAAAAAAAAAAACCCGAACAAAGATTCAACTTAATATATGCCAACATGTTGACAGGAAATGAAAGACAAGACATATAAAAGTGTACAAAGCAAACGAGAATGCACAAGATTGTTTTTTTAATTTACTCTTCATAAAAATGTTTTGGAAGAACTTCTTAAATGCTTCTGTTTGCTGAACGTCTTCAACAAATTGTTGTGTCTGTTGCAGTCATTACACAGACTTGAATTGCATTGTATTGCTGTATCACTGCTGTACAGTTGCATGAATCACTGAGCCCCAACTTTATTCTTAGACTTTCTTTTTATAGCAGCTCCGACTGTCACGCGCACGCTGTCTCTGCTTGTCTCACACACATTTGGGTTGATAACACTATCTAAAGGGCTTGGAGTGTGGGAGCTTGTGTGTGCCTGTGTGTGTATGAGTGTGTGCGTGCAGGTCATACATGGCAGCCAAAGAAATGTGACCTATCAGTGGTGGTGCAGCTGTCGTGTCCAACCTGAGGGAGTTGGGGGTGAAGCAGTGAGATGGGAGAGAGAAGGAGACAGATAACATGAGCTGGTTTAAGCCCTAACAAGCTCAAAGAGGTAAAAACGTGTGTTTCTTTAAATGCGCACAAATGTAGTTACCTAAAAGAGACAGAAGTTAGAAGGCCAGATTGGTTTGACATTTGGATAAAGGATCTCTCGTTCTCTCTCTCTCACCATTCTTCAGCAGGGTTCAATGTGTTGAAAAGGGACCATGGCCGTGGCTGCTAATGCTACATGATCTCGTCTGGACTTACACCTCCAGGCCGTGCTCGCTAAAGGACACAGAGAGACACAAATGATTTGAGATGACACATTTTGCTCGATGGATCCTGTTACCTTCACCAGGACTTTGCAGGGATGTCCAAAGGGATTCTTTTTCGGCTGTGGTGGCAAAAGTGAGGTAAGCTGGATTTCTCTCTATTATCGAGCAAAGTCTATTTTTGGAAAAACTCTTTAGATCAGCATATTAGTGGAATATTTAATTAGCAGATGACGCATAACTAAATGCTGGTGTATTCTTTGATCCATTTTGAATTTTAATTCATTTGCAGGGAGTCCAAAAATGATGTGCTCACACCAGTTAGACAGCGACAAACCAGCAGTGTCTGTTTTTCACCGTAATGAAGAACTCCTGGCATGAGATTGCAAAAACCGGTGTGAGTGAATTGTCTGAAGAGATTGGAGCCTGATCCCGGCCTCCAGTGTCAACTCCTTGTGTAGGGACATACTACTAACCTTTTTATTCAGACTTGTGTAACATTACAGTATTGAAGCTTTTTAATGTGAAACCCTACAGCACAGCAGTGTAGATGGCTGAGGTGTCAGAATGCTTCTTTGTCACTTTTCTGGCCACCATATTAGACGGCTTCCTCCTTTCTGATTGTCGTGATTTCTGTTTATTTCTCACATCCAGATTACAGACGAGGCCCCTTATTGAACATTACGTTTTGAGACATCTCTCAAAAAGAGTACATTTTAGTAGTGTCCTTAAGTTTTAGGATACTTAACAGAGAGAGAAAATAAGAGAGCACTTTGCTTTTTTTTGGCCCTTATGAGTCAAACTGGACCCTTCAAAACCAGACTTCTACACTTCCCACAATGCAATTTGAGAGCTTCCTTAGTTTGCGTGCAGCATCCTATTTCTTTATTCAAAACCTGCGTTGTTAAAAATCCGCCCATCAAACTTACATTGTCCAAGTGACAAGTCATTTTCTCAGAGATGATGAAGCTCCTTATATTCGACAGAAAACTTTATGCAGCTTTTTTTTTACCGGCCAGTTTGTGAAGTTTAAAATGACATATCTTGATGTTGAAGTTTTTGTACTTAAAATCATAAAGCAATGCTCCTAGTGTTGAGGAAAGGAATGTATTTTTCCTATAAATACACGTCATGTTTACCTGTCGTGAATATTCAATATGGGTAGTTTTACACCATTTGAACAAACACAGAAACCAATCGTGTCTTTTTTTTCTGATGAGCACATTCCCTTGCAAAAAGTTAAGCTATACAATTTCCCAGATATAACTATGATGTTATCCTGATTGATGCACTCTTTTCGTTACAGTAGCCATAGCAACAGCCGAGGTCACGCATCCTCTGCCCTCCCTGAGAGCCCGGAGATAGCTGAACCGATGGAGTCTTTCAGAGGAGGCCTTCAATAACCGCAGCTCATCTTCATACCAAAACCAGTTAGCGGAAGGGACAGTCCTCGAAAGAAGCCCGAAAAAGAAATCAACATGTCAGACGGCCCTGGATCCAGTCCCCACTCTACCTCCAAGAGGCCCAGAGTCACTCAGGACCTGGACGCCGGGGTTGCAACGCGAGACCCAGCGCCGCCAGTTTTCACCCGTAAGCTCCGAAAAGCAGCCGTGGGGACGGGATGTGACATCAGACTGAGGGTGTCTGTGTCGGGACTTCCAAAACCTTCGCTGACGTGGTTCCGCAACGATGAGCTCCTTCCTCCGTCTGAAAACCAGGACTCTGGTGGGCTGTGGATACGGGACTGCCGCACGAGCGACGCTGGCTTGTATGCCTGCGTGGCGACCAATGAGCTGGGAGAGGCGAGCTGCAGTGCTGTGTTGGCCATTATGGACCTCGGTGAAGGTAATCACACACACCGTGCGCCTTCTTTAACACTAAGGTCTGAGTCATTAGATTGAATATTAAGCTTCTTTTTTTTTCTTAAAGACAGGTTAATGCTCAGTATTAGTTTTTACAGGACCTAAGAGGGTCCTGAAATAAAAACAACAGCTTCATTATGACGAACAGCAGAAGACCTGTATATGTTTTGCGAAAGGAGACGCTTCAGATCTGTTGAGCTAATTGCCAGTCTCAACACTTTGTCTTCTCTAGTTAATATGGATCCTTCAGAACATTATCCCAGTTCAGGGAGAGGGCACCCAGACTAAACAATGCAAATCCAACCCTGCGTTTTTGATCATCAGACAGCCTTCCACGTCTGCAGAGCGCCCCCTTCAATTAGCTCCTGAATGCAAATAGAGTCTAAGCGTTGTAGCACCTGCCGTTGCACAGCTAAACTTTTGTGTTCTTTGTTGCGAGCGAAGTTAGGCCAACTGGTTAAAACAATCTCACACCAAGAATATTTATCTTTTAATTGAATACATACAACTGAAATGAGCCTGGTAAAAGTGACCCACAAGACTAAACAAATCATTAGAGGGTCTACAACTGTGGTTGTTATGGATATCACTCAGCACCAGCTGCTGCTGTATATTGTAACTTCATGCAAACAGCAGGATGACACAATAATAAGGTTGTCCACATTATTTATAAAAGCTGAAAAACTGCAAATAGATGTCAGCTGTGAGGTTTTGGCTCTGGTACAAGCACAAGCTTTGAATACTTGCTATTTTGGAATTGCAGCTCTGCAACATTGAAATTCCTTGTGGTACTGTTTCTCTCCGGGTGGTTGTACTGCCGACATGAATTCACACAGCAAAGCATGCAGGACTTCAATCCTTCTTTTGAAAGGCTTCAGTCAGAGCAGTCCTATCGGTCCTTTCTTCAAAATGACCGTCATGTCTCTCTTCTCTGTGTAAAGTAGAAATGCAGCTCTTAGTGCAGCTAAGGTAAGCCTCTCTCTCTCTGCATCTCTGCAGAGCTGCTTGGACCTCCATTGCTCGCATGTCTGGGTATGCTTTCGTGTCTCGCTCAGAGAGACTTGAGTCTGATGGGTCTAAATGGATCGTCCTTCATATCTCAGGTTTTCTTGTCGCCTGCACGTTGCAGAGATGAGGGGGGGAAAAAAACAGTTGTCAGGAAGCGTCTGTGTCTTTTTCAGCTCAACGCTTCTCTCTGTAACAAACTGTAAGATAATGTGGAACCTGTTGCGTTACCACGGCAACAAAGTTACAAGTCCTAGGCACCCAATATTGGAACATTTCTTGTTTTGAATCACCAAAGAATAGCAGGCAAACTCTTGCACACTTCCTAAATTGCAGAAACAGATAGGCAATGTTTCGGTACAGCAATTTAAACATTGCGCTCTCTCTCTCTCTCTCTCTTTCTCTCTCTCTCACTCTGTGTTAGTCTTTAGTCGAATGTTTCCCAACCTCAGATTGTATTGAGTGGTCATTTTCTGCATTGAACCTAATAGCAGAATTCATTTGAGCCTATTTCATGAGCTGAATAAAACCACCGCCCTTCACTTTATTTTCCAGGATATTAAGCATCACAACTGGAGTTCTAAATACGTCCGTCCAGATTGCATCACCCGTTTGATTGACAGAGTCCCACTAGTAGAATTTAGAAAACAATCTCCAGTGAGATCACTGCCGGTTAGATCTGATAGTTGCCTGGCTCTGTGGAGAAAGTCGACGGTCGAGCTCACATGTCACCAGCTCTCACACTATGAGCTGGCAGCCACGGTCCAGCTGGCGTATCACTCAGCACCCCTCTGTCTCACTCGCCTGGATTGGATCTCCAAACTTCAACCCAATCTCCTCTTTCTGAACTCTGTTCCCCCAATAACACTTTCAGCCAACTTTCTTTCCTTTCATCCGGCTCTTGTTTTGGGTTTATCTGCTTTTTTCAGTTTGATCCAAGTTGTGATTCTAGATGTGCCTCCCCTCCCGACAATATTACGCATAGTTACTTATAATAAATAAAGGAATTGGATCAGTGCGTTGATCAGCATACTAGCCAATAGTCGCATGTATTGTTACCAAAACAAACTCTACATGTTTGCCTTTGTCTTTTGTTTGTCCTTTCTGTCAAGTCTCGAGCTGCAGACTGGATATTTGGACTTGTGTCAGTCCAATTGTCAGACTCAGTTGAGCCACACAAATGAAGAGCTGAGAGTTGACTTGGATTTTACTGCTTGGAGACTTGGCTGCTTCAGACTTGACCTAAATGCAAGAACATCCAAGGTGGATGTTGAGACATAACAAAACCCTTACACAACACTAACCTTATAATGCTACATTGATAATGCTACATTAAATGGTAGAGATATTAAAAAGAGACTTTTCAGAGGAAACTAGTCACATAGTCATGTGTCGTTGTCTGTATTTCTATAACAGTTTAGGTCAATAACAGACAGGTGAACCACAGCAACATAAACATGTGTTTTAACCAATATGTCCTGGTTTCTTTCCATTTTCAGTGTTCCTCTCTCTCTCTCTCTCTCTCTCTCTCTCTCCCGCTCTCCCTGTGGTTATTTATGGCGTGGTATGTGTCGTGCAGGCCAGAGGGCTCGTGCTCTACTGATGTGTGGATGCCACTGGCCCCCTTCTCCGATTGCACCGGCAGACATCACAGATAATTATAGCATCACGGCGGTCAAGACGCGGCGCTGTCACACTCAATCACAGTCAGCGTGATGAAAGAGTCGCGGGGAGGGGGGGGCGAGCGGGGGGCGGGCAGGCGGGCTGTGAATGTGTGTTTGTGTTGGTGCACGTCGGTGTGTGTTCTCTCACGTGTGCGGGGTTGGTTTTAATGGCTTTTCTGGCTGCTTTTGAGCATCACTCGGTGAGTCAGACCGACAGCCAGGTCTGCCACTTTAAGAGTTCACCTCGAAGAGTTGAGACCAACCAGAAAGCAGCTGTGTCACAAGTCTAGACCGCTTTACTGACGTCACACTGTGGCGTATGGCTTTGATTAACATACTGTCAGGATATAAAGGCCGGAGAAGCAGTTTTGACGGAGGCTCTGACAAAGTGGCACATCGCTCACCTGTGGTATTTTAAGCTGCTTTTATAATAGATGATTGTTGTATGGTGACGCAGGAGCAATGAAAGCCTGACTTCACTTGCTGTTAGTCATGAAATAACATTCTGAAATGTCTTTGTTGCACCTGTAAGAGAACGGTTTCCAACCTGGGGATGTGGACCCAAGAAAGACTCGAAAGATAAATCTGAGGGTATTTAACACAATTGAAGGGAACACAGAGAAGTCCAAAATATATTTCTGCTGTAGTATTTTCAGACACCCGTAGATACATGTGTCCCGTGGTGATTTTATTTCACGTCTTACAAGCCGAAAGAGGACAAAGACACAGCTCTAAGGCGAGCAAATCATTTCATATTGTGTGCGTGTATAAAATGTGATGATGTGCAGAAAGTTTAGAAGGCTAAGGAAGGAGGGGTGAGAGAAAGAGGTCAAGTGTTGGAGAAGGGAGTCGTCAGGTGAACTTTGTGGAGACTGTGGGTTTGGAGTGAGGAGGAGGCTCAGTGTAGGGGAACGGACGGTGGTTCTGCGTCACTGAAGGCCATTTTAAACCACAGACAGCACCTGGAGGAGGAGATAAGAGAAGTACGCAGAGAATCCAAAATAGGGTTGGTTGACGGGAGTGATGACGGGAGAAGCGGTTGGGAGGGAGGGAAGAAGGGATGAGGTAGTAATGTAAATGGGCGACGGAACGGAGCGATTACGCAGCAAAATCTGCACGATTAGTGCCACGCTAGAACAAGCAGTGTCTTTGTTATGGCTCGCAGGTTTTCACTTGAGTCTCGAGCCAGATTTTGTGTGGCTCCAAAAGAGCAGTGTGCATTTTAAAGGCCCCAGCACTGAGGGAGATTGTTTTTCATGTAGGCACAGATCCAATCTGTAACACAAACAGTGTGATTTTTGTAGATTTTCGGTTTCTGGGTCACGGCAAACTGTCTTCTCTGTTGCACCAGTCTATGGAAGCTCTTCAAGCTGCACAGTCAACGTGACTTTGTCAACGTTGTCAAAGATGTCCGGTGAGTCATCATCGCTCTGAGTTGGAGGACTTGTAAGACAATTTAGCGGCATAGATTTAACTCAAATGCAAAGCCACAGTACCGACTTTTTATCCCCAGAAGGGGAAAAACAAGCAAAACACACGTTGACTTATTGTGATCTATATCGCATGTTCAGTACCCTGTATGTCATTCTTATGCTCTTGTTTTTTTAGAATGTAATGCAGGTTCAGCCTCCCTCCAGAGCCAAAAATAATACTACAAAATACATTGTCTGAAAACTCCTGAAAAAGCTAAGAAACCAACCGTTTTTCAACTTCAAGTATACACTTTAAAGAATGTAAAACTGAACATTACAGACAGCCCACTCTCAAGCTGATTTTGTCTTTATACCGAAATGAATGAAATGGGAAGCCACCAGGGCCCCACATTGCTTTTTCATACAGCTGTTATAGTATGAAATGCATTTTTAGAGACGTCTTTTTGATAGCAGCATGGAGCGCTGTATGAACTGCAGAAGGTGTGAAAGAAGCAGAGCACATCCAGGCTGCGGTCAGCATTTGATATTCATGAAACAATCTTGGCCCACATTGATGTATAATCACATTCATATTTAGGTAACGGTGAATCTCAAACACCCAGAGCATCCATGTGCAGCCTTGTTTTCATGTCCATTATTCACACCATCTTCAGCTCGGTATTTATCTCATCCAAGGCTATACAGCGTTCTTTTCACCTCCAGCTCCAAGGTTTATGAGCACTGTCTGTCTGAAATAGACCCACCTCGCTCCTACTGGTGTCCCTGTAGCTGTCTCATTGTTCCATAATGCATGTCCAGTCGTAGCATATCATTAATTCTGTATTACAACATGTCTGCCTCGTTCTTGAGTTTCAAAACTCCCTGTAGCCCCAGAGCAGAGTGACCCGCAGAGGACAGCTAAGGTTGTTGTGCAGCATGTGTTTAATCTCCTGCTATAACTGGGGGGGGGGCAGGCTCTGTGAAAGGGGGTGCAGAGGGAAAGTACAGTACAACTGAAGGGGTTGTACTACGCAGGTCTGGAAATAGAGTGCAGAAGTTGACAGGGAGGATTGGGGGAAGACATTGAGAGGGAAAGGAAGACAGACATGGGTTGAGAAAAAGTTTGAAGGTCCAGCGGACTTCTTCGAGTGACCATCTTTGCTTGACCCATTCAATATTTGATGCTGCAGAGGAACGCCATTTTAAAGCATTCATATTAAAAGGTGGAAATGGAAGGAGAAGGCCTGCTGGAGTCGCCTTGTTTTTAAGTGGTTTCTTTCGATGGAGAGGACTTGAGTTTTTGTGGGAAAGAAGAAGAAGCAGCGATCTGTTAGGTTTCCAAAAGACGAGATGTATCGGAAGGAGCTGCTCGATGCTCGCAGAGCTTTGAGGGGTGTCAGGGAAGGCGTGAGTGGGCCGAGAAGCAAGAAGCAGAGAGGTGAGTGGGAGCTGCTATCGGTCCTTTTGAAAAGCATACACTGGTTTGTCGAGAATTCTCAAAGCAAGAGAAGGACGACAGTGTTGCAGGGAATTATTAAATGCAGAGTCAACTGAGTGGAACAGCTGTAATGGAAATGAAAACAAGGTGATTCTCATGAGGCATCCATTGTGGCTGCTTAATTGGATTCATTTGGTCTCCTGTAGGCTTTGCCCTGTTCTAAGCCCCTGCTATACCCATGGATAATGCTTTTGACTGCAGGCTTTGCTTTAAAGTACAGTCATGTCGTTTGTATGGAATTGGTCGACAGTAAACACACATTTTCTCCCCTTTTCTTTAAAATTTAAATCACAATTTAAAGTACTGAAAAATGGTAATACCATCATTGGCCTATAGTTACTAGCAAAGGCTGCCCTGAAACCAGTAAATCAACACATTTTTTTTTTTTGCAGAAAAAGTGTCTTTTATGGACCATAAGTGGCATGGCGTGCCTGCTCTAACAAATTCTTATCGACCCAGCCCTCTTGTTTGGATTGGGACCCCGCTTACATCGGCATTCTTGCGCAGAGATAATCTACAGCCGCTTGATGATTTCACATTCTCTACATGTTACGTTCAAGTGGATTAACCATACAATACAATTCATTAGGTCGTCTATTCTCACGAGGCAGCTGAGGCAATATGTGAGGGTCAACCCAGTGCTGTTTCCCTGCTGTTTGGTCTGGCAAAGTCTGTGTTTGTGTTCCATCCTCGCTGGTACACGGTCATTCACAGGAACCCTCAGGGATTCGCTCAGGATTAGGTGGTAGGATCGGGTTGCAGTGTGACTGTCAACATTGGCCACTGTTATTTGGGATTTCCAAACCAGCTCGCCCTGCGAACGGAATCGACATACCAGCAGTCACATTTATCTCAGAAGGGTGGCGAAGTCCGGGCCTGCGTTTCAGTCTTTTCAGATGAAAGGCGGCCAAATGAGACTCCAACGTGGAGCGAAACATTTCCATGCAGTCCTTCGGGTTTTCTTCACTCTTCTCTCTTTGCTGTTCGTTGAACTCTGACGTCCAAAGCAGATCAATGACAATACCGGCACTGATCAAAGACAGCACCTGAGTGTGGGAAAATCTGTGACCCGATGATAATTAGAACCAAGATGTTTGGTTCAAAAATAGATTTTATTGGTCGTATAACCTAGATGATGTCGAGCTTATGGTGCAGTGGTATTTTCCTACTAAGAAATTGGTGCAACATAGCTTAAAATGTTGTTTGGCTACTACTTTGTACTGGGTACGTTGATACATAACTCTTGCCTGCACATGAGTATTACAGTTCAGTTTTGAAGGGTAGTATTGTTACAGAAGACCAGCTTTGAGTGTGAAGTACACCTACATGATAAGAAGGCTCTGGTTTGATATGACAAGACTTGTTCTGCTCTGAGAAGCAGATACAGTGTGATCACAGTGTGATGTAACAGCGGCTGAATCTGTACTCTGTAGCGGGGAGATTATGCCCGACTCGCTGCTGATAAAGCCGTACGCCTGGAAGGCATCCATCAGGGCTGCTCCACGGGAAGAAGCGTCTGTCACAAAATCAATGGGTTTCCAAGAAGTCCGCTTCTTCCCTTGTTGTTTTAAGCTAATTAGCTTCAAGCTGCACCTGTCCAAACTCTCTTTAAACACTCATTCTGTGTCTTACAGTAGATCCCCCCCCCCCATGTGTGTTTCCAAAGTCCACTCCTGATAAACAGAGTGTCTTTACAGTAAGAGGACAATAGGGCCCCAAATGTCAAATAAAAGCAGATTCAAAGGAAGACAAATGACATGCACAAAGAAAATCTAATCAGCTCACTTTAATGGCTGATATAAAGCCGTGTCCTTTTGGCTCCTAGCGAGCGTATAAAAAAAACAACAGCCTCATGAGAGATATTTCCAAGCAGCATGAAATGGACCTGGATGATGGTCCTGGAATCTTGTGTTATGATGAGCTTATTGATCCAGGGGGGCGTTCGTACTGTTACTTGGGGGTGTATCCCGTATCACGCATAAAGCATTGGTATTGATCGCTGCACTCTCTGCCGCACCGAGTGCCTCTCACTGGTGATGGATGGAGGAGGAGTGCGAGGCGGGCGAGGGAGAAGAGAGAGGGAGGTTTGTGTAAAAAAAAAAAAAAAAAAAAACAACAACAAAAACAATGCAAACAGCAGATCAACATTTCCCAAATGGAAAAGGGTGTTTGTGAAGTTTACTTCTCGTATGATTAATAGCACTTGTAGCTGTGTGATTGAATAAATGAGCGAAGAGGACAGAAAACTCCTGATTCATGGCAGGAGTAAATCGCACATATTGATTCTGTGTTTACAAGGCCATAAACATTAACATGCTTGACTTAACGACGCTAAAAAAGCACATTGTTCAGCGATGTGAGTCGGCAGCCGAGAGTGGGAAAGCTGTGCTGAAATGTAAGACCCATTCTGGGTGGTTTGCTGGAGAGCGACGTCTGCCTGTAATTATTCTCTGATTCACTTGGTGGAGGTGCTGAGGGGAGCACAGATGTGTCTGAAAGGACAATTAACGTGCGTCAGAGTGCGTGTTCTCCACAGAGGGGGAGGTGGAGAGATGGTGGTCTGGTTTTTTTATTTGTCACGTTTGCTTGACAAATGAGACATTTGTGGAGGAGCGTGTTCCAGAATCTCCTCCTAATCATCTATTGTTTTCATTTTCATACACCTATAGGAAAAGATAATCGTGTGGTGCCAAGATTATAACTAGACAAAATATGTAAAGTAGAAGCAAAACTTTACATTGTAATGAGTTGAAATGTTTCAATTTCCTTTATGAATGGCAAACATCTTTTAAAACTCCTGTGAGGACCTGTCAGTTTGTGTCAATTAAAGCGCCCCAGGCATCCAAAATAACCGTTCAGAAAAGATCAATCTCACTGCTTATTGTCTCGTTCGTAGGTTATATTAATTGCATGTGTTTCTTAACCAGTAGAAATGCTCTCACGGGAGCTTTAAATGACCCTTGTCACTGCGCTTATCAGATAATTTATGTGTCTTTCAGCTCGTTGTTTTGGTTTTACAGCCTGCAGCTTCTCCCTTTCCCTCTCTCTCATTAACCTCATTGCTGTTTTCAATGTTGTTGTTTTTTTTTTAACTCGAGATTTCACGACTGTACAGTCACTGCCCAATATGTGATGCCATACAGACAGAGTGAGTGACTAGCTTGTCGCCACTGTAGCGCGTTTAGCATGTGAAGAGCCGACCTTCCCTGTCTGGAGTAGATAACGACTTGACAAAACTTTTGGCATCGCGCATTTTAATGCAGTATAAAAGTGTCGACGATGTGACGCAATTATCAACACAGCTCATGTACACCCAACACTCTGCAGGTGCCATGATTTTCATTCTAAATGCATGTTGCTATTATGGTTTTCTTCTATACCCAATGGGCCTTATTTGCATAGAAATGAGCCAATTTTATGCCAGATGTATGCACATTACCCGATTTATTGGTGCAAACAGAGCTGGAGACCCGTTGCTTTTTGTCTGGCAGCGCAGTTATGCTTCATTTGTAGGTGCTGAGAAAGATGCTTGTTGTACTAAGATTGGAAATCAACAGATATTTTGTAATACTCAAAAGGAAAGAACACAAACACTACAAATATTTCTTCATAATTAAACTGTATGAACAAACATATCACTGTGCATGCTTACAGTTTCTTTCAGTTAGGAGACTTGCAGCAATCAACATCTGGATTGAAATCACAAAATCTATTTGTGGTAAACCTTGTGTGCCGTTATTTAAATGCATTCCTACATTTTGTTCTTGGTAGGTTAGTTGAAGTTGTATCTCGGTCGAAAAAAAAAAATGTAAGCGCTTGCCTTTTCAGAGCGGCATTCTCACTCGTAAAACAATCATCTCTGCATTTAGGTTGTGACAGCTACAACTAGCGTTTTCATTTTTCTTATTATTTGACTGTTTTCTTTCTGCATTCTGAGATCATGAGGTTGCCACTGCTGTCTTCGTGCCCCTGAAATAATAAGTCCCATGCATCACGCTGTAATCCAGTGGGGGGGATGTGTTTGCTCTTGGAGTCTGAGTCGCCCTCTGTGCTCGAGGCGGTGCTCACCTTGACCCTATCACTGGTTAAAGCTAACAGACATGGAATAGAGATAAATAATGGATGGCCTATGGGCTCAACTGGGGGCTGTTTGCTTTCACTGGAGAGGGTAACAAATGCATCAAGAGAATAGAGTGAGAGGAACGTTATTTTGAGGAGCATTTTTTCAATTTAAACGGATATTTTTCAATCACCCTACCCCCCCCCCCCCCCCCCTGAAGTGGAGTGAGTGATTTCACCCTCTTTATCATATCATCTGTTCTTCTTCATCTCGCTTTCTCTTTCAGTTTCTCCTCCGCTTTGCCTCCTCCCTCGTGAATAATTTCCCCACCAACCTCTCGCCTCCGCTCTGTGCTCTTTGTCTCTCTCTCTCTCTCTCTCTCCCTCCCTCTTTCTTCTCTCTCTTTCTCCTTCTTTCTTCCCCTCAATCTTTCTCCTTGTCACTCTCGTTTTTTTACTCCTGCATCTCAAGAGAGGAAGGCAACATGCTCTTTTAAAGCCGGTTGTTTTCTTTCTCATCTTTCTCCGTTTCTCTCCTTCCTCTCCTCCTCCTATTCTCCGCTCGCATCCCTGCAATCAAGACCAACACGCCCCTTCTGCTCAGACTTCCAACCCCCACCTCCGCTTGTGCTCTGAGTGCGCTCTCGATCGGGGCAGAACGGCTACAGAGGTGGCAGGGGGGGGGGGAGTCAGACAAAACCAGATGAGAATTGCCCCTCTAAAGGCGGCGTCGACGTCAGAGAGGGACGCTGTTCACATCAGCGGATGCGCGCTCAGACACAAAGACACCTGGCTCCTGCTTATTTGCATCCTCTCGCGCTCCCTCTTCCTCCTCGTCTTGCTCCCAGCTCGGAGAGTAAACACACCCACCCACACACAAAAAAAAAAGAAGAGGCAGCTGAATCCCGTACTGAATTTTGATCCTTCTGAAATTGTCGTCTTGTTGAAGCCACACCCTGAGCTCATTTTTGTGGGGATGTTTTTGTGAGTTTATGCCACAGGTAATCTTGCACACTTGACAGGAAGCACTTCTTACAGAGAGATGAAGAAAATCTGGTCCAAGAAGAGATTTCAGGTGAGTTTGCTACTTTTCTGATTTGCAATAAAAATGCATTTATTGATGATGTTTGAAGCGATGTGCATGTTTTCTTTATTCATAGATTTGATTTTGAATTTGATGCCACACCCTTCATCTTACAATAAGATGTGAATATGTTGGATTTGAACAGATAACAGTGGTAAAATAAGTATTTAGGGATATTTTGAAGGCAGTAAATGAACCTGAACGTTAAGTTCTGTTGGGAAATAGTGAAGTAGCAAGAGGGAAGATGGGAGAGGGGATGCTTGTTAGTAATGAATTTTGGCGACAAAATTGCGGATAAATCAGGTCAACATAACGAAGAAAGTCAGCTCAGGACACTATAGTTGCCAGGCGGAAAAAACACCTTTTTGCAATTATACAAACAATGCAATAAACGGTTGCTAAGAGACACAAAAAAATCACAATAATACACTTTTATACCAATTAAAGGCAAACAATTCTGCTGTGCTGTTGTGTTGAGTCGTCAAATCTGAAGTCATTCTTTGTGGGGAAAAATGGAGGAGCAGATGGAAAGTGTGTCAGTAGGCTACACTCCATGGAGACAGGAGAATCAGGGCAGCCAGGCACAAGGGCTACGAAGTGAGCAGAGAACAGCATCAAGCTGATTTCTAATGGTGGCTTTTAGCTTTTCTGAATTCTGCACAAATCCTAAATCCTTCAGTCTTGTTTTTTTTGCTTTAAGCAGCAGAATAACACTGTAAGGATTTGGATTATACGCATAGAATATTTTTGAAGTTACTGCCAAATGCAGCCATTTCAAAGGATGCCATTTGTGGCTGGCTCCTGCTGATATGATTGCCTCGAGGCCACAACAATGGAGATCATGACAGCGATGGAAGCTTCTAGTGGAGACTGACAAACAGCAGTTACCACCAGGCAACAGTTAATCAAACTGCCTGACAAAAAAAAAAAAACCTTAACCAATGAGGAGTGCGCAGCAGAACGCGGGGGGGAAACGAGTGTGAAATGAGTCATTTTACTTCGCACTTCGGCTACTTTTTAATGCTTTTTTTTTTCCCATCGGCTGCAAAGCTGTGAGTCATTCTGAGGAGCTCTCCCTGGTGCTGATTGACAGACTGTCCAAGAAAGCAGTTTTACCAACTGCTTTATCAGCACTGACACCAACTCAAACATAGCCTTTTTGTCAGATAGTTTCTTTTCTTTTGAAGAGAAACTATGCCCTGACATTCAGCCGTATGATTACTGGCTCCCTGTGGAATCTGAACTCTGAAACCAACACATCATGCTTTTTTTTTTTTCTCCAACGCCTGGAAACATTTTTCTGAGCACAGTGTTAGAAATAAAACTAGCTTACTTCAAACGAACCAAATGTCTTGAGTTAGGTGCTGTTAGTCGACATTTAAAGACCACCTTGGATTGGAAAGCATGCTTTGACCCATTTTTCAAACATATTTTTGAACAAATTTGCACAAATGCAAGCTTTGATTTGCAGCATGACTTTATTTCCCAACTGAATCATTGTGCCAAATTGCACTCAAAACAAAAGCAATACCTTTGCATAAGAATGTAAAAACATTAAATGTGTCACTGTTAACATTTGGAAATGTAAGCTATGAGAGCTCCTGGGTGAGACTTAAAAAGCTTTCAAACATCTCATGGCAAAGTGGTTTAATCTTCAAAGGACCACTTACCAGCTATAGTGGAGTTTTCTATGTTAAATCTGTGAGGAAATGGAGGAAGCAGAGGCAGCTCAGGTTAGCAGTTAGGACTAGGAAGGAAGCTTAAAAAGAAGTGGATCTATGAGTTGGGATTATGATGTCATATTTAATATTATAATGTCTGGGAAGGATACTTAAAAGATTTATCCCTGGATGCCCTAATGTGTTGAATGTGTCTTGCCACTGGAGTTCGCTTTCATGCAACCTTCAGGATTTATTCTTACAAAAAGGGACTATCTAAGCCAAACGTCCACAGATTCCAGCGCAAATCTCATGTCACTGTTCTCACTCTCTGTGACAGTTAAAGACGTGACAGTACATTTGCAGTTTGCCCTCTTGTGTTTTGTATGAAAACAAAATCTCTGGCTGTCTTCACTGTTAAATAATGCACTTTCCTCTCTCTTGTTTCAGAGAACTGGGCACTCCACACGGACATTTGGCAGATTAACCCATGGTGTGTTGTCAGTATGAGCTCCCCCCCCCCATTCTCCTCTCTTCTATTTGTTCTATTTCTGTTACGATCTAATGTAGCTTAGCTGTACTGTCAGCTCTGTGTTTATTTTGTCGTCTGTGTACAGCATGCGCGTCTGTTTGATGTATCCCTTTAGTAACTCTTGTATTTATGAAAGTATTGCTTTCTACATGTTTTTTACTGCTTGCTGCTTACAAAAAGAGTGGGTTTTTATTGTTGTACATCCACCCCCACAGAGCAATATTTTATAATCAGGCTGTTGCATAAAATCAAGAGTGAATAATGTCTGGCCCTGGATGGCTTATGGTGTAATATTTGGCAATATTTGTGCAATCTATGTGCCAAAACAATTCACGTCAACTCAATTTGAAGCTATCCACTGAAATATACCCCCTTATATTAACACTACCGAGTTAATTTCTCTGCATAGAGCGCACAACATTGATCTAAATTCGATTCAGACGGGTGGATCTACATCCCCACACCCAGGAAAAATCACATGCAATGAGTTAATGGTGATTGTTCATTGGCTTTCTTATCATTAGGCAGATCTTCTGGCATTATCTAATCAGGATCTGACTTGATGTGAGGCGCAATGAGGCACAACCTGTTTTGTGGTTGTCTTAGTCCTCCTCCTCCTCCTCCTCCTCCTCCTCCTCCTCCTCTTCCTCCTCCTTCTCGAGCTCTCTCTAACCAGTAAACATATCCGTCAGCCACCCAGCAGCCTGGCTGACGATTTTTAGACTCTTAATGGGTACGAAGAGGATTGGTCGTGTGGGTGAGAGGGATGCTGGTTTCCATAGTAACGGTGCTCTCCCGTCTGCCCTCTCTTGCTGCCACTATGGAAGCGAAGTTTTCCGCTCCTGCCGAAAGCAAAGCTATGGTAAAACCTGCCTGTCTTGATTCATCTTTTTCTTTACGTTCCCCTCCCTGACTTCATCTGTTCATCCTGCTGATGTAACGTGATCGTGCTCTCAAAGGTGTTTATTTCCATCTGTAGTTTCTGTTTCAGCCTCTGTTCCCTTTTCCTTTTTCATCATCGTCCTCTCAATCTGTTATATTTCATTTGTCTGCACTGCAACCAGCACCCCATGTATTTATGTTTTCTTTCTGTTTTGAAATGTTTCACATTAAATTATGATCAGAATCAAATGAATTTCATCTTATGAGTTGTTTTTTTTTTTTGTTGGTATTTTCTTCATCTTCTGAGTTTGGTGTCATTTTCAGTAATTACCCGTGTACCAGGTATTTTCCCAAATGTTTGCCACCCTCGTCACTGCTGCACAGAAATATCACTACATGTTTCACTCACTCTGATATTTTTTTACTTTCTTTTTAGAGCAACCAGGTCAAGTTTTTAACATGCATGTAACCATTCGTTGTACAGTACCAGGGTCGACTTAAAGCTACTTTTTAACAAAGACTTTATAATCTAAATACAATAACAAATACATCATCCTTGGGTTTCTGACCAGGCGCTATGAAGCCTGACGATAGCTTAGTGATATTTTAAATGCCTAACTTTCGATCAATCTAGTAACAGACAAAGAAGCTGAGTTGAGGCTGGCAAACCGCTACTGTCAGTTATCTCACCTACGCCCGTAATTATAGGAATGTATGAATAACTCTTAGGCTCAATAAAATCAAAAGAGATGCATTCTTTTTTTAAATCACCCCCATATAAGAAACAAGCTATTGATATCAAATTAGTTTTAAGCCTTAAGTGGACACTTGGGGAGCTGCAGTTATTTGCACTTCTTAGCATCAGAGCTTGTGGCGTGCTTTTCACATGCAGTCTCTTTTTCTAAATGTTAACCAGCGTTCGCTTTTATTTTTGGCATTATGAAGGTCGAATAGGTCAGTGGTAATTCAACTTTGATTTAGCCTTTTGTTCAAGTGGGTTTTTTATTTTCCGTTACCGTAAAACTAAATTGGATTGTAAGTGAGCTGAGGTGAAGAGATGCTTTGCTTTTGAAGTGTGTGAGTAATGATTTTAGCAGCTCACATATTTGTAGAGTTTTAAACCACATACCATTGAACGAAAAAGGGTCATTGCTATGAGTCTAAACAAAGAAACCATGCTCACCCTGCTGCCTTGTTACCAAAGTCAAACATACCCTTACTCAAGGAAAGAACATTTATTCCCCCCCCCCTCCTCTCATGCATCAGCCGTGTCTTTTTTTAAGCCACAGCTGGCTTCATGTCACGCTTGAGCTTCAACCCATTTATTTCACTCTGGGGACTCTCCGTGGCTCCTTTCAAGGACCCATCACACTCTGGGGCGCTAAGCAAATGTGAAATGTCAGTTTCACCCCGACTCTGGTGTTGTTTTTGGCATCAAATTGTCCTTCCTGAATTCTCTCCTCTCCTTCCTCTATCTGAACTCACCTATGTGTTTTTATACCTGTTTGTTTCAGACTCTGAGAACACAGAGGATGAGACCACAGAACCTCAGATGGAAACCAAAGAAGGGCTCGGGAGGCACCAGGACAAGGCCGGAAGGAGAGGACACCCAGGTATTTTAATCTTAAATCCTGCTGAAGTTAACGCACTACCAAGATTGGCTCGTCTTTGTAAATGTAATGCATATTTTTTATAGCTTCAGACACTTCCAAATGATTGTACAGAAAGAGAAAAGCAGTATGCACACATTCAGCATGTTTTTATGAGGCGAGAGTTGGTATGATTTACTGCGGCACCACTATCGTGTCTGCCAAAAACACACTCGTACAATATTATGATTCAATGCCGATTGATAGATTTAATGGACGCTTGTTACCAGCTTGGCCCAAGTCGTGCGTTGGATAGAATCCGATATGGCAGGATGCATTAATCCATCCTGGTGTGATGCAACAGAGTGACACACTGGCCTAGTTTCCAGCAGAGAACCTGTCTCAGGTCTGATTCTCACTGCGGAGCTCCACAGGGAACGTACAGCCTCAAAAACCGGGGCTGTTTCTGCTCCGTATTTGAAACTGAAATTAATAATAATTCCACCTTGTGTTGTGTACTTGAGCTTTGCCAGATTAAATAGAGTGGTGGTGATTAGCTGAGTAAGAGCTACATTAGATTCAGGGGATGGCGGTGAAGATTTGTTGATGAGTTTCTATGAGCTGGAACGATCAGCTGATTCCACTGACTTCAGAGAAATGCAACTGACTCGCTACTTTTACTCAGTTTAGCATCCTTCGTTAAATGATTTATTTTCTGCAGAGTGGCTTGTGCCATTTTGAAATTTCACAGTTAATTCAAGTTCAATTAAATGCTTGAAAAATCATTCAGATATGTCCATTTTTGACAGCTTTCCAAAAAATCTTTGACAACTTGTTTTCCAAAACTTCAATATTTATAATTAATGATATAAGGAAGACGGAAGCAGAGACTTTTACACTCTTACTTACAAGTGTAAGTTGGGTAGTTTTGCTTGATAAACAACTAAATTGCTTACCCCATTGAGGCTCTCTTGGTGTATTAATGGTATTTTTTACTGGACTAAAGGCAGGTTTGATGAAGTCAAAAGACTGCATGATGGGAGCAATTTTGGATTCACACACTCATGATCTCCAAACTCCAAGTTGTCTCAAATGTAGGACGAGGCATCAGACAATAATAACCGTAATAAGCTCTTTCCTGTCAGCACTGCAAATATAAAAGGATTCCTGAGTGAGTATTTACTCATTTGTTAAAGTGTTGTTGTCGTCACAGGTCCCGCATGCCCTCACACCCGGTCTTAACCAGGCTACAGGATGTCTGAATATAGACCAGAAATATTGACACCCTTCTCCTCCGGCACCAAGAAGATGTTTTATATTCTTCCCTCGCTCATACGTGGTGTTTGCTCTTTCTACACTTTTCGTGTTGGCGGGCCTCATCACATCCCTCTGGAGACGCGCAACAAAGGAATAGAGAGCGAATATTAAATAAGGGAGGGATGAGGTGATACATCATTTGTTCCTTTCAAGGAGCAGATTCTGGATGCCTCTGCTGCATGCAAACACTACGCTGCCTTGTTGAACCACAAACACGATCATTTGTCTTCCTAAATTGAGGCATTTCTGCAGGAGATTTGGTTTTGTGTCACTCCATGTGGACCTTGTGTGCATCCAGTCGAAACACAAGACAAGATTCATTTTCTTTATTTGGTTCAAAACAGCAGCAAAGGCCTGATCTGCCTTCAGGTAGAAATGCTGCAAAACCACCTCGTATGGAAATAAAAACAGACCTTTAAAGCTCACGAGTACAAGGCTGATACGGTTTGTTTTCTGGTTGTGCGGCTGAGTCAGTATCGTCCACGATTGCGGCAGGAGCCTGTCGTTTTATATCCCTGACACCATCCCCGCTTCAAGGTTTCTGTCGTTAACGGGAAGATGCTGACTGCTCTTTCTTTTCGCTGCCTAAAGCATTCCTGTCTCCGTTGCTCATCACTAAAATGTCAATCATTACCTGATTTGCGACGGGGGAGGATCTCTTTAAGTGGTGCACGCTCCACAACGTAGCCATTCCCCTTTCTCTTTCATTTCCTGTCTTCAAGGAATCAATAGACTCTTTATCCAACGGGCCGTTTTTTTTATGCTTAATGTTGTTCCATTTTCTACCAGCTCAGGGTTCCTGCTCTTATTCTAGTTCATGGAGTGATCCTTGAAAAAAGACAGGTTTTGAATAAAAGCCTTGAGTAAACCCGTTTCTTTTATGCATGTTATGCTTTAAAATATCTATCACTTGATATTCAGTTGATTAAAGTTTGTCATTGAACAAAAATGGATTCCAAAGTAAATTTCATGATATCATGATCCATCTCTTTATAATAAATCAAAAAGAACCTCTTTGATCATTCAAATGAAAGTGCACCAAGTTCGTCTCTCCTGACCCATCCCGCTCTCTTAAAGACGTTATGTGACATTCTACAAAGTCAAGTCCCAAGACTGGTCAAAAATGTTTTATTTATAAGGCGCTGAATCATAACAAAAATCATCCCATGACACAATGAAAGCATGAATTCTGGGGATCAGGGCTGTCTGAGTATCTAAAGCCTCATAATTCTACTTAATCTTTGCCAAGGAACTCCATTAATGTAAGCAGTCTACATGACTTGCTCCTATATTACCATAAACACACAGAAACTATAGTCCATTAAGAGTCAATCCCACCTACAGTGTCCTGCTGTAAATACTCACTAGGACTAAAAGTGTGTGTCTACCAAAGTCTGCCGTGAGCAAAAGAGAGAAAGCACACATTGTCAACGTTTTGGTACCAAAACATTGACAATGTGGGGCATTATCCAATATGTGGTGCCAATAACTTTTTTTATCTTATTTTTGTTAGCTTGGCATTGAAACAGGTATCGATATAGTTTAGCTTTAACTAGAATCAAATAAAAATGTAAAAATCTGGTATCCTAACAACCCTTTATATTGCTGGGGGACAAATTTGTGGTTTTGGTCTTTTTATTGCATTTTTTCCGAATGAGGTTGGCATCAGGCTTTTCTGATAAAAGCAAAAAGCCTCTCTAACATCTCTCTAATGTCTCTTTTCTTTGTCCAGGTGAGGGAGGAGGGATGATGGACTATAACCCCGATGCTCCTGATCGCAGAGCCACCCTCCCCGGAGGCTATGATCCTGTGGTGGAGCGGGAGCTCCGCACTCTGGGTTCCCGTCCTCCAGGGTCCCACTTCGACCCCGCAAACCCATCCAGGCAAGCCCTTGGTGGGGCTCCCGCTGAGGGGGGGGCCCCTGTGCGTCACCTTGGAGTGGAACCACTGATCCGAGCATCTCACGCTAACCTGGCCCGGCCTGTTCAGGGCTCAGAGGAAAGTGTTTCTGTAGGCAGCGACTACTATGGGAGCATGTTCAGCCTCTACAGAGGGAGAACATTTTCCATGCCATTATAGCACATGGCTTCTTATTTGAAGGATTCCACTAAAAAGACATGGCCACAAACTCAAATTGCAAAGAATACTGATACATAAGACAAGACATTTTATCATACATAGACCCAACTTGCAAAAATTTGACTCCTTTTGTTATACGTTACCAAACGTGTTCATTTTTCTTAACTTTGTTTTATTAGTTCCAAAATGTTATTTTGAAGTCGCACTTTCCTTTGACTCTGTGTTTTGTTTTTTTGCTGTGAGCGTGGTTGGTTTCAATCTAACACTGATGACAAGTCTTACAAAATATTATCGTTAATGTTTCTTACAGCCATTAGAGAGAACATGATGGTACAATCAGCTTATATATATACATATATATATATTATTCAGCACTTCTGAAAACTGTGATAACTCTTTTTAGCCACCGCATGTTTTGTTGAGAAGCCGTGCACTTTTGGATTAACACCTTTATCTTTATAAGTTTGCTGTGGCATGCATGGGTTGCAGGCTTGGATCCAATGCTAATGTTAGCATGAATGCTCACACACATTTTTGAACATGTGATTCACAGGTTGTTTTTAGGCATGATGTTTTTGTATTTGCAGTTAGAGCAGGGGTATTTCTTCTGAGGTTTTGTAAGATCTCCTGTTGTGAATCTGCTTTTTTTTGTTGCTGCACAGGCCAATAATTTCCGATTCTTACTTTTTTTTAGAGTGTCTTCCACTTCACCACAGTTAGATTGAGTTCTTTTGAGAATCTTTAATGTGGGAAACATTATTTTACTTCTATTCCTTTTTTTACTGTTACGTTTTACGCTGTCTGATCTCTGAAAACGAGAAACAAAGAGCACAGACAAATCACAAAGATCTCACTGGAAATACAAGATAAAATGACACAAATGGAGCTTGATCTGCTTCTTTATAACTCCTCCAATGCCTACAGCAACTGCACTACAGCTCTAACTTCACACCTCCCAATCCTCACCCCTCTAGGAAACAAACTTCTACAAAATCCTCCCATCATGCTTCTCTGTCTTCTGACCAGCCAACTCCCAGCACACACAAAAACAGCAGCAGTACCCCAAACCAAGACCTGCACAAAGCAAAACCTTCTGATCCTCAATCTTCTAAAACAGACCAAGCATCAAGTGTGAACAGTGTTGTCATGACACCAAAAATGGCTCGAGCAGCACCCAAAATCTTCGACAAAGTCCTTGCTTTTGAGGAGCGAAGGGCTAGCGTAGATCTGCCAGGGGGAGTATCAGGATCAGGCCTTGGAAGAGCAAGTTCTTTTGACTCAGACGACAGCGGAAAGAAAACAGGAGGCCTCAGCAAAGAGGAGGGTCGACTCCTGCAGGGGGTCGCCCAGAAGCGAGCGGCATTCAAGCAACGGGCCTCGTCTTTAGAGGACAAGACTAGCTACTCCCAGAGGGTCCAGAGCTACCAGAGCAAGTTCGCAGAGGAGCTGCAGAGGATCAAGAAACTGGTGGGGAAACCAAGCTTGAAGAAGGCGTATTCCACTGAGCAGCTGTCCCAGAAAGAGAGGCTGACCACAGGGAAGCTGGAGCCTATTCCCCCGCAAGTGGTGCAAAAGCTGGAGGCCCGGGAGCGTGCCCTGGGGGACACCAAAGACGGGGAACTGCAGAATTCCCAACAGGCCAAAGGCAAAGATTTAGGAAATCAAAGCATCCAGCCTGAAAAGGAGAAGATGACACAGCCAAATCTACCAGTGAATATCTCATCACGAGGAAGCACAGGGAAAATCTCTGTTACCATGGAGACTGCACCAGATAACCACCAGTTACCAGGGAAACCATTGCCAACAGCTAAAAGGACAAGCATCACCAGGTTTGGCGATTATCTAAACTACAGATTTTTTCTCTGTTTCTCAAATCATTTGTGAATGTTGTCTCGTGATTTAGTTTCTTGTCAACAAATCTTGACTCAGAATTTAAGTAATTCTACACTACTTGAATATTTATACAACACTTGTCAGTGTTACATAACAGTTTTCTTGTCTTGGCACACAGGGAAACTCTACAAAGATCTCCGGCAGCTGACAAAGACGCACTTGTTGCAACGTCTCATAAATCCTCATCCCCCATTAGAGATCTGGGGACTGGACCAAAGCGGGAAGCCAAGTTGGACGACAAATCAGACCACAGGTCGCCAAGCCCGAGTGGGAAGAGAGCGTCTCCATTAACTGTGAGGCAACCAGTGTCCCAGTATCCACCTAAGCCACCCCGACTCACCCCTTCGCCCACTCCTTCCATCAGCCCGCTCATGAAAAGGAGGAAGGCGGAGGTGGGGCGGACGTCTCCGGCCTTGAAAATGAACATCCCCACGATCCTGGTGGAGGATGAGCCCATGGAAACAGAGTGCGTCCCAGAAAGGAGCAGCGAGGGAAGAAGGACCAGGAGAAAGGAGGGGAGAGTCCACAAGAACAAGGAAGGACGATCGGTTCAACCAAGGAGTCCAGAGGAAGGTAGGAAAGACTTCATGATGACTGTTAAGAACTGAAATTAGGCCAAAAGAACCAGTTGCATGAAAAGACTAACGTTGGATCCAACTCTTAACGGCTAAACGATTTAGTTCCCCTTAATTGCTACAGGAGGATCATCTGACGACTCCTACCTGTCTGCTGATGAAGAGTCCGCTGAGGCCCCAAGGTTTGAGAGGCCTCTTCAGGACACCAAGGCAATCAGCGGTGCAGAGGTCACGCTGAGGTGCATCATCACAGGGAGCCCGCCCCCTACAGGTATGACTGAGAACTTTCCTATATATAGTTTCGTGTGTCTGTTTATGTCTTAATATTTTAAATAAATATATTTTGGAAGCATTTTGTGGATTTTATTAAGTTGATGTATGTCCTTAAACTTATTTTTCTTTTGAATGAGAAATAGATTTTAAGAACTTACACCACACTAATAAACCCTCAAACCTTTGCTTATTTAATCTTTGTTGTGTTTGCTTGCTCTTGCTCTTTTGCTCTCTTATTGTTTACTGAAAAAAGAAAACATCTAAGTGTCCCTTTACAGAACATTGTTTATGAGAGGAAATAAAATCCAGTTAAAAATCTGTATCTCTTCCGGCTGTTGTTCAGCTTTATTCAGTACACATCTTCGTCAGGTGGCTTGTGCTATATCAGTGTTTCAGTGGGAGGTGTTATTCATTTCATTGTTTGTGTGAACATGTTTATTCTCTGCCTCCTCAGTGACATGGAGGAAGAACAGCGTGGAGATACGGAGCGATGCCTTCCATGTGGTGAAGTCTGAGGTCGAGCGGCACAGTCTGCTGATAAAACACATGAGGCCGAACAACGCCGGGTCGTACTGCGTCTCAGCTGTCAACCCAGCGGGCAGAGCGTCCTGCAGCGCCACCATCTACATCCAGTCAGGTGAGACGAGGCCAGAGATGGAAAGATAATCTGACACATGAAGGGATCTGCTGTTTGATTTGTTGTTACAGTGGCACATTTCGGAGCATGTAACATAAATATAAATGAAGACATGAAAAATGATGCTGTCCTCGAACATGTTGACTCGCATGCTTTAATCCACTGCCAGCCCTCCTCCGCCTGACATTCTCTCTTAACGACTACAAAGGCCTGCTGGAGCTCAGCATCCCGACTGTGGCTCCTCGCAGCGATAGTAACCATGGCAACCCATTAATTCTTAAAGGCACTGAGCTCCCCCTCGGTGCCGATTGGAAAACGCAGAGCTGCCCCGTCACATAAAGGTCCCCCGAGTCTTAAAGGCAGCCGTGGCATTCAGAATCAGGAGTAAACAGAATAAATTTTCTTTTTGGAAAAGATTCCTGATGAGAATGTGTCTGAGGTGGACGTGTGTTCACACTGTACCGCATGTGTGAGTGTGTGTGTGTGAAAGCTTGAACCATTGTCAGAGTGTTGATTCAGCCCACGTTAACGCATCCTGCACTTCTTCAGTTTTGTCAACAAATGTGAGCGTACACTCGGCCACCGGCTCAGCAGCAGCTCAGGGCCTGTGTTGCCATATTAGGCCAGTGGAGTCTAACTTGCAGGAGTATTTTTAGCCGCCCTCTTGTTCTCTCGGGTAATTGCAGTCTGCTTTATGTCCCCCCCCCCCCCCCCCGTGTGAGATTACTGCCCCAATCATAGAGTTCTTCATCTCTGTAGTTTTTCACACTGCAGAGTTTGGAGTTGTCAAAATGCGGTGGGAGATTGTGTGAGTCACTGTAGCTGGTTGAGCTGGAAACAGTGGAGATTTTTGGCACTGTGAGCCAAAAAGTGAGGGCGAGAGTGATTGAATAGCTACAAAGGAAGGCGAAACTCAATATGGTGAAGATTAGCATTGTTGTTTTGTCGGTTTTTTTTTATACATTTGACAATAAAATGATCCTCTGTGGAGGCTGCTTTAAAACCAATCCCTCAACATTGTTACGAGAAATACATTAAAAAAAAATGGTTTTATAGGCACTTTCTCTATTGTTTGAAAATGTATGGGAATATGAGCGTGACAGTGACGGGGAGCAGAGGATGGGGCTGAAAGGGAAGGTTAGCTGGCTCAGACTGTGCAGCAGTTGTGTAAGAGTTGGCAGGTTTGCGTAAATACTCCGGGGAGTTATCCCCTGGAGCACAGACGCAGCTCAGAGATGTGACTCTAGGTAAGTTATTTTTCCATTTTAATGCCAGTGCAGTGATATTTCAACAGAATACCTTTTGTGCTTATACGCTTAATAATCCTGCATAAATAGTTTGTGTGTGAGGAGGATGTCTTTAAAATCGAAATGTTTTAATCTATGAGTCAATTCTTGCATGTTTACTGAGGTTATTTTCGTCTTTTTGAGCGTTTTTCCACCTGCAGATTTCAGGAAATGATCTTTTTCCTCCTGTTTTAGACCGTTCAGTTAGTTTAAGAGAAGCACTTTTATCTCTACACCCTGCTGCTGGTCTCTCTCCAAAGGATGACAAGTCTTTATTCAGTTCCTCTGATGGATATAATTCGTTTTCAGTTGTCACAGTGTTATCTCCTCATAGCAGAGTTTGAGGTCGAACAGAGAAAGAGAGAATAAAAAAGGCAAAAAAAAGAGAGAAAGAGGAGCCTAAAGAGAGGTAGTGTGGTGTGTCGGCGTTTTATATTTCTCCATCCAGAGGTGAATTCATTCTGACTTTACTGCCAGGAGTCGAGACGCAGCGTCTGCTCTGGAACTCCACGGGAATAAGCAAGTGATTGGGTCAGGGATTAAGGGATTAATTCATTATCTGTGACTTCAGAGAGGTCCCCACTCCCTACCCTGAGAGTGTGTGTGTGTGTCCGTGTGTGTCCGTGTGTGTCTGTGTGTGGGAGCAAGTGGCCCACTCATATCGAACTCATCTTGGCAAAGAAAGTAATCTCCAGAAAAAAAGAGCAAAGCCTGTAAACATGGTCGCTCCGACGGATTGTAAACTCCTCAAGCTTTACCGAGCCTCCTCACTGGTGGCGCGTTGACCATATCTCAGAGATTTACACGTAATTACTCCGATTAAAAAGTGTGTAAATCAGAGCCAACTCTGTCATGAACTTCAGTTAAGTGAATTAGATTTACTTTCACACTTATGTGCAGTATTTTTCCTCCTTTTTTTTCTTCCAGAGCCGACCCACATGCAATGTGGGAAACCGGCCTCAGCAGTCAGAAGTCCCATCCAGTCAGACGAGGAGTATCTGAGCCCTCAGGAGGAGGCCATGGAGCTCGGGGAGCCACCTGCTCCCATTAAAAGGGTCCACTTCACAGAACCTCCGTCCTTCCAGGTAGGGGAGTCTCAGAAGTGGCACATTTATTTTGTGGTAATACATGTTTGAATGTACGGCTGCAGATAACAGTTGTTTATTTAGGTATTTAAAATCAAATTTTTATATAAATCATCTTCATTTATCTGTCAGAAAATGCTTAGAAAATAAACAGCAATTTCCCAGAGCCTAGGGCTGCATTTTCAATTTGCTTGTTTTTATCTGACAAACAGTGCATAACCTCAAAATACTCAACGCTCTGTTTTCATTTAAATGGAAAATAACGTAAAGCAATCACATTTCAGAAGCTGGTCGGTTCGGGGGTTTGGCACATTTTGATAGAATCAAAATTACTAGATGATGAAAAAAGCTGCAAATGAAAGATGTTGAAACAATGAGTTGATCATTTGATCTTCTTTCTCTTCATCCCTTCAGGTCCTAGTACATCATTAATAAAGTTGTCTTTGTTGAACAGGTGGCACCGTGTGATCAGAGTGTAACTGAAGGTCAAGATGTTGTCATCTCGGCGAGGATCAGAGGGCAGCCCAAACCCATGGTTTACTGGTCAGACACCTTCCCTGAGAGCTTGATTTACATGCATGTTTTTGTAGACACCTGAAGCTATTATCTCACAAGGTCGCCCACTGCTTCCCCTGTCAGACACACAGACGCACACAGCGCTTTATTAAACACCTGACTGAAACATCTTTGCTCTGACCCAGGCTGAAGGACAGAGTCGCGGTGAAGACAGCGGGGCGCTTTGCCGCGCGGGAGACGGGCGACAGCAGCAGTGAAATGAGAATCAGCTCTGCTCAGAGGTCAGACGCAGGACTCTACGTCTGCAAGATTATCAACGAGTACGGATCCAAGCAGGCCGAGTGCAGAGTGGATGTCAAAGGTTACTATCAGATAATTCAACTGTCTTGAACAAATATCTCATTGCAGTATTTTACGTCTGTTTTTTTTTTTCTATATTTGATCATAGCTGGAGCACAAACAGCTCTGAAAATCATCCGGGAGGTAGAAGACATGGCGGTGAGAGCTGGAGAGTCGGCCATGTTTGAATGTTACATGAGCGGTCCTCCAGACGTTGATGTGGACTGGCTGTCCAACGGGAAGCTGATCCAGCCGGCGCTGCTCAACTGCAAGATGCATTTTGATGGCAAGAGGTTGGTTTCTCATGCTCTTCGGTGACAACTATGTGTTTGAAAGATTTTTTTATTGAATGTAGAAATGTTGGTTTGCTTCATTGCTTGACTCACTTGTTATACTGTTAAATTCCTACAGGTGCCGTCTACTGCTAAACTCAGTGCACGAGGACGATAGTGGAGCGTACACCTGCAAGCTGAGCACTGCCAAAGGTGAGCTACAAACACTGTCCGCTTCATCTTCAAAGAAATGTTGAAAAATACATTTATGTAAGCATGTTTTCTGATTGTCTCTTCATTGATTGGAGGTTCTTTCTGTTTGTTGTTTTTTTTACAAGCTTGAAAAAAGGAATTTGTCTGCAGAATTCAAGGATTATTTGGTTTATAATTAATCTGAAACCTATCTAAACATATCCCCACTAGATTGAGTACATAATATATTGAGCTAAAAAGAAAGATAAATGCTAGATTTGTGTTGATCACAAACTTATTTGGATGGGACGTCTCTTTGCATTTACAGAGGAATTAACCTCAAGCGCAAACCTGAGAGTGTCCCCGTCCAAGGAGCCTCTGTTCACCCGTAAACTGGACATCCTGGAGGTCATTGAAGGTCGCATCGCCCGGTTTGACTGTAAGGTGAGCGGATCACCGGCTCCACGAGTCACATGGATGCACTTTGGTAAGATTTTCCAGCGTTTCTTTTCTACCGTATTGTTCTGTCGAGATGCAGAAATGAGATGCCTTGTTTGACGGTGCGTTAATGTTCTCCCAGAGACGAGAGTGGAGGAGAGCGATGACGTTTGCATCCTTCAGGAGGGGGGTCGCCACTCGCTTGTCATCACCCACGTGAGCGGCAACACAGAAGGCTTCTACACAGCCGTCGCGCAAAACATTCATGGAAAGTCTGAATGCACCGCTGAGCTCTACATGCAAGAACCTCGAGCTGCCATCGCCTCTCACTTGTAAGGAAAATAATCTATATGATGATGTATTTGCTTTAGTGTCTTTTTTAAAAGCTTTAAAAGGGCAAACAGATGATTTATGTTTTCAAGGGCAAAGCAAAAATGCTTCTGGAGAAAGAAAATAAATTTAAAGAGGCGAAAGCACATAAAAACAAAAAGTAAACCTGGTGACCTCTCAGTTTCTAATCTCCTTTCTTTCTTCCAGGTCAAAGCTGGAGAAGATGCCTTCCATCCCCGAGGAGCCCGAGGTGCTTGAGAGCGAGGTGGAGAGGAGGACAATGCCCGACTTTGTCAAACCTCTGGCTGACGTTGAGGTGATCGAAAGCAAAGAGGTCATGCTGAAATGCAAAGTGTCTGGGCTTCCCTACCCGACCATCGGCTGGTACCACAACGGGAAGCGAATCGAGAGCAGTGAAGAACGCAAAATGACCCAGCGTAAGAACAGGAACCGACCGCGGTCAAAGTTAAAGAATTGTTCTGGTGGAGATGAGAAAATGAAAACGTGTGTGTCTCTTCTTTAGACAGGGATGTCCACAGTTTGGTTATTCGGAGTGCTTGTCACTCTCATGGGGGCGTCTACAAGGCCGTCATCTCCAATAAAGTGGGCAAAGCCGCCTGCTACGCACATCTATACGTCACAGGTAGAGACGGAGGATTCATTTTGAATGCTAGAGTTGAGATCGTCCAGAATACGTCATTGGATATGTTTTCATTGTGTTCTCATTTGAAAATAGACGTTGTTCCTGACCCTCCTGACGGTCCTCCAGTGATCGAGGCTATCACAGGGAAAACGATAAGCCTCAGCTGGAAGAGACCAAAGAGGCTGGACACTTCATGTGGTAAATAAATGAGACGTTTGTGGTACCAGTTTTCATTTGTTGGCTTACAGCCCTTGCAGGGACTCATAATTAATGGTAACACATTTAAAAAACTAAAGAGAATCCGTTTTTTTCCTGCATCTTAAGAACCTCACTGTATTGTATTGTCGCCTGGATTTAGTAAAGGGCCATTTCATGTGTTTGCAGATGCTGGCTCCTTACTCTATGTGGTCCAGCAGCAGCCTCTGGGTTCGATCCAGTGGTCTGTGGCGGCGTCAAACCTTAGAGAGACCAACTTCACCGTCACCTCGCTGTCCAAGGGAGTCCGCTACGCCTTCAGAGTTCTGACCTCTACTGGAAAGACAACGAGCAAACCCTCACCCTCGACTGACCTGGTCCAGCTGCTGGACAGAGGTAAACGATTCAAACTGTTACAGATGAATGTTTTAAGTCAAACATGAGCCCTCTTTGATTTTGTAGCTTTTAATCTTGCAGGACCTTATTTGAGAAAAGCCCCGATCATTACGGACAAACCTGACGTCGTTTATGTGGTCGAGAACCAACCCGTGTGCATCACCATCACGCTGAACCACGTGCATGCAGTCGTCGTCTGGAAAAGGTTAGTCTCTCCATCTATTATCACAAGTGATGGCTTCGTAGACTGTAGAACTTGTTTTTATTGGTGCAAAATAATACAAGCAGTAATGTACCGACATCTGAGGTTTTGCAGAGGCTGCAGCTGAATGCATGAGTTTTAGATCTTTGTTTAAATGCTGTGACAGCGTCTGAAGTGCAGGAAGCTCATTTCAAACAAAGGGCTGCAGAGCTCACCTCTCAGGAGCCGGAGCACTGCTGGTTTTCATCTCATTTCTATGTACTTCAGAGAGTGTTTTATACATCGAAATAGATTATGCCAACACACTGATTCTCTAAGGAATCAAGAAGGTGTTTGTTACCTGGTGGTTTAATTTCTTGTATCCTTGTATCAAAAAATGAATTCCCTCTTAGAAAACTGCATGTCTCCATTGTCAAATCTATACCCTAAATTTGTTCCATTTATACTCTCAAGTAACCCTTACAAAATTCCCTTCTGTCTATTTAAGGAATACAGTAAGTCGTGTTTAGAATATGCACTGTCCCTGAGAAAATAAATCAATATCAGTCTTTCTTTTTAGTCTCTTTTTAGGCCTTGGTTTCTCATGTACAGCTCTGACTGTGTCATATTCTCTCTGCTGTTCCCAGGAGAGGGGCGGTGTTGGTCAACAAACCGGGAGCGTACGAGATGAGCATGCCGGACGACGACCAGCACACCCTCAAGCTTCAGCGGGTCAAGAGCACCGACATCGGTCAGCTGGTGGTCACCGCCAGCAACCAGTTTGGCAGCGACCTCTGCACGCTGCAGCTGGCCATGTCAGGTCAGTGCAGTTCAGGCGGGGCAACACACGATAAATTTAGAGCCTCTGCTCGAATCCAAAGAACTTACTACTGCTTACTTCTGACAGCAGCAGAGGCCAACAGGGAGAAGCAGTTTGGAATTTAACTTGAGCTTTTGCTATTTGGAGTACAGACTCATAGAAATAACTTTTAATGTTCCTTACTTTTGGACTCCTGCCGTGTTTATTCATACATGAGTTTAAAAAGGGCAGAGTAATCTTATAAGAAAGAGGACAAAATAATGTAGCTTCATACAGCAAGCCCTTTGTATGGTGGAAACTGTCCTGCAAGACCTTAAGCAAAGACTTCCAGCTCCACTATCCAGAAATGTTATCAACTCTAATGTATTGTTTTTCATCATGTCTGATTCTTCTGTAGTGCCTCCAAAGTTTGAATCCATCATGGAGGATGTGGACGTGAGCGTTGGGGAGACGACCCGCCTCGCCGTTGAGGTTGAAGGGAAACCAGACCCTGATATTCTGTGGTACAAGGTACGAGTCATGACAAGGATGTTTTTATTAATCACAGAAAATTAAGTCAGTTATTTTGTCTTCACTCATCAGTGATAAAACAACATGATCAGTGTCATCTTGGACCATACTGATGGTTTCTTGCTCTTTTGCAGGATGCCGTGCTTCTCACTGAGAGCAGCCACTTCACGTTTGTGTACGACGACCCCGAGTATTCCCTCGTCGTCCTGAACGCCCGCCCTGAACACTCCGGTGTGTACACCTGCACCTCGAAGAACCTGGCCGGCGCCAACTCCTGCAAGGCTGAGCTCACGGTTCATAAAGGTCTGCAACAGTACTGTCTGCAGAGGCAGGAACCATGCATGATTGCAAATTCCTGCAAATTCTCATGGTTTGGTTTGATATAAATGATCAATAAGTTGTTCATATATTAAAAAAAGAAAAGAAAATGGAGCTCCAACATGCTTTCCTCCATTCTCTGTTGGTATTTTATTTGAGATGATGTCCGTTCGCTGATGTACTACACTCAATATAAGCTAGCCGTTGTTGAAAATTGCACCTCTAAATCTACACCATATGGGCGTTACCACACAGCGTTTTGAGACTACAATATGAAACCATCTGTCTCTATGCTGGCACACACTTACAGCCAAACACACACACACACACACACACACACACACTTATAAAAGGCCTCTGTTGGTCCCCGCAGAGCGACAAGAAGCAGCCGAGCCAATGGAGGACGAGGGAACCATCCTGAGGAAGATGAGGCGCTTGACGGATTATTATGATGTCCATAAAGAGATCGGGAGGTGAGTGTGTGTGTGTGTGTGTGTGTGTGTGTGTGTGTGTGTGTGTGACCTACCACACACTCATGCTGTTTGCATCCAGCCACACAGCAATTACATGGACGTTAAAGGCTGTTTGAGGGTCGGGCTGTGGGAGGGACACGAGGCTGCACCTGCTGAACGACAGCAGACGAGCGATGAGTCACCAGACTGAGAGGAGGAAATACATCAGATTGCAGATGATTGTTTTGGTCTGACTTGCTGTAGACAGACATTGAATGTGAATTTAAGAGCGAAGAAATAAGCAGACGGTAGAAACTGTCACACAAGACACTCAAATACACGTCCAAAGGTTCATTTCTTCTCCGCAACATCACAAAAAACTCCCAAAGAGAATGAAAGTTCATTTTCTTGTAATATGGTTCTTTCATTTTCATTCAAATAGACAGCATGCACGTCTCACACAGAAATATAACTAACCTGTTGTTTTAAAGCCATTAATGAGAGATTGTGGCTCTTACAACATTTCAAAGATTACACCTCCACTCTCTGATGTTCTGACCTCATCTTATTTGTCAGACATGTGTCTTCTGTTAAAAATGGACAAAACAACCTTCCATGCTTGAATATTAGTTACATGGTGACTCCTCCTGCTGATATAAGTCAGAACAGAAGACAAACTACTTGTTCTGTACGTATTGAACCCAACATGTTTTCCCTGTTTGAACACAGGGGAGTCTTTTCTTATGTGAAGAGGGTGAATCAGAAGAAGGGAAAGGCCGAGTTTGCCGCCAAGTTCATCTCCGCTCGAGGGAAAAGGAAAGCTGTGGCCCTCAGAGAGATGGAGCTGCTGTCTGAGCTGGACAATGAGAGGATTCTCTATTTCCACGACGCCTTTGAGAAGAAGAACGTGGTGGTGCTCATCACAGAGTTGTATCCTTTTACTGCACTTTCACTTCCAATGACAGATAGACTGTTTGGCACTCTCTCTGGGTCCTGTTGTTTCTAAGATTATACACATTCTCATTATAGCCAAATTTGATCATATCTTTAATTCAGACATTACCCTTCCTTCAGCCCTCTTTCAAATGTCCTGCGCTTCATTGTGGAACACGAGTGCTCTTAAATGCATCTCAAGGACACTAAAGATCCACAGCATTAATCCTAATGTCTTCTGCAAAGCCCTGGAGGCATGAATGGAGTGCAGCACCGCTTTTTCTCTCTGACTCATTGCCGCTGACTGGAATTAGCCAGAGATGGGATGTGTGGGAGTTTTTGCTCATTTATAATTCATTTCTCATGCACCTACCTACCTACCTACCTACCTACCGCTTGGACTCTGCAGGCGAGTCGCAGCTTTGTTGTTTTTTTTTTTTTTTTCCTTAACTGCTGTACGAAGATGTCACGAGGAGTTGCTGGAAAGGATGGCCAAAAAAACAACAGTGAAGGAAGTGGAGGTTTGTTATGCTGCTGCTTACTGCACTGCGCTAACATTATGTAACATGACTTTTTCAATTCACTCCCGCCTGTTTCTCTAAAGATCCGCAGTAGTGTGCAGCAGGTTCTCGAAGGCCTTCGTTATCTTCACCAAAAAGACATCGGCCACCTTGATATAAAGGTATTAATCCATCACACTAACACTGTTGCATCAAATTCATTCATATAGTCTCTACTTTACAGTGTTGCTTTTCATTATTTTTTCCCCCTTCAGCCAGAAAATATTCTCATGGCAAGTCCTGGGAGCGACCAAATCCGCATTTGTGACTTTGGTAATGCAATTAAACTGGAGAAGTCGGAGGAGTTTTACTGCAAATACGGCACACCAGAATACGTCGCACCGGAGATCGTTAATCAAACTCCCGTCTCCACGGCAACAGACATATGGTGAGCCACCTGTTCCTGCAGGCACTACCTTGTTGTCTGCAAGAAAATAAAAAAAAGTGTTCAGAAAATGTACTTGTCACTCATCAGTGCTGCTCTCCCACAGGCCTGTTGGTGTCATCACTTACCTCTGGTATGTTTCATAGCGTTCTTACGACAGTATTTAAATCAGATTGTGTGCTTTCATTGTGCATATTTCAAAGCAAGCATCTATATCTTACATCTTTTTCTTTTTTCAGCTTGACTGGCGTGTCTCCTTTTGCTGGTGAGAACGACAGAGCGACCGCCTTAAACATCCGTAACTACAACGTGGCGTTTGAGGAGAGCATGTTTTCCGACCTCTGCAAGGAAGCCAAGGGATTTGTCATCAAACTTTTGGTGGTGGACAGACTGTACGAAGCGTAGAACTCTATCTTTGACCTTAATCATGTATTAATATTCTGTTGATTAGCTCCCTCTCCTCATGTCAAAAATGTTCTTTCCCCTAGGAGGCCGAGTGCCGTCGAGTGCCTTCGTCATCCTTGGTTCAAGGTTAGTCATGATTTAGCAGAATATCACCCCGCTTCAAACTCCTCCTGTGTCATAGGACTTTTATTTATATCTCAAGCAAGGTTAATGGTGACTCTGCTTGTTTTGTCTTACAGTCACCAACGAACAAGAGCATCAGCACAGCGATGCTGAAGCAAGTTTTGTCTAGAAGGCGATGGCAGGTAATCCCCCGTTGATGGCAAATTGATTGCCTACCATTTTATTCCATAAAGACTTTGTATTCATCAGAGAGTTTGGAAGAGTCCATTATTCACCAAACTTCAGTATTTTCTTCATGAAGCTTAAACAGAGTACAGTGAAACCTCTCAAACTGTCAGGATGAAGCTGAGATGAATGCTTTTCATGTCTTTGTAGATATTACTTTTCAGTCCATTTCAAATGAGCAACAAACACTTTGAGTTAGCGAAAGTTCTTTCTGACAGAAGCAGCCCACTAACTCAGAATGAATCAGTTTGACTCTGCATTATGCATATGAAGTAGGGCAATTTGATAAAGAAGTGTTCTATCTCATGTTCTCTTTGGTCTTTTTTTTCCAGCGCTCTCTTATCAGCTACAAATCCAAGATGGTGATGCGCACGATCCCGGAGCTTTTGAATGACTCATCCAGCCACGTCTCCATCGCTGTGGCACGGCACTTAAAAGAAGGATCCCCTCCGCCCTCCTCCTCCTCAGACTCGGATGCAGATGTGGATGAGCTCCCCTTTATTCCTATGCCCCTGTCCATGGTCTTTTCCAGTTCTAGGGTCTCCCTTAATGAGATCCCAGGGGACGAAGACGCAACTATGCGGCCCAACCTGGCTACAGATGGGGCGAGGAGAAAGGACAACATGGAGATATCAGGCACAAGAGGAGGGGCCGACAAAAGACAAAACGATGAAGAAGAAACTGCTAATGAGGAGAAAATGGAAAAGACAAAACGAGCTCCTCTTCAGAAAGGATCAAGTGTGGAGTCTGAGGATTCGCAGACAAAAACCCGGCGGGCGACTATGAGACGAGGCAGCTCTGCTGATTCAGCACTGCTCCTCCACATCGACCCAGAAGAGGGAGAGTCAAATAAAGATTCTGAAGCAGGTAACAAGAGCCTGAAAAAAGCTGTTTCTATGGAACTACCCAATCGCAGCCCAAGCCCCGGAGCGGCACAATTAAGCCAGGAGGATTACGCCCTGAAACTGGAACTGATGAGACAGCGGCTGCTCAGGGGAGGAAGCAGTGACAAAAAGATGAGCGGTCTTCGAGGGCCTTTGTTTGAAACACTCGGCATGGAAGATGAGCGACGCACGGGGTCACTGGATCGCAATTTAAGGAAATCTAGAACGGCAACCTCAACGCTCACGAGAGCAGCGTCCACTGAGACTCCTGGAGAGGACATGCCAAAGACCAAAGTGTTTCGTAAAAGCACCTCCTTCACTCAGGGCGATTCTGAGCCCATGCCCCTGCACCGCAGGTTCGGAGCCCCCTTAGAGATCCCATCAGCAGGCAATGGTAGCATCGATGGGAAGAAGCTTCAAGAGGCGACCTCAATGTCAGCACTAACAGAACAAATATCTCTAGAGTCTACCTCGCCTATGAATAGGACTTCCTTTATATTCCCAACATCAGGAAGATCGGACCAACAGAACAATGAGAAGGGACTTGAGCACATACAAAGTATGAGTGACGAGATTACAGAAAAAAGGACCAAAAATCAGTTAGAACAGGCAGACAAAATAGAATCAGAGTCTAGATCCCCTTCTGTAGTTACACCTATAATCGTTATCGAGGAGGATGACGAGGAAGACGACAGGAAAGAGAATCAGGAGTTACATATTGATGAAAAAGTTATGAAGGGAAACGAGGAATTGGCACAAAAAAGTAAGGCGTCATCTGCATATGACAGTAACCTGCAATCTCAAACATCAGACAAAACCCAACCAAAAAAACAAGCAAATTCAAACGATACAAAGTCTGCAGATAACCCAACATTACCTGAACATGCAGCAGTGTTTGCCAAAGTAGCAACAGGGGAGAGATCTCCTGTTTCCACATCATCAAACCCTGATCTCTCCGCCCTCCCCCGCCAGCCTGTGCTCCGAACAGACATAAAAGACATCGACTCGGAGGAGCTCTTTGAAGCTCGGTTTAAGAAGAGGGAGTCATCCCTGACCCGCGGCCTTCGAAAACTGACCAGAAATAAATCAGAGGAAAAATCACCTGTGCTCAGCCGAAAAGGAGTGGAGGGGGGCGAGGAGGTGTACAGGCCGGGGCCGAGGGGGGCTCCGCTTGAAATGGTATCCAGAGGACTGCAGGAGAAGTCCAAATCTGTCCAGGATCTAAGAGAAGAAGATAAGGAAACAGGGCTCAGTCTGATGGGGAGGTTTTCCCTGCGGAGTAAGAGGTCAACATCTGTCGATAAGAAGGGGGAGAAACCAAAGGAGGAAAAGCAACAGGATGTGAAGGAAACTGCAGTTAGTAAGAGGGTTTCATGGGCAATTGGTCGCAGCAAGTCTCTGGATACAAAGGAGCTGAGCAGTGCACAGAGGCAGCTGGATGAAAAAGAACAAAGGAAAGCGGAAGAGTCATCAGTTTCTGCAATGAGGAGAAAGTTTGAGTCCAAAGTGGCTGGAATCTCTGCCAAAATCAGGACCCAGTCAGAGGAGAGGAAGGATAAAGACCCCGAGGGGAGTCAGAAGGATCTGGCGCTAAAAGATTTGAAGAAAGTCTCGGACTCCCCTGTTCTGGCAATGAAGAACAAGTTTGAAAACAAAGTGGCAGGAATTTCCAGCAAAATCCGGAGTCAATCTGAGGAGAGAAAAGAAGACACAGAAGGGAAGAGGACACCCCTGTTTGCTCGCCATCGTCATTCCCAATCCGAGGGGCGTGGCCTCAAAGGAATGGGCATCCCCGAGAATCAACTCGCCAATCAAACCGGTGCTGGTGCATCCAAAGAATCAATTGAATCCACTTCGAGCGTCCAATCTGAAAGTGACAGGCGATCGAGGTGGGACAGGTGGGGTTTATCGAGGAGTAAGAAAGACAAAACCCCTTCTCAATCTGATCTGCCGTCATCCGTCCCCAAAGAGGAGGGCGTGTCCAAGAGCCAGCAGTTCATCCGCTCTGCCTCGGATTTCGCCCCCGTGTTTCACATCAAACTGAAAGACCACGTCTTATTGGAGGGGGAGCCCGTCACTCTGAGCTGCCTCCCAGCTGGAAGCCCACATCCGGAAATCACATGGATGAAAGGTTTCTCATCAAACAGTCTCTCTGGCATTGTCGTTGATACATCCAGAAGCATCTGTTTGTCTTCTCACTGCTCCATTTTCTCTCCTTCCAGATCGTAAACCCCTCGAGGTGGAAGACCGAGTCAGCCTCGTCTCCCACCCAGATGGCCGTCAGCTTCTTATGATCATGAAGTCCAGCCGGAGGGATGCTGGAGTTTATGAATGTGTCGCTACCAACCCCATAGCTACCATCACCACCTCCTGCACACTCTCCATAGCCTGTAAGTATCCCACAGTGAGTCCAAAGTTCATTTGTTATTTAGTCCAACGGCAAAATGGAGATCTCTGATGTCAGCGCTGCAAATTGAATTAGTTCTTTTTCCAGGAGTTTGAGGGCTTCGTTCCTTTTATGGTCATACGGTAATTATCAGTAAAGTATGATGTATTTTACCTAATTACATTTTTAATAGCAGGAAGAATGCTTTGACTATTAATCCAGCTGGCATGAATATTAATGTCAACAGATTAGCTTTACAGTAGATTGATTTAATGGATTCTTGGCTTCTCTGGTGTTCATCATGTATAAGAATAAATGATGCTTCCATGCCTTTGCACAAATGGTGTGTAATGAGAACAGCGCTGCTTCCATTCACAGCTCACAAATCCAATAATAATAATAAGACCTTTGAGGCGTCGGTGGGGAATATATTTCTCAGCTGTCTGGTTCGATCTGTTGCATTTGAACTTGATTTGTTACGGCTTTGGACATTTAGTGTTACTAATCTCAAGCGATGGAGCTCCTCGACTTTCCCTGATAATCTATCAGCGGTGTGAAAAAAACTTCTGACATCTTATCTCGCCTGAACAAATGGGTTCTTTGTTTCTGCATTTTAGAATTAAGGGATGTACAGTTGTTGTGTCAAGTTTGGTTTGATGTAACGACAAACGTATCATGAGAAACTGGAAAAAAACTGAGCATCAAACACAGACAGTGTAAACCACAGCTTCATGAGACAATGACCATCAATATGTATCAAACAGACAATACATCAGGATGTTATTGATTGAAAACTGGGTGTCACAGTAAAAAAAAATCACCCTCGGAAAATGAGTAACAATGCAGGCACCATGCAAAGATTACAGAAACTCTTTTTTATGGAAGCTTGGAAAGGACATAGTTCAGTCTCGCCCGTGTGGTTTAACAGTCTTAAAGCATTGCACTCATACTCATAAAAACACTGTTGTAGTCACACTTGTAAAACCATGCACACTTCACAGTGATACTCCCTGCACACGACACACACACACACACACACACACCCTTTAAGCCTCAGAACAGTGAAAAGAACTGCACAGACAAGAAGGAACACCTTTGAGCTTAAAAAACCCACAGGAGCATCTTCATTTTTAAAAATGTGACGAAAAAAATCTCCGATACAGTCTTCATGCCACTTTACACTGATTAAAACATGTTGTTTTTTTGCACTCCTTTTTTAATTTCCTACCTCCCTCTCGCCCTTCTTAAGGTGTCCCAAAACGGCCCGGGACCCCTGAAGTCCCCCAGACTTACAACAACACGGCCCTGGTGCTGTGGAAGCCCGCAGACACCAAGTCTCCATGCAGCTACAACCTGGAGAGAAAGACAGAAGGTGGGGGAGAAGGGACTTTTTTTATTTATCATTTTCTAGGATACCGTTGTTGTTGCTTTCAAAACTACATCCCCTTGTATTTGATTACTGTCAGGAAAGTGAAATCACACTCAAACATTTTAGCTCCAGGAAGGTGTCAGTGTTTGAAAAGCTCTGACAATATTTGTCTTTGTAGCGAATGTGGAGAAGGGCTTGTGGAAATAAGTTTCCTAATCCACAGACACCAATTAGAGCGAGAAAATGAGTCGGTCCACGAGGGAATACAAACTGTACTCAAACTGCTGCTGAAGCTTTTTGTCATTATGCAACTTTAATCATAGTTATGTCATAATGCCGGCGATGAAAATGAAGTCTGCAAAACTTGAAGAGGCAGACTCAGAGCTCGTTAATATTTATTGAACTTTTTGAGCCTGATGGACTTCGGGCATGTTTTACCTCGTCGCCTCATTCTGAATTACATCTTTACCAGGCAGCGTAGACGTTCTCATAGTGAAGTGCTTTAGCAGCCAATGCACATTTAAGTCAGGTCTGTTTTACGGTGGATGAAAAATAAACATGATACTTTGACAGATCATTTCAGCAGACAGTATTAAATAGTTTGTTTAGACATCACAGTTTACAGAACACATGATTTAAAGACTTAGTTTAGTCTGTGAACATAGAGTATCTCCGGTGTATTGTTTGACAACACCGCCATCTGGTGTTCAACTTGTGAACTGCGACAAGCAGCTTAATTCAAAGAGAACAAAACCAAACAAGATTGTTTTTACTCCACTTTTTACATTTTCCCCCCCAAAAATATTTAATTATAAACATCTTTTGATCTAGTTTGGATGCCTAAATAAATAAATAAAAATATATTCAGCATTTATTAGCCTCTTCTGTAACTCTTGATTTATTCACTAAGAACATAATCATTCATTTCTTTGGCCCTCTCTTCTGCAGGTGATTCTAAGTGGCTGACTGTAGCCACGGGGGTTGTCGACTGTTACTACAACGTCTCAGATTTACCACCAGGGGGCACCTTTAGGTTCCGTGTCTGCTGTGTGAACAAGGCAGGACAGGGGCCACACAGCAGCAGCTCTGCTCCAGTCAGCCTGGACTCTACAGGTACATCTGCACACTGTTCAAATAATAATTATCTGGATATTGGTCTATATACGAATATGAATACAAGTAAGGTAAATATAAAAGAATAAAATGATGCAATTAAAAAGTTAAATCCTCTAAAGAACATATTTTTCACAAGGTTAGGAATCAGATGTGTTTCATTCTGTGTTTTTTTTTTCCAACAGCTGGACGAGCTCCACCTGCCGTAGCTGTTGTACAAACTGCTCCAGCTCCACCTGTTGTCACCTCCTCAGTGACCGTACCCCCTCTCAAACCAGTCCAGAGCAGCGCTCCGAGGATAACCGTCTCCACCATCACCTCCACCTCCACCTCTCCTACTCATGCAGTCTCTCCTTCTGCTCCACCTGCAGGAGAAACGACCAAGGACACTCAAAAAATAAACCCCACTCTTCCCTCGTCACCCCCAGTCAAAGCTCCTCCTCCATTTGTCCTCCCCAAACCACAGAGTCCTATAAACGTGGTGTCTCCTATGACCCAGACCCCACCTTTATCCCTGCCTCCTCCTCTTGTGACTCCACCAGCAACTCCCCCCAAACCCACTGTGGCTTCTGTGCCTCAGTATGTCCCAACCACCACCGTCACCGCTCGAGTGGCCCCGAGTCCTGTCTCCTTTACCCCACAAGTGCTGCAGAGCTCCAGCCTGAGCCCCATCGCCGACGGGGCCAATACCCCCACCAGAGCAACCCCATCAGGACGAGCTACACCCTCCACTACGCTACGTCAGGGGGTGCCACAGAAACCGTACACTTTCTTAGATGAGAAAGCAAGGTGAGAGACATGTGGAAAAAATCTAAGTGAGGCGACTTTTTAACAGGAATATATATTTTTTTTTTTAATCAGTCGTGTAACATGATGTAAAACTCAACTAGTAAACGCTTCATGACTTATTTTAGACTACAAGAATTTGTTGCTGATCTATAAAAGCAGCCGTGAAAACCCACTTAAAGCAGACCTGAGTAGCTGCTGATCCCCATAAAACAAGTTAATTACATTTCTTTCATTTCATGCTCTGCTTTATTGACTGATAATTAATCACACTTTCAGACCTCCCACTGACTGACACTCAGACTGCTGATCAAGGGACATCTGTACGGGTTTTATGTTTTAAAGTGATGTTACTTAAGTTGTAGTTGTAGGCGTACACACACAAAGCAACAGAGGAACAAAAAAAAATGTGATTTCTATCGGCTTGTTTTTTCTCAGGGGTCGTTTTGGAGTCATACGAGAGTGCCGCGAGAACTTGACGGGCAAAATCTACATGGCTAAGATCATTCCCTACAGCCAGGAGGACAAACAGGGCATCTTGAAGGAGTACGAGATCCTGAAGTCGCTCCACAATGAGAAGGTCATGGCCCTGCACGAAGCCTACGTGACACCGCGCTACCTGGTGCTGGTGGCTGAGTACTGCACGGGCAAAGAGCTCCTGTACAGCCTCATAGACCGGTAGGAGAGGGGATGTGGCACCTCCAGAAAATCCCAAAAAATGTTCCATCAACTAAAACAAATAAAAAAACGTCCTCTCCTGCTTCTGACAGATTCCGATACTCTGAGGATGACGTCGTTGGCTACTTAGTCCAGATCCTGCAAGGGGTCGAGTACCTCCACAACCGCCGCGTCCTCCACCTGGACCTGAAGCCCGACAACATCATGGTGACCAACCTGAACGCCATCAAGATCGTGGACTTTGGCAGCGCTCAGAGCTTCAACCCGCTCAGCCTCAAACACCGAGAGTCAGGAGCAGGGACGCTGGAGTACATGGGTGAGCACAGAAATCCACACAGGAATAAAAAAAGAAAATCACTTTTGACCCCTGAATCATAAAGTAAACCTGCCTTTGAAGTTTCATAGATCCAACTCGATGACACTGATCTTACCATTTCCAATTTCTCATCCTCTTAAAAAAAATGCAATCCAAGCCCCTGAGATGGTGAAAGGGGAAGTGGTGGGGCCTCCTGCAGATATTTGGAGCGTTGGAGTCGTCGCACACATCATGTAAGAGAGTTCACTCAGATTTATTTCACTTCACTTAAACAATCAGCTGGCTAATGTTCTCACAGCTCTGTGAAACACTCAGGAAAAAGAACATGCTTCCTCTCTTCACATCTACCAAAAGTCGTGCAGCTCAGCTCAGTTTTACATTCAAGCGTCCTAAAACAAACATTTCTGAAGGGATTTCATACAGGATTAGTTCCAATTAACACAAAAGATGTGATCGACTTCTTGATATATTTGATGTTTACTTGATTGTGAGCTCAATCAAATGAACACAAAAATCTTCAACTGTGTTTTAGTCATTTTTTAACCTTGATTTTTGCTTTCTTAACTGCAGGCTTGGTGGGCGGTTGCCCTTTGAAGATAAAGACCCCGTCCAAGTGGAATCCAAAATCCTGATGGCCAAGTTTGACCCCTCAAAACTCTACCCTAATGTGTCCCAAAGTGCCTCTGCCTTTCTCAAGAAGATGTTGAGCAGTTACCCATGGTGAGGGCATACGCAATGTTCACTTTACACTCCTGTTAAGAGAAGAAAGAAATAATGAAATTCTGTCGTCTGTACTTTCAGGGCTCGCCCGACGACGCGTGACTGCTTCACCCAGGCCTGGCTGCAGGACTCGTACCTGATGAAGCTGAGGAGACAGACCCTCACCTTCACCTCCGGCCGCCTCAAAGAGCTCCTGGTGGAGCAACAAAGCCGCCGCGCAGAGGACGCCGTCAAGCACAAGGTGCTGCTGCGCACCTACCAGAGCTCACCCAAGTCTCCGGGCTCTGGGAGCACATCGCATGTCTCCGGCCCGAAGTGAAAACGCAGCGACGCACATCTGTGTTGGAACTTTTTGCATCTTAAGTCGTCTGTGAACCAACTGTGCATGAAAACTGTCCCGCCTGGGGATGTGCAGACAGATGGAAAAAGCAGAAATATCTAAGGAGAAAAGGAAGGGGATTCGGTTTTATTGTGGATGACTTCAACATTCAACACAAGTGGGATTCAAAGAGGAAACCAGAACATAAAGAGAAGCAGACACAGTATCCTTTTTTATGAATGGATGAAATTCAGACCTGCCCGTTATCCTCTGAAAGGACACAGGACGATCTCCGGTTTTCTTTGATTGCACAATTTCTCTGCCACATTGTGAGTTCTGAAATTGCACATTCGAAAACCGTTGGTTCTCCACTCTGCACGATCAGCCTGGAACATTAGCGTGCATCATTAGCATTTCTACTCATTTATGTCCCTGAATTTAGTAGTCAACAACTCATGTGAGTGTACCACGACGATTTAAGCTGCTAATTTATTTTTGCATTTACTTCTTCATTTTAAAAACCAAAAATAGATTGTTTACTTTTTCATGTTAATTTATTTGCATGTGTTTGCGCGCGTTAGCATTTTAGATCCACTTTTTGAATACGAATGGAAGGGGAGAAAATCCAAACAAAAACAAGGAGAGTCTTTGTGATCGGTGTTAGGATTCAAGAAGTACTCAATTTGAGGATGAGCTCGGACTCTTTTGGTCTAACTTCTCGTTCTGTGGTTAAACTGAACTCTAAGTGTAATAAAAAGCAGTCCGTAAGTTGCTGTTGTTTCTCAGTATTACCCGTCGGATCACCCAGTCAGTGCCTGAATCGGATAAATATCCAAAATCTTGATCTTGTAAATGTGTCTCCATTGGTTCTAATTTACAATCGATGAATTCTTTGAACATGGCAAATGTTTGACTGCAATATTTGGACTTTAGAAACACACAGATGCTTCTAGATTCTTACACACAAGCGTACATGGAGAACATGCAGTCCTTGTAATAATAGATCGTCTCTTGTGTATTGATCTATCGCAGTGTTCCTTTTTGTAAGAATTTGGACGGTTGAAGATTTGTAAATGTACCAATTTGCGGTGTTTATATGTGGAAAGAAGTTGAAAATGTTTTTATGAGATAGTCTGTAATAAACTATTGATACAATTGAGAAAAGGAATTTGTTTTTCTCTCTGCATTGATGTTTTTTTTAGGGATTTTGAAATGCCTCCTGAGTACATTGACGTGATGTTTAACTTTCTAATAAAAGGCCTTGGCTATCGTCTCTCCTCTAGGCTCCCTGAAAACCTCAAGGACCACTTATGATGCCTCAAGTCTGCTACGTGAACCTCTAAACAACCAATGTGGCAGTAGCAGCTCTTTCCATCTCTGTGACTGTTTTCCTGTTCACTTTATCTGCATTATACAAAAGACAGAACATAATTCTTCATACAAAGGTTTCAAAAATTAAAGCAATACAAAGGTAAACGCAATAAATACAGGTTAAGAAATACCATTGTTAAACATGTGCATAACACTTTAAAAAAGCTGTGTCTAATATTTACTTTCTATGGTCTACACATGAAGCCAGACTTCAGTCAGCTTCTGTAGTTTTGCAAAGAAAAAAGTATAAAAAGCGCAGAGAAAGAACTGCACTTGTGCGACGCTCCCTGACTTCATGGCGGTTTCAAGGGGACCCAAACTGGGCGTTTCTTTGCTTCTGCAGAAAGTTTGACTCTGTAGCAAGTTGTAGCAACAGCTGTCCTTACACAACATCTGTAAAAACACATCAGCTACATATACACACTATTCAGTCCGTATGTGGTGAAAACACAGTGAGTGAGGTCACGCTTTAACATCATTTCTAGTTTTCGGTATTATCTGATATCACAGGACTGTCCACTAGCTGAGATTTGAGCGTCGATGCAGCTTTCACATGAGCTACGTATTGTCTTTAGTTCGTCCTTTAACGCCCTCGTAACGTAAAGCACACTGTTTATGTCTTCTGTGCCTTTTTTGTTCAACTTCATTGGTGTACATGGCGTCGTGTATTATCGTTCGGCTGTGTGCAGAAACATATTCAGCCACGAAAAGTCCAGTCCAGTGTAACTATGATAAAACTTTATTGACACAGTGTGGCTTCACACGACAGCAACGACGCTCGTCACGCTTCAGGAAGTCGACACATAATAAAAGATAACAGTAAATTAAAAGATAGCTAAATATACCTAATTAATTATGAAATCATTTTTTGTTTGAACTATGACAAATGTAACGAGAGACAATACCTGTAGGACAATACAACAACGAAGATTTCTTAAATAAATCCAAACTAATCAAATCTCACCCAGGTGAACTGTAGGCCTATTCATCAGTGAATGTAAAAACTTCACTTTCAATCTAATAAACAATAAGAAAGCGAAAGCAACATACTGTAAACCTGATTCAATATTCATTCAAATATGAGGATGTTTGAATGCCTTTAAATGTTGTTTATTCATGTATTTATTTATTTAAAATAGGGACAGTGCATATTAATGAACATAAAAATGTAAATACGACAGATTATATAGCAATAGGCTAATTTCCATCTGTGGTCCCTTGGCAGGTTGGTGGTAAACAGGTAAACAAAGTTACATAATGACAAAACAACTACATAGACTGTACAGTGCTCGGTGTATTGATTTGTTATTTTGAATAAAGTTTATATTAAAAAAGCTTGATGTGTGCTAGTAGATCCTTACAGGGTTTTTTTATATGTGAAGAATATGTGTAGGCTGCTAACTGTAATACGAATCCATTTAATCACAGCAGGTACTCTCAGTATATTAATGTGTCTAGTTAGTTGACAAGAGTGCATGTAAAGTAAAGTGTTGTTGCAAAGTTGCTGTTGTTTATATGTGATTTTACAAGGCCAGATAGAAGTTTTGATCAACTTTGTTCGAGGCTACTTTAGGGATCATCTTGCAGCTTGCAGACGCCAGAAGAGGGAGTGTTGTGCGCACGGCCATTCCCTCACTGCGCCACTTTAAGTGAAATGGGAAGCCTTGAAACCTCCATGTTTGTATCTTCAATTTGCGAGCGGAGTTGAGCACCATATTGAATCAAAGTTGCCATCCGCCTGTCAAATGTTGCCGAACTTTTCGATTGGAAACTTTGAGCGTGTTTCGACAACCTTTGCAGAGTAATGGATGTACTTTAGGAGAGTTGTTGCGATGTTTCCCGAGCCGCTGCAGCCTCGCTTCGGTTCATGTTGAGGTGATTTAATGCAAGCAGCGAGTTAGCGAACAAATCTCTAACTTTAAAGTGTGAGCTCAGCACTCTGGAGCAGACCTGGATGTGATGGACAATTCGTCCTCAATAATCACACAAGTCAGCCGGGATGAAGAGGGAAACAAAGCCGCAGGAGAGAGGGGTAAGTGTGGATTTGTCTTTTTTTTGGACCCGCTTTGGCTCAGCTGCACTCATGTCAGAAAAAAAAGTTTTGCAGCTCCGCAGTGAAGAGTTCATTACCCTCAACTTTGACACCTCACTTTAACCTGCTTTAATGCAACACACTTTAACAGTTACCGCACCGTTTTACCTTCTTTAAATGTGGACTACGAATAGGTGAAAGCTGTCACCCTTTTTTCTGTTTTGCATAGATTATGGTTGCGGCCCAGATGAAGTAAAGGAAGTGACGTAACCAAGCTCGAGCGAGATAGTTGTAATATTTTATTTAAAGCTGTTTAGCAAATGTAAAATATAATAATGACAAATATCTAACATAATATAAAAATATACGACTCTCGTGTATTGTTAGTTTAACGTTATGTGTGCATTAAATTAAATAAAGTAAAAAATAATAATTTCAAACTGTTGAATCTTTTTTTTTTAAATTTAAATATATCGACATGACCAGACTAAGTTATTATTTACTTACAAACAAGAGCAATTTATTTACAAATTGTTGTTTGGACACGTATTTACTATTTTTAACAATAAAGTTAGAAGAAAAAAAAACATTAAAAAACGTAGATTTACCCTTAATATTTACAGTCTATGCTGCAAACCCATTGACCCCCCCCCCCCCCCCAAAAAAAAAATAGAAAATAAGGTTACATTTTTTAATAAATGAAAACAACCTCTACAATATAAATATGATAAATAATTTAGCCTGTAAAATACAAATCTGTTGCTTCAGTGTTAATATAATTCCAAATATTGTAAGTGCAAGTACATCCTGCTAAGAGAGACTTCTGGTTATATTACAAATATAGAAATATGACATAATATCTTAAAGTCAACATAAACCTACTTTGAAGCCTTACATGCCAATTTGGCTAAATAATTAGGAATAAAAAATTGAAAAACATTGTTAGAAGTAATAATAGCCTGATTAACATCTGTGGCTGTGTTACATTTTAGTAATATAATAAAGTATAAATTATTATTATTTTCACAGCGAGTATGAAATAGCTGTTGACCGGTCTTAAACTTCTCCTCTTTAACTAAATGAAAGGCCGGTTGAATTGATTTCCAAAATGTCTCACACTCACTTTATCAGCTCTGTGTTCACGGGTATCGATTTGTGGCGCTGTGACTGTACACGCTGACCAATGAGATGGCTCAGAGAGTAAATGCAGGTTACTGAATAATCAGGCGGCCTGTCGGTCATCATCCCTGAGAAAACTCTGCCTGCTGTTCTCGTAAAGGCCATAGCTTCACATTTAGACTATCTGGTGTCCCTTCCAGGCTTCCATACTGTCACATTTAATATAAAGAAACACCTTTTTTGTATTCAGGCATGCGCATAGACATTGTGGTGGATTTTTTGACATAATCTGGGATGTTAAGTAGCAGCTCTTTTGTAAATGTGTAATCTGTTACATAACCGTGTCCCCACACAGCTGCTGTTACAAGCAGCACGGTCACCCTGTCCTCCCCTAAACACTTGTGACTTTATTAAAAAACCTTTTATGAGCTTCAGCAAAGAAAAAGAAAGGCTTTGGTTTCAGTTTAATAGGAGTTTCACTTTGTGTTTGGATGACGTGTACAGTTTAATGCTCACAGTTTCTGTCTTCACTCAGGCACTCGAAGGACCAAAGAAAAGTTTCCTCTGTGGTTTAAAGATTGAAGTTGTAAAAGGAATATCTTGTCATGCCGACCATCTCTTGAGTTTCTCAACGTTGATGTCAGGCCCAAAAAAGGAGTTGTTGCTCAACATCCCGAGTCATTAGATCACCACGGCTGATTATTTACATCTGTTCCAAAAATGTGCACGACGTCAATCGAACACAACTTCTACAGATTACTTAAGAACTTCCTTAAGAATATGAAGCAGTAACGCACTCGCAGAAACCTGCAGTGACAACTTTCCCACGTCATTAGCAGATGATTGAAGGTCGAGTCAAGCGACAGGAAAAAAACAAACAAACAAAAAACACCAGCTGTGCATGAAGTGTAAGTGAAAATCTAAACACAGCAACCATGCAAGTACAAATCACTTAAAAAGTCAGCTTAGTTTTCTGTCTGATTAGTTTAGTATTGACCAATTATAACATCTTTGTAGCTTCTGTAGCTTGGCCTTAATCAGATGGTGAATCCAACAGGCACATAAAACAAGGCCTGCAGTGATGAGGATGTATGTAAAAGCAACAACAGATACCGTCTTCATCCATAAAGAGACTCAGATAGGATCAGTAATGAGAGTGGATTACAGGAAGCTGTCCACACTGTCAGGCCTTCAAAAAAAAAAAGTGATCCTGGCTCATGAACAGATCTGATAAGGAGGAGTATGCGTGAACTATTCCGCCCTGTTTGTCATGCGCTCATGGAGCTGAGGTTGACTTACTCATTTAGAATACGTTCTGGGACAGGAGGTGACACGCTTTTCGATATCTTCACAGTTCAACATGTGATGATAAGAACGCGTGCGGAGCCGGATGACGACAAACAGTGTCGTTCAGGATTATCTGAGGTTTGTGTCTCTGGCTCGACGATCGTTCATCTGACAGTGTTCCTTGCGTCTTTTATCTCCTGCATCGTTTTTTAACTTTAAATATCAGGAACACGCTGCTGTCAGTGCGTTCCCCCCCCCCCCCCCCCCCCCCCCCCGATGATCTGACAAAGCCTTCACACATCAGATGGATGTTCAATCCTTTTCACGAAAACCTCAGATTTAAATGTACATGTACACGCTTGTATTAAAGGTTTGGTTCTTGAGTGCTGTGAATTTTAAACTACAATGCGCAAAAAAAAAAAAAAACGTTTCAAGTTCCAGCTTCAAAATGTTCAAAATGCCGTAGCTTGATTTTGAAGAAAAAAGGGCCTGATTGAAAATTCAAGCTGGTTGAAGTATGCTGAAAAGAATGGAACAATAGACGTGGCCTCAGACCAACATTTCTGTGTCGAACGTCTCCATGGCTGTCTTCTCCCTGCAGCTCATCTGCATTATAAGCCAGTTTTTTTTAGGATGACATCATCGCCTGATTGTTGTTTTTGCAGCGGAGGAATTAAAAATACTTAGAAAGCAGCACCTAGTTCCAAACGGTGAACAAGAGAATACTTAATACCAACAACAGTCGTGTTTTTTTTTTTTTTTTTTTTAGATTTTTAGATTTGAGAAGAAGTCAGGAGATCATCTGTTTGCAGTGTGTTCATTCTATGAACCAGCTCCGTCCTTCTTATACGTATGAATCTTCTTTTCATGAATTCATGCACGCTCTGTGTTCACAGGATGGTACAGGTTTCTTCTTCTGTTTGCTTCATTGTGTTGTTTGAATTCGTGACATCAGCCATATGTTCTGACATCAATTTGGATCGTTTCTACCCCAAGTTCTCTGCAACAGCTCGGAAATGTTAGATCGCACCCAAATGGAAGAGAAACCACCTACAGTATAAGTTGGTGTAAAACATGACGGCGCGCAGCTTCCTGCACTGATACCCGTCTGTTTCCTCTTCCTGTTGTGCAGCAGAGGGCCAGCGGAGGGTCAGACGGGGTTTGAATCCACAAACGGAGCAGAGGGGGGGGGGGAGAGAAAGAGGCATGAGAGATGCACAACAGAGGCCTGAGTGTTGGTAACACGGTCACGTCCAGAGAGCGAGGGAGTGTGGAGCAGAAAGAGGCCCAAAACAAAGTGTTGATCAGAGATTTATGTAGCACACGACCCATCCTGACGCGGAAAACTTCCCGAGTGTGATGCTTTGATTCTCACTCCTTCATCACCGGGCCCTAAACGTTGAGCAGAGCGTGCCGCTGGATTAGAGTGAAGCTGACTTTTGCTCTCTGCTCGAGCCGTATGGTTTCATAGTATTGAGGTCACAACTCGCATGCCAAGCAAATACATTTCCAGTGTCGTCAGCAGTGTTGTGCTTTTCTAGGAGTTTACTGCTGTGCGCCGTTGTCACAGATGAACTTTTTATTTTGTGTACAGCATGTCATGCATGCAGGGATGTACCTTAACGTGCGTACACGCTTAACATCTGCAGCAGGCCCAACGCATTCCTTCAGTGGAGTGTTAATGACGCCTCCATGTTGCCTGCATACTTTGTCAAACTTTTGGAGCGAGGTGTTAAAAGGGCTGCGTGTTCATTGGTGGTGTTGGAGGCTGACATCACGCAGGAGGTTATGTAAGAGCTCCTGGCAGCGCCCCCGCGTCTCCAGGGAGGGTTCGTGCACATGACAGAGGTATGAGGAGAGCTGCTCGCTGTGCTTTTTTTTTTTTTTTTTTACTGCTCTCAAATGATCACAGACGAGGCGGCCCTTGTGTTTGGGGTTAGGCCTTGCGTACAGTTATTACAGCTGAGAGGAGCAACAAAAAAAAAGACAAGATTGAGTGGAAAATCTTTGGGGGGGCTGGCAGGAGAAACTAGTTAATCTGAAAAAAAACTTGTGGAAGTGTGAAAGAGGCTAAATGGACGAGTTGATTCAGCTCTAAAATAATGTAGTTACATGACCTCAAACTCATTTATTGCAAGGACGTGAAGATGTGTAACTTTTTAAACAAAGATGCCAAAAGAAACAGTGTTCCTGCTTCTTAAATATGAGGAGGAGTTTTCATCAGTGTGTCCACAATCTGAGTATCACGGGGTCATCGACTTATTGTCAGCAAAACGAAGACTTTAAAGATGCAACCTTTTTGAAGCCCTTTGCAGTGGTGAGCGACGTGCTGACCTGCTGGTCTCCCCCCCCCCCCCCCCCCCTGTGCAGGTTCTTCCCCGTCTCTGTCCTCCAAGAAGCCGCGCGGCAGAGGCCTCTTCTCCAGCCTCTTCTGCTGCCTGTGTCGGGATCAGCCCGAGCCGCAGCCCGTCAACAACAACGCCCCGCTGCTGGTGGAGGAGAACGGGACCGTCTCAAAGGTGGGATCGTTTTTTTATTTTATGGTTTATGTTTTGACAACAGAGGAAAGATCAAATCAGCGTCAGACAGACTCAAAAATGAACGTAGATCAAATTTCTTGCGTCTGGCATTCGCCTTCATCTCACAAATATTTTCTGGTTTTTTTGGACATCCAGGTGAAGCCACTGCTGCCTCCAGTGAAGTCAAAAGACTCTGGGAAGATCTGCGTGGTGATAGATCTGGATGAGACGTTAGTTCACAGCTCCTTTAAGGTAAGAAGCGCAAATATGTACAGGTGTGTTCTCTCATTTGCAAAAAGAATGAAGGCGCTAGCTTTTGTATTTTTGATTTGAGATCAAATTAAATAGAAGGGTTTTTTTTTTTTTAAAGAAAAGGGTGAAAGCTTAAGCACTGCTTCGTCCCCTGTTACCACCTTGCATTATTATAAAGCTATGTTAAATGTTGAATATTAAAAACAGCATGAATGGAGGACGACTTCTGCCTCCATCTTGGCTTTAAAAGTTACATTTCTGCCCTCGCTGGCAAATGCCAACCCCAAACTAGCTGCTTCATGAAGCCAGATAAACACAGCGCTCCTTCATGTCCACACACAGTGCAGACTGTTTGTCTGTACCTGTCCTGAAGTCACATTTAGTCTGTGTCTCAGAACAGGCCTGCAGCTTCTCTTTTCCGCTTAAATTTCACATCTTGTGACTATTTTTGCAGAAGAAAAACATCAAATGTGGTAAAAAGTCCTTTTTTTAGATTTTAAAAATTCTTTTTTTTTTTCCACGGTTCCCACAGCCGGTGAACAACGCCGATTTCATCATTCCTGTGGAAATCGACGGAACAGTACACCAGGTAATGTTCACGACGCCTCACAGTCCTTGCGGCTGTGGTCGCAGGTGCCGCGTGTGTGCGCGCTCTTTGAGAGGCTTGAAGACGGATGACGTTACTCTGGGTTTGGGCCTGATTCAAGTAATCCAGGATAGGTTTGTTCAGACAAGCTCAGCCTATTCCGGATGACTTGGTTCAGGAACGCTGCCCTCAGCCGCAGAAGGAAGAAAACACACGACGGAGGAGGAAGAGGAGCTTCAAGGAAACCACAGCTGGAGTTCACTTTGAGATTGTCTTTCTGTTCTTCATATTTAGTTCCCTATTCTAGTCTTGAATGCATCACAGTTTGTGGCACTGTGAACTTTCAAACTGTCCTTTGAGTCATTTGCACATATTTTATTTAACACCAGAATACAGTTTCCTGCTTCCTGGGGCAGTAAAGGTCTGTAGTAACATGTTTTATATCAAAATGTAAGCCGTGCAGATACCTGATTCAAAACGCCCTGCGTCCTCCAGGTGTATGTCCTGAAGCGGCCGCATGTCGATGAGTTTCTGAAGAGGATGGGGGAGCTGTTCGAGTGCGTCCTCTTCACTGCCAGTTTAGCCAAGGTGAGGACTTGGAAGTGACTGCACTTCAAATGTTGTTGTATAACGGGTATTAACATGATGAATAAGTACCAGAGGCTGCAGCGAGTGATGAAGCTGGTTTCAGCGGAACAGTTTATACTGAAAATGAGGCATCACTCATAGATCAATTATCAAAACAACAGACTAGAGCGTGACGGCGTGCAGAGCAGCCCTGAGGCGCTACCTTTTGTCATAGTTGTTACATTTAATGAGAGGTGTTAACCGGCTAAATTTGGCAGCAGCTGTCAACTCAAGAGAGGCAGCGAGCGTGTGATTGGCTGAGATTTGTCACTACGGAAAGAGATGTGTGTAAAAAAAAAAAAAAAAAGTACCATGATGGGGAAACATTGACTCAAAATGAGCTGAGATTTCATCTTCTATTCAGGAATAACTCTTCGTTCGTTGTTTGGTTATTTGACTTTTATTAATCAATCATTTCGTTTGTCATTGTCTCAGTACGCCGATCCCGTCTCGGACCTCCTGGACAAATGGGGCGCCTTTCGCTGCCGCCTCTTCCGGGAGTCGTGCGTCTTCCATCGAGGGAACTACGTCAAGGACCTGAGCCGCCTGGGGCGCGACCTCAACAAGGTCATCATCGTGGACAACTCCCCCGCCTCCTACGTCTTCCACCCCGACAACGCGGTGAGCACGTCACACCCCCTGAGTCACTGCAGTTGTTGTTGGGTGGAGCGGCATTTACTCCTTTTTTTCATTTGCAGCTTTATCACATAAAAACACCATCTGTTTATCATCTGACTGATTCCCATTTACTTATTTCACTGCGCTTCCTACTTACTTCAAACACACTCGTCTAGAAAGAAAGAAATGGACATGAATGTTGCATTTTTTTAAATTGAATTCTGAATTTATTGCATCTGGAGATTAAAGCAAAGACTTGATGTCTATGACCTTAAGTATGTTCTCCATCAGGATCCAAAGATGAATGAAAAGTCAAGGATTGATGACGTCACACATGTGATTACTGATGCTTTGTGTTGTCCTCCAGGTGCCCGTGGCCTCGTGGTTCGACGACATGTCAGACACCGAGCTGCTGGACCTCATCCCCTTCTTCGAGCGGCTGAGCAAAGTGGATAACGTCTACGCAGTCCTCAAACAGCAAGGGGACGCCAGCTAACAGCGTTTCTGTCATCTCAGCTCTGAACAAAAAAACGGCGTACACGACGGAAAAAAAAAAAAAAAATACACAACAACTCCTGCTCCAGCTTCCACCACCCCTCTGAACACAGACTGCTTCACAGCTGACCGAGCCTTCACCTTCCCAGAATCGAAACCAGGTCATGTTTTGGGGTGGCAATGCTGCCACCTGCTGGTCGAATAGAAAACTGCACAGAGTTTGCCTTCAACTTTCTGTATCCTCTGGAACAAGGCTGGGTACTGGACTCTCATGGATCTAAAAGTCCCATCCTGCAGAAAGTTCAGGATTTAGAAACCAGGAATCAACTAGAGAGGACTTTTTCTGAAGATTTGAATGGCGAAGAAACTGATCTGACCTGTCATTGATAGAGCAGATTATAAACATGTACTGTAGATGTACGTCACCCTGATCTCATCGATTATCACACTATTTGTCTGCAAACGCATGGTGTCTTTTTAGAGTTTTTAAAGCAATATGATCAGGTATTTTTGAATAATCATGACAGTGTTATGGCTAAATCTGAACATAAGCAGTGGGATTGTAATGTCTAATATTATAAGGAATTGGTAAATACACTGAAAGACGTGTTCAGTGCCTTGTGGGGGATTCTTTTCAGCATTATTTCTGACCTTACAAAGTGAAATTGTATAACGACGACGTTCATTATTTGATTTCTTTACATCTATCAGAAAAAAGGATAGGAAAAAAAAATCTACTTATTGTTTTTTGTTACAAGAATCAGCACAACATTTTGGTCTATGGGGACATAAATCAGTGTAAAAATCCATAGAAAGTGTGCTGATTCTTTAAAAAAAAAAAAAGACTTTTTTGCACTGAAAATTGGTATACACAAAAAAGAAATGTTCTCAACGTAACATGCAAAGTTCTTTTGACAAAATGTCTGCATGGAAAAAGCAATGACTGCAGTGTTTTTCCTTAAAAGCCTGACACTAACATGAAAAAGAAACCATCTGTACACATCGGTGAAGGAGCAGCTGCTATGTTATTCTGACATGGATCGTGCTTTTTGGACGTGTGTGGCAATAAGTGTCATGAAACTGTTGACTCCAGAGACAAGAGGACCAGGATCACCTCCTAAAAACCGCTTGGAAATTAACCTTCATGAATGTCGCATCATCACAGTCAGTGGTTTTGCAGCCACTCGCACAACACTTGAATTTCTCGCAGCATTTATGAACAGATTTTTGAATGGTAACAGAAAGACGTCTGATGCAAAATAAGTTACACTCTGGCTTCTTGTTAGTTTCAGAGTACAGGTTTTTTTTTTTCCTCCCGAAGTGGTACACATGGGCTGGAAACTGTTTCAGGACTCTGTATTAAAAGGTGTGTGGAGTGGGGGAGCTGCCATAAGGACTCGAGGATATATGAGGTGTTTGAAAAACAAAAAGTGTTTTCATTAAGTCCAGGTTTAAAGGAGAAAGTCTCCCTGAAATACTTCAACACTGTTTTAAATGTTTCTCAGGCCGGGAAACATATCATTCATTCATACATATTTGCAAAAAAAAAAAAGGCATGCTGGGAAATGTAGGAAATCACTTCCAGAAATTAGATCTCTAAAAAAACTGATGTTAAACAGTGTGAAGTAATTTCAGAGTGGACTTTTCTCTTTAACTACATGGAGTTCGACCCAGGCCGGACACCTTTTAGACTCTTATCTTCCACGTATGCGTTGACAATACCATGTGTTGACACTGATGAATGAAGGTGGATTCGACTCAGAGCCTCCGCAGCAGCAGGCTTGAGATGGGACAGCAAGGACACAGAAATCCACCGTATAAAGAGCTATTACATTATTTTTCTATGTTTAACAAATTCTTGTCAATCACATTAGCCCTTTCCTTTTCTAAATACTGATTTAGTTATTATTTTTTTTGCCCTGGAGTTGGTCTTCTTGATACAATAATTGGTCCTGGTAGGTATATTAATATATGGAGCAGGAAAACCAGCAAATGACTAAAAACGTTTTTACTGATGTAGGCACATAACAGGGTAAATATTTTCATAGGTGTGTTTCATGTCAGCCATCATCACATCTCAATTAGTTTAACTTTCATTGTTATTCCTTTGCAAAAGCAACAGTATTTATAGGAACATACAGTCATATAATTACATATAAAACAAGTGTTGTCACTACAGGGGCCCATTCACTGATACTGTACTTCTTACACATTCAGTAGGTATGTATATTTTGTTTTGCACAGTAATAAAGCAAACAAATTGTCATTAATATATGGAATATTCATGTTACTGTACTCATGATTGAATAGATGTAACCTAATTTTTTGACCTATTGTTTTATCATACCAAAATATATGTGGACTCTATGTAACAATGCCATTTTCTTTCCCATAAATGCTAAATGAAAGATGGTCCAAGTGAGGTTTTTTTATTGAGCATTTATTCTTTCACATTACGCAAATGTTTAAAATTAGTTAGCTTTAGATGTACTACTGGCTTTTAGTAATTTCACATCAGCCGCAGAGGAACAATCTTACTTCAATCTTACGCCCATGTTTGTTTGTTTTTTCCGACAAGAGCACTTGAATTTGTGTATACAGGTGGGAAGCGGATATTTCCGAGGATCACTTGAAGGCAGCATTTCAGTCAATTAGATGCCGCACAACGAAACATCGCGTTAATCAGCTAATTGGTAGCTGTCAGCGAGTAGCGCAGTTATCTTGGTAAACGACAAGTAAACATGAAGCTAACTTGTGTTTTGGAGCCGTGTTGTTGGCCAACTCATGAACGTAAGTTTAAAATGAATCAAAGTTCACACCCACACTAGTTTGTTTTTTTAAATTGAAGTGCAATATGGAAACATAGTGTGAATAATGTCACTGCAGCTACTTGCTAACTCTCAATCAATCAATTAGGCTGTTACTCTTTAGCCATAATGTGTTAGAAAGTAAAAGTGCCATAGCTTTTTCGTCTTTCTTGGAGAGGAAAAGATTGCAAAGTATTCAACACCATTTAATAAACACTGTTTATTTATTTTGTGTTTTATTCAGTGGGGGTTTTATTTGTATACAATATTGTAAAGGCAATTATAAATCTTTAAAAGGCAAGTAAATACAATCTACACTGTAAAAAAGGAATAACTTCACTGAAGTAACATGCTTCAGAATACATTACTTCACTAAGAACTCTCAATTCAAACTCAAGTCAGAACAGAGAGATGCAGGCCATCCAGAGACTTCTGAGCAATTCACAATTTTGCAGTCTTCAGTTTCTTTTCTTCGTTCAAAGTCAATGCTTTACTTTCCTCTCCCCTTACTTTTCCATTACAGTGAGTGTGGCGCTGCTTTTGGCCTTGCCCATGGTGAACTTGACCACCCCGCTCATGTCCATGCTGGTGTTTTTCAGGGTGAGTTTGTGGACTGTCCCGTGGCTTTCAACACGAACGAAGGGGCCTGCCTGAAGAGCCTCTCCATTCAGAGTCCAAACGGGGGCCTTGTTTATGTCGACAGATACCTCGCACTGGAAACATGCTGGCTCCGACTCAGTCACCTCCTCATCCTCTAGTTCTTTGACAATTACAAGAGCTTGGGCTGCAGAAACAAAGGGGGAAACATGCGATCACGGTATTGTTCAAAACTCATCAAATCCAACAGCAGCAGATAGAGAAGCAAAGATTCACCTCATTTTTCCCTCCTTTCATTTTAGGATCAAGAACCCTCTACAACCAGCTTACCTTCCACCATCAGTTTGGCTTTACATGTGTGCTCCCCAACCTCGATGCTGTAGGTGCCCTCATCCTCCACTGACGCCTGCAAGATGACTAGTTTATGGGAGCATTCATCTGCCAGGATCTCAACTCGATCCGACGGAGCAAGTTCCTCTGTGCCCTTATACCAGGTGGCGCTGCAGCGAGGCGAAGAAACGGTGCACTCAAGGATCACTCTGTGTTTCTCCAGGGCCGTTCGATCTCGCAGGGGTTTCACAATGGTGACAGGAAGTTCTGAGGTGAGAGGCACATGTTCAAGGTTTTTCATGAAACATTTTTAAACTGTTAAAATCCCATACAGATTCAACTAAGACAAAAAAAGTTAGACTTACCTTCCACTTCAAGGTAAGCCGTGGACTCTATATCCTTGGCTGTAAAGCGGATTTCCCCAGCATCCTCAGCTGTGACATTACACATGAGTAGGAAGTGTTTGGTCCCTGAAAGAGAACAAAAGATTTGTACAATCCACCTACATTACAGCTCGTCTTTAAATTTGGTGATTTCAAACTTCAGTAAGACAATTAACAGTGCTTCATTCATTTTTGTCATCCCTCTGTAAGTGTTGCTTCTCTTCATTTGGTGCTACCTGGGAGCCTTGCAATTCCCTTTACACCCACCAGAGGTCATCCCAAATACTTCTATCCTTTGTTTAGAGGCAACTTTTTTTGCAACTCAAAAGATGATTTAATTTTTCCCTTGTTTTATTTAAATTTTTAGTCATAAAATACATTTCATTACTTGGTTACTAAGGCAGTGTGTGTATCTAAGTGCTTTGAATTTACAGAGATTTTCTTCACTCTCTCTTATCATTCCCATGACTAATCACTTCCTCCTTTTCTAACCTTCAGTGCGGATCTTGATGGTGCTAGTGGGCCGGATCTTGTGCCCATCTTTGTACCACTCTCCTGGGACGTCTTCCAGAGAAACCTCACACATGAAGACAGCGTTGTGGTCCTCCTGGATGTAAAGGTCCTCCAGATCGTGCACTAACTCCAACTTGTGCTCTGAGAGGTTAGTACAGAGATTCAGATTAGCAATAATAGAATCCAGTGTCTGCAAAGAAAAGAGCAAGTGTGCAGGCATAACTTCTTCTCACTGTGTTATAATTCTTACCATAAACCTCCAGTGAACAGGAAGTGTTGACGTCTCCTGTGTCACATGTGTAGGAGCCAGAGTCAGCCAGAGAGCACAGCAAAATCTGACAGAAACGCTTTCGTCCCATGGAGTAGATCCGACAGTTCTTTCCTGGCTTCAGCTCCGTCCCATTCTGGTTCACAAAAGCAAGAGCATACAGGTATGTCTCATGAACCGAAAATGCATTTCACAGGAAGCAAAAGCAAAGTCAAGAGCGAATGGGGTTGTAATTGGTCTATTTTTACCTTAAGCCATTTGACTTCAACAATTTGTCTGGAGAATTCACACTCCAAAGTGGCAGAGCATTCCTCCTCCACACGAACATCGGAAAGTGGTCTCAGGATAGTCACCGGAGTCTCTGTTGATTTAAATCCAATCAACAACTCAATTAACAAGCAACTGAATAACCTCATGGGTCAATGATGTGGTCGTAGTTCACTTTTCCAGTTTGCAATTTATTAAAACTAACTAAATGTGTACTTTAACAGCAAAGCAGAGCTCCACAGGCCAGTATTTACCTTTGACAGTGAGCCTTGCAGTGGTGCGTACCCCTTCAGCTGAGAAGGCGATAGTGCCCGTATCCTCCAGGGTGAGATTTGACAGGGTGAGGCCATGGACTAATCCATTGGTGCTCACCCGAAACTGGTTGTTCGGTTTCACTCGAATGCCATCCTTCTGCCAAATTCCCTCCACATCCGTGTGTGAGAGCTCCACTTCGAAGGAGGCTGTCTCTCGTTCAAAGGTTTCCTGATCAGTTAGGCCTTTGCGGATGGAGATTTTACGGGCTGGATTGGAAGAGATAAGGGGGGCGATGGTAGTGATGATTATTTCAGAGATTCAGAAACTATTCTTATCAGAATTAAATCATGCAATTGTGAAGATTACTCCCTTAATCCTAGGGAAATGTACTGTAGTCTATAATTTAACACCCCTGTAATTTGTAACTTAAATCTTTTATATCTGCATTTTAAGTATAACAACATTTCTCTAAAGCATCGCTAACACTTTCCGTGTACATTGAAAAGAACACTATGTTTCAAGGACAATAAAGGGTGGTTCAAATATAGAACAAGCTCAGTTTATCACATTACAAAAACAACACCTACAGGTGCTCCATAGCACCATGTCATTCAACACACTATTGTTGACAGCGTGGCCTTGTTTCAAAAAACCTTTGCACACTTGCAGGACTAGCCCTGCTATTCTTAGGCTCTCTTTGCACTGTGCCATACTTTGAAAACACCTTACAATATTCCTGTTCTTTAGTTTCACAGAAATCTGTCAGATGATTTTCCAGTGTTAAAGCTGTACACTAAACTCGCTGCTGAACAATTCCTACCAATTTAAATGTTCTGCTACTCCTCAAATATTTGAATGTGTTCAAGTGTAGTATTTCAATAGTGTCTAAAACTAAATAAAATGATTGGCCATATATTTAGCAAAAATGCAAAATACTTTCTAAGAAGCCGCCTTTGTTTTTTTTAATATATTTTTGAAAAATACATGCATTTCAGGTTCAACTGTTGGTCTGACAAAACAAGAAACATGATCATGTAATATTGAGGTCTTTATAAGTAAACACCATGGACCACTTACGTTCCACATTGAGCTTGACCTGGGCCCGGTCATGCAGGGTCTCACAGCGATAGGTCCCCCGGTCGGCCAGAGTCAGGTTCTGGATGCTCAAACTGCGTTTACAGCCATTCTGTGATAGGGTGTGTCTTGGACCAGGCTGGATGACCACTCCTTGCCTCATCCACTGTACTTCTCCTGTCTCAAGGCTGATCTCTGTCTCTAAGGTGGCGTCACCAAACTCTTCTGCCATTACAGCCTCCATTTTCTTAGTAAACAGGACCTGGGCCTCTAAAATGTGTGAGAAGAGACAGAAAGATAGGTTTCAAGGAGCTCCTGATTGTGCACCATATCTCGTCTTTTTGTCATGAAATGATCATACCGTTAACTTTGAGGCTTGCTTTGCTGATTTGTCCCTCAGCCTCTGCCGTAATCTTCGAGCAGTCCAACATCTGACACTTTTTGATTACCAAGGTTTGACACAAACCGTTCTGGTTTGCCTGGAAACGATCACCCAGGGTGATAGGCTCATTGTCCATGAGCCAGACCAACTGGACATCCTCAGGGGAAACAACACACTTAAATGTGGCATCTTCTCCTTCAAGAACAGTGGTGTTGTGGAGCTCTGTCAGGAACTCCACTACTCTTGGCACTAAAAAGACATAATAGAGATTATGAACCTCCATCCACACCTCAACAAGAAAATCGAAGTCCAGGAATACTTACTCTCTACTCTCAGTATTGCCACAGTCCGATCATCTCTGGACTCACAGGCGTACTCCCCAGCATCCTCTCTGGTTAAACGGTGGATGGTCAAGCTTCGCTCAACTCCATCTGCCCGGATGGAGAACCTTCTGCTTGGAACAACCTCTATGCCATTCCTTAACCACTGGACATCTGCTTTTGGCTTGCACACCTCACAACGAAGGGTCACCATACCATCAGCATGGGCCACAGTGTCTCGCAGAGGACTCACAAACTTGATTCTCATTTCTGTGATTGAAAAAAAACAAAACAAGAAAATGGCTTATAAGTCCAAACTGAAGTATTGAACATCATTTTTGGATAATAAAAGGAAGCTGAGTGTTAACCTTTCACCAGCAAGCTGAAGTTGATCTGGTCAGTGTTCACGTCGCAAGTGTACTCGCCGGCATCAGAGCGCCTCAAAGGGTCGATAGTGAGAGTGCGCTCATGACCCTCAGTGAGTGCTCTGAAACGCTCTCCTTCAACAGGCGACCAGTCTTTCAGCCAACGCACAACAGCACTTTCTTTGGACACGTAGCTCGTCAATGTCACGCTCTCCGCCTCATACCCCGTCACAACAATGTCATCCTGCTTGTTCACAAATGTTACTGGAGACTCTGACGGAAGACACGAGAGGTCCCAAGTATAGTTAAACTGCAATCATATTGAGAATTAAATATTGGCAGTGTTCACTCTGAATTTTTACCTTGAATCCTGACAATGCTGATCATCTTGTCGTCCACGGCATCACACACATATTTCCCAGAATCTGATGGCTGGATATTTGAGATGATAATTTTTCTCAAAGTGCCGTAGGTCTCAATATATGTACGGGAGTCTTCAGAAAGCAGACGGTCATTGAAGTACCACTGAGCAGGGGCATTGGCCCGGGACACTTCACATGCCAGGATTAGGTCTTCCCCTGCCATCATCTCTTGGTAGTCAGGGTCATTTGAGTTACCCACAATTCTCACTGGAGGCTCTAAAGTCAAGGAGAAGAGACAGTTGCTTCTTTTGGGGAACAGTTTTAAACTCAAACCTTTTATTTGAGATTCATAAAAAATAAAAACAAATCCTACCTTCTACTGTAACCTGGAAGCTGATGCTGTCATCTCCAACATCCAGGAAGTACTCTCCTGAGTCTCCAATCTCAGTGTTTAGGATGACCAGCGAGCGGAAAGCACCTTCTTCTTCTTCGCAGAACCTTTCATCACCCTCAATACGACAGTTATCCTTGTACCACTTGGCTACGACATTAGCTCTGGACAGCTCACACTCCAGCACAATGTCATCAGAAATCAGAGATTTTAGATTTGTCTTAATCTCTGACTTTCTTAGGATCTTCACTGGAGGCTCTGTAATACAGAATTACGTATTAATACTCAATTATGGTCAAGGGAGAGAAGTAATCTGAGGATCTGATACATAATGCCTCTTACCTGAAACTTTGACCTGGAAATCAATTTTATCATCTACAGCATCACAGGTGTACTTCCCAGAATCCTCTGGGGTAGGAGAGTGGATGGTCAGACGGTGGATCAGTCCGTCCTCTGTGATGGTGACGTTACTGCTCTCTTGTATTTCTCTGCCATTTAGCCACCATGTGACTTCGGCACTTGGCCGGGACACCTTGATCTCCAGCACGATTGGTTTGCCGGTTAAACTCTCCAGTCTGTCAAGCATGTTTTGGGGACGAGTAAGTGTCACTGGTGACTCTGAAAGAAGGCATGAACAAGGTTTTTTCTTTTTTTTGGGGGGGGGGCAAGGGTCATGAAAGATGGAAATGTGCCCAAATAATCTAAACTTGGTTATCCATTTATCATGACGCTAAATTGTGAGCCTTTCACCTCAATCTTACCTGTAATAGTCACAAGGAAGGCAACAGAATCATCTTCAGTGTCACATATGTACTCCCCTGCATCTTCCACAGTGGTGAAAGGTATGATCAGTCTACGTTGGGCCCCATCCACCTTCAGGATCAAATCAGGACCCTCCTCTACCTCCAGGCTGTCCTTATACCACCGGACAGGGGCATCGGCCTGGGAGATCTCACAGCTGAGCTCCAGCCTCTCAGGGGCCAAATGAGTCAATTCCAAGTCAGATTCACTGGGGGAAATTATTCTTACTAGTGGTTCTGGAGGAGGAAGAAGACAGTTAGCAATCTTTTTAAAATGCTTTAAAGATTCTAAGTGCGGTAAAAAGAAGAAAAAAAACGGTCCTACCTTTGACAGAAAGCTGGAAGAAGACAGAGTCCCCATCAGTTTCGCAAACATATTCTCCACCATCCTCCACTGAGCCAGAGAGAATGCTCAGCCTCCGGTAAGGACCTTCTGATATCAACTGGACGTTGTTGCTTTCCTCCACCTCCTGGCCGTCCTTGAACCAACACACCTTCCCACTGGATCGGGACAACTCACACTGCAGGTGGATCTCCTCTGAGACATAGCCCTCCATCACAATATCATCCTTAGGTTCAACAATCATCACTGGAGGCTCTGTGTTTGAAGTCAGAGGAAACAAAGTCTTTAATGGAAGAGAGATGTTCTACACTTTGCTCACCTTTGACTATATGTTTTTAAACATTACTTAGAAAAACAGGGACATCCATATACCTTTGATATTGACAGTGAACTCTATGTTGTTGTTTCCTGCTTGGCAGGTATAGCTTCCAGCATCTGACGTCTCTGCAGAGCGAATGATCAGCCTCCTCATGGTCCCCTCTGCCTGCAGAGTGATTTTGTCACTGGGCTTTACCTCACAGCCATCCTTATACCTGTGACATATAAAATAAAACAGATAACACAATGTCTTAAATAACCGACTAATGATTTTAGGAAAGCTGCATGTGGAAAAACAACAAATCAACAACAACAACATTAATGTAATAAACAGCATAAGTAGAAGCACATATTGGCTAACAATTCTCTTCATCTTACCACACAACCTCTGCATCTTCTGCAGAGACATGACAGAGCAGCACCACAGGGTCCAGCTCCATACTGCTCTTATGGAGCTCCTCTTCTGGGACGGGAGTAAACTCCACAGGTCGACCTGCAGAAAACAGGAGGAGTCAGCAGCTGGAACACAAGGTACCAGTGATTTAACTTATATCCATCAAATCAGAAATATTATGTTGGCATTTGTTGCAAACAACGTTACAAGGTTTTGAGTTCGCTGTACAGAAGAGCATATGAAGGAACCCGAAGGACCAACACATTTCTAACCATAGACTACAAAAAATGACTCATCAGACAAGATACATTTGTGTTTTTTTATGAAAGAAACTCATATGCATGTGAATGTTGTCATTTCAAAAAATCCTGAGAAACACTTTTTCCTGATAAACACTTCTTACCTGCAACATCCACATTGAATTTGATGACATCTCCAGAAGTTTCACATGAGTAAACTCCAGAGTGAGATGCATCAGCTGATTGGATCACAATTCTCCTCATGTTCCCGTCTGCTTGGATGTTAAGACCATCGGTCACCTCCATCTCCTTGCCATCTTTAAACCAGGATACTTTTGCAAAGGGGTGGGAGACTTCACAGTAGAGCACAATAGCATCACCTATGTCCACCCTTTTTTTGCTGTCTAAGTCTGACAGAGGACTGAATTTTATGACTGCAGCTGCAAAGAAGTAAACCCACAATCAAACACCGAAGGACAGCATCATTAACATGTTAAATGTGAAAGAATAAATATTTCTACACCTACGTTTCACTCTGAGTACAGCTGAATCTCTGACTCCGTTGGCTATAAATGTGATCTCTGCTGTGTCCTCGGCAGCGTGAGTTTCATGAATAACCAATGAGTGCTTTGTTTGGGACTGTTGTACTGAATATCGGCCGCCATGTTGCAGTTGTGCGCTATTTAAAAACCAGGTTCCAACCATTGTTGCAGACAGTTCAATGGAGAAGCGGGCGTCTTCTCCTTCCACAACTTCACAGCCTTTCATGTTACAGTGAATCTTGGGTCCAGGAACTAAGGAAACAGTAGAATTTTAAGTTTATAAAGGAAATTAAACCTCATTAGAATTTGAAATAACATGAATATTTAAGCATTTTTCTGTATTGTAAACATTTATATTAAATTGAATCCACCAGCATGAAAGCCAGTTATCAAATGTCTTTCATATAGCCTATGTTTTAAGAGAATGAAGATAGATTTACAATGAATAAAATGTTAATTTCTTCTTCACAGTTATCCTCCTTACCCAGATGGACAGCTTTGGGAAACTCCACATGACCACTTCTCCCGTACTTGTTGATGCAGCAAACACGGAACCGGTAGTCGCCTTCACATGGCACGCTGTCGCCAGCGACCTCAGCTGTAGTCGCAGTCTCTGAGGTGAAACACTTCTGCCACTCTTGGGAGCCAACTTCCTGTCTCTCCACAACAAAGATGGATCGGGTGGAGGTCTGGCTGTTGGGGGCTGGCACCCAGGTAAGCAGAGCACTGTTGGGGCGATCCTCGTCCATTTTGACTCCGACAGGACAGATAGGAGGGCTATGTCTTGTGGCTGCGATACAAAAAGGGCAAAGTAAATAGTAAAAGAATGATTAAGGCAAGTTAGCCTGTTTGATGAAATAATATAAAATCAAAATTTCATCATCAAGCCTGTGTAACTTTGGCTTCCAACAATTTACAATTAACTTAATTACAATAAGGGATATTTGTCTAAGACTTTCCCACCCATGTCATCTAAGAAATATTTCCAAAACCTTTCATAAACCAATTCAGTCAAAGTAGAGACAATCGTATACATTACGGTTTCCTGAATTTACCTTTAACCTTGAGACGTGAAGAGGTCTTGGAGCTTCCTGCGACAAAGGTCACTACACCTGAGTCTTGATAGGTCACGTTGACAAAGACCAGAATGTGAGTTTTTCCGAAAGACTTCAGGATCGTTTGATGAGTCTCGTGCAGTTTCAAACCGTCTTTGAACCAGTGGATCTCCATTTCGTCGCTTTCCACTTCCACGCAGAACACGGCGTTCTCACCCTCCAGGACCTCCAGCTTTCGGGGAAGCTTACGAATAATTGTACCTGTAAGTAGAAATAATTGGTATTGTATAGCCAATTTATTTTAGAGTAAAAGCTGTTGTTCATTGTTTTCTTAGGTTACATCAAATATTTAAATTTTTACATTGAAAGACATGATTACCTAGAGGTCAACTAAAATGATACTGTTTGATTTTTGAAGATCAGAAGATGTTTTGATATGATTTGATATGCTGAATAAAAGTGTCTCATTTAAACCCCACAATGTAATGTAAGTGGGTTCGTTAGCTTTTCTGAAGCTTTAAAATGTAACCACTATAAACTCAATGAATTACCTTTATTTTAGAAATGTAAAGTAAAGAATACCTTTCACTGACAGCTCTGCAATGCTTTTTGCTCCATCTGGCATCTCACAGAGATACACTCCATCGTCGTCCGTCGCAACATCATGGATGGTCAGTCTCCGTCTGGTTCCTTTCTGCTCCATGCCGTACTTACTGCTGGGCATCAGCCGCTGGTCCTCCAGGTACCAGGCTGATGGGATTGACTCATCAGGGACCTCGCACTCCAACACAGCCACATCCCTCTCCCTTACCTCTACGTCTTTTAAAGGACACCTGAACCGCACAGCTGGGCCTAAAAAAAAGGAACATATTGGTTTTATATGGTTTTTAAAAAGATCTGCTTAAAGTAACACCGTAAAGTTTTTTTTAAAGTTTAACTTACAATCCAATGTTTATTTTTAAAGATATCTTCTACTGAAATATTTGTGTTTGACCAGTTACACTTGCAGGAAAAGCTGATATTTTTTAAAAGATTGAGGTTCTCTTACCTTTCACAGACAGGTGAACAGCGCTGAGTGTGTTTCCAAGAGCATTTGATGCTGCACACACATACAGTCCTGTATCCTGCACTTTACAGTACAGAACCTTCAGTGTGTAGTAACCCTCTCTGTCCTCAAATACCAAATGACGCCTCCCTGGCTCTAGGGGAACCCCATCTTTCTTCCAAATGATCTCTGGCTTAGGCTTCCCTGTTACAAAGCAGCGGAACTTGGCGTGTTTCCCCTCTGCCACTGCAAACTTCTTTGCTTTAGAAGCATTGACAGTTTGCTCCTCTGTAAGCCTTGACAAGCTGAGCCTCCCGCCCCTGTGCTTTGGCGACCATTGGCTGCTTGCCTGACCATTTGAGGACTTCTTACTGTCGCCCCGCTCCGGTACAGGCTCAACAAGCAGGACAGCACCTGCCAAGGCCTCACCATGGCAGTTGGTGGCCCTGCAGGTGTAGACCCCTTTGTCTGGCATGCGTGTCCTGTAGATCTTGAGCTGGAACCAGCCGCCATCTTGATTGTTCACGCTGAAGTGTGCGCTCTCAAAGATGTCATTCAACTTCTTCCCGTCTTTCTCCCATGTTACCTCTGGAAGAGGAGTACCCCAGATTTTGCAGGAGAAGGCAGCATCTTCTCCCCGATCCACCCTCAGAGAGAGAGGCTTGATGAGAAATCGAGGTTTGTCCTCAGAAGTTAGATCAACCTCTTCTCGAGCTTCATTTAACTTGCTGTTCCACCTGTGCTCTCCATTCACCCCTTCTCCATTTTCTCTCCTATGTTCACCATTTGGCATTGTACAGAAGCCATTCAGTTGTCCTTGGAGCTCACCATTTTCCTTTGTTGGCTGCTTCACACCATTGACTGCTAATTGCCTTTGCCCCCCGTCTTGTGGCTGGGCCTCTCCTTCTACTTTCAGGGAGGCTGCGGCATAGGTTTCACCTATGCTATTTTTGGCCTTGCAAATATACTGGCCAGCATCATGCAGAGTCACCCCATTAATGATTAGAAGGTAAGCTTTCCCCTCCTCAGAAAGCTTGTAGTGTCCATCAGACAGGATCTGGACACTTTTACGCTCCCAGATCACATCAGGACGAGGGTCACCATCAATTTGGCACCTTAGTGTTGCAACTGTGCCGCACTTTGCCACTATAGGGCGGGGATAGCCCAAAAGACGAGGAGCTCCTCCAAAAATATCCATTGCAATGTCTCCTTCTTTTTGGTTTGAATGAAGAAATGTCCTAATTTTTTTGGGTTGCCTTGATTATAGCCTCGTTGGTGAAATAGCTGTAAGACAAAGAGAAGTTTATTTTGGAAGGCAGTCAACTTCAACTGTTATGCTGAATCAAACAATGTTAAGCTTAAGTTTGGACATGAAGTCTTTGTCTACATCTAACCTGAGATGATTCATTATAGAGAGACCTGTATTGATATGTTTCAAACATTCCAGCTTCTTCATGAAGTTGTCGAGGGTTAACTGAGCATCAGTTCGCTCTTTATCACATACTTGGTTGTTTATTGAAGTATTTTTTCTGGCAAACATAAACCACTCTCACTTGTGTCTCAGCTGGTGCTGTAACTCATTGAAGAGTGTATTTATAAAGTAGTATGTCCAAAAAAAGGCAGCAGCGACCGTGTGTCACACAGCACACATCTGCAATCACTAACTAACGCAAAACTGACACGTGACTATGTGTGGAGTCTGAGTTTACTGATGTATTTTCTTTGTTCTAAATAGTTGCATTGTTGTCATGTATGCAGTCTGATCACTCTTAATAGTCTCTTGATTAAGACGTATAGTAGCTTATGGCTCATGCTAAACCAGCCAGAAAACATAAATCTCTCTCATGTGGCTCAATTGTTTCCCTAATGTTGTCACCACCTTTCTTTGGGCATTAAGAATTGCAACAGTCCCTGCTGTATGACGCACCACAGTCCTTATCCAATGCACATCCTCTAAACAGCATGGATCATTAGTTATGTATGGCCAGTCTTGAAATGAAACAGGCTCAGCTCATGGCTCATGGAGAGATATTATTCTGAGATAGAAGATGGACAAAGTGTAGCACCTAAAACTTGTATGAGAAAAATCAATTTTTAAGGTAACAGAACAGCCAAAGGATAAACTTACCGTTGCTTTGAGTCGCCTTTAAATCATTTTGCAACTGTTGTGTTGTTTCCTTTATCCAAATTATCCTCAGCTGTCATCATTTCATTTGTATGACTTTTGGTCCTTCTACAAAATGTTCTTTTTCTCGTAGAAATGCCAAATATTGGTTCCTTTGATCCGATGAACAGTCATGAAGTCTGAGAGACCCCTCAGCTCTTTCCCCTCTGGTTTGGTTTGTTGTTTTTTGAGTCTGCTACAGACTTGGTACACCTCCTGGTCACTGAGAGTTAAAGCGAGTAAGACTAATCAGTTCTTCTATTCACCCCTGGTGGCCCACAATTGTAGTTTCATCTCTTGGTTGTGTCTCCTCAGTTTGGCGTTGGGTTACAGGTGGCAGAGAGGAATACGACCACAGACTTTCAGCAGAGTTCTTGGTTCATGCGTCAGCTCTGATACTGTCATTGTCCAACAGCCTAAGAGTGAGAGAGGGGGTTGGAATGGGTGGTGGAGGGGCATTAAATGCTTTCGCAGCTGCTGCCACTGCGAGCCACTACCTAAAAATACCGGCAGTTTCGATGACAGCAGGTCAGATAAAGTTAGGCCCTCCATTCACAGACCATGGCTCACTGAAGATAGGGGGAGGCTGAGCTCTGCTATGGATCTCCCGGCTCAATAGATATCCCGAGTTAAACCTTAGAAAAGAAAGGACACTCCAGCTGCTGGGACTCCTTGAGTCATGAGTCATGCTGACCCATAAATAGGGTCAGACTAGAGTCACATCAATGTAAGAAAAGGAAATTAAAAGAACAAACTTAAACCTAAAAAGATTTAAGCATCGCGATAATCCTGATATCGTTTGTTGCATTTGATCCTTGAGATAAATTATAAGGCTTTGTAGATCTAAAAACGACATAATTAAGTCAAACAGTTTGAAGCCTCCATGGGTCCTGAAGGCAAAATGATGATTGAAGTAACACAGCTTTTCTTGAGACAGTAACTTTTTACCAAATTTCAGAGGGAGATATCAGTATTAAAAAAAATTTGGATCAAGCAAATCTAATGTAAGATGAAACATTGGAAACCATCTGTGGGAATCTTCAGAATTTTAGAGTTGACATAAATACTGAAGAAAATGTGTTTATTCTTAAAAAAAGAAAAAAGAAAAACGGATGAATCTGAAATAGTTTGAATAAGAAATAAAGTAAAAAAAAAAAAATTAGACCTAATTCTGAATAGATAAATAATTCTGCTTGATACTGCTTGACTAAAAAAATAAGGGCTTATTTTTTCTGCGTCTTCACCAACTGCAAAAACCATTGAGGCTTTTTTCATGCCTCAGAAAAAACGTATTGTTAACTGTAGCAGGAAAAAGGTTAAAACTGAATAAAGAGGACATTAGACAAGGCATTACAGCAAGTGGAAGTATAGGCCTTTTTGTAAGCTGAGACTGTTCTCGGGCATTCCTGAGATAGTGATAAGAAAAAGATTACCTCAGTGTCAAAAGAATTTAAGCCCATTATGACCCGATGAGCGCTATCCTCACTATCAGGGTGTTAGGAAACCGTTTCAATGTAATTTTTTGCTGCTTTTATTCAGCTGCTTTCATAGTTCAGGTCTGAACTAGAAGCTGTAAATTGAACAGATATGATTGTAAATGCATAGAGAATAAAGTGAAACAGGTTTTTGTCATGTATAACACAGAACTCCAAAGCTGTTTTGAAAGATATCAGGATTTAACAGTAGATTTACAAAACAAATTGCTATTTTTCTAGTTTCATTTCCCCAAGCAAGTGGTTGTACTTGTGCAGTTAACAGACTCCTACCCCCTCACAGACTCCTGCAGATTTGCATCCGGTGTCGACAGTTGTCGCCTGCATTCTCAGACAATAACGCTCTCGTCAAGTGGAGTGTTTTGGACAAAGCCACTGATAGACGCTGCAAACGGTTGTCCCAGTTGTGTGACCTTCAGTGCCTTGGCATACCACCTTTAACAAAGATGTATTGAAACAAGTACCAAGAAGAGATGTTAAATCATTTCTAGTTAGAAGAAACTAAAATAACCTCTGATAACAAGCCCCTGATATAAAACAATTTGCTAAATGAATAGCAGAGTCATTTGAAGGACTGACACCACACAGTGGTTCCATTTAAAGCTGCTGGTACCTCTGACATCCATGCAGTCATCCCTGCAGCTGTTAGGTACGATGACTACCACGAATCAAAAGCACAGCACCGCTCTTTGTCATGAGATTGGGTTTCAATATCAAAAGCTGAAGAGGATTGGCAGAGGCTGTAGCCTTTTAAATAGACATCAATCACCCCTGTTTTGAGTTGAGGAAACCTTTACAAGTTAAATCAACCTCTTCTTACCAGAAATGAAGAAATCATTTTGCTTAATGTGCTTTTACTGATTTTTGGGGCAAAAAATTAAAGAAACTTGGTCATTGATATTTTTTTTTAAGTTTAATGCAAAGCTGAAAGTTCACTTCAGCCAGTGTGCATCCAGTCTCCCTGTATCTGAACTGAGTGGTGTATCATAAACAGGCCGTCCACTGAATCTTTCAGGCCCAGGCTCTGCTGAGGTGGACAAGCTGGATTGAGTTAAAACAAAAACAAAGCAAACTTAGAAACTTTATGAGCAAAAACTAAAGTAAAACTAAGACATGAACCCTGAGTTTGATTTTCTTCCTTTTTTAAACTAAAGTTGAGGAAGGTCTTTTGAATCCCATTTACATCATTGTCCAGCAGATGGGGCTAGAGATTTATTTAAACTGGCCATTTTCTTTTTTTATAGTCAACACAAACTCAAGTGAACTCCATACAAAAGAAATGAAATACATTAAGGAGGCTCACTTTGAAAACCCACAACTCTGACCTCCCTACGGGTGGAGGGCAGGATCATTAGTGAGTAGTGAAGCTATGCAAATGCTCAGAGCTATGAGGTCTTCTGTGTAAAGTCATTAACTGATACAATTGAAAAGATTATTTAAATACACATGACGTGGTTTGAAAATATGTGAGCAAAGATGAGCAGAAACAAACATCATTGATGGATAGATAAAGGAACTCAACTCAGCTTTACTCAACTTCACTTTATTTATATAGCACTTCACACACAACCCAATGACTGGTGCTTAAGAATGTTACTTGTGAGCAGAGAAGAATGTGCAGATTCTACTTTTTGCCATGAAATTGATTATTTCCTGTATGATCTTATCAAGTGGAAAGTCTGGCTTCTAAATCTGTGAAAATGTTTTGGTCCGGGGAAAAAAAACTGACCCCAGAGACCAGAAGAAGCGTGTTAAAGCGCACGTACACTCTTGAATGCATGATCCTATCCCTCCATATTTAACTTGATCTCTGCTGTGAGAGTGAGGGGTAAATGTATACTGAGAGAAAAGGAGGAGGTAGGGAGGTGGGAAATGATATGGGGGGAAAAGGCATGCAGAGAAGAGAATAAAGATTGAACATTCCTGTCAGGTGACCTCTGACATTTTGGCTCCTCCTCCTTCTCCCTGCAACCTGCAAGCATGCTGGGAGAATCAACAAGGGATTCTGGGAAAGACAGGAGGAGGGCTTTTTTAAAATACAAATAACATCTGTGTGTATGTGTGAGGCAGAAAGAGGAGTGTAGTCGAGCACAAATGTTTTTTGAAATTATTATTGTTGCATATTTTTCTCCTGGGAATAATTTTAGCTCAGATTAATCAGTTTTCCTGGATGTAGCATTGGTACAGCTTGTAGCGCGTAAATCTTCTTTATGTGGGAAAAGCAGCTTTTTTTTATTGTGTTATTGGAAATGGAGTTTCCTGGTTTGAACTTTCCGTGGAACGTCTTCTATTTGTGGAGACAAGAGTCCAAGGGGCGTAGCAGTTGCTCTTAGTAAATTAAGAAATCTGAATCCAAAGTGATGGAACCTATTTGTGAGTGATGGATGAAAATGGTTTATTTGCATTTAAAGCAAATTCAGTCGTTGCTTCTCACGTATCTAGTTTTGTAGTTGTTGATGAAACCACAGAACTGGCAGAAGAAGTTTTGAAACAAAAAACTTTACCAAGAAAATTGTTTATTACCGTAACTGAAAATGAAACTGTGAATGGACCTGATTGTAACGTTAGGTAGCTAAAAGAATTGATAGACTGACCAAAACATAGTTGATTTTGTTGTTTTCATAAAACTGACTGTTTAGTCAAATATATCTAAATTCCAACCTTTTTATTTGTACTTTTCTGACCTTGAAAGCTTAGACAAGGATCTTAATTGGCAGAGTTAGCAAACTTATGACCATTAGGCTACAGCAGAGTCTCTTTAATATATTCCTCTAGCCAACATTTCTCATGCTCCCTTCTCAAACTGCCATCCAGTCCATCATTTTAAGTTTTCCATTCCTCAGGGTTGGTCTGCGAAGGCGGGGCAACAGTGCAGTGTGTTTTAAAAACAATAAATCCTTGAATCTCTTCAATATCAAAGATTTTTATATTGATCCTTGCGTATTAGTAAGAGGACTTACAATTTCAGATGTGTTCTTCTGTTAACATTTAATCAAAAGTTGCAGTAGATGACTGAGCTCCGAACAAGGGAGGGGAAGATCTCTCAGCCACCAGCGTTTACTCTAAAACTCCCCACACTTTGTTTTGTGTGTAAACTCAGACCCGTATTTTGTGTTGTGCCTCGTATGGCCGATACACTCCGATCTGGGGATTTGGCCTTTAAGCCCAGCTCCATATTGCATTGGTTTTAATAATGAGAGTCAGATGTTGTATTGGATAAATATTGCAATACTTTTCACGATCAGAAGCAGATGTGGGGCAACCTGGAAAAAAAAAGGCACCCCGCTGAGAGGACACACACAAAACCAGCTGATAGAGGGCAAAAGAAGAATGTTCCGTATTTTATTTTATCCAACAACAGACAGCTGTGTAGACCAATCGGCTTTCAAGGTTACATACACATCTGCTGCTATTCTGAGTTTTCTGTTCTCAATCTGAAGTGATGAGGACAGGAAGCGTTCCCGACTAGAAACTGACAAATAGTCTAAAATTGCTTTGTCTGTTGTTGCCAGCTCAAAGAATATGCAATAGGCCATTTAACTGATAAATCAAATTACTTGGATCTGTACGCCACATTGTAGAAATGTAAAGACTGCCAAGTCTTGTTTATGTAGACAGAATGACCATTCTCCATGTTAAATAATTAACTATTTGTAATTTGTATTTATATGAATGATGTATCTATATTGTCTAGTTAAGGTAGATCTCATGTTTCGCTTCTTTAAGTACTGATGGGTTTGTCTGTATGCATCAAAAGTTTTTACATATTGAATGCTGCAAAGGTTTGATGCATTTAAATTATTAAAATCATAATCTGCAAACGAAAGGAGATGCAGCAACTTCCCTGAAATAATACAAGCAGGGTCCAGGGGAGGGTAGCTCAATGAAGAGTAGTTTTTTGACCGGCCATGATAGCTTGGAAGTGGTGCCCTTTTGGCCCACAACCATTGGGGATAGGTATTAGGGTGGGGTGCATTGTGAGCTGAGAATCAGGCAAAGAGATGGAGGTTTGTGGTGGGGTGTTGGAGAATCACCAACTTGATATTTCTTGGTCTCCTGGAGAGTAGCTGTTATGTCTAAACAGCCAGGCTTGGGATACTCCTGTGCCCCAGGCTGAATGCTGCTGTGCTGGAGTTTTCTCGGAGAATCAGAGGTTTGCCTTAGAGGAGGAATATCATTGTTTTATTTCCCTTTGTGCAAAACATCATTCGCCTTCAAGCCAGGGTGCTCTTGGGAGAAATTGCCTCACTTGTAGGAACATTAGTGGCAGTTTTTAATCTGAACGCTGTGCATCAAGGCATTGTTAACAATAATACACAGTTTGTAGTCAGTCTTTTCTTTCCTTCGGCTTGATATTATACTTAACAATGGCTGAAACAATGCTTTTACATACATTTAAACATCCCACACCTTTACCTTTTTTAACTCCTAGTATGTATCCTTGAACACTCATCTACAGTTTATTCAGGATTTAAAACTTAACTACTTAACTTCCTGCTTCAACACTGAACAAAAATATATTACCACAAAGACACTGCATTGCATTTCCCATCCTGTAAATAGTCACAGCTCACTTATAACAAATCTTTGACTTTTGTCTGGCACTTCAAACAATGTGATGTGTTGTTAGAGGAAGTCTGCTGTCTTGAGTGAAATTAGATTTACAGCACACTGACTTTTTCACTCAAGAAGAGCCATGTAATGTACAAAGGGCTTCAGCTGCAGATGTCCATGTAAATTACATACGATCACTCACACACACACTCAGAGGGATGTTGCAGCAGATGTGAGGAATGCAGCGGATGCTGTCACATCTCTGGGTCGCCGCTGGCAACCATCTGCTGTACACACTGACCCTTTACTTCAGATGATCTTCCTCCTTTGACTCTTTCACGCTCTCACTTCCTCTCTCACGTTTTTGCTTCTATTCTAAATCCTTCTCACATTTTCCACATTTTTTTGTTGTCAATTTCAAAAGAAGAACTTGTGTTAGTTAAATATTTGATATGTGACTGAATGTTGCAGTTTTTTCAAAGGAGGATGGTCTATTTGTGCCTCTGGGCAGCATGTGTAGAACTAATCACCCACCACTTGTCAATCACAAGCTCACAAACACACACACTCATGCACAGCTGCTCATTGTGAAGCCTGTGCCGTTAGTGTGCCTTAATTAACTGATGTCTCTAATTAGTGGCAGGTTATCTAGGAAATAATTGTCTGCATGTGACAGGGAATAATTAAGGAAAGGCAGGGAGAAATGTGACTGCTGTAAGTGTAAAAGCCAGCCATGCATCACGGTTTATTCCAGCTCGATATGTTAAGAAGCAAATCTTAATTGATTTTTTTTATTCAGACCATGTCCACTTGAAATCCAAATAAAACCCCCAAAACTTTATTTTTTTTTACTCAATAACAATGTAAAAAAAGAAAAACCTAGTTTTCTACTAGGTGATTAAGACGTTTGAGAACAAGGCAGGAGAAGAGGTGTTTCATCATGGTATTTTCTATCTTCAAACTTTTCTGCATTAGTTTGACAACCAGAAAAAGTTTACACGAGAGAGACAGAACTTGTCTTATTTGGATGGATAAAGCTGATAATTGACAGGCAGAAAGTCAGACAGACAGGAATAGATATATAGGGTATTTAAGGCACACATCCTGATGCTACTGCTACTGTTACCATGGATATTGTTTTTTCCTGTCTGCGTGTGTATGCACAGGCTACCTAAAGTGTCCTCCACATGAACCTTATGCACTTACTTTCTTATCCTATCAGAGAGAGACTGATTCACACTTATTAAAAAAGGCATGTGTTTGTGTTTTCCCTGGCTTCCTCGTTAATTGTCACGTCTTGTCTTTCTTCGTCTTCAGTTTTTGTCTGCCTGCTTGTGATTTCTCTGACATTGCAAAAATGTTTTGTAACGGTGTAAACAAAGCAAGTCATTCATTAAAATTTGAGTACTGCAAAAAAACGGCTATCAAAAGGAAAGTAAACCTTTAACCTTTGGACTAAGAGATAAGTTATAATGTGAATAGATCTGCCTCCATGCAGGGCTACACAACCTGCTTTCACTCACTCATTTTACCGTCTGCAGGAAAACTAAAAGAATATGTGGAAGAATTTGCATGAATTATATTTGGTTGGATCAGCCTTGAGCCAGTAACAATCGATTAGCAGCTGGTGGGAATTCAGATCTGGAATTTATGCAGAATTTTATCCATAACCGCAGGACTAATATGAATCCTGCCGGTCTGCATTCAGAATCAGGCATGATTTCCAGGATGTAGAAGCAATACAGAACATTTTCATTGCACACTGACTTTCTAAGCTCAATATTTCAGACATTTGGCTGTATTATTAGCTTATACATGCGTTCAATTAAGGAACAAAATAATATAGAGGGGAAAAATGAATGGTGAGGATACTGAGTGTTTTATTCACCAGAAAAAACACACACAGCTGTCAAACTTGTAGAATCTCATCATACAGGACGTTCATTTTTATACAATTAATTTCACACATATTCTTACATATTTATACATTTTCTTTGCCAGTCTTGGGATTTCAGACTTCCTCGCCATACTCGTTATTTTCTCCTCTGCTCTCCTCGCTGTTTCATTACAGACGAGGTTGGCCCACTTCTCAGACACTTGCAGCTCCGAAGAGGCGAGATAATGATGGCATGAAACTCCAGCTTCCTCTAGGCGACAGTGCGCGCACACACACACGTTGTTTGTCTAACTGTACATGGCACATTGTCATTTCTGCCATGATAAGGTGCCATGTTTTAATGCTCCTGGCAACACTCGAAGAAAAAAAGCTGAAACACACACATACATCCTGAGATTTTTTTCTGATACAATCTCACTGACTGACTGTGTTTATTTGGCAAAACAAATGGACGCACTTCAAAAAACCTGGACAGAATCGTCAATGATCCTCACCTTATAAGGCTGTTTCTAGAAACAACCTTAGCTCCTCCTTCTATCTGATTGCCATGGTTACTCGAACACCTGTCACGTGCAGACACACTCATGCACACTCAGTCTTAAATTAGCAATTTTGTAACAGCAGTCTGTCAGAGAAGCTGGAGTCTCAGTCATTTTCACCTGCAGCAACCACTCGTCTCCGACATACCAAAACTTCAAAGTTATGTTGATTTAAGAAAATTAGATTCTGTATCAATTCTGTTGCTGTAAGTAATACAGCTGACACCCAAATCACTGATTATATAACCACGTGTGTGTGTGTGTGTGAACTTGTTGTCCTTTGAACTCAAATCCCACTGCAACACTTAAACAGATGTTGGAAATGGATCTCACACTTGTCATAAAAAGGTCAAAAACAAGACAATGTCTTCTCAAGTTTTTTTTCTCGCTTGCAGCTATAACTGAAAAGAGAGGTTTAATTTCAGGAAAATCATTATTACATACTAATAAGATGACAATAACTATTTGTACTTTATTACTGGTGAGACTTAAACAGTTTTTCTTGGATTTAGTGGGATGCCTGTTTTTCTTCTTGGATTTAAAATCATGAATGGGTAGCAGCAAAGACGTGTTGATGCATGAGTGTAATGAATGGAGGACTGAATGGAGTACTCTTCCCGATTGAACTTCCACTAAGCTCTATTTAATATCTTAAACCCACATTAGCAGCAGAGGTAGATTAAATAATGCCAGGAGCAAGTTTTACAATAAAGAGAAGTGTATGGGCTTACATTCAGGTAGTGCTTTCTATTCATGCATGTGCACAATATTTCTCATATTTCTTTCACTTGACAAGTGGACCACCATGGACATCCTTGATGTTAGAAAAAATATCCAACTCATTCACGAACCTTTACTGTTTTGGTGGCAATGTTTATACAATATAACAAAATAGCAGATTAATGTTGAGGATTTATTGAATGATGCACGCTGGGAAATATAAGAATGTATTCTCAAGCTGACTGTGACATAAGGGAGTTTAGTTATATTCTTCAACCTTTTATTTATTTTTAAATAACATTATCTCTAATGATAGTTTTTATTTTACAAATAGGAAAAAAAGAGTAAGACACATTTGCTCACTTGTTGTTTTATTTAAAAGTTATGGATACAACATAGCTTAACCAAAATGTCTTTTACATGCTCGTTATGACCTTAAGAAAGATACAAACTATAACTACTACTATGACTACTGCTATGCATTATTTTTTCTTATTAAATAAAGCCTATAAGTGAGATTCTTACATGAAGCTTAATAGCTTAATCTCCATTTGAAGGTATTGCATTAAGTAAGCAGGATTTTATTCCTCTAGTTATTTATCATCTGTGCATGAGCGAGGCGATATTTCAGCTGTCATCACCTCGATATATCTGCCAGTTTACAAGCTGCTATTGCAGGTTCTTGAAGCATTATGTTCACACAGGAAGAAAAAACAGCAGCTATTAATTAGACCATGATTGGCCTGTTGCGTAACAGGTTGCACGTGCTTGCTATATTAAACTGTGGCAGCTCTGTGATTCACCGCGCACATGGATACCTAAATGGCAGAAAGTCAGAGCCGGGAATGAAGCGTTATGTAATGAGAAAATCAGATCACATATGTGCTTGATCGAGTAAACCGGGCGAAGGGAAAAAAAAATCCCACATTCACTAAAGAAGATTTGCTTGTTGGGGTATCTGATTGTGTGTATGAGTGTGTGTGTGTGTGTGTTCAGATAAGAGCAGCCAACTCTGAGTGGCAGATTGACGCAGTGAAATGTCAGCTGCCCACACTATACGACATGCTGTGCTGCTTGTCCATATCGGCGTGCACATTTGTGTGCGTGTGTGTGTGTGTTGTCGCTTCATTCACAAGGGTGTGTAAAAGATTGACAGGGAGACAAACAGATGGGAGTGGAGCTTGAGAGACAGCAGGGTGGATAAAAAAAAAATCAAAACAAAATGTCAGAACACTTTCATTTATTATCATATTTGGTAAGTACTCTGACACAGTATAAATGTTTATTTCTCATTAAAAACTCATGAGAGTATCTTTGTCTGTGAATGTTTCCCCTCAAATGACCACATTAATACATCCAGCTTTAAAATGTGAAAGCGTCACGCAAATCCCGCCGTGATAAGTTGCATGGGTTTTTCCAGAAACGAGGCTTTTCTGAAACAGCTGACCTGCAGCGTGGTTTAATCCGCAAACATATTCATATTTTTGTGATGTTCCAGTCTGCTAGAAAGAGATGAAAGTAAATAAATGATAAGAAATACATATATACAACATACAGAGTCATTTAGTTAAAGATTCACCCTAATCATGAGTCAGGATAAATCTATTGATCAATCCGAGCCTGCAGACGGATGAAGAGTGTTCCAGGAAGTCTCAATTGAATTGACGTCGTCATCAAATAGAAATTATTACTCTCAGAATAACTCAGACTTTTCAATAACACACATCTTATTTTCATTCAACAGTACATGTTGAACAGTAGCTGGAGAGGTGCCAGTTCACTTCCTGAGCACTGCTGAGGTGCCCTTTAGCAAGACACGGGACCCCCCCCCCCCCCCCACCAGCTCACTGTGTGCAGCCCCCTCCCTCTGACATCTCTCCATGAGTGCATGCTGTCCATAGGATCCTGTTTGTGCATGTGTGTGTGTGTATTTCAGTGTGTATTGTGTAGTATGTTCAACAACATATCTTCTTTTGTTATAGATGGATGAAGAGACAGAGAGCATGGAGTAGAATAAAAAGTTTAACAGAAAACCATAACAGATGTTTATGAAATCTTCTCCTTTGTTGCTCAGCCTTCGCTAATCTCACCATCATATGGATGCCCCTAATCCCAGACACACAAACACGCATCCAAACGCACACATGCACGAAACACAAACAAACACACATTAGCCGAACTTGTTCATACATGCACATGTCTACTTTTCAGGCTAAAATACTGCAGTCACTCTATCGTCTGTGTGTTTATGTCACAGAGTCTACTGCTCGCATTGGTTTGGTAGATGGGTTGTGGATTGTCGTCATGGCAACTAAATAATGGGGTTAAGATGGCGAGTGGTGTGTGTGTGTGTGTGTGTCTGTTTTTTGTTCATTTGAGCCTTTCTGGTGTCTAGAGCTCTTTGGGAGTGTGTTACGGTATCAACAATGACTGAAAAAAATTGTGTTGAAGCGTTTGTGTGTGTGTTCGTTTGTGTGTGTGTGTTGATGGGATGATAGTCGAGTAGTGAAGAAAGAGAAAGAGAGACAAGATCTAGACTTTCAATGTCTCAGTACGACTGTTATTGATTTTTTTTTTTAATAGTCCAATCTGCTGACCATGAGTTCATGTGTGTGTGTGTATGTGGGGGAAGGGGAGGGGTGGGGGGGGGAATGTCCGTCAGTGCTGCCCTCTCTCACCCCTCTGCACCACAGTAAATCCATCCCTCGCGTTCCGTCATCATTAAGAGGCCAAGATGGGTCCCTCAGGCTCCGGAGAGAAATCCATGCTCCTCAGTGTGTCTGTTTTTGTCTGTGTGTGTGTTTGTACCGACTCAAATCCATGCTCATGTTGTTTCCTGTCCGTGAGCAGTGTGATAAACCAGCAGGGCTTCAAGTGTAGCGTAGTCTAAATCCAAATTCAAGTTTGTTTTTTTGCAGCAAAAGCTCAGACGGAGTCGGGAAATGTTTTACTTTGCATCCAGGGTCATATTGGCCCCGAGAGGCTCCCAGTGCAAATCCATTTCCATTCCTACCTGTGTGTGTGTGTGTGTGTGTGTGTGTGTGTGTGTGTGTGTGTGTGTGTGTGTGTGTGTGTGTGTGTGTGTGTGTGTGTGTGTGTGTGTGTGTGTGTGTGTGTGTGTGTGTGTGTGTGTGTGTGTGTGTGTGTGTGTGTGTGTGTGTGTGTGTGTGTTCGGAGCAATCCATCTGCTCTTTCCTTGTTAAGATTTGTCCCTGAGGGCCCCTTTGGCGCAAATCCTCTCCCTCTTGCACTCTTTTACCAGACATCAGGAGAGGAAAATATCAGCCCGAGTGTGTGATTCTGGCCCCTCCATGATACTCAGCACTCAGAGTTTAGAGGGTCTCAACCTTTTGAAACACAGGAGCGTAAATATCGCGCATTGAAACTGCAGTGTGAATGGGGCTAAACTCTGGGCAGCTTTGTCCTGCTCTTTATTTGATTTCAGTTACTGTCAAACAACCCTAAGTAACCTGAATGTTACCTCATATTTTCACCAAACACATGGGTTAGTTCTAACCCTAAAGCTCTATGTAAAAGGTTTAAGAAAACAAGCTAAGCCACCTAAAAGTCATGTATTACAAAAAAGCTAATTGCTAAAACTGGACCAAACTCTCACAGCATTAAAAGAACAACACTGCGTTAGCCTCAGTCTTTTAAAGTATCATGCATGTAGCTTTTAAGTGCATATTTATAAACCTCTCATCACTGGCAAGAAGAGTTTGCATATTTAGCTGCGCACACACACACACACACACACACACACACACACACACACACACACATACATACATATACAGAGATGTCCTCATGTCCCCTCCTCTGATGATCACCAGTCGACAGTTCCTTACAACCCCATTACAGTATTAAAAGGCAAACACATAAACACACACATTTTCAGAGTCTGATTTCGCGTCCAGGGAATTTCTGACATGGCCAATTGTTGCTTAGCAACAAGGTCTCACTCAAGGTGTACAAATGTAGAGGTGTGCACTGCAGGATTGGCGATGTGTATATTTTTGGGTTTGAGTAAGGACAAGAAAAGTAGAAATAAGGACTTGATGAAGACAGCAGAATAAACAAATGTGTGTGTGTGGGTGTGTACTAATCTGGATTGCTGGGTTGTGTGTATAAGCTGCAGAGCGAGTATATGCTGTGTGCTGGCACGATATCACATTTCAAACTTTCCAACAACAAACCACAAATATTTTTGCTTACTTATAAAAGCTCTCCGCTGTGTTACGGTTAGATTCAAAGTTCTGATGCGCGTTCTTTTTTCTATGAGGCTTTTTTGATGCATTCTCTGTTGTGTTGTGTGCATTGTGCACACAGAGACATCAAACAGTTAGACTGCGCCTGTCCTCTCTGGAGATATCTAGTTCTTTGTGCAAAGAGTATCTCTGTTAAATCTCCTGAACAAAAAAGGCCAGACTGTGTACTTTACAGACTTGACTTACTTTCACAGACTGGAACAGTTGTGTACTTTAAATTAATCCTGTAGCCTTTTTGCTCCGAACTGTAATTACCATAACAAGAATTATTTCATATCTTACCAAATAGCACCACTTGAGTCCAAGACAAGACTTGACAAGACCTTTTATCGTATCATATATCATATCTTATCATATTGTTTCTTAAACTTCCATATAAGCCTGATATCACAGCTATTTAGTATTTATGTGATGAATAACACAGTCGTATTAGGGCCATGCTCTGTTTGTAACATTCTTTTAGTGTGGCACTCAAATTCTAATGTCATAAACCTTATCACGTTTCAGAAAATACAAACGTAAAGTACAGACAAAATCAATCATCTACAGCTGGATTGAAATCTGCAAAGAAACACTGACTCCTTTATCTTCAAACAAGAACATGTTTATTAACTCTGGATTTCTATTTAGCTTATTTAACCACTTGCACTTGGTTGTGTTTCTGAAAAGTTGGACATTAAGGCAATAAAACACAACATCATTTTTAGATTTATAAAATGGCAAGCTGACGAGTAAATAAATCTATTGGCAGAACAATGTTTTTCCTCTGCTGGTATTTTCACGTTTACCGCTGCTAATGTAAAATTTTCTATAAATAGAATACTTTTTCCACATCAGATGGTAAAGCTTCCACTAAGTGTAGCTTAAGTCATTTTTCTATCATAATAACTGTATTCTTTAATCAACATTCATGTGTAAATATCAGCTTTTAAACCTTAATTATGAGACATAGAGGTGAATAAATAATCCCAGGACTATTTGGTGCAGAGTGTGTGTTTATACGGTGTAATAATGCGTTACTCATTATTACACAACTGATTACTAAAGAAGATTGCAGGTTGACACAATATATATTTAGCAGAATGCACATATCGTTATGTGTAATCCACATGTTAAGCTTGGAAGCAGGGGTCAGAGAGCCACGTGTACACATCTGGATGTTACACTATAAGATATAACCAGAAACAATCCATCAACGCTTCAGAATTACAAGTATTATGTCTAAAAATAGCCCTTTAAAGACGCGGTTAATCAATGGGGACTGGTTATACCCCTGCTGATCCTGTGGAGGATTGTCCATGTAAATAAAAAATGTCCATTCCAATCAATAGTGAATAAAGTAAATCACCACCAGCCACTTTTTTTTATATAAATCACTTTTAGCACAAATGTAATCATCGCCCACAAATGTATTACCCTACCAGCATCTACTGCGATAATAACCTGTTCGTCTGGATATTTCTGGTCGGGGGGGATTCTTGTTAGCCTGTAAAGTCATAGAGTTGTGTGAAAATGTGTAGTTCGTTGCTACAATGTGAACATTTCTTGTACCCACATACAAGAGGAGCGCAGTGATTGAAACTAAACATCATTTAATTGAAAATAAAAAAACAGCTAACCTTTTCAGCTCCACTGTTGTATCCCTGCCGGTTTATTTCTCTTCCTTTCCTTGTCTCCTTCAGAGGTGAATCTCACAGATTTGAGTCAAATGTGATCTGATTTGCCCCATAAAGAACTTTTTTATTTTATTTCAGAAAGTGAACATGATAAACATCCCAGTTTTCCCTTTCTATGTAAGTCATCTTTGCACTATTGTGTGCATTAATCCTCTTGTGACAAGCCTAAGCCTGACTTTAGTCCATCTTTCAACAGTGCTTTTACATACAGTGAATGTCTGAGGAGTATTGAAGTCCATCATAACAAGTTTGAAAAAAGAAAATAAGCTTCTGTAGAATCAAAGTTCATATTGGTTTGCTTTAAAGTCTTACCAAAAACAATGATGAGACACACTAACAGCCACATTAGACTACTTGTCAGGGAGCTTTAAACATATTAAAGTAGTTTAGTGTTTGAAAAAAACAATCTAAATCTGTCTTTGCTGGTTCAAGCCATCTCATCACCCACTGAAAACTTCACTACAAGCCACCCATTGCACAAGCCATTGGTATTTTATAGTCAAGAGCAACAGCCCGTTTCATCTATGCTTAAATCCCAGTTTATCCGAGTTACATAAAGTTGTTGTTGGTGCATTGCTAAGATAAAGGCAGCTGCTCCAATGAGAAAAGTTAAAACAAACTTAATAGTTACACCTTCACATCGTCCGAGTGTAGTTCATATTATCACACAGAAATATGCTCACTTATGGTAAAACAAATGTTTCTGTGCAACACAGAATAGATGGATGGAGACCTTTTTATCCATATGATATATCGGTATTGGTTTAGCTTGTGACAATGTGCTATAACGCCAAGTGGCTCATGCATGAGAGAAACATATGCAAACGGTAACCATAGAGAGAGAAATGACAGATTGATGATGCAACCCACTAGACTCATGTACATCAATCAAATTTCAGGATGATCATGTTATACAAGTTTGAAATGTTGGATCCTTGCCAGCAAAAGCATATTTCCAAAAAAAAAAAAACCACTGAGAGTTGCAGCAGAGCACACTTTGAAAAACAGACTTTCTGTGTAATCTGACCTTGAACAACAGTGCATGGATGGTAAAAGGCAGTGAGTAATTAGCAAAGAAAATCAGGCAAGGCATAGTGTTAGGTCGATGGAGGACTAGTCCAGTGGGAGGTGGTGTTGCTTTGAATGTGATAGGCTACGTTCTCTTTCTAGCTGCACCATGTGTGTCAAAGGAAGTGTCTGCCTGTATTTAACTGTCAGGCAGCCTTTCATGGCTGTTGGGAATGCAAATATTGGTGCTGTCAAGTGTGAGTGCATGGAAGATTCATTTGTTTTTATTTGATTCTATTGTTACCATCAAAGACCCTCTCTCTCTCTACTCCTGCTTTTATAGCATCTTGTTTCTTTCCAATAATTCTGCCGTCCACTGCTAACACAGATCACGTTCTGTCTGCCTTTGTGTGTCCACATACTGGTAGTTTTCCATGAGGGGAGGTTGAGAGGGCCTCAGGGGGAAAGTCTTTACAGGGGGAGGAGTCTGCAAAGGAATTCTGTCGTGTGTGTGTGTAAGTGTGTGTGTGTGTGTGTGTGTGTGTGTGTGACAGTATGTGGGGGGAGGTACAGGTGTGTGTATGTGTGAATGAACTCCGATTGGTTAATAACAGCAGCAGAGTGAAAAGCGGAAAACTCCAAAGTACAGAGGGCTTTGTGAGTGTTGAGTTTGTGTGTGTTTTGTCAGGAAATTGTGAAGTCACTCTCCGTGCTGCAAAAGCTGCAACAGTACATTTGAAACTTTTCAACTGTAAAAGTTTGATAAAGCTAAAAAAGACTAGAGATAGAGCAACAAAAGGGCAAGAGAGAGGGAAGACTTTAACAGGGAACAAGACGCAGAGAGCGAAGGAGGTGCAGACAGATAGGCCGACAAAGAAAGTGTTTGTTGTGAGATGCCGGTGTCCTTCCCAAGGACAAGCAGACATGCCACCACGGTCATGTGAGGAGACTCCTCCTCCACTTCTTCCTCGTCTTCCTCGTTTCCTCCTCTGTACGTTTAACCCTTCCTTCCCCAACTTTCACTTCTCACTTACTTGCTTCCTTCGGCTGCTTCCCCTGAAGCTGGAGGTGAATGAAAAAGTGAGAAAGCTGCTGTTTGTGAGGGCACTAGGGAGGGCAAAACAAATCTACAGCAGCGTCTGAAAAGTTTTCAAAAAGCAGAATGAAAAACATGTTTTTGCAAAGATATTAAAAACCTTTTCTCTGAGTATTTCTTGACTTTTTCGCTCTCTTTACTCCCCCACCTCACTCTGTCTCTGTTACCTTGCACAACCCATACAGTATAGTTCAGTTCACAATAAGTTTGAGTTGATATCCCCTTCAACAAGACGCATACTTCTTGTGGTTTTCTTATTACAAACTCATGCTGTGCAGTCTTTCAAAAACACCACAACGTTTCCACATATACAAAAAATGTTTGATTGAAATATTGCGTTTGAAGTGATTGTGATGGAAAAGTCAGCCATATCACACCATAAAGCTCCAATAAAGAGTTGGAACAAGCAAAATATATATCATGCTGTCAAACAATAGGAAATAAGCAGATTGCAACCAATTTAAAGCTTCTAAAACTGTATGAAATAGGGTTGCTCTCTATCTACCCTTTAATAGATGTGCTTTACCATTGCTCCAACTGCTCTACTAGTCTAAATAGTTACCACTGACTCAGTGACTCTTGACCCAGTTAGTCATTAGACGTCCTGTCTCTGCGATCTGTCCGGGAAGTGCGAACAGCTTAGTTTGTCTGACGCTCACCAGCAGGGCTTTTATTCTGAAAGCCTCCCTTAAATTCACACAGCCACAGTGTACCAGAGCTCTGTCTCCAATGACGTGACTACAGCGAAGGGAAGCTGAGAGGGACAAACTTACTCATAGATAAGTTATGTTATGTTTCGAAACATGCTTGTACATCATGTCTTTCAAAAGCTGAACTTTTTCTTGCCATTACATTTGAAGACATGTTGATTTATGTGTTTTAACGACTTACTAAAGCCATTGTCTTTAAGTTTTGTGTTTCTTAATGTTGTAATTAAGTGTTTAAACTAAAACATACAACACTTAGTACTTAACTTTAGGTGCACATATTGTAGGGCATTTTCAGCTTCAGGGCAAACATTAAGCAAAACACACCCTGGAGATGAACTTAATGTTGGGTTTGAAGGCAGTTATTATGTTGTTTTGTTTTGGTAGGTGCAACCTAAATGAGTAAGTAGCAGCATGTTTAAAATGAAGGCAAATCATAACGATAACTTGCTGTATAAAGTCGCTCAATTCAGCAGCTGAAAGCTGAATATTGATTTTTTTTTGATAACAGTTCTTACAACAGAGGACAGATTTTCCAGCACAGGCAAATAAGCAACGCCTTCGGCCTTATCAGGAGTCTGAGTTCATGACCCTGCAACAATTTGCAATGTTTGATGGTCATTTCAACACATTCACTCTCATGAATGTCCTGATCTTTTGGCCCCAGACTGTGTCCTAAACCAGACACCACAGAAAGGAGTTCATTATTGATTCAGATATTGCTCAATCTTAAAAAAACGAGGAGAAATTCACAACAATGTTTTGATGAAGTTTTTTTATTTTTTGTTTGAACAGGTTCTTTGAACTGTCCTAAGAGGTTTGTAACAAGACCGCTCGGTCACAAAAAGACATACTTCAGGTTTATCATAAAGGAAGAAAGCTTTAGAATCAGCCTGTAGTAGACACAACATTCATTTTTCCCTTTGTTATACGTTCATTTCATGCTACAAAATGTAGTTTTGAATACTTGATGAACTAAATATCACAACACTGGAGCTCTTGAGCTAGGATGCTAGCATGGGGGGAAAAAACGTAAAAAAAAAAACTGCTGCAATGGGGCGCTGGTGGCGCATTGGTTAACGCACATCTTGCTTTTCTTTTCCTGATGCTGGTGAAGTTATCAAAGTTTGAACTGAACTTGCATGTTGGCTTGAGTCTATCTTTGGAAAATCTGACCTCTAGAGAAGGAAATCATCAATTCAGTTTTCACATTTGTGGCCCATTTCAGGGTTTGCGTGTGTCTGTTAGCAGACTTTTCTGTGTCGTTGCTTTGGTGTTCACAGTACAGTTTGTGTGTGTGTGCGAGAGACACAGTGAACAGAGACAGTGGCTCTTTGTTGCCGTTGCCAGGGCTTTGGATCAGCCGGGCTGGCAGTGCCTACAGCCACTCTTTTCTTTCTTTCTTTCTTTCTTTCTTTATCCTCTCATTCACTCTCATGCTAGTTTTCCATGTAGCTGTTATTCTCTGCTGAAAAATTATGAACAATCTAAAACTATAAAGTGACATATCTAATGTTGAAAAGGTGATACCTTGCTTTTGGTATTGATTTGTAAAGAAAAAAGAAAGATATATTTAAGGAGAAAAGATCACGTGTACTTGGGTCATATCACATATAAGAAAACAAGGTCTTTCCAAAGTCTTTCTATTAGTACTCTGGTATGTTTGTGAAAAGGTATCATAGCTGTCACTTGGCAGAGAGACAAATAGTCCAGTGTTGTGATTAAAACTGGCAGCCATACTTGGTTACTTCCACAACAAAGATATCAAAAAAAGATGAGAACAGGGAGTGATGTGAAAAATAAAACCTGGTGAAGGCTGTGGCCCAACGCATTATACACATTATACGCCTGCTTGGTCTGATTTTAATAAATGTGGAGTTAGGAAGAAAATTGAGATGAGCCTCCAGGTGAATAAAAAATAAAAGCTTGTGTCCTTCAAAACAGAAAGTTCACAGCATATTTAAGATGGAATTTTTTGTTTTGAGCATACTGAAGACTTTTCACTTCTTTTTCACCAGCTATAGTTACCATTTTGAAGAGATCATTTTGAAAACCAAGTGATTTAAAATTGCCACTCTATGCTTGCCAAAATCGAGGAAGGTAGCAGTGGTACATGTCATTGTGGCAAGTCTAAAATGTGTTTGCATAATGAATCCTTGCATGCAGTAAAATAACAATAACAATAATCAAAATTAGAAAAATAGGGTGTGGCTGTGTCTTTTTCTCTTCCTGCCTCCATATCTCTTTCTCATTCCTCTAATTGCAGCCATAATCCTTTGTCAGATTAAAGGGATGTGCAGGGTCTCTTGTGTGTGTGTGTGTGTGTGTGTGTGAATGTGTGTGGTCTGAATGAAGGATGCATCGATGCTCTCAGAGATTACATGATCCCTGTCATCATTAAACGGGTTGAAACTGACAAGAATCCAAATCCAATATATTCTCCGCCGACATTTTTTCATACGAGGAAAGGAATCTGATCTGGCAGCTTGTGAAACTGCGAAACCCGACCGCTGTACATCTCAGAGATGCTGTAATGTTTTTAGCTTAGTTTGATTAAAGTTTGATATGTACGCTGTCATATCGTCTTCTGATGTCTGGTTCTAATTTAGATGCTGAATATATTTGCTAATTCTACACAATTTGTCCTGCCTGATTTCATAAATCCTGTCAGCTCTCTCTTTAATGCAAGTTGGCCTGGAAGGAACGGAGTTTCTGGCAAATGTTTGGACCTATTAATAGCATCATTTTCCCTTTTGTGTCTCTCTTCTCTTCTCTCTGCTGCAGAATCTGACCTGGTTGTCTTGTGCATTAGTTAGTGCTTATTTGTGATCAATTTTTTTACTGAATTTTGATGTCTTATCTTTTGTCAGTTTCTAACGAGGCTTTAATAGGCTTAATTCAAAAATAACCTTTCTTTATATACTCGTAAATAAGAAAGTTTTCCTACCCCGTAAGGGTTGCACGTGAATAATTGAAGTATCCCCCAGGCAGCGAGTGTATTTCTAGTGGTGGATTTTGGCTAATTATGGAATGAATTTTAATGGCTTTTTCCATGTGTTGTGTGTTGCAGAAACAAAGTCACTGAATAGAGAGTTTGAATTACAGCCAAAGTTACACTGGAAAACATTTTTTTTAAATGGGGGAAACCTTAAATGGACAATACAACTGTTGTCCTAGCTGTTGAGATTTGTACAAAATATTCTCTTTTTGCTCTTGTGATGCTCAAAGTAATGTGACATGGTCCAAGCTGCTAAATTTGCCATTATTTTCTCCGATGGGAACACGTCAGGGAGGGCTGTAGAGTGTGACGGTAATAGGATCAGGATGCTACTTTTTATTCTGAATATTTATCACTGAAAATGTTCACTATCACTATAGTAGTTAAACCCATGTTGTAAGATTTGTTAGTTATTTGTGCAAATTCCTGCTGTTTATAACATCACAGATAACATAACAGAAACATTTAGGTTTCATTACTTGGATGATAGAGAGCGCCTTGGTGTCACATAACGTCCAAGTCCTTTATCTGACCTCAGCTTGTTGTAGATACGAGAGAAGTGCTAGAAGAACAGGGAGGCAAACTTTTTGTGCTTTTGTCGTCCTTATCAGGCTCACCAGCCTAGGCAAGAGCGTACTGTTTTGTCTTTCTGTCCTCACATTTATCTGTGTTTCTTGATCATTTCAGAGGAAGGACCTAGGACCTAGGCACAAATATCCTCTGACGAGAGTTGATGATTTTTGAATCATGTTTAAATTTGATACCACCAAAGCTGAATTGAGCTAGAATTTGGGCAATAAGAGTGAACAGAGAGGTTTCACTTATTTTCCTTAGTGAGAACTCAGCCTGACACAAACACCTTGATTCAGAATTTCTAGCAGGGGTGTGAAAGCGCTTCTGGGGTATCTTCCTCCCCATTTTTTGTCCAATTCATTGATCTCAATGCACAGGAGATATCATGTTTTCATCAGTTTGCTTTTAAGATTCTTGGTTCTCTAACCAAAAGAACTATTATTGGTTTGTTTGTGTGTTTTATACAAAGACAGACTTTTATTTAGGAAGCTTTGGATTTGGCATTTGCACTGCCAGCATTGTGTTGGCAAGAACAACAATGTGCGTCATAAGGATTCTCTCATGGGATTGAAGGTGTCACCAGCCAAGACTTAACATTTTGGAACAGCTATGGCACTAACAGGGAGGCACTTTAACACACTCTATGTGTTTTCAAGCATTGTTCTCAGAGAAAGAATGCGTGAGGTCTAAACTGTGATAATGTTTTAGTTCTGTACTCTTCGGTGTGAAAAACCACCAGCAGAAAATAAGATCTTCAGTATCAAACTGTGAAAATGATATTGGATTGTCCTCCAAATCTCTGACATAAGCTGAAGTTTGGACCTCATTATAGGACTTGAAGTCAGCGATTTATATGTCATTTTGTATCTGATAGGTTCTGCTTTCTTTCCTTTTTCAAGTTGGTGCATTCTTGACTCTTACCCTGACATGACCAGTGCACACAGGAGAAAGGTGAAAGAAAGAAGACACCTTGTTCATTGTAAAGCTCAAGACTCTTTTAAAGACTTGCAGTGTCTAAGTATACTGAAGTTGCCATAAAGGGACATTTATCTAGTTGCAACTAGATATCTATTTTTTTAAGGCTCAAAGTAAGAAAGCTGCGATATTTACCTCCCTGTGACATTTTGCTTTTATCTGACTGTTGCAGAGGCATAATGGGGGGGAAGTGATCCCCTTTGTACCGTCTTCAGAGGTAGTAAATAAAATGGTTAAAGGGGTTAAACGGGATCAGCTGAGCCAGCGTGGGAGCTGCATGAATCAAGTGTATGTGAAGCTCCCGCTGTGCCGTGCATACAGAACCCCGAAACACAATGTCAATGCACAGACTGGGACACCAATATTACGCCATAGCAGAATTTATATAGAGGTGCAAAGTGGTGACGGCTGAGCTTAGTTGGGGCACTTCTGCGAAAAAGCAGTCTGAAAAGGGCTTTAATCTACATTTGACTATAATGAACTTCAATCAAAGGCCGAGATCATTTGTGTGTCAAAGAGTTGGTATCCTCCCTCTTTGAGATAAAGAAGATTTTCACTGAATTTCATTGACTTCTTGGCAGTGCTAAGTCTTGGCAGTTTGTGTGCTGAAGAAACATGTACAGGTTTCCATAAAAAAGCCAAAGAATTTTCAGCATCTGGAAGGTGTTACAGCTCACGCACAGTAAAATTGTGTAATTGCACATGCACGTCATTTGAAATGTTAATAGTGCTGTAGAAAATCAGTCTTAAGTACACAACTGTGTGAAGTAACTTCCCATGAATAAAGGCAGGTTTCAGGTTAAACCAATGTCACATGTTAAAGACAATGTTATTTTCATTGCTGAATCCAATTACATTATCCTTTGTCAAATAATGACAATTTCTGTAGTGTATCGTGCAGTGTATTGTGGGAATACTGGCAGTTCAGTTCAGCTGACAAACACTGTTCTTATATTGTAGTGGGTCGTGGTTTGACTCATGATTTTGATTGTTCACCTTCTTTCTGCTACCTTCCAAATTTGATGTGATTATCATGGTGAAAATTGCATCTACTGTAAAATACTCAATGACAAACTATAGGTTTTTATTTGAGTTGACAAAGGTAGCTCCAAAGTCTTTTCCTTTTCTACTGTGTGCTGTTTGGTGTAAGAGTTAAGGGGGAAATGTATACATATATCGTTTAGATAACAAAAATAAAATGTAATCCAAAAGAACCTGTTTATTTAGCAAACTGAAGAACTGTTGACGGCTGATCAAGAAGAACAATACAGTAGATCTTTTGTCTGCTCAGGCTCGTCTGAAGGAGGAGGATTGACTTCACGAGGCAAATTATCTCCCCACGGGAACCTCAGTTCTCGCTGCCCCCTGCATCACTGAAATGGCAATGAAAGTCGCTCTACAACCAAAAGTCTGTTTTGTAATTTACATTAAAAGAGTTTCACTTGATACCAATTCCTATTTATTTAAGAAGCAACAATCACTCTTTTATGAGATAACATTTCTGGATCTACCATGTTTGATTACCAATATGAATTGGCTTTTGACTTTTGTAATATTTTAAGCAAAATTTAAGGACCCTAATACTAATTACTAACGGTTATAACCCTGGCTTTCATTCAAGGTCATCTGAGTCACTGGCAAAAAAACAGAGCTCCATTCAGCTCCACAATGTATGTCTGCATTTTTCCATTCTTTTTATGCCCAATGCAAAACATTTATTGAAGTGTTAGTGAATAATGGTAATTGAGTGTCACTATGGCAGTAATTCAACAAAAGGCCAGCCGCTCAGTAAACACACATTTATATTTTTGCCAAATAAACTTCAGACAGCTTGTCAGTATCAGAGTGTAAATAAAATCTCAGTCAGTGGTGCTGGAATCATCATTTATCTGTTGACTGTCTCTCGCTGTGTCTGGCTCGCTCCTCTTTGTGTGTCAATCAGTGCTGGACTTCTTTCAAACAGTGACAACTTGGGGGTTTTGGTTTGATTATTAAATGTTGTAAAATGCCTCTAGGTCACACAAGGTACAAAGTTCAGTAAATCTGAGTGCTTCGAGAGTAACCGGCAGTAGAGTGAAACATTTACAGCGCTCTCTTTTAGAGGCTTTTGGACTAAGCAGTGGAAAAAAAGGAATGTACATGAAGTTCAGGCCCCTATGGCATGAAAAAGTTACAACAAGAACAAAACACTGAAATGTAAAACGATGTCCTTTAAAAGTCTTTGGTTTACTCTGGTTGCAAAAAAACCTTGTCTCAATTTCAACTGGTGGTTACATCTCACATACACATGCAACCCAAATTATCCACATGGATACATCAAATCAAGCTAAGTCAGGAAACATTATTCTATGAAGACAGTTTTTCTGGCTTTCAGCGTACATAAAACATTAGCTGTAGAGAACATAAAGCAGGCATTAAACAACTCTTCCTAATCCAAACACCCCCTGCAAATCTTACAGCAAGTATAGGTCATACCTACGTCACTTGCTTCTTACATGTTTCCCCTTATAACACTACCATAACTCCTGGTATTCGTTACAACAGTGACATTCCTAAGGGCACATTTTACGTCTTCAGCTCCGATGGTGTTTATGTATGGCGGAGCATTGTTTGGGGTTAAACAGGAGCATATACTGCATCAATTATGGAGCTGAATGACTTTAAAATTCTTAGGCAGCCACTTAGGCTCAATCATGGTTAACTGTTTTGGTTTTTATCAATGCAGGATTGACATCACTGCGGCGTGGGAGGTACATTTCCCAAAGAATTAAACATTCTCAAGTACAAATCCTGCAAAAGAAAAGTGTAAACAGAGATTCCCGCAGTGTGTTTGAATAGTAGGTGTGGTTGTAAGTCATTTTGACGCGGAAAAGACAGGTACTTGAAATACGTGAATAGACATCTACAGCAGTTGACATATGTGCTGTGAAGCACATGTTGTTAGTTAGCATCTCAATGAGCTTCAGCTGATTATCATGAATGACTCCACCACTAACCACTTTCCCGTGGCTTCTGCTGTATTGTGGCAAGCAAGAGCCATTATCTGAGTTGATATGCAGCACTGCGGGAAAATACAGGAGAATGGGTTTGATTTGATTTTAGGCTACACTGTCCCCTAAAGGATTTTCTGAACCTTCTCCCTTTCTGCATTTCTTACATCACAGCCCTCCTTCTTTTTGGCTTTATTTCATCCTCTTCAATAGAATTGGATCAGATTGAATTCAACACACTCCATGTTTGCATGGTTTTATAGGCCTATAAACTGACTAAGCAGCAAAGAAATCAGTTGCTTTCATTGTACAAAAATATAACAGTGTTGGAGGAAATGTATGATTGCTGCCCCTCAAACTCGAGTTTTTATATTTTCACTTTTTATCACATAGCCATCTCTCTTTCATTTAAACTTTCTCCTATTCTTTGGATTCCTTCTTTCCCTCCTCCTCTGCTATTTTACTCCTCACTCCCTGCATACTCCAGTGACCATAAACAGTTGGAAGTTTACTACAAACATGTCAAACAACCCCCATTCTTACAAGGACAACCCCTCCCTCTTCTTGGGAGCAACAATGGAACAGGAAAGTCACTCCTTGGTTTCGTAGTGACTTCAGGGTCATGTGTGTCCTTTGGTGCTGCAAAGGTGGCCGCCATAGATCTGTCATGACATTGTAGCAGAACTGAAACTCAACAGCTATTGTCCAGTGCGTCTTCTGCATACATAGGCATCATAACTCTTTGTGTAAAGCTTTTTTGGTACCAGCCTGATGACAATTGGGACAGGATGTATTTCAGGGGCATTTGACGGTTCAATTGTTAAATAAAAAAACACCTAATTTAAACTGTATGGTCTAGCTTTAGATTCCCTAATACACTGTGGCGCAAATCTTTTGGTCCTGTTCGTTTATCAACTGAACCGGATTAAAAATGTATTTGTATTCATGTCCTGGTTTAGTGGCAGCTGATCTTTGCCCAAGTTTGTACGGGAACCTAAATCACACCTACCTCTCAGCACAAAGTGTGAAATGCAATTTTTTTTTGTTTCTTTTTCTCAAGATGATTAGCATTCATTAATCCCTTTGTCCCTGTAATGGAGCAATAGGCAGTCTGCAAAGGACCAAGGTGTTACAGCAAAGTATAATTCTATGTTAAAAACAATGATTTAGCATTGCGAAGGACATCAAGTCCTGATATTTTGAGTTGGCCATAGGTGAAAGGACTTCAGACACATTTTTGAACAGGGCACATTGACCTTTGGAGTCCTCCCTTTGCATACCATTCATCATCTTTGCTGTGAGCAACCAGTTGGTCCAATGTCCTTTCCCGAGCCCACACTTGGGAAAAGTCTTTCATCTTGAATCGTCTTCTCGTCTTTTTCTCTTCCGCCAGTTGTTATTCAAATGACTTGTTAAGCTTCGGGCTATCAGGCACCTGTAGAACTGGACCTTCACCTTCCTAGCTCTGCCTTTATCTGTCTCATTCACCATCCCCACTATCTTTTTTTTCCCTGGTTCATCCCTGTTTGTACTGTAAACTAAGCACACATAAAGACAGTCAGTGCACTTGTCAGTGCGCTGTCTCTGGAACTAAAGAGAGTGCGCTATAGTTGTTCAAACCACATACCTGTTGCTAGTAAAGGTTGAATTTAAGCTCAGAGGAATGTAAAAGGAAAGAGATTAAATGAGTGTTAGAGTGAATGAAGGGGGAAGCAGTGAGAAAAAAACAAGGAAGTTGAGCAAGCATTACCCCTCCCCTTTCTCCCACACACCTCCTCCACATCTCCCTCCCCCTCTGTAACGCAGTCCTATTCCCTTTCCCGACACTACTTTTACTCACCTGTCCAGTTTCCCCCCCACTCCTTCTACACATACCCCCTACCCCCGAGGCTCCTCCTCTTAGAGCAGGTGAGCTGCTGTAGGGTATAAAGGTATGGTAATGTGAAGCAACCTATCTTCTCTGCTCAGGGGAGTGCGGAAGACACAGGGCAGACGCAACAGGGCTGTAAGAGAGAGAGTGTGTGTGTGAGAGAGAGAGAGAGTGAGAGAGAGAGAGAGGCGGAGTAGGAAAGCTGCAATTTAAAAAGACAATTGGATTGACTGTTCTCAGACTTGCACTGCAACCATGGGGCTGGGAGTAAGTATAGTAACTTTGTCACATGCTTTGGCCTGCTTTCTGAGAGTCTTTAGATTTAGGTTAGGATTAGACCAGTTATGTTTTTTTTTTCAGTTTTTGAGCTCAGACCAAGTTTCTGTCAGAAGTTATTGGTTAAGCTTGACAGTGGTGGATCGCCTGAAGTACTTTGAACCTTAGTTTTGAAATATTCTCCGCAAGTGTAAGGTTGTAGGAGTTTTTAAAGTTCTTCAAACTTGACTAATTAGGTATTTTTAGGAGTTGTTCACGTTTCCTCCAACAATGATTAACAGCAGTTTCACAGCATGTTTGAACTGCAAAGTTGACACTTCTTGCCGCTCAAACTCGTGCGACAAAGGAGGAAGTTTCAGTGCTGACTACTCACATGTGCTAAGTGTTTTCTAGAGGCTCATTTTGTTTCACTTTTTTCAATCCAGAGAGGGAAAGATGACTACAAACTGGCGGCAACGTCGGATGGCGGGGACAAGAAAGGCAAGAAAGCCAAAGGGCAGAAGGATATGGATGAGCTGAAGAAAGAAGTTGACCTGGTAAGTACACAAAATAAATGTAAAACCAGTCTGTCCTTATGTTGAGAACACAGTCACTTCGTAAGTGCTTGTAACTTGCAACATACCCTTGATTCAAACTGAAAGGATCAGGCATTAAATATAATGACCTTCTTGAACTTTATGCTTTCTTCCAAAACACTTAGCTGACTAATGCTTAAAGACAGCCTTATTAAGGCCATCATGGTCGCTGTAAGTCCCTACCATTGGTCACAGCAATGACACAGTCACAGCCGACACAGCCTCGGCTTTGACCTCATGGCCAGTCACATGAGATGTAGCTGTCTACCTCGTATTTCACAGAGATTACTACCTACCCTCACATGTTATTAAGGAGTTCACAGATATACTTAACTCCTAATTCATGTTTATCTAGATTTGTTTTTAGCACTGAATGTTGGGTTAGAGGCTCTGTAGTCATTATGGTCTTTAGTGTCTGATAATATAAACTAGCCCTTTCAAAAATCTCATATCACGTTTAGTTTGATGAGTGAATTATTTTAACAGCCGCAACCATGCCGGTACTAAACTTTCACCACTGCACCCAGCTATTCTGGAGCCATGTAAATTTGCAGAGTAGTAATGTGTCTACATGAAGGTTTGTGTGGTTTTTAAATTTCCTGTGTTGAACACCCGCCCCAGTTTCCACTGGTGTCAGCTTTTTCTGTAGCTCGTTAAGGTCATTTCCCCAAGGTCAGTGAGGTACCATTGCATTAAGTTCTCCCCAAGTCACAGTAAAGGTGAATGACTTCACAGGACATGTTGTGCCATATATAAGCACAATGGTGACATTTTACAGACAGAACAACATCTATATGAAGTCTTATGGGCCATCTGTAAATAAGTCTTTTTTTAAAACTTAAGCAAAACTTTATGTCTGCGTTTGTCCATGATCTACACTCATAAATGGCTTGTTGAAAGACGGTGTCGTAGAAAATGTCCTTCACAAGGTCAGTAGATAGATGCAGGTCTCATGTTTCAAATCACTTTGTAGATAAAAGTGAACATGACATCTTTATATGTCACGGTAAAGATTTGTTTATATTGTTGTAGTGATTAGTGTTTAAGTTCATTTTGCAATTTGATAGATGTAAACCCCCTTGACTCTTAGAAGGTCATCTAGTCTATTTAAAGAGTAATGCTCTGTGCTTGTTGTAGATACATTTAAAATGATACTTTGAAGAACCACAATTATAATTGAAAAAAATAGAAAAGTCAGCTCTTTTTGCGAGGTTTAATTAAAACCTAAATCTTGAAAATGAAGCAACAGTTGCCCAATGTCATCCAGGAGGTCACAGAGTACTTATTAGCTAATAAAATCACCATCTAGGTTACATATTAATGGGTTATTGTCCTCCTTACGTCTTAACTAGATCTCAAAGTCCTGCCGCGCTGAAGGACAAATCAATGCCATAGCAACCGTATCGACAGTCTGCCATAACCTCCTTGGCTTGGCATATCATTTACTGCAATAAACAGCTGGCGCTCTCTTTAAAGTGTCCTCATAAAGGCTTTATTTTCGAAACTGATTTGAATGAGGGAGATAAAAGAAACAGTTATTAACCGCTATGCACTGACAATCCTCAGGTCTCAGATTTGACTTGTGATTACTGAATAATTGCTTATTGGACCGTAGTGAAACAGTAGTAGAATTGTAAGTGATTCTCTATGGAGCCCATCAAGCCGACATGTTAATGATTATTACACCATCATACTTGCACCATCACAATATTAACTGAGGTGTCAAAGTCCAGCTAAAAACAATGGACACTGTTCCCATGGCAGCATAAAGGAGCGAGTGATTCAATCAAATGTGACAAAGTCCAACGGTGAACGCCAAAAATAGAATCATGTACAGTTTCATTTCATTTACCAGCCATGAAGTGTGTGTTTGGACATCCAGATATTATCCAAAAATATGAGTTTTTAGCAAGAAGACTTTTTCTCATCTGGCTTTAAAATAACTTTAAAAAAAGAGTTTACCCTAACCTTAAAGCAACAGTTGTCTATAGCATGTGTTAAACATTATCCATGGTGATTTTGGCATGAGGCACTGTTGCTTTCTTTTTCAAATGTAATACAGTGGCATGCCGGCAGAACAGTGTGTCTATTGTAACCATATTTTCAATTTTTCCAAATACTCATGTTATTCAAAAAGGCAGCATAAAAAAACACCTCTCCATGTATTAATAATGAATTCAAGAAGGCATACTTTCCACGTTTTATAATGGTTGACTCATTCTATTTGTCAGGGTGTAGCAAGCCGCTCAGGTTTAATTTCATGGGAAAGCAATTACTGCGGAGAAAGAACTCTGAGTGTTGTACAGAACTGGAAAATTCAGCACCGTTTCAATCACAAGAAGAATTTCTCACGTATGTGAGGTTGGGAAACCAACACAAAAAACACTGTTGGAATCTCTACTGAGGATGTTACACTTTGCTGCATTTTGCACAAAGATTACAACACTGTAGCTGTTAAAAAATAAGAAGTGGGAGTCTGATATTATTACAGATCATCCAAATTACAATCTCTATTCATTCACTTGCTGTAGGCGTTATTCAAACAACACAGAGTAGGCGCATGAATGTGCCAGCTTTTCTTGTTTTTCATGTGTATATCAACTTCAGTTCATTTTCTCCTTTGATCTTTACCTCAGAAATAAAGAGTTTTCTTTTAGATGAAACTCTTTTAGAATTAAAACACTCTATGATCAACATGTTCCTTAAAGCGAATGCCTAGCTGATCAAATCATCTGGCTAATTGACTTTGATGGTGATGTGAGTTCAGCTAGGAATCTGAAAGTACTGCTGCCGCTTCTGGGGAAAATGTCAAGCATCACTCTCAGGAGCAAACATCAGTGTATCAGTTGGGTGACATTGATTGGGATGGATGGACTGTTTGCTCGCAGAATTCTCATTGTTGTGGCTTAGACCTTGTGTTGGCTTTGCTTATCATCTGCAGAGTCAAGTTTTACACAAATACTCCTCAAAGGAGATAATGTCTGAAGTTTAAAATGTCAGTGGCTTTTTTAAACAATCTCTTTCTCTCTCCATAGGATGATCACAAGTTGACCTTGGATGAACTTCACAGAAAGTATGGAACCGACCTAGCCCGGGTAAGCCTTCAGTGTTTGTTTGTTTTTGTCTGACCCTATCAGAGTGAAAGTAGCTCTCCATGTACAGTAAAGCAGATACGCCAAGAAGTTGGGAGTGCAGAGTCAGGTCAAAAGCACACATCCGTCCACTTCCTTTGTATGTTTGAGTAATTGAAAGATGTGTAGATACAGGACTTGGTTCCATTTAATGCCATTTTTTGAGTTATATTTTTGAGGTTTCTGCCTCCACTATTATAGTGAATAAAAACAGTCAGAAGGAGAAATATTACAGCTAAAGATGAGCACACTACATTTTTGACTTCACAGGTTTGAGCCTTACTGTTGAGCCTTAACAAAGGAAGAATTTGGGACAATTGTAGTCCTCTCAATGCCCTCAAAAGCACAAACAATATTGTTATTGTATTGGTGTGATGGCAAAAATCAAAGAGACAGCTGAGACATAAAGCATCAAACACCTGTATTGATACACACCTCAAGAGGAAGAGGAGAAAATGTAGTGATTTTTGCTTAGATGTCGCTTCAGGCAGAAAAGGGGAAAACCCGGCTGTTACAAAATGTTCTTTCCATGTTTAGACCGTGGTCTTCATTAAGCTGAGGACACACACACACGCACACACACACACACACACACAGAATCCCATTACACAACCATACACCGGCTAAATGCTTCACTGATGCTGATTATCTGCTGAAATCTGATCTGTCTGAGTTTGGCCCAAAACAAAGACTTCATTCAGGCAGGAACACCGGTCTTATTGACCCTACCAACAAGGGAAAAAAACTCCTAGTACCCTTCCAAAGAGACCTTCAGTCACACTTTACCCTTAATGCTGCTGCGTTTATATACACTACAAGAAAATGTGACCGTGGCCATGTTGAAGTACACACTGTCATTGATGGTACCCATGAGCATCTTTTCTGCTACTTTAAAACTGATATCACTCTTTACAAGCTACAAATCTGACTTATTATGCAAAAATTGTAGTGAAAAAAGCAAACAGTAATCATCAGATTACAGAGATCTTTTTTCCTTTGAATTCTGGTTTCTTTTGTTTTTGTTCAACCTCACTTTAATCCACCACCTCCAGAGGTAATAACAGTGCATCTGTTTACCAAATAAAACAGTTCAGGAGGGAAAATGTGCTTCTGACTTGTCCTTCATGTTTCACCCAGAAAGAGGACAAAGAAAAAGCAGCAGGGCATAAAAAACTGGCCTCACAGGTTTTCTAGTTTAGGTGCCCTTAGTTTACACAGTCCTTACCACAAACACATATCATGCAAGACAATAATGGGCATTCAGTTAACCAACCCTTTCCTTGTTTTTGTCTCCAATCAGGGTCTTTCCAACTTAAGAGCAAAAGAGATCCTGGCCCGAGATGGTCTAAACGCCCTCACACCCCCTCCCACAACGCCTGAATGGGTCAAGTTCTGTAAACAGGTAAAAGTCACTACCGGGCGAAAACTCCCAACCAGAAGCACAACAATATCCATGCAAAACACACAAGTACTTTGCATATTCAAATGTTAGAATTGCAAATGTGCTTGTTGTGGCCTGTAAAACCTGAACTTTCCTGAAACTTGCTGTTGTTTCATGTCGTTTCTAGCTGTTTGGTGGTTTCTCCATGCTGCTGTGGATTGGTGCTCTCCTCTGCTTCTTCGCTTACGGTATCCAGGCTGCCTCAGAGGATGAACCAGCCAATGATAACGTAAGGACAGCTTTGTCCGTTAAGATCAAAATTAAGAATTAAGACTGCAAAAATGGAAATGACTAACAGTCTATTCTCTCTTACTGTAGTTGTACCTGGGTGTCGTGCTTTCTGGTGTCGTCATCATCACTGGTTGCTTCTCGTACTACCAAGAGGCCAAAAGCTCCAAGATCATGGACTCCTTCAAGAACCTGGTCCCACAGGTAAGTTTGTTTTAGGGATTTGGTCACGGTTTTCAGTTCAACTCTGATGGCCCAGCCACTGTAGAATTCCTAGATATTAACATTTGCCTTTGGAGCCAAATCCTTCAGGAATAGCAAGTGGTTAAGGAAAAAAAAACATTACATTTCCAATTATACACATTCCTTGTGTATGGTGTAAGTCTCTGTGGTCTCTAGAGTGCTGCATTTAAGTAGTGCAATGTAGAAATGTGCAAATAGGAAGACATTTCAGTTTTTTCAAATATATTTTTGTATAATTCTCACACACAAGGATCGTAAAGAAGAATCAGAATCAGCCCTAAAACGTGTATATTTTTTCAACTCGTTTCACAGCAAGCCCTGGTCATCCGTGATGGTGAGAAGAAGAGCATCAACGCTGAGGAGGTGGTGGCGGGAGACCTGGTGGAGGTGAAAGGTGGAGACAGGATCCCTGCTGATCTGAGAATCATATCTGCTCATGGCTGCAAGGTTCGTTGTTTCAGCCTCACATTAGAGACATTGATATATAACGCAGTGATTTGGATCTGAAGATCTTTAATATTAGATGTTGTTTGGAGTTTCATTTGTTGATGTGTATATCGTATGTAGTTTCTTTGAGCATTACCATTGGCCAATTGGATACAAAGACAAAACTAATTATGATATACTAACATGTAATAAGTCAGGAAATAATGCTTTAAGTGGGTAAACATGTGATGGAAGATACAGTTTCTTGGTTAATCACTTTCAAAAAGGTTTCTTTTCACTGAGTTAAACTTATTAATTACATCCTCAGTTCCCTTTGGTTCCCCAGCTTAATCCTCAAACATTTCATTCTTAATTTACTTTTCTTTCATCAGGTGGACAACTCCTCTCTCACTGGAGAATCTGAGCCCCAGACTCGTACTCCTGACTTCTCCAATGACAACCCTCTGGAGACAAGGAACATTGTTTTCTTCTCCACCAACTGTGTTGAAGGTAAAGAACTAACAGCCTACAGTCAAAATCTATTGGTGTGGAGGTTCAAATAATAAAGTTGTGTTTGAAAAAAACAGTAGTGAAAATGTATGGAGATAATTCTTGTGCTCTCTTCAGGTACTGCCAAAGGAATTGTCATCAACACTGGAGACCGTACGGTCATGGGTCGTATCGCTACTCTTGCTTCCAGTCTGGATGGCGGCAAAACTCCCATTGCCAAGGAGATTGAGCATTTCATTCACATCATCACTGGTGTGGCCGTTTTTCTTGGTGTTTCCTTCTTCATCCTCTCTCTCATCCTTGGGTATGGTTGGCTGGAAGCCGTCATCTTCCTCATCGGTATCATTGTCGCCAACGTGCCTGAAGGTCTCCTGGCTACCGTCACTGTGAGTCCTGTTTTAAAGCATATCGTCCCATTCTTTTTCATGTCTTTCATTAAAGAATACATTTCTAACACTTGATATCTGTCTCTAGGTGTGTCTGACGCTGACCGCTAAGCGTATGGCCAAGAAGAACTGCCTGGTGAAGAACTTGGAAGCCGTGGAGACCCTGGGATCCACCTCCACCATCTGCTCCGACAAGACCGGCACCCTGACCCAGAACAGGATGACCGTGGCCCACATGTGGTTTGACAACCAGATCCACGAGGCCGACACCACAGAGAACCAGAGCGGTGCAACCTTCGACAGGAGCTCGGCCACCTGGGCCGCCCTCGCCAGAGTCGCCGGACTCTGCAACCGCGCCGTCTTCCTGGCAGAACAAGGAAATGTTCCCATCCTGAAGGTGAAAAAACGAATTTCACGCTTGTGACTCTAATTACTGAATGTTTGGCTCCACTTCACCCTTTCAGATCATCACAAAAGAGTCTAAATAATTCACCAATGGGAGAGGATATCCATAACATTAGCTTTTGGTGTAACACCATCTCTTGGCACCGCTAGCATCTTAGCAAGCAGAGAGCTCATGGAATATTGTTCTCCTGAAAACACGTGGTTTAATTTGAAACTGCACAGATGAATCTGAGATGCAGTGTGGGAGGTGACTTGGCAATATGACGTGGCCAGGAACTTTTTGGGCCCAGCATTAAACCAAAGCAGCCAGACTGCACTACAGATCTTTATAAACAGCACTCAACGTAATTAAAGGCTCTTTCACAAATATATAGCTGCTGCTATAGCAATATGTAACCAGGCAGACCAAGTGATTTATTTCTGAATGAGGACTGGCAGCTTTATTTCTTTTTCCAATTGCATAGTGGGAGCTGATATTAAGTAGAAGAAAAGGCCTTTTGGAAAACATGCCCACTAACGCCATTTATTTGTACCAATGTCACTTCTCCCTTAGCCCCCGATCAAAATCAAGAAGGGGCGGGACTTCTGATATAATCAATACTGAGGAAAGTGGAAGTCAGCTTTGTAACCTGACAACATTAAGCGTCGCTGTGAGGCGTTCTATAACTGAGGCCATGAGTGTTGCCAGCCCAAAAATAACGCACGGCCCCTTTTACAGTTTTAACCTTCATAGTAAATGCTCTTTGAAATGTTGTGGGGGACTCCTGCAAAACTGTTAAGGTCTTCTTATAAGTAAACTAGTAACATGATTCTTTCAGATGGTCTTGCCTTTAAATGTAATTTTGTATTTTCAGTGTGTTGTAGAGGTGTTACTCTTTAAATAAGTCCCCTGGTCAAAGTATAATAAGCATGTTTGCTGTTAAATCAGTATTCATGTAGAATACATTGTAAAAGAAGTATTTTGATCCACCATTAGTTTTAAACCCACTGATCCATTTCATCCACAGAGAGATGTTGCTGGAGACGCCTCAGAAGCCGCCTTGCTGAAGTGTATCGAGCTGTGCTGCGGATCTGTCGGTGGTATGAGGGACAAATACTTCAAGATTTCTGAGATTCCCTTCAACTCCACCAACAAATACCAGGTACACATTCAAGTTTCCAATAAGCATACAAATTAGTTCAACATGTTGTCTATGCAGGTGAAATGATTCAGATGTTATCTCAGAAACGTTTATCCTAATGTTATGAGAACATTGTTGTAGATGTATTTAGGGGAAATGGGATTTGTGCCCTCTTGTGGCAGGGTTTATAAATATCTTCATTGAACAGCTTCCAACAAATGAGAACCAGCTTGGCTCAAATAAGATTACCAGTACTGCTAATTTGAGCTAAGAATAACTATTAAAGGTTTACAATCCCTTGTCCCAAAGCTCTCAGTCCACAAGAATGCAACTCCCGGAGAGTCCAAGCACCTGCTGGTCATGAAAGGAGCACCAGAGAGGATTTTGGACCGCTGCTCCACCATCATGCTGCAGGGCAAAGAGCATCCCCTGGACGACGAGATGAAAGACGCTTTCCAGAATGCCTACGTTGAGCTGGGAGGACTTGGAGAGAGAGTGCTGGGTACAATACAGCTCCATCATTACTCTTTGATTAGATGGTGGACAAAATGGGCTCTGACAAACATTTTCTTCCTGCAGGTTTCTGCCATTTCAACCTGCCTGATGACCAGTTCCCAGAGGGCTTTGCTTTCGACACTGATGAGGTGAACTTCCCCACGGAGAACCTCTGCTTCATCGGCCTCATGTCCATGATTGACCCTCCTCGCGCTGCTGTGCCCGATGCTGTCGGAAAATGCAGGAGCGCTGGAATTAAGGTATGGAATAGTAGCCTCTACAGATATCCAGTGCATGGAAAAAAATCAACCTGCCATTAAAGATATTCACATTTACATCCTCAAAAACCTGCAACAAGTGTGATTACTTTGATTCAAAGTAGATCTTCTCATTGGTTTGCTCACTCAACGTCCATATCTTTGTTTATTGATCATACTACTGCGCAATCAAAAATGTAAAAAAAAAATGTTTTACACAATGCAAGCACTTCCCATCCTAAGACTTCCATAACTTATTTTCCTCAGGTTATCATGGTGACAGGAGACCATCCCATCACAGCTAAGGCTATTGCTAAGGGTGTGGGTATCATCTCTGAAGGCAACGAGACTGTTGAGGACATCGCTGCCCGCCTGAATGTACCAGTTTCAGAGGTCAACCCAAGGTTAGTATAATTACCAGAGTATTAAATGTAATTATTGAGCTTGTTTGTTACACTTGTGGAAATCTTGAAAGATTTTGTTATCATTTACCGCACTCCCTATATCTTCCTCTTAACTTGTTACACTTTTTGTACTACTTGAGTAAAATTAAATCAGCGTTGCCTAACGAGGCCCTGTTTTCTACTTTGCCAAAAAGGCTTTTACTGTTATTTCACTGCAGACAAATACTTCTCTGGATGTGTCAGAGCTCTCTGGTTTTGTAAGACCCCAGTCAGTCTGTTAAAAAGAGCACTAGTGCCCAAACAAAGATGTAAAAAAATACTCCAGGGCAGAACTCTCTGCAGGAATATCCTGATCAAGACATGTCACCTGTTCCTTAGAAATGCAGAGCACTTGATTTTAAATCAAGCTCTCCACAGACAATGGCATAATTTTTCTTTGAGTTGTGTCTGTTTTGGGAGGGAATTTCCCAGTTGTTGTGTTTTGCTCTCATCTCGATTTTACAACTAATCAGTTTCATGATGTTGCCAGTAAACTCTAACTGTTGTCTTTCTGCTGCTGTGATTTCTTCTCCAGGGATGCGAAGGCCTGTGTTGTTCACGGTGGGGAACTGAAAGACATGACCTCCGAGCAGATCGACGACGTGCTGAGACACCACACGGAAATCGTTTTCGCCAGAACCTCCCCTCAGCAGAAACTGATTATTGTAGAAGGTTTCCAGAGACAGGTTGGTAGTAAAAAGAAAAAGATGCTTTCAATGATCTTAGGTTTGGCGTTTCTGGTTGATATCTTAACATTTCTGTCTTCTCTCTGCAGGGAGCCATTGTGGCTGTGACAGGTGACGGTGTGAACGACTCTCCTGCTCTGAAGAAGGCCGACATCGGCGTTGCTATGGGTATCTCTGGATCTGACGTCTCCAAACAGGCCGCTGACATGATCCTGCTGGACGACAACTTTGCCTCCATCGTTACTGGAGTGGAAGAAGGTAAGAGTTAAACCTGCAGAATTATAAAAAACACAAGAACACAGTAAGCGTCATTATAACTGGATTTTCTCTCTTCAATAGGCCGTCTGATCTTTGACAACTTGAAGAAGTCCATCGCCTACACTCTGACCAGTAACATCCCTGAGATCTCACCTTTCCTCCTCTTCATCTGTGCCAACATCCCGCTGCCCCTGGGAACCGTCACCATCCTCTGTATCGACCTGGGAACTGACATGGTGAGCTCTTTGCATAAAAGATCATCTGACTTCTTCACATCCTGCAATCGTTCTTATTTTTCCTGATAAGAAAAGTAACTACAAGACCAAATTTGTGCCACAAAGAGGTTAAAAGAAGTTGACTCTGGTGTAACTGTACTTGTTGTCTTCCAGGTCCCTGCTATCTCCCTGGCTTACGAAGCAGCTGAAAGCGACATCATGAAGAGACAGCCCAGAAACCCCAAAACAGACAAACTGGTGAACGAGAGGCTCATCAGTATAGCCTACGGACAGATCGGTAAGAATAGCTCACATTTCCTCAATTATATTTAGTAAATAAATCTTTAAGAACACATCAAAGTGAAACTACTCTTCTTCTCTGTTAGGTATGATGCAGGCCACAGCTGGGTTCTTCACATACTTTGTGATTCTGGCTGAAAATGGTTTCCTCCCCATGGACCTGCTGGGGATCAGAGTGGGCTGGGATAATAAATACGTAAATGATCTGGAAGACAGCTACGGACAGCAGTGGGTCAGTAATGCTCATGTTAATTCTACCATACCGTATCTGCTCCTTCTTTATCGCTATCTATCCCGATAGGGTCCATTTCATTTCTGTATTAAATTACTTGACTTTAAAAGAGAAGGTGCTGATCTTAAAACAATGTTCTTTTCACCAGACATACGAGAGAAGAAAGATCGTGGAGTTCACCTGCCACACAGCTTTCTTTGCCAGTATTGTGATCGTCCAGTGGGCCGATCTGATCATCTGTAAGACCAGAAGGAACTCCATCCTGCAGCAAGGAATGAAGTACGTACATACCAGTACAAAACTATAGACAGTGACATCCAAACTTGCAAAAGGTTCATTTGTAGGATCAATCTTTGTCTTATCTTTCACAGTTAATTTCTTACCTTTAGCTGAAAATAATGGGATTAGGTCATGTAACAGTAATGATACTGAGGTTCAAAAGTAGCATCCTCAATGCTTATCTTGTTTTGTTCTGTCCTACACTTACTGCACATTCAAACACCGTTCTTGCTTTAAGTGTCAATGAAATACCAAACATTATTAAATCATGATTATCTTTGGAAATGCAAACATTTCAAAGAGGGCATATTTGTTGGTTCAAAAGTAGTGTGTTATGACATGAAAATGTTCTCATCTGTTTGTTGTCACTCTTCTCTTCTACAGGAACCGTATCCTCATCTTTGGACTGTTTGAGGAAACAGCTCTGGCTGCTTTCCTGTCATACTGCCCAGGCATGGACATAGCCCTCAGAATGTACCCTCTGAAGTGAGTAAAACACACACACACACACACACACACACACAGACACACACACACACACACACACTGCACTTCAAACCTGATAAGCTGATAACTTTCTCTTTCCGTGGTGGTTATTTTGGTTGGTCATTTTCTGCTCTGATACTCAGAATATTCATTTTCATGTATGCTGGTGATTTGACCAGTACATTATGCATTATCCATATTAAAGTGGTCATCCGTAAAATCCTTTTTTCTGTGAATTTGCTGACATGCACCATACCTGCCTCTTTAGTTCTATCAGTGTTGAACTGTTTTCCCTGATCCTGCTAATGATTTTTACGTCCATCGCCTTTGTCATGGTTGTGTTTAAAAAGGTGGATATAATCTTGTTTCATAAGTAATGACCACTCCAGAAGAAGATTGAAGCAGAGTAGCTACTGTACTAATGAGATTTTTTACCCATCCAAGAACAATTGAAAGCAGCGAAGGCACCTGAAGCTCATTAGCTCTGAAGTTTCACACGCTGCTGGAACCTCCTTGTCTTTTTTTCTCTTGGTTATTGTTTCATATCTTCCCCTTCTCTTGCTTCTCCTTTCTCCCTGACTACATTTTTATCTGCTGCTTCCTCATCCGCCACACACAGCCAGTCACCCTTCTCTTAGGGTGACATGTGAATAACCTTTGTTTGTCTGAGTTTCCCCTTTTCTGTCTCCTCTGCTTTCTCTGTTTCATTTTCTCTCTAACTTTAAATACAGACAGGAAATGAATCGGTAGTTACTAAAAAAAAGGTCAAAGATATGCAGGAAGTGAAAACAGTAAAAACATTTGAATCATTTTCTTTATTGATAATTGTGGTACTTTTTTTTTTTAAGTTGCTGTTTTTTGGGCTGCCCATTTCTAGACAAATAATCAAAGTTTATTTGAGCACTTCAATTCTCTGTAAAACAAAGATGTAGCCTTCCGCAATCCTCCAAGTAATACTTGATAAAAACAGCCCATAACCCCATGTTATGTCACATCACGGCATGTTACGATATGAAACAAGCAGACAAACTTTTTTGTCCCCTTGGGGAAATTTGGCTTGGAATCCAATGCTGCACACATTGAGCCGCATCTACAAAACTTATAAGCATCACTCAAAATCCCCCATTTACAAGCATTTGAAGCAATGCCTCAAGGGGTTTCAGTGCCGTCAGCACAGAGGACTCCACACAGCTTCTGGATTAATCTTAAAAATTGAGCAGTCTAATGTTCCCCCCTGAAGCTCTTCATGTGCTCTTAGAGAAGCTTCAGCCAACCATAGAGCCATAAAAGACAGCCTGCAAAAAGTACTCTTGTCTTTTTTGTCACATTCCAGCTGTAACTCAACCTCTCTCTGTCTGTCCCTCTCTTCCTCAGGCCATGTTGGTGGTTCTGTGCCTTCCCCTACTCCCTCCTCATCTTCCTGTATGATGAAGCCAGAAGATATATCCTCAGACGCAACCCAGGAGGTAAGAACCCTCACTCAATACTTTACAAAGTTTGAAACACTTCTGCTTCCGCTCTCTGTATCTGGAGGTTGATGTAGAGAGGAGGACAGAAATCATATTTAAAGCTCCTGGGAGGAGATCTTAACTAGTTAGGAAACAGCCTGATATTAATATGGATCCCTCTATATAAGCAACAAAAGCAAACTAGACCGTCCCTGTTGAGATGGACTGCTTATATAGTCATTTTGAATGGCTGTAACCACTGCCACGGGTCGGTGTCAGACACTACAGCACACTGAAGACATTCAGACTTTCAAAAATTCCTGCAAACTATCAAAGGAGACTGAAAAAAAAGTCCTGGAAAGGTTCAGTACCTTTGAATATATATTTGGTTTGAATCTTCCTGATTTATCAGCTGCGACAGAGAGAGCAAAGAGGTAAACGATACAAGGATAGGGAACAACATGTGTGTGTGGGCATGGGCTCCATATGCGCCCTTGTGTCTATTTGTGTGGATGTGTGTGTTATCCATGCCACAACTGCGCCCCCACACAGACCAGTGAACTGTGGCAGATGGCAGAGCCCAGTGGGATTTCAACCCTCAACCCCGCGATTGTTAGTCAAAGCCTCGTTCCACCCACGGAGCTGCGCGCAACCTGTATCCAGAGCTGTCACTGATGCAGCTGTGCTTGTGTGTCTGTGTGTGTTAGTGGGTCTGCTGCATCTGAGCCCCACCGCACAGATCAGTGAACATCCCATTGCCCATTCATGGTGAATAATTTGTAACCGTCAGACAGTAAAAGCAAGTTAAAGCGACATCTTCCAAACAAACAGGAATGGATTCAAGTGGATAAATAGAAGGAACGAGTTATATTTGAACAATCTACTCAGAGATGATTTGCCCCCAGAGTACATTGAACCTTCAGTTTTATAAAGTTTTACAGTCTACCTCAAAAGTGTGGCCCATATTTCTAGTCCAGTGGATTTTTAGCCTTCTATGAAAGACAGATACTCCAGTGTTTGAAGCCTAAAAATAAAATGTAGCTTAGGGCTAAGTGGCGCTGAGCAAAAAGATGCTACATCACACAATTCAAGCCTTCAAATCTAGAAGTCACACAGACTTCCTCTTTAGTTTTATGGGAGTATGCATCTTTTTAGGCACAAGTAAGGCCTCAAGGATGATATCATCATCTCATGACACAACCTCCCTGTCGCTGCAGGAGACATCATGAAGAAAGTCTCGGCAGCGTTTGGCTCTAAATTAAGAACGTGTCTTGCTCACGCTAGCTAGTCAAGTCTTATAATATCACCCTGCAGCCCGAGTGCAAAGAGAAAAAAAAGGTTACATTTGTAAATCCTGAAAGAAAACGTGGAGAATTTAGAAGCTAAAAACGTGTGTCCCTAACCATGTATCCTTTGGTTTCTAGGTTGGGTGGAACAGGAGACATACTACTGAGTCAACACAATCACGGAGGGAGCCGTCAGTGTTTCATCGTTATTTACTGCCATGTTACATATTTGTCTGAAAAGTTAGCCAGACATGAAAAAACACACATAAAAGCATGGATAAATTAACAATATCTTGATGTATATGTCATTCTCAATAAAATATTTCCTTACCCTTGTACATCCATGCTTGGAAGTTCTTCTTTGAAAAAAACCCCTGAAATTTCAGGCTTTGATGCAGGATGTTGTCTCAGGGTTGAATGGGTATGTAGCAGTGAGTCAGGCCTGGTGACCCGTGCAGGAAGATTTTATACCTGAACAGTTCCTAAACTTCAGGTCTGGGGTCTGATGTGAAGAACTCAGACGTGGGAATAATGAATGCATGATAAAAAAAACTGAAAAAGCCAGAAAGATTATGATCACTTTTCAAGGCTTACTAAATGTTTTGGGCTGTTTTTAAGACCTCGAAATAGACCAGCAATCAATTAACTGCGGCGCATCAGTCAAAACAATTCATCTTCTCTTGAAAGCCAATAGTTCCCTTACATCATCACGGCAGATCAAAAGCAGAAAATTAAATCAAGTTTGTGTTTCAGAAAGTAACTGATTTACACAATAGAAGCAGTTAAGTAATACACTGTCAGTCTTATCTGATGCTACACTATTATCTCTATTTTCCCAGGGTTTTATCTGCAAGAAATTAGGTAGAGGAGTGGGAAAAACTGTGTGTTTATTTGTGTGTGTGTGTGTGTGTGTGTGTGTGTCCATTATCTCAAGGGCTAGTCCGCCACAGTGGTGTTTGCAGTGGATCGCTCTGTCGACCGCTAATGCAAAGAGACCCTCGGTGAAAATTAACCGAAGCCACTCTTGTGCTATCTACTATGTGTTTGCCTCCGTCATTATGAACGCCCCCTTCTCCATCAAACCCCTCTTGTGTGTGTATATCTGTGTGTGTGTGTGTGTAAACAGTATCATCAAACCAACCTGGGCACAGATGGCCTGCTTCACACACACACTTAGGGAACACTTAAAGGCAGAATGTGACTTTAATTTATGCACTTTAATTAGTGAAAACTGCTAATGCTAACCCCATTCAGATTGTGCGCTCCAAACAGCCAGTCAGGTTGTTTTTCCTTCTAACTTTCAAAGGTGATTTGTTTTACAGCAGAGGGTGCTAGTGTTAGAAAGACATCAAGTGTGCAGTCAACAGGATGGAGGGATGGAGGGGTGTAAAGAAGGGAAAAGGGTAAGATTGATGGTAAGAAAGTCAATCGATGCCACAAAAAGGAAGAGGAGAAAACAGAAAATATTGGTCTTTTGGAGCGCACATTTTCAATTCATCACCTTATTATGACTTGAGAGCATAAATTGTGGTGCGCGTCGTTTGTCATCAGCGCTTTGTTTGTACATTTTCTGATGAATTGTCGCGCCGATGAGAGCGATCCGGTTGTGATGAATTGAGCGCGGAGAAAGAAAGGCAGCAGACAGACACCGACATTATCATGCCTCCATCCTTTTGCACACAAGCAGGGCCCCATGAACGTGCCTGTTGCTATGGCAACTCATTTTAGAGCCCTCTCTCTCTCTCATCCCTCTCTCTCTCTCTCTCTCTCTCTCTTTCTCTCTCCAACATCTAAATAAAATCTCGGCTATTTATAGAACACAGAGCAACACGCTAGCTACACAGACGTTACATGCATGAATGTGAACGCATCAAAACAAAAATAGTACGTGTGTAGGTACGCACACACGCTCCGCCAGAAACACTAAGGCTCCCTGCTGTGTGTCCATCTGTGAAGGCTACGTTGATCATTCAAATGCGAGTTGTTGTTTTTGTCGGGGCATCAATTTTTAGAAAAGAGCTTAGAAAGATGAAAGAATTGACTGCTGGGTAATCAAGCTCGTCCTCGCTGAGGTTTAAAGCAGTGAAATTATCCCGTCTCTATTTGATCTGTCTCAGATTTATCTTGTCAGTCGGCGCAGAGTGCTCTCCAGGCCAAACTGATAAGCTCTATTAGAATACACTGGGGGCCAGACAGTGATTGACAGTCTACCTATCAGGATGCAATAGCACTTCAAAAGCAGCAGGTTTTTTCCCGCGTGCTAGGGTCTACTTCTTGTCTGAAGAGGTCAGTTTGAAAAACTCAATCTACTACAGCCTGTTGATAGAGCTGATAGGGGTTTTGCTACTGGTTGCCCCTCAAAATGTGTCAAATTACGAAGTTCAGGTGAGGCCGGAAGACCTTTGTTTACGTCCCTGTGAACAACAACTGGCTGAATGTTTCTGTTTGCAGGCTAAGATCCAGGGATGAAAGACTAAATCTCTCATTTGTGTCATGGGATGAAGGGGTTTAAGAGCTCCTGGAACAGATGCAAAAGGACATGAGGATGCTGCTGCTGGGTTACTGTTCGGCTAAACTTGCGAGCGTGGCTCCAATGTGATAATCAATGGGCTTATCTGCACACAAAAAGCTGCCCTTGCCTCCATACTTGCATCTACACAGGCGGTATGAAAGGTCAGGGAGCATCATGGATCATTGAGTTTCTGCTATTAGCAACCAACATGTGAAATTTGGGCCAAAGACTTAGTTTCTGCTGAATCTAAAGCTGCACTTTTTTTTTTTTTTACATTTTTGTATGGCTAAACCACCAAACAGATGCTCTGCTCTTGTCCATCAATAATATTATTTTCGATTTCACTGAAGTATTGTAAAGTGCAACACTGCAGCTCTGTTCAAATCAGATTTTTGCAGCTCTGGATTTAGAAGCACAGGGTTCACAAAGTTGGCTTCCCGCTATCAGCACGCAACAACCTTGTCAAAGCAGCATGGGAAAGGAGGTGTCTGTGGACCCAGCTGTTAAGCCTGAGTGAGGTGTAGATGAATCAGGAGTGTGTGTCTGTGTGTCTGAGAGTGTGTGTGGGCAGGGTAGCACACTAACATTTGAGTGTTTACAGTTAAGCTTACAGAACATGAGATGTCTATAAAACATCTGAACCATAATTTGTAAAAAAAAAAAAAAAAAAAACCCTCCTAGTTTGTTTTTCTAATTGTTATGCTAAGCTAAGCTAACTAGCTGTGCAATTAATATTAATTCTCTCAAATTGCTAATTGATTTTGGTTTTCTTTTCCACTCAATATTATCAATGCTTTCACATGATCTCTTTTATTTGTATTTTATTTATCTTATTGTTTATCTATGGGGAGTGATGTGTGCTGTGTGTGTGTGTGTGTGTGTGTGTGTGTGTGTGTGTTGCATGGCAAGATGAGAAAAAAAAAAAAAAAACGCCCAATAATGGATGAAGCCCCTCCTCTATCCGTGGCGTTACCATGGCAAACGGCGTCGACGTCACAATGGAAGGAACGCCGTCTATAAGTATTGGAGGGTCTGCCGCGGCGGCTCGCGAGCTCGGATGTGCGTCCTGAAGGAGTGACACGTGCTGTAGAAAAAAAGTTAAAAATAAAAAAAAATAAAAAAATAGCAGCCACATCCTGGAGTTTTATTTTCTTTAAATATTTGTATTGTAAATAATTTTTAAGGTGGAATTTTGTTCGTCTATTTCTACTTGAAGTGGGAAGAGTCCACATCTTCGGAACCATGGGACGAGGAGTGAGTAAAAATTGTTTCTCTTTGTTTCACTTCTCGGATGCTGTTAGTGTTTATGTCGAGGTTTATTTTGGCGAAAAAAGACGGATTAAAAAGTTGACCATTCAAACAAGTGGTTTAGTGAATCAATGTTGATGTTGTCACGGGGGGAGGTGGAGTATCACATGTGTTAAGATAAGCAAGCTGTTTTCTCTCTCTCTCAAAATGCCTGAAACTACTGCGAGGACTTCCGTGTTTGCAGCAACCCCCCCCCAAAAAAAACACAAGACCACCTTTCGAGTGGTCCGAGTTAGGAGGAAACAACTCCTCAGAAAGAAGTTTCCAGAGGCTGAGAAAGATGCTCGTGGCGGCTCGGCGTCCCGGTTACATAACGGGATGTTCGCAAACGCCTGCACTGTCAAAGTTTTGCCGGGCTAACGGTATTAGCGGAGATGTTGCAGCTGTGGAAATAAACGGAGAAAACTGCGTGACTGGCTGTGGGCTGCTATTTCACGCTCCGTTTTAGTCCAATTTTGAGCCGAAAAATGGCGACAGAGTTACCCCTGCTGCATGTGGAATTTCAAGTAGTTTCAAAATCACTGTAGCTCTCTAAGAAGAGGCAACATGTGACAGTTTCCTGATATGTTGCTGTTTTTTTTTTTTGTTTTTTTTTTAATGTGGCACTTTAGAGGACAGCAGTAGAAGAAATGTTCTGACAGTGGGAGGGAGGGAGGGGGGGGAAGTCCAGCCCAGCCCAGCCCACGTTATCCTTTGATGGCTGAGAGATTTGGAGCTTTGTGACTATTAAAACTTAACTTTTAAAGTCAAATCTACACCCCCCCCCCCTTTCCGGGATCATTAATCTTTCGGTGGCTGCTTTTTTAGGCTGGCACCCTTTTGCAGTATGCTCATGTCCAAATGCATCCGAGTGAGTTACATTTAAGTAGTGAGCAGTGAGAAAACATGGCAAAAAAAATTTGCATTATATCATATAATATGACATTTTCAACATGTAGCAGTTATCTTTCGATGACAGATTATTGATAATGCCACCTGGACATTGAAATAGTCTGAAAGTTGTTTCTAATGTGTCCGCTCTGCAGGGGTCTTTTTTCTTCTGTTTCCGTGATCTTTTTGCAAAATCATCTGTTTGCATGCAGTTTTTCCTCCCTGTTTTATTTACCATGAAGTTCCTTTGAAAGCTTTATTGGTTGAAAAATGATAATCCTCAACTAGTTTGTCAGCATTTCTTATTTTGTGCAGTGTTGTCGTCATTTTCTGGTTGTAGCTTCGTTCTTTTAACAGTAACATTTGTTTCTTCTGTGTTTTCTTTTTATTTGAAAGATGTGTCTCGTTAGTTGTAGCCATAAGAGTTGTTATTTTCACTGACATTTTTGACAGGCGGTGTGTAGAAAAACATCCTATTTCGACCCAGCAGACCTTGTGTTATGTTTTGCTCTTTATTTTTAGCCACCACACAGCAGTTAGTTGAATTGAACTGGACCCGGTTCTACAAAATATCAGCCGTCGCCACACCCTTCCATGCTGCGCAATAGAAACACTCATTATGGATGCAGCCTGCGAGGGATGGAGAGGTGGACGGAGGGAGAGAAAGATGGACAGAAAGAGAGAGAGAGAGAGAGAGGGGTGGAGGGGGGAGATCTGTGGCGGGAGATGTGAAGCAGAGCGTCTCATTCAGTCATTTACGATTCTGAAAATCTTTCCTCACTCTCTGTTGGCTGCTGCTGTGTTTTTTTTTTTCCTCCTCTTCCTTCCATATGTGATGAAAGCCATGCCCTGCCCCCATCCAACCTCCTTCCACCTCCCTACAGTGCCCCCCCCCCCCCCCAACCCCCCTTCTCTCTGGTCTTCTTCTCCTCTTTTTTTTTTTTTTTCCAATACATTCAGCTTTGGCAAAGACAAATAGCTAGACTTGGAAGGAATGAGCGCGACTACAGAGCTTCCCTGGTGGGAGGAAAAGGAGAGAAAGAGATTGAGGGGGAGGAGGGGGAGTTGTTTTGCTGTAATGGAGAAGAATCAGGGCAGTGAGATTGAGCACAGGTATCAGAGAGATTATGTTTTTCCCACTTTTACTCCAAGCGTTTTGGACCTTGCTAATATGAGATTACCCCTCTGCTGCCCTTTTTTCCTGCTCTTCCATGTTTGCTCATCACATCGGCATCACAGTGATACCAGCAGGGAAAAGAAAGTGAGCTGAGAGGAGAGGAAAAGAAAGAGGCGGAGGAGGTGTTGGTGGTGGAGGGGGAGATTTTTTTTTGGGGGGGGGGGGGGGGAGCAGAGAGGCACCAGTTGCCGCATTGCCTCCCTCTTTTGAACAACTTGGCTCTCAGATATGGTGTAAATATTCAAACGCATCCCTTTCTGTCGATGAATTTTGTTTTTACTTGATAATAATAATCTAAGATGCATTTCAAAAAGTCTGTCGATCAGTCTCTGTGCTGGTTGGTAAACAGGTGCAGCGATATGGACAGAATATATAGACAGATGTCGAATTCGCAGGAGACCGATGGTGGGAATCCTACAAAATATTTCATCATAATACCTCACTCAGTCTTCTCCGTGTTTTCTCCTCCACAGTTTGAGTTTGAAACTTGACAGCAATAAATGTTAAAGGGAAAAAAAACAACCCAAAATGTTCCAACAAGGACATTTTCAGACTCTGGACAAAAGTGACATTTGTTCAACTTCACGTCATTCCAATGAAAACGTGCAACATTCAGCTCGACGTCTATTAGATCAGACAAAGCTGCAAACGTGTCATTGTGCCGATTCTTGCAGAGTACGCTCATTATGTAAGTGTCATTTAATTGGACCGTAGATCTGTGGATCTTTCTGTTTATGATCGCCACACTGGGTCTGAAAATAGGGCATACGATTGAAGGGGAAGTCATCGGAGGAACTATCTCTTTAATTGCAAGAGATGGCAACATCTGTAACTCCTCGCAAGGTCTCTGCTGGTTACATCTCACACTGTTCTCCCCACTGTGACCTGACCCAGGATGTCAGCGCGGGGCCACATTTAATCTCGTCCAAAGGGGGCACCCCGACTCTTCCTTCACATCCATTCTTTACAGTCTGTTTCCCTCTTGTTCTCTCACTCTGTTTCTACCTGTTTTCCCTCCGCTCCGTCCCTCTCTCTCCGAGGATTTAACATTCTTTCCGCTCGGCAGTCATTGTGTATTAACCGGGGCTTTTGTCACACTCCACCTCTTGTCTGTGACAGAACACAGCCCTCTCTCTCCCTCCTACTTTCTCTCTTTTTTCACACTCTCTCCATCCCCGACTCCCCCCGTTATTCCCCTTAGCCACGCTGTTTGTGCCTTTTATCTTCTTGCTGTCTCTTTTTCTCTCCCTCCCTCTCTTCTTTCGCTTTCTCACATGATGCCACCTCTCCCTTTTTCTCTTTCTCTTGGTCTCTGTTTGGTTTAGCAGCTTCTAGCCGTGCGATTTGTTTTCTGTGGAAGCTCTTTGAACTTTCTCTGCAAGCCTGTTGCTCAGCAAAAGTAGAACATTAAAAATAACAATCTGGAGAGCTCACTCTGTCAGCTAGAAGTGGAAAAATGTGACATTTTCCATGCCACAGGAATGCCATGTCATAATCCAGGCCTTAAGCACCTCTGCATAAATCCCTGCAAAGTGTTTGTGTGTGATTTATGTGTTTACGTGAAGTGTTTCAGACAAACATGTGCAACACATTTTCTGTCCTCCCGCTGCTGAGGAAATGATGCAACTTGTAGCTATGGTGCCTTGGCCTATAACTGTCAGGGAGGCGGGGCTTTGTCCTGAAAGTGGGAAAAGAAGGAGCCATTGATTTACTGCTTCATTCATTCCAGTCCAGAGCAGCTTCTCCCACATCCAGAACAATTTATCTTTAAGACTCCTGGTACTAAATGAAGCATTAGCTTGTGGAAAAAACAGGCCTCAAGGATTCTGTTTGCCTTGAAATATGAGGAATGAACTCAAGGAATCATGCACTGACTTTTCAGTTCTTTCCAACATTAAGGTTGTCTACTCATGGACATAAAACATTTCATTTAGCACAGAAAGAAGAAGAAGAAGACACTTATTAATCAGGGTATATTTTTTTAACGATGTAGCCTCTTTGAGCTGCCTCATTCAACCAATTTTCATCTGACCATCATGCACCTGTTGATACTGAAAATCACCAAAGGGCACAAACCTTAAATAAACTTCAACGTTATTGCATATCTTGCAACAGGTGCCCGTGTACTTTTAATTGAACACAGGAATGTCGTGTGTAGTCGGGGTGAGATGATGTGTGAATGCAGCCGGAATGTTTCAGGAACATTGAATGCAAGTGAGCGTGCAGAGGGCTGTGGTTAATATCATACGACTGGTGTTGTCTTTGTGAATGTAATGAAGCAGTTTCCAACTCTTTTCTTTGCTCGCCTGTACGTTCTTTCAGACTCCGTCACTTTGTCGGGGACATGCTGTCCTGAAACGTTCTCAAATGTTCAGGAGGATTGTGTGAAAGTGGCTTCAGTCCATATAAAGTATCCTTTCAAGTGCTATATTGTGTAATGACGATGGCAGCCTGTAGATTTCAGTGGTGTTTTGTGCGTCACCCCTGGCAGTAGAAAGTTCACAAAAGGAAAGCCATTGATTCATCCGTCCACTTTTGTTCTGCTCGGGAAAAAAAAGCTTAAAGTTGCTCCGGACGTGAAGGGAGTGTTAAACACGACCCCCGTGTAAATTAACACACTCTTTTCACCGGTTAAACAGAAAACGGGGGAGTCGGAGGAAATGAAAAGAGAAACGAGGAGGGAGAAATGGGGGAGAGAGGGGACATGGGAAGGAGGAGGGGCTACATCACTTGACTCTGTCCATTCACATATCTCCAGAGGTGTGGCGTTAGTCGCTGGTAGCAACGGGGCAAGGTCCCAGAGCTGTGTGTGTGTGTGTGTGTGTGTGTGTGTGTGGGTCTGCACAGTTGAATGAGCAGCTTGTGTATCTGGCACCAGGAAGAGCTGTTCGTAGGAATTCAGGTCTGCCTGTAAAACCAGTGTGCGCTTTAAAATATGCAAGCGCTTGACCGAACGCTCTCTTCTGATGTTTGTACGAGCCTGTAGGACGCTGTTCTCTCAGGCGGAGCAGAAAGGGACATACAGGGGCTGCATAAGTTGTTTTAAGGGGTTCATTTTGAGAGAGGCTCGTTCATTGAACCTTTTCTTGCACGTGTTTTCTTTCCCCTTCTTCCTCTGTTTTTCTCTTAGTTTTCACCAAGAGTCCTGCTGCTACACACTTTTGTCCTATTCCCCACCAAAAGGAGCACATTGTCAGTCTTCGGACTTTAGACATTCCTTACACGTTAGTCATGAATCAGGATTAGTACATGGCTTTATTCAAACGCTAGAAGCGACATTTTTTCTGTATCAATTCAAGGCTGTGTTCGGTCAGCTTCACTGCCGGATAACGCGGCCCGTGCGTCCGGGGTCTTCACAGTCGCATGAAAAGATTTCTGAGCCTCTGTTTGTGTTTTTGATGTGCATTGTATGGAAGTTGAACAAAGAGTTATTGTTCTGTGTCCAGTAGGCTCGTGTGTGTGGCTTCTTTTCTAATCTGACTATATTTCTGCCCTCAACATTAGGTTTAAATATCTTCTATCTTCTATCGCTAAATTGACATATCTCAAATCATGATTAGTGTAAATAGCATGGCTTTGAGTAGCCTATAGAGTTATGAACATATTCCAAAAAAAACACATATTATAAACTGCTTAGAGAGTCATTATCAATTGTCTTATTGGACTCTAGATGGCCTGTGCACGTTCCTTGATTTCCCTTTATAACAAGCAGAAGAAACAGCCGTGCCATAGACTGTGAAGTGTAAGTGTCTGCTGGTTTGTAAATATTGAAATAGAGTTGAGCTATTGTTACGCCACTCGTGTCTGGTGTCTCTGGTGTATGTTGGAATTGGCTTATTTGATATCATGCTGCCATAAAGCATAAAGTCTCAACGTTGCAGACTCAGTGCTCATATATTTTATCTGAAGTGCTCTAAGTGGTTTTGTGGTCTCTGAATGAAAGAAGACAGCAAGTAGAAGGTCAGCACCATACACAGCAAACTATGTAGTGTATGAAAAAGAAAGGGAATACGAGAAACTTTAACTATTAAGACCAGGGAAATAACGTTATTCTTTTTAAATTAAATGACAGTCCTGTACAAACATTTTCCAGGAACTTTTGATAGATTTTGTACAACATGAGAAAGATAAATAAGCTGACCAGATACAGCTTATTCTTTAATTTAGAAAGGGTGCTACCTCCTCCTCAATTGAGACGATACCTCATACACCTGTAAATGATCATTTGTAAATATTTGTCATTTCATTTTAAATATGTGTTAAACTGGTCATTAGAACGCTATTTTAACAATCTGATCAGATAGAAAAGTTTGTTTTCACTGTGTTAGTATTTCAGATACAGAGCTTGAAATAAGATATGAGAGGGATGCTGTGATTGGGTAAACGGCAGGCTCAGAGCTGCTCTTTGAAACAGCTCGGCTGGGCAGCTTGACTTTTCAATTTGCTTCTTCTTTGGAAGGAAATGTCAAGAGATGACGCAAGAGGGGCTCTACGTGCAGCAGCTTGGGCCTGACTGATGCTCATCAGTTACTGAAGAGTTGTTTTTTAACTGTTCAATGTGACAACAATCTTTTATTTTGACTCTTTTATTGGAGATGACGAGTCCACCCGGAATATCTGATGTTCAGATTTATTCATTTTCTTTCAAACTTTTAAGGGAACAAAAGAGGCAGAACTGGAAGGCGTCTGTGTTTTCTATCAGTGTTTAGTTGTTTGCTTGGGTCAGTGGATGTTAAATAAATAGGAGTTGTTGGTATGCCACAGGACAAGTGAGTGCTGTTTACTGAAATGACAGGTACTTGTAAAAAAAAATATTGATGCTATTTATGCTACTTTGCAATCAGTTTTTAAAGTTCTTAATTGTAAAATATGACTTAAAATAGTAAATAAACACCAAAACTGAATGATATAACATTTAAATGAAGAAGAGGAAAGAACACTAACCATTGTTTTCCTTCAGGACGTTTGAACTATGGGAACATTTTCAACATTCAGAGAAAGTGGTTGGAAAAACAATTTGTTGTCAAATTTCTGTTTTCTCTCCCTTTTCGTTTTATGGCTGTGATGTCCTGAAACTATTTATATCTACACATTTTCTATTTCATCATCAATTAATCTTCCAATTATCAAGATTAAAGATTGGATCTAAGACAATACTTTAAAAAGTACTGACATATAAATATGTATTATATGAAGAAGAAGAAGAAGAAGAAGTAAAAAATTAACATTCAAAAAGTCAAAATCAGAAACATCTTTAGTCATTTTTTTTCTGCAAGAAAAGTTTCAGATTTACTTAATCAGTTATCTCCTTTTTGTTTTAAGTTTTAATAAAGGTCTCCAATCCTGGACCTTCATCTCTCTACTTACATTAAACACAGAAACCAATCAATCAATTAATCAGTCTTTCATGTCTGTTGGAAAGAAGAAGTCTGCATTCCACTTTCAGGCTCTGAACCACTGGTTTTTCGCCTGAAGCCAGATGGCCCCCGGGGGCTCATCGGGGGTCCAAAGGCTAAGATGTGGCCACAGCGATTCGGGGCCAGACTCAGTGTTTTCCCAGCTTAGCCGGCCGGGGGGGGGGGCTCCAGCAAAAAAAACAACATGTGCTGAGATCACACACTCTGCTCCGCACACTGCCTGGGAAACGTTAAAAGGCTAACGCAGAAGAAAAAAACAATATTAGTTAGCATATTTCCATGACTGGGATCGTGTGCAGGAAGTCCACATTTGGTCATTATATCGCCTTCTGAGCTGTTTTCAAAATGGCTGCTGCACACTGTGAGTTGTATGCAGCAGACAAATGGCTGATTAGTAGTCACTTCAGCAGCCTCCATCTCTCCCTCCCTGCTCACATGCTAACACCTCTAATCCTTGTTCACTGCTGAATTATAGATGAGCTTTAACTGCTAATCGATGTCAGCTTCTGCTGTTGTGATCTCCTGTTACCTACCTGAAACGCACACAGGCTGAACTTTCACTCCCTGCCTTAGATTAGCACACACTCTAAGAAGCTACACTTGTTTCACCTGTTGAGTGACGCTGCTAGTGGTGCTTATGCAACATGTCCAGCGGCCATCACATTCACATACAAGTACAGTACATACGATTTCATGCTCAAGGGGTCTGCAACATTGCTTCAAAGAGGAGCTAATAGAGTTGTCCATATATGCCATAGATTGTCAGCTGCACATTCAAAAGTTTATAGTGTCTGCGTTGCACTCTGTACCATAATGCATTTTAAAAATCCCTTTGACTTAATGTGAGTCGGCTCCGGCTTTTCCTGACTGATGATTCAGATGATTACATCTCAAGGAGGCACAGCTCTTCTCTGGACAGCCGGGAAGAAGGATAATAATAATAATGATAATAATAATAAAAACTTTATTTATATAGCACCTTTTAAAAACACAGGTTTACAATGTGCTTTGACAAACAGCAAGAACAAAGCAAGCTAAACCAATCACAGAAGAACATAAACAACAGCAAGAACATAACAGATGCAAAATACTCAAAATAATTAAATACAATTCAACAGAAAAGAACCCATAGTGCACGATACCCAACAGACCATATATAACCCGACCGTCACAAGAACCATTATAAGATTCCCAGGCTACACAAGAACCCAACAGCACGAGCTGAGACCACAGATGTTTATCTCCTAGTGAAAACGATGCTGAAAGTAGCTCCACTTGCCATCTGTTGGTGCAGAGTAATGAAGTTAGGGTGCGGTGTTTGCAAACTGACTGTAGACCTGTATGTTTGCAGTTGTTTTTGAAATCTCACCTGATATGACCTGTGGCTGAACACTTGTCAGGATGGATATTTTTAACTGTACAAAGACCGATGAAGCAAATTTGTGCCAGGTAAGGTAAGGCTTTTTGTGTCTCTGCCGTGTGAGATACATATTTTCTTGCGTTCAGTGCAGGATTTAGGACAAACTTAAGCTCATTTTGGGTTCTTCTTCCTTTTGCCTCCTCCTCTTTATCTCTCGCCGTCGTCCTTCCTCTGTATCTCACCTTCTCTGTGTCACTCCGTCTCTTACACCCTCTGGCTTTCAGCCGTCTGGAGGACACAATCTTTGCTCAGGCCTTTGTTGCTCTGTCAGCTACAGCAGCGGCTGATAGTGTCTGTCTGCGGAGAAGACGGCGGAGAGAAAGAGGCTGTCTGTCACGCTGAGTTATAGCTCGAGAGCTGATGGAGTGATACTGGGAATTTAGAGGAAAAACACACAATTTGAGGATATTTTTTCACTTGGGTTTGATCAACACAGTTTTCCACAATTCCTTAATTGTTGCAGGGATGCTTGATACCAAAGTAGGATCAGTTTTAATTAGGTCTCTTCTGCCTACAGCGAGAGTTTGTGTCTCAGTTAGAGTTAAAATCAACAAACTGTCCCCGAGTGTGATTACCAGTAAATGACTCCTCTGTGGTTTACCGTTCCTCTCTGGGGTTTGGCATAAATACGTAGTTAACTGGTGAGGTTATGTTAAGGAAATGTGCTGGTGAATGAATAGAGTGTTATTTGTATTTTTCTCACTCAGACTGTGGCACTCTTTATTGCAAACGTGGGCGTTTGAAACAAGCGATTATTGTTTTCATGGCGTAGATTTATCCGTCACCATGCATAAAAAAACACCTTATCTTCCAACTGAGCAGAAACAACACAACACCTGTCACTCCCCCTTTTTATACTGTGGTTTTCAGTGGTTGTTTATTTCTTAATGTGTCATTATATTACTCTGATCAATCCCTGAAAATCGAGGGTTTTAATAGATTAAGAAGAGACTGGTCCTGTGTTTTCTTTTCAAATATTCCTACACAGTGATTAAATAATAAACACATTAAGCATGCACATGGCAAGAGGTGTTCAGTCTTGAGCTTCAGCTGCTAATGAAACATTGAACCGTTCAGTGGTTTAATGGTTTCAGTGAGTTTTTTAGTAATAAGTAATTCCAAATAAAATTAATAAAATAAAATTACCAACACAACATCTGGACTTTTGTTCTCGAGCTGCAACTTTAAAAACGCTTCCTTCTTTGGTTGACTTTTACTCAACAAGTGGCACATGATCAGTTGGTGGAAATGATTTAGATTTTTTTTTTTTTAAAAAGGATAAGATCCTCGAATTCCGATGGTGCAGGTAGCCCAGTGGTTATTGCCCATGTACAAAGGCTAAAGTCCTCAATAGTGGGCTTGGTTCAATTCTGACCTGTGGCTACCCTTCCAGCATGTCATCCCCCCCTCTCTCACCGGTTTCTGAGTCGATCCACTGTCCTATCTCTAAAATAAAAAATAAATAAATCTTAAATTAATTAATCTTTCCTTTGTGGTTATTTGAAAATCATTTTTGTGGGCAAAACCTCTAGTTGACGTCGTCATCTTCGGCTTTTGAAGGAGTGATCCAGAGCTTTTGCAACTTTCTGACATTAAACTAACCAAAAATCTTTAAGTAGAGACTTCTATCCACAGATTTACAGACAACAAAACTAATCTTTTGGTTGCAACCCAATTTCATTAAACTTGTCAGCTGCTGAAGTGAGACTCAAACAAACAGAAAAGTTTATAAAAAGCTTTTCTCGTGATGGAAAACCTCCCAAAAGTTTTCATATCCCCGAAAGTAGATCCCCCTGTAGAGTTTGTTTGTGCAGTGACAGATGGCGCTGGTGTCCATAAAGCGACACTACTCCTGATCTCTCACCCTAACAGCATGTGGCAAGTAACGAGGTGACTCTGTTTGTGTTCTCTTGAACTTTCTGTTAAAGTTTTTGGCAGTTTGTCGCCCCAATTTAGTCCACACTTTTCCGAGTTGTTAGACCTTAGTGTGTGTGTGTTTACTCTTTAATCTTGTTCTAAGTGCTTCGACCCACAAGCGGTCTTAAAATGAAGATGTATGACAGAATACCTTCTGGCATTTTGAGTCATCGGGCATGTTCACGTCGCATCAGACACACCTCAGCAGTAGTCAGCGTGTTATTTCTGCATGATCTCTCGTCACCACCTAAAAATACTCCAATAAAACAGTTTGAAACTTTTCATTTGAAATGTCCTGAAAGCATAGAGTGATGAAAGCTGTTACAGGGTGTTACAAGTTGACAACATTTAGGAACAAGTAGTATGAAAACAGCCGGACAACAGATTATACATTGGCCTCTTTTTTTCGCTGGAAGATTTTTGGCACGACAAAGGACAAAGTGGTTTGTGGTGGCCGTTCTTTTTGGTTCACCCAGATTTTACCACCGGTCTTAAATCCACTCCAATCCAGTTGGTGGCAGTACTGTTTGTCTGTGTTTTTTTTCTTCGAAAAACACCAATAACCACTAGAAAAAGAAGAGGAACGCTTATATGAAAGTAAATATTTGAAAAAAAAACCTTGACTGTTTACCTAGCTAGGTGACGGCCTCTTTCAGCTGAATACAGTGTTCAATGTTTCCCCTAGCTTTACAGCGTTGGGGGGGGGGGGGAGGGGGGGACAAGCCGACACGACGACACAAACACTTGGTGTTCATGTGTTACTTTTAATGACAGATGTCCTTTTCTATCGGAAAGGTATCCTTAAATGACTTATTTCCCTGATTTCCGACTCTATCCACTATCCTATCCCTACAATAAAGGCACAAAAAGACCAAAAATAAAATTGGGGCCGCCCCCCAATATAATGGTAGGGGAAACACTGGTGTTGCTGAAAACGTATTCAAGCCTATGAATATTGCCTGACACTAATTGCTTTCTGAGTTGTCTTAAAGTTTTTTAAAAAGCGATGTCTTTGATGTGTTTGCAGGAAGGACGCGAGCAGTATGAGCTGGCTGCGACCTCGGAGCAGGGCGGCAAGAAGAAGGCGAAGGGGAAGAAGAAGGAGAAGGATATGGATGAGCTGAAGAAAGAAGTGGATATGGTGGGTGTCTTTAATTCACTTTCATACCCGATGGCTTCAGGGCTTTTTCCTCTTGCTGTTCAACGTCTGACCATCCTGTCATCCTTTTTGTACTTCCTTCATGCATCTTGACACTGTTTCCCCAGATAAAGCCAAATATAATAACACACAATTAAAGATGTCACAAAGCAAAAATGTCTGAAATACAAAGTTTAAAGGTCTTTTAAGCTTCAGTTTCAATTACATTTTACATTTATAAAGCTCTAAAATGAGATGTGTGTTGATGTCTTCATCCATTACAGCTGATTCCTTACTCGAATATTAAATGAATTCTAAATTTAATTTGAGGACACTGCATTATGTAATATCTTCAACCTGGCTTCTAAAATATTGCATATAAATCCAAATTCTTTTCTTTCTATCTGTGCCCACATGTTTTTCCTATCTAACTCCCTCACTTTTGCCTTTGCTTTCATTCTTGTGTCCTCATTTCACGTTGTGCTCTTATCTCAATTTGTTGCTTCCCATATTACCATATTCCATATGCTCTTCCTCCTACATTGTCCCTCTTACCGTTTCATGTCTTTTCTCCTTCCCCCTCTTCGTCCTCTCCTTCTGTTTTTTCTTCTTCCCTCCTCCTTGTCAACCTCATCCATTTAGTCATCCTTCCCCTAAACAGACAAATGTCCCCCTGTCATTGTTAGAGCTCTTCTCAGTGTGTGGTACTCACTCTAAAATGAAAGGTCAGCACACAATATGCCGTAAATGTCACTGGCTTTTTGGCATACTGAACACACACACACACACACACACATACAGTAGATACTCATATGTAAACACTGGTAACTGAAGCCTCAATCTGTCTCTTGTGGTGTGTTTGCAGGATGATCACAAGCTGACCCTCGACGAGCTCAATCGCAAATATGGAACAGACCTCAACAACGTGAGTAAAGTCCTGCTTCTTTGTGTCCTTTTGAATGTTTTCGTTCCACAAATGTGTCACACTGAGATGTTTATTGGCAGCCGCGTTTCTCTGTCTACATTTATCACAGAGACGACTTTAATGTCAAATACCAGCAGCATATCGCCTGCTGTTTTCCATTAACTTCTATCCTCTCTTCCGCTGGTGAATGATTAATGAGGCTTCAATGAATTAAACTGATTTTGTTTAAAGGAGAGGTTATCTTTCTCTTTCATATCATGAAGGGAGAGTCATTGAGAGGGTGATCAGCTGCAGCTCGCCCAGGATTATTTAAAACCCAAGACTTCGATATCAAAAGAGGGGGAAGAGGAAAGTTCGCAAGGAGAACAAGATTCTTGAGCCCAGTATTGTTTCAAGGAGAGCGTTCAAAACGTTCAAAATATGTTTCTCTCCGTTCTTGACGAAAACTGTGAAAAACTGAGAAATATTCTAACTTAGCTGTTAACCGCACTCACAGGGACACTATAGGTTGGACGTAATAATGTAATGTCACTAAATTTGCCTCTCAAAATAAGTATTTTATTTTTTTCTGGTCTTTATGTTTGTGTAAAAACAACCAGCTGCTGAATTATGGTTTATATTTTGTCTGAACAATCTGTTTTTATGGATTGATCATAATGAATAATAAAAGATAGATAAGATAATAAATAACAGATTTATGAAGACATTTTTAAACAATAATAAGGAAAAGAGAAAATAGATAGGTTTAGTTTTTAGACTATTTAAGTGAAAGTGTAGAAGAAATCGTATTGAGAAGGAGATCTGTTATCTCTTACCGTTACAGTTTACATGTGATGAAATTTTGAGCTCTAAAAATGCCAGCAGGTGTAATTTCTGACCTTTAGACATCGTCTAGCCAGCTGCTCCCAGTCTTTTGCTAAGCTAAGCTAACCAGCGTCTGGCTGTAGCCTGTTTAAGTGTTCAGTTCAGCTTTTCAATCTTCTTTGGCCAGAGAGAAAAAAATGAGCTATACCTTTTTTAGCATCCTCTAATTAGCAGCTCTCTCTCTCTCTTAATGCTAATGTGCTCCTGGTCATATGAAGAAGATCAAGGAGAATAGCTAATAAGTGCCTCTAAACCAGGGTCTCCAGGCTAAGAGCGCATACGTGTGTGTGTGCTGCTGCTGTGAATAATTGATCACCTGCAGGAGCCCCTGTGCCCTGATTTCATATGATCCTATTTCTCTCATCTCCTTTACCTTCATTTATCTCCTTCTCTCCCCTCTGTTTTTCCTCCTACCTGCTGATCAGGGAAATTGCCTTGTTTTTCTGTTGATGCTGCGTTCCTAAGCAACTAGTACAACCTTCAGTTCCCCTTAGACTTAAATAGTGCCAGTGAGATTGTGTTTACACGTCAGACTGGAAAACAACGATGAAGTACTGAAAATGTGGTTGTTTTGATAAGAAATGTCAGCTATTTGTCACTTAATAATCTGGTGTTTATCTTTTTTGTGTGCAGGGTTTGACTAGTGCAAAGGCTGCTGAGATTTTGGCCAGAGATGGACCAAACGCCCTCACTCCTCCTCCCACCACCCCAGAGTGGGTCAAATTCTGCAAACAGGTAACATCAACTCAGTCAGAAACTAGCTTCTGGAACGTTTCTCTATTCTCTCTTAGTCCAATTTCAGGTTTTAGTTTTAAATGTCTAACCAAAATTCAACGTCTTAACGTGTCCCTTTTGTTCTGGTCATCCTTCAGATGTTTGGTGGTTTCTCCATGCTTCTGTGGACCGGTGCCATCCTCTGTTTCCTGGCCTATGGTATCCAGGCTGCAATGGAGGATGAGCCTGCCAATGATAATGTAAGAAAAGGTCCTTGAAATATCCATGACACATCGTCTCCATTTTAACAGAATGACAGATCCCAAGCCACCTGAGGATTTTATAAAATGTTTGATGTTTTTATGAGAGCAAAGCAAAAGGGAGCAGAATTTTACATCTCATTTAACGTTGCATTTTGATTCAACGGCATGAAAAACCTATGTAAATGTCATTTATTTATGTCCACAGTTGTACCTGGGTGTCGTGCTTTCTGCTGTCGTCATCATCACTGGTTGCTTCTCGTACTACCAAGAGGCCAAAAGCTCCAAGATCATGGACTCCTTCAAGAACCTGGTCCCACAGGTACCACTCCCAACCTTAACCTTATCCAATAAATAGTCTGTTTTGTACATCTCCTCGTAGATGTACAAAGATCACTAATAATTACTGAAAAACTCCAGATGGTGTTGATGTGTCACCATGCCAACTATATTGTCTCATACAAAATCAAGGTCTTAACAATTTAGCAGCACAAAACAAAAAGTGTCCTCTTGATATTTCAGTCTCATTGTCCCTGTTGAATAATTTGGAGTTTAAAAATGAAAGTCATTCAGCATTTAGATGATTGAAATGAGCTTTGCTTGCAGACGTGGAGGCAGCTTAAACCATCACGCACAGACATCAGGCTCGCTCTGTCCCCCTGTCTTACATAAGTGCCTGTCTCCGTCGTGTCTCCTCTCGTAGCAAGCCCTGGTCGTCCGAGACGGTGAGAAGAAGCAACTCAACGCTGAGGAGGTTGTGGTCGGAGATTTAGTGGAGGTGAAAGGAGGTGACAGGATCCCCGCTGACCTGCGAATCATCTCCGCTCACGGCTGCAAGGTGGGCGACCTCGGCGCGACTTATTTTCTTCTGTCTGGGAGTCATATTAAAAGAAAGTGTGTCACTGTGCTTCATTCGACACTTGGACAGCATCTTTATTTTTCAGTGCATTGAACTTCCTTTATAAAAGCTCAGCATGCTACTAGATGTAAGCAGTAAGCGACTGGATTTCTGATACTATAAACATTTTATCATGTCAAACAAGGCACTATTTTTCTTAAGGGATTCATGTTGTTTCATTTGAAAAGCATTAGGACAGATAGAAGTTTGCGATGCATTTTCAGATCATTCACCCAAGACACGCTCGACCCAGATATGCCTCTTTCTTTGTTACACCAAGTCGCCTACCTCTGCATCATTTAGCTGTTTTTCTGTTAGGGACCCAAAGAGTGCCGTTCAACCCAAATCTGCCAAAAACTCCTCTGAAGCCAGAAGAGAAAAGTTTGTTTTCCTCCTTGTGAAAGGAACTTCCTGGCAGCCGTCGTCTCAGCTCTTACAGCTTTTCTCTTTTCTGCAGATGTTGCCACGTGCTCTGTGTCGTGTTTTTTTTTCCATCAATCACAGTCAGATGGTTTGTTTCTCAGGTGGACAACTCCTCCCTGACTGGAGAATCTGAGCCCCAGACTCGTACTCCTGACTTCTCCAATGACAACCCACTGGAGACCAGGAACATCGCCTTCTTCTCCACCAACTGTGTTGAAGGTATGTTCAAAGGATGATGCTTCAGATTATCCGACGAGAGAACGTTTTAGAGATCTACTGTTCCAACACACATAACTTTTCTGAACTGCCTGGACATAGTTGGTGTCTTTATGTGCCGCCCAAAAGCACAAATCGATTTGATTGGTTGTCTACAAGCCAATTGTACTGTTTAACAAAATCCATTGTAGACTACAGTAGAGCCTCTAGAGGTCTCTTTAATTGCTCTTTTTCCACGTTATATATATTTATTTGAGTTCCATACATAATTGGGTTCCTATATATCATCGCTGCAGGAACTGCTCGTGGTGTCGTGATCAGCACCGGAGATCGCACCGTCATGGGTCGTATCGCCACTCTGGCCTCTGGACTGGAAGTCGGACGCACCCCCATCTCCATCGAGATCGAGCATTTCATTCACATCATCACTGGTGTGGCTGTCTTCCTGGGTGTTTCCTTCTTCGTCCTCTCTCTTATCCTCGGGTACACCTGGCTGGAAGCCGTCATCTTCCTCATCGGTATCATTGTCGCCAACGTGCCAGAAGGTCTCCTGGCTACCGTCACTGTGAGTCCTGTTTTACTATATAGATCAAATTAAGCACCAAAAAGTTCACTTATTGACTAATTACCTTAAAAATATTCACTCTAGGTGTGTCTGACGCTGACCGCTAAGCGTATGGCCAAGAAGAACTGCCTGGTGAAGAACTTGGAAGCCGTGGAGACCCTGGGATCCACCTCCACCATCTGCTCCGACAAGACCGGCACCCTGACCCAGAACAGGATGACCGTGGCCCACATGTGGTTTGACAACCAGATCCACGAGGCCGACACCACAGAGAACCAGAGCGGGACCTCCTTCGACAGGAGCTCAGCCACCTGGGCCGCCCTCGCCAGGATCGCCGGACTCTGCAACCGCGCCGTCTTCCTGGCTGAGCAGAGCAATCTTCCCATCCTGAAGGTACGATTTCACCCTCATCGACACTTTCTCTGTTGATTGAATAAATAATGAAGAATATGATTAGGCAGACAATGAGCTCTGCAAACTTATTATCTCTGGACCTTCATTCAACAATAAGAAAGCCTTTTTTCTGTTGATCCGTGCTTTTAGTTTGTGTGCTCACTATGTGGGTAGTGTTTAAAACGTCTGTACTGCTGACTCATTTTTCCAACTCAAATGTGCCTTTTTTAAGCACTGAACAAAAGACTATAAAAGCAAACAACTGTTCCTCTTCTCTTTTGTTCTTTTTTTTCCTGATATTGGCCTCAATTATTTTCTGCTAATGGTCAAAACCTATTCAAGGGTGCTGAGAGATGAATGTGTTTTTTATTGTGATGATGTACAAGAGGCTGAAACATTATGTGTAGCCCTGAAATTAGAGTTTAATAAGCCTCATATTTGGACTCTGGAAAATAAAAGATGATATTGTAGTTTTGAACATATCCTTCAGTTTTCTTAAAGAAATAGAAACATTTATTGGACAATCAAACTTTTCATGTCGCTATACTACCAATACATAAACATATTAGTCCTTTAAGACTTAAAACATTGATATCAGCCCCTTTATTTGTTATTAACATTAATTCTTTGCAAAAAACTGACCTGTGCCACCATCAGGCTTGTTTTGCAGTTGTTGTATTACTCTCCCTGTAGTACACACACACACACACACACACACACACACACACACACACACACACACACACACACACACACACACACACACACCCCCAGGAGTAAAATAAGTCTCCTGGCTCCAGAGCCCAGACTCTTGTTTCTACCCTCGTGTTAATAACCTGTTAACGTGTGTGTGTGTCTGTGTGTGTTAATCACCTGTAAATGTCTTGCTGCCGTGGCGGCTCTAATTACCAGTCACTCTCCCCTCACTGCTCATTATTTTTCTCTCAACCACTGTAACAAAAGAGAGGAGAGTAAACAAGAGGTTGGCGTTTATCAAACCCGATAATTACGATCGCTGAATGCAGGAAATTTGCATTTTTCTTTCAAGGCTCGTTCCCCAAAGGAATTTTTCTTGCATCCTATATTTTTGCATTCTAGTTTGTTACAAAAACCATACAGGGCACTGATGGACCATTTAGTAATTGTCAATTGAGGGTATTGATTATTCAGACTCGTGCTATATTCATAAATAAATGCCACAAAACAAACCGAGAAGTTTGGGACCTGTGAATTGGGTGCATACGATTCAAGTTTTCTTTCTCCTCCAGAGAGATGTTGCTGGTGACGCCTCTGAGTCGGCTCTGCTGAAATGCATCGAGCTGTGCTGCGGATCAGTCCAGGAAATGCGAGAGAACTATCCCAAAATATCCGAGATCCCATTCAACTCTACTAATAAGTACCAGGTATGCAAAGAGAAGCTATTTTGCAGCATAAAATCATTTTTCACTTGGAAATTGGCTGTTGTCGGATGCTAAGATAGATATTAATTTCCTGAAAATAATTAATTTGTTTGTTAATGTCATGAGCTTAATGAAGCATTAGATGTTTTGTTATTTTATCCTCATTTATCAATGTAAGACCTTCAGTTGAAACATAGCCTTCGGATAAAACATTTTGTCATCTGCCTGCTTATTTTCTACCAAAGGTTTTTAGGGAAGGCCCTTCTTCATACCTGTTAGGGTTGAGGATTAAACAGCAAAACAGGCATTTAAACATGAATAATGAAAATAAATGTTTTCTTTTGTGTGTTTGTAGCTTTCCGTTCACAAAAATAGCTCATCTGAGGACGAGTCCAAGCACCTGCTGGTGATGAAAGGAGCCCCAGAAAGAATCTTGGACCGCTGCTCCTCCATCATGCTGCAGGGCAAAGAGCAGCCTCTGGACGACGAGTTAAAAGACGCTTTCCAGAATGCATACCTTGAACTGGGAGGTCTGGGAGAAAGAGTTTTGGGTAAGGATGAAGGGCAAAAGGGAATGAGATCAGAAAATTGAAATACTATTCTAGGTTACTCCTCTCATCCTTTTGATGCTTTTTGGCTTCTGGTTTCATAAAGGTTTCTGCCATTTCAACCTGCCTGATGACCAGTTCCCAGAGGGCTTTGCTTTCGACACTGATGAGGTGAACTTCCCCACGGAGAACCTCTGCTTCATCGGCCTCATGTCTATGATTGATCCTCCTCGTGCTGCTGTGCCCGATGCTGTCGGGAAATGCAGGAGCGCTGGAATCAAGGTAAAGACAATTAGAAATGGAAACTTAAGCCTCTTTCAGTCAGCCTCCAGCCAACTCATTATGTTATAATGTGAAGTGTTTCAGTGTTTCAACTTGGCTTTCTCCTAGGTCATCATGGTAACTGGTGATCATCCAATCACAGCTAAGGCCATTGCTAAGGGTGTGGGTATCATCTCTGAAGGCAACGAGACTGTTGAGGACATCGCTGCACGTCTGAACATCCCAATCAATGAAGTCAACCCCCGGTACTGCTTAACATAGCAAAACACCCTGTGTGCAAAAGTTAATAAAATGGAAATTTTTTATGACACTCGGAGTACCCCATGGTTATGTTCTGGGTCCCATTCTGTTCTGATTGTTAAGAATTTTTAACCCAATGCTAAGGATATTATTCCTAATCCTTGTTTAATTAATCTTCTATTTTGAATAAATAACCTTTGCATCTTTGTCTCCCTTCTAGAGATGCCAAGGCCTGTGTAGTCCACGGCGGAGACCTGAAGGATCTCTCTCCAGAGCAGCTTGATGACATCCTGAAGTACCACACCGAGATTGTCTTTGCCAGAACCTCTCCGCAGCAGAAACTGATCATTGTGGAGGGCTGCCAGAGACAGGTGGGAACAAAACAAACAAGGAGGTGTTTGTGTGTGTGTCAAAGAGAAGATGTTCCCACTCTTATGAGCCTCTGCAGCATTTGAACTGCTGTGCTGTTTTACAGTTTGGCAAACGCAGCATGTGCCTGTGCCTTATTATGTAAATTCACGTGTGAATATTTGATATTTCTGTCCCCTAGTGCTTATTTATGATTATTGCTCCGCTCTGATGACTGAGTTGGCAGAAAAATCAGGCGTAGCATCTGTCATGCTGTGACCTCAATCGCACATGAATATTCACGAGTGCATCAGTAGGCAGAAGACACTGAGCTGAACTGTGGTTTTATTTACTGATATGAATGTTTTAATGAGTTATTGCCTGATAAAGTGCGACCAACAAACGGTGTGTGCATGTTAAATAGTCCTTTATTTGTAACGATACATTATTTTTTAAAGCAGATATTCTTTAACATTTAATACACATTTAATTGGATTTGAGATTTGTGGTGTGATGAATGCGACTGAAAGTGTCATAAAGTAGGCAGAACTAATTAAAATAATGTGTTCCAGAGTGTCCCACATAACTGCTTCTGGGAGATTAATTGTTGATATGTCGTTTTAAAGTCCCAGCATTATACTTCAAACTCCTCTGTTCACTGCGTTCTTCTTTTAGCTAGTTTTTGGGAAACTTAAAATCTATGTGACAGTCTAAATATGACTCTTATTTAAAACAGTCACTTTTGGCCTTTTTTTAGTTAATCCAATATCTGTAGTCAGCATGCAGCACTGTCTCTGATTATCTTCAAAACCAGACATTCACATTTCTGCCCAGATGACAGGCTCGACTGATCCGCCCTGCTGTCTCTTCTTCACTTTTATCACATCCCTCTGTTCTGTTGAATAAAGCAGAGCTGCCCTGAAACCTTTTGGAAAAATGAGGCTTTTCTCTCACAAGAGGATATTATTCTGTGTGACGCAGTGTAACTTCAGAAAATTGAAATGCCACTCAAAAGCATGAATGGTGACTCCTCTCTCAACAAAGGGCTACCTGTTACTTCAGTTGAATATCTCTTCATGCGCTCGCACAATTCACTTGGACTTCTCCGTTTGGCTGGAGTCAAACATCTGTTTTTCTGAGAAAATGTGACATTTTTTCTTCCTCTTCTCTTTCTAAGAAAAATGCAATACAATGTAAGTCTTCCCCTTCGTGCCTTTTCTTGTCTGCACATAAACATTAATATTAGAATCACACGTCTCTCTTCCCTCTCTCTGCAGGGAGCCATTGTGGCTGTGACAGGTGACGGTGTGAATGACTCTCCTGCTCTGAAGAAGGCCGACATCGGCGTTGCTATGGGTATCTCTGGATCTGACGTCTCCAAACAGGCCGCTGACATGATCCTGCTGGACGACAACTTTGCCTCCATCGTTACTGGAGTAGAAGAAGGTAACACCACCTCTAATTAGCTGACTGGATTGTTAGTGATCAAATTCAGCCTGAGGGTTAAAAATGATTAAAACACTCACACTTAAAACCGTTTGCATCGTTCTCGTCAGGCCGTCTGATCTTTGACAACTTGAAGAAGTCCATCGCCTACACTCTGACCAGTAACATCCCTGAGATCACACCCTTCCTCCTCTTCATCTGTGCCAACATCCCGCTGCCCCTGGGAACCGTCACCATCCTCTGTATCGACCTGGGAACTGACATGGTAAAGATGGATGCCTTTTATCCCTTTTCACTCTCTGACACTGATTCTGGGACATCAACTTTTGTATAATCTGAAAGCAGAGACTTAATAAGATTCCAGTGCCATTTAAAAAACCATACATACATATTATTAATGATCTGTTACCCTGCGTTCGTTTTCCAGGTCCCTGCTATCTCCCTGGCTTACGAAGCAGCTGAAAGCGACATCATGAAGAGACAGCCCAGAAACCCCAAAACAGACAAGCTGGTGAACGAGAGGCTCATCAGTATAGCCTACGGACAGATCGGTAAACAGAGACTTCTATTTCTATAGCTGAACCAGAAAAGGCCATTCACGTCTCCTTTGTTAGATCTTTCTGAAGGGGGCAGCTCTGTATCTGGGTGGTCCAAGATAACTGGAAGAGAGGCATGCACCAGAAATAGGCTCATACTGATAGAGAACAGCAGCAGCAGTAGTTGTGTGTGTGTGTGTGTGTGTGTGTGTGTGTGTGTGTGTGTGTGTGTTGGAGTGACGACAGAGTGGTGCCTCTGGCTTTTGATTTTTCCCTCTCGGGTAATGAAGCCAGGAATAACTTGACCCTTCAGGACTTCCTGAACTACCTTATAAGAGCAGAGCACAAGCAACACATCTGGCTGTATTCATTTTCCTCAAAGTTGCGAACGGATCATTTGTTGTAAAGACAGCTCTGTTGACTTTTCCATTCAAATGTGTGTTTCTTAATGGAGGATATAGTTTATACCTTTTAAATTAGAAAATGTCACTAAAAGACAAGCCTTTACTTTTGAGGTTTTGATTAAGGGTTCATAAAATATCTTAACCGGCAACAGAATTTATGATATGATACGCTACTCTAGTATATGACATGATACGACACAAGACGGCATGACACTACGTGATGCGTTACGATACAACACAACACGATATGACAAAATAAGATACAAAACACTTGGACTCCAGTGCTCCTATAAGGTCTCTATCTGCAACTTTCCAAAAATATAAGGTCTCAATTTAGATCTTTATGGTTTTGATTATCCCATAATCAATTACCCCTAAATCCTTTTATTTTCAGTAAGCATATAATTCCTCAGAAGACAACCTAATCTCATTATTTATTTATTAAATCAAGTATTCCTCAAATTTCCACAAAAGGCTGCCTCATTAATCTTAAAACCAAAGTCTCAGTGTGCCCCTTTAATCATGTACTGATTCCTGGTGAATAGTGAATAGTTAGCTGTACAGCAGTGTCCTGTTTAAAAGGCAAAGTCATTGAAGGCATTTCTTAAAAGATGACACAAAGTCAGAATCATTTCAGTGTGGTGTGCTGTCAGAGTTCTGAGCTCTCCTCCCTCCTGCAGGTATGATCCAGGCGCTGGCAGGTTTCTTCACCTACTTTGTGATCTTGGCTGAAAACGGCTTCCTGCCCTCCACCCTGATCGGCATCAGAGTGAACTGGGATAATAAGCACATCAATGATCTGGAGGACAGCTATGGACAACAGTGGGTCAGTGACAGCTCACGCACTAGGCAGCAAATAAAGCGTATCATTCAGTAGTTAGAACCTGATAGAAATCCTCTGTGATTGTTGTTTCTCTTCAGACGTACGAGCAGAGGAAGATCGTAGAGTTCACCTGCCACACGGCCTTCTTTGCCAGCATCGTCATCGTGCAGTGGGCCGATCTGATCATCTGTAAGACCAGAAGGAACTCTGTCTTCCAGCAGGGCATGAAGTAAGCACACCAAAACCCAGTTTGTGTTTCTTTACAGGACAATCCAGCTCTGGATTGTTTAGGCCTGAGATGGAGATGTTTCGCCTCATTTTCTGTACTAGCTGCTGTGTTAGTCAAGGGCAAATTGAAACCCTAATGTTTAGTTTGGCATTTTGGATGTACCTTTTCAGCCATTCAAATAAGTTTGCTTGAGTCTAATTTTCTATTGATTTCTTCCTTGTGTGTCTCAGAAACAAGATCCTGATCTTTGGACTGTTTGAGGAGACCGCCCTCGCTGCCTTCCTCTCTTACTGCCCGGGCATGGATGTCGCCCTCAGAATGTACCCTCTCAAGTGAGTAAACCATCGTAAACTCATGAATGAATAAATCACTTAGATAATTAGCCCCCTTCAAAAGTTTAGTGTCAGAATACTACAAAGTGGAGCCTGCCATTCTCTCTCTTATGCATTGCTCTGTGTACAATAATGCAGATAAAGCAACGCCTAAAGATTTGACTAAAGCCTCAAACTTATCTAGTTGACTCTGTAATCATGCTAACTCCACCTAGCTCATGTAGCTCAGCAAAGCCTGAGGGCATAGTATGGGTTTCTCATCTCTTTTTGTGTGTTTTCCAGGGCCAACTGGTGGTTCTGCGCCTTACCTTACTCCCTGCTCATCTTTATCTATGATGAAATCCGTAAGCTGATCCTCAGACGCAGCCCAGGAGGTGAGTCCATAATCCATGCTTGTGTTATCTTTTCCTTCTGCACTTTGTTTTTCTGCCTCGTTCTCCATCTCTGCTGTCCGTTTCTCTCTTGTTTTTCTCCTTTCCTTCTCTTTTTAAATCCCTGTTATACTTCTGTCTCTTTGCGTGCTTTTCAAATATCATACTGCACAAGAGGACGCCTCTAAATACTGTTTGTCTGTCTGTTTGTTTGTTTTCTCTCATTGTGCATCCAGGATGGGTGGAACGGGAGACCTACTATTAAATGACCCGTCAGTCCAAGTCAGCTCGCATCTTCTCCTCCACTCCCGTCTTTGCATGAATATTGTCTTGCTGCTCGGAATAAAATTTTAACCTCCTGTGAAAAAAAAAGAAGAAAACTATTGGAACGTGTTTTTATATTAGGGAATGCTTGATACTACTATTAGACAAATACTGAGATGGATCGTGCTGATGATGCTGATGACGATGTTGATAAATGATAATGCTAATAATGACATGAACACTGAACAATGACATGACTATGCGTGCCTTGTTTCTGAAACAGGACCAATTTTATACATGTTTTTAACAGTTATAAACGTTCAATAAAAATGCGCTCGAGTCAGGTCCCAAAAACGTTTCCTGTGCTCATTTATTGTGTGTGTGTGTGTTTGTGTGTGTGGGTGTGTTTGTGTAGTGTAACACAACAACAGCTCTGCATCACATTTAGACCATTTGTTTACCTTTTCAAATATGAATAAAGAATATTTTAAAGTACAATGTGTGATCATGTTGATATTGAAATCATATTTATATTGGAGTTATTGCATTTAATGTTTTGTTGTATTCCAATAATCACAGTATCAAACACCATTAAAAACAGAACTTAAGCTCACTGTTCACTGTTGTATGTTTTTTCTTGCTATTTCCCTCCACCTTCTGGATGATAAAAATCTGACTTTAAAGTGGTCAAAATGCACTCAGTCCTTACCAAATGATCAGACAAAATTAACACAAAAACTGCATCATATTCCAACTTGTTTTTCCATTTAGAAATGTGCGCTTCCTGTCTTTATGGAGAAGCATTTGCGAGTCCAAAGTAAGAAGTGTCATCACTCCATCGATTATTTTAATGAAGAGATATTGTGGTTCGTAAGACTGCTCATTCCTGTCTCAGTTGATATCTGATCATAATTTCTGGGGCGTATATATTTTTTTTTAACAGAGCTTTTAAATGCTCTGTATTTGATTGTTTTTGTCTGTTAAACATTTAATCTACATGATCAAGCAAGCATTAATGCTCTGATTTCATAGGTGACCTCAGATCAGTCTGACATGACTGTCTTGTGTGTAGGCTGGTACTTGACACAAGACTTATTTGCTTATAATAGAACTATATACTATGGTTAAAACACTGACATTGTCACTAGTTAGTCTTAACATACAGTTATAGACTCAAAATACTGGGAAACATTACTTCGGAGTTAACAGAGCCATTGGAAGCTCTAAAAAGCCATGATGTTAGGTTAAACTTGATAAAGTAAGTAAGGCAAAATAAATCTGCAACTTTAGATAGACAGATGGATATATAATTTTTTTAACCTCTCATAAACTTTGCAAAAGCTCTCAAGAGTCTCAGAGTTGTTCAGGCCATGGTGGGTGTTTAGTTTACCAAGAGGCACTTGGATGCCTAATCCAATATCCATTATGCTTAAAACTGGGAGTTTGAGGCAGCTACTGTGTGGGGTCTCTCCGTCCTCCCACACACTGCTTGCTGAGCCTTGACATGCACACACACACACACACACACACACACACACACACACACACAGATTGTTGAGACTTCAAGAAGTGCAGAGCAGCATCCTCCTACTTAAAAAAAAGCATGGTTTAAAGAACAAGAGAGAAAGATGCAACATGAATCTGAACACATTTGTAATTTCAACGATGTAAAAAACAAAAGACCAGGGCGTCAATGAATTTAATTATCTTTTCCAAAACTACAGGGACATATTAAAAACCAAATGAATGCAGAATTATCCATATCAACACCAACTAGCTATTATTGACGGCATGTACCAGGTGCGTCAATAGATCAAGATAAGCGTCTAAGAACAATTACAGGTGAATACATCAAAAGGAGAAATACGGGACTTTTTTAAATGCCTTTTCTGACGCATCGCAACAACAGTACTTTCTGTTTTAAGTCAACCTTTCTAGATATAACTCGTTAAAATAAATAATGTTTACCAATTAAAATAATGGAAGTTTCCATAACTTCCACGCGCCCCCCTCAATGAGAAGCAAATGGTTTAGTCCGCAGCTCGTCAAACGTTGGACGCTAGGTAGGTAAATAATTGAGCATGAAACTACTTTAAAGTCCTCCTAAATTAAAAAGAAAAGATTAAAACGAACGAAACCACAGACAGAGTTTGTTCAACACAAGGTGAGTTTACCACCAGTAACAGGTGTTTAAAAAAAAAAAAATCCTCTGTTAAGGTTGAAAATCTCTTAAAATGTCACTTAAGTGCATTTGTATCAATAGCAAAATGTACATTCATTTTCAAAATTAAAGCACCTTATGCCAAAAATAAAAGGTCCCTATAGTTGTTTGATAAGTGACATAGATTCAATTAACCTGTGCAAACCATTGTAAGCTTGTTTATGTGGTTTCCAGGCAAAGTAGAGCTTGTTTATACATTTATATGTATATATTTGCTGTTTTTAACAGTATGAGACAATGTATATGACTATAGCCTAACACTATTAGCTGCACTCAGGTATGGAAGCTCAGTGTATTTAATACAGTATGTTTAATTAATGGTGATTAGTAACACCTGTTTGATAATGCAGAATGTTCACCATCAGAAAAGATACACAAAGTACATCTCAATGACTTGTCAAGCAGTTTTCCAGACTCAAATGGAGATAGGATAAATTGTTGTGAAAATGTTAACACTGCATGTGACATTAAAGATTTCTGCATTTTTTTTATTTTATAGCTGTACCATTGTTCTCAAATGACAGATGTTACAGCTACAGGGAGAAGCAGCAGTTTCCCCAGCACCTGGTGACATCATAAGGTGAGCGGCATGCTGTATAACATGCAGGTTGCTCAAGCATATTAAAGCATTTTAGTGTTTACATTAGTTTACATTTCCAAGTGATATCAAGTCATATGGAATTTGACTGCATTTGCAGGACAACCAGAGGTTTGAGTAAAACCCCTGTTATTCTCCAGAAAGCATACCTGGATGTTTTTTTTTTTGTATGTTTGATTGCAAAGTTACCATTTAAATGCAAGAATTTCAATAAAGATGAAGTCATCATCATTAGAAACTGAAAAACCTTTTGAATTATCTTAAGGCAATTTTATATGTAGTTTGCAATATATTATAAACACTGCATGGAAGCAAGAGCACTGTTATAGTTCTGTCTTCTAAGGATAGAAGAGGACTAAATACATAACATTATTGTTGATTTTCTACTTCATAATAATGTGGGCAAAAGGTAAGACAAGACCTATGATAGTGCAAATTAATTATGTTTACAAAAAATAAAAACCAAATTCCCTACGAAAGATAAGGTATTAAAGACGTAAGGAAGGACACACTAACACACTGTTGTTAAAAAAAACAACAGGGACAGACTGTGAGGCACTGAGTTGTGTTTCTGTGTCAGTGAACACTTCAGTTCTGTCAAGATATTGCACTTCTCCCGACTGACCCCGGTGACAGCCCTGCAGCTCTGATCTCTGCTGTGTGTCTGTGTGTGTGTGTGTGAACTCGGTACTCTTTAGAGCATGCGATCGTGTGCTGACAGTGCAACGTTAACTGGGCTCCCATCTCCCATCCCTCCTCTCAGTCTCTGAGGATCCTCTCGTTCGGAAGACGGTTAGTTTGCGGTGACAGATGCCATAAAGCTGGCGTGGAAGCGGCGTGTGGAGAGAAATGGGATGAAAAGAGCAAGTAGCCTTCAAGCATTTTCTCTCTCTTGTGTGTCTACATAAAAAAAACTAGGAGTTGTCGGACGCTTAAAGGTAGAGTCAGTAGCACACAACATTCAAACTGGGCCCCTCCTCCTTTGCTCATCGCCCCCGAAACTCAGCTGCGCGCTGTTATCAGCTGGGGGAAACACACCAGCGCCCCCCAACCAGAAACGACCGGTGTCTAAAGCTGTCGGCGGAATATCCCCCCCCGAGTTGATTTATGCTGGCTCTTATGCTGTGTTATCGCACCAACCCCCTTGTTTTGTTAATAAGCAAATTTGTTTGTGAGTCAGGGCTCGGCAACTGGCACGCCGCAGTAATACTTTTTCAAATTGCGTCATCAAAAATAGCTGATTCTCCTTTTTCGTTTAGCTAAAAGACGAAAGTGGTGACGTTCCATCCAAAGTTACAGCCGGAACAGTTGCCATTGTTTCCGTCTGAACGTAAAGTGGGGTGCGATAACGTCACATGCAGTTGTGGCGGTTGCCTCATGCTCCGTGGGCCGGGTTGTTTATGTTGCGGTAAATCATTTTATGGGGTTACCACGGCAGCCTTACCCGTTTCAACCTGAACAAAGTGAAGCATCAATGAACAGGCAGAGGACAGGGCCTCTGCTGCACCAGAAAAATGCATTTCATATAACTGTACATGCTGCAAGGCTTTGTTGGCCTACTATGATTAGGATGCCCACATTTGATACCTCTCTCATATCTGCCTGTTAGGAGCATTGCTCAATATTCAGACTGAAAACAGGGGATAAGAGGTAGCCTGGATCTGTCAAAACGCTGTCAAAATCTTCATATCTGCAGCTGTTAAGCTCTCTAATTAGCACGTTCTATCTCTTCTGTATAAACTGCATAAAAACCCCTCACTGTGACGACAAGAGTGAAGAAAGCTGACGTCCTCTGTCTGTGTTTATCCCCCAGACAGAGAAGTTTATTGTTGAGACTTCTCTGCTGCTGTATCTGCTCTCAGTACTGACAGAGATAAAACTGCCTCCTCTCCTTATAAAGCCACGATGTTGCATAGTGACACACACACACACACACACACACACACACAACTAATACCCTGCAAAGAATACCAAAGTCTGTGTCTATGTGCCTCACTGTAACCTGACATCTTTCCAAACAAGTGTGCAAGATATGTCTGCAAATTCTGATATCATATATGATATATCATACCCTATTCGTATAAGGTTTGGTTATATTCATATTGTGTTTGTTTGTACATTCAAATATGAATTGTAATTTATTCTCCAACTTATTTTCTTGTGTCTCAAACATCTTTAAACTGCTCATCATACTTCTCTTCAAATCTCTATCCTGCGGTGGTTTGGAGCATATTGTTGTGCGCATCCTCAGAAATCTAACTCCGTTGATACACGTTCACAGGTTGCCGACGCAGCCGAAGGAGCGACGTGTGGCTGCAGGAGCCGGGGAGACGACCAACCCTACCACTGAGCCACAGCCGCCCCAATGATGACAGTATTCACCAGCAGTAGGTTTCATAAACAATGCTCAAATAACATTTCTCCATTTTGAAACGTTTCACTTGATATTTTGTCGTCACGTCTAGTGATTAGCGCGTGTGAGACAAGAAGACTTGCACGAAACAGGTTGTTTGATGAACTGGACTAAATGGAGATGGTAGATGGCATGAGTGAATTTAAAGTAGTGGAACAGGATTATCGAAAAGAAAATGTGGTCATCAACTGACAGTTTGTTATGTACCGACCAATGGCGCCTGACCTCATTTATTTTTCTCGCTAAAATGGATTTTTACCTGCATTTGGCAAGTGACAGGTGCTTAATTTTGGACTCAGGCTTTGTCCTTCTTCAGGTTGTGTTAGGGAACTATAAGTAATTGTTTCATATACACATTTGGAAAATATCTGCAGGCTTACCAAACATGGATGAACATAACGTTATCCATGGTCATCAGAGAGGAGAGGTCTAGCCTATATCAATCTGAACAGCATTTAGAAGTTTAAAAATCCTCTGCAGGCTGAAGCTGTGCTGGTGTAGTGCTTTTGCTGTGTTACTAAAGCAGCAATCATCTTAGACGAGTAAGCTGATATGGCAAGTAGCATTAGTGAAACAGATGGCAGCAGTCACATATCAGCCCATGTAAATGCCTTTTAGCCACGTTGTCCCAAAGAACCTCAGATCCACACATTGCCTTCTTTTTTTTTTTTTTTTTTAAAGCTATTACTGACTTTGAGTCCCATGTGTGGGAAGTGCTAAATGACTCCTGGTGAAACGGAGCTACTGCACAAAATCAGAACTTATTAAAGAGATGCTGGGAAAAATGAAACCTGCCTGACATACGGGGGACGTCAGGAACACTATACCAGGTTATACGAGGCACTAATGGACACAAGCCAAAAGAAATAGGACGATAATTTGGCTTTTATGAGTTTATTAGGTCTCACTGTCTGTCTAGCTTTGGGCTGACTCTGGTAACGGCTGCTCCCTGTCGTTTCTAAAAGGAGCCAATGAGCCGGAAAATTTGTCCAAGAGCAAAGAAGAAGCCACTTGTCCCTGTTTTACTCCTAGTAGGACACTGAGTGTGTGTTTCAGAGTGGATGGGTTTCTGCTTTGTTATTCAGTTCAGTCTCCTGAGGGCTTAACCAAGTCACAGAGATGTTTTCCCTCTTTTCATCTTCCTCCCTCCATCCACACTGCTCTCTCTCTCTCTCTCTCTCTCTCTCTCTCTCTCTCTCTCTCTCTCTCTCTCTCTTTCAGTAAGGAGCATGAGCCAGATATTTCTTAGGCAACAGCAGCTGTCTACTCTAAGAAAAGAGGCACAATCTTGCATGCACACTATATAGCTTTACAGATGAATAAACCATGGTACCACTGGAATTAAAAAAAGGTAATGGTCAATGTCGGTCCTGTTGACAGAAATCTGCAAATAATGTGGCATGAACTGATGTCAGCAGCCGATGTTTATCTGTTGTTTGTTGTGTCAATTTTATGCTGGCAAGATTTTAACAGCTAACTTCTGATTGAGAGAAGAGTTTATTTTTAATCTGACTGAGGAAGTCACCTGTTGGGCTGCTCTTTTTTTCATGGTCAAACATGAGAGAAAGATGTTGCCAATGTGGGAATCTTGCACCAAAAGAAGCAGTGAATCGGCCAAATTGTGATTTTAAACATTGGTATCGCCCTGATTAGCACAGTCAATCGATGCATCTCTTGTTTGAAATCCTCCTGTCTCCTTGAAACGTACAGTATATCTAACAAAATTCACTGACTATCAAAACATAATTTGTTTTATAACCTTATTCCATAGTGAATGAAAAGGAAAATTTAAATCCTTTCACACACACTGCACTCCTGAAAATGAAAACGTTTTTAAAAGCGTAAAGGTTGGAGTGTAAAACAGTAGAAATGCTGCTACTCTGAATAAACCCAGCATTACAAAGTGATGGGCTGGTAGGTTTGCATGCCTTCATGAGTCGCACAACCTTTTGCTTTTTGTTCTGGCACCCTTCTTAATACCTTAGGGCAGACAAAACAACTGGCTTGTTTCAGAGGTTGAAGTTGTAAGACTCCATAAGAGATGACAAAACCCATGGCAGAATGCTGTTTTGCATCAGAGTCCCTGTTTTGGTCTTAAGATGCAGAACCCTGAAATGTAATTGGCCTGTTTCATTGTGTAGCATCATGAATCATCATGAGTAAGAGTTTACATCACACTGAGCTCTGTATAATTAATCAGATTTGTTCTTCTGGTAGAAAAACATTAACTGACTACATTAAGAGGAAACTCATTCGAACCCTTTGAAGACTCTGTTTCAACCTTCTTGCATTTAAAAAGGTCATGTTTGCACTTAGGCCTGTTATCAAATTTAACCAAACGGCAACTCTGATGCAGCTGAACTTCGGATGTGAAGTACATTGCAGTTTTTCTGATGAACCTGTGACATACTGTGAAAACCTTTGGTCCGTTACAATCAGCTCCATCTTTTCTGTTTCTCAGTAATATTTGAATTTGATCTATAATACTGGTGTCTGCACACAAGGACATTTGGATACCTGTAAGTTACTTCTGTTAATAATCAACATTATTCTGGCCTCAAGAATTATTTCTTTTTTACAATTTGGTGCCCGTCATTAGCTGAAAGTATCAAGTAAAAGTTAGTCCAAGTTTGGCTCGGTGGTTGGAGTGTGACCTCCATGTACAGAGGCTATAGTCCTCGTTACAGGGGCCGTGAGTTTTAATCCGACCTCGGCCAATCGCTGCATGTCATCCTCCCACTCTCTCCTCCTGTGTCTCATCAGCTGTCCAATCAATAAAGGCAAAAAAATGGCCCCAAAAATAACTTAGTAAAATGAGTTGAAGTTTAGCCTAATCTTTTTTTATGAACTTAAGTTATGAAGTGTAAGAAAATGTGTGTGGGTGCAACTGGTTCAGTATGAGATTATAAGATCCACCATTATTCTTTTACAAGCTTAACATGAACATTAAATGTCCACATCCTGAATGTCCTGAATAATAAAGCCTGGAAGTGACTGGAGTGATAATGTGATTGGATTACTCAATAAAATAAACATGTTAATTGTGAGCAAAAAAAAAAATAGATCATCACTTCAATAAAAATGACAAATGTGTTTTAAAAAAAGCAATTCAGTGGTTAATTGAGATGAGTGGAGTGTGGGAGGTAAAGAGTAAAGAGGGCAAACGATACAAGGGAAACGTGTGCATGTGTGTGTGCTAAATATGTGCAAACCCAGGGGGGAAATAGAGGCTGGATGGTTTGATTAGATTAAAGCTAGCTTAGATCTACAGACTGTTAATTACCTGACCCAGTATGTGTGTGTTGGTGTGTGTTGTTCCAGTTGTGCGTCTTCGAACTCTGCTGCTGCAGGGCTGAGCAGAATGGAGTCGTAAGCGGCGGTAGCATCTGGTTTGTAAAATTCCTCCTGCTCGTCCTGACCCATTGCATATTCCTGAGAAGAAAAACAATCAGAACATGATCAGTAGTCAGTAGTTATTGCTATGCCTCCATCCTTGTTGACGCCCCAACTCTTGAAACACATCAGCTAACATGATGACCTTTAACCTCTGGGAGGGACCACCAACTTTTCAGGTCTTTTAGGTGAAGCTAGCAGTTCCAGAGCATTTGTTTACACTTCACCTTGCACATTTAGAAGAGAGTGGTGATGTGTACAAGCTGATGGTTAGCAGCCCTTGCATGCAGACATCTGTTTTTAGAAATTGATTAAAGCTAAATCCTAGCAGGGATTGCATACATAGAATATATAAGAAATTCTATTGGACAAGTTCACTTAATAGCGGTTAAACTTTCAATATAAAATCCTTCAGTTAGAGGATGTGGTTTGTATTTATTTAAAATGTTTGTAATAAATATGAGAATCACCCAAACGAGGCAAACCATTTCATGCTGTTTCTATTGGCTGTAAACGTGCAACAGCAAAAGTGAAGTCTTGTTCTCTGTATTAGTTTACCAAAAGTTTAAATGAACCGCAAAATCAGTAAAAAGCTGTTCTGAGGTTCCAGTTGGGTCCAGTGAGAGAAAAGAGAGAGAGAGAGAGAGAGAGTTCAGTCAAAGGGTTGAATTGATTTTCAGGAAGTAGTTTGTTCTTCTCCACTCTGCCAACGTCATCGTCTCTGGCTCGCACTTTTTCCACTGCCTTGGCCAACTCTTTTCTCGACCGCTCTCGCACACACATACACACAAACAGAAACACACAAACACAGATAGACAGGCTGCAAAAAAAAAATTGGCACTAATACATCAGCAGGCTTTTTTAAAACTGCAAACTAGTTTTGGCTTTGCTGTTTTACTACTCTTCTACCACACACACACACACACACACACACACACACACACGGTTACAAGCCTGCTCTGTAGGCCTCAGTGTGTGTGTGTGTGTGTGTTTGTGTGTTAGTGTGAGTAAGCTGAGCATTTAGCCAGCAGTGATGCCGGTGGCACCGAAACAATGTGGTCATTATTGGACTCGACACAAAGCCAGGGGAAGAAGAAGAACAGGGTCGACATAGAAACAAAACTCACAGAATACACACAGTAGCTAAAACTTCACTGTCTATACTTCCAGCTATCTGTTGGTACATTTATCTAAACTTTGAACACAAACGGTCCTCCATGTGGGGGGTGGAAAAGAAGGATTTGGTTAGATAGATTTAATGACACCTTTAAACTTTAGAACTAGCAGAGTCATTTTATTTTCCTGAAGACTAATTATATTCTTTATCTCAAAAGTCTAAATGATAAAGTAATAAGTAAAGTATTTTATGTAATCCAGCATGTGTATGACATTTTGCAAACGCATTTATGAACGAAGAACAGCATCAGACATAATGACTATGAGTTAAAGCTTGACTGAGTTTGTTTATTCTTCTTTAGTCCAATGAAAATCATCATTGGAGATGAAGATTTTTAATTTTGTATTTTATTTGACTTTAAGGATGTAGGATTAGGAAGATACGCATTATCAGGCAGGCAACACACTCTGGTGAAGCTGCCCTGTATAACAACACGCCTCATACTATTGGTTGAGATTTCGATGCCAAATGTTTAGTTTTGTTGGGCTGGCATTGCGTCAGAGGTTGCCGTGTCGTCATGATGATCCTTATATGACGCGATGGCCAAAACTTCCAATCAGGGACTTTGCAATCCACTATCTTTCCTCTCTCTTAAAGTTGAGTTGAAAACTGAACTCGTCCTGTTTATTGAGGCTCCGTGTTGTAACAAGCTTCCAGGGATTATTATCTGTGTTTCATAAATTGCAGTTGATGAACCTTCTATTCATTTTCCTGAATTGGGGCTATTTGAATCTATTCTAAGCGATGTATTTCTATGGAGGTGATGAGGTTCAGCAGCGTCAGGAAGCAGTTTTTTTCCTGGCTTCACTCTTCTGCACTTTCTCTCTCCCTCTCTCTCTCTAATTCCCTCTGGTGGTCTTTGTACTTCAGGGTTCCCCTCACTAATTACTATGCTGAGTGGCCCCAACAACAATAACAGTCCACTGTGGCTGCAATTCAAAGCAGGAAACTAACTTTTCTGCTCAGCGGACTCAGCGGCATGCACCCACAAAGACAGTCCTGTTTAACCAACCGTTTACTTCCCTGCTTGTGTTTTTGTTGCTGTTTACTCAGTCTGATCTGAAAAAGTGACATTTTCTGGATGTAATGATGAAATATACACTCTAATGCTCTACCCTGAAGTGAAACAACTTTACAGCTACTAACCAAAACCCTGATGCAGTAATTCACATTTCAAAACAGACTACCAAACAAGTCTTTAGTGTAATATGAAATAATCTCCAAAGAAAGTAAAGGGGATTGTAAAACCCTGTTGTGTCTTTCCAGGAACCCTCCAAGTGTTTCCTGGAAGCAACAAACCCAGTTATCATCAACCGACGTGGGGGAAATAAGATTTAAGGAGCATCTCTAAATGTGGCCGAGGGGGCGACATCCACCGTGCCTGTAAGTGATAACATATCAAACTGGCTTCTCTGGAGCTGTGCATCTCCGATTACTCTCTGGTGTACTTACACAGATGATTGCAATGTCTCAAACAGCTTTGCAAAATGACAAGTGTCTGCCTTTTGTTCTAAACTCTGACATTGTTTATCTTCCTGAGGGATTTCTTCAAGGTTTTATGAATGTTTGGGGAGAGTGTAGGAAACATTGGTTACCTACTGTTTATTGTTGGCTGCTTTTTTTTTTAGGATTTAAAGTGCCACTTTCTAAAGTCCAATTCCTACTGTGTAAATTATAGTTTTGTGAGCCTCATAGTGAGCATCTGAAAAGTACAAGACTTGAGGTTGAATCCAAACTCCGACTATTGTCGTTTAAGTTTTGAACTTGACTTGAGTTGGGTTTGAATGATGGGTGTTCATTGGAACTATTTTCAATGCTGATTAAACACAAATTAAAATTAAGACTAGTTGCATTTAACGAGAAATTAAAGTTGAGTGTCCTGAAAGGCAATAAAAAGTATTACTACTATTACAGCTTAAGCATTATATCCATGCCAGTACATATTTCAGTTCCCTTTTACCTTTTTCATTATTTTGCTCTGGTGCATCTTCGTTTTAGGGGTAAGGTTTTTGGAAAACCCCCTCTCCTTCCTGGTAGTAGGCTGGCAAACTCAGTTAGAGGCCACTGGGGGAAGAGGAAATAAGATTTAGAGGCCATTTGAGTCTGCGTGAGCCTGGATAAAATAGGATTTGTGATATCAACCCCAGGGCGAAATGAGATAACAGATCAAAGTTCACAAGTAACCGGAAACATAAATTCAGGGGGCACAGGGAGATGAGAATGAGTTTAAGGTGATGATGCTGTGAGTTAAAGGGAGATTAACATAAAGTAAGACCTGTATGTTTGGGTCAGTAGAGGCCATAGGATAAGTGAAGATGTAGTCTGTGTAGAAACATGAAGTCCTGAGCCATTCTACAGAAACCCTCTTATATCTGGCCTGTGTTGAAAAGTGCATCTTTGGATCACTGCAAAAAAAATGACTCTTTCATACTGTTCATCACATAAACTGACAAACTTTACAACATTTAGATTTTTTTGCAAATAAATAACTAGTAACAAAACATAACTGAACACTTGGTCTGTGGTTTCAGTGGACATGGCACGTAGTGAAATCAACTCTAACTGCACAGTTTGCAAACTGTAAAAACACAACTTCCTTTGAAAACAGTGACATGAAGTCTGCTTGTCCTACATAAGTCCAGAACTCAAAGATATTCAGCCAAATATAGGGTAAACGAAGAATAGAGGCCTTATAAAGAATATAGTAAATAGAAGCTGTAAAATGTGCATTTTTTACTGGAAGTCACTGTAAATGAAACTGTTATCAATGTAGTTATGTAGATAAATACGTGATTGCATTGGGTGTTTAGTTCACGTACACATTCTGTAAAAAGGGGAAAAGCAGACGATGTGCACAGGTATTATTGGGATTTGTGCTTAAAAACTAGATTAAACGAGCATCAGTTTACAAAGTTTTTGTCATTAATTTCTCATGCATCATCTCGGTGATTTAATGATCTGTGGATTCAGCTCTTAAAGACTTGTTGTTTTGTTTGTATAAAGCAATTACAGATCTCCTCAGCCTTTTACAACGCTGTCAAATCCTCTTTGATGATCATTTGTATCTCTCCAGAGTTCCCTCGTTTCCCTCCCAAATTAAGTTAACTTTCTACAGTCCCATTTATCATCCAACTTTACATGAAGAAAACACTATGAGAGGAAGTTAAAGGTAATGATGGTGCGTTATGCATATGCTCCCCAGTAAGCACAGCACTGCACTATTTCTTTTTAGATAATTGATTTCTCTGTGTGGGTGTAAATAGTTCTTCTCTGCCATTTACACATTTAAGCTCGCACACACATTCACAAAGGAGTAATGGTTATATTCCTCGTATGTGTGGCCATGTGCTCGGCTGCCTCTCTGTCATAAACACTCAAACGAGAATATAGTCAGGTGCTGCAGTGTGCACACGCAGTATGTGTGTGTGTGTGTGTGTGTCCGCGAAGATGGATGCATGTTTGTGAATCGAGAGAGTTACAGCAATAGATTTATAGGCCACGCAGCCTTTGGCAAAACAAGCACCGAGGGACCGCACACCCACACACCGCAACCATTTCTCATGGTTCCTCAAAGATGAGCGTTACATATGGGGGGAGTGGGACTGACACAAATAAGTCATCTTTCTGCTGTAATTATGAAATATAGCTATGGGGGGTGGTGTGGGGTCAAAAGAAGAAACAGTTAGAAGAGGAGAGAGGACGAATTAAGGGATGAGGAGCAGAGACAAGGATGCATGAAGAGGAGGTGAGGATAAGACGGCAGGTAGAGCCTCACCTGAAGGTTACAGATATGAGCATTATCTTTGTAGCACTTGGAAGGCGATTATTTTAAGTCTGCTCAACCATAACCAGTGTCACTTTGAATATAACCATATAAAAGCAATTAAAAAAACCTCATCTTTCTCTTCGGCAGACACTGAGTTTCTCTGCATGAGAGCTTCATTAAAAATAGAGAGCAGAAGAGATGAGAGAGAAGACAAGGCTTTATTTTGTCCTTAATTATGAAATATAGCTTCATTAATGGTTACACAGCTCCAGGAGAGAAGATTAAGGAGGCACAGGGCATCACGGGAGGAGATAGAGAGACTCTTAAAAAGGGAAGGAAAATATTTTAGAGATTTAAAAAGAGAGGCAGGTGTGAATAATGTGTTTGTGGGCAGATTCACACCTCCAGGCTGACATGAGCCATTATTTATGTTGCAATAATGATATAGAGCGTTTCCCATCTTAAGCTTGCAGACAGCTTTGTACTCCATCAGCTGAGGCGGGGGTGCTAAGGTCACACAGCGTCTTTAATCCACATGAATGATGGAAAAAAAATACAGGTAAGAAAGGAGTGTTTTTGTACACAGAAGCGGTGCTACAAGTGAAGCGCTCTGCCTTTACTGTTTTTATGGAAGTCATTCAGAGATGACTGTTGTGTCCTCTCCAGAAGAGTCGTCACGTTTCCTCTGGAAGAAACACAAAATGTACACGACTGTGTCGATATTCCCCATGAGGCGTGGTTAGCTAAGCATCATAAGTGACCATATACAAGCTCTTAGAGAGCCTGGGGCATTGTTTTGTTGTTTTTACCGTTTAATAATGAGACAATACCTTGGAGATAACTATATATTCAAAGGAGTTTGTGTACACTTTCTCAGGGTCTGGAGCTTTTGCTTCTGTATGCATGCTGAAAACCTTCTTCCAGGGCACATCTTTGTTTTATGACTTAAGTTTCAGCTGTTTTGCTGCCACTGACGTTTATTTTCACTAAGGTTTAATCTGTCTGTAATTATTATCTTAATCTATTATACTGTATGGGTTAAAAACCAATCACAGTTTCCCATGAACCAAGTAAGTAGCTTGTTTTGTAGGGCCAAACACCAAATGTCTTCACCTCACTGTCAGACTAAAAAAGCCACCATGAACATCATATTTGAGATGATAGGATCACATTTTCTTCCAGCATTGTTACAAACAACAACAACAACAAAAACACACTATAATAATTACAAGAATTATTGCTGATTTAAAGGTTTTTATTTGTTGCTCATTTCATTCCATTTAGAGTCATTTTAGACAACACATGAGATAATGTTTTCTTCATTCAGCCTGACAGTTTAGTTAAACGTCAACAGCAAATGAATTAAAGTGAAATCATTTGTGGAACATCCTGATTTAGTAATGATGACCCCAGATAGTGTGGGCTGGATTAGAATACCTACACTAATCCCGAGAGATATGCCTGCAGTTTGCACCTGTTTATCACTGTTATCTGTAATACCTGTAACCCTCTTAGTGTTGCTGCAATGGCGTGACAAAAATAGGGCATTTTTTTTTACAGTAGGGGAAACAGAGGAAAGGAGCAAATGAGGATAGAGGAGGGAGGATGGAAAGGAAAAGGGGGGCTGGAATTGGTTTGGGTGCTCTGGGCAGAACGATTCTGCAGCTGTGATTATGGAGGGATAATTTTCTTTATCTTATGCTCGGACTTTTTCATTACTTGCAAGAAAATGCAGAAATGATGTGTGAGATTTCTCTCCTGGATAGAGTTGTCAGACTGTCAGAGGCGGTAAAATCACATGTTAGAGGGAGAGAGAGAGAGAGAGAGACTGTGATGGGCACGCTGAGGATTTTTCTTTTGCTTACTGTGTTTAGCCTGTTTGGTAATTATCATATCCACCATCTGCTACAGAGCATATGATAAGTAGGAGAAGGTGCAGAGCTGCCAAGAGAAGATGGAGGGAGAGAAAAGGAGAGACATCCAGAGGGGGGAGGGAGAAGAAGATGAAGGGAAAAGCATGTCAGCGTTGTAGCGTATGTGTATCTGTGTTTGTTTATGTATGAGTGCTGCTGCCTGCATGCATGTGCCTCTGCATACATTAATGCATGAACGTGTGTGTTTGCAGCATGGTGGGTGGGTGTGGTGTGCACAGAAAGAGCTATTTATAGCTGCTGCCTCACCTAGCTGTTAGCGGTGTGTTTACGAGGAACACAGAGGCATCATGGGAGTCCCAGCAGACGAGCCCTGCCTCACAGCTCATCTCACCTTCCTCCCCCTTTTCTTGCTCTATTCCTCCTCAGCCTGTGCAGGAAAAAATCAATCTGAATAATCCTCCAGACATGCCTTGAACCAGTTAAAGTGTCTCTGCAGTCGGTGCCACAGCAGCTCGAGTGCTTCCTGCCAAATTGGAAGTCATGCCACCATGAAGAAAAAGGCGACTGTCGGAGGACTCACTCATGGAAATTGATCAGTCACTTGCAGGCTAGCTTGTTACCAGGGCGGAAAAGACAGTGAATCATTTTTTTCCTGGGAAAGATTTTTGTTAGGTGAAAGGCTGCAGAGATGAACTTTGCTCTGCTCATCATGTGTGGTAACGTCGGTATAATCATTTTTTTCTCACAGAAAACCAGACATTTCATGGTTCTTTTTTTTAATGAAAATGATACCTGTGGAAGAGCGCCTCGTATAGCGCTCGGCAAATACTACTGGCTGGTATGAAAACTTGTTATATAAAACATGTTAAAAAAAGAAAAAGACTTCATTGTGGTGACATCACTTAGTTTGGCCTAGTGAGATTACAATCTTATCAGCACCTTTCGCCGAGCATTACAGCTGAGGGGACAGTGGTCTACACTGGAATTGATTTACAATGCATGACACATTCTTAGATCCACTTATTTCTTTAAGAAGCAGCCCCCTGAGTACCCTTGCATAGTCAACTAGCGTTCATTACTGGCAGATAATCGCAGAGCTACGCAGACACACTGGCGCACAAGTATGCAGTGCTCACAGCAGCGTAGGCCACTATGACGTAGCTACGGTGTAGATTCAACACAGACGTATAAACCAGGCTTTAGACAGACATCAATGGCTCTCATTAGGAGAACGCCTGTATACTGAGGAACAACTCAGCTGAATATGAAGAAGGGCAGAAGGTGGGGTGTAGAAGTGGACCTTTATAATCATTTTACCCCCCGTGATCATTCGTTTTTGCTAATTATGTCTCAAGACAGTCTTTCATTTTCTCTTTGCAGTATCATTTGTCATGTTTTGTTTTTATGCAAACTAGCTCTACATCTTGTCAGGCATGTATATTTCAGCCACTTATTATATAATTAAATGCAGACAATATAGGGTGAGATTGAAAACCAGATCGCATTCACTTATTTCAAAGGTTTCTCTTATTCTATGACCGACCCTGATTTAGACTGGTAACTATTTTGAGCCCCTGAAAAGCAGCTTCATGCGGCACTTTGAATGGACTGAATACAGAATGATTGGAGTCCTTTGAAGCAGCTTCAAACGGGCTGGAGAGTGGACACAATGCTTAAAAGATATGATAAGGCAGCTGCTGCTCTGGTGGAAAAGGACACAGTGAATGGTAGCTGGGAAAATCGATCTAATGGGCAAAATGAACGTTTTTAAATGAAGGTTACATTAACACAATAAGGCTTTTAGGCATGTTGCTGAATGTCGCTGACTGTGTAAATCTTTGATGTAGAAACTTTTGAAAAAGGAGTGTTCCTGCAAAATACAGTAGTTGGTGCTTAATCTGCAGAAGGAGCACTCCTCAGTCAGTTTCCTTAAAAGGTCTTTAATCCAATCATTGTTGCTTTGTTGTTTAATGAAGAGAGAGAACTTAAAGTATTTGGACTAGTAAGTTCATTAGTGTGTGTGTGTGTGTGTGTGTGTGTGTGTGTGTCAATTTAAATTAAAGGAGACGGGAACAGCCTTTGGCAAAGCAGGATAGAGGCAGTGTTCAGAACAGCGTGGTGATTATTTATAGGCTCGTAGGGTCAATATTGAATATTAAACATCTCACAAATGATCCGAGGCAGCCTTAGTTGCTCTTTTATTTTATGATGTAGAAATTTTAGTAGACTGTGAGCAAGTACTTTTATTGTTCTTACATTATGAAACGTTTGATTTGATGCTACTCTTTCCTAAGATTTAGTGTGACATGTTTGACTTCTTACTCCTCTACTTTAAAAATATGATTTTTTTGAAAAAATATATGATTATATAAAATATGAAGAATCTTTACTGTAGCTGTGTCTCGACAAGCATCTGTCAATACGATATGTATCTTGATGGGGGGGTTACCATAAAGTGTTGTGCGATGTATTGTATATAGTATATTGCAGTAATTTCTCTACTTCATGTAGGAAAAGTGTCAGTGTAAAGAACGTGCCATATGCATAAAGTCAAAAAGAAACATACATACTTTTGATTTATTATCAATTTTACTCATTCGCAAACTTCATAGCGTACTTTTTTTCTCAACCTATCTGAGCTACAGATTCACGTCTTTCTACGTCAGTGGATGAAAATAATCTTGCATGGAAACAATCTGTAACAAAGTTTAACATTTCAAGACTATTGAACTAAAGCGCCGTACAGAAAGAAGTCGTCACTTTTGTTGCATAGAAATAGAATTCTAGTTTAAGTTCACAAAGTATTTGGTACTAAATGAACCATAATGTTGAGGGTGTTTCTAATTCAGTAAAAGTAAAGTTGACTTTTCCCCCCTTGCAAAACGTTTCAAATGAAAAGCAAGCTCAATCTCATTTGTAATGACACGATAGTTTTGAAACTTGTAAATGTGGGGATCGTTTCATTTAGCTGCTGCAAATTCAATCCAAACTACACCGGCTCCTGGAGAAATGTTAACTCATCCCGACATGCTGTCAGTGCAAACTCTCCTGAGACTCAGACATGAAAATAACCGTCATGTTTATATTTGAGTCAGACATAAGACACAAACAGATAAAAAGGAAGGTAGACAGAAGAAAACCCCAATTTTTAAGTTGTTTCATGTTGTTCGCCAAACATCCTGCATACTGTTTGGTTTCATTTTTTACATCTCTGCGCAAACGATCCCAAATAACTCAACTTTGTACCAAATTGGTTGAGCATCTTCATCACATTCATGCTGTCTAACGTCCAGCCGCGCACAAAGCTTTATAATCGGTCTGAAGCTGCTTCATTTTTCACCAATGAAGAGCTCAGAAAGACACACTCCAGCAAACCCGCGCACACATGTTGGCAGAGGGGTCCTCTTGAAGCTGCAGATGGATCTTTATTCTTTTTTTCTCCCTCTGGACCAGATTCATGAATAATAAACAACATGGCGAGATGGATGGATAAAGTGAATGTGAGCAGGGGGAGTGAGGGGATGAAAGAGAAGAATCAGAGGGATAGAGAGAGGACATAAAACGAGGAAGAGTAGCATTAAAACTGTCAGCGACACTATGGAAAACTGGACCACTGGGGAAAGGGGAGACGGTGCGATTAAGGCGAAGAGATGGAGGTGGAGGGAGCGAGGTGTGAAAACAAGAGCAAGACAAGCAATACGCACCGGGGGAAAGAAAGGAAGAAGAAGTGAGGGGGATGGGGATAGGGAGGAAGATGGAGAGAGATGAGGAAGAAGAAGACAAATCGATGGGTGATGAGCTCCACTTCTTTGCAAGGAAAGAACAAAATAATTTGCTGATTCGTCTTCTGCCTTTTCAATCTGAGTGTGATGTAACGACAGACAGATTCTATAATTGCCCCGAAATTGAGAAAGAATAGCTGCTTAAAAATTGAAATCCTCTTTCCCATTTTGCAGACGGCGCTTTCTCCTCTCTGGCACGGCGCCGATCTCTACCTCCTCTCTGTCACTTTTCTCCTCCATCATTACCACATCCAGCATAAAGCAGGACGAGGAAGCAGAAACATGAAGTGCCGTATAGCATCTTTAGCACTTACTCTAATGGTCGCTAATGAGATCTTTCTGTTTCTCCCTCACACACATGCAGTGTTTTTCTGCTCATTGTTGTGGACACTGGGTTTGAGTGGGAGAATGAGAGGAGAAACAGCGCCCATCATCAATATCAACGTATCAGTGTACAATGGTGAATACAGGAGAGCTCAAAGGTATGAATGGAGGTAGAGAGGAAGGTGGAGATTGATGGTTTATGCATTGCTGCAGATCCTTCAATTTTGGTATAGAAACAGAACAAAAGGGACACACTGCTAAAAATGTGTTTCTCTCCTTCTCAATGAAATGATATCAGATTGTTACAAATAAGATAATGAATCCAATCAATGAACTGTTAGATCCCTTTCACAATCAACACCCGTGATTACTGTTCTGTATTTTTACCATCATACACTATAAAGCATGCTAAATATCCATGTTTCACGCTTCAAACTATCAAGAGAGGATGCCAGAAACACACACATACACCTAAAACACACCTTTATGTCACACGCAGATTTTGGAGAAGCATCAAAGACTTTCGGTGTGATTATGTTAATGAATTCCCTCGAGTTGAGGCGCTGATGCAGACAGAAACTTGTAACAAACCTAAAAAAGAAACACTGGTTTTCATCCCGCTCTCACTTTCAAATATTCTTTTCCAAAGCGAAAGAAATGAATTCAGAAAACCCAATCATAAAAATGCACTTCTTCATGACTTGAATATTTTTAACCCTGGAAACATTTCCTTCTCTGCTCTCCTTCGTTCTCCGTTAACCTGTCTTCCCCCTCTGTTGTATTTTATATTAAAATTACCGTACATACACCCACACAGCCATGCAAATCTATCTTACACCTGCCGGGTTGGCTGTATGCAATGCTGATGAGCAGCAAAAATAGAAAACAGTGTGAATATTTATATTCCAGAGGGATGGGAAATAAGAAGAGTCACAGATGGAGCTCTATTTGTAATTTCAAGGTTGGACCGCAGTACAAATTCAAACCCACTCCAGACCCTTCATTTTACAGCAGATATTGTGAGCTTAGCCACATATCGTATCTTTAGCCTGCCGTTCCTCTGACCCCGGCTCAAAGTTAAGGTGTGAATGCAAGAAAAATGCACAGAAGCAGCACCAAACAGGAGCAGACCTGCTGCTTTAATTGACTGACCTTTAAGTCGGAGGTTTTCGGAGATGACGTGTTAATTTGCATGCCGAGGTAATGTTGGTGAAGAACAGAAATCGTGCGTCTGAATATTTTGTGACAGATCTCTGCTTAAAGTGAAACAAATGACTGAATCTGAGAAAGAACTTGCATGTGGCAGGGTGCAGAGTCTTCTGTATATGAAGCCTTGTCCGAGTACCGTCCTGTAGTTAACAGAGCAATCTGCAATTATTCAGTTTATTTTATTTTCCCTGTTAGTTTCACGACCTTCCCTTGCGATACGGTGGCATTTTTTGGTGTGTTTGCGTTGGCTGTTTTCCCAGGGTTCATGTCAATATGTGATCTGATGAGCCTCAAATTCTTCTGTATTGCATTTCCGCACTTGTAATTCTTGTATGTTCTTCCACTTTGGTCTGAATTCCTGCTGCTGTTGCACTCTGAATGAACGGAGTAGACGTGCTTTCCCTCCCCCTGCAGAAGAGCTTTCTGGATGCATGTGTGCTGCATTATAGATGCATGAGAAATCTAATGGAAAGTGAAGGATGCAGCTGAGTCACACTCACACGACACAAATTCCAACGTTTATACACACACATGGGGCATATTTTTCATTCAAATGCAGGCACGCAGAAACCATATAAATACATACACAACTGAGTTTCTGCAAGTTTTGTGTGTTTGTGTTCTTTTATGCATGAGGCTTTTTAAAGAGTTGATCAATAGGCTGCAGATTGATTCTCTGACAGATCGATCACTTTGATCACCTGCCGCTGTAGTTCAGCGCTTATTGATCACAAACGTGCACAAAAACGCCCACTCACAAAATAATAGAAACAGTTCAAACCAAGCAGAGATGCAAATGTTTGAATGAATTTCTGTTCAAAAACACCATATACAGATTCTGATCATATGTATCATCACTGTAGGCGCCAAACAACACGGAGAGACAAAGCACCATGTTGTTTACACAGTGTTCTCTTTATTCCCGCGTGATCTTGTTGTTCTCCTGTGATCTCGTGAACTTGTATATACAGCTGCTCACGGCGGCGCGTACGCTCCAGAAACCGACCCAGTGGGACAGGGCGCTTGCCGTCAGAGGGAGCAGAACAGTGGCGCTGACGGAACGCGGGACGCACAGCCTACTGTATGTGGAAATTGCGGTTAATGTGTCAAATGTGGAAAAGGTTATCCAGTGTTTTTGCAACTTAAAAAACCAAAGGACTACAGGGCAGGCCTCTTCTGTATGATGTCTCACCTTTACTTTTTTAACAGCCTCTTTTGAGTCCTTCAGCTTTATGTAAGTACTGTGCTGAATCTCTGGAGTACCCCTGTAATGTTACACCTGCACTTAATGAGTCAAAAAGTCAACTTTGAGAAGAATCTAGTGCTTTACAATGGTTTATGTGTTACATCAAATTGGCCCTCAGTTGTTAAAAAAGCTGCTTTGTTAACACTAATGCTATCAGTATAATGATTCATTGAAATCTCTGCCTTTGTGATGCTTCCAAAGACTTTGAAAGTTCAAGTGAAGTACTCGTCTTTTCTTATCAGCTGTGTTGGCACTAATGAAGAAAACAAATGCATGTATCAGTTGTTTGTGCAATCACCCGAGGAGCCCGAAACTTAAAAAGTACAGTACAGTAGTGCCAGTCAGAGGAGAGGAAAGGAAAGGAAAATTGATGCCAAATGGATAAAATGTGCCTCATGGATTTTCACTTAACTCACACCTTAAACTCACTCACAGTGAACTTTTGCAGACTTCTTTATGAGGAACTGAGCAGGCTGGAGCATTTCCTACTGAAGGACTACAGCTATTAATCGCAACAGAGGAAAAAAAACTACAACATCCATCAGGGCGAGGGCTGTTAAACTGCACTATTCAGCAGTTTAGGTCGGTGAATTGATGGTTTCTATTTACATAAATTCTCTTTACTGTTCCAGCGTAGCACACAAACAAAACAAATACAAACGTGCACAAAGACACTGCAGCAACAGTTTAACCTGCAGTTTATAATCTCCAATCCTTCATCTCCTTCTGCAGCCACTCATGGTTCTCTTTTTAATATTCACTATCACTCCTTCTTTTGCCAAGTCATGCACTTTTTACTTTCAGTTGCTCTCTCTCTCTCTCTCTCTCTCTCTCTCTATCTCTCCCTCTCTCCCTCTGTACTGTTATTGTGTCGTATGGGTGCGCCTCTCCCAGCGTCTGTCTGCAGTGGAGGAAATTTCCCGCGAGGCTTTCAGGTGCAAAGACAGACTGCGGAGAAGTGCGGTGCAGTAGCTGTGAGGAAATCATCCATTAGGCGAGTTCTTATGGCCGTTTTAATGAGGAATGCTCTCAGCAGCAACAGGCGGCGTACTGAGACCAAATTAGGCAGCAGGAAAACTCCTAAAATCTGCACTCAGTCAAAGTTTGGCAAAGACTTAATTAAAAGTTTTACATTTAGCCTGCCCATATAGCTCAAAAGTAGATAAAAGTAACATCCACAGTTTGTCTTATTGTTTCTCAAGTATTTAAGATTCTTGATTCAGTCTTGAAGCATCATGTTGAACTCTGAGGTCTGTTGAAGTGATTTAAAGTGACAGCTCCATGCATCGCCTGGTTCAGAAAGTGTGTCGACTATAAGGTCTGAAAAAAATATTACATTTTTATGAAGTGTGTCAGGTTGATAATGAGACCCTTCAATGTGTGTCAGATTGAGCCCAGCAGGTGATTGATTGATTAATCTCTCCGAGCGTTCTCTTTGCAGTAATTAAAGAAAGCAACATGTCGCAAGAGAAAGAAAGTGGAGACAAATCAGTCACAATCTGGTGCTGATGTGTGGAAATAAAAGTCTTTCGGCACTGCAGGTCAGTTGGCGGCTGAAGTTAGTTTTGCAATCAATCATAGGCCTTGTTTTTTTTTTTACCAAACATTACATTGAGTTGAAGAAGGTTTCAAGTGTGTGTATCAACAGTACTTTGAGTTGATGGAAAGCGGGGGCAAGACCGTAAAGAGAGAGTGGGTGCTGTACGTCCATTCAAGTGTGTACGGTATATATTAGTGTGTGTGTGGGTGTATGCGTGGGTGTGTCGCTGAGGTCAGACCATTACTGACAGCAGAGGGAGGAGGAGGAGGAGGAACGACTGAGGGACGGAGGAGAGGAACAGTTGATTAGAAAAAGAAGAAAAAGTACATCATCAGCAAGAAACCTCCCAGACTGCCGATTACTTTGTTGCTGCAGTGTGTGTGTGTGTGTGTGTGTGTGTGTGTGTGTGTGTGTGTGTGTGTGTGTGTGTGTGTGTGTGTGTGTGTGTGTGTGTGTGTGTGTGTGTGTGTGTGTGTGTGTGTGTGTGTGTGTGTGTGTGTGTGTGTGTGTGTGTGTGTGTGTGTGTGTGTGTGTGTGTGTGTGTGTGTGTGTGTGTGTGTGTGTGTGTGTGTGTGTGTGTGTGTGTGTGTGTGTGTGTGTGTGTGAGAAGTGCTGCACTGGGGAGCCCTGCCTTGTCTAGCTGTCTGGTCGGGGAAGTTTGCTTTCCAAATGTAATCAATTAACTGATGGCTGGTGTCCTGCTGCAAATGGTCGAGTTAGTTTCCTTTCAACACAAGATATCCACCATTAGAACCCCCCCCCCCCCCCCCCCCCCCCAAGCATTCACTCTATCTGAACGTTTACTGTGTCACACCTAAATGGGAGGGTTGAGTGTACATTTCTTTCTAGAGGCTTTCTATTTGATTGTGGAGTCATTTCAACAAAAATCTCAGTCCTTTCACACGTAATGTTTTTTGCAAAATCTAGCCATGTCCAGTTATCTCTCCCATGCGACCAATGCCTGTCTTTAGAGAGCCTTTTAAGTGTGATTGCAACAGCAGAGAAAAGGCTTTTTTCGCTGAGAGCCAAGGTGTGGATACTTCATGCTATCCTGAGAATTGGCCTTTATTAATAATTCAGAAGTCACAGTCTGCACTGCAAACTATCTGCCCGTCTCAAAAGACCACTTTCATTTATGCAGAAAAACATGCAAAACTTTCTCTTCAAGAGTGGGACTTTAGTTGTTTTTTTTTCCCTCTCTTCTTCAGCAGTGTATCTTCCTTAACAGGGGGATTTGTAAGGCCGTGTGAAAGCAAAGATATATAGAAGATAATGCATCTTTGCGGCAAGGGAACTCTTCTTCTTTCAGGCTGCTTTAGCCCGAGTAGATTGATGAAATCATAAATTAGAGCCCTGCCTCGCCCTGTCAGGCTTTATGGCTGCAGTAAAACACACAGGGCGGCGAATGCTGAGGCGCACAGAAAAGGCTAACAGTGACAAACGAAACCTGAGTTAGTTGAATAGTTATTATAGCAGACTGACCGAAAAAGGGAAAACAATGCCAGTTAATGGCCAACATATGTAGAAGAAAATGTGTTTATGCATCACAGGAAGTAGTTGTAATGGGCCTGTGATTCTCTGAAATCAAGACACAGTTACTTTTATACTACTTTTATTTCACTTTATTGACTTTAACCCTAACCCTAACCCTAAAGTGCATAGTATTTTAACCTCTTTGTTTGTTCTGCAACCAACAATAAAGCAAGACAACTACTACATGCTTTTACAAAACTTGGCTGAGGATTCTCTTTTTGTTTTGTCGCCTCACTGTGTCCTCTTTTTCTGCAACTGTTGCTCATCATCACTGTACTGGCTACTTGGCAATTCAATATACCAGTAGTGAATGAAAACATGGAGTCATTTGCATTATTCTTTACTCATTTCACAAACATCAAACAGAGCTATGCATCATTTGGGTGAAAACTGGCCTTAAGCCTTTTTTCTGCTGCTTCCTCTTTCCACATTTGGTTAAATTAGTGACATAAATGAGCTTTTCATATGTTCATCTATGAAGGGAATTAAGCATATTTGATTCCGCCCACCCTCTGCTAAATGTGTGTTTTAGTGGTGTGACACAAATAAGTCAAACTAACCGATTTGTTTGCAGCCTTTTCATGTTTGCTGTTAAAAGTGTCAGATGTTTATATTCATTGAATGTCCTAGTTTTTGGGTTGAACCTGTGCTGCTAGTTTGAGGCTCCAGGTGCAGATTGTGCTGCCTCGTATAACAATATTTCCACCTCAAAGATGAACTTGAGCACCTTTATGTCATCGCTGTTCAACATTAAGACATTTTTGATTGTTGTAGCGATTTCGAGATTCACAATAGGAACAATAGGGACCCTTTTTACTTGTATGACACTATCAAGCACGATGCTAATGTGTTTATTTATGCAGAAAGTCTGCAAGGCACAAGAGATGACACTGCAACTGACACTTTCCTTTCTTTGCCTTTTACGTTGGTCCATGTTCTCGGGATCTTCCATCCCTCTTCAGGTTATCATCCGAGGCTTCAACATGAAACAGATATTGCAGACTCGAGCATTCTCTGACGGCTCTTCACAACTCTCAGTCTCTTTTGTCCTTTCTGAAAAGATCAAACCCTATTTTAGTGATTGCCCTTTCTACCAAGTAGCTCAAGTTTAAAGTGACATTTGCATTGAGCCATATTGTCAAAACTACTTCTTTGTCCCCTATTGTGTGCTGAGCCTTTTCAGATTTCTTTTACGCACAGATAAAGTCACTGAAACGAAGCTGAGTGACATTATCAGTAACATTTTTCATCACGCTGTCATCCAGCTCTTGTCTGCATTATTTACAGGTTATTGTCGTAGAAGAAATGATGCCTCTCTCGCTTCTTCTTAAAGTTGAATCCAGTGACTGATTTGACAGTTCTTTGCTGTCGCTGTGAGAAAAAGGTTCATTGTTGAGGAGCCAGAGCGTGACAGCAAATATTCACAACCAAACACGATGCTGGAGCCTGATTCAAAAGCTGTCTTTGTTTTTATTTCATAATTGGTTAGTTTTTAGCATCATGTGCTGCACACACAAAGTGTAAATCTTTACTGCATGACTTCAGCGTTGTAAAGAAGCTACAGGTGTTTTATAGGACATAGAAGTGTTTCTGGACTTGATGCTAAGAAAGAGCAAAGAATTTGTAGTCTCTGTTGTCACTCATTTTTGCTTTTACATTTTTATTTGACGTATTTTCACTCCAGTGTGTCAAACCCTTCACCTCCTCCCTTCCTTGTCCTCCATCTTTCTTTCTGCAGGGCTGTGTAAATCTCCCGCTGTATCCTGCACAGCTCTCAGCCTCTCAGGGTATATAGACCATTACAGTTTAATTATTAATAGATGGAGGAGGGCTGATCCTGCTGCTCTTAACCCAGGGCTACACATGCACACACACGTCCCCCAACACACACACACACACACACACACACACTCACAAGTCCTTAAAAGAAATCATTACACTCCACCTCATGGGGAAAGCAGTGATAGCATGGCTGTCTTTAGCTTTAGTGTCAGCCTTGTTTCTTGTTCTTTTCACTCGTCAGGTCCATGTATGATATCTTTGAGCCTGTTTTTGAAGGTTTAAAGGGGATGTTACTGACAGCAGGGGAATATTTTAACACTTGAGTGTGTTAATGAGAAAAAAACAATTCCTCAGTGAGCATCAACTTTGTTTTTTGGTTAAAAAAAAGAAAAGAAAAGGCTGTAATCATGTCTGTAAACATTTAGGACTTCTTTAAAGGGTTTACATAATCAGCGCGTCACACAAAATGCAATTTTGCTTTATACTCACATTTTAGCATTTAAATACTGTGATCTATGTTTTGACTCTCCATCGATTTGATTGACTCATTGGTCAACCAATCGATCCCTCAGCCTTTATTGCCAGGAGGGAAAGAGCTCCACTTCTCTGCCTGTTTCCTGTGTGTAAGTCACACTTCTGCAAAATGTTGTGACAATAAATCAATTCTGCAGAAATAATGAGGAAACAAGGACAGTAAGGCAACTCAGTGTATTGATTTTAAGGAGGCCAGTATGATGCCTGACAGACTCTGTGCCTCATGTTGTCGCTCTTTTGTCTTTGACGTCCGACCTTGTGACACATGGTCATGAACAACGGCTTCTCTCTCTCTCCTCCCCCCTTCTCTCTCTCTCTCTCACTCCAATTCTCTCTCACACATACACACTTTCTGCCTCACATGGATGCGAACAATAGGACTTCTCTCTCAGATTCCTGCAGTCTAATCGCGTTATGCAATCTCCCACTGACCACCCCACACACACACACACACACACACACACACACACAGTCTCTCTCCTCTTCACTCTTTCTCACACTCTCTCTAAAACCGACTACTGACGAGAGAAACGTGAGAGAAATACAAAGTGCTTTTCTCTCTCTCTCTCTCTCTCTCTCTCTCTTGCGTGTGTGTGTGTGTGTGTTTGTGTTGTTATGTGTGTTTGAACCATGTACTACCCTAACCCTAACCCACTACCAATGGAAGAAAAGTTATTTTGTTTTAAAAGCAGTTTGAGTCTTTTAAAGGGGCAGTGCAGACGGGACAGAAATAATCTTGAAGTATAGTAAATCACAGATCATTTCAGTATTTTGATGGTTTATTGAATGAATGACTGAAAGATATGAATCCCAGTTTCTTTCAGTCCAGTATGGTGTCTTTAAAGTCTCATTTTGTCAACCGACCATCCAGAAAATCATGATATTTATTTGAATATGATTCATGAAAGGCATAAAATCTTCTTTATCCGTAGGTTTGACGAAATAAATGACTCTTGCATGTAGAGTTTTTTTTTCCAGCATGTTGAGTTTGTCTGATTTACAAGCTTCTTCACTTTAACATCACCTCTGTGGTTTAAAATAGATAAAACAAAATGTAGGTAAACGACATTAAATGTAGTTATACCGGGTCTTCTCACATTGATTTAGAGATTACATGTGAAGACAGGTGATTGAGTACTTGAGTCCATTCTGTTCTCATCAAATGTTCAGGGAAAATACTCGTTTTACAAAGATTAAATTCAACAAGGGCTAACAATGTCGTCCATCTTTGATATGTCACTGATTTTCATTATTTAGTGAGTCATATTAATTCAGTAAACATTAAAGAATTGCTGTTTTAGAATATGTCTAACCCCTCCATGATATTCTCAGCAGGTCAAAAGCGTCACATATTGAATTCATTGGTATATAAAAAAAGAGAAGAGCAGCTGCTTGTCTTATTTCAGAGCCTACATTTTTGTGCATCTTGCCTGAAAAAAACACTGAAAAACATAATCAGTCCTCCTCATTTTCCTTCAGCTGACATGTCGATGAATTGACTACCTGTAACAGAACGCACAATGTGCTGTCATCTTGTAGTTAGCTGTCAGTTTAGTAGCCCGGTGTGAGACCATGAAATACAGCTAACGGCATCATTGCAGAGGACTCAGAGCTCCCTTCAGATTTATGATCTGTTCATTCTGCTGTCTGTGTGCTAAAGTACAGACTCTCCCTCTCTGTCACCATACATCATCTAATGAACATTAAGTCAGGAACATAAATAAACAAAGTGTAGCACACATGACGACAGGATACTTCAGAAATCCAAGTCAATCTCTGAGTGTATCCGTTTATTTGGTTGAACTTTTCATATAAATGTTTCCCTTTGAAATACGACTATCAGAGAGATGATAACTTTGATGACTGATATCATGTTTATTTCATCATGATCAAACTTTAATCAATCTGTGATGCATTTGGCTTGTGCTCAGATCAAATCTGTAGAGCGGAGAAAAACAAGAGCAAAGCAAACGCGGTAACGTAAACATACAAAATTGATGATTTCAGAACTCAAATGTCAACATGAAGTCAACACAGCTGAATACATGATGAGGATAGTATTGAGGTCAGTGCACAACATACAGAGGAAAACATTCACAGAAATGTACTGTAGGAGAGCGGAAAGACCCCCCCCCTATCATATGATCCTTGCTATGGGCTTTTTATAATATCATGAGTTACCCTGACTTCCATCCCGACATATTGTATCCAAACATATCGTATCATGTCGTTTTTTTGAGTAACCCTGTGATTTCCACACCGTTCTCAGGATTTTTTTTGGCTCTATTATTAGATTACCATTACATTGGGCCACATTTTCTGTCAGACTGTATCACATTGTATTTTACCGTACTGCTTCATATCGTACAACGAGTTACCCTGCAGTTCCCAACCCGTTACTCAGGACTTCTTTCACCAGTTTCTGATGCTTTGTAACCATTGATTCATGTTGAGGAGAATCAGGAGGAGAATGAAAAAGGGCAATACGTGGTGATATCAGCCCTGTAGAAATTCTACATAAAATAAGTCAGCCAGCCAATCAGCAGTGTTTTAATATGCAGATAAAAGATCTCATGAAGTAAAGTGTGATAATAACTGTTCTCCCGAAACTCATCAACAAAGAGCCCACATAGCGTATGACACATTATTAATCTGACTGTGAATCTTGGCTTTTTTATTTTTAGAGAAAATCTCTTTTTCTCAGTCTGACACACATGCATGGAGACGAGGGGAAAAAAATACTCAACGCTTAATTCATTTTGCAGGATGAAAAAAAAACAAAAAAAAAACGGTACATTTCTAATGACCCATTAATCCGGGTTTACATTTCCACGCCCTGCAGGGGAGAAATCATTTAAGCGCTCACCACAAAGCAAAACGTACTAAATCAGAGAGCGTGGCAGCAGGAAATAACTGAAGACAAGTCGGAGAAGCAGACGCCAGGAGGTTGCTGGTCCAAATCCGGGCAGAAGCACAAATGGAAAGAGGTTGTCTGTGGTGAACTCGTCTCCCTGCAGTAGTAGGGAGTAGTAGTGTCTTTCCCCGTTTGCCCCTGGAGGCTTCGTACAGTCGATTGCATAATCTCTTCACAGCAGAATCCCTGCGTGCCGGTCTCAGTATTGCCCGCCCGATGGGACAGAAACCACTCTCACTCGTGACGTTGACACTTTAAGTCTGACCGCCTGCCAATCTTTCTCTCTCTCTTTATTTTGTGAGGATTGAGCTTTTTCAATCTGTCACCCAGTCCTAACCCCAACATCAATCCCCTGCTATCGGCTTTATCTCTGTAGTTTTTTTTTTTTCTTCCTCTTTTCACTATGAATCTTAAATCCAAAGATGGCAGCATTTTTCTGTGTTTGGTGTGAATGACTGAAAAACTGAATGAAGAGAATGAATGAAAAGCACCGGACAGCCAATAACACACAATCTGTGTTGTTACTGTAAGCTGTCGTGCTTGATTGAATACATTAAAAGATTATTTTCTCTTTGATTTCCCTGTCGCTCAATGATACAGAGGAATCATTATTAGGTGAATGATGGCTCTTAAGAGAAAATCGCGCCTGCGGCTTCACATTCAGCCGCTGGAAATGGCTGCTGGGATTGCGTGACAGAACACCAGAATAGCTTTTTCAACCTCTCACAGCTGATTGTCAATAAAATGACTGAGCTGTTTGCTGGCGGCTCCAAAAACAGATTAGTGCGGATCACTGAGGGCCCCTGGTGGTTCATACTTTTAATCCCCTCTTTTTCAATCCCTCACTCTCAATCAGTGCATGGTGAAGATGTCACAACAAGGTGGACATGTGATCGCAAACAACAGTAACTCATTTATCTATATGTTTCTGCAAAGCATTTAAGTCACACAAGATCATTTGTTATCAGACAAAAACGATTAGGGTGTGAATTACTCTCACATTAACTGGAATAAATAGTTTGTCTTTATTTTACAAACATCTCAGAGAATTCAGCAAATTCAAAAATCTACAGAAATCCAAAGTTCACTCTTTGATCATGTTGTTTCATAAAAATGTAAAATGTCATGCAGTTAAAAGCATTGTAACCTACACTGTTACTGAGCTTTTTCAGTCAGTTATTAATAAGTCTGCAAGGACACCTAGTGGAGGTTAGAGGGAATTGCACATTTAAAAAAAAAAAAATCAGTTCTTCAGACATACTCGGCAACAATTTGTGTCTCAAAGATCATCGATGTAGAAATAATGACATCAAATAAAAAGAGTTTTAGAGCATTTTGTCTGAACATGATGGAGAGGAAGTGTTTCCATAGTTACACTTCAGTCAAAGTATTTAGTGTTGCAGGATAAAACAAAGCAGAGTCGTCACTTAACCATAAATTAAATAACATACTTTGCAGACATTCAGTCATGCCGCTTTTCATATTCATAAACCGATACTTACATTCTTGCTTTATATATTGTTCCTGTCGTTTTTATTCATGAACTTCATTATTTACCATGTTTGAATCATGTATTTACCTAGCCAAATTGACTTTTTCAAAATATTTTTAAATCCTCGTGCATCACCCTGATCGGCCTCTAGAGGGTGCTGTTGTTCTTAAAGATGGAGTTCAAAAGAAGCAGGAGGACATGTGAGGTCAGGGATACGGGTCAGCCCCCTCTTTGTTGTTGAATTGAAAGTCTTTTTTTTTGTTGACGAATCACTTTGAATAGATGTCTTAATGCTTTTTACTTAGAAATATTAGTGTTGTTTTCACTGAAGCGTTCTGTGAAGAGTCTTTGTTGTCCTAAAACACGAAGGCATAAGAAAGTGTTTTTGTCATCAGAAAAAAAGTCTTTTAATACATTTAGGTTTTGCTTATTTATTCTGGATTCAGGAGAAGCATCCTGCAAACACAGGTATGGTCTTAAACATGAAGAACAGCAGACAGACATAAACTAAGAGTAAAGCTTTTAGGTACTCTACTTTTATTTATTTCACTTTGTATTGGTATCACAAAATTGAACAACATATCACACGTCACTTTCCTTGTGTTGTCCAGGCCTCATTTTTGGGGCTTTTTATGCCTTTATTAGACAGACAGGATAGAGTCAGAAATCAGGGTTAGAGAGAGAGAGAGTGGGGAATGACATGCAGCAAAGGAGCCACAGGTCGGATTCAAACCTGCGCTTCTCTCTTTGAGGACTAAAGCCTCTGTGCATAGGGCGCGTGAACTTACCACAAGGCCACCAGCGCCTCAAACTTCAACTTTTAATGGTGAAATTGATTAAAAGTGACAGCCAAAAAAGCGTGTTTCTTCAGTTGAAGGCAAAACAAACTTAAAGAATAACACTCTGAAGAACTCTACAAAGCATTAATTAAAATGACACCAGTATGCCAGATGTGTTTATTGGTTAAGTGTCCAATGCGTTGCTCCTAACCAATGATGGTTAGTACATTAGTCAAAGGCTTGATATAACTAATATTGTATGATCAGCTGTCCAAACCTCAATACAACTCATTTTTATATAACAAAAAGCAGTAAATTGTCAGTTTTTCGAGAGTGAATGCTTCTTTTCCACTTCAAATAAATCAGATCTCAAATTGATTGATTTGAATGTATACTTGAAGTTTCTTCCAGGACTGATGCAGAGTTTTGTGTCATGACTTTCTTCAGAAAACCAAACAGTGAAGGTGATCTGCGGCCGTCCTGATGCCTCCTTTCCCTCTCAGGGTCGTACACTTTGGTCGAAGCTTAAGCTGATTGTTGGATTTGGATTTCTAAGAAAAAGCAGGCCGAAGCACCCAGGTCACCCCGACTTCTTATCTCTCCTCCATCCATCCATCCCTCCCTCCCTTCATCCATACAACTCCCCCTCCAGATATACCCTCTTTCATTTTTCATCATTTTCACCCCCCCCCCCCCCCTCCACCTCCTGCTCCGTCCGAGATGAAGATTTGGCTCTCGCTCATCCACTCGGCCCCCATGCGACCGCCGTAATTTAATTTTTCCAATCTTTCTAATCTAAAGATTTCGTTTTCATTTTTCTAATACTATCAAGGCAGAGGGGAAGAGGGTGGGGGGATGAGGTCGGGTGGTGAGGGTGGGTGTACACAGCTTGGGCACCATTTGTGAATATTATAACCTCATTTTATTCCTCGTCTTGATTAATAAGAGACTTCTTTGCACCCGTTCCTCCCTCGTTCTCTTCTTCTTCTCTTCGTCATTTTCGCTGTTCTCGCACCTCTTTCAGTCCAACCTCTTGTCTTTTTCCTGTTCCTTTTTATCCCTTTTTCTTTTCTATCCCCCTTGAGTCAGTCCCCGAGTCCTAAATCATTATGAGTATTTGGCTCAGGGAGGGGCAGCGGAGCGTATGGGGAAATGTTAAATCCATGATGGATTACGACGTCCAGATTGTCCTTTTGAATTAAAGAAAATGATAAGGAATATACGAAAAAAGAAATCTAAAAACAATCATAAGTAGATTTAGTTCTCAAGGAGAAGCTGTGTTATAATGACAGGAGGGTGCGGGGGGGGGGACGTTGCTGCATTCAATCAGAGTATATCTGCTCAGCGTGTCCCCTTTAAAACCTTTCCCTGGTAAAACGCAGCTGGGCTTAACCGGGACCTGCATCGACTCAATTTAGGAGAGCGCCCGGCAGCCATCTTGTTTGTCAGTTTGTGTTATTATTGTCCTCCTTCAACCATCTGAAGAGCAAAGGAGCTTTCTCATAGTCCATTCTGCTGTGTGTGTGTGTGTGCAGATGTAGACATGTATTTTATTTCTATGAAAGCTTGAAGTGGACATGCATTCATACATTTTACTTACAGCGTTTTTTCTGTGGTAATGAGTAATTTCCTGCTGTTTTCTGAAGAGCTCTTCTCATTGGTCAGGCCTTGGTCTGGCCTTCAGCCAGTTTTTATTTCCTAGATTTTCTTTTTGTCGTTTGGTAGCCAGAAATGATCCCATTACTATAAGAAAAGGCTTTGTTGTCTCAAGATAATCGTCTATTATTAAGGGGAAATCAGCTTTTACCAAGATACAGATAAAAATGATTCATGGATTTGTTATTTTATTGCACTTCACATTGTTACGGTAATATTGAATAATTTGAATGCACTTGGCATACTTTTCTCATATTGTGCAGGCCTAGTTGACAGACTGGGTTGTATTGTTATCCAGGTCTTGGATGAAGGATAAGTCTCGGCCTTCGCAGTAGAAAATGATTCCAAAAAGTGTGAATTGAATCATAGTTGAAGTGCTACAGGTAGCCAGTGCAGGCTGCAGAGTAGGGAAGTCATGTGAGAGAACTCGGGTTAGTTACTGACTCTCCTGCAATTACAAGAGTCAGAGCAGAAACTGCAGTGCCTTCTGAGTAAAAACCAGCTGAAACTCCTGATGTCGTGAAGCATTCATCTTCTGCGTTTTTCTTTTTTCAGTCTTTCTTGCTGCAAAGGGAGCTCAATCAAATGGTGTGATTAATATTATATACTTATATCATATAAGTGAGTTAGCCTAATGCTAGCAGCAGTGAAGACAGTAACTCCAATAGGTCAAAAATGTAATCTGCATTATTTCACATAAAGAAGGAAATGGGAGCTGAGCTCTGCTGTTCAAGCCTCCCTGCTCTCTATGATGTAACTTAACCAGCAGCTGAGAGTTTGATCAGAAAATAAAACGCATATAAAGAGATCCCTGCAATATTATGGGGGAAAAAAACTTGTTTCATAGTAGTTAGTTCAATTAGCCAATAATGGCCAAATCAATATTTGAATAAGCAGTCATGGTTTGTGTAAGCTGGAGCCGGTGGTGTGAGGGTGGAGGAGGAAGAGTGAGTGAGGAGAAAGAGTTGGATTAGTAGAGGAAGTCTGCGTCATCTTTGGGCAGATTATGTCGTCAGGTCAGGTCACCAAATGCTTCAACTCAGATTATGTTTATGAAACAATGTTTTTTGTAATTCCTGCCATGTGTTCTTAGTTTTAGTGCATTGCTCTTTTTCAGCTTCAAAATTAGGTTTTAACCCAGTTTGTGTGTCGTCTGGCTGCCACTTGTACCAAATCAGAGACAGTCAACTGTTATTGTTCTTTTAAGTTGTGTATTCAGACTGTATATGTCATATTAATATATATTTTCCCTGCAAGAATATTGACATTTATACGTAGGTAAAGTCTGCACATTTCTGCAGTAGTCTGCTATTTTGTGTCAGCTTTTTAGGGAGGATGACATTTTGCAAGCTTTATCACAAAACCCTGATTGTGAAACCCAAACTTCAAAGTATTTTATATGCAAAAAACACAAGAGTACTTTAGTATGTTAAATCACTCCCACATCATGTGTTTTTTTAAAGTTTGCAAGCCGGTACTTTTTTTGTTACGCAAAGCTTAGTGCACTCTGTTTCATTTATCCAAGGCAATCTCATTTGAAATGTTATAGGGATCCTAAGTGTGTTCTTACTGCATGCATAGCATGTGGGCAGCTGCAGAACATACTCTGGAAAGAAATCCGTTTTGCATTCCCGTCTTAATGACTAATTTTAATGAAGTTATTTATCTGAAGATACTCTCTCTCTCTCTTGAAGTTGGACTTGATTGCATGAAATTCCCGTTTTCTGTGACTCTTTCTCTACTGCAGGTCAGCACAGAAACACAAAAAACACCCCAAACAAAACAGCTACCTGTGTGGCAGCTAACTAACCTCTGATACACATACTTTTAAAAACAAGGACAGTGGATTTTATCTCGGTCACTTAAATAAATTGAAAGCATCTAGTAAGCAATCTACTGGTCAGTATAAAAAGGAGGAATAATAAAAAACCTTGACACTGTTTTCACAGTGACTTTGGTTAAATTTAGGCCGCACAAACTCAGCTTTTAGGGACATCAAAGATGATTTCACAGCAAAATAGTTTTCCATCACTCTGTTTTGAACAAGATGATAAAAAGACACAAAATAAAATGTCTTGTTAGTCAAACTAGCCCGGCAGCAGCAGCAGCATGTAAAGTTTGTCAACCAAGAAAAGAGAAACAGCCCTGACACAGTTCAAGATTTGTGTTTCTCGAATAAATGATAAGAAACAAAAGAGATGTTTACAGAGAGTAGTGCGCGTTGAATTCCTTCATAATGAAGATGATAGTGATATAGATCAGCTCATACCGAGTGAATCATCTATGTGCTGAAACTAAAAACAACTGTAATATGATTCAGTGCTTTATGTTGGATTTGGTACCCTGGATTCAGACTTTGTTGATACACAAAAGGAAGAGTTTTTGCTTACTGGGGAAACCTTTGAAACCTCTAAACTTGATCCCCTTCAACATTTGATTCCTCTCCTCTTTTTTACTCATCTGTAGATATCTTCAACGCCAAAGCAATCTCCCAAATATTTTCCCAACATTTCATTACCATCGTATGTTTGCCATTGTTATCCTCACTCAGAGGCTTAGATTCCTTCTCTTTGCTCTCATCTGGTCTGAGAGAAGGCAGGGGGCAGTAAAAGAGCATTACATGATGATATGCAGCTCCGTGCCCCGCTGTATTATACGCTGCGATGCCCTGGCAGTGTAAGAGGCTTTGAATAGAAAAACCCTGGAGCGTATTGTTGTGGATCAACAATGTCTAATTGATTAGTGTGTTTTTTTTTTCATCTCCAAACACAGTTTACATCTTTGCTGCTTTTTTCTTCTGATTTTCTGACAAAATTGCTCGAATGTAAAAGAAACAGATCCATTTGTAGAATGAGTTGAAAAGGGCAGGATTGTTCAGGTTTTCATGGTCAAGTTCAGAGACTATGCCATGCATCAATTCAAGAGTCTGAATCTATAAAGACATGAAAATAAAACAGATTAAACTTCAGGCTATGATACAATTTTCATCAGAAAAAACTCAAAGCCAGGGCAGATGGTTTTATTCTGAAAATGCGATTTAATACACTTTTATTTTTGGGTTTTTTATGCCTTTATTTTAGAGACAGGACAGTTTGTAGAGAGAGAGTGAGACAGGGGAATGACATGCGGAAAAAGAACCACAGGTTGGATTTGAACCCAGGCTGCCTGGAGGACTACAGCCTTCGTACATGGGGCGTGCACTCTAACCACTTCCCCACTGCTATTGCGGCTTTTCAGCTTTAGTAAAAGTGAACTCAGTATTGTAGAGTTTTGGATTGGTTACACTTTTAAAAACAGCTTGGCGATAAAGCATATTTTGAGGATTTCTTTGTGGGCTTGTTTATGCCTTTGTTAGAGGGACAGTGGACAGAAAATGGGAAGAGAGAGGGGAGTAGACCTCCAGGCTAACAAAGCTGGTTTTCCCTTTTTAACAGATGAATTTATCTCATTACCTCAAGAAAGTGAAGCTTGTGTTCTTGTCATGACGGACACACCGTATATTTCTGAGGATAGAAAAACATAAAACTGAATAGTGGTACATTTTATAGACCAGACCACATCATGCCATGCTGCAAGTGTTTAAACTAATGAGGTAAGTTAGGCCGGTTTCTAGCTAAAAAGTAACTAACATCAGGAGCATCACATAGATTTAAATCCAAATCAACTGCGGTTATAACAACAGGAGACTTTTATTCTTAAACCAGAACTTGCATCCCAAACATTGGGCTTTAGAGAACCTTAAAAAATGTATAGTTATCATTATTACACTATTTCAAAATAAGTCAGGAAGATACAGCAGGTACATTTGCAGCCCTGTTGTGCACTTTTTGATTGATAACTCCTCTGATTGCTGTATATAATATACTGTTGAAGCCGCCTGCAGAAAACTAGAGACAGAATTCCTCCGAGTCTCATCATGTCAGCAGTAACTGTAAAAAGCCTTGTTGCGCTCGGATGTTTGCGTATCATAAACACACATAAGATTCCTGGCATGTCTGGGTCTGATTTACCCCGACACATGCCAATCTGAGAGCTTAACCTTGTTTTAACCCCAATAAAAACTCTTTGCTGTTCTCCTTCAGCCCCATTGTTTCATCTCAGACCTGCTTAGCTGCCAACTGACAGCTGTCCACAAGTGTCTTTGTGTCCGTGTGTGTGTGTCGCTGTGCATGTGTGTGTTATATTTTCCATGTTGTGTTCAGCCAGTCCCCCAGCTGACCTGCCGGTGAACCTTGACCACTGCGTGTTCAAAGAAGCCGCACAAGCTTATTTGTAGTCCGTTTGTGTGTGGAGAGACGAGCACGGGAGGACTGAGATTCTTCCCCTCTGCTGCTTCTTTTTCATGCCACTTTATCCAGCACTAATTGATCTATTCTTCATTTATTCTTCCCTCTTTTTGTCTCATTTTCATAACTTTTCTCCACACTTACAAACCAAAAAGTCTCCCTACTCTCCCTCTTTTCCACCCACTAGTTTCTCCTTCACTGTGTCACTTAGTTATTTATAGTATGTGTGTGTGTGTCTGAAGAGGGCCCTTGTAGGAGCCCTATCCATGTCTTGATAAATGAAATTCTTCAGCCCGCTGCAGGGTCTTAACAAAAGGACAACACAGACACCCAGCTTAAGAGACTCAGAAGATCTAAACACACGCGCACACACCTGCTCCACATGTCAAGTTTTTGTCTTCGCTCACATATTTTATCCACAAGCAGTCTAAAGATTTCCTCGCCGCTAAAGGTTGCTCTCAGTCAAAGTGACGTGTGGGAGAAACTCTCCAACCAAGGACACAAACAGACTCAGCCAGGGAGCAAAGACCCCGTCTGAATCCAAAGAACACATTCATCTCTCTGTGAGTCTGCAAGAGAAATGTGTACTTCCAAACGTCAAGAATTCATTGTCGACCATTTCAGAGAATAATAATGAAGACTGTTTAGCAATGAATTAAAATGCAGTCTGAAGATTCACCCTGTTCTCCAGGAAATTTAAAAATGACAATTTAATCCAACTTTGTCATTTTATAATCTCTTTGGATTTGTTGTTGTCAGCTCTGTGTTCACATGGATGGGACAGCGCTTCCTTCAGCTTTCAGTAGCAGTTTCAGCTTCCTTACGAGACAGTCTTTGTCGTGCTGTAACATCCGGTATTTCCATGGCAACGAGCGACATGACATTTCTGTCACGGCGGCTGCCAAGAAAGACACTGGCCATTACAACTATAACATTACAGATAACTGTTGTAAATATTGAATATGTCCAAATGTAATTAATTAGGGTATTTTAGTGTATACATTCTACGTATTACAACTTTAAAACCAGTGGGAAATAATTTAAATGAATGTGCTCCATTAAATCACGTTCCTTAAAGCTGTATGGGTTGTACAATCGTGTAATGGCGTTTTACAGCCACACGAGAAGTCAGACCCGTCAGTAAAACGCAATAAACTAACTTCCTTGTGTTTCACAACCGGGCTCCAAAACAAAACAAAAGAGAGTAACACGGCGAAAGGTAAAAGGAGCAAACTGTAAGAAAGATAAGAGACATAATGAGGAAGGTGTCAGGAGAGGGGGCTGATGTGGATTAAAATGGAACGGCCCCGGGCCTCACTCCACTTTTGTCTGCTTAAAGGACAAAGTGAGAGGGGAAGTCAGTCAGTGTGTGTGTGTGTGTGTGTGTGTGTGTGTGCTCAGATGATGGTGTTTTATCCATCCTTGTGTGTGTGTGTGTGTGTGTGTCATTGACAGAACCCCTGGTATTCTTGAAAGGCCTTTATTGACTGGACTTAATGCCCTTATTGGACATGAGACACGTGTCCGACACACTCCCCTCAAGTGTATGCGTGTTCAAGCAAATAGTGAAAGTGTGTGTATCTATAAGCACGTATGAGTGTGTGTGTGAGCCCCCCGTATCTGCGCGGTGTGAGTGTGTATTGATCTAGAAGTCTCCTCTCGCTGCTGGTTGAATTTTTACCATCGCAGGGTGTCCGATCGCTGCCTTCGACATGTCTGATAACACGCAACAGGAGGAGAAAAAAAAAAAAATCCTCTGATGAAGAAAGTTTAAAAGCTTTGACTTTAGCCTACTAATGCATGAATATCCAAACTTTTACAATACCAAATAACCTCTAAATGCTACCTTTGATTGCATCTTTGTAGTGGTCTCCTGCCAAAATACCTGTCATTCTTGAGCTTTTTCTACTGCTTTGGTCTTTGACAATATGACACTGTTTTAATGATTTTACCCACCCACTGACCAAAGCTCATCAGGCAGCATTAATGGAAAGACATTGAAGCATAACAAAACATGCAGGTGTCCTCGAAACTTCATTTTTAATAGATTCATTCCTCCTATTCTTTGAAGATAATTATGAAGCTTTGAATAAATCCACACCTCAACTTTTTTTTCTTTTTTGCAACCGGCATGGCTATTGTTCACGAAATTAAATCAGTTTGAGAAGCAAAGGCATGAAATCTCAGTAAAAACCTGTTAAAGATACAGTACTCCCGGTGATGTCGGGCGTTCACTGCTCCGTTTCCCCCTTGAAGGTACTTTACAACAACTTTTCTGGGGGAAACAATGAATCTTTGTGATTTTCTGATTCTGCAAGCCTCTCAAGTTTTTAGACAGAGAGCCTCCTGAGCATGCAGATTCTGACAAACATAGTTGCACAACAGCCATAAACAAACCTCAACCTGTATGTAAGCACAGTGACGTTTCCATTCGGCGGCATAGTGCGGTGTTGTCATTTACCTGATGCACCTGAATGCTCCACCGTGCTGCTGTAATGCCGTCAGGTTTACGCATTCACCTCCAACTTTCTTTCCCGTTTTCTTTCCTCTGCCTTTGCCCTCTTGACTCCAGTTTTTCATTGAACTTTTTCTCCTTCATTCCTTTTTTCCTCCTTTATTTCTTTCTCCCCTCCTCACCCCTATTTCCTCCCCTTTTGTGCCATGAAAAAGTGCAGTCTTGGCGTTTCAGTCTCATATCAAATGCTCATATGCGTAAAGGGAAACGAAAGATGCCAGATAGTGTTATATATATTGTGTGTGTGTGTGTGTGTGTGTGTGTGCCAGCAGAACATTGCATTGAAGCACCAGTGAACATCTGGCCTATGTGCCAATGATTGGTTGGGGAAGTTCCTCAGGATATAACACTTGAAAATGTCTTGGCATGTTCGCGACAACAGCAGTGCGGTTTGTGCAGCCAGCGTGGTGCGTATGTGTGTGTGTGTGTGTGTGTGTGCATGTGTGTGTGAGCGTGATTATATTTGCTCTGCGTGTCTGTGAGGGATGATTGTATTAAATGTGTGAGGAAACTATTATGTGCGAGCGAGTTTAAGATGATTGTATTCTTCTGTTTGTGTGTGTGATTGGAAATTGTCTCCTTGCATGTGTATGTGTTGGGAGCTTTTACTTCCCACCATTAGCTCCAGCGCTTTTCTTTTTTTTTTGAGCAGGCGGCTGATTCTTCCCTTGATTACTATTTAGACTTCCACTCATTTACCGAGCGCCATTTCTCCTTTGTTTTATCTCTCCGTTTATACCTTCTGCTAGCTCGTTATTCGTCTTTCTCTGGAATGATTTTATTTACTTTGCTTGTGTTTACTAACGGTGCTTCTGAGGTTCAGAGAGAGGCCAGTGCAAGTTTCTGTCCCTCTTTCTTTACACTATTTCTCCTTTTTTAACTCCTTCCCTGATCAGTTATTCCCCTCTAATAGGCGACACTTGCATGCTTTTGTACGCCACGTGTGTCTGTCGGGTTGGTAAAGGAGGAGGCCGTCCTCGAAGGCGACGTCGGCCCCGGCGGTGGGCGGCGTGCGGCGGGCCGTGGAAGATGCGGCGGGGTTGTTAAAAGTGTTGTTAAGAGAGCGGCTGGCAGCTGTTCCTGACAGGTTGGGGATGGAAGGACAGATGGTGTTTGATTAGCGAACAGACCGCTGATGGAAGGAGGGATGAAGGGAGGAGGAAATGGTTATGCATTAGGATGGAGGAGAAAGAAGATGGAATTGGATGGAGGGATGCGTTCTTTGACTTAAGGAGGGATAAGTGGCTTACAAATCACATAAAGAGTCAGACTCATACCATGGAGAGATAATTGTTCAATCACAAGTGAATGGACAAATATCCTAAGATATAAACTTTATTACAGACAGAAACAAAGAAGGGAAAATGTAAACTGTTTAGGATTAATTAGACATTGAATTCAGGGGTAAAAGGAGTCTGACCTGATGGAGAAACGGAGGGAAGCAGAGCATGCTGGGAGGAGAAAGCGAAAAAGCTGTCGGGGCAGCTGCTCCAAACAACAATTAGCGTCGTTCACCTGGGTGCCATCTTAAAGAACTGATGCAAGTAAACCTGCAGCGCTGGCTGATTAAAGTCTGTTCAACAAGCTAACAGTGGTTGGAGCAGCCAGCGATGGTCCAATTCAATCAGCCGTTTATTTGAGTGATGTTACAGAGATGATGTGTTAGAATGAGTGAATGATCATTAGAGCAGCACCTGACCTCAGGCTGACCTGTCAGAGAGCTAAAAAACAGCTCTGAGGTTCATCTTAAACAGCATGAAATCACCATGAACACAACATCAAAGAGCAAGCAGAGATATGAAAATGGTCAGTGTGCAACTTTTCAATAGTCTAGACAAGGAAACACACATGTTCAATGGACTCTACAACTTCATCAGCTTAATTTACAAAATGCTAAAAGTTCAACAGTTAAAAAAAATTACATGAGGAACACCATAAAGCTTATAACAGTTCATCAGTGAATACATCATGCATACAAATAGAAATAAAGATTGTTCTAAAGCGATCACACCAAATCAAGAATAGTTTTCATATAATCTTTCAGCTTTCTGAAGCTTATTTGCTCATTACATATTGCATTTAAAACGTTTTTTATCTGTTTTTTTTTTTGTTTCAAATAGTTAGATTGTTTTTATTTTTTTAATTATTCTACAATTTCAGGTTATATTCATTATTTTCACTCAAGGAGTGCCATCACAATTGACTTAAAATCTTGTATCATATTGTATCGTGTCCCATCCATTTGTTCTAACTTTTCTTTGTCCCTTGAACGTGACATTCTCATAAAGTCATCCCACAGTTTATGTTAACCCGCCTTCCACTTTAAAAGACCTCTTTGACATGACATGTGCCTTACCTTGTGAATGATGAAATGTGCTTTTGGTGGTTTACATTCAACATCTTAAACATTTTAGCTGCAAGCAACACAACTTTAAAAATACAGAGGCAATGTTATCCTGCAGGTGCACTTCACCTTTTATAGATAATTGCATTATAGATCAATGAAGTGCTTCATTAGGACTTAACATCTGTTAGCATACACATTCTGGTAAACTGTATCTACTTTGTCATCACCATCTGCATGATTGCACGCTGCTGCATGCTCGCTGCGCTGTTATCATGCACACATTTCACACAACTGCAAGTTCAGAACCAGGTACACGAGGCGTTGCAAACAGAGCTGTCATCCTCATCAACACCAGGCTTGTTAAGTCGGTGCCTCTTTCATTCAGAACCCACAAAAAGGCATGGAGAGCGTGACATTTCTTTGTGGAATTCTGTCGTTGCAATAAAAATCGGGGGAAGCTGGGTCGTTTTCTGATTATTCTGGAGGTTAGATATTCAGTTTGCACCTCCACTTGTGCTTCTTCTCTACCCCAGACCAACTCACTTCCCCGCTCTTCCACCCACCACACACCACTCTGACAGCAGTTAACGCAGCGATGACCATTTCAGCTGACATTTTCCTCCATAATAAACTCTCTCCCTACTCCATAATGATAGCTCCCATTACCCAAGATGCATCACTGTCATGCCATCTCTGCGGACAGCGGGCGTGTTTGTGTCTGCGTAAGTGTGTTTGACGCGCTGATCGAGAAATGAAACAATCAGCAGGCCAACACAAACACAGCTGTTTTATTGTTGCGCTGCTCAGATGTGCTTTCACAGGCAGACGCTGTGTGTGTGTGTGTGTGTGTGTGTGTGTGTGTGTGTGTGTGTGTGTGTGTGTGTGTGTGTGTGTGTGTGTGTGTGTGTGTGTGTGTGTGTGTGTGTGTGTGTGTGTGTGTGTGTGTGTGTGTGTGTGTGTGTGTGTGTGTGTGTGTGTGTGTGTGTGTGTGTGTGTGTGTGTGTGAGATGATATAGTTCAGAGAGTGACCCCACCTCCTGTTCAGCTCCTCCTGTTTGAATGAAAAGCTTTGGCAGTGTAAGCTGTGATCTCTCCCTGTCTGTATTTCTTTGTTTTGTTGTTCTTAAAGCCACATCTTTCTAAAATATTCATCTCAGAAGAAAAGCTTCCCCTTTCTTTAGTTTTAATGTGCAGAATGTTCATTTAACAACTCTTTTTTTAACCTCTCTCTGGTGCCTCAAATGTTTCCTCAATTACTTGGAGATGCATATAAAGCCATTTTATATCTAATTTCTCCACAAAAGGATTACAAAGCCAAGCATTCAAATCTGTGGATTATAAACAGATCCAACTCCTCTCCTAATATGACCTGTGTTACCTCATCTCAGGCTATTATCTAATATCAAGTACAGCTCTTTTACCAATTTTTGTTTCACTGAAGAGAAAATTAGTCCGCTAGATCTGACAAATCGGATCATTTCCGCCCCTACTTGAGAACCGTTGGGTGATTTATTCATTAAAATCACTACAACTTTAGTTTATGAGCTCATGAAAAACTCAAACTACGATCTTTGCCCTTGTTTGTCATCATGCACTCTTTAAACTCTTCTGTATCTTCTGTATATTTTCTGTGCTGTGATTGGCCAAATCTTAGTGTCTTCCTCCACAATTTGTTTAATCCCAAACCATTATCTTTTCCTTTACCCAAAATGTATTGGTTCCTACACCTGAGCAGACTGCAGCTGCTTAATAACTTGAGCTACTGCTGATAGGTTTAGGTACCAAAAGTGCTCAGTAAGGTTAGGAAAAGGTTTTGGTTCAGGTCAATATATATCAAGTCAGAATCTTACCTTCGCGCTAATGTGAGCTTTGGAGACAGTAATATTTAACCCAAAGCATTACGACACATACTGTAGATACAGTGCAGCATCTTAGAGCTGCTGATATGTTGTTAGTTGCTTTTTAATTCTACTTCATGAATAACAACCTTGTAGTGTTATTTGTTTTTTCTGTTAAGATTCATTAATTAAATACAAAAAAAGGAATTGAATCTGGATTATCATGGGGCAGTCACGTTACAGAAACCATTATTCTGTTTATTGGGTCATTGTTGTAATTAGACTTCAATCAATTTCTATAATTGCATATCAATACTACAATTTCATTGTTTGGATTTGTCGTTTTATTTTTATTTTTGCTGTTAAAAAAAGAGAGTAAGAGGACAAAAGTTTAGCCATCCTGAATATTGTCACTTTCTCTCAAGTCGGTGATGCTGCCTGTCATTATGTGAGGCCTGTTAACATTGGCCGGTCACACACAGAGGGCATGGCGTGTGTTTTGTGAGTGTAAGGCAGAAGAGGCGGATCGAAATAATACTTATGAGAAAGGAAGCCAAAAGAAGAAGAACAGCGGAGCAGGGAGTATGGTAGGGCATCGAGGGCAGACAGGCCTTGTCCCTGTGCCTTTGTGTGTCTGTGAGTGTGAGTCTGTACCTATGTCTTTTTGTGTGTGTGTGTGTGTGTGTGTGTCCCTGTGTCTTTGTACTGGCTAATCTAGGCGTCAGCAGCTTTTTGAGGCTTTTGTGCTGACAATAATCACACAGCGCTCCTCTTTTCAATTCATCAGCAACAACAACAAGGGATCACATGTCGCCCGTACAGAATCCAGAGAGAGAGAGAGAGAGAGAGGGACGGAGTTAAAGTGGCCATCATCATGTTGCCTAGTTACTGCCTGAGTTGATGCTGATTTTTTTGTGTGCAACGGTCAACGCCCTCTGCACCTCTTCTGAGCGCAAAAAAGTAGAAACAAGCCTCCGTCTTCTTCTCCTTTTTTGTCAAAGAATAATTTATTTCATGTTGCAGTGTGATGGAGAAACAATGAGTAAACCACTGGTCAAATCTGTAGCAAGCATTAATAATAATCATTATCATCATCAGAATAACATTAATAGGAATAATTATTTCAATTATAAATAATAACAATATCAGAGTGATCAGAGTCATTATTACATCTATACAAGCTACAAATATCAGCATTTTCTCGTATGTTCTTTTTTTTCTGCTGTTAAAACCTTAAACACTTCACACATGACCCGGTCGGTGAGGCCGCCCCTCTGGGACCCCCAGAGCTTACACAACTCATCTTATTCTAAATAAAATCATCTTATTCTAAATCAGGTTTGGGAAGTTGTTTCCAGGTAATTAGCATGAAGAGAGGGACTAAATGGACTCGAGGTATGGGGTCAAAATCCTGAGTTACTCGTTCACACATGTTCCTAACAGCGGGTAAGGAGGCAATGTAAATAGGACACTGAGGAAGTCACAGAGTTTGAAGCTGTGATAACAGATTCTGCCTCATTATCAATGTTTTGTGTAATTGGACTTAGTCATAGTTTCAATGAATGGATGGAAAAGAACATGCTGAGGAGCATCAAAGATTGTGACGTAGCTTCACAACTTTGCACAGGCTGCAGGATAAGAAACCTCATCACCTCCTTCCACTTGCCCCTGTGACCGTTCCTAAATATTACCCTCTCTCACCCTGACTTCTTGGGATCATTTTTATTTGGGACTGTGGAGGAAAAAGTCCAGATAAAGTCAAGGTGGAAAATGTAGCCGTATTGCAGTTCACCCTGAAAATTACAGGTAATGACAGGAAGTTTAGTGCATGTGTCATTAGCACCAGTGCAATACACAGAAGAAAACCCAATGGTAGTCTAACCTCGTATATCGCTCAAATTTGATTCATTTCTCCACCAGAATTTAAAGTGAAGAAATACCAAGAAGTGCTGCTGTCAGTTCTTAACAAGAAATCACTGAAGTGTGTTTTGTACCAATGAAATGTCTTCTAGAAGTTCATCACTTTGTTGTAAATGTTAAATAAATATGAAAGTAAATGTTAAAGAAAGCTGAGGTTAAACACACAGTATGTCATTTCTGTCAGTCAAAACAACAATAACAGACATAATGTGATGATGTTGTTAAGTAGCGTGGGATCATGGGTGCTGGATTCTGTCCTTAATCTCTGACCTATAATCTGTTTATTGTCCCGTGTTTCCCTAGAAGACAAGCACAATTTATTCCATTTACCTCGTGCATAAAACGTCTATTTTCTTATTACGCAACCATACAAAACATATAACAAAGTTCTAATACCTTTTGGACATTTTGATGCAGAAAATGTAGCGAATTTAAGCTTTTTAACGAGACTTTCTGGTTCATCACAGTTAAAACTCACTTCCCATACTATTTAAAGGGGTTTGGATTAACTGATTTTCTCATATTTGAAGATTTTAAATCGTGAAATCCTTATTTTTCCTGTCGCTCTGGGTACCTGAATGCAACATGATCCGAGAGGGGCAACCAAGGAAGGGATGGGGCAGGGAGAGCCACACAGTCAAAAAAAAGAAAACACGCAGTACGTCTCAGTACAGTAAGAAGAGGGGGAAAAGAAGGGAAATAAACAACAACTAAGCTCGTTGACACCCAGCTGTCTGGGTTTGGGTGAGGATTTGGGAATGCTACTGTGCTTTTCTATTCAAGAAGATTGTGTGTTTGTGGTTGTGTGTGCACGTGTATCTATGTGAGTGACTGAGGGATCATAGAAGAGAAGCTTATACAAAGAAGGAAAAATACAGAAACATCACTTTTTTTGTCTCAAAAAATGTCCATGAAACTTAAAAACATCCACAATAAAAAGATTTGTATATATTATCTTCTTTATTTTTAGTTGGCTCCGGATGATCACAGGATGAAGAAGGATCCTTCATCTTCTTCATCCCGTTGTTTCTCCAGAGAGGGACGAGACTGGAGACGGGCTGTTTTAACAAGAAGGAGCTCTTCTGTAAGTGCAAGGACGTTCGTTTTCACTGTTTTGCCTTTATAAAAGTCTGGACATAATTTGTTAGTCTGAACGACTCACGAGTCCGAGTCTTGAGGAGGAATATTTTCTTGTTTTATAAAACATTTCAAAGGCAGTTCTGTCCTTAAAAGATGACCAAAAACAACAAATATCCGAGATAATCACTTCAAGTCTCAGCATCGCATCATGTAGGTCAAACGTCGATAAAGTCTAATCTACGTTTTCTTAAAGTCTTCTAATGTCCTCTGAGGCTTGTCTTGCGTGCGGGATCTGCTCCCTCGCCCCAGTCAGTCGTGGAGGAGCTCTTGTAGACAGTTTGGGGATTTAAAAACCTCAGGAACCTCGCTGTCCAGTTTGCAGATCACCTTGTAGATGGCCTTTTTCCAGGACGGGTCTGCATCCTTTCCTGCCACGATGGCGTTGAAGAACTCGCGAAGGGTCACCTGGGCCACCTCCAGGAATCGTTCAGGAACCTGGAAGTAAATAATGGAAAGGGAAGTAGGGGAAGGAGGAGGGCAAAAGGAGAGAAAAGGGAAATGATGAGTGCCTGCTTTGATTGTTTGAACTGAAGAGGAACTTTATTCAGCCAACTTCCCCTTGTCCTAAAAATGAGTAAAAATATGATTTATGATAAGCTTGAAATACAGAGCCGTTTAAAGTAACACATACTCATAAAATCTAAAATGTGCAAACACTTGAGCACACCCACAGACGGCTGACACATCAATAGTGAATGCTTGACTCCTACAGTGAGGAGATCAAGTAGCCTTTTCATGCTGTGGGGTGCATGTTGCTCTCAAGGTTAGGGACACAATGTGAAACATTTCCATCCTAATGGATAAGAAGAAAATGCCTCCAAACCTCAGTGTGCAAAGGGCATTAACATCACGCTGAAAGAACATGAAAGTGCTCCAGGTTATAAACCTGTGTGTTTCTGATTATAAAGAAAGTTAAGAAACACCTTAACTGTTGAAGCACTTATTCATTCACTTTTAGGCAGACAGTCAACAGATTACCAGAGATTGTCTACGGATGAAAGAGTAGTATACTTAAACAAGGCGAGGCCTGCAGAGGGAGAATACAGATAACAGTATAAGGACATTAAAATAGGAATCAGAAGTAACAGCAGCCTGAAGAGGACACACATCTTTATACTCAATTATCTCGTGATATCTCGTCATTTCCGGTTGTTTTCTCAAGATCTTCACTGATTTTTCTTCTTATCTTTGGATTGCAAAGCTGGGTTTAACATTATTTTTCATGTCTTCTTGTGATAACAGGGACACATCTATCAACCAAGAAAAACAAAACAATTGGCTGTGATAGGCCAGACCACAACCTGCTGCCATTGGCCAAAGTAAAGAGGTAAGTTAGGCCTATTTCAGTGTTTGTTTTGTGTAGTAACTCTGCGGATAAGAGGTTAAAGAGGAGACCACAATAAAACAAGCTGACGTCTCTGGTTATAACTGGAAAACTATGTTAATATAATGTATGTGTGTATGTCCACTGAAGGCTTCCATACAAAATCACATCATCTTTTATTGTCAAAGTAAATAGTGCACATAACAAATCAAAAAACCTCCACAATACAAAGAAGACTGCGAGGCAGGTGTGCTGCAGGTGACTACGGTTTAGAGTAGTGCATTGACATTGCAGTATTGCAGATTGTGTCAATAAAGTAAAGCTGATGATCCCATGCTCCCTGAGAAGTCTTACTGGACAATGTGACACTGCTACTACTACAAAATCAACAGCCATTAAATCCACAAAGGGACATCTGCTTTCTTAAATCTACATACAAAAGAGAAATGAAGGGCGTCTTCAAATTGAATTTGAGTTCACTATTCAGAGAAACAGCGCTGTGGCTGATAAGGATGAAGAAGTAGGTTAGGTGTGCGTGTGTTTCAGGCGTCCATATTTGACTGTTCTTACCAAGAGTTCTTCTTCAGCTCTCGACTTCCTCTAAATATACTTCTCCTTTCTTAACAGCCTCCGTCTATGTGTGTGTGTGTGTGTGGTGTCAGAGTTCCTTATGAACAGTCATGACGGATGACACACGCAGGCCTTGACAATGGCAGGTGAACAGTTGTCTGTGATTGTCACAGTGTGTGTGTGTGTGTGTGTGTGTTCATGTGTGTGTGTTCATGTGTGTGTGAGTTTAAACAAGAGGGAAAGCATCGCAGGGATCCAATTGTCCTTTCCACGTGCAAGCATAAATATACTGTCAACACACAGCGTTTAGGTGTGTGTGTGTGTGTGTGTGTGTGTGTGTGTGTGTGTGCGCAGAACAATGGCGCACACACATTTTTCATTCTTTTTTCTGCCCTTTCTCCCGGGGGCAAGATCATTCAAAGACACAAAACAACCTGACGAGTGTAACCCCCTCCCCTTTCTCTTTTTTCTTCTTCTTCTTTGTCTCATTTTCTTGCATGCAGACACACACACACACACACACACACACATTAACACACTCTGTTACACACTCACACACAGAAGGCTGACTCCTCCAGACGAGGTACATGCTCCCATTCACCCCAACAAACTCACACACACACGCACCCGTAGAGGACGAGTGCAGTCTGGGTGTAACCCCGTCACGCGTGGCAGGACATGCCAAGGTTAGCCGCCACCAGAACGGATGAATCACCCAACACACACACACACACACACACTAATACACACACACTCTAAATGATTCCCTGGACTCTCATATACTCCGTCTACTCTCACTGCCCTCTCTCTCTTTTTAGCTGGACCCCTGAGACGGCGGTTATTTCAATGAGGCCCTCTGTCACTGTCTCACTATAGACTAGACTGTAGACACAAACACACACACACACACACACATACACTATCCTTACACATATAAACACACACACAACAAAAATAAACAAAGACATGTGACTTGTACTTAGAGACATCTGAACAGTTTAAAGGGAAAGTTACGACATGAAACCCTTCTGGTAATAGTTAATAAACACAGAAAAATGTTCATACTGTACCACCTTTATTGTCAAGTCTGCCACGTGCCAAACAGAGGATCCAAGTGCCCTTGACATCAGTCTAACAGGAAAACTAAATTACAACTATCAGAATCAGAAATACTTTATTAATCCTGGGGGGGAATCTCTCTAAAAAGAGAAAAATCTAAAACATGAGGTTCCTCGAGATTGAGTTGTTTTAGGCTAAATACAGACATCCCCAAAGTCAAGCTGCTGTGAATCTGCCCACAGGGACAAATAAAAGTTGAAACCTGAGCTTGATCTTGAAGATGAGCGTGCCTTTGAGGCGTCTCCTCCCTCCTGCATTACATCCCTTCATCCTTTCTTTGTTCAACTGTGCTTTTATCTTAAGAATAAGACAAATCCACTCCTTTGAGCAGCAACTTAAAATGATGTTTCTTAATGTTTCTTCTGTTTTGATGTGTTTGCTCAGGACCTTTGACCTCTCGGTTTTCAAATTGAAGCTTCTTCTCGTCAATTTTCCTTTAGTTAGGTGCCTGATGTGCAGGGATGTAGCTGAAAGTCTGAATACATTCTGCTCATTGCCTCCTCCTGTGTGCTCACACTCATTAATATCTCAATCTCAAAGATCTAAGAAACAGGAAATGCGACGTGCAGAAGGACAAAAAGCAATTCAATAGCCTTAACCTTGGGTTTTGTGTTGCAGCACTTGCGCAGCCCATTCAACCCGATGATTTGTGTATTTTTTTTAAATGTTTCAGGATGATGTGCGTCAACTTCAAAACACTGAGAAGAGGCTGCGACAGGGGGGAGAAAAGGACAGCGCTGATTCACAGAGAGGTAGGAAAACACAAGCTGGGAGAATGAAATGAAGCAGGAGAGGATATTGTGTGTCAGGTTGGGTATGTGCTCAACTGGACGGACACACAAACTCACACACAGACGCACACACTTATGTCCAGATGCCTAGATTTGTCTTGCCATCGTAAATCAGTCCAATAAAGAGATCTAAATTAGGCCATCATCAATACAGATGGGCCTGTTTCCCCAGTGTGTGTGTGTGTGTGTGTGTGTGTGTGTGTGTGTGTGTGTGTGTGTGTGTGATTTGTCCCCGGCTTGGTCCTTGATATGGTGTCTAGTTGCCAGGAGAGAGAGGGCGAGCGAGGAACGAGGAAAAAAGTGGGAAGAGAGAGAAAGATAAAGAGGAAGAAAGACACTTGGTTCCCAGTAAACATAATTCGCATGATTGCTCCGGTTTGCTGGGTAAATATTGGATGAAGGGAGGCTCAATTACTCTCTCTTCACACACACACACACACACACACACACACACACACACACACTCTCGCCGCACACACCACATACACACTCTCGCCGCACACACCACACACACACACAGAAGGACAAGAGCCTGTAAATCTCTAAATCGCTGCCCGACAAAGAGGCCTTCAGGGACGCCCCTCACTCCCTCTTTTTTTGTCTCTCCTCATCAGTTTCCTCTCTTGTGCTCCTCTTGGTATATTAGTCTTTGGAGAAATCACAAGTTTACAAACCGACTAATTATACTCATTTCAAGATATTTGTATAAAAAAAGTCCCTTTGCTGTTTTGCCAGAAGCCATCAGCATCACAGCATCTTTACATTTGTTTCATTTCTCTGATGCATTTACTGCTTTTCCTCAAATGTTTCCACTGTGTTGCATGCTATCAGTATTTGCATTCGCAGATGTATCTATTTTTGACTCTGTCTGATCTCTGTCTCACATTTGCATTGAAGCCATGATGAGGCCTTTTTTAAATTTTGCTTGCTTTATGAAAATATATGAAGGACTAAAACAAAGTCACATTCATCTCAACTGGGTTCTTTTCTGCAAGTCACCCAAACATCTATTACTAAATCAATATTGATATTATTCCACAATGTTGTCATGCTAAAAGCAGTTATTTAACAGATATGCTGTAATACTAAATGTTTATTTTCTACATGTCTACATGTATTTTCAGTAGCCTCTGGTTGTCTGATATCTTAGAGCGAGTGTGACGTTTTTATTAGTGAAAACACAAGAGGAGCCGAAGCAGCTCAACCCATCACTGGAACACCTGAAGTGCACAGCAATGAGCACTTAGCAACAGTGACGTCCGCTAAGCTAATTCAGTCTCTTTTTTTTTTTTTTAACAGTGCAGGTCACGATCACAAAAGGGCAGTGTTGCACTAAAATTATTTTTAGAATAAAGGGGAGACTTTCAAAAGTAGGTTATTTTCTTCATGCATACACTGCCTTATCCAAACACATAGACTAAAGTCCAACAAACGTGGAACATCGATCATCTCTTTGCACGTCAGCACATTTTTTCTAAACACTGTGACCACTTTGCTCATCATGTCACTGCTGCACAATCTGATTGAGATATTAAATTATCAAACCCAGAAAACTAAACTACAGGGTCTCGGTCAAATCTTGCAAATGTTATTTTTGTTATTTTGAAGTTATGCAAATCCTCCCCTGATGTGTTTGGTGCTTCTTTTATTCCTAAAGTGTATCTTTCTGTAACGTCGCCTTGCTGCTCGTTAATTTGAACGTTTTAATGCAGCTTCTTTACATGAAAAAGTTTCTGTCTTAAAGATAATACAAAGGAGTGCAAATCACTGATTTTGTATCAAGTTAGTGACGTAAAAAAACCCTCAAGTAAGTTATTTTCATGTTGTGAGTTACTAAAGCCTGGCAGTTCTTTCCTTGTTTAGATTCAACTGACTAGGTAAAGGAGGGGTGGGGATGTTCTTCTGCTTTTTCAAAGTCTATGGACATCAGTCAATGCCACGTCGCTATTGGCTGATGAGCTGATGTCTGTCAACAAGGCAAATATCGGTGCAGACCTACTTTAGTGAAATAAGCTACTTAATTAGACTTTTGTTCTCTAGTTGTGTAAATTCTTCATGACTTTTATCGCATTTGTCTAATTCTGTCCTCTTATTTCCCTTTCATTGTGTCTCTTTTTTTCACCCTTAAAACCTCTCTCTCTCTTCCTTCACTTCTGCTTTCTGTCGCTCCCTCCTCTTTACACGCCTCCTATCAGACACACTTCTTCTCTTTATCTTGTATTTCTTTTCCTGCCTCCCCCCCCCCCCCCCCACCTCTGAATATAAACCAATCCCCCCTGTGTCTCAAAAAGGTTTCATCCATTTTCTCTCCTTCCTCCCTGTAACCATGAGACTGATGAAGATGTCAGGCCTGGTGTGTGTGTGTGTGTATGTGTGTGTGTGTGTGTGTGTGTCCTCAGTTGACTCTACATGTTCACCTCTCTGTTCCTATTCCCACCTGCTTTCTTTCCATCCGTACTTACACACCATCTTGCACAAAAGGAGAAAAACACACACACACACACCAGGCTCTTAAGAAATCACTGTTCAAACACCATATGCTGGATTATCGAGGAGTGCAAACAGGAGACACATGCATGTGTGTGTTTCTTGAAGTCTGTCTACCTCCCTCCATTAACGCAGGAGACGGACAATGTTTACTCAAGTGTGTGTACACACACGTGTCGTTTGTTTAGCATGTTGTAAAGTCTTTTTTTACATTTCAGGTTGACTTGTGTTACTTGGTTATTGATCCGTTTTTTAACTTACCCTTCTCTTTTATTACATTTTATTACAGTTTTTACTCTTCCAATATGAGATGCACTCTTTACAAGAACAGACACACACACACACACACACACACACACACACACACACACACACACACACATGTTTTTGTAGCTGTTTATTCACTCCGAGGCATTGAGGGCCACTTTTCTCTTGGTCAGTCGGGTACTTTTCTATCTTTGAGACAATACTGGAACTCTTTCAGGTTTTGCTCTGTCTGTAGACCAAGCAAATACTATATGCGTGTGTGTGTGTGTGTGTGTGTGTGTGTGTGTGTGTGTGTGTGTCCCTAAAAATGTGAGTGTGTGTCTGAGTGGACATATCATTTCAGTGCCAACACACAAGCATCTGCTTCCTTTTTCCTCCTCTTCTCCCTCACTCTCCCTCTCGCTCTCTCCCTCGCTATCAGGCCTGGCTTTAGTCACACACACTCTGGCAGGAAAATACGAACACACACATCCAGATTACAGATTCTTCCTTCAAAATGTTCTCTCATCCTTTTTCCTTTTCTAGGAAATGGAAATGTATACCTCAACATTGTGCATTATTGTAGCTTCTCTTTCTTAATTGTAGATAAACCTCAATCGAAGCGGCCCCCATTGCTTCTTTTTCTGAGCATGCTCCGGATTTTCTGATTACATCACACCAAAACTGATTCATACATTAAAGGGACACTCCTAATTTGTGACCAAAACATTTGTTGTTTTGGTTGCAAACTCCCAAATACGCACACACCCCCGCCTGCATGCATATGTGTTCTCCTCTTTCCATCTGTGAGCTCCTCGAGCTTCGGCTTCTGTTTCCCTGCTGCTGCCACACACACCGACTGTAACTGTCGTCATAGAGGATCGTTTAATGCCAAAGTGTTTCTTGTAATGTTTACAATGTGGCTCTCCCAGAACCTTTAAAAAACTGAAAACAGGTCATAGAGTAAAGAAGAAAAAACGAGATTTGACGCTAAAAAACAAAAACATTCAAGTCAGAGATTTTGAATGGGACATAAAAATAAACAAGAGAGTGACAGCAGGCCTTGTGTTCTCCTTACACAGCACACAATCTTGAATATTTTATTAAAAGCCATCAAGTACTTGGTGTCAGGTTTGAAGAGAAAATATTGAAATGCTGCATCCTTTTTGAAGTATTTAGAAAATATTGTGCAACCCGATCTGTCAGAAAAACAGAAGACAACAACATGGTGTTACTGTATAACATGCAGGTGGCACCTAATGTGTTTAAATGATGTTTCAGCATCAACATGAGTTGCTTCTATTTGACTTGACACTATGTTTTTTTTAGTTTTTTTTAACAATAAGCTGCTGTAGTAGTCAGTGTCCAGAGGTAACCCACATGTGTTTCAAAGCCACATGTTAGAAGACTTTTTTCTTCTCCTACATTTCTGCATTGGTTTCTGCATATTCTAACACATGATGCCCGTTTTACAACCAAGGCTCTGGTAGATTTACTTCTTCTGTTGAAATAGGATATCGTGCAAGTTGGACCTACAAGGACTTTCAAGTCAAACTTGACTAATAATTGCCCTAGAAGTGGTCAAGGTCGACTTAACTCTGGGTTTGTTTCTTTTTGGTTTAAATCTCCAGTTAGAGGATTCAGTTTTGTTCTGATATGTTCCTGCTGCACACAGATCAAATTTATAGCACAGACTTCAACCTGCTGTGCAGATGGCAACCATGGCCAAGTGTGATCACACGTTACCGACACATTTTACAGGAAAAAAAAAAAAAAAAAACTTCTTGTTCTTCAGAAGAAGTAAACAGCGAATAAATCAATCGCCTCCCAGAGTTTTTTTTTTTCCTAAATTAAAAGTAATAAAGAAGTTGAGGGCTCCTCCAGGACATCAGCAATATGTTTCCTTTCTCTGCTGCTCTTTTGTCAGTCACTGATCTCACTGTCACCGGGACAATGACAATAAAGTTTGTCTTTGTTCGGCTGCATGTGACCCAGAGGAAGGGTCTGCGTCCTGAGATTGCGTCTACGCGAGTGTGTGTCTGCTCTCACTATCTCATGAGTGTGTGTGTGTGTGTGTCTGCTTTATGTGTGTCTTTAGTTTGTGTGTGTCCTTTTATACATGTGCTGTGCTTCCTTGACGTACTGTGTGTGTGTGTTGTATTCTTGGTGTGTGTGCAAGTGTGTGTCACCCATAGAGGACAATAGCGCGGGTCATCTGACTGAGAGGCTGCAGACCACTAGTATCACATGACGGAGGCTGAAGGCCACGTCTTTGTTAGCAGGCCTATTGTTAAAGCTAAGGAGACAGCTGGGGCAGGGGAAGGGAATCACTGCACACACACACACACTCATAATCACACACACACACATACAGGAAGAGCATATGCACACACACACACACACACACACACACATACACCGCTGCCTCCTCGTGACTCCAATCAGGCTCAGTGACAAAGATGATGCCTCCTTCTTCTCCACTGGAATACCAAGACACACACACACACATTTCATACACACACACTGCAAGCAGATAGCTATAATTATAGTGACAGAAACTGGCAGGTGGCATTGTCTGCAGCACACCGCTCTCTGTCAAGCAGAAACGGAGAAGGCGACAGAGAGGAGGACTTAGTTAGTGCTCGTACTCGCTTAATGACAGAATTACAACGACAATAAGTGTGTGCACATGGATTGTTAATGTGGCGTTGTGTGTTGTAGTTCATACTCTTTTTCATAGTTTTTCTTACTTTTCCTTTAACTCTAATTGGCACTTGGCGCTTTTGCAATATTCTCTTTATAGGCAATGAATCATATTTCCATGATCAATACTTTTGTTGGAAATTGAACCACATCAGTAAAGATGACTTTTTTTCACAACTTAATCAGCAATAATCTGCTCTATCCGCATCTAGCCGCAAACATTAAGTTTAGATGCTACTTCTTAAAAGATCTTCTCCCCTTTTTATCTACTCGTGCAGACTAAAACATGCATAACTGGCCTGTTTCTGTTTGCCATCCAAGCTCTTGTTAAAGGTTATGCAAAGATCAACATTTCTGTTAAATATTGAAGAACCTAAAGCTGACTTTAAGTATAACATATGATGGTTTGACTCTTATGTTTCGGCAGATCTTGATCTTTTCTTAATCTCAACCAAGAGTTAAAGTAGCCTACAGCTAATACGATGTTGCCGGATGCAAATCTCAGTCTCAAGTGTCAAACTCTTTAGCTCTGTATGCCCATCCTCTCACCCTGACCTGCTCAGAAATGCATTTGGCAAAGCAAATCAGATGCATATGCACATATTTGGTTGCATTCAAGTTGTGTGGGAGCTGTTTTTAATGCATAATGGAGGTAGAAGAAATATGTTCTCTTTGTTATCAATGAGAATCTCTTTTTCCGAACTGATTCTCACGAGACAACAGAATTATGTTTTATTTAAATGAAGGAGTTGTGGTGTCCCATGATAGTCAGAAACTCAGTTTAAGATGCTTCTGCACCTTTTTTAAAGAAATATCAGAGGGGAGTATTTAACACTTGACAGTAAACTAGTAAAATAAAAGATATTAAAATCTCTCTGTTACTAAAAGACTTCAAAAACTGCATCACATAAACCCTGGTGTGTAAGATGTAGACTGCCTTAAGCGCTACACGATGAATGAGGGAGGGATCCGAGTTGGAGAAAGAGGGAGGAGAGGAAAAGAAGCAAGGCAGGTGTAGTCTTTGAAATGTGTGTGTGTGTGTGTGTGCGCGCGCCTTCTGGGTAGGTTACAAATAGAAGAAGGTGAGGACAGAAAGATGGACGAGACAAGAGGAGAAAACTGATTGAGCCAGACAAATCATGAGCGTTTTTGTTTGTTGTGAATGATTGTAAAATGAAGCTCACATTTCTTTTCTTTTTTTTAAATCTGTAAGAGCGAGCCCTCTCTGAGAATCGATTCCTGAGAGTCGGGCTTGGCCCTCTTTTTTTTCCGTCTCGTCTGAAGATGAAGAGGAAGCGGAAAAAGATGAGTGAACAGATGAATAAGAGAGACAAAGGCTGACAAAGAATCTAAAACGGCGGAGAAAGACATGAGAAGTTGAGCCTTTCACAAAGTGCACAGCTTATGAAACCAGATAGCCCTGAAATGTGAGTGTGTGACCACTCTGTGGCCTCCAGGTGTGTATGTGTGTGTCAAAGTCAAAGGGCACATTTGGGTGCCGGCCACACCCACCCTTCGAGAGAGAGAGAGAGACTATCGCTGCCCTTTCAGACGAACACAAATGAGGATCTGTGTGTATGTCGTCGTGAACATATGTGTGTGTGTGTGAGGCGCAGCTGTGCCGGGGTTTGGTGCTGACAGAGGCAGCGAGGATCCTTGAACTGGAAAGATGAGAACGTCCTCTAGAAGGCTTCGCTAAAACGTCTCATTGTCCCTCTTCAGCCGACACGCAAAACAAGCACACGCACACACCTAAATATGACAACTACACTCTCAGCCTCAACTCCTCCAGTTCACAGTTAGTCTTTGGCAGAGTGTGTGTGCTCTGACATGCTGAAGTCACCAAAATATTGCATGAAAACTTTCACACAAACATAAGCCTTGCCGATTAAAAAGAGAAGAAATACAGTTTAGCAATGATAAACTTAAGACGGTGTGACCTGTTATGGAGCTATCAGCCCATCCCACTGCAGATACTTTAACCAATAGCAGTTGATTTTACAGTTTTTTTGCAGGTAAAATACACGCCCACTTATCCTTGCTAGCCGCTGTTTGAGCTGCAGGTGACACCAAACCATGAAAAAAGCTCCATGGAACAAGCTGTGCAAACGTAAGCGACAGCTCAGCTCCCAGCCCCCTTAAAGAGACACATACATTACAAAATGAAACTGCTTTTATCAGTGTTTTTACCAATTAAAAAGAGTAACACTGTTTAATATGTGATAGATTATAAACCATTGTTTCTCTGAAGAATCCCCTTATCTTGATGTTTTCTTTCGTATCAGGATTCTTTTCAAACTGGCAGTATTTTCAATCATTACTAAAACTGATCAACACAGGAAAAAACGATTCTGATCATATTTTAGCCATAACGCCAAACCCTGCACACACACACACACACACCCAAGTGAAGAGTCCCATGCCCATTGTGCTGGCAGCCTTCACCAACAACTCCTCAATCTGTTCTTCATATAAAAGAAGAGAAAATGTTTCTCTTCCTCTTGGCAGAAGGTAGAAGCTGACACCTTTCCCCGAGTGTCCTGGCAAAAAAAAAAAAAAAAAAAACCCCTCCGTGCCTCTTTTTGTTTTCCCTCTCTTTCTCTCTTTATTTGAAGACTATTCCCTGTTTCCTCTCCCTTTTCTCCAGCCTCCTTTATTTTTCTTGCTCATTAGTTTGTGGGCAGAGCTGCAATTAGGACAAAATAGTTTCAGAGACGAGGGAACGGGGAGGAAGGTGAGGACGGAGAGAGAGGCAAACAAGAAAGAAAAGTTGAAAGAATGGGTGGAGAGAGGAGGAGGTAATTAATGAAGCTGCTGTAATTACTGAAGCCTGTTTACGCCAACTATAGTAGAGACAACACACAGAAAACTCCGGACAAATTACACTCACCTTTCCACAGCAGTAATTGACAAAGACTATTTAAAATGCTGACCGTGTTCGTTGACTAATGATGCAAGCTTTTTTTTTTCAGTCGTCAAACCCAAGAACACAGTGTGGACTAAGATTAACAAGAAACACATAATATATGCAAATGATTTAACCTTGAAAGGCCTTTTTAAACCGCTAATTTGACAAAAGGCAGATTTTTATGAAGAAATAAAAGCTGTTAGGGCGAGAAGAGAAAAGGGAGACAGACAGATACCAAAGAAGAGGAGGAGAAGGAGAAAAGAAGACAAAGAAACAGAGGACAGATTCAGTAGAGAGGAGAGGAAGAAAGGAAAGGAGGGAGTAAGGGAGGAGTGGAGGTGTGTGATGGGGGACAAACCAAGGTGGAACTCTGATGATTCTAAATTTGGCTAAAGGAGAAGACTTCTGCGTGTGTGTGTGTGTGTGTGTCGGGAGACTTGCTGATTCGGCCGCGGTTCCAGTTTCACGCCTCTGAGTTTGACAGAGGGGGGAGAGACGGAGAGAGGGAGGAAGAGAGAGAGGGTCCCTAGCCGGTAATGTTCCCTCAGGGCAGACGGACGAAAGGATGGCGGGGTGGAAGGAGGGAGGTGAAGGGACAGAAGAGGACAAAGTACAGGAAGAAAATGTATAGCTACCTTTGCAAACATCATTGCTTCATTGAACAAAGGACACACACGTACTTCAACCCGAGCCTTATTCAGCATCGTCTAATTCTAAGAAATCTACGTTCTGCGCTGCAAATTAGCCCTTTGACTTCATGTACAGACCATTTTCAACAGGATATGTTTTATTGTGGGCAGCAATACTCTCAGGACGCTTGCAAAATGTAGTTTCCTGTGAGTCCGATCTTGTTGCAGGCAGGGGTTTAATTGTTTACAAAAATGAAGCCAATAGCAAGGCTAGTGCAAAAAACTAACCAACTACTTTAAAGAAAGCACATTAAAGATTCCTTGGTTTTACCCTCATGTGCAACATTTGAACACTTTTCTTATTCTTATGTTGCTTTATCCCTTGAGTTTTTAACAAAACAATCTGAAGACATTAACTTGGGCTTATGATAGCTGTGTGCATCATAGTAGCTTGCTCTCTAACATTGAATGCATCCCAGATTTTTGAGTTACGATTGAATGCAGCATCATGGAAAAGTTGTCCAAACAGGGATTGTTTGCAAGTCTCCACGTCATTATTCAAACTATACAGGTATCTTATTGACTGTACATTTTTGCCTATCTCAGTTTCTGGTGTCGAATATCTTGAAGTTGATTTTCATATTGGACTGAAATGAACTGAGACTAATGGATGCAGGAAGAGAGGAGAGATTAAGGTGTATTACAGGTTGAAGAACGGTTATCTCTCTGTTTTAAAATAATAGATTTTTACTTTAAGGGTAAAGACGTTCAAAGCCGCAAGCCTCGTTCTCAAAATCCTGACCCCAGTTTGACCCTTAGCCTGAAGACTCTAAAATAACCCCACTAAAGTACGGCAAGAATAAACACACAGAAGATTTGCATGTTTGTGTGTGTTTCCTGTGCAGGTTCTTTACATACACACCTGTGAAAAGCTATCTGACTCTTGTTATGCAAAAGATGCAAAGCGTCGCTATTCATTCTTCCAAAGCAGATACCTTAAAGTCTGTGTGTGTGTGCGTTTGTGTTTGTGTTGTGTCTGCAAATCTCTACTCTTTGTGCATTTAAGCTCCAACTAAGCGTCAACATTTCTCTCCCTAAGCAAAAAAGAAAAGTGTGTGTGTGTGTGTCAGCGTCGAGGTGTGTGCTAATGGACATCTAAATGCTGCTGATGTTACGTTGAATAGTTTAAGGGCCCTCAGGTCCCCTCAGACCAATATTGGGAGAGAAAAAGTGAGGGGGAGAATGTGACTTCTGCAAATCGCTTTGACAAGGACACCCGCGCCTCGAGCGGCGTCCTCTTTCGCCTCATCGAACACACACACACACACACACACACACACACACACAAAAACACACACACACACTGCGACATCCACACCTCAGCAGAATCCTGAGGTGACTGTTGCGCTCTGAACAGCTGACTTGGTAGAGGACGTTTGTGTGAGTGTGTGAGACTTGTGTGGTCTGAGAAACTGTTAATGTTGGAAGTTTTAAAATTACACTATGAGCGATTTAGATAGAAATTTGTGACCATGACGAAATCCTTTTAGCCAAAGAAAAATGTTCAGATCAGTTACATACTGACTGAACTATTTATCCAAAACTTGAGCTGTTCATCAGATGCAATTTCTCTAAACTTTACACTAGTTTCCTTTTTCAACTGTTACCATCACTTAAACTCATTTTTAAAGCGGCCATGTGGCTCGTCTTACCTCAAAGTCGTTGGCCTTGTTGTAGTGCATGTTGAGCGCCCTGAAGAGCTCGGCATCACGGCCCACCGACATCTCCTCTGAAGCCGTCACGCCCTCATTGATGGCCTGCCGGGCGAACTTCTCCATCTGGATGTAGTAGAACTCCCTGAAGTTGCTGAACCACTTGATCAGCTGGGAGGTGATGCAGCGGTTGAACTGTAGCAAAGAGATTTTTTTTATTACATAAATGTATTCTGACTAAAATAGCGTCACATAGAAAAATAGTACTGTATTGAAGGAATTATTTTGTACTTTTAAACTTTGGAAGTTTTGCTTATAGTTGGGATTTTCTGCAGGATTCAGAAGCCTTTGCAATTGTGAAACTTTTCGTGCATGTAGGAAGAGAAAAAGAAAAACGTATTTCTGATGGCGCAGGTCCAACAGATTCTGAGAGATTAAGTTTTAGTTCTGAATGTTGCTTTCTGTCTCGTGTTTGCTTTGATGCTTATTTGCATGACGATATGTCATCACATTTGACTTGAGCTTAGCCTCAGTATGAGTTCTTAAAATATGGCACAAAAACTACTGTATGCATAGAGACATTTCTTATGTTCTTATATTCTTCTTAGAGACCTCTTAAATCATCTCATCATCTTGTAAAATTTGTTTCTGCAAAGACACGCACACATATAGATGTTATTTTTTCCAAATTATTTCAGTTTCTCATTTGTCACTGAAATACTGTCTACACTTGAGGTCTTTATCAGATTGATTAGGAAGCCTCCCTAATCAAACAAGAATGACCCAAATATGATCTTATTATCGTGCCATCATGTGCGTTGAGCCCAAGCTAAAGCAACATTAAAGCATCTCCCTTTAAACACTACTCCTGCCCTGCAGGCTTTATAGCACAGGACATAGACAAACAGTGTCTGCAGAAAATAATAAACCTTTACTGTAGTTAAACCTACAGAACTGTTTTTTTTTTCTGAATTTCAGGAATATTTGACTTGTTTGAGTAGCGTCAACATACAGAGTGGAAAGAAGAAACAGATATTAAAAGAGAAGGTTAATCAGGAGAGACGTTTGTGGTAAAAATTCAGTCAGTGAATCGTAGAGATGCTGGTGGATGTGTTTTGTTGAAAACAGAAGAACACCAAATCAAGCAAATGAAAGTGTTTATTTTCAGCATGTCAGGGCTGCAGGTTGGAGTAAATGGCCTTTTATTAGGTTTTGTGAAGTCTGTAACTAAGCAGCTCTGTATTGATGTGTGATGGTGCCTACTTTTCATCTCTTCCTGCTAAGAAACAAAACATGCAGAAACAGAACACATGTGACAGCCCAGTGAAAGTGCATGTATGTGTGTGTATGTGTGTGTGTTCAGTGAAGGGGAAAAACGGCTTTGATACGGAGATTAAGCTCGGTATTGTTGCAAGACATTGTCTCACAGGAACAAGGGATGAGCGAGAGAGAGAGGGAGAGAGAGAGAGAGAGAGGGAGATGAATGGAGGGAGGTTAAATAAAAAAAGGAATGCAGGGAGAGAGACGAGTCGAGGATGACAGAGGGGGAACGAGATATTTTTTCAGGAACTGTCAGAGGGGTGACATAATTGAGCATAATTGGGAGGGGGTGTGTGTGTGTGTGTGTGCGCGTGTGTGTTGCAACAGAGAAAGAGAGTATGTTTTACAGAGCATAGTGACAGGAGGGAAAATATGTGTGTGTGTACTTATGGTTGGGGGAGTTTGACCCACAAAAAAATGCACAAATGAACATGATAACTCAGCAATTAACAGCTACACACACACACACACACAGCAACTGTCCATCTAAAACCACACAACAGCATATACATAATGTAAAAAACTCACACAGCAGATAGCAAAAATGTAAATGATCTCAAAACACTTGACATCAGCCCTTATATAAAGAAAGAAAATGATAAGGCTTTATACCAATATATGTGTAGATCAGGTTCTAAAGATGTCTAAACAAATAAGACGGCTTTTTGCTCCACAGAAATACTTTTACACGTTGTTTTAGATTTATCATTCCTGTTGGAAAGATAAGAAAAACAGAGGACGGTATAGAAGACCAAATTGTATCAGTACATTTTTAAAGTGAATATAACACAAATCTTTGGTTTCAAAGTCTCAGATATTGTGAATACTTTTTTTTACACGAGTTATTGAATCTTTACGTTTAAGACCGCTGCTCTGAATAACATAAAATACTTTAAAAGATGTCATGTTGGACCTTTTTTGCATGACTTTCTGGTATTTTATAAACCTACGGAGTAATCGGTGTACCATCACCATAACAAATGTCCTATGTTTTTTTTTTTAAAGTTTATATTTGGGCTTTAAGCCTTTATGGATAGGACAGTGTTTAGAGATGAGGGATGAGAGAGTGGGGTATGAGACGCGTGAAAGGAGACGCAGGTTGAGTCCAGCCGCCCCCCTCAAAGGACGATAGCCTCCGTATGTAGAGTGTGCGACATAACCGCTATGCTATCCTGCCTCCTGAGAGTTCCAATATTTTAGGGCATTTCTATTTTTATGCTAAAAATAAATATCTGCAGTCCTATCAGTTGTTTCACACTACATTTTTCAGTGGTGTATTGCAGGTAAATCCTGCAGTTCTTCTGTTGGCCACGAAGAAGACTTCATCATCTGATGTCTTTTCTGTCTTTCTGAAGTGCACTATGTGTCTTTCAGAGACTCAAATTGCAACATGATTCTTCATAACTTATGACAAATGATTTTGCAAATGAGGAAATAGATATCAGCAGCACAAATGTAGAATGGTTTCATGGATTTGCATGTATCAGACTGTCTGTGACATGACTACATTTGTCTATAGAGCATTTGATGCAAACTGCACAGAACTTTTCCATCTCTGGCTCGTTTGAAATTATGTTAAAATATTTCGTTCCTCCGGTGCTCATTATGGACAAACCACAGCTGGACAAGCTGAACATCGTGACATTTTCAGTCTTTAACTTTTGAGCGTTCTCTAACCTCACAATTCAATTCCACTGGGCATATTTCAAATGCGTGATTCACATGTGGACAGGACACAAACGCACATGCAAACATGCAGCCATCAGACCACCTGCCCTCCCACCCACCCACCGTCTGTCTCGTCCCGCTCATCACAATCAGCACAAACCAAAAAAGAAAACAAGAGAGGCAAGAGACAAAAGACAGAAAGAGAATGGTAGGGGGGCCAAAATGCTGAGCTTGAGGAATGCCATTTTCTGTTTACAACCAAAAGGGGGGAAAGAGAGAGTGTCAGAGAAAGTGTCAGAGAGCCTCACCCCCTCTCTCCTTCCCTTGATGGCGACTGTTGTCAGCGCCCTCGGGCAGCATTGGAAGGGCAAACACACACATCCTTTAAGAATCTGCCCACTTCAACCAGATTCCTCGTAGCTCGGCAGATTTTGGAGAGGACAGTGTGAATGTGCACAATCGACATAAACGTACGAGTTGTAACGCTGAAGGTTTCCTGTAAGAATAGCTGCTGCAGGAACTTTTTCAAATTGTGTTTGGGCACATTTCTGCTTTCTGTGACACTTTACACTGCGGGAGAGTTGTTGTGTTGTCAGGTCATTTGGCAATGTCATGCATAGATAATAAAATCACGTACACATAGGTGTTCTGTCGACAGTGTCTGTATAGGTTGTAGTTATTTAAGAAGACTCATTTTTTGTGTGACACGAACCAGAAATAGAATCTAACTTATTATAGGTCGCCATAACACTATTGGTTAAATTGAGTTTTCAGTCGATTGTTTAAAAATTTGATTGGGAAGCTTTTCAATGGTAATGTTGTTCCTCATAACCGCAAAGTGTTGAATCCTCAAACTAAAGGAATAATAATTTTACCTAAAAGCCAATGGAAAACAAAATACACACTTGCCCTCTAACCTTAAGTACGTAACTGTAACCATCCGACAATTTTAGAGAGATTTGGTTGAATTGGTTGTGATTCAGCATCACAAATAGTATGCAATCCTTTTTTATAACCAATCATAGAAATAGTACAACAGCAGCTTTTAAGGTTGTTTACACCTTGCATTGGTGTTGTCTGCTGGTCAAGTATCTATAGCTGCAGGTGTTACATTTTGTCCGGGGATGTCTTTTGCCAGTTGTGGGAGTTAAGTATGAGCTGTTGAGGATCAGTGTTCAGCAGCAGTTGTTGGCTCAATTTAGCAATTTGTCCAAAAGTAGGCTACTTTGAGCCAGCCTTGCGTGTATGTGCTCACACTTATCTTTGATATAATCAGTATCGCCTGTTGTAACTCACCATTCAGTGAATTGAGAGGAATAGTTTTCTGCTTCCTCGCCTGATCTCAGTCGAATGATTGAGCAGTAGAGGTAAGTGTTGGCCTTTGGTCACAGTAAAAGTGACAACATTCAAGCTAAAACTCAGAGACAAACAATAACTGCTTGCTGGCTCGTATGTCTTGTGCATCATGGATGTGGAAAACAAAACTTTGAGATGTTTTTTTAAACTATAGGATGAGACGTTATTTGCCCCATAGTGTAGTGATTAGTGATTTAGGAAGCTCTAAAATATCAGTCAAAGAGCCTGCAAACAACCATATGTCAGTTATTTTTATACATTTTTAATTAAAAGATTGGGTTAACAAAAAAAAAGCAGCGCTGTATAATGTGTAATATCTCTACCTTCACATGAACGCATGTCCTGCCTGCTCAGTGTGTGAATAATATTTAAAGGCTCTGTCATCCAGCAGAATCAAACACTTTGTCGTTAATCATTTTAGTGTCATTCAGTTACTGAGCTGTTGCATGTTCATATCTTGGCGTTTCTAAATTGGCGGTGTAGCTCTAATTGACAAGACGGCTGAGAGGCGGGTTGGACTAATTGATTCCTGCTGAGGAGGCGGCGGCATCGACATCTCGCTTCAGCCTCTCAAGGCGAGAGTCTTCGGGGCCCCGGTGATAAATGTGTCGCTCCTTCGTGTTTAGTGTGTGTGTCAGAGAGAGTGAGTGTAAGCTGGCAGGGAACCCGCGAGTGAGAGTGTGTGCGAGTCCGCGAGCGTCTAATTAATTCTAACTCCTCGGGTCTTAACAAGGTCTTAATTACTCTCACTGACTCTCTCAAGACGAGACGGCAGCCACCTCAGCGTCTCGTGCTAACATATATGATTGTCTGGTCAGAAGGCAAGAGCTTTCACTACATAATTAAGATCCCCCTGTGTGTTTATGTGTGTGTGCGTGCTCGCTCATGTGTGTAAAACAAGATCGTCGCCTCAACCCACTTCCCACACGAAGCGAGGCGGCCATTGTGCGTAAGAGGCTCATCTTTAAGAACCAGTTTCCCATAGACAAAGTCCATTCAAGTCCAATTAGGGGAGCCATTCAGGGCCCTAATTCCCTTACAGTGAATCTGCCTGATCCTCCTAACACATGCTACTTATTGTTCCCCTTGGAAGGAGGGGGGGGGGGGGGGAGGGGACGGAGTAAGAGATAGAGGGTGAGAAAGAAAAAGAGAGACGGAGACATTGACCCGGATTTTGGAAATATGGTAATAATGAGGGTAATGAATGCAATGGGACAATGAAACAGGACACACACAGGCAGACAGCAACAGGGCGCTCTCACCCACTCAGTCTCACCCACACACACACACACACACACACACACCCATACACTCACACGGATGCCTTGAAAAGAACAGCCTCGCTCATCACAAACAGGATTATTCATGATTCATTTTTTTATTAAGCGAAGTAATATGTGAAGAGTTCCTCCCACGTAGAGATACGCTGGATTATCTGGGATTACAACTCAATTAAAACTCAATTTCACTATAGACCTTTATTAGCATAAAATGTGAATAATAAGAAACCAGAAATGTCTTAAACAATAAGATGATTTTCTTCTTTTTGTTAAAAAACAAATGAGAAGAACAAAGAGTTTGTGGTTGTTGTCTGCGGTTATAAGTTTGTCCTCCTCCGTGTCATAGAGCTCCATTGTGTCCACCAACTATTAAAAACACATCAATGAGTCACACTGTTGCACTGCGTGACATGTTTGGGCATTACAATGAACACTTGCACTGTATTTTCAGTCAATCCCATATAAAACCACCACGCTGCCATAAATTCTCACTAAAGCGACAAATGTGTATTCTTCCGCATGTGAAAATAGTCCCCGCAGAAATAGACTAACATCTGCTGTTTTGTTTTTTAATTTAGCATAAAAAAAAAAAAATGTTACATTTGTGTCCGACTCTTTCACATTTACATGTTCAGGTGGTTAAAAGCAAACAATAATCAGCAATTTGTTTATGATGAGAAAAGTTTATTTTTTATCAGTCTTATCCTTTAAAGTTAAACTATGTATAGCGACATGATGTGACTATTTGTCCTAAAATAAGATCTTTAATGGTTATAAGAGTTGACTGACTTTTAATAGGGTTCATGTTCACTTTTTCCTTCTGTCCGCGCTCTGATTGGCTGTTTTTTCCACTCTCTAACTTTACTTGAGCAGCTGTGATTTGATAATGTACCACAGAAGCATTACTTTGTGGTTTAAATCTCTGAGGGCAAAGCTCCCCGATCACTAGTGTCAGACGGACGTTCTCAATATGGACGTCGCCGCCGAGGTATAGGAACCAAAAAGAAGCTAAATGAAGCCAAAAGGAGGAGGTGATTAACAGCAGCAAACAAAGTCGAGTTCTGCCTCATTTTAAGTCGTCAAATTGCGGCGTTGCCAAGCTGAACGTTAAGTTTATGTCTGAAAGTTATTTAAATCTTTTATTTTGGCATGCCTTGCTATTCAAATGATATCCTCTTTTACCCAGAGAAATGAAAGGTTGCAGATTTTAAAAGATTGGCAGCATTTCAGAACGACAACAAAGATAATTTATCTACATGTACGATTTTTGAAGTCTGAAGCTTTTTGTCTGTGAGATTTTTAAAAGTTGCATTTTATACAGAAGCATTTTCTCCGTTACACCGCACAGAGGTGTATCTGATTTACTGTGGCTCCTTCTTCATCTCTAAAGGGACTCCCAGTTAATCACACTCACTCTTCCTGGGAGCAGGTAAGCTTAGCAACCTTGTGTTTGCCTAGCACCTGGTGTCCCTTGTTGCCATGGCAGCGGGTGAGGATGTGGCACTACCACGAGGAAGTGGTCACCACAGATACGAGCCAAAGGGCAGCTGGTGTGTGTGTGTGTGTGTGTGTGTGTGTGTGTGTGTGTGTGTGTGTGCGCTCATTTGAATAGAGCGTCCTGAATCCGTAGAGGAGCCGTATGCTCCTTTTGCAAATCACTTTGCAGCCTGTAAACACAAAACAATCAGCGCCTTTGTTTTTAAAGCTGTTGTTCTGTTGTCTTCTCTTTCATTTGTTTGTCCTCCCCTCCTTTCGCTCCCTCTGTCATTTTCTCAAACACCCCCCCCCCCCCAACACACGCACACACACACACACACTCTCCACCTTTTTCTCTTAACTAACTTTCCTTCACTACCTGCGCATCCCATCATCCGTCAAATTAAACTGAAGTTATTTGTCTGCTTTCAATGCTGAAATAAAAGTTGAACATCTTGCTTTATGTTGGTGAGAGTGAGAGTGAAAGGGCTTGTGTGTGCGTCTGTGTGTGTGTATGTTGGGGAGGGGGTGTTACAGTATGTGTGTGTGAGAGAGGGAAAGTGGGCGTTAAAACCCCTCCCTCCAACCCCGGGCCGATTAAGGCCAGAAACTCTAATTATGCTGCAAAGACGTGACAGACTGGAGCACCCATCTGTGCTGCACGGCCTCCTACAGACACACATGTATACCGAATAACGGAAAACACACAAAAGCAACAAAACTGGATAAAACCAAACTAATTAAAGTGCACAAAAGTCATAAGAGAGTTTGTAACCAAAGTGTAACCATATCTAAAAGCACAAAGACATACACCTGTTCACAACAACTTAATTTTCCAATCTGTCGTCTAAAAATACCCCGATGTGATTTTTCCGATGTGATTCTTAAGATGCCATTGAAGTCTTTCATCTTCATCCTCACCCTCACAGTCAAAGCAACTCTACTCACCTCGCTCGTCTATTCTACTCGGGCTATGAGTCACTTCTTCAAACCTCTCTTCAAATGTTCATTGTCGGTGTAATCTCAAAGTGGTACTCACAATGCAGTAATACGACCTTCTCTCTCGGTAGTTTTGAAAAAGCAAGAGCTTGTAAGATTAAAGCAGGTGGAGGTGACTTCTCCATTGTCTTCTCACCGTTGCTGGACCCTAAGATGTTTTATATTCACTCATGTTCTGCTTTTCAGTGACTGCACAGGTTAATTTGTCATTTATTGAGTTGCTCTAAACTTCACCTCCTACAATCTCTGGATTGATAAACGCATCACGCTCATAACGAAGAGATCATTTATGTTACAAGATATGGCGCAGAAAAGAGACAAAAAGAACAAAATCTAAGAGGTTGATAAAAAAGAACAAGAGAAACCATGGGGAGAATTAAAAAACAAAACAGGTGAAAGTCTTACCTTGACGTCGGAGAAGAAAATTTTGAGCATGTTGGAGGACGGGTAGCGGGTGTAGAAGAACATCAGCTTGGCCTTCTTCAGGTGGTTTGGAGATAAGCCCTCCTGAATCTGAAGTACAGCTTGTTAAGGAAACAGGGGTCTTTCGTTTCACCAAGACCTTTTAATCACCTTAAAATGTCCCTTCATAACATCTTACTGTTTTATTTTTGTCTGTACTAAAGCAGCAATCACCATTATATGCTGCAAAAAGCTTGTAAAGTATGAAGTACTTTGTCTCTTAAATTCTGGATTTCGATCGTACTGGTGAAGAATGGGAGTGTCGCCAAACCTTCAAACGGTCAACTATCAACCTAAAAACAGGCACCACCCAACTGATCATGAACTTGACATTAGTTCATGTTTAAGTAAAAGTGAATACATTTGAAACAATGTCATTTTCATTGTCAAGTCTATTTATTGAGTTTCTGGCATGCATCCTCTGAGAGGAGAAATAGTTTTTCTTGCACGTGTTTGGTCAGCAGCTTCAGCTAGAATAAATGAGAAGACATCTTGCAAAAGAGTATGTTGTTCTTATGCATCCCTGAGTGTTAGAAAATAGCAAAGCGTCGAGGACTGACCCCTCCAGTAAAAGTCGGGAGGGTGACAGCGCGCATATTTAACACAATGACAGAAAACAAAAAGAGAGAACCAGTTCTTTAGAAGGCGTGCCACTTTACACCCAAAGCAAAAGCAAACTGGAGCGCCTGCTGGCTTTGGATCAAATCCCACATCTACTCGTGCATCTCTGCAGCCTGAGTGTGCATCCCACCGTCTCAACAAGGAAAATAATAATTGCGGAGGAGGCCCCGGTCGCAGGGACGCAGAGAGAGTGTGTGTGACAACAGCTGTGCCCCACCACGCTGCCATTTCCCCACCACATTAACAGCCCTATAATCTATCAGAGAAGATGAGGCAATCAATGGAACCCCCTGCAAGGTCAATTAGCACACAGACAAACACACACGCGTACACACACTCGTACAGAAACCCCAGGGGCCCGATATGGCTAGAGAGGGAGAGGAGAGCATCAGAGAGAGGGAATAGCTTCACCACAGAAAAACAGAAGGACTTTTTAGACATTCAAGTCTGCCATAGTACATTTTTCTTTACGTTGTTTGTTTCAAGTTGAACAATCAAAACAAGGAAGTTACTCAGGTTTGGATGTTTTTGCCGAGGCATCAAGTATCAAAACTATTCATTTTGACTTGTCTCACATCGAAGGTTAAACAACCCTACTTTAAAATAAAACCTGTTTAATTACAGTACAGAGCCACTTTTGCTTCACCCTGCTGCTACAGCTCATAACTCAGAATTGTCTTCAGACACAGAACAGGAAGTCAACATTGCTCTGTGTTTTTGTACTCAAAAAAAAAGCGAGGAATGTATCCCCCAATAAGTTTCTTCACTCGTCTTGAGGTGTTGCGTTTTTTTACAGCGTCAGTCCTCAAGCAAAATCACCGCACGCTGGAAAGTCTTAAATCCGTTGCAACAAAAACACCGCAGGCTACTCAAGACAGCAGCAGCTAAAAGACACAAAGCTGCTTTCATTGTCAACTTTAAAGAGCTAAATATTATTAGTCAGGTGTGGTGGACAGAGGTAAAACATTATCTAATGGACGAACACACTAGCCCTCATTTTAATGAAAATGTAACCCTTTTGACAATTGTGACTCCTAGACTATAATTTAAAGACAAAAATAAACTTTAATAAAGACTAACCAACATTAACACAAAAAGTAGTCTGACTACATGTTGATCATGAGCGTGATACCATGATATCAACAATGTTCACTTTGTGTTCTCATTGTCATCCATCATTCATTCAGCTGCAGATACGTCAGCTCACCCAATAACAACACCATCACCTAGTTAACATTCATACCAACCTGTCACTGCTGCGTGTGTGTGTGTGTGTGTGTGTGTGTGTGTGTGTGTGTTAGAGCAGGTAAGACACTCTGTTCTGTTTCTGCAGATGGTTTTCTACTGACTGATGTACACACACACACACACACACACACTGGAGCACACTGACACACTCAACCTCACAAACATGACTCAGAGTAAACAGTGTGAAGCCAATATAATGAAAAAAAAGAAAAAAGTGTGTGTGTGTATAATAGTAGCTAAAGGGAGTCAGTGAATAAACAAAGCTACCGCTGATGTTCCTATTGGTGTGTGTGATCAACCTGATGTTCATCTGTGTTTGTGTGTGTATGCGTGTGTGTTTTGTGCAGGGCTCACTGTATCAGCTGTAACTTGACCTTGCTGCCAGGTGTGTGTGTGTGTTTGTGAGTGGATGGGGAGGGGGGATAGATTCATAAATGAATGGGGGACATCTGCTCAGCTCTGTACAAAGGATTAAAGATACACAGACCTGAGAGAGGGGGGGGGGGGGGGGGTTGTGTGTGACTGTTTTTTGTGTGTGTGATCAATGCAAAACACTTTAACCTAACTGCCAGGCTTTCTTGAAGCCTTAAATCAACCGGCACCATCACCATTTAGCTCCTACTATGTAAATCAAACGAGACAGAACAAGAAAACAAACACAATCAAACCAAAGAACAGTCGAAGGAGGAGACCTCATAGGAAACGTGGTTAAAGCTACATATTTGAAGTGCACATGTTGGATTAATTATTGTATATAAATGAAGAAATTATTTTAGACAATACAACAAAAACATAACGGTGCTCTCTTTTTAAATTATTACATTTGATATGATACTCATTGAAGAAGGCTCAACGTTAAAACAGTCGGTGTGTTTCATCGTCTGAAGACTAGGGGCACATTAGACTTATTTCTTGTTATTTTAACGTTCTTCAAAGCGTCCTTATATAACCACATTTGAGCCAAGGTCTTATCCTAACATCTGGATGGATCAAACTGATTATTTTATTTTAGTGTCTCTTCAGCTCGCAGTCAAACGTATTGGTCAATGATTATCGTGACCTCATAATAAGGTTTGATTACTTATGATGCCTATGAAAACCGCTTACAAATACACTGGAATCATATCAAAGCAGTGGGTAAATTAATCGAGTCATCATTTAGTCAAGAAATTATCTGAAAATTGTCAAATAAAAATATAATCCACAATTTTCATGAACCAAATTTGGCCAAGAATCTTCCATTTAAATTGAGATAAATGGGAGAAAAGCAGCAAATGTTCACATTGGGGAAGCTTTTATCTCCCTGAATAACTTATTTTAATATAACACGTTTTTGTCAACCCACTATAATGGTTAATATTTCAGTACAAGCTGTATTTGAACAATTTCTTCAAAAGTTATCGTGCAATAAAAGAAGTGAATAAATGGACTGAATTCATAATAAGAAAGATATTTTCTTAATTAAAGTGAATTGACTTAATTTTTTAAGCATTATTAAAATGAAATGAAAGAAAAGCAATTTTGTATTGTTTCAACCTGTGAAATAAAAGAAGGGAGGTTTGAAGGGTGGTCAGCATCTTTGAAATACTAATGTCCCATTTCAAAGACTTTGTTTCTTCTTCAAATGAATTGAAAAGCATTTTGGAATGAAACGGCTCAGCTGGATCAAGAGACGTGTCAAATATTTCTTCTTTTTTTTTAATTAAAGCAACATCTAAATTGGCTTTGAAGACGACACTGTGATCACATCCCACATCACAGCTGCAAGGAGTTCCTATTTGTCAGGTTCAAAGTCTTATTTTTCTTTTCACTTTGTTCTTCAAGCGTGTGTGTGTGTGTGTGTGTGTGTGTGTGTGTGTGTGTGTGTGTGTGTGCGCGCGCCTGTTTGTATGAACATGTGAGTCAAAGTGTGTGCTTCCGTATTGGCTCGGGAGAAGCCCTCTTCATATGAAAGGTTAGGGGGGAAAAAAAAGATAAACAGCTACCTGCAAACACCTGTCCATGTGAACACGCCTTGAAAAAAGAGAGTGCGCGTCTTGTGCACATGTGTGTGTTTGTGCATCGTGAAACGGAGGACACACACAGCTGCCGAGCAACAGCAAGCGAAGGCCAGCAAAGGAAAGTGAGCAGGAGAGCTCCACAAGGAGAGGGAGGGGAGAAAAGTAGCTCAAACCTCTAAAAGATGCAAGTGTGTATTTTAGGTATTACACTCCCCGTAATGTGCACCCACACGTGCACACAAACCCTCTAAACGCTCACATTTAGAAAGCTTCCATCAATAAAGCCAAGCATTCACCTGTGCCTCTCCCTCGCTCTTTGAAATATGATTAGCTTTGAGCTCCTATGTACAAGGTCTTAGCCCACACCCACACACACAAACGCACACAGACACAGTGAAATATGATTTGCTTTGAGCGTTTATGTACAAAGTCTTTGTGATGAAAGAGAACCTAACGGTACAAGAGTGTCTCAGACAGTGAGAGAGAGTGTGTGTGTGTGTGTGATCAAGAGGAGACTCACTAGCCTTTCTCAGCACCTTTAAACACCACAACCTGCTGCACAGACTTAAAAGAGCTTGAGAGAGCAGCGTGCGACCTGTTTAATCTTCCCCATCTTGCAAGACCCATCGCGCCCCTTTTCATCTTCCCCACTCAGCGAGGAAAAAAGAGGAACCAATTAATGCAGATTAATTGATATTAAAGACTTTCTTCGGCGGCTGCCCGCTGCTGCTGTCTCTAAGTGGTCTCAGTGCGTTTGACTGCATTTGAAATGTGACTCTTGTGGAGCAAGGAAGTATAATTAATGTCAAACAGGATTGTAAAAATATGGCTGTTCTTTTTTATGAATTTTACATTTCTTTTAATTTTAGTATTTGAGACACTACTTACTTAATAATCAACATAATATTTATTAATTTAATTTATAAGATCGAATCAATTAAAGAAAAGGAAGGACATCTGAGATGTTGGATTTAAATAAAAAAGTATCCCAAAAGTGACAAACTGTCCTAATTATACTCTACATTTAAGTTTTTGTACCGGCTTAAAACATGATAACATTAACGAAACAAATGTTTTCTGTTCACTGAACATTCATTTTAATGCCGTTAACGCTTTGTGTAGTAGCAGAAGATCGGTGACAATTTAAAACGTATAAAATTAGGTATTCAGATGTTTTTAGATATTTGATCTCTTCCTGAAATTTTTGCACCAAAAATGTTATTTTGCTTTCCACTTCAGAGCAGCTGTAATTTCCTTTTGTGCACGGCAGTTTGAGACATTACATTTGATATCCGCACGCAAGCACACTAAGAAAGTGCATTTCTATAGCGTCAAGTGCCCGAAATCATGTTATTTTTATGGACTGAATCCTTAGACCAGTTTTTAATTAGTATGTTTCATGTATATCTTGTTAATGTAGTGAGACTTATACCTAAACATGGCGTAAATATATTCTTAAAATGGTGATGATGACCTCCAATCTGGAGGTTTTAGGTACTTTTAAATTCAAGAGAAGTCACACTCACACACACATACAACTTCACAGGTGTAAGGATACGGTGTTGCCTGAGTAGGGCGATATGTCGGACATGTCTTGCAGGTCCCCACACTCAGACTTGATGAGGGACAAGGACAGACCCTCTGGCCCATGTTGGTTCGGCGAGCTCTGCCTGTGGTGGTGGTGATGGTGGTGGTGACTGAGATGGCCTCCTCCTAGGGACGCCATTTTGGTTCTGAGGCTGATGGATTCCCGGGTCATGTCCATGGAATCAGGGGAGGACCGATGATGGTCCTTGGGCCCTGGTGGATACCCGTGTCCTCCGTGCGGCCCCAGGGGGCTCTGAAATGGGTAACCCATAAGAGGAAGAGGGAACGGGTGGCGAAATGATGGCGGGCTGAACCCGAGCGAGGCTGTGAGAGGAGAAGGGTGGAGGGAGGGATGGTGAGGAGGAGGAGGGAGAGAGGGGTTGGTGTTCTCTCCCCCACCTCCGCTACTCTTTCGCACCACCAGCGGCAGTGCCTCAGTTTGGTCGTTGGGCGTTGGAATACCGCTCAGTCTGCCACTTAAACCACCAAATGAATCCAGCGGGCTCGGGACGATCACATCGCCGAAGCAGTGCAGCCTCTGGTTAGAGGAATGGTAGTTCGGGGTAGGACTGCCGTCGCCGTTCAGACTTAGGGTCAGGGCGCCACCACCAAAGCGTGAGTCTGGAGTAAGAGAGGGGAGGGGACCAAAGGGCGGAGGACATGATGAGGATGAGTTGGAGGACGAGGAGGGCGCAGCCGGTGTGCTACTGTGGCAGCCACGATGGCGGCTGACGGCTTGCTTTGGCGAGGAGAAGCCCTTGACGACCGTGTCGACCACCTGCGACACGGCACAGTTAAGCTCCTGTTTCAGCGTCTCTGCTAACTGCCTTCCTCCTGCTCCTCTCCTCTTCACCACCTTTGCTCCATTCCTCTCCTCCTGTTCCCTGCCATCCACATCTTCCTCCAACTCACCATCGATCAGGGCCTGCTCTCGGAGGAGGGCTCTGGCCCGATCCAGGAACAGGCCCGGGTCGAGCTCTGATAGGTCGTCATGGCTATGCCGCCCTCTGTCTCGGTGCCTCTCTTCCAGGCCGTCAGAGCGTATACTGTCCTCTGACAAATTGCCATCCTCCTCTCTTTCTCTTCCTCGGTCTGGCTCGCCGTTGTCTTCCTCTTCCTCGGTCTCTGAGTCGTAGATCTGGTAGAACTTCTCCTGGAGTTGGCGCAGCTGTTTCTGATCGACAGAGGAGAACGTCAAAATAGTCAAGGTTAGCTTTTACCATAAATTCACTAAAGAGGATATGCATTTTAGCAGTTTTTCTAAGATCAAATGTACCCTACTAAAAAAAAAAGGTTGTATCTCAACTCTTGTCCTGTTTTGAATGAATTCCACAGAGACAAGATAAATGAATTTCTGTAACAGATTTAGTCTCAGTCTAGGCAAGGAGTAGGACAGCAGGTATATATTTCTTGAATAGGTTTGACTTTGCTTCATAGTCCTTGAAACTCAGTGTTTTTCAAGCAGCTATTCATGCTATTCACTACCAACCTGCATGTCCTCCAGTTGCAGTTTGAGCTGCCGTCTCTCCTCCTGCCTTTGCTCCTGCCTGGAACACACCAGCTGGGTGAAGCTGTGCTGCTGCTGCGGCAGCCGCTGCTTTCTCTTATTCTCCCTGTAGACTTCGCCAACGCTGACCACGCCGCCTCGCAAACCTGGAGAGCTCAGCAGGGAAGAAGGCCTGTCGCCCCGGCTGTGGTTGTGGCTGCTGGTGTTGTGGCTGTTGACATCTCCTCGGTGGTCATTGCTGCTGCTGCTGTTGTTGCTGCTGTTCTCATTCTCGCGGTTGCTTTCTTGGTTGTGGTCGCCGGCGTTGGGCCTGACCAGCGGGGAGTGGCTCATACCGCGGATGATGTTCTCAACGCGAGCCCGCTTTGCGCGAAGGTGCTCGTCTGATAGCCTGTCCAGGTCGAAGGAGGAGAGCGCGAGGGGCTGCTGAGAGGGAGCGTGGGTGTTGAGACTAGAAGCAGGAGGCGGACGCCCAAAGGAGGAGGACGACGATGGAGGGGCGTGAGGAGGCCCAGGAGAGAGGCAGTCAGAGGGGCTGTCCCGGTCATGAGAGGAGTTGCTGCAAGCATCCTCCGCCTGGATCTCTGAACCTCCGCTGGACAAAGCTCCACTCCCCTGTGATTGAGGACAAGAATACTGAATTAAAACAAAGGTTCAATGGAATGGCAACTAAAAAGTGACTTAATGAGTAACTGCATGTGTACATGTGTGTTTACCTGAAAGCCTGAGTCACTCCCTCCATTCTTTCCGATGTTATTCTTCAGTAGCTGAGAGATAATGGTGGCCCCAGGGAAAGGCATCATGGCGTCTTCGTACGAGTTTGCCCTCTTCAGCAACTTCCTTAGAACATTTGACTTCTCCCCGTCAACGTTGGCGCTGCCGTGGCCGTGAGCGACCAAAGAGCAGTCTCCGTCCTGGTCGATGCAGTGCGATTGGTTCATGCTGTCGAGCAGGGTCTCCCTGGAGCGGCCGAATATCGTGCTACCCACAGTCCTTTTCACCCCGATGTCGACACGTCTGCGCTTGGTTTGTCTGGTTAAGAGTGAGGTGCTGTCATGATCAGGCATCACGCAGGGGAGCTAAGCGAACATGACAAAGGGTCCTCACAGACATTCAGTATAAGAGGAGTTACCTAGACAAGAAAAACACAGAAAAGCACAAAATCATTTTATTAAACATTACCTAGAAATGGCATTTTGACAGTTTTCTTTCCCAAAATTAGAGTAGAATTTTGCAAAGCATGATTTCCCCTTTTTCTGTTCAAGAGAAACCAAACCATTGAAAAGGTCGGCTTTATTTTCCATATTTTTGATAAAGTTGCTCTGTACCGTATTAAAAGTCATAGAGTGATATCTAAATAATTAAAAACTGTTAGTTTACCTGATCATCGGTGTTCAGTGGCTTGTAATACATCAGACTCTTACACAGTGAAATAAGGGTAGCCACATTAATAAACCTCTCTGAAACAAAGTCAATAACTTTTTGTAGATCTCTTGACAAAAAGCCAAGGAAACTAGTGAGTAAAAAACACTCTCTTGAAATAGTTCAAGGAGCTATTCCCACAGAGAAGTAACAGTTACGTGTTATAACTAAAATAATTTCCCATTTCCTCTTTGTCCCCTGAGCAGTAACCTTGATTTCTGCATCTTGTGCCGAGTTGTGAAGAATAGACAGGTTCTCTCTTCTTGTCAGAGGGATTTCATCAACTCTAAAGGATAAAAAGCTGAAATATCTTTCATATGGGTGTATTATTATTTTTTTGCATGCTTTTGTACGACTTTTCATAATTTGAATGAAATAAGTACTTATCTTACATTTATAAAAGCACCACATATCAAGGTATTAGAACTTCTTGAGCTTTGTGTTTTTGAAAAAGTTAAATTTCTATAACTGCGGCCACTGGGATTGAAGCTGTTTCTTTCAGATTGCTGCATATTCAAGTCTTGGTTTTTCTTATTTTAAGACATTAATATATTTTATCCAGTCTGAGTGAAGAGAGGGACACCTGTGGTGGTGGTGGTGGTGGTGAAAGCACCGTAAAAAGGGTCAAGTTTACTCTCTTGATTCTCTGGAAAGAGAAAATGATATGAGCAGTGTGGGCTGTCAGAGTGTCAACATCATACCCATCCAAATAACCAAACAGCATTCACTGATACATACTGCACAGAAATACTGAAACTGCAAGAAAACAAAACATTCATCACGTATTTCTCTAAAGAAACACAAAGCTCAGGCCAGTGATGAATTTACTGCACAAGTCATGGCAATCATTTTCTGTTATTTTTCTCAATCATTTAGTTTTCAAATCCAAAAGACACAAATAAAACCCAAAAAGAGTCTACAGTAGGCCAGTTCTAGATGGATGAACAGTGGAACATTTGTTTGCACTTGTGCCCTATTACACGTGTGTACAGGCAGCGTTTTCCATGTTACATGTTTGCATCTGCTTTGCAAGGGATTTCAGGGTCAAGACTATGGAAATATTTCACAAATTAAAGCTGCTTCCTACAACAGTTTGTTTGAGCTCTGCCTTTGATCACAAGAGTTCAGCATTACAATTCATTAAAAAAAAAACTAATAGGACAGTCAGATTCTCAAGAGATACAGAAAATGTACAAATGCACTAACTGATTGAATCAGCGGCACAAACTAGATACTTTTCTTTAAGCCCACAAAGCAGACTGTTGTGTTCCTGCTCGGCCATTACCTAATGAAATACTTTCTAAGCAGAGGAGAGGGGTCAGTCGAAACGCTGTAGACGAAGAAAAAAACACCCGGCCCTCAGCACAGAGCCCGGCACTGACCCAGATACACACTCTCACACGTACGGTACATGCATACACACATTACTCTGTGTTTGCGTTATTGGTTCCTCTCTCTCTTTCTCCCTCTCTCTCTCCCACACACACACACACACACACACACACACAGAGACTCAAAAAGTGAAGGACAAACAGTTTAGATTAGGGGGTCCAAAGAACTCCAAAACGGGCTTGTTTTGAAACGTGTGTGTGTGAGGTCAAATTGAGAGTACAGCGGTGGAATAAAAACAACAGCTTTCCATCGTAGTTAATAAAATAAAACGACAACCTACGATGAAACTCCTTCATCGCCTTATCTTTGGACGGGAGGGGAACATACCACAAACTAAAAATTCACAGAGGATACAAGAGATTTAAATCAACAAGTTCAGAGTCCAAAAACCTTCATCACTCGTGTGTTTAAAGATGTTTGAGAAAGGTGTGCGTTGAAAGAAGATGTGAGAGTGTGTGTATGTGTGTGTTTGTGGTCACTGTATTAAAACAGAAAGTAGTGTTTTAATGTGAATGTGGAGATCACAAATAACACAATTTCACTACAATTGAGAAGTGAAATAGGAAGTCACAGATGAGTAGCCGTAAAATACACCTTTCTAGTCACTAGTGTTTGTTTGCTGACGCTCATTTAATTATATTAGTCTGAAAAATGATGTTGAGTATATCTTGAAGTCACTTTTAGTTCAGTCTCATATTAAAAATAAGCATCTATAACTTTTACTTATATGAAGAGGGCTAAGTTAGCCCACCCTTTACCTCGTCCGTCTATAAGAGGAACTTTAAAAACGACTTTATTATTGACTGCTTCAGTGAGAGCTGGATCTTTCCTCCTCTTGTGCGCTCTGAGCGGAGAACACTGCTGACCGGAGACTTTTACGCACGGAGTTTCGAACGGCAGATCTGGACGAAGATGTTTGTCAGAGTCTAAACGAGAACTAGTCCATGTTTAGGACACTAAAGTCCATTTGATAACACACACTGCATACAGTTCCATCCTTTATTTCTCGTATGAAGTTGTCTTTAAGCAGTGGAGAGTTTTGGTCATGGAAAGAGACAAATGTTAAAGGTAGATTGATGTGTGAAGTGTCAGTAGCTTCTTTGGGAACAAGGCTGAATGCACTTGACTACAGATCGTAAAATATGTTTGAAGATGAACCTCATGTTGAAATAGGAGGACATTTTCATCTAAATCATAGTTGTTGTTTTTTAACAGATGGCAAAATAAAGTTAATATTTATAAATTCGCCACTACTGAATGACTTGTTAGCCGTTTTTAAAAGCTAACACAAAACCCAAAAGTAATGACAGGTGCGTAAATCAACGCGAGTTGGACTCTGGCAAAAAGCAAAAAGCAAGTAAAGCAGATAACAACCAAACCTCGTTTTAATTTCAAACAGACTTTTGGGTGGATTAGTCCCCACATCTTTTGTCGGTAAAACGCTGAAGCAGCCCGAGATCACACCGCAGAAAGTTAGTAATAGCAGAAAAAGGTCTCGAAAAGCACTCCAAAATCCAACTAAAGCATCCGGATCCGCGATATGCGACGAGGATAAACCCGCTCCATGAACTAACAGTGGAAGTAAAGTTAGAGCGAGCACGATCACACTCACTCAAACACACTCATACAGCCTGTAAAAGCCCACGAGTCATAATAATAATGAAGTTTATAAATAATAGGTGATCTACTCACTTCTCTGTCCGTTTCTCCAAGTCGCTCCGTCGAAGAAAGCACGAACACAAGAGACAGATCCGCACTCGCCGTTAAGATCAATGCCGTAATTTACTCCGGCAAAGTGGAGACGTATGAAGAGCGTGCGTGCGCGCGGGCGTCCGTGAGTGTGTATGGGTGCGGGAGAGAGACACATAGAGAAAGTGTGTGTGAGAGCGAGAGAGAAAGCGAGTGAGAGAGAGACTGCTCTTGTGCGCCGCTCTCCTCCCGGGATGGGAAGTGTTGAGTATCAAGCGCACCCCGGTCCGTTCCCTGCACTCTCTTCGGCTCGCTGACAATCCCGCTTTTCTCCCTCCGACCGACGGCAAGACTCTCAATAAGAAACAAGAAGAGACACGCGTGAAGGATACGTGAAGACGCTGCGTGACGCGCCCCGGAGTGAGGTAACGGCTCCACCTGACCAATAAGGAAGAGGAGCCGGGGACGCTGGATTTTATTTATAAGGAGCTCCCCGAAATCAGCGCACGGGCAGAGCGGAGTGGGAGAGGGAGGAGAGAGGAGCAGAGGATGAAGCGGAGGGTAAACTGAAAATCTGCTCTTTCTCATAAGCGGAGAAGCTGCAAAAAAAACAACTTTGTGGACCAAAATTATAGTTCAAATTTAACAGTCTAATTTATGTGTTTATTAGGATTTATTTATGAAACACCATTTGTCATTCAAAAACATGTTCAATGTAAAGGATAAAACAGTTAATTTCGTACCCTCTTAATTTATGATGAAATCAAAACAACTTCAATGGTTGAAATAGGAATTATTTAACTGTTTGCATGTTTTTAACCTGTGTTACTGTAACAGCTTTATGACTATTTAGTGTTATAATAAAAGCAGGTTTAAACTTTATCTGTTTCCTTTCGTTCCTCTTTTTTTGAAACTATAAAAATCATCGTCTTTTGTGGCTTATGTTGTTCTCATTGCGTGTGCGTAATTGGAAACACTCGTGCGCAACTGTGCAGACCATGTCAATGAAAGTTACCCAAAGCGCTGAAAAATAATGTCAATATATGACAGTCCTGGTGAGAAGCCACCTCTTCTCTGGACTTCAGAGTGAGGCAGCCCAGCGAGCTGCGAGGAACTCACGGACACGGACACACCGGGGACTTGTCAGTGTCTCTCATGTTTCATTTTAAAGATGAAAATCAAACCCCTTTGCAGGAATAAGACAAACAAAATTTCCATGTGAAAGCGTATTTTAAAAACTACACACTGAGGCCTTTTAGTGTAGATGGCTGTTTGATGAGTCAGTCCTAAATCCTGCACCGAATTTCGATGTATTGCTTAAAAACACAGATTTCTTGTCACGGTTTAAATGAAATTATTTATATCACAGATGTAAAAAAAAAAAAAAAAATCTAACCAAATTGTAAAGGATAGGTGTTGTTAGTTTGTTGCATTGTAATGCAGAATGAAGGCGCACGTTCCTTTAGTATCAGGACTCACTAATGACTCTGATTCAGCGCTCTCTCCATAATGAGTGCGCAGGTACAATAAAAGGCAGACTTATTACACACACTTGTCCGCTCAATGGCGCGTCCTGTGTGCCTCACGCGCTCAACAGATGATCAAAATTAAATTGAAGGTAGTAGATTGATCGATAAAAAAATATGTAATACTGTTCATTTCTATAAAACACTTTTTTTTTTGGAGGGTAATATTATGAAAGTGTTACTGAGAGAAGTGTTGGAGGCAGGAGGAAATCTCACGAAAGTAAAAGGGGAAATACCGAGAAAAAGTGGAACTATATCATTTTCTACCTTTTTGTATATTGTTTATCAGTTTGAAGCGAATTGGTTGTGGACTTGATGGATAGAAGAGAATATGCCAAACCTGCAGGGTTGATGCAGAGGAATGTGTGCATGTGCGCCTCATGTCTGTGCGGGCCATTTGATGAAAAACGCGATTTTAAAACGATAAATAAAAGCGCTTCTAAAGCTCAAAGTCAGTTTCTTATTTCTTTGTGTTCCTCATCTTTCAAACGAGGTCATTCAAAGCTGATACGGAATTCCTCCTGTTTTAATCCGTATTCAATATCAGCGGACACTCAGTTTGAGAGCTGCAGTATCTCAGCGCCACTTATCCAGCATCCCTCCTCTTACCTTAATTACGCACGAGAATTATCGGCATTTGCACGAAGTTACACAATTATTTGAAGCACTCTGCAGCCGTGGCATGCTACCACACATCTATTAGAGATAAATATTAAAAGAGAAATATAATATTTCTCCCTGAGGAGACAGATGTGTGTTCCGTGCAAAAGACGTCTCACGGAGAAGCAAACGGGCCCCGTTTTTCTAACGATCCCTTGCCAATTATTTGGCATAGACATTGCCACTGAAGGCAAACTTTATTTCCCCACTTAAAACGCGATTTAAATGCTGTGACCTATTTGTGCTATGGCGCCCTGGGTGTTGCCATTTTGTAGGTTGGTAACTTATATGCGTGCAGGACAGTGTGCATACCTGTGGAGGAGAAAATAAAACTCAAACGGAATGGGGTTTATGGGAAAAACTGTAAATGGGCTAAAAAAAAAATCCCAGTTTCCTGCCTTTAAGGCCAAAAAAAGGAAGGAGTGACAGTGCATGCATTTGGTTGTCAGAAAGAGTTACCGTTTTCAAAAAGGAGGGGACAATGTTTCATTTTGATGAAGACAGTTTTGCTGCAGAAAATTGTATGAAAATAATAAAAGAAAAGGGAAAAATTCAAAGGGAATAGGAGGGAAATAGGTAAATTTAAAACATTTGAAAACATAAAGATATGTTTACATCAGCCACATAATGTCCTGAGAAAGTGATCAAATACTGAAGTCTTATTTGCTTCCCCCATTTTTTGGACCTGTTTTCATGGGTAGAAAATAATTGCATTAATGTTTAACAGAGGACCTCCTCATGTTTACCTACACGATGTGGCGATGACCCCCGCGTGTGTGTGTGTGTGTGTGTGTGTGTGTGTGTGTGTGTGTGTGTGTGTGTGTGTGTGTGTGTGTGTGTGTGTGTGTGTGTGTGTGTGTGTGTGTGTGTGTGTGTGTGTGTGTGTGTGTGTGTGTGTGTGTGTGTGTGTGTGTGTGTGTGTGTGTGTGTGTGTGTGTGTGTGTGTGTGTGTGTGTGTGTGTGAGACAGATAAAGAGAGAGAGAGAGAGAGTGTTACCAAATGAATGAGAGTCACACACACAGACTTTGAGCTTGCATATGAGAACAGAGAGAAAGTGTTTTCCATCACGATCGTTCACCCTGAATCCTCCTCACGTTTTACTCAGACATCCCATAGTAACCTCACAACCAGGAACTTTCCGATCCACCACCATTTTCTTGCTCATATCTCTGGATTAAACCAAAGAGCCAAACTGACAATCAAGCCGAGCGGTTCTCATAGTCACACAGCCTCACACTGAGCAGAAACTCTGCAGTGACAGAGCGGTCACAGTTCACCCCGAGAGGAAAAGAATGAAAACAACACCTGTGAGAGCTTTGAAACTGAGAGTATCATTCTGAAATACTTTTGAAATGATAAATCTGACATTAAATATTGATTAATGTCAATATTTTAGGATGTTTGGGCTACAAATAGAGGGAGTTGTTAGGAGAATGCTTTTGTGTTCTTAACTCAAGCAGTGCCATAAGTCTTTCTGTGTAACTTGTTCCACATCATGTGGACTCTTTTGCAGTATTGTGGATGTGAATATGTAGAAAAATGGGTCACACCGTTTGCAATCAACTGCCAAACCACCTTTAAAAAAAACTTTTTTCAACACTAAACATGGAACCAGACAGTATGCATGCAGTTAAAAAAGCCCGTTGTAAAATCATTTCACATGAGAACTCATTGAATCAGACGTTCAGACAGATAATGCAAACATTATCTCTGATACACTGTGGGTCATTAACCACAGGTTCAGATTCTTTTTGTGGCACAAAACAGGAACCGGTTTTATCTTGTAAGTCTTAAACCGTCTTCTCCTAGTTCCACTTTTCTGTTTCAACCATACAGCGAAGAAGACACGCAGGTAGCATCAGTGATGTCAGCTTTTGGACAGTTCTTAAGAACTGTTTCTTTTTTTGGCGTTATGAGTAGCTGCTCTCTGTAGCCGTCGCTGAGATTTTCGTACAGGTGAAGGAAGTGTTGGTGAAGCTGAGCTGGGAATAGAAAGTATCAGAATCAGAAATACTTTATTAATCCCAGGGGGAAATTCTGAGAATGTAGAAACCACAATGAATTAAACCGACATCCCTGAAATGGATTCTTACATTTAATCACAAGAGAGTTGCTAATAAGAAGCAAAATATTGAAATCTAAAATCCTTGGTGAAGGAAAATCACATTAAAACTTGATTTTTTTTTTTTGGCTGGAGTTTGGTTGAGCTGAAGCCAGCGCCTTTTAGAGATATTGAAATCGTATTAAGGTAATCTTACCTTCCACATGAACACAAAACATTCACATTTTTGACTTGAGTTTGGTAGAGCTTAAGCCAGCATCTCACAGACACATTCAAGAGGAAAAGAAACAACCCTCCACTTTAGAATGAAAGCTTTTTGGCTGGAGTTTGGTAGAATTGGAGCCATCTTGGAGCAGAAATATTAAAACCTTGTGCATGGAGGGAAACAAAGATCTTTACATATCAACAGAAAGCTTCGGAGATCTTGACTGGATTTTGGTGGCGTCTGAGTTCACACCGGGCAGAAACATTGAAATCTGAAATGTGTTCAGACTCTTGACTGGAGTTTAGTGTCAGATCCAGCATCTAGCCAAAACATGAAAATCTTAAATATATAAAGAAGGGAAACATCAACATTTGTTATCAAAATAATATTTAAGTTGAGTTTAGAGCCAATGGTCAACTCATTTTTTTATCTCAAAGGAGAGAAAATGAGGTTTGGTAGAGCTAGAGGTAACATCTCACACCGATATTGAAGGCTTCAATTAGTTTGGAAGACATAAAACTATCTCTGTATTGAAAGAAAACTTTACATTTGTGGACTGGGGTTTGGTCGAGTTCAAGTCAACATCTAGCAGCAATTAGTGAGGCTATATCTTGGAAGATGTGGTGGCTTCAGGTAATGTTGCTGAAAACAGCATATTCCCTTTCTCCGTAATAATGTCATCAAAAGTTCACTTTGCTAAAAGGCTGCCATGCCACATGAGGACTCCTTCAGCGCTCACACACTTTTTGGTAGAGAGAGTAAAATCTCAGTGGATCACCATCATGCTGAAATAACAAGACAAAAAAGGGAAAAATGAAAATAGAAAGGCAGAGAGCGGGAATAATGATAGTCCTGTGCTGATGGAGGTCTGGAGGTAAAGACACATGAATGCAGAGGTTTCTCTCACTGTCTTTTTCTCCATGTCTCCCCCTCTTTTCTCTCTCTGTCTCTTTTTCTCCCCCTTCCTCTCTTCCTCCTCTCTCCATCAAGATGCCATTATTCAGGACATTAGCGAAGAAGAGCTAAAAGCTCTCACTGTCGAGGAGGGTCCCAGGGTCCTTTCTGAGAGCTGTGACGCAGGCGCACACACACACACACACACGCGCGCCTGCACGCCTGCATGCATGCACTCACACTCTGACTAGAGAAGTAGCATGTAGCACAGGTGAAGAGGTAAGAGGTGGTAAAAAAGGTCTTATTGCAGACATTACCAGGTAGCTCGGCTCCTCTACTCTCCTGTGTGGCCAAAAACATGGACATTAGCTGACACAAAGAAAAACCCAACAGAGCTGGATAAAGCGCCTCACAGTGTGCTGCACCGAACAGGCAATAAGCATGTCCTCGTGGGTTTATTTATACTCGCTGAACTTTGATACCCACCACCTTTGCTCTGCTTTGCTTTCTCTCCAAATACCTCGAATAATGTGTGAAAAGAATTGGAAAATTGCTGCATATAAAGAGAAGAAATTAGATTAAGATACTGATATTAAGTCAAAAATCACAAGTTTATAATGAAATGTTATATGTTGGACTTTTCTCACCTGTTGCATCTTCAACTTGCTCTGAGACGCTTGTCAAACTTCATCCCCGTCTTAAGCAGTAACCCAACCCAATGTTGCGTCATTCAGACAATGTCATTTTACACAACTATTTGACGGATCAGTCCTTCAAGTTCTTCGTTGCAGTAAAAGCAGTGAGAATTTTTACTGCTGCTGAATTGCTTCCTGGAAAGTGTTGCCATGACTCACAGTAATCACAGAAACACACTGTGTTTATCTCTTTGGTAGAGAGTGATGCATTGCACTCAATAAGCCTTACTTAACCTTAATTAACCATTTATTAATGTCCTTCATTTAGGCTCATATTTGTATTGTTTTTATAATATCTCTGTTTTTCTCTAAGTCTTCTGTTTGAATCCCCAAACAGGGGCTGTGGTTGCAAATTAGCCATGTCTACAAACCTGTGTGCAGAGCATGTACTTTGTATTTTTAACATGTAAAGCAAAGTCCATCACATGAGTCCCTGTTATATCGCCTACACGTCAAAAAATGTTCACAAGCAACTCTTTTTGCATCTGCACTTACGTCTTTGCATTTCAGCTACTACTGACTGCACTGCACTACTTTAGTCCACACACACGCGTCAAACCAGAGGAGTAGCAGCTCATGGAAACTTAAAAAGAGAGAGAGGGGTTACTATTACGCCAAAATTCTGCACTGCTGCAAGACTTCGGTGCCTCTTCTCTTGGAGTTGAGATCATTTTATGTAACCGATCTTCTGGGGTTTGGGCTGAGCTAGATGAAGCTGCTGGACTGAGCCAAAATTGGCAAGGTGGCTCATAAAAAAAATAGAAAGAGACCCTTATATTAGTATTTAAGAAAACATCAGTTAACATCATGTGATGCTTTTTGTTTCAGGTTATAGTGCCTTTGCTTTTCTGCTTCGATAACTCTCAAAATGGCACCAACAACTTGCACCACTGCATCATTTCTAAGATAGCATGGCTCTGTTTCCTCTTTTTGTAGTTTTCTTGCCCAAGATTTTGAAGTTAGAGTGAAAGCATTACATTAAATAGCTGTGACACTTTCATTTCTTGTAGTAGAATTGGGTAAAAGGGTACACAGATCTGTCCGCCATAGTGACAGATGACGTCATATTTTTATATGCACTTTAGCATCTCTATATTGATTAAAAAAAAAAGGAAACTTCCTGTGATAACAAAAGTCAAACTAGGCTAATATTGTCACAACAATACTTCAGTGAACGTGGTGAAAGCAGCATCATAAATCAAAGGCCTCTCAAAGTCCATTTCTGCCATTAACGTCCAAACTTGTCTCTTTAACTTTTCCTAATTATTCCATTTCCTGAGTTCAGGGCCTTGGGGGATTTTCATAATTCATCCCCCTCCTTCTCCTCTTTTCTTTTTTTTCTCTCCCATCACAATTACTGAAGTACAAAACCATCAAAAATTATTCATCTGTCCCCCCTTTTTTTTTTCAATTTGCCATTCTTTCTTGCCGTTCCTGTAATTCATGTGTTTCTTTCTTTTTATCAGTCCTATGGAGCCCTACACTGCTCATGTATTTATTCATGCTTTCTCTGCCTCTGATGGGCGACATGGATGGAGCTGAATAGACGCAGTGTGTGTGTTAGAGTGTATATGTGTGTAGACCTCTTCTATTGTGCTGACTCGAAGAGAAGGTCTTAATCTAGCCACAGCCATTACCGCTGCTGAGACCTCCAGCCTCCACCGGCCCTCTTGCCCTGATGTCGTGCCCAGCCACGGAGGCCCTTTAGTGGGCCGCTTGGCAAGCCACATCAGGGTCTTGGGTCTGGAGCTTTGGCCTGGATCCCCTTGTCCTCATCCTCCAGCACCTATGCCCCCATTTACATCCCCACTATGAAGCTGCGTCCTGGCCCTGCTTGGCCCAGAAGCCGCCTTCCTGGCTCGGGTCCTGGATGCTCAGAGAGAGGGGGGTGAGGGAAGAAAGCCTGTAGCTGGATGTGCAGCGGAGTGAGGAGAGGTGGAGAGGCTAACAATGCTATCAGAGAGCTGGCGTCCGTCTCTTTAACACACACACACACACACACACACACACACACACAAACACATATACCACTGTGTTTGTCTTTATTTATCAGAGCTCTTCACACATAGACGACAACAAAAGAAGAAAGGCGGCATGCAGAATGGAGAGGGTCGAAAAGAGAGAAAAGTGGCAGTGAAAAAGAGGGAAACGGAGCTTAAAAAGACGGATAAGGGGAAACAAACGGCCAAAGCAAAGACAGAAGAGAGTAAGAGAAGTGTAGAGAAATATAAAGAGTGCTTAAAGAAAAAGAGAGATGTAACAGAGTGGATTTAAGGATAAAAAAAAAAAAGGACAAAATGCAAATACAAGGAGGAAAAAGGCAGCCGTGTTTTCCACCAGCCTGCTGGCCGGAGCCTGTGTGACATTGTCAGGCCTCCTGGATCCCCATGGAAACAAAAATCAACATGTTTGCTTGAAATGCTTTCATTAACGCCTTGTAGCTGAGCCAAAAACAAAAAAACAAAAAATCCGACAAGGGACGAGGAGATGCCGAATAAAAAATCCCAACACAAATAATGCAAACAAACAAAGGATAAAAAGAGCAAAAACAAACTTAGTAAAAGCAGATCTGTTGTATTATTTCTGCTGCTTTTTTCCAACATCTACTCACTGACCCGTGTCGTTTTGTACACAATGCGGCAGGCGGACTTTCAGGACGTTTTTGAGTTGCCATCACTTTGGGGATCAAACTGTGCTCAGTGTAATAACGTTGCCATGTTTGCATGGAGTATTATAATGATAGCCTTTGGCACATTAGAATAAGCTGTGGATGGGGGAAAGTAGCTTAGACAAACAGTTGGATTTAGTTTGTTGACTTGTTTTATTAAATAAAACAAACCAACCTTTGAGCACTTTTTAAAATCTGATTTAGATGATTTATTACCAACTTTTCGCTGCTTGTTTGTGTCAGTGTCTCATATTTAATGACAGAAACATTTCTCAGTCGTGAAATAATATCATGAACCGCCTGAAAAAAAACCTTTGAACCAATGCAAGGAGAAAGTAGGACATCTGTATGTATGTATGTATGTATGTGTGTGTGTGTGTGTGCGTGTGTGTGTGTGTGTCTACAGGCAGTCCCACACATACACACACACACACACACACACGCACAGCTCTGGCATAGCGACAATCAATTAAAGCTTCCTCCTCTCCTCTCCTTTAATTGAAATTGAATTACTGAGTTTTTCCTCCCGCCCCTTCAACAGAGCACGTAAGAAAACGCCTGGGGCTGATCTAAAGCCGAGCCGCGCTCCCGTTTAACCGCAGAAGAAGTTTAAGGTACAAACACGGCAAGTAATAAGGTTGTTAGGGTATGAAACAGACACACACTAAGAGGCATGCATGCATAAACACACACGAGTGAAAGCAACATGGTGATTAAAGAGTGAAGCTCAGTGTAGCTGAAGTAAACATGTCTAGAAGGAATGGATTCGAAATCGCGACCATGACCATCACATCATTGCAAATATCCTCACAACAGTATTCTTTATTTTACTGCAAATAAAATGAGTAATATATTATTACAGTGCTGTTTCATCTGTATTTTATCATATTATAATCTGCGTGTGTAATGGGGAAAGTTGAGTCATCCTTTCACTTACGCATGTTCTATTCTTTCTTTTTTTTTTTGCTAATTCAACCACTCTCTCATTTTCCATCCGGTGTGCGTCCTGTCACTCTCTCCGGCAGGTCTCACTTTGGCAATGCTTGTGTGTCCGTCTGCGAGGTTTTAGGCATGTCAGTGACATTTCAGCTGATGTCCCACTTGTTTTCCCGACATGCTTGGAAACATGTTGCTTTCGCTGCCTCTGATGGCCGACGTGGACGGAGCTGTATAGTGAATAGTTGATGTGGCACAAGGAGGAAGGATGGAGGGACACATACTGTGTATTGAAGGAGAGAGTCTTTGCAAGACAGAGATGGGGCTGTAAGTGTAGACTTAAGTAGATGTGGCTTTCGCAGAATTCTTTGGGTTGTATGTAGACGGACAAGTTGGAACCCAAAGTACGGTCATAGGACGATAAAGAGAAAAACAATGAGTCGGAAATATTCAGGTAAGATTAGGATAAGGCATGGAGCGTCCATAAAAGGTTGAAAAGGAGATAAAAACTCTCCAAACTGCCAGGAACAGGAATAAAGAGAGCGGTTTCAGACAAATGAAAGACAGAAACCAGAGCCAAGCTGTGATTTCCCAGTAAGAGGTTCGCTCTTCATCCGCCACTGAACCCAAACCCTTCAGCAGAACAAAGCCACTCGTTTATCGTCCATTTTTCATCTATACGCCTTTTTTTTTTTCAAACATGCAAGAGAGCTCCCTCCCTCTTTTTTCCCTTTCTCTCTGACGCAGTGGGATAACCCTCACCCTCACAACCTCACACCTCCCCTACCGCTACACAGACTCACACACAGACTGTGCCAGGTACTGATGGAAACGCAGACACACACATTTCTCTTTTTGATTTTGACTCAGTTCCACAGGCATTCAAGTTTCTCCTACTTGTTGAGATAATTATAAGAAATGTTCAACTCAAGTTTTATAAATACCACCCTCCTCTGCCCAGACTTAACTCCGCTCCCCCCCCCCCCCCCCCCTCTCCAGCCCAGTTCAGGTCAAGAGGCGTTGTTTCGACTCCGCCACCTGCTGTCTGATAGAACATAAACAAGCCACACACTTGTTTCCTCCTGAGCTGTACCCCGCAATCACTGCACCAGTAAAACCTCACACTCCATTTACCTTCAGCGCAGGTGACTGGCTGGGCGCTGTGTGTGTGTGTGCGCGTGTGTGTGTGTGTGGAGACTGAGCCAAGTGTGGGACTTTGAAGAAGTGAAAACAGATCAGAAGCTAAAAAAATGAACACTTTTTTCTCTACTTTGTGCTCCTTTTTTCTGAATGAGAGTTTTCAAATGGGTGCAGAGTATATGGAATAAAGAATGTGGAAACTTCTGATCTAGTGATATATTTAATATTTCAGTCTAATGCTGCCCCCTAAAAGTCATCAGTCGAATCATCAGCCAAGAAAAACCACAGGTGACTTAAAACTTGACAGCATTTAGTCTTTTAGCTGTTTCATTTTACAACAATCAATGTTGGACATTGAGCATGAGAACTTTGCAAAAGGACACAAGGCTGTTCGTCTTTGAGCCACAGTAACCACAATGCTCTCCTCCACTCTAATATAAACCATCATGTTTGCTAACGCTCAAGCACAGCATCTGGTTCGTCCAATGTTATTGCAATGTCCATGTAGTGTAATTAAGTTATTAAGATGTTATATCTTTATTTAACCTCGGATTTAAGAAGGGGCACCACTTCCTGTTAAAGTAAGAAAAGTTTCATATCTTGAAAGAAGTAAGTTCTGGAAATGTTAAACAAGAAAACACACAGACAAAGTCCTGAATTTTATGTGTAAAATTTAATATAAAAAGGAGTAAACAATGAGGTATAGATGAAACAGATAAAGAATATGATTATTATGATCAGGATGATGCAATTATAATGTATGGTGACATTAAATATTTAGTAATGAGATAAGACGCAGTATTGTTTGAATGACTTGATCAGAAAATGGTCAAAAAGAAAAAGTTGATGAAGGAATTTTGGGATTCTATTTGGATTTAAAGGAGGGCTCTGAATAGACACGACTCAAGACTTCATCTTCCAACACCCCTTGCCACCAGCAGTCTTACTGTGAGATGTGTTCAATTGAACTCCGCCGGCTGGTCCCGCGTCTCAGTCTCTGGCAAGCCGTCGTCTCAGAAGCTCCAAGAGAATCCAACAGGAAAAGTATTAAAGAGTCTTTTGATACGTCGATTTCCAATTCAGATTGACCGGATGGCCGTCTCGATGAATCCAAACTAAGGAATTGGCGTTCAAAATTGAAGAGCAAAGACTTTAGAGAAGAAAGTTCAAAAACCTTGCTTGAGCCAGAAAGAATTGATGTTTCCAAAAATTGTGCGTGAAAATAAAAGTTCGGCAAAGACTCGTCTCTACGGCACAAACTTAAAAGAAGTGATTCAGACCGAAGTCCGAAGAGAAGAGACAAACCAAAACAAACAAAAGAACTAAAGATCTGAGCTGAGTGTTGAACTCTTATCAGCTGCGGGAGAAGGAGGTGGGCCTGCATGAGAAGGGTCACTCCCATTCTGACCGGAGGACAATTGTTTAAACTAAACCGAGTTTACTCAATAAGATTAAGAATCTAAACATATATACGTCACCATACATTCATTTTGATATTATTTCTATCAGATCCACGTTGATGTAGGTTCACGTCATATATTTAGACAAACATGTCTATCAGATTCATGTTGAGATGAAAATCACATCCTCAGTTAATCCCATCCTGTAGGTGAACAAAAACATGTTATACAGTCAGCATTCTTAATAAGACATATTAATAAAGTAGGAAAAGAAGTTGGTGTCTTTAAATAACACCTTCTATAGCTAATATCAAAGAGTATGCTTTATAACACGTCTAAATGTATAATTATGAAGGTTACGTATTCATGGATATTCTAATACTAGATGGTAATAGCGCTCCACGTCAAATTCCTATTAAAACTAATATAACTCTTATTCCTGTTCTGAAGATCAGATTTTGAGTTTAAAAAGATGATTATAATACATTCAATGTGACAATTACAAATATCTAGATGAAGAAAGACATAAATGTTAATTTGATGCAGAATTGAAAGCTGTGGTTTAATTCAGCTCTTCAGCAGTCCTTCCACAGATGGTCAATTTTACGTCTTTGCAGAGACTGGTTTCGGTCATAGTTCATGTCTTTGGGGTCAATTCGTAGATGGCAGAGTGTTCTGTTTCCGCTCGGTTGTTTATTCAAGGTGTTGTAAAAGTTCATAATATCCTGTCTGAGAGGGAGACTTAAATCATTGATCAGTTCCTTTGTTTCTTGGTAAAAGTAAAAACATGTTAATCCACAGTCCTGAGTCCTGCAGGAAGAGAGGTGGTAAAACGTGGCTGCTGATAACGGCTACATCCATGTTAAATAAAAATCAATCAATCTATCTGAATGAACTAATGTGAAGTTACAAAAAGTATTTTTCTTTTAATAATCATTGTATAGAGCATCAGGAAGGGCTACAAGCCGAGCTGTTGCTAGCATCTTTAAGATTGTTTTAGCATCGAGATTCCTACAATGACAAATAATAACCTGCTGATTACAATCAAAAGTTATTAAAAACGTAAGAATAGTAAGCTGGTAATGTCTTACTGTCCGTTTGGCAGGAGGGGCTTATAGCAAACTTTATAAAACTTAGACTGACAGAACCATGCAGGATGGTACAATGTTCTATCAAACAACCAAATCCAAATTGTCTGACAACGTTCAGGGTCCAAGTTCAGGCTCAGAGAATCTCAGTGCTTCAGCATGTCATGAAATATTACAAAATGAATCAAATACACAATAAACAATCGTACAATTTACAAATGTTCTGCATGAAAGTCTCTCCTTATCCGGGGCCAGGTCCGTAATGTTTTCCCCGTGTGGTGTGACTGTGAACAAACACGATCTAAGCCATGACCTCAACCCCCGATCTAACACCTTTGGGTTGAACTGTGAGCCAGGCCTTATCACACAAACTCATCTGCCAACCTCACCAATGCTCTTGTGGTTAAACGGGAGCAAATCCCAGCAGCAGCGGCAGCAGCAGTTCAAAAGTAACGTAGAAATGTGTCCGCGAAGGAATGGAGGCTGTAAAAGCAGAAAACTCATGCCTGTAGTGTCACAATGAGACAGTCTACACACTTTAGTCCATGCCGAGCAGAAACAGAGACTCGATGATGGAGCTGTATCACACCATCACCACAGAGATAGCCTGACCCGCCGCTCACCCTCCATCTTGTTTGTGTATCGCTTTATTTGTTGGAAAAACAACAACGACAACAACAGCGACCAGCCTCTGTAATTATTCCTTAGTGCTGCTTCACTCACTGTAATTATACACCCATACGGTGTGTGAGTTTTTGCATCTACACGTGTGTGTGTGTGTGTGTCTCTGTGTGTGTGATGGAGGGAGAGGGAGATAGAGAGAGAGGGATGAAGGGACAACAAGCTGAGGTCTTTGTTGCTAAATGACAGTGATTCACCATCAGGCCACCCATTTAGTTTAAGTGTGCTGCTCATTTGCCCGTGTGTGTGTGTGTGAATGAAGATGAGAGGATGAAGCACACACACACACACACACACACACAGAGGAAGAGAGTGAGCAGGACAATGCATCCAAAAGTGTGTGTGTGTGTGTGTGTGTGTGTGTGCTCCCCCTGTCATCAAGACCTGGCAGCACACCAAACCCTGTACCCACTTTTCTTTTTTGCATGTTTGAGTGTGTATCCCTGTGCCGGTGTGTGTAGAAGCATCTGCACTCTACATTGGGTGTGTTAGCATCTGTGTGTGTCTGCATGAGGGCCTTTGTAAGTGATAGTTAGCTCGCGCCCTCTCCTTGTCGCTCCTCTGATGCAGAAATTTTTGTGCAGTCTGATTTTCAATCTGGCGTTTAACCACCATCGTTTAGGGTGTTTAAACTCAACCTCTGCGCTCTTTCAGGAAATGTTTTGGTGTTTCTCTGAAATTTCATTTAAAATGGAGGCTTACTGTGTTCTTTTTTTTAGGGCCACAGTTTAACCACGTGTCTCGGGAAATAACTTTTCTTACAGCTCATTTAAAATGAGACTAAGCAGCAGATTGGGGATGATGATCGTTTTAAAGCATCTGATTGAAACCACCACCAAACTCATTTAGGTTTACAGGTTTTTGTCATTTTTTTCCCCCATTTACGATTGTCGAAACCATTTTTCTCACCAATGTTGTAGCTTATTGATTGTTTTTAAAATGCATGTGCTTAAAGACATGAATGCAGTTTGTTTTGAGGTAGGGACTTCTTGTCTTATATTGAAAATCTCATTTTTATATAGAAATTCAGGTCAAGAATAGCCAGTATTTCAAGTCAAAAGTCAAAATTAATGATCAATAATTTTAATGTTAGGTGCAAGTGACTCTTGCACATTCATACCAAAAATGGCCGACGTAGTTAATGAAGAATTCTGATTGGATACATGTTTGACTTTTCTGTATTTTGTGTTATAAAGTGTTGTATACGGCAGCAGATGGTTCCCTCTCAAGGTGACTGAACCAACCACACCAATGAATCGTAAAACAGCAAGAATAATAGAAAAGTAGAAAGTTGATGAAATTACTGATATTATGAATAAACTTCAATGCAGAGATCAGAGATATGATGCCAACTCACAAAAAGTTCTACAGCCTCTTAAAGGTGCATCATACTTTCTTGTTTCCTCAGGTAAAGTCTGACGAGGCGTTTGCTTGCCCCCTCCATCTGAGTCTTATCCATTATTAATGTCTGAACATGGTCTCTAAGGATCTGCCATCCATTATTAATGTCTGACAATTTCTCTCCTTCTCTCCCAGGAGCTCCTTCTGTCTCCCCCTCATCCTCCTCACCGTCCCTCCTTCTTCGATCCCTCCTTCCATCCCATCGACGTCTGGAGAAAAGCTAATAACAGGTGTGTCCTCCTCCCACTTCATGTTTCCTCCTCCTCCTCCTCCTCCTCCTCCTCCTCCTCCTCCTGTCTTCAGTCCGTCTGTGATTTCTTCCCGGTCACTGGGGATTTCTACAGAGTGTTAAATGTGCTAAATGTGTGCGTGCGCACAAAGCCTGTGTGCCACCTGGGAAAGGTGGCAACCTGCTAAACATGTGTGTTTGTATTAATAATGTATGAAGGCTTGTCTTACTCCTTGAGACAATTAACTTGCACATATACACACACGTGGAAACACACAGGAGTGACTCACACATCATCTGTCATGTGGGTTTACTCACAGCTGTCTGCGGTCGTGCTTTTACTCCACATCTGTCCGAGACTTAAACATCAGCAACTGTATTTGATCAGTATTCATTTAGGTCTGTTTCATAACCAGAGGAAAACTCATCACAGGAGCGGTAAGTACAAAACAAGTTTTCAATGATAGTCAGAAAATGTATGTTTATCATACATATTCTTTATCTTCCTATCTCTAATGCAGTCCTATTACTTCCGCTAACTTCACAATATCAGCAGACACAATCTGTAGAATACTTTGTGACAAAAGGCTCTAATATCAGTATAAAAAAAAAAAAGGTTTCTAGAAATGTTTGTAAAAGCCCTTGCAGACATATTAGGGAGACAATTACAAGAGGATCCTTTAGTACATTTTCTAAATGATGAGTTGCATCTTTTCTTTAAGAAGAGATCTTACCTTAGAGGCTTGAAGTCCAGTAATGGAAACATTGTCGTTGCTGCTGTGAAGTTGACGATATGATGTGAATAGATCCACAATGTAGCAGAAAGATAAATCTTTGACCCTTTTTTAAACTTTGAACTAGTGTACAGTGTCTTTGAGTTCCAGAAACACTGTTTTGTACTTGAAACGTATCCTCATTATTGTTAATATGGGGAGTTGTGATAAATGTCACCCTTTTCAGTGACTTTTAAAAGGCTGATTAAGGCCCTGAAGTATGTTTCACTATTCAAATGATATCAGTATAAAGTATCCTGAGTGAGCACAATGAGAGAAGGCGCTTTATACGTTTACAAATCAACACATCCCCTACATGCAGACCACATAACTGAACGAGACAATAACATGTGAAGGGAAATAAAGTGCTCAGAAGGAAGACAGGAGGTGTGTGTGTGGGGGGGGGGGGAGGGGGGGAGTGTTGAGAATGTGGAAGGAACAGACGGTGCCATGGCCTTTTTTTGGCACGCATGTGTACTCAGGTGCAAGGGAGTGTGTGTGGTGACAGTTATTCTTTCCTCAGGTGCATCTAGGAAGGGACGCTTGGTGTTGTCTTTTGGCAGGATTAGTTAGTGTGTAGTGTGTGTGTGTGTGTAGAGTGTGTTTGTGTGTGCGCTCCTGGATCTTCTTCCAGAGAGAAAAGAGATTGTAAGAGGTGTAATTACAGTTGTTAGAAAACTCTTGCCAGACGCAGAAGATTTAGACATTTTTCTCTAAACACATACTCTCCCACACACTAAGTTACAAAAATCTACCTGTGAAGTCTTATTTTTATTTCCTAATTACAGCACACGCTTCATTTCCTATTAAACACAGCTACAACAAAGTGTGCCTCAGATGTTCTTCAAACTTTGTGTGTGAATGCAAAGAGCGTTTAAGTGACTCGCTGCCTAAAGAGCTTCTCTAATTTTAAATTTAAGGAACTGATGATTTGATGCTTGTTTGTCTATAAATGGTGTAAATCAGAGTAAAAAGAGGAGAATCTATTATTAATTCAGCAGAGACATATGAAGAGTGTCATAGTAAATATCACTCTATGGTGGCACTGCATGTGACTCTTTGTTTTCTCGTGTGGATTTAGGACATTGTCTGAACCTCGCCTTTCACACGTTACACACATTAAGTCATTTCCCTTTCAGACGTAATCAAACCTACTGAACATACTCTGTTTAACTGAGATGAGGTGTGGCAGCAGGTTAGAGTGTGCAGGAGGAGGACTCTCATGTATGTGAGTATGAAGCCGACGCTGCTTTATTTTAGGTGCTTAAAAGGTTTGGCATCCGTCGTCCTCGTCTTGCTCTGGAGGATGTCAGCATGGATCTATTATATCAAACATGTTGCAGTGGGAAGGTTGGTAAGATGTAACACAGTCAGAAGGCTCTATTGAAACTGTCGAAAGAGTGTGTCAAATGAGTTCCTCTTAATTATCCAGCAACACAGGGTCTGATTTTTAGTAATCAAACTGTTGCTTTATAATACTCGACAGTATCTCCTCATACAATTCTCTCAGAGCAACACTGAACACGTCTCGCTTCTTACCAGCTTCTTGTAATAAAACACACTTCTTTGGTTTTAATTAGTACCTCAATCTCCTGTTGTGTTCCTGTGATCTTTATAAATGCCACATATTCAACAAATAACAATTAGGCTTAATTAAGATGATTAAAAACTCCAGTCTAATCCGTCAACACTCCCTGTTCATATCTTACAATACACCAGTGTGTGTGTGTGTGTGTGTGCTTCTCCTCTTCACGCTTGACAAATCAAGAAGATCACTGTATAATAACTGCATAATGAGTGTGTCCTTAAGATACACAGACACACACACACGGTGCATATTCACAAACAAACATGTCCTTAAGACAGATGAAGCTTATCAATAGCTGTTAATTAAATTCTTGTGCATATTAATGAAAGACTAAGAATTGCTGTTTGCACCGCTCTCTTAAGTGTGTGTGTGTGTGTGTGTGTGTGTGTGTGTGTGTGTGTGTGTGTGTGTGTGTGTGTGTGTGTGTGTGTGTGTGTGTGTGTGTGTGTGTGTGTGTGTGTGTGTGTGTGTGTGTGTGTGTGTGTGTGTGTGTGTGTGTTTGCGTTCTCTGCTTATTTGTTTGCTTTTAATGAAAAGATTTCACCTTGCAACACTTTTGGTTGTGGGAGGTTTGTGTGTGCGAGTATGTGTGTGATAGTTTGTTATTACCCCAGAGTAAATGGCAAGTGCTGGACGGATCTGACAAGAGGAAAAAATATTAAAAATGAAGTTGCAATGGGAGGAAAATTTGGGTTGAAAGGGTTTAAATAAAATGATGAATCACATTTAGTTTGTAGCCGTTTAGTTTTGTGTGGCACTTTTACTATGGCGTTGTTGTTTATCACATAGCCCCACTACTTAAATATCTTACATTTTGTACAAACAGTGATGGTTCCAGTCTGATCACAACCCATTACTTTGGTGCTCTTGTCTTTTTCAGATTATTTGAATTTATAAAATATCTCAACTTGTTTCTTAAATTGCTGTGGAATTTGGAGCAGAGGTCACCATCAATCTTCATAACTTTATTATAGTCCTGACTTTACTTCATCTACATTTAAAGGTCCAACATGTAACAGTTTGATCCAAATATTTTGATCATAACCTTAAGAAATGTTTGATATTTCCATAAACCCCAGAGGTATGATGAATTTACTGCTGATTAAGAAATGAGACAATTCTAACAGTCAGAGTGAAAGCCACTTTTATCCTTTTAGTCTGCTGCAGGCCGTGCTGGTTTTTAAAGGTATCAAGTTGAATTGTTTGGATCCATTTTTGATCTTTAAAAGGCTGCTAAAATAGCAGTAGAGGCGAGTCTAAGTCTAGGTTTACGGGAAAGGAGCAGCTGACTAATACAAAGAAGAAGAAGAAGAAGAAGAAGTAGTGAGGAGCTAACCTTCTTAAACCCAAATGTCCACCAATATGGAAAATAGCGAGGCCAGGGATCGAAGCAAAGCAGTTAAGATGGCAACACGAAGGGCGGTTAAATGTGTACTTTTTGAAAAAGAGTCACTTATAAAAACATCAGAAAACAGATCAAGACCCTTCAGTTCATGTTCTGAAAACACCCCAATCAATGTGGTGAAGTGATCGACACATATAATCTGAACGTTGGTGTCTATTTGACATCAAATGACATCAACATGTTTTTGCTGTGATGGAGTTTGGTGACAGGAAGAGCTATCTGCCGTGTGGAAATGATGTCAAGAGACTGAACGACTGCTCTGATACATGGCAACTCTTTCTTGAAATCCTCTCATCCCTCTCTCCCTCTCACTTTTGCCTCATCCTGTCTTATCCCTCTGTATCTCTTCTTTCACAACCCGACACCATCTGTTCATCTTTAGCCGAGAAGGAGCTCGCCCTCCTCTCTGGCTCTCTATTTCACTCGCTTTTAAACCCGTTCTCTGACATTGGCCCTGCGCCCTTGGCTCTCATTTATTAGAAAGTGAGAGCTTTTCTTTAAATCCTGGCCGCTCAATGGCCTCGAATGGATTCAACATGACAATCTGACAGCAAGTTTAACATTGGGATTGAATCAAAGTGGCAGAAATGTATTTTATTTAAGATTTTAAAGCAGAAAATGAAGCAGTGGAAAAGGTATCCTTGTTTGCTCCTCTAGATTAACACCACCCACCCTCCTTCTTCCCCCTCTAATATCCCCTTCTTTCCCCTCCAATTCCCATCCACCCTGCTCCATCTCGGGGGCATATGTCAAGAGGAAGCAAGCATCTGCTCCTTGAGAGGGATTTTGTGTCCGCCGCTCTGCCATTCTGTGCCAGAAGTCCGTCAGTCGCACGGCGGCAGTATGGCCTGGCGAGGAAACGGGACATGGACCCGGGAGGAGAGCTCTGCTTGATTAAATTTGTGCGTCTGTGTCTTGGTTTGAGTTCCTCGGTCGTACATATCTGCGCAGCTGAGCTCTTCATAAGACAGAGCCGCACCTACTGTTAAAAGGAATCAGCAGGAAGGACAGCATAACACAAAAAGTGGAGACGTAACAAGTAACAAATTCAGGGCGAACAAAAGATACAAGTGTTTGTTGGTAGGGAGGAGGAATTGTAAGCCAGCTTTAGAATTCTTAAAAGTGAAGGCCGTGTGTGGATGAGCCAAGTTGGAAGAGGGAAGACTTCAGGAGCTTGTTGAAGTAGCTAAAGGTTTTCTTTATTCTGCTAACAGGTGTGTGAAAATGTGGGAGGCATCCACTTCCAGATCCTTTCTAGTTGTATTTTTCTTACAACATATGACAAACAGTAACAAAGAAGGGCCTCGGGTCCAAAGTTTGAGCTGTAAGAAAGCACTGCTCTCCATCAAAGGCTTTTTGGGTACAGAACATCAGCCGAGAAACTGAATGCGGACTTAATCTTTGAATACATTTGAACTCAGGTTCCTCTCAACAGAATTCATTTTAAGTTCATGAGTTCCTCAAAAATCTCTCAAATAGACACTCAGAAAATTACTTGCCAATGTCGAAACGTTTTAATCTGACAACTCCACAAAGTTGACTGATAAGTCTAGACCTGTAAAATGAAAAAACAAAAGTATACCAAAGTTCTTCCGGTGAGAAAGTCTATCCAATGACCTCAGCAGAAGAACAAAGGGAGGTTAGCTAATCAGCAGAACAGGCTGGACTTACTACAATACCTGCTAGAAGCTAGAAATACATATTTAACATGGATTACCCTTACTGTTCTTGTTTAAGAACACCTCAGTGTCTTAGGTTGCTGTCACATACGAAGTTCGGTGGACCATTCAGGGAGGAAGTTGTAACATTGTTTCATTTTCATTTGGTTGGGTTAGCTTTCACACTACTCTGAAATCACCAAAGCCTGTCAAATGTTGTGTACCATAGCCACCCACCACTAGTTGCTACGGCCATCCGGCATAATGCTGCGCTAAGACCTGGAAGTAAACAACAGGACAAGGGAAACGCACAGTTTGCCAGTATTTTATTCTATAAAATGGAGATGAACTTGTGTAGTCGGCTGTGTCAGGTTAAACCGGCATATCGACCGGAGCAATGTGTTCAACCACATTTAGCACAGGCATATGGACGTTAACCTGCAAGGAGGACCAAAGGCTGGTGTTGTTAGCAATGCTAACGTTAACCACGCTCTGCAAACCTATTTGACATTGTTAACAGACAGCCGATTTCAACCCACAATGTGAGACCTCACATTTTCAAGCGGACTAGAGTTTATTGCTTTGGTCCCCATCAGAGTTCTTTTGAGCATTCACACCACCACAAACCAAAGAAACTATCTGACAAAGAGCACCACAGTTTGTTTCAGACGCAACAAACAGCTCAGGTGTGAATGCAGCCTTAGTGGTAAAACTGAAATGTTGAAATGCAGATGATTTTTAAGCCATTGTTTTCCTTTCTATTAAACTGTGCCTGTTTCTTTATTACGCAGAAACACTGTTAAGCTTATTGGTTTTATAGAAATAGAAAACAACTATAATGAGCCCTAAGCATATTCAAATTACCCATCCTGCCACACGTCTGCACACTCGGCATGCACTTTTAAGACCTCTTCGCTCTCCAATTTGGCGCAAGAATAAACAGCAGCGAGGGGAAAGAAAAGAGTAAATGTGTCATTAATAAAAAAGGAAGACGAGCTAATTGTGTTGCATGCTCTGGAAAAATCAAAAATCCATTAGAGAGGGGAAAAGGACACTGAACGAGGCTTTTTTGTAAAAAGCAGATGATGTCTCACAAAAGAAGAAAACCAAGAGCGCTTTTACCTTTAATTTGGTCCTATATCCTCGATTTAAGATGGTCTCTATGTGCACGCCTGTTAGTGTGAGTGTGTGTGTGCGCTGTTGTTGTTCTCTGCTTAATGCATGCCAATGAGTCACGCAAGAGGCAACTTTATCTAATCTCCATAAATGGCCGTACAGTTCAGGAAGGTCAGCCACACACACATATGCACACACTCGTCCCTAAGAGAGGGAGCATAAGGAGACGGTAATTGAGAGAAATTAGAAGAAATGATGGAAGGGACCGGTGGAAGTAAAAGAGGAATGAGAGACGCAGAATGGACTCTGGGGTGAAACAATTAGCTCTGTCATTTAATGTTTGCTCTGCTTTACCGGCTCAGAAAGGTCAGAGCACTCCTGCAAAGATAAGTCATTCTCCTACGGGGTCCTGTGAGGGACAACATGACTTCAAGATGTTTTATTCTCAGAATGATGGATAAGAGTAGATGAGAAAGATGATTAAAGCCAGTTGGGTTTAGTGAATGTTTGGAATTTTTATCCTATTTTGCTTGAAATTGCTTTGCCAAATCCAAGGGGGAAAAAAAAGATCTATCTGAAGGCTTCTAGAAATATGGGTCCGAAACACATACTGCTTTTTCATAAATTAGCTTGTTGTTGTGCATGTTGCAAGTAAACATTCATTTTCGAGCACATTTAGGCTTTTTGGTGTTTATTATTGTGGACAGAGGAAGAAAGGCTGGGATGAGGTTTCTGCACAATGGATGACCCGTAGACAGAGACTCTGCAAGTTTCTTGTTTTATTAGTGGCTATGGCCTACAGTAGCCTGTGGCCAATATATTTTAATATACAATATATTTTTGAATGATAAATAAATACTAATGTCACACGACCCCATGTAGGGTCGGGACCTCAAGGTTAGGAAAGCCTGTCTTAACCTTTCATAACATGAACAGTTGTTGCTGCTTGTTTTTTATTCTAGTGTCCCAGTGAGCTTTGACAGCGTGACACAATAGCTGGACCCTGAAACTGAAGCAGAGAAAGTGAAGTCAGCCATCATGAGCTTTTAGCTACACTGTCATGGATCAGGCACAAACACGGTTTTATTTCATACATAACATAAATAAAAAAATGATGCTACATGATGACTGGCTGGTTATTTTCCTCACAATGTGAAATCCATCGACCTTCATTTTCACGTTGTGAATTGTTTTGCTTGTGTACAAGTGACACATGCATTTTCTCTCAGCATGCTTTGATGCCCTCTCAAAGATCTTTCCCTTGTCCCTCTTATTGTCAGGAGGTGTTTCTATCCCTCCCGCTTTATGAAGCTTCACCTCCATCCGTTTTTGATTTCACCTCCTTTTTTTACATTTTGTTTTGATCTCTGTGTGAAACCTGGTTAGAGGGGTCTCTGGGGTGGGTCATTGCTTTGTGTGCTTAAATGCCTGTGTGTGATGTTGGCATTACCCGGTGTCTCTTTGAGGCCATCTGGAGTCGGCACATGTGGGAAAACCTCTGAAAGTGTGTGTGTGTGTGTGTGTGTGTGTGTGTGTGTGTGTGTGTGTGTGTGTGTCACTTTGACATGCCAGCACATTTGTCACAGATAACATCACAGTTGATTTGAATTCATTTTCAAATACGTAAATCAGCTAAAACTGCCAATAAAAAATAAGATGATGACAAAAAAGACTTCCTAATTCCATTTGTCTCCAGACAAGAAGCAGAAAACTGTAGTATCTGTCTTTAAAGTCTTAATAAGGCACCACTTTTTCTTGAGTTGTGCCTACTTGTACATCTTGATTTTGAAGATATAAAGTTTATTTGGCAGTCCAAGGTTGGGTTAATACCTATGTTGACCATAATGAGGAGTTGAAAACATGCGTTCAACAATTAGGTTTGTGAGGTGGCAAATAATCCTCCGATAGTAATCAGGAAGTCAAGATGCTTGAGGGAAAAAAACAAAATCTACGGTCTTAATTCAACCCAACGCTGCCAAAATCAAAAGAGAGAGAGGGCAAAGGTGTGCAAAAAAATGTTTCATATTCTGTAACTGTTGAGGCAAAGACAATATTTCATTGGACAGATACAATATAGGCAAGGTTATAATAGTTTTACAATATTCTATCAGGTATTATTAAAGAAGCTCTCTGAACACTTGACAAAGGTTGAGAGGGTCACATGGGTGGATCTTTTCTAATAAATTGGTGATGCCTAGCGATAGTAGTGTGCAGGTCTTTTTTTTTTTCAAAGTGATAGTTTGTTGTCTTACTTCAGGAGATAGCTGGATTCTGCGAACACCGCCTTTAAAACAAGTTCCAATTGTCTCTTGGTGTTTTCACTTTAGAAAATGTCAACATCCAAACCGACAATCAACAGCAATCAGCAGTTTTATTAAGTGGAGAGAGGCTCAAAATGTTTCTTAAAAGCAGCACAAGGACATTATTTTGTGGACCTCAAAAGGCTGACGGGAGAGTGTTTGTGTATTTGAAGATGACATTTTCTGTTCTGCTTGAATTAAAGTATTTTGTTTCTTCACTGAGCTCTTAGGACTTGTCTAGCATGTCTTCAAACTTCAAGCACCTCAGCAGATGAAGTGTGACTGTGTTCCCTACCTTCAGATAAGACCTTTTACAAGCAGCAGTTGTTACAGAGAGGTTTGTCTTTTAATCAGGGTCATCTTGTATTCTTGCCAGTGCGCTGAATAAAATAACTAACAATTGGCAGAATCTCCTTCTGCCAAGGCAAAGACTTGGTCGTGTTTTGTTATTCAAATTCCTAAATAAAAACCTATTTTCTATGACTTCACCTTTACTACAAGCTGCAACAACAAGTGCTTTGCTACATTCCCTTAAAACCTCTTAAAATGAAACACAATGTGAAGAAGAGACTCAAACCTTTGGCCGATAGAGAGGAATACAATCATGGGTTAAAGGAGGGGGGGAGAAGGTGCAGGTCTGGGGGTTTATTTAGATGGGAATGTGGCTGCCAAATAGGGTGAATAATACATGTGAGGGAACAGAGGATGAAAAGTGGAGGGGAGGAAGGGAGGACTAAAAAGGTTCCCCACCTGTTCTCCTCTAAAGTCATCTCTCTGTTTATTTCATCATCCTCGTTATTAAGGATTTTTATTGATGAGCTTTCACTCCAAGTTAGCAAGAGCTCCCTTCAGGTTTCATATACATGTACTGTAGTCATCATCTACAGCTTAACCAATGCACTAAACTTGGAGTAAATATTTAGCATTCAACATTTAAAAATGGAGCGAATCAACCAAAACGCAACAACATAAAGTTCTGATTATTATGTTTGATTTGAAGAACAACAGCTTCAAAATGCAACAGTCCTTTTTAATGGTGCCTTCAAAGCACCAACAAAGGACTTACACCTCTTTTATCCGAACCACAGGGGAAGTTTTGTGCCATAATGCAAAGCTTTATTTACAAGCACTTGGCATCAAGAAGAATTTTTAATCTTCGTGCATGGTGTTTATCAATTCCCTGCTTTAATGTCATACTATATGCAATCAGGCTCCTCTATTGTTAGCCTGAATTAAACCTTGAATGTGCCACTTGAGCAAGTGGGGTTTACGTTTTTTTTCTTTTAACACAAAAAATGGGTGTGGTCTATATTTACACGATTTATATTTATCTCATATTTTTCTCATGTTTTGTGTCTATGATAATATATTTTGTCAGTCAAAGATTTGTAAACGGGTGGTTTAACAATCACTGCAAGGAAATGAATCAGAAATCTATGGAATATATGACATCTATAAACTTGTTTGCGCTTCTGGTCGGATGCTAAACTTTGTTATGTGGATCAGTACTTGAACTTATGAACGTTAAGTTTAATCTCCTCTCAATACACTGGTGTTTGTTTCAAAAAATGTGCACAGTCACTTGTGATGTAAAGGTTGTGACTAAATAAAGGGCGTCTCTAGGCCAAGGAATAGCGATTATAGGAGATGATAGGCCTGAGGGGGATGTCCTTTTATGGGCATATGATTACGCCGTCGTCACATAAAACAAAATGAATGCACTGACCCAAACATCAATCTATATCAGGGACTGGACATGTTGAGATATAAACATACACAACCCTCTGACTCTGTGATCAAGAGAACAATGTTCCCGCTCTGCACAGCGATCACTCTCCCTCTTTCACCTCTTTCTCTCCCCGTCTTTTATCCTGCTCTTTCATCCCTCGCTCAATCAGGCCCGGGACCTGAGCAGCTGAGCTCTGCCTCCTCCGACTCCAGTTTGCCACAGACACACAGTTAATAATTTGTATTCACGCTTGCACACACAACCACACACACACCCTCAACACTTTTATACATTGCCTCCGATTAATTTTCCTCTCTCATTTGTTTGAACCAAGACCCTTAAGAGTGCATACAAACGCTGACCTTGAGACACAGAAGATTAGACACTTGAACTCCAACTGAAGAGAGGCGCTTCCTCCGAGTGCAGGAACCTTGTGGAGAAGCGACAGCATACTTTTCTAAGAGATGGGAAGCAGGCACTTGAGGGAAAATTAAATCTCTCCAAGGATGCTGTCAGGGCATTGAGAAAAGATTGGTGTTTTGTGTCTAAATACATGTACAGGTTCGCTCATCATTCGATTTTTACATGTTTTTTGTTAGTGAGTAGATTCATTTATACAGCATTTTAAATGTTCCAAAGGTGGGGAAACTCGCCCTGGAAGGCTGAGCTGAAGATTTTTGTGTGTGAGAAAAGTTCCAATTTGAATATTTGTTTGTCACTGTACGAAGGATAAAGAGGTTTCTAAACCAAACTTGGGATACAAAAAATGTAATTTAAATCTATTTAGACCAAAGTCAGAAGAAAGTCCAATCAGTTCTTCCTACTGATTCTCCTATTGTAACCGTCTAGGTCGTTACCTTGTCTTTTATGTCTTTTTTCAATTATTTCTCATAAAGCTCCTCTTTTGATCTCACCATGAACTGTGCACAGGCTTATTTTCCTCTTTAATTGACTGAGCTTCTAGAGAAGTTGTATGAGCATCTCAGTGCAAGTAAATGGTTGGTATT